>NC_050068.2:150249162-151569787 GCF_009764565.3 Dermochelys coriacea
CCTGTAGCCATCTGGCCCGACCCCTATCACAACATATATTAAAACAATTAAATAATAAGAATCAATCTAAAATGCTATATTGATTGGACACTTCTAATTTTAGGTAGTACTGTTTATTATTAAGGTTGCCTGACATTTCCCATTATAAGACCATGTTTCGGTGATTCATTTAGGTTTTGTGTGAAATATATATATATATAGGAGACTGGGCCACTAATAGTTAACCATTATCTTTTCTTCAAAAGAGGAATTGTCATTGAAATATAAGTTCTCTGGAAAGTTTTAGAATTTTGTTCCTAAGGCTTCTCTTCACCCTTCCTTCAGCTGGAAGAAGACAAGTTATCACCTAGGAGACAGAGCAGTTATTTTAATGCAGAATTGCCCCCAGATTCCTGGGATTATACCTGCGGATTAGATCAAGGACAAGTCATTTGGACATGCTCCATTGTATGTTGAAAATAATGCTGCAAATTTAAATATTTATAAATCCTTTCATTCAGTTTGGGAATGAGACTTCCAGTAGTTTGGGTTTAAAAGAGAGGTGAACATGAAATAACTGGGTTCTCTGATATGGCAATTATTAGAGACCCAAGCTGATTCAACATCACATACAATTAAAGGTAAATTTCAGATGTAATTAGCAGCATCTAAATGTCATTCAGACGGATACTCAGTACATTGATCAGGATTTGACCTATGAGCACCATACTCACCACCATCAGGAGTGTTGTCTGCACCTACAACAAACTAATGAAATGAAGGATAACAACTATTGCATCAGTCTATAATTGAGACATGAAATTTTACCGATGGGGAACTGAGGCACAGAATGGCATTCACTTGGGCACCTAACTACAACTTTAGATCCCTAAATCCAATATTTAGCCATTGTTCACATTCACAAAACCCCTGCTCAGCTGCCATCTAACCCTGGAGATATCTAAATTTCTTAGGTGCACACGTGCTAAAACTAGGGGTGCTGCTGCACCCACTGGCTTGAAGTAGTAATAACAAACACCAAATACATAATGACAGGTTTCAGAGTAGCAGCCATGCTAGTCTGTATTCACAAAAAGAAAAGGAGTACTTGTGGCACCTTACAGACTAACAAATTTATTTGAGCATAAGCTTTCGTGAACTACAGCTCACTTCATCGGATGCATTTGGTGGAAAATACAGAGGGGAGATTTATATACACACACAGAGAACATGAAACAATGGGTTTAACATACACACTGTAAGGAGAGTGATCACTTAAGATAAGCCATCACCAGCAGCGGGGGTGGGGGGGGGAAGGAGGAAAACCTTTCATGGTGACAAGCAAGGTAGGCTATTTCCAGCAGTTAACAAGAATATCTGAGGAACAGTGGGGGGTGGGGTGGGGGGGAGAAATAACATGGGGAAATAGTTGTACTTTGTGTAATGACTCATCCATTCCCAGTCTCTATTCAAGCCTAAGTTAATTGTATCCAGTTTGCAAATTAATTCCAATTCAGCCGTCTCTCATTGGAGTCTGTTTTTGAAGTTTTTTTGTTGAAGAATAGCCACTCTCAGGTCTGTAATCGAGTGACCAGAGAGATTGAAGTGTTCTCCAACTGGTTTTTGAATGTTATAATTCTTAACGTCTGATTCATTCTTTTACGTAGAGACAGTCCAGTTTGACCAATGTACATGGCAGAGGGGCATTGCTGGCGCATGATGGCATATATCACATTGGTAGATGCGCAGGTGAATGAGCCTCTGATAGTGTGGCTGATGTGATTAGGCCCTATGATGGTGTCCCCTGAATAGATATGTGGACAGAGTTGGCAACGGGCTTTGTTGCAAGGATAGGTTCCTGGGTTAGTGGTTCTGTTGTGTGGTGTGTGGTTGCTGGTGAGTATTTGCTTCAGATTGGGGGGCTGTCTGTAAGCAAGGACTGGCCTGTCTCCCAGGATCTGTGAGAGTGATGGGTCATCCTTCAGGATAGGTTGTAGATCCTTGATGATGCGTTGGAGAGGTTTTAGTTGTGGGCTGAAGGTGATGGCTAGTGGCGTTCTGTTATTTTCTTTGTTGGGCCTGTCCTGTAGTAGGTGACTTCTGGGTACTCTTCTGGTTCTGTCAATCTGTTTCTTCACTTCAGCAGGTGGGTATTGTAGTTGTAGGAATGCATGACAGAGTTCTTGTAGGTGTTTGTCTCTGTCTGAGGGGTTGGAGCAAATGCGGTTATATCGCAGAGCTTGGCTGTAGACAATGGATCGTGTGGTATGATCTGAATGAAAGCTAGAGGCATGTAGGTAGGAATAGCGGTCAGTAGGTTTCCGATATAGGGTGGTGTTTATGTGACCATCGCATATTAGCACCGTAGTGTCCAGGAAGTGGATCTCTTGTGTGGACTGGTCCAGGCTGAGGTTGATGGTGGGATGGAAATTGTTGAAATCCTGGTGGAATTCCTCAAGGGCTTCTTTTCCATGGGTCCAGATGATGAAGATGTCATCAGTGTAGCACAAGCAGAGTAGGGGCATTAGGAGACGAGAGCTGAGGAAGTTGTTCT
The DNA here is from genome assembly GCF_009764565.3 of Dermochelys coriacea. Classification (NCBI taxonomy): domain Eukaryota; kingdom Metazoa; phylum Chordata; order Testudines; family Dermochelyidae; genus Dermochelys; species Dermochelys coriacea. The sequence goes on from NC_050068.2 coordinate 150,251,696, forward strand.
AAGTCAGCCATAAAAATGTTGGCATACTGTGGGGCCATGCGGGTACCCATCGCAGTGCCGCTGATTTGAAGGTATACATTGTCCACAAATGTGAAATAGTTATGGGTGAGGACAAAGTCACAAAGTTCAGCCACCAGGTTAGCCGTGACAGTATCGGGGATACTGTTCCTGACGGCTTGTAGTCCATCTTTGTGTGGAATGTTGGTGTAGAGGGCTTCTACATCCATAGTGGCTAGGATGGTGTTTTTAGGAAGATCACCAATGGATTGTAGTTTCCTCAGGAAGTCAGTGGTGTCTCGAAGATAGCTGGGAGTGCTGGTAACTTAGGGCCTGAGGAGGGAGTCTACATAGCCAGACAATCCTGCTGTCAGGGTCCAATGCCTGAGATGATGGGGCATCCAGGATTTCCAGTTTTATGGATCTTGGGTAGCAGATAGAATACCCCAGGTCGGGGTTCTAGGGGTGTGTCTGTGCGGATTTGTTCTTGTGCTTTTTCAAGGAGTTTCTTGAGCAAATGCTGTAGTTTCTTTTGGTAACTCTCAATGGGATCAGAGGGTAATGGCTTGTAGAAAGTGGTGTTGGAGAGCTGCCTAGTAGCCTCTTGTTCATACTCCGACCTATTCATGACGACGACAGCACCTCCTTTGTCAGCCTTTTCGATTATGATGTCAGAGTTGTTTCTGAGGCTCTGGATGGCATTGTGTTCTGCATGGCTGAGGTTATGGGGCAAGTGATGCTGTTTTTCCACAATTTCAGCTCGTGCACGTCGGCGGAAGCACTCTATGTAGAAGTCTAGTCTGCTGTTTCGACCTTCAGGAGGAGTCCACCCAGAATCCTTCTTTTTGTCGTGTTGGTAGGAAGGTCTCTGTGGTTAATATGTTGTTCAGAGGTGTGTTGGAAATATTCCTTGAGTCGGAGACGTCGAAAATAGGATTCTAGGTCACCACAGAACTGTATCATGTTCGTGGGGGTGGAGGGGCAAAAGGAGAGGCCCCGAGACAGGACAGATTCTTCTGCTGGGCTAAGAGTATAGTTGGATAGATTAACAATATTGCTGGGTGGCTTACGGGAACCACTGTTGTGGCCCCTTGTGGCATGTAGTAGTTTAGATAACTTAGTGTCCTTTTTCTTTTGTAGAGAAGCAAAGTGTGTGTTGTAAATGGCTTGTCTAGCTTTTGTAAAGTCCAGCAACGAGGAAGTTTGTGTGGAAGGTTGGTTATTTATGAGAGTATCCAGTTTTGAGAGCTCATTCTTAATCTTTCCCTGTTTGCTGTAGAGAATGTTGATCAGGTGGTTCCGCAGTTTCTTTGAGAGTGTGTGGCACAAGCTGTCAGCATAGTCTGTGTGGTATGTAGATTGTAATGGATTTTTTACCTTCAGTCCTTTTGGTATGCTGTCCATTTGTTTGCATTTGGAGAGGAAGATGATGTCTGTCTGTATCTGTACGAGTTTTTTCATGAAGTTGACAGATTTCCACTTTATACGGCTAAATTCAGTGCCTTGCATAATGACAGGTTTCAGAGTAGCAGCCGTGTTAGTCTGTATTCGCAAAAAGAAAAGGAGTACTTGTGGCACCTTAGAGACTAACAAATTTATTAGAGCATAAGCTTTCGTGAGCTACAGCTCACTTCATCGGATGCACAAGCCGTCAGGAACAGTATCCCCGATAATGTCACAGCTAACCTGGTGGCTGAACTTTGTGACTTTGTCCTCACCCATAACTATTTCACATTTGGGGACAATGTATACCTTCAAATCAGCGGCACTGCGATGGGTACCCGCATGGCCCCATAGTATGCCAACATTTTTATGGCTGACTTAGAACAACGCTTCCTCAGCTCTCGTCTCCTAATGCCCCTACTCTACTTGCGCTCTACTGATGACATCTTCATCATCTGGACCCATGGAAAAGAAGCCCTTGAGGAATTCCACCAGGATTTCAACAATTTCCATCCCAACATCAACCTCAGCCTGGACCAGTCCACACAAGAGATCCACTTCCTGGACACTACGGTGCTAATAAGCGATGGTCACATAAACACCATCCTATATCGGAAACCTACTGACCGCTATTCCTACCTACATGCCTCTAGCTTTCATTCAGATCATACCACACGATCCATTGTCTACAGCCAAGCTCTGCGATATAACTGCATTTGCTCCGGCCCCTCAGACAGAGACAAACACCTACAAGAACTCTATCATGCATTCCTACAACTACAATACCCACCTGCTGAAGTGAAGAAACAGATTGACAGAACCAGAAGAGTACCCAGAAGTCACCTACTACAGGACAGGCCCAACAAAGAAAATAACAGAACGCCACTAGCCATCACCTTCAGCCCACAACTAAAACCTCTCCAACGCATCATCAAGGATCTACAACCTATCCTGAAGGATGACCCATCACTCTCACAGATCCTGGGAGGCAGGCCAGTCCTTGCTTACAGACAGCCCCCCAATCTGAAGCAAATACTCACCAGCAACCACACACCACACAACAGAACCACTAACCCAGGAACCTATCCTTGCAACAAAGCCCGTTGCCAACTCTGTCCACATATCTATTCAGGGGACACCATCATAGGGCCTAATCACATCAGCCACACTATCAGAGGCTCATTCACCTGCGTATCTACCAATGTGATATATGCCATCATGTGCCAGCAATGCCCCTCTTCCATGTACATTGGCCAAACTGGACAGTCTCTACGTAAAAGAATGAATGGACACAAATCAGACGTCAAGAATTATAACATTCAAAAACCAGTTGGAGAACACTTCAATCTCTCTGGTCACTCGATTACAGACCTGAGAGTGGCTATTCTTCAACAAAAAAACTTCAAAAACAGACTCCAATGAGAGACGGCTGAATTGGAATTAATTTGCAAACTGAGTACAATTAATTTAGGCTTGAATAGAGATGGGGAATGGATGAATCATTACACAAAGTAAAACTATTTCCCCATGTTATTTCTCCCCCCCCCACCTCACCCCCCACTGTTTCTCAGTTATTCTTGTTAACTGCTGGGAATAGCCTACCTTGCTTGTCACCATGAAAGGTTTTCCTCCTTTCCCCCCCGCTGCTGGTGATGGCTTATCTTAAGTGATCACTCTCCTTACAGTGTGTATGATAAAACCCATTGTTTCATGTTCTCTGTGTGTGTATATCAATCTCCCCTCTGTATTTTCCACCAAATGCACCCAATGAAGTGAGCTGTAGCTCACGAAAGCTTATGCTCAAATAAATTTGTTAGTCTGTAAGGTATCACAAGTACTCCTTTTCTTTTTACCAAATATATAGTTTCTGCCTTCAGCACCCCCACTATAAATATTGTTCTACCACCACTTCCTAGGTGCCTATGTTTCCATCATTAAAGTCCACAAGGCACCTACATTTCAGCAACTAGGCATATGTTCAGTTGTCTAAATCCTAACTCATCTCTAAACCCAGGCTGCATTAACAAACTAGGCCTTCCCTCACCGGTTTTGTCTTTGGCACCCAATCCAGTAGGCATGCCTACACCTGCATAAAATGTGTCAGAGGTAGTGCCCCCATCTTATAACCTTTAGCCCAGTAACTGGAGCATTCGCCCAGGATGTGAGAAATCTAGGTTCAAATCCTGCTTCTGCCTGATGTGGAGCAAGGTTTTGAACTTGGGGTCTTCCAATTCCCAGTGACCTGGTTATGGGCTATTCTGGTGTGGGGCGAGGATTCTTTCATTTCTCAGGTTGAAGCTGTTCATGGCTGTGACTCCAAAGTGAAATCCCTTTGAAGGCTGTGGCTCAGGACCCACCTCTCTCACCAGTATTGCCTATTGGCTTGCTTAGGCAGGTTCACACTCATCATGCTGCCTTTTGTCTTTTGTCAAAAGAATAGCCACCTATTTTTCCCCATCATTGCATAGGGAGCCCAGCAGCCTAACTCAGGGTTGTGTATTCCAGTAGGTAGTAGGTTGCCTAAAACTTAGGTGCTGCAATGGTTAGCACTGCAGAGCCAAAAGTCCGTACGAAGCCCACCCTCTTGATGTGCTCAATGTCACACAGGAAGTCTGTGGCAGAAGGATCCCAGGTATACCAGGTTCTAGGCCAGCAGCCTAACCACAGGACTTCCTTCCTCTGTAGATATTATAGTACCTCACAGCCCTCACATCTACAAAGACATAACATGTACCTGCCACAATTTGATTTCATTCTCATAAATACCCTGGTGGGCCAGAACTTCGTGTAGTATTAATTAGGATAGGGTTAACAACAGTTCACTGAGAACATCTTTGGAAGCCAGTGCTTCAAAGGAACATCTTGCACTACAATGGCTTTCCTGGGGTATAGAACTTTCAAGAGCACATACCTACTAATGCTTTCTACAGCTGGCCTATGAATATTTGATGATCTTACATAATGTGTTTTACAAGAAGGCAGCACTAAAGCCTGAGTTAAGGATGGAATGACTTTACAGACCTTTTCTCTAATCCAGAACCATAACACTTTTTACCTGTAAATTTTAAAAGGTTTATTTAGAGGGACTGGTTGGCTCATGGTCAGGGCTGGTAGCATCTCACAGTAAATTATTTGACAATTCATGGCCAGGTCTTAGTGTAAATCTCCATTTTATAAAAGCTAAAAATAACCAGTGGCCCTATTTTAATCAAAGTTCCCTTTATGTTGCAATAAATACTGTTTTTAAATTAGGTAGTGACATTTTACCAATAGTCTGCAAATATTTTAAATCCCATTGCCTTCTAGTCCATCCCAGAGCATCAGCAGTACAGAAACAGGGAAATGACAGAGCTATTGATGCTTCTTCTTCAGTACCACTTTCTTCAGTGCCTGCAGCAGTGCTAGGCAGTCACCTCTCATACCTGCTCTGTAAGCTCCAGGGCTTTCCCCTCAAAACCAGAGAATTCACAGAACCCATGACAATTCCCCTTATTCTCCGTGATTAATAACAGCCCTGATCTTGCTGCCCTTGGAATCAATGGCAAAGCTCTCAGTGACTTCAATGGGAGCAGGACCAGGACTTTGGGGAATTCTTGCTGTTTCAGACTACTATGAAGTCAGGTTTAAAGCTGGATACTCGCAGATTTCTCAGTGAACTTGGTTCAGCTATTTGCTTTCACAGCAACCTTTTTGGGGGCAGGGGGTTAAATTCATGAATATTTAAAATAAAAAACCACTCCAATAACACAAGAATCATGGAATCCACAATAGCCTTGACAAAAAGGGCAGCCTTACCGATGAGATTTGCCCTAAGATAGAGAGAGCCAGCACAGATGGAAATTCACCTCTGTCACCGGTTGAGTTTGGGCCCATTCAGTACCATCAGACAGCTTCTGTGTCTCACATTGGCTGGATTTAGTTGAGTATCTGATGGATATTGAGAAAAATAACACCCTCATTTTCATCCTTGTTGACAATCTCTGAGGAAGCACCAATAGGCAATAAGCAAAAGACGGTCAAGGTCATATATGTAGAAAAAAGCCAATACTACACATGCTGTGGCTTGAGAGAACTTCAGTTTCCAATGCAATCTATTGGACGTTTTCATGATCATTCAATTCACTTAAAAATTAAAGTATTTCTTTAAAGATCATCACAGAAAATAGACACCAGCAAGCCACTTTCTCAACACAGAGGTCATAGAACAAATAGAAATTATGTATGCTGGTTAATTAGCAATCAGTGGAACTAGTGATGAAGCTTTCTGAGTCATAAGCCATCATTCTTCATTTAAGTGGAGAGACGACCAGGGGGAAGATAATACTCAGAACTCCAGACCAGTAAAGGTTTGTTACATCACCTCAAATCTAGCTGTTTGAAATATTTTTTAAGCTAAGCACTCTGCACAATTGCCTAAGGAAGGTAGTGGGAGTCTTTTGATAGACTTCAATGGGCTTTGGATCATGCCCAATGTATGCATGGAATAAGTAAAACCTCAGGAGATTTCAGCCATGAAAGGATAGGTTTTGAACTACACACAACCAGTGCAATAATCTAAAATCAAGATGTTCTAAAATCCAGCATAAATCTCCACTATGCCATTGCCAAACAAAGCTGGTTGGGGATCCAGGGATGCAGGCCTACCCTGCAATCGTTTCCTTATGGGTGGCCCTCTCAGCCAATGGGCAGCACAGGTCCACTTGTATGGATTCATTTTCAGGAGTGGGACTTAATTTGAACCGCAGCAGTGCCACTATGACAGGCCCTCCTTTTTATAATGTCCCATTATACAATACAGAGGACACTTGATGAAAGAGTAGTAAATTTAAAATCAATAAAAATAAATATTTCACCTCGTTTCTCAGTGTAAGTCACTGCAGCAAGATTTCAAGTCAGATACTTTTTCTGGATTGGAAAAGAAGGCTAGATAGTGTAGTGACTCCCAATGACACCTCCCACTAGGGAAGCTAGGAATATGATAACATAATAATGAGATTAATAAAATCTCATATTTCACAGCTGACGTTTAAGAGGCAGGAAGGCTTTTTCCTGATGTGTACAGCATTTGGCTGGCTTCGTTATGGATTTTTTCACCTCCCTCAGAGGCACACACAAGAAGGATGGGATAGGTTTTAAAAATTCAGCCCACTAGATGTGTTCAGCTACACAGCTCTACCTATTTACTTTATGTCTGACCTGCTGTGCACCCGGGAATTCTAAACCTGAGACTTGCCTCAGTAAGCACAGACCCCTGACTACAGTACAAAGCTGGTTCATGATGCAGCTGTCTAGCTGGCCACTCAAGGCCAGTACATTTTTTTCAATGAGTTGTGAACTAAACCCAGATATAGTCAGCATTAATCCATGAGGCCAGTTCTTTCTAGAATTATGTTTAAGAAGGTATATAGTTTTACAACTATTGGATTACTGTATCACGTGCTTTTTCAAACTGTCTCTAAAGGATGCAGTTTTTTTCAGAACCAAGAAGGCCTGGCAAACCATTGACTATGAACGTGCATTAATTACCGGATTAGCTGCAGTTTAATGTCTCTTTTATTACAGATATTTATGAACAGGCCAAAAGTTGCTTTACCAAATCATCATGAGTTGGAAAAAATAATCAACACTAGTTCTGTAACTTAATTCTGTTCACTAACTGTACCCCACTTACAGTTCTACTTGAGGGGAAAAGTCTTTAAAATTGTCCCTCCCCTCTGCCCCATTAGATAAAACTATTACAAGAAACCTGCTATATCTTGTAGAGCTATTAAGTTCCATTGTGAAAATTGTCAGTCTAATGTTCCTAGTTGTTACAGAAATGGAGTAGCGGTATTCTTGGGCTATTAAAAAGCTTAGAACAGTTTAGCAAGGAGTAAATGTGACAGAACATTCTTAGTACATTAACTATTTTAAGGGCCAAGTGTGATTAGCCCACTCTCCAAAGATAGAAAGTAGATGAAGCCTTTTTATTCATTTAGGGCTGTTATGTGATAACAAACTTGCTTTTTGTTTGGTTGTTTAACTACTTATTTATTTAGAAAGGTTAAACAAGTTTACAAATCCTTGCCAAGTAAATGTCAGAAACAAAGCAATCATTACAACAGTTAGCTTTTGTTTAAAAAGACATTACACAGGAATATAGTCCTCAGACCTTTCTATATAACAGGATATTACCATGCCTTAAAGTGACAGACTCAAGGAGCACAATCTATTTATCTTAACAAACAGAAGGTTAAAGGGTGACATGATTACAGTCTATAAGTACCTACAGGGAGAAAAAAAATTAATTAAATGGGCTCTTCAATCTAGCAGAGAAAGGTGTAATATGCTCCAATGGCTGGAAATTGATGCTAGACAAATTCAGAGTTGGAAATGTGATGCGATTCTCCATCACTGGCAATTTTTAAATCAAGATTGGCTATTTTTCTAAATGATATGCTCTAGGAATTATTTTGGGGAAGTTCTATGGCTTGTGTTATACAGGTCAGCCTAGAATAGATGAACAGTGGTCCTTTCTGATCTTGGAATCTATGAAAAATATAGAGTGAGAATCATTACAATACCCCTAATATGTCATTTCTATACCTCTGCAACCCAAGTGAAGTCCAATAAGTTTGGAGAGCTGTGCTTGTAATTGTCTTATATAGTTAGCCCAATTAAAGTTAACACCTAGAGATAGTTTTGAAAATTTGAAAATTTTGACTAATATGGTTAGCACTGTGGTTGCTAAAGGCAGCTGGACTTGCTATCCTTGCAGATGGAGTCAAAGTGCTCTGCTGAAACTTAAATGGGATTGAAAGAGTGACAACACAGGAAGGGAAAAATAATCAAACTGCAAACCAGCATTGGTGCCCTCGTATGACCTGTGGGCTATGATATACTTTGATACACCTCTGGCAGCAAACAACATTGTGGTCCCCGAGATGGGCTGCAGCACAAAGCAACCAGGGTAACTCCAGTCTGGCTGAAGAACATGTTGGGTAGTAAGAAAGGGGTGGGAGGAGAAATCTTTATACACCTGATAATACTTTGTTACTCACATTAGGGTGACCAGATGTCCCGATTTTATAGGGACAATCCCGCTTTTTAGGTCTTTTTCTTATATAGGCTCCTATTACCCCCCAACCCCATCCTGATTTTTCAAATTTGCTGTATGGTCACCCTAACTCACATACACGGTATTAAACTGAATGAGAAATTTGGAGCTTGAAAGAAACCCCACGGGATTTATTGGCAGTGATATTACATTGTGAGGAGCTTACCTTCCTCTAGAGCTTTAACTGGAGATTGTCTTTTGGGATCTGGTGGTCCTAAAACATGTAATCCATTTTTTGTGATTTCAAGGACCTCAATCCTTTGCCTGCTGGGCCTATAATTCCATTCTTTTACATCAGTTTTACACTGCGTTAACTCGGTTAACATAAGCAGAATCACATTGGTGTTTAACCAGTATGATGGAGGGGCAAATCAGGCCCTTTCTATATTACTATGTCTGAAAAATAGAGATTATGTGTAATTTAAAAATTAAGATTAGCAGTAAATTCAAGATGAACTATTTTTCTAACAGTGTAGTAAACATATGGACCTGTGGCTCTGTAATGCTGTTGGTGCAAATTTGTTTTGATATATTGGGACACTATTATGGAAAGAAAAGATGGGATTAAGAATCCAGTGACAAAACAGGGAAAGGGAGGAAAGTTAAAAAGGCCAAGCAGCATTTTCCATTTCAGACATTCTTAAACATGCTGTGAGCTAGTACAATTCACGCCAAATCAATCTGAGCATGGCTGTGTTAGGTACAGATGGTTATATGCCAATAAGTAAGCTTATGGAAAAGAGAAAACAAATAAAAGGAAGTTCTTCTTCACTCAGCGCACAGTCAGTCTGTGGAACTCCTTGCCTGAGGAGGTTGTGAAGGCTAGGACTATTACAGGGTTTAAAAGAGAACTGGATAAATTCATGGAGGTTAAGTCCATTAATGGCTATTAGCCAGGATGGGAAAGGAATGGTGTCCCTAGCCTCTGTTTGTCAGAGGGTGGAGTTGGATGGCAGGAGAGAGATCACTAGATCATTACCTGTTAGGTTCACTGCCTCTGGGGCACCTGGCATTGGCCACTGTCGGTAGACAGGATACTGGGCTGGATGGAGCTTTGGTCTGACCCAGTATGGCCATTCTTATGTTCTTATGGGGAAATATCAAATGCAAACGCACACTAAGAACACATTACACAAACATTTTTAAGGTTTCAGAGTAGCAGCCATGTTAGTCTGTATTCACAAAAAAAAGGAGTACTTGTGGCACCTTAGAGACTAACAAATTTATTTGAGCATAAGCTTTCGTGAGCTACAGCATCCGATGAAGTGAGCTGTAGCTCATGAAAGCTTATGCTCAAATAAATTTATTAGTCTCTAAGGTGCCACAAGTACTCCTAAACTTATTTAAATGGGAGATGAAATTTAAGAGAAAAGTAGAAATATATTTTCTGGAAGTGGTAACGTCTAGAATTTAATCATCATCCAAACAGAGTGTTGATGCAAGTAAATATCCCCTTTCCTAATTCATTGGCCACCACATCAGTCAGAACTTCATCCAAATGAAAGTTTAGAAATTAGAATTTTAATTAGAATTTAGAATAACATCAAACACTGATGTTACACATGTGTCCAACAAATGATTTGCATAAAAATCTTATTGATGATTTGGTATGAACAGATCAAAGAATGACTGTAAGTGACTTCTCTTCACGAGAACCACAAAATCAAGTTGTACAAAGAAAATAAGACCAAGTTAATTGGAAGTGCTTTCAAAATAAAGAGACAAGTGGGTCAATAAATCCAAACCAGAGTGAATTTGGTTAACTAAATTCTAGTGGATTAATTTTACCAGAGGTGAAAAAAATATTTCAGATATCCATATCCCCACCAGAGCTACCTGGTATCTAAATGTTGAACCAACTAGTTAATCTGCATCTTCCAACCAGAACTGGGTTTGGGTGGTGCGGAACTGGCAATGTCATGACTCAGGTGGCTGAGAAAACATGCCCAGCCACTGACATGTAGGCACTTTGGGGACTTTACAGTTGGAAATCCCACAAGCTGTACATTTTGTTAAAGAACAAATGAAATGAAAAGGCTTCACTTCCCAGACCTGCTTGAAATACTTGATAAGGAGCCAGTTTGGGAGACTCTACCCAATTAATCAGGAACAATTTGCTGCAAGGTAACACATTAGGGTAACGTCCTTTTTCGCTAAATATTGTATTACAAACCATGACAAAGTAAGGGGGATAAAATGGCAGCGAGGCAACCAGTAGCTATCGTGGTATTTACAGTTCTGTCAATTTAGTTCTTTGCTGTGAGTGTGTTCTGGCCTTTGCATATTTACATTCCTTCTGCTTCATACATTGATATGCTTCATGAAGCATAAGTACTGCATCCCATCAATTAGCATTACTCTTCCTGGTCTCTAAGATGTAGGTTTCCATTGCCTCTTTGTTTCCCCATTTGAATGCAATACATTTTAATTTTACAGTAAATGCCAGTTTACATTAGCTCAGCTGTCCTCATGACATAATCTGACTTGAAGTTATGCAAATGATTTCTTTCCAGTTATCTCTGATTAGCTGAAGAAAACACTCCCTAATTATTTCTGAGATAATCAAGGAGAATTCAAGCTTGATTATGTGTAATAGATTCTCTTGTCAAATCTAAATTGCAGTATTTCCTGCCGTAGGACATTTAAGAAGGCACTTTAAAAAGAGTTGTAGTTTCCATCTTTTCGTCCCCTGCAAAGCTCTTCTACTATTGCTCACAGCTTCATCAAATCAACCTTCCTTTTATATTCACAGTTTTCTAGACATCATAAGTGGCATGCCAACAGGCTGAGTGCAATGCTTCCTGTTCCTAACCATACAAAGTAGTAAATCCCACTGGTAATGCATAGGTGTCAGAAGGTTTTAAACTATCTTAGATAATAGAATCATAGTGTTAGAAGGGGACCGCAAGGGTTATCTAGTCTAATCCTTTGCCAAGTTAAGGAGAGGTGGCCCCAAAACAGTACTTATGATTAAAAAGACATTATCAACCAGTAGCAAAGAAACAATTTTAGAGGTTTGTATTCTGTGCTTTATTACTAGGGGAGTTCTGCTGGGCTGCAATACACTAAAACCACCCAAATGATTCACTAGTACATCACAATCCATAGTTTTCAAATCACTTTCATACAAACAGGGATGGGTAGACCTCTGAAGGTCCAACATTCAGATTCTATTTGAATAAGCAGCCAAATGTTTGAATGCTTATCCAAATCAAGTAATCCTCCTTCCACAGTCCCCATATTCATCTTTCCACATGGTGTTTTGGCAGGGGCAGAAGGGCAACGTTGCAATCCTGGGTCTCCATTTCCTTAGAGCTCCCATTTTGAGATCACCACCACCCACTGCCATTTTGCTGCAATAATAAGAAGGAGGATATGTGAGGTGGGGGTTATTTACCCCAAAACTTTGAAAAATATAAAAATTCCATTCAGGTTTGAGCTTTGGGCAAAGAATCAAACAAGCGGCACACACTTAGGGATGTCGAAAATACAAATTTGGATCCAAGTTTTCCTATAGTACTTACCTCCACAATGCATGGAGTTTGAAGACTCATATCTCTAATACAAATCAGTTCTCACATTACCATTCACAAAATGCTTTGCCATGTTATATCACACATTTACAAAGTTAGAAGTAAAATATAAAAGCAGAAGGGGAGAGAAATTAGGTATGATATAGGTATTTCAGTGGAGAGCTGAAAGGAACTGAAGATCTGATGAGGTAAAGAGATACAGGAAGGCTGTTGCAGATTGTAGTATCTGCAGAAGAGAAAGTTACTGCCCCAACAGTGATGAGACTTTTTGAAAAGACAGAGAGGAAGTTGGTGCAAGACAAATGGGTGAGCAGAGGGGGACAGGAGAGAGATACAGGGCCAAATTCTGCTTTTATTTATGTCAGCGTAAGTCCAGAGCAACTCAACTGAGGTAAATCAAGTTACTTTTGATTGGACATGACTTAAATGTATGTGGAAAAGAAAAAGTAACAAAAAAAGAGCAAGAAAATCAAAATGTTTTTGACCTTCAAAGATTGATTCAAGTTTTGGATGGAATTTAAAGTTGGGTTTTATCCATAGTAATTTATCAATAGTAATTTATCCATCCCTTATCTCAACTATAACAATGTTATTTTACTCCTTATCTTCACCCATTCCGTATGCTTTTTCATCTCTGAAGGCTTTCCCCCAGTCCAATTCTATTTGGTGTTTCTCTTTTTTTATAATTTTATTTCCCTATTGTCCTGATGTTTATTTATAACATAAACCTATTACTGCATTCTAACAAGGATGCAGTAGATTTGCAATTCCCCTCAGCACTAGAGCGAGCACCACATGCAGTCAGGGGAAAAACCACAGCAAATTGTCACAGGATAGTGAACTCCTGTTGCTACAAAAATGCCAAGGCCCAAATACTCATTTTATATAATGCATGTTGAAGCAAAGCCAAAAGATTTAATTTCAAAGCAGGAAATATCAATCTTGTGACAAAGTTTTATAACACAATGATTTTAATTCTGTTATTCCAAATGCCTCCTGTTGATGTAGTCATTCTATTGTAGGTTTCAGTGGAATGGTCAGTGGAATGATATGAAAAAAGAATTTTTCACAGCCAATCAGAGAACAGAGATGCCATACAACTATTGACCCATATTTGTGCATTTAGAGCTTGATCCTGAGCTCATTGCAGTCAATAGCAAATCTCCCATGGATTGCAGTGGTGCAGGATCAGGCTTTTATTGTTAAACTATACAATTCCTTGCACTCTGATTGGCCGAGAGAGGCTAGTTTGTATAATGATGGTGTGATTACTGAGAAATCAGAATAGAAATATTGCATAATCATCACTGTAGGCTAAGAAATAACCACACCATCATTATGCAAATTAGCCCCCCCCATCTGACTCCCAAATTAGAACTCCAGCAAGAGGGCATTTTTCATTATCCATCTGTGGTTATTTCCTCATATCTGTGCAGTGACTGTGCAAATATTTCCCATTTATTCTATTACAAATATGTTGACTCCCTTGTTACTTTCCTCAGAACTTCCCATTAACATATCCAAACCAAACATAACGTCAGTGGCTTATTCCTGAGAGTAAGACTATACAGGGTCTGGCTCACGTTCTTCCTCATCGCCATATCCTGGGTCTCAAAACCTTCTAAAGTCTGGACTCAGGGTTTATTTTATATAAATTCCTTAACCTTTGGCCTGGAGTTTTTGTAGTCCAGATTATGTTCACTGCATTGTACACACAGGGAATCCTGAAGTTATTGTTTAGAAGTCAGCTGTTCAGTTACACCTGTGCTAATCTGGAGTCAGCCCATAGACTTTAGTGGAGTTTCTGAAGTGCTGCATCTGCAGCTGCGATGAGAAACTGGCCCAAAGTAATAACATGCTAATTGGCTTATAAATCAAGCATAGTTTGTGTTTAGGCCAATTAGAAACCCACTTATCCATTAACATTAGTTATTAAAATGTACACTGTACTCTGAGGAAAATGCTGGTTGCTATGGCTATTTTTGTAATTTTTCAGTGAATAAATGTCAGGCGTACATCAATCTGTTTGGCGAGTACATTTTGGAAAAAGAATGCTTTCAGAATGCATTAACTTAGTCTGCTACCTCTCTTCTCTCTCCCTCCTCTCCTGCTGACATTTTTCTCTCCACCCTGTTCCTCTGATCCTGATCTGCCTCTCTCCTCTGCCCCTGCTTTTTCTGACGGTGAATTAATTTCCTGCTCTGCCTCTCTTTTCTCTTCAGTTAATCTCTACTACGACTCAGAGTTGAATGGTCTCTGATTTTTTTAAAGTGAACATACAAGTTACCTTTGAAGGCATCTTTAAAAGTTCTATTTTCTTTTCAAAAGCTTCCAGTTTTGCTTTTCTTTTTCTTATTAGAAATAAAGCTTCAAAGCTGGAAACTGTCTAGAGTGCCTATGATAAGAACCTGTGACTGGACAGCAGAATTTGAGTTGAGAACGTGGGTTCAGCTGCAGGGTTTCACTTTCAAATATTTCAGTGTTTTTTTATCTACTTCACTTGTATCGTTTCATGGTATTGACTTTTAGCATCCAAGCTTTTGATGTACCTTAGAGACTAACAAATGTATTTGAGCATAAGCTTTCGTGAGCTACAGCTCACTTCATCAGATGCATCCTAATCAATGAAGTGAGCTGTAGCTCACGAAAGCTTATGCTCAAATACATTTGTTAGTCTCTAAGGTGCCACAAGTCCTCCCTTTCTTTTTCCAAATACAGAGTAACACGGCTGCTACTCTGAAAGCTTTTGATGTGTCTCTCATTCTCATTTAATGCTACTAAGGCCATTGCTAAATAATAATAGTGCTAACCTTGGCCATTTACCATGATCATCTTGGCATCTTCGGATTAAATCCTAAATAACGAAAGTTATTGCTCAGATTAGTTTTTAATAATCACAATGTGCATTTTAATAATCACATTTAATGATGCATATAACTGTGTCTGCATCAATCCTGTTTGTTATCAGCAATGTTCCTGGCCCGCCATGTAGTCATACTTTACATTTTACTCACGTTGCTAATTAGCATTGCACCATTTTATGAAACATTAAATTAAATTAATGTAACAGTAACATTCTTGTTAAATCTAAATGGTTCCTTCTTAGAACTTTGCATAGTAGGAATTGAAGGCATTAATAATTTCCCTTTTCACTTTGCTGTTGCAAGAACCTGTGCAGCCCTTTCTGAGATGTTAAATCAGCTGACTGTGGTATATTTTACAGTGGATTCTTGGTCCGATACCACATGAAGACATAATGGCAGAAGGATAGATGGAGAGTAAACTTCTTAATTCTGAATTCCCTGACTTATCAGTTTCAGTTCGGGGAGTTGGCACATGCTACAGGCCTGATGCTGACAGGTACTGAGTAGCCACAATTCCCATTGGCTATGACAGAAGTTAGGATTTTCTCCACACCTCCCAGAGCCAGGTCCTTCAGTTAGTTCTGATTCAGATGCCTTTGCAAACATGGACTGAACATAGAATTAATTTTAAACTCAAACCTGAAACTCAGATAAAACAACCAGGCTATGAATTGGTTTGGGTCAAAATCATAAGAAGCATTTTATAGGATTTCCATCCAAAATCACGAATGGTCCCAGTTTCAGTCAAAACCTGGTTCAAACTCACTCAAAGCCCAGGGGACCCTTTTGGACTGACATTCACAGTCTCTCGCATAGTACCCTCTGGCTCCAAGATGGGCAAAACTATGCACAGGCTGGATTTCCAAAGAAGCCTAAGATTTGTGGCCGCAAGCTGTGGAGCTGCCCATCACTCCTTCAGTCCTTCACTGTAACACTCACATTTCAAAAAGAAAAGGAGTACTTGTGGCACCTTAGAGACTAACAAATTTATTAGAGCATAAGCTTTCGTGAGCTACAGCTCACTTCATCGGATGCATTTGGTGGAAAAAACAGAGTAGAGATTTATATACACACACAGAGAACATGAAACAATGGGTTTATCATACACACTGTAAGGAGAGTGATCACTTAAGATAAGCCATCACCAACAGCAGGGGGGGAAGGAGGAAAACCTTTCATGGTGACAAGCAGGTAGGCTAATTCCAGCAGTTAACAAGAATATCAGAGGACAGTGGGGGGTGGGGTGGGAGGGAGAAATACCATGGGGAAATAGTTTTACTTTGTGTAATGACTCATCCATTCCCAGTCTCTATTCAAGCCTAAGTTAATTGTATCCAGTTTGCAAATTAATTCCAATTCAGCAGTCTCTCGTTGGAGTCTGTTTTTGAAGCTTTTTTGTTGAAGTATAGCCACTCTTAGGTCTGTGATCGAGTGACCAGAGAGATTGAAGTGTTTCCAACTGGTTTTTGAATGTTATAATTCTTGACGTCTGATTTGTGTCCATTCATTCTTTTACGTAGAGACTGTCCAGTTTGGCCAATGTACATGGCAGAGGGCATTGCTGGCACATGATGGCATATATCACATTGGTAGATGCGCAGGTGAAGGAGCCTCTGATAGTGTGGCTGATGTGATTAGGCCCTATGATGGTATCCCCTGAATAGATATGTGGACAGAGTTGGCAACGGGCTTTGTTGCAAGGATAGGTTCCTGGGTTAGTGGTTCTGTTGTGGTGTGTGGTTGCTGGTGAGTATTTGCTTCAGATTGGGGGCTGTCTGTAAGCAAGGACTGGTCTGTCTCCCAAGATCTGAGAGAGCGATGGCTCGTCCTTCAGGATAGGTTGTAGATCCTTGATGATGCGTTGGAGGGGTTTTAGTTGGGGGCTGAAGGTGATGGCTAGTGGCGTTCTGTTGTTTTCTTTGTTGGGCCTGTCCTGTAGTAGGTGACTTCTGGGTACTCTTCTGGCTCTGTCAATCTGTTTCTTCACTTCAGCAGGTGGGTACTGTAGTTGTAGGAATGCATGATAGAGATCTTGTAGGTGTTTGTCTCTGTCTGAGGGGTTGGAGCAAATGCGGTTTATATCGTAGCGCTTGGCTGTAGACAATGGATCGAGTGGTATGATCTGGATGAAAGCTAGAGGCATGTAGGTAGGAATAGCGGTCAGTAGGTTTCCGATATAGGGTGGTGTTTATGTGACCATCGCTTATTAGCACCTAATGCCCCTACTCTACTTGCGCTACATTGATGACATCTTCATCATCTGGACCCATGGAAAAGAAGCTCTTGAGGAATTCCACCATGATTTCAACAATTTCCATCCCACCATCAACCTCAGCCTGGACCAGTCCACACAAGAGATCCACTTCCTGGACACTACGGTGCTAAAAGCGATGGTCACATAAACACCACCCTATATCGGAAACCTACTGACCGCTATTCCTACCTACATGCCTCTAGCTTTCATCCAGATCATACCACTCGATCCATTGTCTACAGCCAAGCGCTACGATATAACCGCATTTGCTCCAACCCCTCAGACAGAGACAAACACCTACAAGATCTCTATCATGCATTCCTACAACTACAGTACCCACCTGCTGAAGTGAAGAAACAGATTGACAGAGCCAGAAGAGTACCCAGAAGTCACCTACTACAGGACAGGCCCAACAAAGAAAACAACAGAACGCCACTAGCCATCACCTTCAGCCCCCAACTAAAACCCCTCCAACGCATCATCAAGGATCTACAACCTATCCTGAAGGACGAGCCATCGCTCTCTCAGATCTTGGGAGATAGACCAGTCCTTGCTTACAGACAGCCCCCCAATCTGAAGCAAATACTCACCAGCAACCACACACCACACAACAGAACCACTAACCCAGGAACCTATCCTTGCAACAAAGCCGTTGCCAACTCTGTCCACATATCTATTCAGGGGATACCATCATAGGGCCTAATCACATCAGCCACACTATCAGAGGCTCCTTCACCTGCGCATCTACCAATGTGATATATGCCATCATGTGCCAGCAATGCCCCTCTGCCATGTACATTGGCCAAACTGGACAGTCTCTACGTAAAAGAATGAATGGACACAAATCAGATGTCAAGAATTATAACATTCAAAAACCAGTTGGAGAACACTTCAATCTCTTGGTCACTCGATCACCTAAGAGTGGCTATACTTCAACAAAAAGCTTCAAAAACAGACTCCAACGAGAGACTGCTGAATTGGAATTAATTTGCAAACTGGATACAATTAACTTAGGCTTGAATAGAGAGGGAATGGATGAGTCATTACACAAAGTAAACTATTTCCCCATGGTATTTCTCCCCCCACCCACCCCCCACTGTTCCTCTGATATTCTTGTTAACTGCTGGAATTAGCCTACCTGCTTGTCACCATGAAAGGTTTTCCTCCTTCCCCCCCCTGCTGTTGGTGATGGCTTATCTTAAGTGATCACTCTCCTTACAGTGTGTATGATAAACCCATTGTTTCATGTTCTCTGTGTGTGTGTATATAATCTCTACTCGTTTTTTCCACCAATGCATCCGATGAAGTGAGCTGTAGCTCACGAAAGCTTATGCTCTAATAAATTTGTTAGTCTCTAAGGTGCCACAAGTACTCCTTTTCTTTTTGAGAATACAGACTAACACGGCTGCTACTCTGAAACTCACATTTCATAAACTTCCCATTAATAACCTCAAAGAACACGAGTCAATCCAACTCCAGGACACTGTAAATTGCATGTTGACATTGGGGAGTGGGGAACTGAATGGACTTTGTAAAACTGGGTTTTATAAATTGAGGTTTCAGAACAAATTTGGGATACCAGTTGTGATAAATGAAGGGGGTGGGGGGTAGCTCCCTTTTATGGATCCAGCCAGCCAGTCAGCTATAAAATCCCTCTTAGTAGCTGTTCTCTACTTGCTTTACCTGTAAAGGGTTAAAAGGTCACTTCCTTTTACCTATGTGTCACAGTGAGTGGGCACCTGGCCAAAAGAGCCAATGGGAAGGCTAGAACTTTTTAAAATTAAAACAAGACTCGAATTTAATCAGTTTGTGGTTGTTCTCCTGGAGAAAAGGGACAGGGCAGAGTTATGCTGTAAGAAGCTTGGGCCAGGTATGAGAAAAATCATTGGTATCACACCTAGAAACTATTCATGTGAAACCCCAGACATGTAAGTAGATCAGGAAGTGTCTAGGAAGACGTGATTAGGTTTATTCCTTTTATTTTGTTATGGCTTGTGGACTCCTCTGTGCTGACCCCCAATGCTTTTGTTTTGCTTGTAACCTTTAAGCTGGACCTCAAGAACGTTATAGTTGAGGCTTAATCCTTGTAAGGGTTTTTTTTAAATCTAGCAATAGCCCGAGTTCCAGATGTATTTTCTTTCTTTTTGTTTTTAATAAAATTTACCTTTTTTAAAAACAGGATTGGATTTTTGTGGCCTAAATGGTTTGTGCACATGTTTTTTAATTAGTTGGTGGCAACAGCTGATTTCCTTTGTTTTCTTTCTCAGCTCTTCCCCGGAGAGGGGGGTGAAAGGGCTTGAGGTACCCCACAGGAAGCAATTCCCAAATGCTCCTTCCTGGGTTCTCAGAGGGGTTTTGCACTTGGGTGGTGGTAGCGTTTACCAATTCCGGGTCAGAAAAAACCTTGGGAGTTTAATACAAGCCTGGAGTGGCAAGTATTAATTTTTAGAGCCCTTTCGGGCCCCCACCTTCTGCACTCAAAGTGCCAGAGTGGGGAATCAGACTTGATACCAGTACTTGACCAGATACAAAGTTTGGATAACAGAGAGAGATTTATAATCAGGGTTCAGAAAACCAGGCATACCTATATGATAGTTGTCCAGTATGTGTTTCTACTTCATTTTAGAAACACCCACACTCACACCCCTATACAGCTCCATGGATTCTTTCTTGATCTGCATGGAGGACATGGCTCATTACTACCATGAATGGCTGACCTGTAGGCAAAGAACCATTGCCAGTTTCAGGCCAATAGGGGATTCCCTGCAAATTAGAATATCCGGAGTTAATTCCCATGGACATCTGTTAATCTGGTAGAATAGAATCAAGGACTCCTCCCTTGGGAATGGGGTGGTAGATTATGGCAATTGTTGACATTGTACCATGGCAGAGGGAATAATGTCTGAGGCTGTTAAAATGTTATGTGCCTGTGCCAGCAACTGCAAAACTGAATCTTCATTGAATTGAGCTGTTTAAAATTGAAAGTGAACAATAAAGAGAAAGAAGTGGCTAAACTGTGATTTTGTCACATCTTTGAAAGACCCTGAGCATTTTGTGGAAATAGTTTATTGTGGAGATGTAATATATGATTATTTCAGCATGTCATACTGAAGCTGGGAGATTGTCACTCCAAGAGATGTAGGAACTAATTTAATTACATACAGATGGCAATTCCAGCTCAGAAAACAAGCATGAAGCCTGGGCTGAGAAGTAAATCACAAATCACTGTATTCAGCCCCTGCCACATCCTTTAAGTCATTCTATCTGATTATTGTCAGAAATGTTTGTTTTTCTTAAAAAGATATTTAAGGACTCTCATCTTTGACAAATATGGAAAACCCTAAATAAAATCTGAACATTTCATCTATGATACTTCAGCAATATGTGCAAAATGCTTCCCTTAACCAGGACAGTAAACTAAGGCATTTGGTAGTATATTACCACCTGATACATTGATCCCCTACTTCTTTTTTCCTTCTAGATCTTTGAAGTTAGAGTCTATGGCTCCAGCTGTGCTGTAAAACTTGAACATGCCCCAAGCGATAGCATCGCAAATACAGTGGAACATGGAGAATGGAGCTAGCCCATCAGGACTCAGGGCTCAGATAAGTTCTGTTTTGACATCACATGACAGTGTGCTAGAAAGTTTTTTTATTTTTTGATATCCTATTAATAACTTAGAAACTGAAAACCTGCTCCAACTGAAGATGATAGAGCTAAGCATGGTTTTAAAAACAGACAAGGAAATACATTGGCTATCAATACTATATTCCAAAATGGCCCCACTACAGGAAAGCATGTTAACATGGAATCATTGGACTACTCAGGCACTTAAAATTAAGCATTTGCATAAATGCTTTGATGGATATTGGCCTAAGTGTTGTCCTTAGCTATCCTTGTTAAGGGATAGTTTATGAATACAAGTTGCTGAAGTAGATGGAATTTTGAAATGCTGTGTGCCATTTATCTTTAAAAGTACTCCAAGTACTTCATGAAGGAAGAAGAGGGATAGTTTTAAAGAGTAGAGAAATAGAGACTAGATCAAACATACTGAAGAGAAAAATTTTATCTCCTGCATGTCATACATATTAAGGAACTCAAAACTTTATTAATTTCTTCAACAGTATTCATTCTTCTTGATTGATTTCTACAAGAGACAATAAAAATTATGAATGAATTTAGTTTTGGAACAAAATTCTCTACCTTCACTCCTTCTTATTTGATTCAATGAGAAAATGTTAATTACATATATGATCTAGAAAACTTATACAATCATTACTGGTAAAGTTTGCAGATGGACACAAAAGATTGGTGGACTAGTTAATAATGATGAAATCAGATTAAATCAGATCACTTCTACAGAGCTATTTTTAACCTGGATGCAATCAATCACACAATTTGCAATATACAGCTAAGTGCAAGGCCAAATATTTAGGAGTAATGCAGGCCATAGTTAAAGGATGGGACCTTGTATCCTGAAAAGCAGGGACTCTGAAAAGGCCTTAGGAATCATGGTGTATAAAAATTGGACATGTACTCCCACTACAAAACTGTGGTCAAAAGGACTAGTGCAAACCATGTGTAAACAGGAGAATACTGAGGGTAGAAGGAATAAGTGCAGTGGGAATAGTAACTGGAAATAACACACAATTATTAAGACTTTAGCCACCTTTCACTCCCTGACAAATGTGAACTGTGACGCTATCAGACCATTACGTTCTTGTTCATTTTGCTTAATTTAATCTGGGAGTCACTTGGGAATAAGCACAGCATAACAACCTAAACCGAAGAGAAATGTTATCTAACTATCTGACACATCAGCCTTATTTACATAACTGACAAAGGAGGTTCCACCAAGAGCTAGGCTTACTCCACATCTTTGATAGCAACCGCCTTCCTAGCACCAATATCAATATGAAGTTTGCTCACTAATCTATGCACCCTCAATGTTACTTCAGAATCAGAGTTTACAATGGCCTCATGAATAGCTTTCTCCTTTATGGTAAAACAGGGATCCCTGTGCCCCTCTCCAAAATGGATATTCCAAAGTAGAGTAGCTGAGTATGCATTCTTCTATTAAAGTACACATTCATACACTTCTGCATTGCCCTTTGTCAGGATGAGTGAATAGGAGTAGACGCAGGAGCGAGGCCTGGAACCAACTGGTAATAAAGGGCCATATTCTGCTCCCAATTACAGTGGTGTAAATCCAGAGTAACTTCGTTGCCCAATGAGTTTCGCTCTTAAACATCAAGTGGTATGACTGCTATAGGCCCTGATTCAGCAAGAGGTTTAAGCACATCACACTTAAATCACGTGAGTTGTCCCATTGAAGCACAATGTGCATGCTTACATTTGAGCACATGCGTAAGTTCACTGCTGAATCAGGGACATGATGAGCAGATGGACATAAGAGGCAGCCAGGATCAAAAGGGAAGATTAATTAAATAGCCCAAGGTCTCTTCTATCTCCATATTTCTAGGATTCTAGGTGGTGGTGATAGTATAGAACAGAACATTTATAATAAAGTTTATAATAAAGTTGGCCTAGATGTGACCTTGTGACTCACATACCAAAATTATCCCTCTCTGCCCTTGATACTGCATCAGCAGCTGGTGTTAAAACACTCTGTTCCAGTCTAAATCATTATTAGCATGGAATTTGTCTCCTCCCAGCTTGAAATAACAGAGTTAAAGATCCTTTTTACTATTAGATTTTAATGCCCTTTCCTGTTCTACAATTCTTACTTGTTATTTAATCTCTACAAGACTTTCTTTGCCAAGATTGTTTTTTCCCTAATAACTCTGAGTCACACTTAGTCTCCAACTCAGTCTGCTCTGTTCTGATTTTATAACTGGGAGCTGGTCCAGCACCATTATTCATTCCCATGTCTGTCCTCTGTCTCATTCTCAAACTCGGGAACTTCCTTCTGCTTTTGTCTTCTCTCTTCTATGGTATCTCATTTAATCCAGTTTAATCCGTTAAGGCAGTTTCTCATTAAATGAATAAAATACCTGGAACTTTTGGCAGTGAAAACATTTAAAATTTTCTTTCCTCTAAAAGTGATATCTTTCTCTCATGCATATGACCTGAGCTTGCTCCCACTAAAAACCGATGGCAAAAATCCCATTGGCTTCAGTGGGAGCTGGATCTGACCCTTAGTGAACAGAGTGATATACTAAGGTAAATCATTAAAACTACTTCTTGAAAATAAACGGAAAGAGTTTGTTTGTTTGTTTTTAAACAAAGAGATTTTGCTATCAAATCTTAAAGCCCAGATTAGTTAGTTCTTCTTTATCACAGATCAAGTCTTTGTTAGAGAAGTCCGTGTTTGGATCCAGAAATTCAAGCTCCCCCTTTTCTAAAATTCAGAGGAGTTGAGGTCCTGGTTTGGTCACTCTCTAGGGCTAAGGATGTTCACATATTCTTATAAAAATGTCTTATGCAAAATGTGGAGAGCCATATAAAATCAGGTCAACACTGAAAAAGACTGGAGAGGCTGAAACACCAGATAAGGAAACACATTACTGGCATGTAAGAACTATATAGGATTTGGCCTTTACCCATATAGTCTATTTCCTCTGAATTGACCACTAAGTCTGTTCTCGTGGTGTATCAAAAAGTTGTCCTGACTTGGTTCTCCATCACTCTAGTTCCATTAGGTCAGTATGTTCTTTGGTTCTATTCCCTTCAAATACTTTTATTGCTCTAATGGTCTTCCTCCTCTTTCAGTTTTCAGCAGGTTTCTCTTGACTTGGATCACTCACCTCCTTATATCAAGGGAGTCCTATTCACTAGGCTAAACCTTGTCCTGATTGGCTCATACCATTACTTCCTGTAGTCATCTTATTTTTATGTGGTCTACCAAACAGGGCACTAGATTGGGAGTAATAAAACCTCAGTTCTATTCTTAGTTCAGCCACTGGCTTGCTGTGTGACATTGAGCTAGTCATTTCACCTCTTTGTGCCTCTATTTCACCTTCCATCTCTACTGTCTTAGCTCTTGTGTGCAGGGACTATCTCCTATTCTGCTTGTACACTGCCTAGCACAATGGAGCCTGATCTTGGTTGGAGCCTGGAAATATTATTGTAGCAAATATAAAATAATAATCTTCCTGATTAATTCTCAGTGGTCAACTGGTCTCTTCTCTATAATGGACTGGAAGGAGTGAGTTATTAAAGAAGTTAATTTACCAGTCACCTAAATATACTAATATATTGTGGGATTGCTCGTCACCAGTGGGAATTTATCACCACTGAGGAAGTAAACACAAGTGGAGATTTCTCACCCAAAATGCTCCCTTGCATATGCTTTCAAATTAGGGAGAACAATCTGGTCTGTTAGAATTAGAATGTCCATCATGCCCTCACATGTTGAAAAAATATTTAAAATAAAGAATAACATAAGCCAATGCTGCTCCTATCTAAAATTTACCTATCTACACATCTTAGGGTTTTATACTGCCCCCATCATGGTATTATCTGAGCATCTTCCACATAAAAATCAACAGAATTGCTCCCGAGTGGACTTCACTCTGCCACTTCTCCCTTTTTCAGGGTCAAAACTCTGCTTGAGATAGTTTGGTGGGGTTTTTTGTTTTGTTGTATTTGTTTTTTTGTTTGTTTTTCCTTTGTGGGTGAAGGGACTATAAAATAATATTGAAATCATCAAGATGCCCAGCTGGAATCACAAGCTTATTTAAGGAGGAAAATATCTTTATCTGTGTTAGCTTTTGAGAATTTACACTCAGTTCAGAAGATGGGCAAATATTCTTCTTCTTCTTTTTTTTTGGGACCTAATAATTTTAATAGATAAGGCCTCTTTTCTGAATGGTGGCGGTTATATGAAAGGCTTTCCTTGATATGAAATGGACTATGCCTTTGAAACCTGCATATGGTGTCATATTGTATAACAGTAAGCTTTTAATATACTAACTGAGTTTGTAGTATATCAGGCAGTATGGCTCATCTTATATACATATCTGCTTGTTATATTAGTGCTAACAGCTGAGGAACAGACCTTTTCAGCTTGAAAGCTTGTATATCTTTGTAGTTCCAATAAAAGTAATCACATTATTGGCCTTAATGTTGACCTGTAGGGTAAATTATGTAATATTTATGTTGGAATATAACAACAGCTGAAATTCAGCAAAGAATTCGGGGCACCATACTAATATTTAATTAGTATTTGCAGAGCACTTTTCATTTTTAAAGCTGTGAATAAATATTAGGACTTGAACTACTAAATTAATAAACCTAGATTATGGAAATGATAAAGAGAAATTGGGAACAATGCCACGAAGAGAGAAAAAACAAAAGCAAAACTGTCAGGCTTCAGGATTTGGCCCTATCAAACTATATTAGAAAGATCATGTAGATAACAAAATCTCTTTTCATTGTTCTCTACCTTCTTCACACTATTGTTACTTTCCTATCCCTCCTTACTAAGGGCTGTCCATCTCCCCTTCCACTCTGTTCACACAGTAGTTAGGGTGCTGAGCTTTCGGGTTTGAAGTTTGAGTCAGGTTGTACTTGATGTGGTTTTTTAAAAAGATTTTTCCTAATCTCAGATTTATATGTACAGGCACAAGCAGTTATTCATAAGAATGGAGGGGGAGGTTTTCAAAGGTACAAAAGGCTGTAGGCACTCAACATTAAAAATCAATGGGAGTTGGATGCCTAACCAGCATTTCCAAAATGCATTTCCAATAAGCATATTATTGGTTTTTACAGTCTATATAATAAAATAAAATTGTATGTTCCTCCACAAACAACCTCTTTAAGATGAAGTTCAGGTTGCAGGCACATGTCAACGGGTTCAGTGCATATTGCCTTTCAAAAATATTGGAGTCACAAACAACCCTGAGATGTCGAAAATGGAGTTAATGTTACACTTTTCAAATAAGGTACCCAAAGTACCTTAACTGAGACTGTGGGAGAATATCAGAAAAACATGCTACCTTAATCCATCCATAGCTGTTTCATTTTATCCATGTCTACACAATGTAGAATGCCTTCTCATCTTCATTACATAGAAGATTCAAGGTTCATCATGGGGAGCCCTACTGCTGCAAACCACAGAAGAGCATCAGAGGACCTCAGGAAGTCTGCTACCAGGGAGCAATAGTGAGAAGAGAGACATTTCTCCCAACACTTCCTCTGGACCTTCTCAGGAAGCTTAAATCCTTGCAAGCCTTAAGAATGTCATCAGCCCATATTGCAAGCCAATGATGTTTTTATTCTTTTTACAATAGAAAGACTTTTTAACAAATGAGTTACAATTTAGCATCTACCTCTGCAAGGAAAAGGGCTAAAGGTTTTGTGTGTTTTATGTGTTTCCTGGCCTCACTGAAATCAATGGAGCATTGCCACTGAATTCAATGGGGACAAGATTTCACTCTTTTTGTTTAATGGAACTTTAGGTCTCTGGCAGTCAAATCATTGAAATATTTTCAGATTGAAAACAAAATAATAACTTCTGCAATTGGACTTTCATCAATACAGTGCTGGTGTTATATGCTCTGTCTCAAATAGACAGGTCCAATATAATTTTTTTTCAAGGTTGTGAGGAAAAATGACAACTTTTTGAGTTCTAATTTATACCTCTGTATTCAGAGTGTACATAATTCAGAAATTCCTTGTCTAACTTATTTCATATTTTGTAGAAAATTGTGACGTTGAATCCACACCTTGCCGGTTTTAAGGCTAATCAAAGTTTCTATTTAGATTTTAGAGGGTTGGGGATTGGAAACTCATTGCTCTATGATAGAGCTGTCCAAAATAAGACATCATTATGAACTCATGTTTATATTATTTGTATTGCTCATTTGTGCGCAGTGAGAAAAGATTAGGGTCTACAGGAATAACAGGTAGAATAACGTAATGTATCTATCAACTGCTACCTACCTGAAAACACACATTGTTTGTTAATTTATTGTAGCAATGAGAAATTAGGTAGATTATGGATTATTTGGTAAGGAAATGAAGAGAGATGTAGCGGACTTCATCCCTTCACAATGATATCGAACAAATATGTTGAACTTTGGGAATCCAACATTGGATCAGTGTCAATTGGCAAACTCCATTCATTTGACTTGCAACATCTTTGCTTTCACCATGGTCTCTTCTGACTACGCACAAGTCATCATGTGAGTTTGCCATTACAAACAAATAATGAGAGAGGACCACATTTGGAAAGCACTAAGCTTAATTCACATGTGATCCCAGCTAAATTTAAGTGAGGTTTCCAGGGATGAAAGGTTAAAGGACTGCACAGATGCCCCACAGCTAGCACTTCTCCACTCCCCATCCATAATTCTTAATTCTTTCCACTATTTGACATTTTTGACTCCTGTGGACTAGTTAAACAGAGCCTGAGAGCTTCCTTCACATCAAACAGATTTGTGTAGTACATCATATTTCATAATCAGGGGCCTTCATTTATGTGTCTCAGGAGTCTTACTAGTTTTTACATACTCCTTACCTTCCAATTTCCTTACCTCTAGGACAGCATGTTGTACACATCAAGCGTGGCAAGAGGGATCAACAGCTATTCAAAGTTTATCTTGCTTGCTGGCAACAGCATCATAAAAGAAAGAAAGAAAGAAAGAAAGAAAGAAAGAAAGAAAGAAAGAAGAAGAAAAGAAAGAAAGAAAGAAAGAAAGAAAGAAAGAAAGAAAAATTTGAACAATTTTTTCACCTACTGGCAGCACACCTCCTAAACAAGCAGGACTCCTGGCTTTTTCTTACATATTGTGTATTATGAGGACAAAGAAACAGTCACTTACAATTTGTATTAGGAGTGCTGAAGCGTTCAGTTCAATTCCCCCGCCCCCCCGCCATAAAAGCTAAAAGTAGTTCAAATATAGGTCAAACACTACAGAACAAAAGCTTTCAGATCTCCTTGCTGCATATACAACCCACAACTCAGCTGCTAGTTTGTCAGCTGTTCATTTGTTGTCTGCAAACTTATCCATGGTCTTCAGAGAAAAATATTTTAGCCAGGGAGCTAACATAAGACTGTGCCACTGTTCACACTTTAGTTCCTTCACTTCCTAAATATTTATAGATTGTTGCTCTCTAAATAGAAAGATAAATTTATAGACAGGGTTAATAAAAACCTGGAGCATTACAAAATTTGCATTATTTAAAGATTTATTTTACGCTTACATTTAAATAGTTAGAAGTTCAATCATGCCGTAGCACTTGGATAGGGGTTTAGGATTATATAGGGTTTTTTTTTTATATTTCCTTATTTATTACTTTTTTACTGCTAAAATAAACAATAATCTGGGTCTGGAGTTTTGTTCCAACAAGTTTGTTTTGCTGGTTATATATCAACCAATAAATATTTTTCATATTTATTGAACACACACAAAATGAAAAAGAAAACATTTATAAAACTCAAAAGATCAAGTCCATCTTTGTTGTAACAATCTCCCCTATTCCCATCTCTCTATCTTTATGCAAAGAGTATTTGAGCAAGTGATCCACCTGAATGTCAGGTGGTATAAAAATCACAGGCTTAAAATTAAGTTGACAATAATAATTATAGACACAGATGTTGCATTAAATATCAATAAAAGATGCAGACATTCCAAGTCACCCCACAACAATTATTTATAGGTGCCAGGGGGAAGAGGTTGGTCTTCAGGATGGATTTGAATTAGGAGAGGTGTTTGATGACTACCCCATGAAGAGGATCAGTTAAGATCTCCTGACTATAAATAAATGGGAAGAAGAGGATATTTTCCCATCTCTCTCTCTTGCACACCATCTAATTGGTAGGTTGATGCACTCAACTTGGGAACACAGTGCAGACAGAGAGAGAGAAAATCTTTTGTTGCCAGCCTGAGAGAAGAGAGCCTTGTGTAATTTATTTTTATTTATGTTATAAAAATAGTTTGTTTCAGGGACCGATAACAAAAAAATGAAATTGACATTTAACATTTAGGCTGTTTTACTGCAGTTTGTCAGGTGATGCAGAGGTGGCCAAATGCCGAATGCGAAGCTGACCCTCTCGTTACAGTGCTTTGTAACAAAGGTTCCTAATAACTGCTCATTTCTTGCTGGTGCCTCCATTTGTATTTTAAGCTAGGTAAGAAGTACTGGGTTTCACATACTAAACTTTGTATCCAGATTTCTGTACTGCTGAGATGAATAGTTTGGGATCAGCCTATTATGAATATAGGAGATGAAGTGCAACTGTACAGAATGTACACTAGGGACTGATGCACAAAGGAAGATTAAACCCCACTTTTGCACTCCCCTGAACCTGCTGTAGTCTTCTATGGGCCAGTCTCCTTGCTCATTGTTACAACAGCCTGAGGGTTATTCTAATCTATACTGGCTGCAATGACCACAGGGGTCTGGAAATGCATTTGAGGAGGTATAGCTCAGGGCATCTGGTCATGCATCCTTTCCTCCACCCCTGCTCTTTTTTCCTTTCTACACCACCAGCAAGGAGGGAGAAAGGCATTAGAGACTCTGCACTGGCTCTGTGCTATTGGAGAATGGCCCATACACTGGGATGATCCTCTTACATCCAGTTAATCTGGCTTTAGGGCAAGGTTACACTGGTGGTGTGCTGTGCCAATCTCCATTTAGGATCCACAGCTGTAAACCCTCTCCTTGAGTCAGGTGCCTAAACTGTTTCATGCAAGAATGGTGGCAGCACACTCCTCACTGTCACCACCTTAATAAAACTTTTAGCCATGTGGTTAGGGAACTCATGCAGGGACCCTCAGTCAATTTCCCCTTCTAACTGATGAAGAGACGGGATGGGAACATGGGCTTCCTACTTCATAGGTGAGTGTCATAATCACTACATCCTAAAGTTATTCTCACCCTCTCTCTGGCCCAATACATATTGACTTATGTACAGTGGAACAAGCTTCTACAGGAGAGATTGAGAGAGCCTCACATCACAATATCCTCCAGTCCAGGGGTTAGTGCACTCACGTAAGAGGCAGGAAACCTATTTTTAAATCTCTTCTCCACATCAGCTCATCTGGCTTACATCCTGTAATGGTCAGAAAATACATGAAATCTTCCCCAATTCCCTGGTAGAATTCCTTGTATTGCTCCAGCTGTACTCTCTGCGAAGGGCACCAGTACATTTTCTACACAGAACGTTGATTCAATTACTTACAAAACCTATACCAGAAAAAATTAATACAGTGTTTCTAGCTGAAGAATACATACACCACCCTCCCCCCTAGCATGGGTAGAAATAGCAGTGCAGATGGTGAGGCACTGCTTAGGTGAGTAAAGACAAGCTTGAATCCTTAGGGTACCTACCCTACACAGCTCTCTACGTGCCCAAGCACTGCCTTGCTCATCTACACTGCTATTTTTTAGCCATGTAGTGTCCCATTGCCTCCCTGCTACCGAAGCCTTTCCCCACCACAGGGAAAGGCTCCAGTAGTGGAGAGGCAGCAGGGAAAAGCAATGGCAGTGGGGAAAGGCTTTGGCGGATGGGCGTCAGCAGGGAAAGTCTCCAGCATCTCCCTGCAGCCTGAGCCTTTTCCCGTGGCCTCCCCCTGCCACAGCCTTTCACTGCCTATGCTGTTCATTCCCTCTGAAGCATCTGACATTGGCCATAGTCAGAGGACAGGATACTGGGCTACCTGGACCATTGGTCTGACCCAGTATGGCTGTTCTTATGTCCTTATGCCCCATGTAGCTACACATCGCAGCATGGGCACATCCCGCTTTTCACTGCAGCATCTAGCTATGCATACCCTGCCCACTGCCGCCAGTGATGGGTAGTGTTGACATACCTTAAGCGATGGGAGACGCAGAAAGATAAGCCTCCTCAATATTTTTAATTTTTTTTCATGAAAATTATATGCCTGCTAGGATATTTTAACCTCTTATTTGTGGTGTATGAATTTGGCCAGCAGTGTCAATCCCCATCTCAAACCCCTTGTGAATTTTGCTCTTAGGCATACACATTTGCCATTTCAACCGTTTCAGTGCATTATGAGTATAACTACTCTGTGTGGTGCTTAACATTGGAATCCTTTTAGTCCCATTGGTCTGGCTATTCCATTGAAAGTCACAGCAGTAAATTTCATGGCAGCCCATTGTGTACAACATGATGGCACTTAAAAGGTCTATGACGAGGTCTACGAAGACAATACCTAAGGCTTTGATTCTGATAGGTCCTTACACAGGTACACAGAAGTTGGGGGGGGCAGAGGGGAATTGTGCAAGCAGTCTCTCCACCTTGTGTGCCCCTATCAGAAGTGCAGTCCCTGGACTCTCAGGAGTGCAGAGGCTTCTCTCTCCATGCAGGAAGGGAACACAACCATGGCCCTCCCATCCTCTGTACCTGCTTGCAGAATGAGATTGGCACAAAGTGGGAGTATGCTGTACCCTCTGACGGGATATAGCTAGGGCCCTACCAAATTAATAGTCCATTTTGGTCAATTTCACAGTCATAGGATTTTTAAAATAGTAAATTTCATGATTTCAGCTATTTAAATCTGAAATTTCACGGTGTCGTAACTGTGGGGGTCCTGACCCAAAAGGGAATTTTGGGGGGGATCACAAGGTTATTGTAGAGGGATTGCACTATTGCCACACTTACTTCTGCGCCGCTGCCACCAGCGGCACAGAAGTAAGGATAGCATAGTATGGTATGGCCACCCTTACTTCTGTGCTGTTGCCTTCAGAGCTGGAATCTCAGCCAGCAGCCGACACATCACCTCCATATTGGTGCTGTGCTTTCAGAGCTGCTGAGCAAATAACAAAATTCATGTAGTGTGGGTGGGGCCGAGGGGTTTGGAGTGTGGGAGGAGGCTCAGGGCTGGGGCAGAGGGTTGGGGTGCAGGGGTGTGAGGGCTCCGGCTGGGGGTGTGAGCTCTGGGGTGGGGCCAGGGATGAGGGGCTCAGGGCTGGGACAGAGGGTTGGGGTGTGTGTGGGGGGGCTGAGGGCTCCAGCTGGGGGTGCGGGCTCTGGAGTAGGGCCAGGGATGAGGGGTTTGGGGTGCAGGAGGGTGCTCCGGGGCTACGGTGGGGAGAGAGGACTCCCCCCAGCTCTCTCTCTCCCTGCAGCAGCACCTGGTCTGGGGGGGAGAGGCACCTCTCCCTCCCACGGCAGCTCCATGGTTGGGGCCACAGGATAGGTGCCCCTCCTGCGGCCACGGCAGGTTCGGGCCGGGGCTGGGTTTGGGCCGCCCTTTGGCTTGCCCTTGGGCCGGCCAAGGCAGGTAAGAGCTTGGTTCAGTAGTTTGAATTCATAACCATTCATGATACCATTTGGTCAGCATTCCATTCCACACTCTGGATGGCCTAATTAAAAGATTTGGTAATCACCTTTTTAGAAGTGGATACAAAAAGAATAGATAAAGGTACTTGGTTTTTAAGTGGCTGAATGTGATTTTGGGGGATTTAGGGGTAATGTTTCCAAGGTGTTTAAGTGACTTGGGAGCCTAAGCACCATTTTCAATAGGGATGTAGGCAGTTGAAAGACCAAGACTATGGCTACACTAGACAGCTTACAGTGGTACTGTAAGATCTCTAATGAAGCCACTCTAAGATGACGGGAGAGAGCTCTCCCATCAGCTTAATTACTCCAGCCTCTGTGAACAGGGATGGCTATGTCGGTGGGAGATGCTCTCCTGCTGACAAAGCGCTGTCCACACAGGTGCTTAAGTCAGTATAAGTTATGTCGCTCATGGGGGTGGCTAATTCACACCCTAAAGCGACATAACTTATGTCGACTTAAGCTGTAGTGACAGGTTTCAGAGTAGCAGCTATGTTAGTCTGTATCCGCAAAAAGAAAAGGAGTACTTGTGGCACCTTAGAGACTAACAATTTTATTTAAGCATAAGCTTTCGTGAGCTACAGCTCACTTCCACTGAATGCATCCGATGAAGTGAGCTGTAGCTCACGAAAGTTTATGCTCAAATAAATTTGTTAGTCTCTAAGGTTCCTTTTCTTTTTAAGCTGTAGTGTAGCCATAGCCTAAGTCTCACTGAAAGATTTCTAAGTGCCTAGTGACTAGGTCCCTTTTGAAAATAGTATTTAAATTTCTAAAGTCACTTAGGTGACTCGGAAAATGTTACCCTTCTTTAACAATGGTTGATGCAATAATGCAAGAGATTGATTTGCTCTAGATCTTTTCTGAAATGCTTGTGCAATGTGGCTAGCAATGTGGTTAATTGGGGCCTGTTGCAACTGCCATTAATATCTTTCCATTGACTTTAGTGGGAGTTGGATTGACCCCTACACAAGACTGTCTTGTTCCAGACTACTACCATAGCAAGGGCTTAGATAATTATGTAACTCCATTCACAGTCACATCAACACCAAGGGCAGAGTAACAGGGGTTCAGGTCTTGTTCAGTAAATCATAGAACTGTCTTGCATAGAAACAGACAGGGTAAAATTCAAAGTTTTTCCTTGGAAACCTATCACCAGCAAGCATTGAAACTGATCACAGCAGCTACACTTGGAAATGATCTTTTAGATAATTGACATCATCTCCCTTTAAATGAAGATGCCAAATATTTAAAACACTTGTACATCTAATTAGATGAAAGGTGTACTATTTACAACATGCCTAAAGCATTTTAAAAAGTTGTTTGCCATTCTCTTTCAGTTAAGAGATTTGTAAATGTCAAATCCTGTTTGTTGGTGCTAATCCTGTGGTATACTGAAATGCCTGCATTTAATGAAAAAGTGAAATCCACAAGGCACTCACAGAAACGAATTGCCAGTATTGGAAGCACTAAGTGGATTTGATGTGTGATTTTGTTGTTGTTGTTGTTGTTCACACTTTTTTCTTCCTTACTTTATCTTGTTGCCATAGAAATGAGTTCAGACTCCAAACATGGTCATTTTCTCTGGCTTAAAGGCCACTTGTTCCATTTAACTCAAGATATTCAGTATGTATTCTGAGAAAACTGAAGAAAAAAACCAAGGCATTCTGCTGTTTAATAAAAAGAACCTTAATTTGCAAGGGGCAGTGAATGAGTCACACTGAAAAGCAGTGAGAAAAGGTGAATCTGTGTACCAGAAGATTGCCTCACTCTCCCTATTATTAGGTACAAAATAGAACAGTGGTTTTAAATTGCTGCTAGTCCCATCTCCTGAAAACTTGACAGTAAGAAGAGGCTGCTGGGTAAGCTATTCTGATATTTAGAAAAATTAGAGTCTTTAAAGAAAAGTGGGGAGAGACCTCTTTTTGCTTTACATAACAAAGAGACAAAAAAGGTTTTATGGAGGCATGTTAATGAACTCTTAAGGTACTGAATGAGCTAAATGAGATGCAATGTTCAGGCTGCTCATTCTGACATTCATATGAAACTGTGGCAACTCTAACCCTCTTTGTTAATACTATTAGATGCATGGTGTAACCAGAACACATTTATTTTGTTTAAAAGGTTTAAATGCAATGGATCTTATGCTTATAAAGTGTGGAGAAATCACTTAGCATCCACTCCTGTTTTCCTCCTTTTATCTGGACTGATGGAAAGAGGGACTATCGTAATGAGCACACCGTCCTGTGAGTCAGAAGTTCTGAGTCCAGACCTACTTAGCACTGACCTATTGTGTGACTTTGGGCAAGGTCCAGGGTCTCTGGGCCTCAGTTCATCCATTTGTCCAATCAGGATAAAAATAACCCCAGACAGGTATTCTGAAGTGTCATTAATGTTTATATTATGCTTTGACAGGCTCAGATGAATGGTATTATGGAAGTGCAAAAACCCAAGCTCTCCCTGCCAAAAAACCAAAATCAGATCTTTCGCCTCTTCTGCCAAATTGACAGATGGTTGTTTGCACAACTGCCTGCCTTGCAGAAGAGGGAAAATAAAGACCTGAATGATAACTATCAAAGTCCCTGTGTTGCAAAGCACTGAGGCTATCGGAGTAATTCAGTGCAAGAGTACCAGCACTCAGATTGAGAGAAACAAGAAAGTAGTCCTTGGATTTAATGCACTTGAAACTGTGGAGTATGTCGTGAAGTACACTGTATTGACATGGGGCATAAGATAATAGGAAATTTGAAGAGAATCACTAAGATACTATTTTCAAGAGAAGTAGGAATTTTGTTAGTTACTCATATGGTGAGCCACTGACACAGTCGAGAAGAGAATCCACATCTCCCAACGCTTACTTCTCTGCACTAATTGCCAGTCAATGCCTTCTCCTAGGGAGTTTATCTTAGACATTTTGGTGAGGCAGCAGTCAAAGCAGGGTTTTGTTGGGATTCTGAGCTAAGATTCTGAGCTTACAGTACCCACCTGCTGAAGTGAAGAAACAGATTGACAGAGCCAGAAGAGTACCCAGAAGTCACCTACTACAGGACAGGCCCAACAAAGAAAACAACAGAACGCCACTAGCCATCACCTTCAGCCCCCAACTAAAACCCCTCCAACGCATCATCAAGGATCTACAACCTATCCTGAAGGACGAGCCATCGCTCTCTCAGATCTTGGGAGACAGACCAGTCCTTGCTTACAGACAGCCCCCCAATCTGAAGCAAATACTCACCAGCAACCACACACCACACAACAGAACCACTAACCCAGGAACCTATCCTTGCAACAAAGCCCGTTGCCAACTCTGTCCACATATCTATTCAGGGGATACCATCATAGGGCCTAATCACATCAGCCACACCATCAGAGGCTCGTTCACCTGTGCATCTACCAATGTGATATATGCCATCATGTGCCAGCAATGCCCCTCTGCCATGTACATTGGCCAAACTGGACAGTCTCTACGTAAAAGAATGAATGGACACAAATCAGACGTCAAGAATTATAACATTCAAAACCAGTTGGAGAACACTTCAATCTCTCTGGTCACTCGATCACAGACCTAAGAGTGGCTATACTTCAACAAAAAAGCTTCAAAAACAGACTCCAACGAGAGACTGCTGAATTGGAATTAATTTGCAAACTGGATACAATTAACTTAGGCTTGAATAGAGACTGGGAATGGATGAGTCATTACACAAAGTAAAACTATTTCCCCATGGTATTTCTCCCTCCCACCCCACCCCCCACTGTTCCTCTGATATTCTTGTTAACTGCTGGAATTAGCCTACCTGCTTGTCACCATGAAAGGTTTTCCTCCTTCCCCCCCCTGCTGTTGGTGATGGCTTATCTTAAGTGATCACTCTCCTTACAGTGTGTATGATAAACCCATTGTTTCATGTTCTCTGTGTGTGTGTATATAAATCTCTCCTCTGTTTTTTCCACCAAATGCATCCGATGAAGTGAGCTGTAGCTCACGAAAGCTTATGCTCTAATAAATTTGTTAGTCTCTAAGGTGCCACAAGTACTCCTTTTCTTTGAGCTAAGATGGGAGCTAAGATGAAGCATTGTTTCTAAAAGTAGATGAAGTTATAAATTAAAAGCAAGATATTTGTAAATTCATATTTAAATGTATCTTTCATGCTTGAGGCATTCTAACACTTTACAGGGAGTTCATAGATTCATAGATTAAAATGCTGGAAGGGACCACTGTGATCATCTAGGCTGACCTCCTGTATATCACAGGCCATAAACTTCCTCAAAGTAATTCCTAGAGCAGATCTTTTAGAAAATCATCCAATCTTGATTTAAAAAATTGCCAGTGATTGATAAGCCACCAGGATCCTTGGTAAAATGATTAATTACCAGGGCTGGCCTTACCATGAGGCGAACTGAGGCAGCTGCCTCAGGTGCCATACTGGGGGGGGGAGGGGGGAGGAGCAGCGCCACTAGGAACCAGAGTGTAGAAAATTGTGTCTGCTGCTGGTGCATATGTATTCTCTCTGCTCTAGACGCACAGAGATGGTGGAGCGCTGTGCTGGAGGAAGGAGGGCACAAGAGACATAACAGGCAGGCAGGAGAAAAGGTGAGAGGCAATAACAGAAAGCAGCAGGAGCTGCCGGGAGAGAGAGAGGAGGAGGAGGAGCCTCTTATGTACCTCTCTAGCTCCCCCAGGAACCTGGTCTGATTAACACCAGCTTCTCAGAGAGCTTGCTGTTTCCTGCTGCTTCCCTGAACCCACTTGAGAACAGGCAGTCAACTGACGTAGTAGGAACTAGTTAGGCCCTTAAGACGCTGATATGTTCCCTCACTCAGGCCCTGCTACCAACCTGCTTATTTGTCCCCTTCAACTGAGTGTTGAGAGCCACTATAGCTGGAACAGAACAGTAGTCATGAGTGAAAGAAGAAAATGCCCCTCTGGGGCAGCATTCAGAAAAAGAAAGAAAGCAAAGGAAGCTTTTCTATCTAAGCAGGAAGGAGCTCTCCTGAGATACATAGACACAAATGTTCACGGTGAGCCTTCCAGCCCCAGTGAGGATGTGAGTGGTGAGGAGATGCCTGATCTTCCAGTTAGTCAGAGTGCAGGTGACCTGGAAGCCACTGCAGCATCCATATCTCCATCTCAAATGGATGTAACCATGCACATTCCTGAAGAAAAGCGTAGATCAGAGAAGAGTGTGGTGGAGGCGCAAGAAACAGCTGCTGCTGAGTTCCTTACGTCTAGATGATCCAGGACTGTGGACCCACTTGAGCAGTAGCCTGAGGGACTTCCTTGTATTGCATGGGCCACAGCAAGTGAAAAACTTCATGTTCCCCAAAGACAATGAAAATAGACATTTCCATCCAACACATTACTGGAGTGAAATCCCCAATGGTGACAAAGTGGAGAGGCCATGGCTTATGTACTCAAAAATGCAGAATGCTGCATACTGTTTTTGTTGCAAACTCTTCCAGTCTAATGTTCCAGCCACATTGGGTTCTACAGGAACAAAGGACTGGAAAAATGTGGCTAGGAATCTGGCATGCCATGAGAAGGCAGAAGTTCACCAGAGAGCATAGTGATCAGCATGGCAGAGTCACAGAGACTAAGCGTAAAGGCCACATAGAGATCGCACACAGAGAAGATTGCACCAGAGTCTCTTAACTGGCAAAATGTTCTGAAAAGGCTCATTGCCATTGTGAGAATGCTTGCTAACCAAAACCTAGCACTGCGTGGCACTTCAGATACAGACTAACACAGCTACCACTCTGAAACCTGTCACCCAAGAAATGTACACACACCACCACCTTGGAAAAACAATTCAAAATGAGATCATACAGTTACTGGCAACAAAAGTCAAACAGAATATTGTGGCAGATCTGAAGTCAGCAAGATGTTATTCTGGACTGCACACCTGACATCAGCCATATGGAACAAATTACTTTAATGGTGCATTTTGTAACAACAACAGAACCTAGAGAAAATGTCCCTGCAATGGTGACTGTCAGAGATAATGCTATAACAGGAACTGTTCATGGGAGAACAGTGGCAGAGGGAAATGGAATCACCAGAAAAAAACATAACTTCAAATTTCTGTGTGGCTTAGTGTTGTGGCATGACATACTGTTTGAAATAAATGTTGTAAGCAAGAGACTCCAAGGTGTTGACCTTGATATATCTGGAGCAATGGAACAACTGGACAAAGCAAAGTCATACCTACAGTCTTACTGGTCAGATGAGGGATTCAAAATGTTCTGAAGAGTGCACAGAAGTTGGCAGAGGAACTTCACACTGAAGCTATTTTTTCACCTATTCAAGAATATAAGAGTCACCGAAGAGGAAGACATTTTGATTACAAGGCACAGGATAATCCCAAAAGAGACCCCAAACAACAATTCAAAGTTGAATTCTTTAATCAGGTGCTAGATTGTGCAATACAGTCAGCTGAAGAACATTTCATGGAGCTCAAGAACACAGCAGTATATTTGGGATGTTGTATGATATTCCAAAACTCCTCATTATACCTAAAGAAGACCTACGCCAGCAATGCAGAGCACTAGAGACAGTGTTGACACATGATGACATGGGCAATATTGATGCGAGTGATTTAGGTGATGAACTGAAAGCCTTTTCAAGATACATTTCAGCAGGATCAACTCCAAAAGCTGTTCTGGAACATATGTGCACAAATAAGGTGACCACCCTCTTTCCATATGCTTTTGTTGCTCTGCGCATACTTCTAACACTTCCTGTAACAGTTGCCAGTGGAGAACACAGCTTCTCCAAGCTGAGGTTAATAAAAACACATCTACGCTCCACAGTGACACAGGAGAGGCTGGTCGGCCTTGCAACCATCTCAATAGAGCATGAGCTGGCCTAGACTGTGGACCTTAAGGAAGCAGTTCAAATCTTTGCAACCAAGAAGGCATGGAAAGCACCACTTTGATTACTCAAACAGATAAAAATGCCAGTGTTTACTACGCAGACAAGAAAAGTTACATTTGCTGTTCAGGCATTTGAAAGTTAAGTGTTACTTAAAATTTTTGAACAAGGCATTTTAAGTTGTTAGTTCTCCTTTACTGGGGTATGTAGCAGAGCAGTACCATGAGAGGAGTAGAACAGGAAGAAGGCAGAATTGAGACCTTTCAAAGATTTGGCCCAAGTGAGGGGACATGGGGGCGTCATTTGAGCTCCCTACCTCAGGTGCCAAAATATTGTGTGCCGGCCCTGTTAATTACCCTCACTGTTAAAAAAATACCCCTTTTTTGCAGTCTGAATTTGCCTAGCTGGATACTGACTGAGATGCCAGTATTACTTGTTTCAGAGTAGCAGCCGTGTTAGTCTGTATTCGCAAAAAGAAAAGGAGTACCCGTGGCACCTTAGAGACTAACAAATTTATTAGAGCATAAGCTTTCGTGAGCTACAGCTCACTTCATCGGATGCATTTGGTGGAAAAAGCAGAGGAGAGATTTATATACACACACACACACAGAGAACATGAAACAATGGGTTTATCATACACACTGTAAGGGCCACCCTTACCCAATTCCTAGGGCTCAGGACTTAATCTTCTACAGATTTGCAGGGCCTTCTCCTGGTTAAAGTGCCTTACACAGTAATACCCTCAACCTCTATTTAGTAACAATCAGAATACACCGAGCAGAATACACATGCTAAGCATACAATGCTGTGCTCACCAATCCTGATTACATGGACGGACTTTCCTTGTTGGCCATGCAAAGTCAGTCTTCTCTGGGTTCCGGTTGCTGCATGTCACAGCCATGCATACGATTTAGCAGCTCTGATCTTGGGCTGTGTCTTGGAGGTGAGTTCTTCTGCTTCCAGGTCTTTCCTTCCTTTTTTTCTTTTCCTTCTTTCCCACCTGGTTGCCTTCTTGGACCCCTCAGCTTATAAAGTGAAAGAAAGCTCTAGGGTGGCTGTAGGGTAGAGCTGGTTGGGAATTTTTCCACAAAATATTTTTCTCTGCAAAATGCTAATTTGTCAAAACCAGAACCGTTCATGTGGCACGATCAGTGTCAACAAATGTCCTGACTCAAAAAAGTTGGAAAAAAGTTTTGTCATTTTTGAAACAAAGTTGGGTTTTTTTGTTTCAGAATGACTTTTCATTTTGAAATTTAACTTAATTTATTCTAAAAAAGGTCAAAATCAAAATGTTTACATTTCAATTGACCTGAAACAAAATTATAAGGCAGCCTACCCCCTGCATGGCCCCTTCAGAATCCTACTCCCTGTTGTGCAGCAGCTCTATACTGATTGTCCTGTGGTGAAGATTCTATGCCTGCAGAGGCCGGGCCGGCACATAATGTAATATATAAATTCAGGCCTGGCCTCTAACAACATCACAGCTACCACTACTCTCCAGTGTCAGTGGTGGGCATAAACCCAAGCTCTAGTGTGGAATCTGAATTGACAGTATCCTGGCTGAGGGGGTGAGAAAGCTACAAATCGAGCTGGAATGGTAACAGTAGAGTATCATACAAATGTAAGGTTTCAGAGTAGCAGCCGTGTTAGTCTGTATTCGCAAAAAGAAAAGGAGTACTTGTGGCACCTTAGAGACTAACAAATTTATTAGAGCATAAGCTTTCGTGAGTACAGCTCACTTCATCGGATTGCATCCGATGAAGTGAGCTGTAGCTCACGAAAGCTTATGCTCTAATAAATTTGCTAGTCTCTAAGGTGCCACAAGTACTCCTTTTCTTTATACAAATGTAAAGAGATGGAGAGCCAACTTTCAAAGTTATCTATTAAACTGACCCTGGAAAAAAAAGAGTGTGAAATATTAAAAGGCAAAGAGGTATTGCTTTCATGTACATAATCCCCCCACAGTTTTTACAACCTGTAACTGAAGGAAGATATAGAAACACAGCAGCAAATGACAGCCAGTAGGAGAACATTATTTTTAATATACATATCTGTCACACAAGCTCTAAACTGGTAGCTGTGAAGGCTGAGTTGTCTGGCAGTTGGCACAACAGACTGCCTTGTGGGAACGTGAGTCTGAGTCCAGTAGCATCACTATAATAGGGGCCTGGCAGGGAAGGTCTGGAAATGGCTAGAGCTATGGGGGGATAAAAAATGAGAAAATCTTTTCATGAAAAGTCACACTACTGGGATGACCTTTTTATATATATATATATATATATATATATATATATATATACTTAAAAAAATGGGAATGCAAGGAACTCATTTCAATGAATCTGAACAACATACAGTCAATCCAAGACTAGTTTAAGCATTAATAGCAGGATGGCTTCCAATTTTACTTTATCTTGAGGCATTTACCATGGCTGGCTACAGTACTTATTACTTCACACACTTTCAGTGGAACACCTTGCACAACTGCTCCATAACAGTAATGATGTTATGTACACTAATGCAGAATCAATGAATGGACCAATCAAAGTTAGAAAAAATAGTCTAACACACTATTAATTTGAAGAATGATGTATTCTTTCTGATTTTAAAATAAATAACTCTAAATCTCAGTTCCTTTATTTTCATCTATCAACTTACAAATGTAAGAGTGCTTAAGCAACAAGTTAGTTGATTGCAATCCATATTTGGTAGATTAAAATTTATATTATTTATTTTGGGAATTAAAATATCCCAAAATTAAATCATCTCTATAAAATGAACTTTGAAATCATGACAGATTCTGCAGAAGCTAAATGGATAGAGACCTCTCTATATATTCTGTCTCTGTTAGAACCACTGCCTATTAAGTGTATATTCTCCGGAGGTTGTCCTTCTTGTTACAAATGTTCCTAATTCATATTCTAAGAGCCCTTTTATGTTTTGTCTGGGAGAAGGATCACAATTCATTTGTGATGGGAAAAGACCATGAGTTAGAAAACAGTTATTGATTAACACCATTGAAAACTCATTGAAAACTTATTTTGCTGCTCAGTTTAATGGAATAAACTGAATTCACGTGTTTGGACTGAAACTGAAATCAACATTCTCATTCTTCTTAAACTAACTAATGTCCCCTTTTTAAATCACAGCCTCTTTTGCCCCAAAGAAAATTCAAATTCTCACTGCATTGGAAATCTTCAAGAAAGCTGCTAAAGCAAATAAACTTAAAACTTACTCATCTTTGCTTTCCATCTAGACAATCCTGAAATTTTGCCTACTTAGAAAATAAATCACATGACTGACACCTGGCATCTATGGGGAATTATCACCTTGTTACATTTAGTGGCAGATGTACAATCATTTCTATAGAGCACTGAAGGTAAATTCAACTCAAGCATTTATTTTATTATACCAAAAAAGTATTAAAGTGAAACTGAACAAATTCTTATTTCCTTCTTTATCTCCAAAACTCTTAACTCATGTTTCTAAACCAGCCTACTAAATTTAAGTGATGACATACGAAGTCAACACTGAACAGAATGGAGCAAGTATTAGACAAAGCCTGGATGGTCATATTTATATATACCTTTTTATTCCCTCTTTATTTCTACACCCCATATGGAAACCCAAATAAAAATTGCCTGTCAAACACACGTTCCACCAAGAAGGCCCCATCAAAACGACAAGTGGAGTTAGATTCTTTTAGTGCAACTCTCGGGGAACAAGAGAGTTTACTCAGGAGTGGGGGTTGTGAGCAAGGATTACATACTAATGGATTTAAATTCCCCTTTCGAGAGAATGTCCCAGATGACCTTTAGAGATAGCATACTTTTTGGCCCAGATACGATTAGGTATAAACCAAATTTCAGAACCTGATCCAACTATCACTCAAGCCAAAGTAAAGACATGCATTGATGAGAAAGGGAGCTGGATCAAGCCCTTACTCAGTTTCTACTGGCATCCATATTAGTCCTGGTAGCTAAATAGACTGCTCCAAATCTGGTTTGCTAGTTCCATAAAATATGGCTTTGTCCCTGTGAAGTGGTTGACTCGCTGCTAGTACCTTCTTGTCAGGTACTTCCTGCCAATGATTGCGCCAATTGTGCAGTGGCCTGCCTGGGGTTGAACTGGCCCATGTCATGAGAGCAACCAGTTGGGGATCACTAGGGTGCAGAATGCCCATTCCTGTAGGCATGCCCCAATGCCCCATCTGTAATCAGCAGGTGGAGTGGGAGGAGGTTGTTGGATCATATTAAAGAAGTTCTGTATTAAAATCACAAATGAGTTTGATTCCCCATAGTTTAAATTCCAGGGTATTACTAATTAAGAGGTCTCTTGGTTTTTGGTACTGTTTCTCTCCCTCTATGTGTGAAACTTGCAAGCTGCTAATTGTGTTAGTACAGATTTAATAACTTTATTACGATAATGTTGAAGTAAAAAGAAAACGGTACAGAGTTTAGGCATAGAAGTTTCTGGTTATCAGGGAATAAGGTACAGATTATCCAGGGATGCGAAATTCAGTTTAGGAGCGGGTGGAGTAAGGAATACATAATCTGCAATCTCCCCGATTGGGGGTAAAAGTTTAACGGGTCAAAGTACAGACATTGAGATATGGGGGTATGTTGTCCATATAATGGCTATGTTCATTGTGCAGTATAATGAGCGGATACGATGATGAGGATGGATCTACCCTCTTCTAAGACAGAGTCTGTTCTCAAAGCAATTCTTTGTAACAACAACTACTCACGCAGAGAG
This sequence comes from Dermochelys coriacea, assembly GCF_009764565.3. Taxonomy (NCBI): domain Eukaryota; kingdom Metazoa; phylum Chordata; order Testudines; family Dermochelyidae; genus Dermochelys; species Dermochelys coriacea. Next base: position 150,295,768 of record NC_050068.2, read on the forward strand.
AGACTCAAAGCAATACTGTGTAACAATATAAATAGCACCCAGAGACTCCCCGCCCTTTTATTGTATTCATCTTGCTTTATTAACAATTGTGATTAAAATAGAGATAGGGGATGTATGTGGATGGATGCTTGGTGTGGATATAACTAAATGATCAGGGAGGTGCCAGTCTAAGAATTCAGTGTCCATTGGCTGAAAAAGGCATCAAGTGGAAATAACCAGAGGACCCCCGGAAGACAGACTGGAATCCACCCAACAGCCTCAAGAATGGGAGAACCAAAGAACAAGATAACATCTGGCAGCACGGAGCCATCAGGACTGTGCCATCTGCTGATTGATTCAGCAACAGCATGATGAAGCAATTCCCATAGACTGGCATAGGAAGAAATTTCTATAAAAATGGACTCTAGAAAGTGAGAACTTTGGGGTCTGATTCTGCAAACCAACTTCCAGGAGCCTCAGATGTGCATCTGACAAGGCCCTGCTCCCTCCTCACGTCCAGGCCACCTGGCCAGTGGCTTGGCATGAGCAACTCTAAGGCTGGCAACTATGATAACAACCTTGCAGAACCTGTGTGTGTGTGTGTGTGTGTGTGTGTGTATGAATGAATGTGTGAATAAATATGAAATTGAATGGAATGTTATAGCTATAACTAACTATAACTAACTGCTTACTATGATTCTTTCTGTATTCACAATAAATATGGTATTTTGCCTTTTTCCCTTTAATAAGATCTTGGTGGTTTTTATTTTATTGGTATAACAAGGTGACTTAAAGCTGGTTAGGACAACTTTTTTAACTCTTTGAGTATCACAGGCAAGTGTCTGTCCTACGTGCAAATGAGAGCCCCCTACATGAGGAATCTGCCAACAGCACAGCTCAAAATATGATAGACTGATTGTGAGATAAAACCATACCGAGAATGCTGAAATCTGCTTATGTGCTTGCAAACTCAGCGGACCCCAGCTTCAAAGCTTCACAATTTCCACATGACCTGGGAGAAGACAAACACTGTGAAACAACAGCTAGGGAACTTCCAGCTTTCAGCATCTTCTGATCAACTGAAACAGCAATATCTGCTGCTCAGCCGGCACCAGCCCAAGCAGAAGCTACTGCTTCAACTTTCATATCCTTTTTCCTATTGTCATTTCCTAGCCAACGCTGCAGCAGCAGTTCTGTGCCTTGAAATTTCACAAACAACTTTAGGAAAGCTGTAGCACAAGTAGAACTGATAAAAAGACACTGATCTTTATTTCCTGGCCCAAACACATGATATGATACATGGTTACAAAAGGTGCTTCTCACACAATAGTGAGTAGTATCTACTTCCTTTTTTCTTGAAAAGTAAAGTGCAAATAAAATATATCAACTAAAACCAGTTATCACTCCCTAATATAGAGAATTACTAAAACCAGAGAAGTAGAAACATCTAGGAGAGAGATCAGGGTATTGGACATCTGTCAATAAGTAGCATCTCTGAACCGTAGTGTCTTTCTCATCTCAGAGCCACTAATCATTCTCAAAACAGATCTTTCTGCTGCTTGTTCTCAGAACAGTTCCTATTTGACCACTGAGGTGAATGCCCTATCTGGAACCTGTGTTTTCTGCTCCTGGTATTTTTCATTGTGAATGACTGGTTGTGTCACTGCTACTTCTCTCAGCACAGAAGCACTGTCAGCAGTGTCATGATTTTAAGCATTTTTCTTAAAGCCTCCACTGCCGAATCATGATCTTGCATGAAAATCTCACCTTTCATTGGAAAAAAATAAGTTGCTAGCCCTCATTGTTAAAGGGAAAAGCTTTAAAACACAAATTAAGTGCACCCCACAGGTTCAAACACAAAAATTATTATTAAAATCTTATGATTTGGGGGGGAGGGCGAACTCAGGAGTTTTGAATATTTGAGGTTGGCTATACTGCAGCAGTAGCATTCTGGATGTCCTGAAGAAAGAGCCAGCCAGTGTCCTCCCTGGTTTTGTTTAGGTGTTTTATCTTCCTCCTGTGGTGCTGACCCAAATGGGTATGGGTATATGAATATTCTGTGAATGACACCAATGTTTTGCTATCACGTTGCCAGACAGTTTCTGTCTGAAAGCTAACATTCTCTCCCATTTGTAACGGGGATAATTATTTTGGCTTTCTTGCATCTCCTGGCACTGGAGTTTGAGGCATTCTGGGTCAGGACTGTTAAGAATGATTTGGAACAGGTTCTAACTTCATATCCACCCTAGAACGTCTAAGGACATTTCTCCATCGGTCAGAAGAGTCTCCCAATCCTTGTGAGCCTGGCAGATGAATTTTAGGTAGATGGAGCACCAGTTAGGTAAATGTCCTTCAGCCAATCATCAGAGCTAGACACCAGGAGACTGATTTTAAATGAAGGGTATTCTTTAAACACAGCCTTTTTTTTTTACACCTACCAAGAAGTCAAGTCCCCTCCTCAAAATTTTTTTTTCTTATTGGGAAAAAATGTTAGAAATGTGTTCCCTATCTTAACTGTGTAGTAAACTAGCCCTTACTAGAGAAAGAACATAAAAATAAATCACCATCAGCAAACTAAGAAACTTGACTATAAGGAATTCTGATTTCCTGTTTTGGCAGCTGAAAAGAAGTGAGAATGGATGCAGCGTACACATGTTCTTCTATGGCTTCACTGGAAATGTTCCACAGCAGCACAAAGGCTGCATGGAGCCTGGTGACTTCATCTTTCTGTTGTGTTCCAAGCCTCAGTGCAGTGCTGAAGCACATCACTAGAGTGGAGAACTGTGCTGATGATACTTGAAAGAGTATGTATGCCTGGCTACTCACCTTGTTGCATATGTTGCCCTCCTCCACTTTTTCCTTAGTAGTATCATTGTCACATTGTAGGGTCAATGGCTCCATCAGCTGACACTCAATATTATGTCAAGAGACTTTACTATATCTTGATTGAGCAAGAGTCTTTGTATTAATCATACCTCCTGAAGACCTTTTGACTGGTTACTGATGCTGGAAGTGCATATTATCATTAATATTCTATACACTTTTATTGTGGACTTTGGTACCCTTACGGGTGTGAATGTGCATTAATGACTAAGTTCTATATTCTTGGATATTATGGATTGTGGATAGTTAATAGGGAATGGGTAGTAACTGCACTGTAAATATCATAAAGATGTGCCTTGTATTTTTAACACCATAAATGACCCAAACTTCTGTACAATTATGGTCCTTTGCAATCAGAAAAGGAGAATCCAACATAGTATATTTCCACAAGGAAAACAAAGAACTGGAGCAGAACAGATTAGTTATGAATGAATGAAATAAACTCTGCACTTACATTACTTTGGCTTCAACCAAAATCAAGAGCCTGATTCTTCTATTACCTCTCTAGGGCAAGCCAAGACCAACTACATGGAAGTTGGTAGAGTTACACTGGCCTGAAAACTGGCTAAGTGAGAAGAGCATCAGGCCTTAAGTGTTTATGCAAATATTACTGTACAAATAGTTAAAAGCATTGACTGGGCAAACTGACTAGCCAGTGTCAGTGTAATAAGGACTTTCTAATATGCAAGCAGAAGGGACACTGGGAAATGCTGATGTGGGAAACACTGCAGCAGGTTTAGATTGGTTCTATAGAAACCAATGCCAAATGCTTCGGGTGGATTTTCCTTTTCCATCCTTTTCTAAAACAGTATTAAATTGGTGGATTACCAACGAAATCTCAGTCAGTCACATGCACAAGGAAAACAGAAGGAAAACAACGTTAATTAAGGTTATACTAAAAGGCATGATATTGATATATTGATCCACTTTGTTTACTTATAGGCATAATAAATCTACACAATGGAGCTCAGCAGAAATTAAGATACCTATAGAAACACACTGGCTTTGGGAAAATAAACATATCACCTGATTACCTCCCCTCCCCCCCCCGGTCATGTTTCTTTTTATTTACTTAGGGCAAAAACTGGATTTTCACTAGATATTGTGAATTGTTATCTTTCATGATAGGCACTCATGAAACTAAAATTCTGGATCAGAAAGACATCCTCAAGCTTTATGAAAGGTCATATCTGTAATTCAAATGCAAACTTTGTGCCTCTGATCTGGGAATGGATCACGTGCTGAAGAGATGCCTATTGGCCAGCTGTTGTGATGTTTGCTGAGGGAATGAAAATAGCATTGGCCTAAATTTTCAAACTTGGGTGTCTGAAGTTAAGCTCTTAAACCCATGTTTAGATATTTAATTAGATTCAGAAGCCCAAGTGTGAGAGCTCTGGTTTGGCCTTTATTGCCAAAAATGTTAATAAGAGCATGCGGCAAAGTGACTCAGCATCCAGTGTATTGCCTTGTGGTTAGGTGAGGCATTGCAGGGTTATTTCTCTGTAGGCCTGCAGACCAGGTCCACTAGTGGTCCTCTTTTCCCTTCAGCCAGGTCACTTTTTGCTCTCACCCCTTGCAGGGTAAACCAGGGTCTTCACCCAGAAGTTCCATGATCTCATACCAGGTCAATGGCCTAAGACCAGGCCCAATAATTTCTCTGGCCCCTTGTGTCTGAGGTTTCCCTGGAGATGCTGTAGGGCAACTCAGACCCTCTACCCTGGGTTCCAGCCAAGGGACCCTTGTAGGAGTGGTTAAGATCTGCCTTGTCAGACCTCTTTTTCCCTGAGCTACTTCCGATGTCAGCACACCTTCTTCTCAAGGGGCTTGTACTGTCAGTGGGGGTCAAATATCTAGTCCCAGGTCACAAGACTATCAAGGATATGAAACTAAAGTAACAGAAATTAAGAGCAACACCAGTTTCTTAGTCCTATCAGGATCCTCCAGTCATCTGTCCTACTGCTCTGTGCTCACAGGCAACCAAAGATAGTTTGTCTCTCTGGTGTGCTTCTTACTGGGAGCTGAGGATGAGAGTTCTGTCTGCTGCCCCAGGCTGGGCCCTTCTGAACTGAGCTTCCCCCTTTCTAAGGTGCCTCCTCCAAGATTAGGATGCCTCACAAGTGCAGTGAGGCAGGGAGGGGGGAGGGGCTGGCTGAACTATCTTGTTTGGTGTGGAGTTTGTACAGCCCATCCCAGAGCACAATTTGATAGATGAAAAATCACTGGAGTATTTGAAAAGAAATATCTGATTTCACTACTATACTAGATTGCATGGTACAGGTCCACTGATGTTTTCCCTAGAGATGGGTTAAAACTTACAAACTTGAATCCAAACCACTTTGATTTCAAGGGTTTCAAATTGAGAGCCTTAGATATGGACCTCTAGCCATGTCTGGTTTGGTTTCTGTGTCAAATTCAAAATCAGACAGACATTATTTTCTTCTTTTGTGATGTGGCTGAAAGCTAGTGAGATCTTTCATATAGCAGAAATTGTGAAGATCTCATGAGATTCCCAGCAACTGCATCAAACATTTCATGAGAACACCTTGGGACATTTTACTGCCATTAAATCCAAGCAGCTACCATAGCTCTGATTTAGCCTGTACGGCAAACCCCAGCCCAAACCTAATCCAGATTCAGACACCGTTTCCTTGACCTATGTCTACTTTTGGTCTACTTTTTGATACCGAACAAAGCTGGCAGGTTGAAATGTCAGTGGAGCAGCACCACACAGTTCTCCTGGGTATAAAAGAGGTAACAGATGTATTCATGGAAGTTATCATGATACCATTTGCATGCACTGTTATCATAAATGACTATGGATGCTTAGACATACCTGCTATGATCCCAGTGCTGGTTTCACAGGCATCGGATACATGCAGTAAGAGAACAGGGGCACAATACCATGATATTAGGTGCTAGCACTAGAATTACTGTGCTCCTGCCCCTCCACGTTATGGCTGCAGGGTTTATATATTCTGCTCTACCTATGGAGATAATTAGACTGGCATTACTCATTGACTTAGTGAGTCCAAATTCAATTCTGACTGTATATATACACACACAATTCCCTGCTTATTTTGCTTTGAAACATGGGTGACTTGAAGAAAAAGTATCCACTCTCTTCTGGCGTTTTGAAATTTTCCTTTGTAAAAATAAATGAGGGCCAGATCCTTAGCAGTAAATTGAAGTAGCTCCACTGAAATCAAGCCACTGCCTATACTTTCATGTGCTGTAACTATAAATCAGGAATATTTCATCTCTGAGACTAAATCCTGGTCCCATCAACTTCAGTGAGTCCTGGATTTGACCTTTGTTCTGCAGTCTGTATTGGTTTTGAATATGTTTGGAGGTGAAGATTCAAATGTTGGTTTTGAAGTATGAAGTCCTAAATGGTGTGAATTCTAACTACATTAGAAACCCCTTTTCTCGACATCCATTGTGATGACTTGGGATTCTGGCCTAACATTCCTCACAGAAGGGTCTTTGACTTTGCCACCTTCTTCATCCTTTGCCCAACATGTACTTGTTGGTCTTCAGGACATGCTGCAACACCTAGTTATTTTCCCATGTTTTCCCAGTATGGGTTGAGTGAGTTGAGGGAAACAAATTTCTTGTTGATGGGATTGGAAAAGGTTTTGTGTGGCTTTTTATCTAGTTGAACTATTTGTGTGTGTTGGTAAAAAAAAAAAAAAGCTATGTTTGACAAATCAAAATAAATTGGCCCACATGAGGAAGTTCTGAGTTGGAGAAATAAATGTCTCTTGCTTAGTTCAACCATTTAAAATGGTCAATACATTTCTAACATAACTGTCTTTATACAATAGCTGTCTCATCTTTATATGGCTGAATTCTACTATACTGGCTTCTTAAAAAAAATCTGTAAAACATTTTTTACTATATATCACAGATGAATCTGAGCTGTAAAGTTTGGACCTTGATCTGGATGCTAACTTTTCCAATGCTCAAAGGCGCTCAGGACTGGGGTTTTGGAACTGAGCACATTTCTGATATATTTCTATTGTATTTATGGTACAATTTGGGAGATATGTAGTGGTGAGTCCATCACATCATCTCTCTGATTTGAACTGATTGTGCACCCATTGAAGAGTACTTAAATGGTAAGCAAGTTAGCAAACACAATGGATAAAACCCAAAGATTATGTATCACAAAAAATTATTACTTCGGTTGTATTTTTACATGAATACCTTTGAAATAAGGCAAACACTTTCTACTTGTATGAACCCCACACCTGTAGTATCTGAATACCTCACAAACATTAATGAATTTATCTTCAGAACAACTCTGTGAGGTAGGGAAGCATCATAATTATTCCCATTTACAAATGGTGAACAAATAGACAGAGAAATGAAGTGACTTGCCCAATGTCATACAGGAAGTTTGTGGCTGAGCTGGGAATTGAACCCAATCCAGTCCCTTAACCACAAGACTATCCTACTTTATCTACAAAGCTCCAGTCTTAGGTTAATATTCACTAGGATTTGCTTTACAGGAACTATTATCCTATGATGTAGAACCTTGTTAATTCACACATTTCCAATTTGAGTGCAACATAATCTGCATACAAAAATATGCAGTGATCCCCTTTTCAGCAAAGATTTTGCAGCTGACTACAGTAGAGAGATTTCACATTACTCCTTTTACAAGATGTCCTACAGTACTGTATATTTACCAATGTGCTGTGAATTATCATGCATAATTAAAACTAAGCTAGTCAAAGAAATTAAAAGCACATTCTGTGATGCATTATCCTGGCTTTTTAAAACTGTGTTTACTTATTTACTTGCTCATTTGTAAACTTCAGTAATAAGTCTCCCATTATTAGTATAAATTAGTGAGATTCTGTTAATTATTGACCACAAGATGTCTCCAATATTGTTCCTTATATATAACAGTAAAATACTGGAAATTGTGGACAAGTTAATAAAAACAAATGAAAAGAAACTAAAGCGTTCAAACAAAGTGTGTTCGCCGATTCATGCCAAAATCTACAGTACATGCTTTGACAATGTCACAAAAATCAGACCCAATTTACTGTGCGGTCTGGTACTGGAACAACAAAAACAGCTGGGTGAACTTTACTACATTTTGTCTATACTGCACATTTTTCCCATAAAAGAGCATCTATTCGAGTATTTTTCTATTTGCTGTTGGCTTGTTTAGGTCTCTACAAAAATACCAAGTGTCACAGTTCAGGGCAACGGCACCTATATTTCCCCTCAGTGATTCAGTGAGGACACCCACTTGCAGGCTTCCCGCTCCCCAGGAGCCAGTGCCCTGCACCAGCAACTCTTCTGGCGTGGCGTTACTGCCCCCAAACCCGCCCACTGGGGACTACCGGGCTCACTGGCAGCTGTCCCTGGTCACGCTAGTGTGTGCAAGTGGTGCACATACCCCCAGACTGGAGACACAGAGAGCTATGTGGAAGGGACGGGGGGCAGACCTGGGGGTGGTACAGCTGGCTTCTGGGAGTGGCGGCCCCATGTTCTGCTCCTTTCACCGCTGCAGTTCCCGGGAGAGCCCTGCGGTTCAGCGGATACCGATTTATATATGTGGATATCCGCATCCGTGGATATAAATTTGCATGCGTGCAGGGCTCTAACCAGGGTATCTCCAGGCTGCACAGTCCCCTGACTATACTGTGATTTCACAGAAAGAAATTCTACCTAAGCAGGCCTGCTTGCTTTCTCCTTTGAGACAATTAATAGTGTGACTGCCCACAGTTATAGTTACCACACAGCTCTTTTCACGCAAGTGTATTTTATCCTTAAGGTTAAAGCAGTACAGAATTAGGATCTACACACAGTCTAATGAGTTTACCATAGATCACCCTACCCCGGCGCTCGGGCAGGAGCTGTCCTTCAACACCCCACCCGAGGGGTTTCCTTGTGGTTTCAAGTTCGTCACAGCTTCAGCTCAGAACAAGCACAGAGTCTTATGTTGTCTCAGTAGGCCCAGCCTTTCCAAACATTTCTTGAGGATTGGGGCCCTCTGCAGGCAGGGCCGGATTAACTCTCTGGTGGGCCCGGGGCTATTAGATTTTGTGGGAGCCCCCTTTACAAATCTTTTTACTGAGAGGGAGTTTGGTGCAGGAGGGGGCTGGGACAGAGGATTGGGATGCAGGAGGGAGTGTGGGGTCTGGGAGGGAGTTTGGGTGCAGGAGGGGGATTCTGATCTGGGGCAGGAGGGGTTGGGGGGCAGGAGGGAGTGTGAGGTGCAGGCTCTGGCCAGGAGGCGCTTACCCCTCTCAGCAGGGGCCGCAGAGATGTTCTAGCAGCCAGCTGCTTCTGGGAGCAACGTGGAGCTATGGCAGACAGGCAGGCAGGCAGCCCGAGCGCCCTGCTGCGCTGCAGGACTTTTAGCGGCCTGTAGTTGGAGATCGCTGCTTGTGATTTTTTTTGCGGGGCCCCCCTTGACCGATGGCCCTGGGCTGCAGCCCCTAAAGCCCCTGCCTTAATCCAGCCCTGTCTGCAGGCCAGGGTCCTATCCATTTGCTGGATCAGGAAGAAAGCCCTGAGCTTGTTTAAAACCAGGCTATTTAGCCAATAATCCCTTCTTTGCCCACTGCTCCCTGGAGAATCCAGTTGATCTGGTCACTAGATTCCCCTAGTACATGTGAAACTTTTCAGGAGGTGGCTTCAAAGGACTGATAACTGGAGGAATTACATTTGCATCCGCCTCCTGGAGGAGTTACACAGAACAAACAACAACATACACAATTGCATTTTTAATACAATCGACATCTCTGATACAATCCCCCTAATATTGCGGATTGTATTAAGTTCCTGTCAGGTTTAACTTAATTCAGGAGAGACAGGTGAATCAACATCCTTTATCTGACCCCAAAGTTGTTCGTCAGCTCTGCCTTGGATACAGACTTTAAAACCTATTTTTAGTACATATACACAACTCATTAAATATCATCTTTACATATATCTCATGACAATTATGAGGATCAGTGTGGCATAAGCTTTTATCAGAAACTTCACATGATATTGTTCATGGATAAAAACCATGAAAGCAGTGTGCTTGGTATAGTGAGTTAGGAGTTGCTGTTACAAAACAGTGAACCCTTTGCCAGTTGGTACCAAAGGGCTTCTGTGTCACAAAAGGGATGGGAGCGTGGTGCTGTGGCCATGCTTTCTCCTTCTATGCTAGAGAGCAGAGCAGGTCCTGACCATGAAGAGGTGTATAGCACATCCTTTTAAATGGTGCCCCAGCTCCGTTCCTGACAGGAAGTCCCCCAGGGCATTTGGAGGACGTCAACCTGAGAATCCTGAAGGACTCCTGACAGTATGGAACACTTCCATGTCCCCATGCTTTCGGGGCTGTGCCTTAACAGCCACAGTATAGCCTCTAATATATAATACAATTACTTTGTCTGGCACTGTCCAGTGCAGCACCCCGGACCTGTCATCAGGTCTGACCCTGCATAGACCAGGTATTTTTTGTTTTTCTAACTTGGTTCTGAGTCGTTCCTGTGAGAAACCACATTGTGCAGTTAGCACGAAAAATTTACAAGACAGAATGACTCATTCTCTTACAGTTCATTTTAACTCACAGATCCAAATATTCTCAGGCCAGAAGAAACCGCTGTAATTATTTTGTCTGACCTCCTGTGTAACACAGGCCCTTGGACTTCCCAGAAATAGCTCTTGTTTGAAATGGAGCATGTCTTTTAGAGAAAACATCCCATCTTGATTTAAATGCACAACATTGGTAAGTTGTTCCAATGGTTATTTACCCTCACTGTTAAAAATGTACAACTTAGTTCTAGTCTGAATGTATCAAGCTTCAACTTCCAGGCACTGGATCTTTGTTCGCTAGATTGAAAAGTCCATTATCAAAATTTTTTTCCATGTAGGTACTTATACACTGATCAAGTCACCCCTTAACCTTCTTTTTGTTAAGCTAGATAGCTTGAGCTCCTTGAGTGTATCACTATAAGGCATGTTTTTCAGTCCTTTAATAATTTTTGTGGCTCTTCTTTGATCCCTCTCCAATTTATCAACATCTTTGTTGAACTGTGGACACCAGAACTGGACAGTCTTTCAGCAGCAGCGGGACAAATGCCAAATACAGCAGTAATATATCCTCCTTCCTCCTATTCATGAATCCAAGGATTGCATTAACCCTTTTGATAACAGTGCTGCACTAGGAGTTCATATTAAACTGATTATCCACCATGACCATGACCCCAAGCCTTTGTAAGAGTCACTGCTTCCCATGACAGAGCTCCCTATCCTGTAAGTAGGGCCTGCATTCTTTGTTCCTCAATGTATACATTTACACTTGGCTGTATTAAAACACATATCACTTGCTTGCACTCAGCTTACCAGATGATCGAGATCACTCTGCATCGAGATCTTCATTATTTACTACTACCCCAGTTGCCAGAATGTATGGAGTAGTTCCAAGTCTTCTCTAAGATGAACCAAAAATTCATAGATTCAGAGATTCATAGATACTAAGGTCAGAAGGGACCATTCTGATCATCTAGTCTGACCTCCTGCACAGTGCAGGCCACAGAATCTCACCCACCCACTCCTATGAAAAACCTCACCCATGTCTGAGCTATTGAAGTCCTCCAATCATGGTTTAAAGACTTCAAGGAGCAGAGAAGCCTCCCTCAAGTCAACCATGCCCCATGCTACAGAGGAAGGCGAAAAACCTCCAGGGCCTCTCCAATCTGCCCTGGAGGAAAATTCCTTCCCGACCCCAAATATGGCAATCAGCTAAACCCTGAGCATATGGGCAAGATTCACCAGCCACATACTACAGAAAATTCTTTCCTGGGTAACTCAGATCCCATCCATCTAATATCCCATCTCAGGGGATTTGGCCTATTTACCCTGAATATTTAAAGATCAATTACTTACCAAAATCACATTATCCCATCATACCATCTCCTCCATAAACTTATCAAGTAGAATCTTAAAACCAGATAGATCTTTTGCCCCCACTGCTTCCCTTGGAAGGCTATTCCAAAACTTCACTCCTCTGATGGTTAAAAACCTTCGTCTGATTTCAAGTCTAAACTTCCTGGTGGCCAGTTTATACCCATTTGTTCTTGTGTCCACATTGGTGCTGAGCTGAAATAATTCCTCTCCCTCTCCTGCATTTATCCCTCTGATATATTTATAGAGAGCAATCATATCTCCCCTCAACCTTCTTTTAGTTAGGCTAAACAAGCCAAGCTCCTTAAGTCTCCTTTCATAAGACAAGTTTTCCATTCCTCGGATCATCCTAGTAGCCCTTCTCTGTACCTGCTCCAGCTTGAATTCATCCTTTTTAAACATGGGAGACCAGAACTGCACACAGTATTCTAGGTGAGGTCTCACCAGTGCCTTGTATAACGGTACTAAAACCTCCTTATCCCTACTGGAAATGCCTCTCCTGATGCATCCCAAAACCGCATTAGCTTTTTTCACAGCCATATCACATTGGCAGCTCATAGTCATCCTATGATCAACCAATACTCCAAGGTCCTTCTCCTCTTCCGTTACTTCTAATTGATGCGTCCCCAATTTATAACTAAAATTCTTGTTATTAATCCCTAAATGCATAACCTTACACTTCTCACTATTAAATTTCATCCTATTACTATTACTCCAGTTTACAAGGTCATCCAGATCCTCCTGTATAATATCCCGATCCTTCTCCGAATTGGCAATACCTCCCAGCTTTGTATCATCTGCAAACTTTATTAGCACACTCCCACTTTTTGTGCCAAGGTCAGTAATAAAAAGATTAAATAAGATTGGTCCCAAAACCGATCCCTGAGAAACTCCACTGGTAACCTCCCTCCAACCTGACAGTTCGCCTTTCAGTAGGACCCGTTGCAGTCTCCCCTTTAACCAATTCCTTATCCACCTTTTGATGTTCATATTGATCCCCATCTTCTCCAATTTAACTAATAATTCCCCATGTGGCACGGTATCAAATGCCTTACTGAAATCTAGGTAAATTAGATCCACTGCATTTCCTTTATCTAAAAAATCTGTTACCTTTTCAAAAAAGGAGATTAGGTTGGTTTGGCACGATCTACCTTTTGTAAAACCATGTTGTATTTTGTCCCATTTACCATTGACTTCAATGTCCTTAACTAATTTCTCTTTCAAAATTTTTTCCAGGACCTTGCATACTACAGATGTCAAACTAACTGGCCTGTAGTTACCCGGATCACTTTTTTTTCCTTTCTTAAAAATAGGAACTATATTAGCAATTCTCCAATCATTCGGTACTACTCCTGAGTTTACAGATTCATTAAAAATTCTTGCTAATGGGCTTGCAATTTCAGGTGCCAATTCCTTTAATATTCTTGGATGAAGATTATCTGGGCCTCCCGATTTAGTCCCATTAAGCTGTTTCAGTTTCGCTTCTACCTCTGATATGGTAATATCTACCTCTATATCCTCCTTCCCATTTGTCATGCTACCATTATCCCCAAGATCCTCTTTAGCCTTATTAAAGACTGAGGCAAAGTATTTGTTTAGATATTGGGCCATGCCTAGATTATCTTTAACCTCCACTCCATCCTCAGTGTTAAGCAGCCCCACTTCTTCTTTCTTAGTTTTCTTCTTATTTATATGGCTATAGAACCTTTTACTATTGGTTTTAATTCCCTTTGCAAGGTCCAACTCTACTCGACTTTTAGCCCGTCTCACTTTATCCCTACATGTTCTGACCTCAATTAGGTAGCTTTCCTTGCTGATCCCTCCCATCTTCCACTCCCTGTATGCTTTCTGCTTCTTCTTAATCACCTCTCTAAGATGCTTGCTCATCCAGCTTGGTCTACAACTCCTTCTTATGAATTTTTTCCCCTTTCTTGGGATACAGGCTTCCGATAGCTTCTGCAGCTTTGATTTAAAGTAATCCCAGGCCTCCTCTACCTTTAGATCCATAAATTCTTCAGTCCAATCCACTTCCCTAACTAATTTCCTTAATTTTTGAAAGTCAGCCCTTTTGAAATCAAAAACCCTAGTTGCAGATTTATTTTTGTTAATCCTTCCATTTAGTTTGAACTGAATTAGCTCATGATCACTTGAGTCAAGATTGTCCCCTACAACCATTTCTTCTATGAGGTCCTCGCTACTCACCAAAATTAAATCTAAAATGGCATCCATTCTAGTTGGTTCAGCAACTACTTGATGAAGGAATCCATCAGCTATTGCATCTAGGAAAATCTGAACCCTATTATTATTACTAGCACTGGTCCTCCAGTCTATATCTGGGAAGTTAAAGTCTCCCATGATCACGCAGTTTCCATTAGTATTTACTTTATTCAAGACATTAAAAAGGGCTCTATCCATATCCAAATTAGATCCCGGAGGTCTATAGCACACCCCAAGCACTATCGTAGGAGAGGCTTTACTAGTTTTCTTCCCCAATGTAATTTTTGCCCACACGGACTCTGTCTTATCCATTGCATCGCTTCTTATTTCTTTACATTCTACCTCATCATTGATATACAATGCTACTCCACCACCTTTACCTTTATTTCTGTCTTTCCTAAACAGCACATACCCTTCAATACCTGTATTCCAGTCATGACTACTATTCCACCATGTTTCTGTAAATTAACACAGACGTACCCCCTCTCTAGCCTCCGTGTTGTATATGCCAGCTAATAACCATATAATAAGCACAATTAGCAATGTATACATCCTGCATTTTCTCAAACTCCAATTAAACCACCCATGGTTCATTCAACAGGCTGTGTTTCTATCAGATGAGCCAGGATAAACTTACCTAAAATAGAAATTATATACTACATACAGAGTAAGTTTTGTCGTGCATTGCTAGCAATGCCTGGATTAACTACAGACAGTTTTGCCAATGCTAGTCCAATGTTTCACTCTCAATAGTTCACACTGTAGGTTACAGGAACTTGATAAGGTGAACTGGCCCCTCATTTTAGAGTGCTGAAGAAGTGATTACCGGCTTTGGTTAGAAAAGAGAGGAGTGTCAGCAAGAACGTATAATGCATTCTGACTCAAATGCCTGGGATGAACACATCAGAGTCTCATGCTCACACACAGAGAATTTGCCCCATAGTTCCCCAAAGAATCACAATATTGTTTTCTGAGATCAGAGAGTTCTCCTAGTTCATGTCCCCACTTGTCTTGTGCACTTTCTATTCCATAACATATGTAGAACTTTAATCTTTATCCACAGACAATGGCAATTCTTTCACAGCTGCAGGAGACCAGAACTAGAGAAGGTTGGTGTGGCGTTCTTTTTACAAAATGAGCACGCACCAAATTAAACATTTAAATGCATTCGGACAGCAGAGTTGTTCAACTTGCTCATTTTTAATGCTAGTGGCAGCTTTTTCTCTTTTTAGCTAGCAGACAGACTGCCCCCCGAGTTAACCTTTCCTTGGATGCTTCATCAGCTTGCTATAAGACTGTTCAGCTCCTTTGCACTTAACGGATTCATTAGTGTCACCTGAATTTTCCAACTGAAGCAGGTGACAGCTTGAGCAGATATCATGTAATTCATCTAATCACGGGGGGAAGAGGGAAAAACTAAATTAATTCTATAGGAAAAATGTATCCTTTTAGATATGTATTCAAACCTAAATGATGGTGGGCAATAGAGAGGAAAGAGACAATCTTTCGATTGCATTGTGATACATGTTAGTTTTAATAGGAATAAAAGATCCCCACGTTCAGAGACAAAAAGATATTAGACTATAATCAATCATTTCTGTCATTTAATCCAGGATTGGATACCCGTCGGAAATTAGACCCTAAAGGGTTTTTTTTAACCTTAGATTCTTGGATATTTAGGGAAAACTATGCTGAACTATCAAAAATGATATATTAATGAATAGTCTATATACATCCACCAACAACAAAAGGCTGCAAAGCTTTTTTATCGAGAGATATGAAGCCATTGTGTGTGGTTTGCATAATGTGTGGGGTTCTAATACTGTACTGAAGTGATAATGAAGCTGCAAGTTCCTGGCATAATAATAGCACATGGCAGGGTTGACGGAGGGCACACGATAACGCTGAGTGCCTAAATTGATCTTGCCGTTTGTTATTAGAGCAGGGACATGAAGCACCAGGCCCCCCGCTATCATTATAAAATGGATTTCAGAGGGAGTTGGGCTTTAAAAGGAAAACTACAGCAAAACAACAATAGTTTGGTTTGCTTTTGATTTGGGATAATCTTAAAGAATCCAAACTGAAATGAACTGCAACTATGCAATATTTCTGCTTTAACAATAAGGGGAAAATCATCTTTATGCATATTGTACTTGGAATAATCCTTTTCTGAAGACTTCAAGTATCACATGCATTTCAGCATCTAAAAAGACAAACTCAAGATTACAACTGAAAGGTTGCAATGAGAATAGGTTACACCCATGCCATTTCCCATTTATGTTACAATCCGTGTCATGAGAATGGATTGACTGGAGAGGAGTGTGGGTTATGTTTAGTTTCCCCTGAGACTTCTTGTCTGTCTCATGAGTTTCCTAGGGGTTTTGTTGGTTTGTTTACAGACAAAAAAGTAAACCATTCCATAACATTTCAATGGAAATTACAGCCATATTGATCAAGTTGTTTAAGGTAAAACTTCCACAATTTCAGTGGATAAGCATGTCAGACATGACATACTGTCCATAGAAAATGTGCATGCCCATGAATACCCAAAACACTTCACCTAAAATCTCTGAATGTCACTCCATTCTAATATCAGAATGCTGGACAACACCAGCTGGCTGATGGAAGACAGTAGACCTCATTTTCCTCTCACTACACTGGTGAAAATCACGAATAACTCCATGAAAATGAATGGAATTACACTGGTGTAAAACCAGTGTTAGTGAGTGGAGAATCAGGCCTAGTATCTCTGTGTTTGATGAAGAACCACACTGATGATGCTGAGATGCTAAAGGGAAGTTGAAGGAAGGAAACTCTTTTGTCCACTACACTGATTGACTGTTTTATATTTTACTTACTCCGGATTGAATCCTACACGGCACTGAGTAGTGTGCAGAGACATTTGGCAGTCCTAAGCATTGATCGAAAGTATCAGCTGCATTCAAAGCCATAGCTGGAGATATCTAAGACTTTATTGTTTCTCTCAAACACGTCCATAGTTGGCATTTTAATTGTCCATTACCACTTTTTAAAATGCAGTGTGTTTTTCTTTTTAGTTATCTGAGTAAGGTAGCCATAGCAGTGACATGTGAATATCTGGATTGTGCTGTGTGAGACATGTTACCCTGGAAAAAAGAATCAGTGGGGCCAACGTGTCTCATTGCGCTACAGTGCAGGATGCATACATCACACATAAAGGAATTCAGAATTTGCTTCCCTTCTACCTTAATAGCACCATCTTAAATTGCACCCTTGCACATGTATTGGAGTACTGCCGACTGACAAGATGTGAAAGGGATTTTTGCACACATTTAAAGAGTTCCGTTCTGGAGCCTCATTTCCTTCAGTGTAAGCTCAATTCCTGGAATGTTTAGAAGATTAGACTCCTAGTGCATGTGGTTTTGCAGTCAAGGGGCTGGTCCATTACAATAGTAATTGAAACTCAAAAGAACAAAGCACATTGAAAATACTCCTTATCTTTTAGATAATAAACCTATATTATTAGTCTAGGGCCTGCTTTCCTGAGAGACCACCACTCTTTACAGGGCATACTCTCACCACAGCTGGATCCTTCTTGTTATAAAAAAGAAGGAACTGTTGGCAGTCATTACACCTTGGGACTTTTGAACCTGCTCCCAACCTTAGTCCAAAATAGCTTGAATTTGTGACCTTCTAGACAGGTTGCAAAAGCCATTATTTTGATAGAGTTTTTTTTGGAAAGGCTCGTGGAAAGGCGCTTTTTGTAGCTGACTGGTTGAGTTATTTGTTCCTAATGGAACATTTGCTTTTTTAATGCTGCTGGAGGTATTATTATACTGTACGTTTAATTAATGTCAAGGTGCCTGAAGCTTCCGTATAGGTTCATTAATTACATCTAAATAACTAAATATTATTGTAGTTAGCACGGTCACCATCATGACCAATTACTACTGTCCAAGCCCCAAACTGTTGCAGTTTGATTAGAAAACAGAAAATATGGAAATACATCAGCATCATATTGATTTACTGTGAAACTTTAAGCCTAATGTCACCTTATAAAAACTTTGAAAAGCGAGAGTGCTATGTTGTATTGACATCAAACCTACACAATCATATACACTGATACCACGCTGAGTTTTGCTGACTGAAATAAATTCTGCTCCTGTAAAAGCAGCAGCTTAGTCATGAGCCTCAGCTCACAGATTATCGTGCCAAATTACTATGTCTGTCTGAGTTGGTCCTTTCCTAGTCTGAAGGTGAGATTAACAGGAAGACACTACCTATCATTTATCATTAAAATCCTTCCAAAAACAAAAATAAGGAGGATCTATTTCAATAGTCACTGCTAATTAGACTGCAAGGGAAATTGTCTCATCAGACAAAACAAGAAATAATGTTGCTTCAGAGTGGGAGACAGGACACACCGCTGCCAATACTAATGATTTTCAACAAGTGCTCTTTTGCTTGGAGACTTTTATATTAGATCTGTGTGATAAAGTTGTACACAGAAGAGTGTTGAGAAGAGACATTTATTCTGGGCCCTAGTCACCTGACTTGGGCCAGGGTTAAAAAAGGTCAGTGATGCTCTCGTCACATGACAGTTTAGTATCCACTATCAGGAGTGATGGCTGTTATGGGCTGACCCAAAGCACTAGCTGGCCCAAAGAGGCTACAGTAGACCTATTATTGACCTGAAGTCGAGGGCACAAGGCAGGTCTGTTCCGATCTTAAAAACAATTGAAATAATAATAATATAAAATTAATATAAACTTTTCACACCTACTGAGGACTTTCTACAGTTTGACTGGACTTTCTTTGCCTTGTGCTGATTAACTGTTTGCTCCAACTCTCCTTCTCCCTCACAGTCTCTTCACCTGTCAGTCTCACTGTGCACCTGCCTCTCTTAACTTGATAATAAGGTAGAAAATATCATAATGCCACTATATAAATCCACGATAAACCAACATCTTGAATATGGTGTGCAGTTCTGGTCACCCTATCTCAAAAAAAGATATATTAGAATTGGAAAAAGTACAGAGAATGGCAACAACAGTGATGAGGGGTATGGAACAGCTTCCCTATGAGGAGAGATTAAAAAGACTGGGAGCATTCATCTTAGAAAAGAAATGACTGTGGGGGGATATGACAGAGGTCTATAACATCATGAATGGTGTGGACAAAGTGTCTAAGGAAATGTTATTTACCCCTACACATAACACAAGAACCAGGGATCACCCAATCAAATTAATAGGCAGCAGGTTTAAAACAAACATAAGGAAGTATTTCTTCACACAATGCATAGTCAACCTGTAGAACTCATTGCCAGGGATGTTGTGAAGGCCAAACTCATAACTGGATTAAAAAAAGAATTAGATAACTTCATGGAGGATAAGTCCCTCAATGGCTGTTAGCCAAGATGGTCAGGGATGCAACCCCCATGCTCTGAATATCGCTAAACCTCTGACTGCCAGAAGCTGGGACTGGACAACAGGGGATGGATCACTGGATAATTGCCCTGTTCTGTTCATTCCCTCTGAAATATCTGGCACCAGACACTGTTGGAAGATAGGAAACTGGGTTAGATGGACCACTGGTGTTACCCAGTATGGCTGTTCTTATGTTCTTAATTTTGAGAACCTCAATGATGCCTTAATATTGTATTTAGGCCCCTAAAATGGCAGTTAGGTGCCTAATTCCCTTTGCGGATCCAACCCTAAGCTCTTAGGGGCAGGGACCATCTACTACTGTATGGCTGTATAGTGCCTCAGCAATGAGGCCCTTAGGCACTACCATCATAAACTTGATAATTATTCACAATAACCAAAGACATTATACAAATTGATTCTGACTGAAAGGGAAGAATTGGTTGGGAATCTAAAGACTGAAGGAAATTTGGGCATGAAGGAAATGATGGATTTCATGAATCTAAGGAAAGGAAGCAGCAGAACAAGAATTGCAGAACAAGGAGAAGGGACTTCAAAAAAACACAGACTTTAACAAACTCGGAGAACCAGTAAGGTAAAGTCCACCACTGAAGGTAGGACAAGAAGTAATGGACTTAATCTACAGCAAGGGAGATTTAGGTTAGATATTAGGAAAAACTTTCCTATAAGGGTAGGTAAGCTCTGGAATAGGCTTCTAAGGGAGGCTGTGGAATCCCTATCACTGGAGGTTTTTAAGACAAACAAACACCTGTTTGGGACAGTCTGGGTTTACTTGGTCCTGTCTCAGTGCTGGGGGCTAGACTAGATGACCTCTCAAGGTCCCCTACAGTTCTTTGAGTCTGTGGTATTATGAGAATAGTATTCCATGGGTAATGCAGAATATACTCTTTTCTGGAGTCAAATACCTCACTGGGGCTTCTAGCCACTACTGTAATATAAATAATTAGTAAGAATAATAGAATCATAGAATCATAGAATATCAGGGTTGGAAGGGACCTCAGGAAGTCATCTAGTCCAACCCGCTGCTCAAAGCAGGACCAATCCCCAACTAAATCATCCCAGCCAGGGCTTTCTCAAGCCTGACTTTAAAAACTTCTAAGGAAGGAGATTCCACCATCTCCCTAGGTAACACATTCCAGTGTTTCACCACCCTCCTAGTGAAAAAGTTATTCCTAATATCCAACCTAAACCTCCCCCAGTGCAACTTGAGACCATTACTCCTCGTTCTGTCATCTGCTACCACTGAGAACAGCCTAGATCCATCCTCTTTGGAACCCCCTTTCCGGTAGTTAAAAGCAGCTATCAAATCCCCCCTCATTCTTCTCTTCCACAGACTAAATAATCCCAGTTCCATCAGCCTCTCCTCATAAGTCATGTGTTCCAGTACCCTAGTCATTTTTGTTGCCCTTTGCTGGACGTTTTCCAATTTTTCCACATCCTTTTTGTAGTTTGGTGCCCAAAACTGGACACAGTACTCCAGATGAGGCCTCACCAATGTCTAATAGAGGGGAACGATCACGTCCTTCAATCTGCTGGCAATGTCCCTACTTATACATCCCAAAATGCCATTGGCCTTATTGGCAACAAGGGCACACTGTTGACTCATATCCAGCTTCTCGTCCACTGTAACCCCTAGGTCCTTTTCTGCAGAACTGCTGCCTAGCCATTCGTTCCCTAGTCTGTAGCGGTGCATGGTATTCTTCCGTCCTAAGTGCAGGACTCTGCACTTGTTCTTGTTGAACCTCATCAGATTTCTTTTGGCCCAATCTTCTAATTTGTCTAGGGCCCTCTGTATCCTATCCCTATCCTCCAACATATCTACCTCTCCTCCCAGTTTAGTGTCATCTGCAAATTTGCTGAGGCTGCAATCCACATCATCCTCCAGATCATTAATGAAGATATTGAACAAAACCGGCCTGAGGACCGACCCTTGGGGCACTCCACTTGATACCAGCTGTCGACTAGACATGGAGCCACTGATCACTACCCATTGAGCCCGACAATCTAGCCAGCTTTTTATCCACCTTATCATCCATTCATCCAGCCCATACTTCTTTAACTTACTGGCAAGAATACTGTGGGAGACCGTGTCAAAAGCTTTGCTAAAGTTAAGGAACAACACGTCCACTGCTTTCCCCTCATCCACAGAGCCTGTTATCTTGTCATAAGCCAGTCATCTCGTCAATTAATAAGCATAACTTTTTAATCATCAGATACCAAATACCCCCATGACACAAGTATTTTGTCCCTGATTTACTTACTACATTTTAAAAGCAATAATTGAAATAATTTACCACTGGGATAATGTAATATATGAATAAAATATAACACAATAAAATAAGCTATTTTGAAAGTAGTCATTAGTTCACTTTAGAATCTTACCTATTTTATCTAGGTGGAAGAGAGGAAAGAGAAATAAAAGTGGATAAGGAAGGGGGGAAAAGAAAAGTAGTAAAAAGAAACACTATTGAGTCAAACCAAGGAAAAAGGCTAAGAGTCATAATGTACCTATAATGAATTCTGTATATCTCAAATTTGTCTTCAGTGCCCTTAAGCCTACAAAATAATTTTTCACAGGGAGCTGTTACCATGAGAGATGTTACTCATTTCCTTTCCAGTGGAGAGTTACACGTGTCTCAGCTTATAGGGCTTCCATGTCTGTACTTGGCTTAACAGAGCTGGTACATGGCAATGGGAGTGTCTTCCCACTCTTACAGAGGAGTAGCTGCTTAGAGCAGGTGACCTCTCAAAGACCCTCCCGGGGGAGGAGTGTAGCAACCTACCAGCATTCCATGAATATCCTGGGAGGTTCAGAGGGGGTACCTCGTCCCAGAATGACTGCACCAAAATGAAAGAAAGACGACGAGAACCCACTCCACTATGCCCACTGAAAAATGGGGGTTTCCACCTTAGCCATAAAAGTTACCATTGCTTAAAATGTTACTGCTGTGAACCTCTTTCCTTAGTAAAAAAATAAAGCACACCCTCTCTTGCTGTCTCAACTTGCCTTCCCTTCTACAACCAGGAACAAAAGTATTTAAAAGCAAATTAAAGCCAGCTCATAAGTGACATTTCTCAGTCTTTCATACACTCTTGTGCTTGGTCTAAAAATGAGCATGTACAATTTAATCTACTAATAACTCCAACAATTGGAATTGTTTGTGATATAGAAACAGCCACTCTGTAGTGATGAGTAAAGCTAGATTCCCATTCCCCAGATGTTCCCCAAAAGAGACCACTCCCTCTGAAATGTTGCATGCCACATCTAATACGAGGGCAGAATTTTTTGTGAGAAAAGATTTTAAAGTTATGGGACCAGATCACAGAATCATAGAAATGTAGGGCTGGAAAGTCCTTTGGGAGGTCAGCAAATCCAGCCTCCTGCACTGACGCAGGATCAAGTAAACCTAGACCATTTCTGATAGGAGCTTGTCCTGTCTGTTCTTATAAATCGCCAATGATTCCACAACCTCCCTTGGAAGTCTATTCCAGAGCTTAACTACCCTTCCAGTTAGAAAGTTTTTCCTAATATCTAACCTAAATCTCCCTTGCTGCAGAGTAAGCCCATTACTTCTTGTCCTACCTTCAGTAGACGTGAACAATTGATCACAGTCTGCTTTATGACAGCCCTTAACATATTTGAAGACTGTTATCAGGTCCCTCACTCAGTCTTTTTTGCTCAAGACTAACCAGGCCCAGTTTTAACCTTATATATATATACCCTCAGGAGCTGAAGGCTATGCAATGTCCATACATGGCATACTTTCAGCTTGTCCAGCAACATAGTTATATTCCTTCAAGTGACGGTTTCATAGATGTACATGCTGTAACTTGTGGTAGCTGGGTGTCAGCTCCCTAATACCACCGGCCTATCAACCACTCAAATACTCTCCTCAGGGCTATGCCAGGCCTAACCCCACCTTGGAGGTTACCCATAGGTGCACTCTGATCCCTGAGACCCTTTGAATCATTCCCATGTGATGTCCAGCCCCTGACACTGGCTACTCACAAAAATCCCTGCAAGGGGGCAGTGTGCCCAATATTTCAGTTTTACCTTAAACCACCATTTCTGTAAACCACACAGTTTTTCTGAGCACTTATAATAAAAGAGAATTAGGTTTATTTAAGAAAGAATAAAGATTTAACTAGAAATGAGAGGAAGGGATGGAAACAACTGGTTACAACACAAGACCAAATCATAAAACGTAAACTTGGGTCTACATTTATCAGTAGTTACCTGTCCTATCTAATAAAGTAGGCTTTTTCCCCAAAGTTCAGTCTGTTGTAGAGCTGGCTGGTTTCATAAGAACCAGGATGCAAACATTTACAAAAGTCCACTAGTCTTGAAGGTATATCCTCAAAGAAGGGATCCAGAGTGCCTTTCCCTACACTCTGTTAGACTGAAAGAGCCTTTTGTCTTTATTCATAGCTAGTGTGATCTCCTGCTTACTATAATGTTCCTTTTCACCTCCAAGTGGTTTTGATCATTTGCAATTGTCTTTGATGGTTTTCCATTGACTGTTCTGGAATATGGCAATGGTAGACAATGGAACCTTGCATTACCTTGCTGTTTGATTAGGAAGAGGTGACAGTTCCCTCTTGCTTGAATGGTTCATCTCCAAGACATATTACCTCAGTGACTAATGTTTACTTCAAGTCCATAAATCATATTTCAATATAAATGTTATTCCTTAAATATTATGCATACATACATCTCTCAGAGATTATGAATTTTGACAAGTTCTGAGCTTTCTGTAGATACATTACCTATTACTCTTTAAGGATAGGTTTCAGAGTAGCAGCCATGTTAGTCTGTATTTGCAAAAAGAAAAGGAGTACTTGTAGCACCTTAGAGACTAACACATTTATTTGAGCATAAGCTTTCGTGAGCTACAGCTCACTTCATCGGATACATTCGGTGGAAAATACAGTGGGGAGATTTATATACACACACAGAGAACATGAAACAATGGGTTTTATCATACACACTGTAAGGAGAGTGATTATTTAAGATGAGCCATCACCAGCAGGGGGGCGGGGGGGAAGGAGGAAAACCTTTCATGGTGACAAGCAAGGTGGGACATTTCCAGCAGTTAACAAGAACGTATAAGGAACAGTTGCGGTTGAGGTGGGGGGGAGAAATAACATGGGGAAATAGTTATACTTTGTGTAATGACTCATCCACTCCCAGTCTCTATTCAAGCCTAAGTTAATTGTATCCAGTTTGCAAATTAATTCCAATTCAGCAGTCTCTCGTTGGAGTCTGTTTTTGAAGTTTTTTTGTTGAAGGATAGCCACTCTTAGGTCTGTAATCGAGTGACCAGAGAGATTGAAGTGTTCTCCAACTGGTTTTTGAATGTTATAATTCCTGACGTCTGATTTGTGTCCATTTATTCTTTTACGTAGAGACTGTCCAGTTTGACTAATGTACATGGCAGATGGGCATTGCTGGCACATGATGGCATATCACATTGGTAGATGCGCAGGTGAATGAGCCTCTGATGGTGTGGCTGATGTGATTAGGCCCTATGAAGGTGTCTCCTGAATAGATATGTGGACAGAGTTGGCAACGGGCTTTGTTGCAAGGATAGGTTCCTGGATTAGTGGTTTTGTTGTGTGGTGTGTGGTTGCTGGTGAGTATTTGCTTCAGGTTGGGGGGCTGTCTGTAAGCAAGGACTGGCCTGTCTCCCAAGATCTGTGAGAGTGATGGGTCGTCCTTCAGGATAGGTTGTAGATCCTTGATGATGCATTGGAGAGGTTTTAGTTGGGGGCTGAAGGTGAAGGCTAGTGGCATTCTGTTATTTTCTTTGTTGGGCCTGTCCTGTAGTAGGTGACTTCTGGGTACTCTTCTGGCTCTGTCAGTCTGTTTCTTCACTTCAGCAGGTGGGTATTGTAGTTGTAGGAATGCATGATAGAGATCTTGTAGGTGTTTGTCTGTGTTTGAGGGGTTGGAGCAAATGCGGTTATATCGTAGAGCTTGGCTGTAGACAATGGATCGTGTGGTGTGATCTGGATGAAAGCTAGAGGCATGTAGGTAGGAATAGCGGTCAGTAGGTTTCCGATATAGGATGGTGTTCATGTGACCATCGCTTATTAGCACCATAGTGTCCAGGAAGTGGATGTCTTGTGTGGACTGGTCCAGTCTGAGGTTGATGGTGTGATGGAAATTGTTGAAATTATGGTGGAATTCCTCAAGGGCTTCTTTTCCATGGGTCCAGATGATGAAGATGTCATTAATGTAGCGCACATAGAATAGGGGCATTAGGGGACGAGAGCTGAGGAAGCGTTGTTCTAAGTCAGCCATAAAAATGTTGGCATACTGTGGGGCCATGCAGGTACCCATCGCAGTGCCGCTGATTTGAAGGTATACGTTGTCCCCAAATGTGAACTATTTCCCCATCTTATTTCTCCCCCCCCCCCACTGTTCCTCAGACATTCTTGTTAACTGCTGGAAATGGCCCACCTTACTTGTCACCATGAAAGGTTTTCTTCCTCCCCCCCCCCCGCTGGTGATGTCTTATCTTAAGTGATCACTCTCCTTACAGTGTGTATGATAAAACCCATTGTTTCATGTTCTCTGTGTGTGTATATAAATCTCCCCACTGTATTTTCCACCGAATGCATCCGATGAAGTGAGCTGTAGCTCACGAAAGCTTATGCTCAAATAAATTTGTTATTCTCTAAGGTGCCACAAGTACTCCTTTTCTTTTTTCTTTAAGGATAAATATCCTATAAGACATATTTGGTGTAGTGAGTTTGTCAGTTCTGAGGTGGCCCTTATTTGTAAAGAACAGAAGACCCTTAGCCGGGAAGCCTCTGTGTCACATATGCATATTTCAGCTGCAATGGAGAAGTTAAATAATTATCATGGTGAATGGCCCTGTACATTCTCTTGTTATTTCAACTGATTCCCTCTATAGCTGTTTACACTGCTGGTTTCCTTTTAAATACACACCATTTTAGGAGAACTTTCATGAGGGCCTACTGCATGTCAGTGGGCTACCTCTTTTTACCATGTTTACAAAGGTTTCTCTTCTCTTTTTATGCCAAAAGCTCATGTCCTCATGTCTTCGAGGAGTCCAATTCACTTCCTCAGTGAGCAAGGCATAGAAAAACTTGACTCAAAAAGTGCTGGAATTGGATTCTCTCCAAGCTACAAGGGTAGATCCTCAGCTGGTATAAACTTTCTTGACTTCAGTGGAGCTAGGCCTATTTACCCCAATCAAGAATCTGCCTCCTGAAGACTTTAAGAACAAATACTTTGCCTTTAGCCTAAATGGAAGGCTAAAATCTGATTATACAATAGTTGGGGTAGCTAGAAGCCATTGCATTTTTTTGTATTTATACACTACATTTTCCAGCCAGTTAGTAACTTCTAGGAAGTCCTGTGTTTCCCTTGAGTTACCCTTAGCAGAGATGGATCAGCTTATATATTGAAAATGGATGTTTTAATTTCATCCACTGAATTCTCCAGGATAATATTTTAAATTGCCATTTTAAGATTACATTTCCCCTTACAATGTACCAAGAGTATATATTAGCAAAAGAAAAACCATGAAAACACAATCATTCACTCTTTCAGAATTTAATCTGTTATTGTTCATTAAAAGACAACCGCTCAACAAAAAATTAAAATAAAAAAGATAGTAATCAATGCATCTCTTTCAAATTGCTCTATTATGAGTTTTCAGTACTGCTTTACATACTGCATGAAAGACAGCAAATCTTATCTGTTTTATATGCACAGTACAAGGCCATTCTGCAGACTGAATATAAGAAATCAGAGTGGGTTCAGAGTTAAGAGGATGTGCCTCTTTATTGTGTGCAAAGCTCTTCAGAATGCTTTGAATACAGTATTCAAGGTTAATGCATTTTTTGCAACATATCAGCAGAGTTTTCTTCAGTTCCCCACATACTTACTCAAAATTTAAAGTTGTTAGCCATAAAATCAAATTTCATTTTACTCACAAAGTAATGGGGCACTTATTATACCAAGGCTGTCCCAGGAAGCTTGCTTGAATTTCACAAGCACTTTTTCCTACTGGTCCTTTTATTAATTCATATCAATCTGAAGAAAAATTGTAAACAAAAGCAAGGTCACCATAACAGGATAAAAGAAATGTTTAACTGGAAAAATCTATAAAATGGTTGTCAGTTGGCACATAGACATAAGAACACCGACTGGGGGAACAAGGACATGATGTACAAGACCAATTGCTTCACTTTCAAAAATAACCAGTCTGGAAAATCAAACCATAGAAAGGAAATAGCAGTAGTGGTATCTACTGTTTATTAATTATCCTGTCTATCATGATGAATTTTCCTTGAGGAAAAACAAAAGAAAATGTCAATACATTTAATAAGTCAATATTAATATTAAGGGGTTTTTATTAGGGCTGTCAATTAATTGCAGTTAACTCACATGATTAACTCAAAAAATGAATCATGATTAATCGCAGTTTTAATCACATTGTTAAACAACAGAATACCAATTGAAATTTATTAAATATTTTTGGATATTTTTTCTACATTCTCAAATATATTGATTTCAATTACAACCCAGAATACAAAGTGTACAGTGCTCACTTTATATTATTATTTTTATTACAAATATTTGCACTGTAAAATGATAAACAAGAGAAACAGTATTTTTCAATTCACCTCATACAAATAATGTACATACTGTAGTGCAATCTCTTTATCATGAAAGTGCAACTTACAAATGTAGATTTTTTTGTTACATAACTGCACTCAAAAACAAAACAATGCAAAACTTTAGAGCGTACAAGTCCACTCAGTCCTACTTCTCATTCAGCCATTTGCTAAGACAAACAAAGTTTGTTTACATTTAAGGGAGATAATGCTGCCCACTTCTTATTTACATCACGAGAAAGTGAGAACAGGTGTTAAAAATGTGTTAATAAAATTTGTGACTGAACTTCTTGGGGGAGAATTGTATGTCTCCGGCTCTATTTTACCCACATTCTGCCATATATTTCATAGCAGTCTCGGATGATGACTCAGAACATGTTCATTTTAAGAACACTTTCGCTGCAGATTTGACAAAACGCAAAGAAGGTACCAATGTGAGATTTCTAATGATAGCTACAGCACTTGACTCAAGGTTTAAGAATCTGAAGTGTCTTCCAAAATCTGAGATGGATGAGGTGTGGAGCGTGCTTTCAGAAGTCTTAAGAGAGCAACACCCCAATGCAAAAACTACAGAACCTGAACCTCCAAAAAAGAAAATCAACTTTCTTCTGGTGGCATCTGACTCAGACGATGAAAATGAACATGCATCAGTCTACACTGCTTTGGATTGTTATTGAGAAGAATCCATTATCAGCATGGATGCATGTTCTCTGGAATGGTGGTTGAAGCGTGAAGCGACAAATGAATCTTTAGTGCATCTAACATGTAAATATTTTGCGACGTCGACTACAACAGTGCCATGAGAACACCTATTCTCACTTTCAGGTGACACTGTGAACAAGAAGCAGGCAGCATTATCTCCTGCAAATGTAATGAAAGCTTATGCTCTAATAAATTTGTTAGTCTCCAGGGTGCCACAAATACTCCTGTTCTTTTTATTTGTCTGAGTGATTGGCTGAACAAGACATAGGAATGAGTGGACTTGTAGGCTCTACAATTTTAATTTTTTAAATTATTTTATACATAATTCTACATTTGTACATTCAACTTTCATGATAAAGAGATTGCACTACAGTACTTGTATTAGGTGAATTGAAAAATAGTATTTTGTTTTCACAATGCAAATATTTGTAATTAAAAATAAATATAAAATGAGCACTGTACACTTTATATTCTGTGTTATCATTGAAATTAATATATTTGAAAATGTAGAAAGCATCCAAAATATTTAAATAAATGGTATTCTATTATTGTTTAAGAGTGCGATTAATCTCACAATTAATCGCAATTACTTGTTTTAATCGCGTGATTAATCGCAATAATTTTTTTCAATCGCTTGACAGCCCTAGTTTTTATTTTTAAAAGACACGTTAGGGCACGTGGTTGGGGAATGAGCAGAGTCTTGGCTCCATCCCTCCCTCAATGCACTGGCCAACGCAGCTGAGCTGATGTGGGAGTGTCATAATTTGTTGCTGGTATTTACCTCCTCTGTAGCATAAAGGAGGCAGAGGAGAGGGACCTGTCCTTCTTAGGCCTTGTTTACACTGCCACTTTACAGCGCTTGCAACTTTCTCACTCAGGCTCCCAGAGCTGGTAGCTACTCCCCTCGTGGAGGTGGTTTAATGTTTCTAGTGAAGACATACCCTTAGACTATGTCTATGTTTGGAGTTTCCAGTGTGATTCCCAGCTCACATAGACAGTGTTACTGTGGTACCCTACTATTTTTAGCATGCTAGCTCAGTGAGACCAGTGTCTACATGAGCTGGGGATCACTCCCCAATTCCGAGTGTAGATGTAGAGGCAGAATTCCTGCCCTGCATTTCTCCAGCGTCACAATCTAGCCCTTCAGATGTTGCTATCAAAGTTTCTTCTGCTAGTTCCTCAGGGAATATTTGTCCTGATTAACATTCCTTTTTTCAACAAACAAAAAACCAGCAAAACCAGACTAGATTCTTTGTGTAAGATAATGCAGCACTCTGACCAGCAATTCTATTTGATAACCCATGGGGTGAAATCCTGGCACAGCTGAAGTTGATGGGAGTTTTGCTACCGATTTCAACAGAACTGGGATTTCACCCATTGTAACTGCAGCCTCCTGACTTACGCTGAGCAGCACCTTACTCTGCAAGTTGTTTATTCACAGAGCAGGGCCCTACAGTATGTAAAGGAAACACACTGGTTTTGCCTTTAGCAGTTTGTAGTTTTTTGCTTTGGGATACTTTGGGGCATGAAAAGAGCTATTTCAAAACACATTCAGTTTTATAGGTTTTTCAAACTTTTGACCCAAAAAAAGGATGAAGATGAGAAATAAAGAGATGATGGCCTTACGCTGCATCACTCCCGTCCTCATTCTCGGTCCTTTGCGTGTTATTTATACAGTTAGATTATTGCTCTGCCGCACGCCGGGTCTATGGGACAGCATATTGCTGTGTTGCTGGAGGAGCCGCACCAGGAGGGAAAGGGCTTGGACACTGTGGACAGCAGATGTACACCGTCCTTACTCAGCGCTGTTCCTCATGTCCCTTTAAACACTCGATCCTGTCCAGAATAAGGAGCACAAAAGAACAGAAAGACACACACATATATAGCACGTACAGAAGCCCAGGCCTTTTAAAATAAAACTGCTGTATGCTGTACATGATCTCTTGAAATCCGTTCAGAATCCTCTAACTGAAGGGTCAGTTTCAGAATCGATTGCTCGTTGCTATCATTAAAAACAGAACAATGGCCTGCTCTTCTAGCCGAGCACCACTCTGCATCAGTTTTAAATCACTTTCTATTACATCAGTGTTCTTTTGTTCCAGGGGGAATTTCTCACTTTTAACCCCCTGCTATCAATTGATCTAGTATCCCTCTTGTTCTGGCTTCAATGGACGCAGGTATCAGTGTTCCTGCCCTCTCAAGAGTGCATATGCAACAACAGCCATTACTATAACCACAATCTTTAATAGCTGCACATCTGACAGAATCTGGACCAAATCTGCAGCACTGGCACATCGTTTGATCGCAGATTGGTGGACTAGTGCAAGCCATGGTTCACAGGCTCAGTGGGCTAGCTTCAGGTCACCATCCATCGGTCACAGAACTCTGTGGACACTATCCCAATAGCTTTCATCAGTCCTGGGAAATGGAACATGAATGTGACCTGAGGCCATATCATGAACGTCACACCACACTGTGATTAACATCACTGATATCCCAAAACTTGGAGCAGATGTGAAGGCCTCCTACCTTCTCTCTGTAGAGACGCCATATATCAGCCAGAAGAGGCTCAAATGGAGGGCTGACTAAGATATTAGCTACAAAACTCCCAGTGGAAATATGACAGGTATGTGGCTAAATCCCCTCATCGACTTTGAAAATCTCAACCTATATTTCATAGAATCATAGAACTGTAGGGCTGGAAGAGACCTTGAGAGGTCATCTAGTCCAGTCCCTTGAACTAAGGCAGGACCAAATATACCTAGACCATCCCAGACAGGTGTCAGTTTGATCTGTTCTTAAAAACCTCCAATTATGGGGATTCCATAACTTCCCTTGGAAGCCTATTCCAAAGCTTAACTACTCTTACAGTTAGAAAGTTTTTCCTAATATCTTAAATAAATCTCCCTGCTGCAGATTAAGCCCATTATTTCTTGCCCTACCTTCAGTGGGCATGAAGTATGATTGATCACAGTCCCCTTCATAACAGCTCTTAACATATCTGAAAACTGTTATCAGGCCCCCTCTCAGTTTTCTCAAGTTTTTTTAACCTTTCCATGTAGGTCTTTGATCATTTTGGTTGCTTTCCTTTGGACTCTCTCCAGTTTGTTCACATCTTTCTTAAAGTATGGGGCCCAGAACTGGACAAAGTTCTCCAGTTGAGGCCTCACTAGTGCTGCATAAAGCAGGACACTTACCTTCCATGTCTTACATGCAACACGCCTATTAATACATCCCAGAATGATATTAGCCTTTTTTGCAACTGCATCATATTTTGGGCTCATATTCAATTTGTGATCCACTATCCCCATATCCTTTTCAGCAGTACTGCAGCCTGGTCAGTTATTCCCCATTCTGTAGTAGTGCATTTGATTTTTTTCTTTCCTAAATGTAGCACTTTGCTCTTGTCTTTATTGATCATATTGTTAATTTCAGACCAATCCTCCAATTTTTGAAGGTCACTTTGAATTCTAATCCTGTCCTCCAAAGTGCTAACAACCCTTTCCAGCTTGGTGTCATCGGCAAATTATATAAGTATACTCTGCGTCCCAATATCCAAGTCATTAATGAAAATATTGAATAGTACTGGACACACAATAGCCCCCTGCAGTACCCGACTAGATACGTCTGCCCAGTTTGATAGCAAACCATTGATAATTACTCTTTGAATAAACTCTTTCAAACAGGTTTTCTCCCACCTTATAGTAATTTCACTAAAACCACATTTCCCTAGTTTATGAGAATGTCATGTGGAACTGTACCAGAAACCTTACCAAAATCAAAATCTCACATCTACAGCTTCCTCCCACCCTCTAGGCCAGTAACCCTGTCAAAGAAGGAAATCAGGTTGGTTTGGTATGATTTCTCCTTGACATCCATGATTACATCCATAATGAAGGCTATTATTTACAACCCTCTTATCCTCTTGATGCTTACAAATTGATTATATAATAATTTGTTCTATTATCTTTCCAGGCATTAAAGTTAGGCTGACTGGTGTATAATTCCTGGGGTCCTCTTTTTTCCCTTTATAAAAAATAGGTTCCATGTTTCTTCTTCTCCAAGACCTCACCCAGCCTCTGTGAGTTCCCAAAGATAATTGTTAACGGTTCCAAGATTGCTTCAGCTTGTTCCTTTAGCTCCACAGAGTGTGTTTCATCAGACCCGGCTGACTGGAATAGATCTAATTTACCTAAATATTCTTAGTCTGTTTTGCCCTTATTTTGACTTTTGTTCCTTCCCCACAGTGTTAATATTGATAGTGTTAAGTATCTGGTTACAATTTAGCCTTTTAGTGAAGACTGAAGCAAAATAGGCATTAAACAACTCAGACTTCTTGATGTTGTCCATTACTAGTTCTCCTACCCTGGTAAGTAGAAAATCTATACTTTCCTTTGTCTTTCTCTTGCTCTGGAAATATTTATAACACCTCTTCTTCTTATTGCCTTTAATGTCTTTTGCTACGTATAACTCATTTTGTATTTTATCCTTTCAGATTTTGCCCCTGCATATTGTGCTATTTTTTTGTACTTAGTAATCTGCCCATGTCTCCACTTTTTGTGTGATTCCATTTTGATTTTTCAGGTCATTAAAGAGCTCTTGATAGAGCCATATTGGCGTCTGACTCTTCTTCCTACCTTTCCTTCGCATCAGGATAGTTTGCTGTTATGCCTTTAATATTGTCTCTTTGTGAAACTTCCAGATTTCCTGAATGCCTTTTTCCTTCAGATTTTCTTCGCATGGGACTTTACCTGCCACTACTATATTCCTGTTGCTACTGTTGTTGCTGCCAGTTCTATTCACTTGCCTGTGGCATGACTCAGTGCAGATTTTGATGTGATGTCATTGGTAGACATTCCCAATAATGATCTTCATATTTGGAAGAATAAGGTGACAGTACTACAGTCATATTTACCCTCCTCTTTTTAAAATATGGACATACACTCTTTGCAGAGGAAATTTGACTTTTTTTTCCAGGGTCCTTTATCAATCTTCTTTTACTGAGTTGAATGGCTCTGAATGAATTTATCCCCCAGTCACTACCCCATTCTCTGTCCAATGATCAGGTTGTATGGGTGGTTGTGTGTGTGTGGTTAATTTGCTGTTCACACTGGTTAGCAATGGACTGCACAATGCAAAACGGAACAATGTCAAGAAGAATCTTCTTCATTTCTTATATATTTGTTTATGACATTTTTCAAAATGTTTTCCCTTTTGACAGCCATACCCCTTCTCCTTCTAACTCCTTCCATTATGACAATGAGTGCTGATAATCAACTGAATAGGATTCAGGTCAAGACGAAATAACTGCAAGAAGCTGAACTCTTGTTTTCTTCCTCCTCCACTATGACGCACACATTATACCTGTGCTATGTGTACATAAAACACAAGTTTGATTTTTTCCTCATTGGCATTAACCTCTTTTCACTCACATCAAGATTCACAAAATTGCACAGGTAGGGGGAGGAAACAGCATATTGATTTCAACCTTCGTTGTGATTCTAGTGTTAAAGATATGTTAGCACCGTAGTGTCCAGGAAGTGGATCTCTTGTGTGGACTGAAACAGCAGCCTGGACTTCTACATAGAGTGCTTCCGCCGACGTGCACGAGCTGAAATTGTGGAAAAGCAGCATCGCTTGCCCCATAACCTCAGCCATGCAGAACACAATGCCATCCACAGCCTCAGAAACAACTCTGACATCATAATCAAAAAGGCTGACAAAGGAGGTGCTGTCGTCATCATGAATAGGTCGGAGTATGAACAAGAGGCTACTAGGCAGCCCTCCAATACCACTTTCTACAAGCCATTACCCTCTGATCCCACTGAGAGTTACCAAAAGAAACTACAGCATTTGCTCAAGAGACTCCCTGAAAAAGCACAAGAACAAATCCGCACAGACACACCCCTAGAACCCCGACCTGGGGTATTCTATCTGCTACCCAAGATCCATAAACCTGGAAATCCTGGACGCCCCATCATCTCAGGCACTGGCACCCTGACAGCAGGATTGTCTGGGTATGTAGACTCCCTCCTCAGGCCCTACGCTACCAGCACTCCCAGCTATCTTCGAGACACCACTGACTTCCTGAGGAAACTACAGTCCATCGGTGATCTTCCTAAAAACACCATCCTAGCCACTAGGGATGTAGAAGCCCTCTACACCAACATTCCACACAAAGATGGACTACAAGCTGTCAGGAACAGTATCCCCAATAATGTCACGGCTAACCTGATGGCTGAACTTTGTGACTTTGTCCTCACCCATAACTATTTCACATTTGGGGATAATGTATACCTTCAAATCAGCGGCACTGCGATGGGTACCCGCATGGCCCCACAGTATGCCAACATTTTTATGGCTGACTTAGAACAACGCTTCCTCAGCTCTCGTCTCCTAATGCCCGTACTCTACTTGCGCTACACTGATGACATCTTCATCATCTGGACCCATGGAAAAGAAGCCCTTGAGGAATTCGACCATGATTTCAACAATTTCCATCCCACCATCAACCTCAGCCTGGACCAGTCCACACAAGAGATCCACTTCCTGGACACTAAGGTGCTAATAAGCGATGGTCACATAAACACCACCCTATATCGGAAACCTACTGACCGCTATTCCTACCTACATGCCTCTAGCTTTCATCCAGATCACACCACACGATCCATTGTCTACAGCCAAGCTCTACGATATAACCGCATTTGCTCCAACCCCTCAGACAGAGACGAACACCTACAAGATCTCTATCATGCATTCCTACAACTACAATACCCACCTGCTGAAGTGAAGAAACAGACTGACAGAGCCAGAAGAGTACCCAGAAGTCACCTACTACAGGACAGGCCCAACAAAGAAAAGAACAGAACGCCACTAGCCATCACCTTCAGCCCCCAACTAAAACCTCTCCAACGCATCATCAAGGATCTACAACCTATCCTGAAGGACGACCCATCACTCTCACAGATCTTGGGAGACAGGCCAGTTCTTGCTTACAGACAGCCCCCCAATCTGAAGCAAATACTCACCAGCAACCACACACCACACAACAGAACCACTAACCCAGGAACCTATGCTTGCAACAAAGCCCGTTGCCAACTCTGTCCACATATCTATTCAGGGGACACCATCATAGGGCCTAATCACATCAGCCACACTATCAGAGGCTCGTTCACCTGCGCATCTACCAATGTGATATATGCCATCATGTGTCAGCAATGCCCCTCTGCCATGTACATTGGTCAAACTGGACAGTCTCTATGTAAAAGAATGAATGGACACAAATCAGACGTCAAGAATTATAACATTCAAAAACCAGTTGGAGAACACTTCAATCTCTCTGGTCACTCGATCACAGACCTAAGAGTGGCTATCCTTCAACAAAAAAGCTTCAGAAACAGACTCCAACGAGAGACTGCTGAATTGGAATTAATTTGCAAACTGGATACAATTAACTTAGGCTTGAATAGAGACTGGGAATGGATGAGTCATTACACAAAGTAAAACTATATCCCCATGTTATTTCTCCCCCCCACCCCACCCCCCACTGTTCCTCAGATATTCTTGTTAACTGCTGGAAATAGCCTATCTTGCTTGTCACCATGAAAGGTTTTCCTCCTTCCCCCCCCCCTGCTGCTGGTGATGGCTCATCTTAAGTGATCACTCTCCTTACAGTGTGTATGATAAAACACATTGTTTCATGTTCTCTGTGTGTGTATATCAATCTCCCCTCTGTATTTTCCACCAAATGCATCTGATGAAGTGAGCTGTAGCTCACGAAAGCTTATGCTCTAATAAATTTGTTAGTGTCTAAGGTGCCACAAGTACTCCTTTTCTTTTTGCGAATACAGACTCACACGGCTGCTACTCTAATAGCTCTTTCTTATCAATGTTCTCATATCTCAGAGATCTCAAAAAGGAGCTGAAGTGCAATTAACTGTCTACTAGTTTGTGTTAACATAAAAGCAGATAAAATAAATTATTCAATTAACTACTGCTAATTATTTATCTACTTTCATACTATAAAAAACAGACATGCCTTTTATTTGTTAAGATGATGATGTATATTGAAAAATTATAAAGCACCTATTTGAATTTCCTAATGAAGTTTTATTAAGCATAGAAAATTGTTTCCAATAATGTGAAGAATTAAAGCAACAGTCTAACCAGCTTCCAGATAACTCCATAGCTACCCTTTCTAACAAACAAACCCAGACTATTATAGAAATATTCTTCATCTGAAAATAATTGTGACTTGCTACAGGAATCAAGGGATGTAAGTAACTTTCTCCTATCAGTGACAATAGGCAATTCTAAGCAACAGGAGCATAGTAACATTGTTTTGTCCATATGCCTACAACAGGAGATAAATAAAACATTTGTTTCTGGATTAAACACAGTGCCGTAAACTCATTATTAACGATTCTCATCTCCTCGATGGATTCAGACTACTGCATCGGATACTGGAGGCAAACTGATAAATCTGTTAATGCCCAGTGATTATATACACACATATACAGGAATGGCATACAATTAATGTAATCATCTTAAGAGTGCAAAGGCTTTCAAGGCTTATCAGAACATCTCATAAGGTCTCATGTATTGGAATTTACTGTTGCCATCCTCTTTGCTTTGCATGCAGCTGAATGAATCTGATTAGACTTCTTGCTTGATAAATTAAACTCTGAAACCATGCAAGGGGATAGAGGTATATAAAACCTGCATTGAGGAAACTTCAGTGTTCCAGCAACAGTACGAGAAAACCGGTCCCAACTGCAGGGCAGGAGGGATGGGAAAGTGGTGGAAGAGATTGCCCAAAGTCTGTTCAAGCACAGAGTTTCAAATAGGAACTTCTAGCAAGAGGTTCATATTGGAGTGGGGTTTGCTCACGCCCCAAATCCTTGTTGCCCACCAGCCAGGGCCCACCTCTAGCAGACTGAACAACCACCCTTTCTTGGAAACTAATTTAGGAAACTTCCCAGCCTATGGCCGTTATTCTCTCCTCATTTACACTGGTTTCACGTGAGTCTTAAACTATTGATTTCAGTGGAGTTATTCCCAATGTACAGTGGTGCAAGTTAGATTTAAATTAGGCTCTAATGTATCTGCCTCTTTGGTTTAAATGTAATATCTGCATGCATCAGAACCAAAAGGCTTTGAAGAGAATGAACAAATCAGGATTTTTGTTTTTCTGTTTGTTTGTTCTTGCAACCGTGTAGCTAAAATATCTGTCTTTGCCCTCCCTATTCTGTTCGCAAACTAGCCCTGCATACCAGATATACCTGATGTATTTTATTAGTATATGCATTTCTATAAGGCTCCTCATCACAGCACACAAGTGCCTCACAGTGTATGGCTGGGTGGATGGATGAGTATATATGCATCTTTGCTAATTCAGCTAGACAATAACAGATTTTCAAGCTGGGGCAGCTCTAGCAAGGTTGACAAATGCCTATTGGGCCTCCTGCGGGCTCTGTAATGTGAGACAGCCAGTTACTTCCTACCTCTCCTCTGCCACCTCATCTTTCAGAGGGTATTGTTCCCTTGTCACTAAGGCCAATAGCCCCAAGCACAGTCCTGTCTCCTCCCAGTTTCTTGGCTCTAGGACGCCAGCAGCATTCAGAAACTAAGCAACTAATGGGGACTGCCCTGCCACGAAGATGGTGAAAGGCTCCCTGATGCATGGGGTGGGCAGGAGGAGCCCAGGCAGAAGGATAAAGAAGGGGGTGCTCTTCCACTTAGGTAGGGGAGAGAAGAAAGGGGCTCTGCTGCAGGAGAGTTTGGGGTCCCTAGCTGTGATGGGGAGGGAGCAGGTGAATCACTAACGATTTGGAAGGTCAGTCTGTTTTGAAGCAACATCTTAAAGTTCAGATGCATATCTGAACCCCTAAACCATCTGAAATGATCCCAGCCCACAGTCCCACTCAAAGTGCCTGGTGGGGTGCTTTTACCTTACTCCAGAAGGAGGCTGTGACTCCTCCTCTCCTGCATCCTAAAGACTTACATGGATTGTCTCTCTCTTTCCCCCTCCCCCGATTCACTCCGCTGCCACTTCAAGGTCACCAAGATACCTACTTCCTGCCAAGATAAGGCAGCAGAAGTGTCCCATTCTCTCCCCAATGGGGATTTCCTATATCCGCTGTTACTTTTAGTTCATTTTTTCTTTCTTTCAGTTCATTGTTGCAGCTGGATACTCTGCTAAAGGCATTCCAGACTAGAACAGAATAATTCACACACCACAGGCAAATTTTAACACTGATGCACTGGCAGTCCCAAAGGTTGGGAAAGAGAATTTATTCTTTTCATTTGGGACCTGCCTTGTTTGTGCTCAGTAGGTGTCCTCAGGTTATTTTTCGTCTTTCTTGTCGCCTTCCTTCTCAGACTCCTTTGAAAAGGGCTGATAAACTGCAATCAGATTGTATCTCTTTGCCAATTCTGCATCTGGAATAAGACTGTTTCTGCAGTGAGGAGTGTGACAGTGACTTCCAGCCCTTAATTTATCTATGATAACGATATTATATGCTGCTTTCATAGACTCACATATAGGGGTTGCAATGGGAGACAAAGTGTGATTGCCAGCAAGACAGCTGAAAGTAGATAGAAAAAGGCAGGAGCCATGATTTTTCAATCTGTGGAGTAATGTAAACTGCTCCACCAAGTAATAATGGCAATATAGGTGTTTCAATTTCTGATCATATTGGGGAAGATTATGGCTGGCCCTCACACGATAGCACTGTGGGGTGAACACAGAGGAGGGGAGGAAGCTCACCCCTCTTCTTGCATGGCTCAGGTAAGGGTCAGGTAAAATTATAGTCTCTGCACTCAGGTGCAAAGACTGCTCCATCCCTGCCTCACCCCGGCACACAGCGCTCTAAAGGGAGTGAGGAAGAGGCAAAGCAATGACCTCATCCCACCCCCAATGCATCAGCCCAGGGCTGTACTGAAGTGCAGGAGAGAGCAGGCTGCAACTAGGGTGAATGAAGTATCAGATCTGCTCCCCGACCCCCGTTGCAAGGCAGGGAGTTCCTGAAGGCATTATACCACAGTGAAGGAAAATGCCTCCTACTGCTCCCCTGGAGGTTGTATGGCTCCACCCTGCCACTTTAGTGTGTACGTTCAAAGGCATGGTGTGGTTTCTCACTTGTAATAATTGTGATAGTACTTAGCACTTTTCCTATTCACAACACTGCACAAATGTTAACTCGTTGAATCTTCATTCTACCCTGTTGTTGTCCCTGTTATAAAGATGCGGGAACACAAAGCACAAGGAGGTTCAGAGCTCAGATCCTCCATGCTTAGTCACTCTGTGAGATGGCTCCTGCAGTAAGGGACTGTATGCTGTGAGCAAGGGGCCGGGAGACTCAGCCTGGCATTGGGAAAGAGGGATTCACAAATTCTTTACTCTTACTACTGCTTGCAGAACACATGACTGTGCCTCTCCTCTGGTAGTGGAGGGTATCTGGCAAATATTCAAAAGGCATTGCTCAAGCTAAAATAGCCATCTCCCAGCTGATGATGTGGTGGTGGAAAATGTCCTGAGCATAGAGACAGAAGGGGAGGCAGGACTAGCAAGAGAGCAGTGGGACACTGGTGATTGCAGGTGGGGTGATGACGGGTGGGACATCCGAGATGGCAGCAATCACAGCAGACAGGACACTGACGGTGCCCCAGAAGCAGGTATTCTTTGGGAGAGGATATCCTGGAAGACTGGTATCTCTGAATGGATTCAGGACCGTTTTGACCAGTACAACAAATCCTATTTCTGTCAATACATTTTTCTTGGTAACCCTTTGGATAATTTTTGTTTCAAAACTGGGACACTACATGAGGAATTTGTGGATGTGCTGTGGTGCTTTGCAACTCGCAATTAAATGGGAAACTCAGTCAGCACTTTAGTGGAACAGTTCATTCAAAACCGCATTATTGTTGAAGCGGCAATAGGAGCAAACATAACGGTACTCTGCACCTGTCTGCCTGATATTATCTCCACTCTAGCTAGTGGCTGTTCAGCCAGACTAGTGTGCAGGAGGAAAATTAACTAATCATTTATAGGGCATGGCATTTTCTAATGGCTAAATTGTCACTAGTGATTGTTATAAATAATTCAAAATCAAATGAGAGCCACGGCAAACACAGCTGTAGCTCGTGTGCCATCACGCACCTGCTGGTGGGTCAACCTAGCTGGCATCTGCTCACTCAGACGTGTCGGCATGGACCGAAACCAAAGCCATTCAAAAGGAACAAGCAGCTAATAAACATCAACTGGAAAAACCTGTGTTTTGCCAAAGTAGCATCAGCT
This sequence comes from Dermochelys coriacea, assembly GCF_009764565.3. NCBI lineage: Eukaryota > Metazoa > Chordata > Testudines > Dermochelyidae > Dermochelys > Dermochelys coriacea. The sequence goes on from NC_050068.2 coordinate 150,336,838, forward strand.
GGCACACCAGAGCACTTCCCCATTCCCAACTAGCAGCTCCCTCTGCTGCCTGACTCAAACCTCCCTGGCAACACATGTTGCTCAGAGAGCGCCTGAGGCCAGCTGGAATGCTGCTGACTGTGTGTACTGTTATATTTTGTACTGAAAACACTTAGGGGGAAAACATACTTAAAGTTCCATTGTGTATAAAGAGTTTCTGTATGAATGTGCTTAACCCATATAATTGCACTTCTCATGGTAGCAAGCTCCCGGAGAGACAGTTTTCTCCTCCAGATTTTTCCCTGCCCCAAATGGCTGCAAATGTGCTCCTGCTGCTGCTGACCAAACACCTGAAATGCCACTTTCTGAGCAGCTTCCGTTGGTTCTGGACCCAAGTGACACTTGTGAATGAACATATGGGAATGTCAGGGCTGGTCCTCAGTTGGTATGACTTGATGTAGCTTAACTAAAGTCAATGGAGGTGCTCTGATTCACACCAGAGGAGCATTTGACTCTAAAAGACTCCTACAATTAGACAATTCTCTTCCCACTGTCAATTGGTATATATCTGCAATATAGCCACCTAACCAGATAGATTTTTGTTTTCCATTCAGGAATTCTGCCTTGTGAAACATTTTTCTCTCTCTCTCTCGGTTTTAATCAAACCACTGAATACCTGCTTGAAGTCCACTGAAAACCCTTGTTGCCCACTAGCTATATTCAGCCTCAAGATGTATGACAAAGAACCACAGTTAGTGCAGGCAGTAGTGAGGTGAGTTTCTTCTCTTTCTTGGAAATGCATCTGGGTACTATACGTAGAGGACTCCTGTGTTGTACAGTCCTTATTAAGTACACCAGTAGAACTCAGAACACATGACAAACAAAATCCTAATGATACAGAAGGAGAAAAAAGGGGAAAATATCAGACCGACAAAAATGAAATAGTGTTTTAGTCAAAAGCTGGACTGAATAGGATGGGGGAGGTGAGCAAGTTTGCCATGTGTTTGTGATGATAGACATTCTCATGTCATGACTGGCCAGGATATAGGGATGTGGGAGATCTTTAATAATTAGGTCCCAGTCCATGTAGATCTTTAAAGACTATTACTTATGCCAGATTCAAATCTGTGCACAGGCACTGGCAGTCCTAGCCTGTGCAGGCTTTTCTGGGCTTGCGGTTGTGCATGCTAGCATGTATATCAGTGATCTGACCCAGTAATGGTTCTACCTAGTCTCTATTGCCCCATCATGCTTCTTCTCTCCAAAACAGCTCTCAGTCTCAGGCACCTTGGTTAGCCAAATTAGTGATGGGAGTTCCTTTTTCCTCTTTGGTGCCCCCTTTATTCTAATTGGCTGCATACACAAAACAATAGAGCAGTGACAGAGTGGGCAATGTGTGTCCCAGAGGTGAGGCTAATCTGATGACGATACCACCACCACCACCTAACTCTTATCTACCACTTTTCATCTCCATGTCTCAAAACACTTTGCAAAGGAGGTCAGTCTCATTATCCCCATTTTACAGAGGGGGAAACTGAGGCACACAGAGGTGAAGTGACTTGCCCAAGATCATCCAGCAGGCCAATGACAGAGCCAGGAATAAAACCCAGCTCTCCTGAATCCCAGTCCAGTGCTACATCCACAAGGAGAACAATGCATGGGGATGTAGGGTAGAGACCTCAGTATTGATGCAAAAAATTATTAATAAAATTATTATAATTTTATTTGTAGTATTAGGTCATTCAACTTGCCTGTGCCTTTACTGACACTTACAATATACTTATAATTATTTGCATACAGATGGTGCTTACAGAAGAGTACCTCGCATGCATATATTTTTGAAATTATGTAAAATATTCAAGCTAACTAATGGAATTTTAGGATGCTTCCACCTTATCTCTCAAGGACAAGTGAATATCAGGAAAGATAAACATGATTTTATGGCCATAAAATGTTTATTACCACCAAGTGTGTTTACACCGACTCTGGAATGCAGCTTTATAACTTCTATTTCACTGTAACGTTCTAATCAATGCATTTTCTTTTATACTAGGCTTTGAAAGACATATAGAAGTCTTAATTGCTGTGCTTTGTGCTTTCTACAGAATATAGGAAAAGAGTCTGTAATTACAAATTGCAAACATACTGCAAATGGTAAGTTGTAAATCTAGAGACCATTTAATTAAAAAAAACAAATGAATTAGAGAGTCTTTTCAAAGAACGGGACACATCCCTTTTGTATGAGATATCAGTTTGGTATAGATATGTTCTTTATATCAAGGATTCAGACTGTAAAACATTTATGTCTGTGAAAAGAATCTAAGATGTTAACATAGTAATAAATCTAAGTAAACTTACACAAAGAATTCTAGAAATATGCTACGTAAAATGATTATTATTATTACTCTAAAAACTTCATTCCAAAAAGCCTGTCGGAAAAACATATGTAGTTGGAAGTATTTTAATCTTTTGTTGTTTCTCAAATGCTTAAGATAGCACAAACTTCTTTTAGATTTATATTTGTAAATATTTTGTATCTAAAAGCAAGTCTTCATATAATAACTGCCTAATATCATTGTTACACAAATATTAAGATTTTTGTGTACAAATATAGCAATATCATTTCATGCTATAACTGGTTACTAATATAATAAGCCACATGAGTATAGAAATGTTTATATTAATTGGGAAATTAGTTGTCTGGTAATGTTTAAGCAACCCCATCACCACTTAGGAAGACAAAAGTCACTTCTCCAAAGATTGGGGAAAAAGAAAAGACAATACCGTCTTTGATGACCATTTAAGCTTAAAGACTCTCTTTAAGAATTTAAATTTAAAAAGCCCATTTTGACAGTTCACTTTTATCAAGAGAACAGACATGTTTGGATTCATTTGAGAAAGAATTTCAACTCCTATTAAACCTTGATGGAACTAACAGGATATTTCAGAAAACTGACTGAACAAAAGGAAAAGTTAAAACTCTAAATCTAAATATGTTTTGAGATTCTCCCACCACAAAGACAAAGAATATAGAACTGTCAAGAAAGAACTATACCCCTAATGCATATATGCATTACCAAACTGCATATTCATAAGATCAAGAGGCTCCTAGAGGACTATTCCCCGAAGGCATGGAGCCTATGAAACAGTGAGACCAACCAACTTTGAATCTGAACCAGCCTGGAAGAGGTGTGCTTTTCTAATTCATGGAACAAGGCAGGCAGAGAGCATAAAAAGCTCTAAAGTAAGTGTGACAGAGATGACAATTTCCTCGACAAATCTCACTGAATTAAGTTTCTGCATCATTATGAGCCAGGGATTGCATACAGTTCCATGTGGGCTGGGGACCGGAGCCCACCAGAAACTAAGAACAATGAGGGGTGGTCAGGCAAATTCACTTATGTTGTAAAACCTCCAGAGAGCTACTATGACCGGGAAACAGGCTTGCATACAGTAGTGGTTTGAACTCGATTCTCCAGAGACCAATAGACAATGAAAGGATTTTTTGGATAAATAGTTTAAACCGACTCACGTCCTTCTTTCTGATCCAGCAAATAGACAAATCTCTGGTCCAAAGGGGGGCCCAATCCTTAAGGAAGCGTTGGAAGGATTTTGGCCTGCTGAGGCCCCATAAGACTGGGTGCTTTGTTCTCAGCTGAAGCTTTGATGAATTTGTGACCACAAGAAAAACTCCTGTGTGGGGTCTAAAGGAGTAATCACCAGCCAGAGCCCTTGCTGGAGTAATGGGATGATCTTTGGTAAGCTTATTAGCATATGTGTAGGTTATTTTATTGTTTTTAATATGTTTTCTCTCTAATGCTTATACCTTAAGAATAAATGTGCTTGCTTAGAAACAGTTGTGTGGTAACTTACCAGTGCCAATTTCAGGGTGTACCATCTCTGAGGAGAAAAGCAAAGCAGGCCTGCTCAGGCAGTCTGACTTTGCCAGAGACATCATAGTATAGACAGGGAGTTGTGCAGTCTGGAAATACCCCAGTCACAAGGGAGTGAGACACAGGTCTCCACCCAAGAAAGATGGCTGAGGAGCTGAGAACTTAGAGTAGGTACCCTTGCTGGATCATAGAGGGCGCATACAAGTGCAGTTGCCTTGAACCGTGATAGTAAGCCCTCCCTGCCTCCCCGCCCCGCTACCCTGCTTAGACAGCAAGCATTCCATAATTCAACCTGTCCATCTCTACAAGCAAGCTGTCACAGACAGATAAGAAAAACAGAGAAGACTCAAGAAGAAACCTACCCAAGGAAAATCTCCCTAAGATTTGCCGTTGTACCTTAAAATATTAACAGTTTCTCCTGTTAATCCCAAGTGGCTAGATCATGTAATTTAGGAGAGGAGACCGGGGCTAAACTTAGGTAAATAAAGAAATAGTGAGCTTTTATTGGATTTCAGAGTCTTAATAATCATAATTGTCCTGTCTTAAAACAGCTTGTCAAATGGCTTTTTCTAAGTAACTGATTTAAATATTTTTGTAAATAGATGTAGCTAAGATCACTCACTTTGCCCAACTATAAACTGTCCACCTGCCCAGAAGCAAAATAATTTTGTTTATCTATAAACATTCTTAGTTGTAGAAGAATATACTAAAGAATGGATTCACAATAATTTGGGGAACCAACATATTTTGGTCTTCACGAATCAAACAAAGTGCCCCACCAAATGTGATTCATTATCAGGCATAAAGAAAAGGAGTACTTGTGGCACCTTAGAGACTAACAAATTTATTAGAGCATAAGCTTTCGTGAACTACAGCTCACTTCATCGGATGCATCCGATGAAGTGAGCTGTAGCTCACGAAAGCTTATGCTCTAATAAATTTGTTAGTCTCTAAGGTGCCACAAGTACTCCTTTTCTTTTTGCGAATACAGACTAACACGGCTGCTACTCTGAAACCTGTCATTATCAGGCATGTAATCTCTGCTAAAAGCTCTCCACAGAAGGTATGTCTACACTTGGAGGCAGGGGTATGATTCCCACCTCAAGTACACATACTCACATGAGCTTTCCTAGGGATAGCATGCTAAGAATAGTCGTGTAGCTGTAGTAGTGTGTGCACCAGCATGGGCTAGCTGCCTCAAGTATGTATCCATGGGGTCTGGATAGGTTTGTACTCAGGGTGGCTAGCTCGTGATGCCACTGACCACTGCCCGTGCTACCATGGCTACATAAATGCAGTAGGGCTTTGTGTTTTAGAGCCACAGCTTCCCAACTGTAGACTAGCTTGTAATGGTTTGACACATTTCTGGAAGACATTTTCTTCCCCCAGCATCACAGAGTGAGGAAGTGTTCACTTAGTGTCTTGGGGTCCTGATTGCAGTTTCGTTATTCCCATTCTCCCCAACCCCTACCCCCCAAGAATAACTTTTTTCTGTGTTAATAGACTCCTGTGCTATGAGCTAAATTCAGCAAAATCCTTACAAGGTACATGATTACATAAGGAGGACAGGATTTAAAACAGGACATTCTGAAACTTAAGTGGTTTATTTTATTAAAGTTAGAGCTAAGAAAAAAGTAGTATCTAATTCCTACACTTTTACGAGGCCCTTATACTTCAAATATGGACTATTTACGGTGAGTTGAAGACCCATTACTCTGTACATAAGGGTATAATATTCCACTGCTGCTTTATTTAATGTTTAGAGCAGGGGACTGTGAGTAAGGAATTCCTGAGTCCTAGTTCCTGCTCTGCCAGTGACTCAATGGGTGGTACTGGACACCTACCTTGGGATTTAGAAGATGATCCTGGAGGATTCACTAAAGGTTTGAGAGGAAAGACAAATACAGAGGGGCCTGTATAGTGTTCAGTGACAGAATAATTATTTTTGTGTTTATAAGAGTTAGCTGGTTGGGAAACAGGTAAGAAAGGAGCACCAAGGAGTGAAGCTGTCGGAATTAGAAGATGATGTGTACAAAGCGTGAGTGTGACTTTTCTGTAACTGAACCACAAAGGGTGCTCAACTAAAATGGCTATTTTATTATACATATATAAAAAGGACATCAAAGGACATCGTCACCTAAACCACAGATTTGAATTGCCACCTTGCCCACTCCAAGACATTTCATGTGCAGTTAGGTGTGCACTGCTATTGTTTTTGCAAGAAGTGGCTTAGGCACTTGACTGCAGCAGAGGGTTATAGAATCACAGATACAAAGAGATAAAAGAAACCTCAACAAGTCCACCTCCTGTGCTGAGGCACAACCAAGTAAACCTAGACCAGGCATTTCTTCAACCTGTTCTTCAAAATCTCCCAATATGGGGATGTCACAGCCTTCCTGGGAAGCCTGTTCCAGAGCTCCATTACTGGTATAGTTAGAAAGTTTGTTCTAAATCTCCCATGCTCAGATTAAGCCCATTACGTCTTGATCTACCTTCAGTGGACATAGAGAACAACTGATCATCTTCCTTTGTATAATAGCCCTTAACATATTGGAAGACTAATATCAGGTCCCCACTCAATCTTCTTTTCCCAAAACTAAACATGCCCAGTTTTTTTTAACCTTTCCTCATAAATCATGCTTTTAAAATCTTTTATCAATGTAGTGGTTTTCTTCTGGACTCTCTCCAATTTTCCACATCTTTGCTGAAGTGTGGTACCGGAATTGGACACAGTGCTCCACCTGGGGCCTCACTAGCACTGAATAGAATGGGACAATTACCTACCTATCATGTCTTACATATGACACCCGTTAATATATCCAGAATTATTGATACTAACCACTTTTGCAACTGCATTACATTGTTAGTTCATACTCAATTTGTGATCCACTACAACCCCCCACATCCTTTTCAGCTTTACTACAATCTAGCCAGTTATTCCCCATTTGGTAGTTGTAGTTGTGCATTTGATTTTTCCTTCCTAAGTGAAGTACTTTGCACGTTTATCTTTATTGAATTTCATTTTATTGATTTCAGACCAATTCTCCAATTTGTCAAGGTTATTTTGAATTCTAAGCCTATCGTCCAAAGTGCTTTCAGTCCCTCTCAGCTTGGTGTCCCCTGCAAATTTCATAAGTCTACTCTTCACTCCATTATCCAAGTCTTTAATGAAAACACTGAACAGTACCAGATATGCCCTTGCAGTTTGACAGCAAACCATTAATAACCACTATTTGAGTATAGTCTTTCAACCAGTTATGCACCCAACCTATAATAATTTCATTTAGACTGCATTTCCCTAGTTTGTTTAGGAGAATGCCATGTTGGACTGCATCAAAAGCCTTACTAAAAATCTAGATCTTGTACGTCTACAGCTTTCCCCCATCCACTAGGCCAATAACCCCTTCAAAGAAGGAAATTAGGTTGTTTTGGTATGATTTGTTCTTGAAAAATTCATGCAGCCTATTCCATATCAACCTACTATCCTCTAGTTGCTTATAAACAGATTACTAATTTTCCCAGTATTTTTCCAGGTATAAAATTACCCCCCCTCCCCCACTTTTTAAACAAAGGTACTGTTTGCCCTTCTCCAGTTTTCTGGGACCACACCCAGACTCCATGAGTTCTTAAAGGTAAAGCTAATGGTTCTGAGATTGCTTCAGTTAGATCCTTAAGTATTTTAGGATGAATTCTATCAGTACCTGCCAACTTGAATAGATCTCACTTATCTAAACATTTCTTTAATCTGTTCTTCCGCTATTTTGGCTTGCATTCCTTCCTTCTTATTGTTAATATTAATTGTGTTGAGTATCGGGTCACTGTTAACCCTGCTAGTGAAGACTGAAGCAAAACAGGCATTAAATACGTCAGCCTTCTTGATATTATCAGTTTTCTTTCCCCACTAAGTAGATGACTTAGTTTCCTTCAGCTTTCTCTTGATTCTAATATATTTAAGGAACCTCTTTTTATTGTCTTTAGTGACCCTTGCTCATTGTGAGCCATAGTCTTTCTGATTTTGTTCCTACAATGGTTGTACTATTGTTTTTGTACTCCTCCTTAGAAATTTATCCATGTTTCCACTTTTTGTAGGATTCCTTTTTGATTTTCCGGTCATTAAAGAGCTCCTGATGCAGCCACATAGGCCTCTTACTCTTCTTCCTATCTTTCCTTCACATCAGGATAGTTTGCAGTTGTGCATTTAATACTATCTCCTTGAGAAATTGCCAGCTCTCCTGCATTCCTTTATCCCTTAGATTTTCTTCCTATGGGACCTTATCAGACTCAGGGAACTGGTAGGTAAAGTCTCCTTTTTTCAAGCCCATTGACCTTATTCTCCTGAGCTCACTCTTTCCTTTCTTTAAGAATCATGAAACCTGTCATTTTTTGATTGCTTTCACTCAAATTGCCATCAACTTTAGATTTGCTACCAATTCCTCCCTGTTGGTGAGAACCAAGTCTAAAATGGCTGTCCCCAGGGACGTCATCCACTTTCTGAAACAAAAAGTTGCCCACAGGAATTTGTTGGAAACTTTGTGTTTTGCCATATTATTTTTCTGACAGATATCTGGTTAGTTAAAGCCCACATTACTGCTATGGCTTGTGTTTTGGATATTTCTGTTTGTTCTAGAAATGTCTCATCCACCTCTTCCTGATTTGGTGGTCTAGGTCTACTATGACATCACCCCTAATTTTACACATTTATCTTTACCCAGAGATGTTCAGCGGGTCTGTCTCTCATCTACATCTGGACCTCAGAACAAATGAACATATTCTTGATGTATAATGCAACACCTCCTCCCTTTTTATCCTACCAGTCCCTCCTGAACAAGCTATACCCTTGCTCCCTGCATGCCAATATTCCAGTCATGAGACTTATCCCACCAAGTCTCTCCGATGCCAATTAAATCATAATTGATTTGGACTAATATTTCCAGTCCTTCCTGTTTATTCTCCATAATCCTTGTATTTCTGTCTAGACATCTAAGATGTTGAACAGATTTCCCTAGTGTTTTCCCTCGTATTGCTCCTATACATGAGTTCATGGGTCAAGGATCCCAAATGGAGATAGTCACCTCCCTTCAACTTAGACTTAGGCACCTAACTACATGACAGGGGTGGGTCTTAGAACACACCGTCTCGTCAGCATTTCCCATTGGCTCATTTAGGAGGCTCCTCACGCCCTGTGCTGACTTTTGTGGATCCCATTTCCAGATGTCTCCCCCCACCATGCATTGTGTACAGAATCTAGGTGCCTAACTCACGGTTTGTGGATTCCAATGATTTTCAAGGCACTTACAAAGTGATGAGTGTTGTAATGCCTAAGTCCTTTTTTTCTTTGTGCAATACAATCTCAAGTAGGATTTTCAGAAGCACCTAACTGACTTAGAAACATAAGTGCCATTGAAAATCAATTGGATTTATGTGCCTATATCACTGAGACACTTTTGAAAATCCTACCCTATATTTTTTATTTAAGATTTCAAACATGGGCATTCTTTACACGCATTCCTTAAATACTTCTAATAATGGGGGGTTATTTTTAATATAATATGTGTTTCTCTCAAAAACACTGGAAAAGGTCAAGGTTCTGGATTGCCAACTACTACTTTTCACAAACTCTACTGATTAAAATGAAAATCTCGATGCTTCATTTCCATGACAAAGCCTGTAACAGAATATAATAGTCTGAATCTTTCCATGACAATGCCTGAGACAAGTATGGAAAATAGCATGAATGTAACCCATTCCTCCTTCTCATTTTAACATTGTTACTCCATGGTTCACTTCATCTTTTGATCACCATTCTCTCTGCAGGAATCAACAGATACCAGTTAGAGGTGATACTGACATGCATCATCTTCAGCATTGCAAGTATAGTGTGTGAGCTACATTACTAATAGTCACTTTTTTATCTGCAGTGTGCACCTGTATTACTGATTTGATCTAAAGAATTCTCCTGCAGAGGACAGCGTACTATAATTACTTTTGGCATAATGATAGGTGTAAGTTCATTCCAAATAACCCAAATTAATAAAAAGCTCTTTAAAAGCAGAAATACAATCCCTGTGGAGAAGGCTATGCAATGGCCACTTCCAGAGAGAGATTTACTTTAGCTGTCACAGTGTCCAAGCTAGTTGTAACTGGTTATAGCGTAACAATTCTATTTACAATGGCATGCTGCCTCCTTTTCAAAAGTACCAAAAACTATGAAGTGGGGGAAACTGCTTTGATGTTATCACATTTTTCTGTACCATGTTGTCTTGTGAATGTAAAAAAGGGCCTATTTAAACTGCTCTATTCACAAGAGTGTGCTCTGCATAGCTAACAGCTATTCATACTGTCATAAATATAAAGGGAAGGCTAACCACCTTTAAATCCTTCCTGGCCAGAGGAAAAACCATTTCACCTGTAAAGGGTTAAGAAGCTAAAGATAACCTCACTGGCATCTGACCAAAATGACCAATGAGGAGACAAGATACTTTCAAAGCTGGGGGGGGGGGGGGGACAAAGGGTCCTCTCTGTCTGTCTGATGCTTTTGCCAGGACCAGAGCAGGAATGCAGTCAGAACTCCTGTAAAGAGTCAGTAAGTAATCTAGTTAGATATGCGTTAGATTCTGTTTTGTTTAAATGGCCAATAAAATAAGTTGCACTGGATGGAATGGATATTCCTGTTTTTGCATCTTTTTTGTAACTTAAGGCTTTGCCTAGAGGGATTCTCTATGTTTTGAATCTGATTACCCTATAAGGTATTTACCATCCTGATTTTACAGAGGTTTTTCTTTAACTTTTTCTTTAATTAAAATTCTTCTTTTAAAGAACCTGATTGCTTTTCACTGTTCTTAAAATCCAAGGGTTTGGGTCTGTGTTCACCTATGTAAATTGGTGAGGATTTTTATCAAGCCTTCCCCAGGAAAGGGGGTGTAGTGCTCAGGGGGATATTTGGGGGGGGAAGACATTTCCAAGTGGGCACTTCCCCTGTTATTTAGTGGTGGCAGCATAAAGGTTCAAGGACAAAAGGTAAAAAAGTTTGTACCTTGGGGAATTTTTAACCTAAGCTGGTAAGAATAAGCTTAGGGGATCTTTCATGCAGGTCCCCACATCTGTATCCTAGAGTTCAGAGTGGGGAAGGAACCTTGACAAATATCAATTTTGGCAATGAGATTTATATAATCTTCTCTTTTGTAGAATTGTCAAAACTTGGACTTTCCATTCCATGGGAAATTTCAAATTTGCTTTCAAATCAGAACAAATATTTTTGGAATTTCCTGCAAAATGGAAATTTTGAAAATTTGCTTTGGAAATTTTTCAAAATTTTATTTCAAAACAAAATTTTCATTCTGAAATTAATTTTTTCATTTCCATATTACATTATTCTTTTTTACATTACTTCATGATATGTTAGCAGTAGCAGTGCATAATATGACATGTCCTGCCATATGTAACTACAGTAAAAGCTTTTTTATCTGGGCTGTTGGAGGAATGGAGGGTGCTGGTAAGTGAAAAATTCCAGTTAACTAAGAGGGAGGAAGTTTGGGTGTGGGAAAGGGTGCGGGGCTGGGGCTTGAGGCATGGGAGGTGGCGTGGGATGCAGGCTCTGGGAGGGAGTTTGAGTGGGAGAGGTCTCAGGGCAGAGGGTTGGAGCGCAGGAGTAGTTTTGGGGTGCTCGATCTGGGGAGTGCTCACTTTGGGCGGCTCACCGCAAGCAGTGACCAGTCCCTGCTGCTCCTAGGCGGAGGTGCGGCTAGGCTGCTCTGCATGCTGCCCCTGCCCCGAGCGCTGGCTCCACAGCTCCCATTGGCTGGGTACCTTCAGTCCCACACCTCCTCCCGCACTCTGAACCCTTTGTGGCCATTCCTTCACCATTTCCGGGGAGCCACACGGAACCAGGTTGGGAGCCTGCTGGCACCGCACCACCCAGACTATAAACCAGACTTTCTATGAAGATTAGAAACGCCGGTTTACAGAGCTTTCTGGTTGGTACAGGGCCAGATATATACAGTAAAAGCTGTGTTATGCAGTACTATTACTGACATGTCATAATATGACATAACATAGTATAACAGAATAAGTGTGGTCTAATGGATAGAGTGACTGGTACTCAGGAGACATGAGTTCTGTCACTAGCTTTGCTGGGTTACCTTGGGCAAGTCACTTCACCAGTTTGTGCCTCAGTTTCTCCATCTAGAAAATGGGGATGATGCTGACCTCCTTTGTAAAGTGATTTAAGATCAAAATATCTCACAGCTCATGTGAGGAGGGTCTTAGGACAAACTCCTCCCATCAGCATCTCCTATTGGCTAATTTAGGGGCTACCTGCCTAGCATGCTGGCTTTTGTGAATCTTGTTGTAAGGCACTTATCTCTTCCCATTCATTTCATAGGAAGCCTAGGTGCTGAACGCAGGCTTTGCGGATTGCAGTAGTGTTTCTGTGATTTTTCTAGGCACCTCAAAGTTAGGTGTTGCAATGCTGAGTGTTGCAATACCTATGTCCCTTTGTGGATCTGGGCCTAAGCATTGGATGGAGAGTATAAGTGGGATGCTGAATGACCAAACTGCTTAGTTCCTTGCTTTTTTTTTCCCTTCAGTTTCTGGGTTATATAGCTTAGCAACTTTTAACTTAGTTTAGTAAGTTTAATGTGCAGGAATTAATAGAAAATTTATGAATGGCCAAAGGGGAATTGTCTCATGAGGGTAAAGGAAGCTCCCCTGAAGTAAAGAAGATGTGGCATACTTATTTCTAAGCAGTTCATATATACAGTCCTCTGGCAAAATGTCAAGAAGCCTCTCTTTTTTCCCCTCTAGTACATAAGGTCTGAAGAATGCAGTGGCCCCAGCTTCTGCAGACATCACTCCATTGAAATTAATGCCAGTTTACACCAACTGAGAATCTGGCCTTTGAATTACACAATAATAATGCTTTAAAAGAGCTATTTCTTCTTTATGTAGTAGAAGAACATCACTGTCAAGCAACACAAGTTTATTCCCATCCATACACCAATAACCATAAATTATACAAAATTCTTGCAGACTCCAAAGTGCTTTTAGGTAGTCTGAATGCATGTGCTTGTGAGGAGGTATGAAGGCTGCTGGCTCATATGTCAAGTTGTGATGTATAACACCATGTTGCAGAAGTCCTGCTGGGTGACATAATAGAGGGGAAAGACACAGCTCAGCATGATATATTAGAGTCAGAAGGGAATGTTTAAAAAAACCAAACAAAACCCCCAAAAAACCAAACAAAAATCTCACTTTTATAAACAAAACCAAACAGAATATGATAAATAAACTATGGTTTTCAGAAAACTGCCCTTTTGATTTATTCTCTTTTGCTGTAACAACTTACTGATATTTGTCTTTCATCCAAAGGTCCCCACATTCTTTATAAACTTTACAAAATTATATAGTGTATGCAGACAGGAAACTTCACCTCACATTAAAATGTAGCCACCTCTTATTTGCAAAAGGCAGTAGCAACTCTACTCAACATTTTAATGCAGAAAGTTAAGAGAATAACTTACATTTAGGTGGATTAAAAAACAAAACAAAACAAAACAAAAAAACCCCTTACCTCGTAAGGGAGAACCCAACATGTTCACCATCAGAGTTTTAAGTCATGCCTAGCTTGTAAAATTGGATTTGAGCTAATACAAAAGAAATCCACAGTTGCAGAACAGTCTGAACTCACCCAGTTCACCCATCCCTAGTGTATTAAATTCTCAGCAATAGTGGGGCTCTCGCACATCTCTTTATAACATGGACATAAATCTATTGATGGGAGAGGTGGAAGATCTGAGTTATATGCTTCACTTCATCCACCCTGCAAATTTTTGGTCACAGTGTCAAAAATGATAGGACCAGATACAATCTGACCTATGCAGGCATGCATGACAAGTGCAAAGGGCACAAGAAGCTTTCCTTTACCCTGCACCTCCACAGAAGGAATAGTGCAATTTTTTAGCAAACTTGAGTACAAGGACTGTGTGAGGTCTGTGCCTCTACAGGCACTGAAGTGTTACAGGAGTGAGGCTGAAGGAGGGAAGTCAGGACCCAGCTCCCCCCACCATTGGCCAGGCAAAGAAGGAGATGCATACTGAACCCTTGGAAAGGACAGCACAATGGTGATGCTACTCATGCTCTCACTGCCCTGATGGGAGCTTTGCAGTGAGGCCATGCAGGCCTCTTCACCACCACAACAGCCTGCGCCTTGAAGGCATGTTTGAGTTTAATGATTCTAAGTATCTTAGTCTCAATGGAAATTAAAAATCTTCATCAAACTTACAGAGTAGCAGATTCAATCTGCTATTGATCAACTGGTCAAAACCAGACGCATCAAAAGATATTTCATGTGTGAAGTTCAGTCTGAAACCAGGAGGCTGTGGTGTGTTAGAAGCTGAAAGGAGCTACAGAACTGTTTGTATTGCACTGTTTCTTGGGGCACTTGAACAGAGTCAAATCCATTGGTGCCATCCAGCAATTCTACATGACCTTTTTGTGTTCCAGATACCCGCTTGGAATCATTTCTCCTTGGATGTAAAGTTTCAAAAAATAAAATTAATAAACCCCCAAAGTGTTTTTTTCTTTTTACTCAAGTCTTAAGCTGCTTGAGCTGTGCTCCCTGCAGTAGTCATGCAACTTCCTCTTGTCAAGACAGAAATATCAATATACACTCTCACCATGTACAGAAAGACAAGCAAAGCCTAGGAGAAACAGAACAAAGACAAAAGAGATCTGGGACTTGGGGAGGTCTCTCAGCAACAGTTCATGCCAATATTTATTGTGTTTATCCGAATAAAAGAATCCTCCTAAGTGTGCTTTAAAAAGGATATATTGCTTATATAAAAATTCTGCTTTCCCTGAGCCATATAAATATTTTCTGTTCCTGTTCTATGTTTTTTCCTTCTAAACAATGGCTACTCTTAAACTGAAGAATCACATAGTTCAAGGCAAGACTGAAGTGCAAGCAACCAAGGAAAAATTAACGAGAACATTGATAAAGCACTAAATAGCAGGATAGGCATCTGCAATTACTGCAAAGGGTGTCATTGTACAAGTTCTCCCTCACAGGCAACATCAATCTTAAGTTTCAGACTACAGCTTCAGTGTAACCGTATGATACAATTGTCCTTCACTATCATCTTTAGGAAACTTGCATCTTGTTCATTTTGTTGACCTTCAGATCTGAACTGCCACACCAGTGTCATGGACATTTGAAAAATAAAGAGCTGACATTAGTAACAACACATTATTAAATGAAAATCACTTGATTCTCAGCCACAGTTCTCATTTATATTTTTGGTTCTTGCTATTTCTATTTTTCTTACAAATTGAGTCTCTCTTATTGCCAAAGTCATTTCACATTGGATCTTTATTAACTCAGGAACACGTTTTACTGAGACTTAAGGGGAAAACAGACATGGATGAAAAACATTAAGACCATAAGAACAGCCATACTGGGTCAGATCAAAGGTCCATCCAGCACAGTATCCTGTCTGCCAACAGTGGCCAATGCCAGGTTCACTCCCTCTGGGGAACCTAACAGGTTATGATCTAGTGATCTCTCTCCTGCCATCCATCTCCACCCTCTGACAAACAGAGGCTAGGGACACTATTCCTTATCCTCCTGGCTAATAGCCATTAATGGACTTAACCTCCATGAATTTATCTAGTTCTCTTTTAAACCCTGTTATAGTCCTAGCCTTCACAACCTCCTCAGGCCAGGAGTTCAACAGGTTGACTGTGCGCAGAACTTCTTCCTTTTATTGGTTTTAAACCTGATGCCCATTAATTTCATTTGGTGGCCCCTAGTTCTTATATTATGGGAACAAGTAAATAACTTTTCCTTATTCACTTTCTCCACACCACTCCTGATTTTATATACCTCTATCATATCCCCCCTTAGTTCCTCTTTTCCAAGCTGAAAAGTCCTAGCCTCTTTAATCTCTTCTCATATGGGACCCAAACCCCTAATCAATTTAGTTGCCCTTATCTGAACCTTTTCTAATGCCAGTATATCTTTTTGAGATGAGGAGACCACATCTGTATGCAGTACTCAAGATGTGAGCGTACCATGGATTTATATAAGGGCAATAAGATATTCTCCATCTTATTCTCTATCAAATTTTTAATGATTCCTAACACCTTTTTAGCTTTTCGGACTGCTGCTGCACACTGCATGGACATCTTCAGAGAACTATCCACGATGACTCCAAGATCTCTTTCTTGATTAGCCGTAGCTAAATTAGCCCCCATCATATTGTATATATAGTTGGGGTTATTTTTCCCCCCAATGTGCATTACTTTACATCTATCCACATTAAATTTCATTTGCCATTTTGTTGCCCAATCACTTAGCTTTGAGATCTTTTTGAAGTTCTTCACAGTCTGCAGATGATACTATACTGTTCAAGATAGTTAAGACCAAAGCAAACTTTGCCACCTCACTGTTTACTCCTTTCTCCAGATCATTTATGAATAAGTTGAATAGGATTGGTCCTAGGACTGACCCTTGGGGAACACCACTAGTTACCCCTCTCCATTCTGTGAATTTACCATTTATTCCTACCCTTTGTTTCATGTCTTTAACCAGTTCTCAGTCCATGAAAGGATCTTCCCTCTTATCCCATGACAACTTAATTTACATAAGAGCTTTTGGTGAGGGACCTTGTCAAAGGCCTTCTGGAAATCTAAGTACATTATGTCCACTTAATCCCCCTTGTCCACATGTTTGTTGACCCCTTCAAAGAACTCTAATAGATTAGTAAGACATGATTCATAGATTCATAGATACTAAGGTCAGAAGGGACCATTCTGATCATCTAGTCCAACCTCCTGCACAGCGCAGGCCACAGAATATCACCCACCCACTCCTATGAAAAACCTCACCCATGTCTGAGCTATTGAAGTCCCTAAATCATGTTTCAAAGACTTCAAGGAGCAGAGAAGCCTCCCTCAAGTCAACCATGCCCCATGCTACAGAGGAAGGCGAAAAACCTCCAGGGCCTCTCCAATCTGCCCTGGAGGAAAATTCCTTCCCGACCCCAAATATGGCAATCAGCTAAACCCTGAGCATATGGGCAAGATTCACCAGCCAGATACCCAGGAAAGAATTTTCTATAGTAACTCAGACCCCATCCATCTAATATCCCATCTCAGGGGATTTGGCCTATTTACCCTGAATATTTAAAGATCAATTACTTACCAAAATCCCATTACCCCATCATACCATCTCCTCCATAAACTTATCGAGTATGATCTCTCTTTACAGAAACCATGTTGACTTTTGCCCAACAATTTATGTTCTTCTAGGTGTCTGACAATTTTATTCTTTACTATTGTTTCAACTAATTTGCCCTGTACTAACTTTAGACTTATCGGTCTGTAATTGCCAGGATCACCTCGAGAGCCCTTTTAAAATATTGGCGTTACATTAGCTATCTTCCAGTCATTGGGTACAGAAGCTGATTTAAAGGACAGGTTACAAATCATAGTTAATAGTTCTGCAATTTCCCATCGGAGTTCTTTCAGAACTTTTGGGTGAATGCCATCTGGTGCCTGTGACTTGTTACTGTTAAGTCTATCAATTAATTCCAAAACCTCCTCTAATGACACTTCAATCTGTGACAATTCCTCAGATTTGTCACCTACAAAGGATGGCTCAGGTTTGGGAATCTCCCTAACATCCTCAGCTGTGAAGACTGAAGCAAAGAATTCATTTAGTTTCTCCACAATGACTTTGTGTTTAAGTGCTCCTTTTGTATCTTGATCGTCCAGGGGCCCCACTGGTTGTTTAGCAGGCTTCCTGCTTCTGATGTACTTACAAAAAAAAAAAAAAAAAAAAAATGTTACCACCTTTTGAGTTTTTGGACTAGCTGTTCTTCAAACTCTTCTGGCTGTTCATATTACATTTTTACACTTAATTTGGCAGTGTTTATGCTCCTTTTATTTACCTCACTAGGATTTGACTTCCACTTTTTAAGATACCTTTTTATCTCTCACTGCTTCTTTTACATGGTTAAGCCATGGTGGCTCTTTTTTAATTTTTACTGTGTTTTTTATTTGGGGTATACGTTTAAGTTGGGCCTCTATTATCGTGTCTTTGAAAAGTGTCCACTCAGCTTGCAGGGATTTCACCCTAGTCACTGTAAGACAATTTTCAAACATAGGAGCCTCCGATGCTCACAGAATGGATGTGCTTGTCACAGTAACGGACTGTAGAAAGTGGTAATTGCACATGCATATGTATCTGTGGCAGGTATGATCACCTGTCTGCATTTATATTCTTGTATTTTACAGATGCTACTTAAATAACCTATGAAAGTTTTGTACATTAAGGCCTTTGTCTTTCAGGAAAAAAAAAAAGAGTTAAAAAAAGGACAGACTGACAAAGTTTGGTAAAATATGGATTTCACCAAAAACTGGAATCTAGAGAAATCTAGATTTAATGCAAGTCTTTTGCTATTCACCATCCCCTTTTAAGCATGTTTTTGGTGTCATTCAAAAGGTGATGGAATTCATATGACCAGAATTAAGGCAGCACACTTTCATTTCAACCTCTCTCATCTAGTAGACTTCTGTCCTGATAGAATTACAGAATGCTGGCAGGAGGTTGAATTTGTAAAAACTGCATACAAACCTAAAGATCTGGCTCAAAATAGCAAAGTATATAGTAATCAACTCTCTCAATATGGGCTGGTTCATTTTTCTCCTTTTAAAAAGAAATGTTCTTCTCTTTCTCCCCTCCGGTTTACCAAAAGATACATTGCTTTAGAACTTGCTGTCATGAATTTTTGCCTAGAATTATTTACTTTTTCTCCCTTACAATCCGTAGTCTTTGCATCCTGTTTAAGTACCATGACATCATGCTGCACCACCTGAAAGCACAGAGCAATTTGTTTAGACAGTCTAGCTTTGGGGGAGTATTTATAGCACAGTCTGAATGCTGAAATTCTACCATGGAACAAAATAAGCTGTAATCTTTTGGGGATCTACATGATCAAGTCAAATGCCAGCACTGACACTTGATGTGATTAAAAAGACTGCTGTATCTTTATAAACTGATTATACAGCAATGCAGTTTGTTCTGCTGGAGGGAGGTGGCATTAATGCTAACACTATCTAAAAGCAATCTCTTTTATCCTCTAATGTCTGGCTGGTTCCTTTGCTATTCCACTGCTGATGTCAAATGGAATGATGACTATTAAACACTCTGAAATTAATTCATGCAAATATCACTATTAACTTCATTCTTTGTTAACATCAGTATTAAAGTCAACAGCCATATTGCTGTGTGACACAGTGAAAGCCATCGTCATATGGATTTGTGCATTTGTCAATGGGAACAATGCCATTCATGATGACACCCTTCAAGAAAATGAACTGAGTGAATATCATATGCATGATAATGTTGACATCAATATTGATGTTTGACAACCAGTTAAAAAATACCTCCTTATAAAATGAAAAATATAAAGAATGTCAAGGGTTTACCTACTCCTTGATATCAACATTACCACAAAACTGCTGCTGAATGCAAGTGGAGTATGTTTGCTCTCATCACATGATTTCTTGGACAGGAGGAAGTCATGCACTGGGGAAAACCCTTACATGGGAAAAAGAATAGTCGGAAATGCAGAGGAATGAGTGCCTTGTGTTTAAGGCACTGGATTGGGACCCATAGATCTGGGTTTGGTTCTGGCACAGACCTCCTGTGTGACCTTGGACAAGTCACTTCATCTCTTTAGGTCTGCAAAATGGAGATGATAATGCTTTATTTCCCCTACCTTTTGTTTCTCTAGCCTATTTAGAATGTAATCCCTTCGAGCTAGGGACTCTGTTACTACATATACATACACGGTACAAAGCACAGCAGGGCTCGAGTCTCCATTGTGAACTTTAGATGTTACTGAAACACAAACGACAATAGTTGCAGAAAACTTAAAACTTGCAGAAAATTCTTGTTATACCATAGCACCAGGAGAACATTTATAAGAACTTTGATAGCATTTCAAAAATACAATATAGTTAACATTATTACCTTGAAATAAAATTCAGTCATTTATTCAGTTTTGAGGCATAATATGAAAACCCAGTTTTTGGCACTTTTTTAAACAAAGTCTCTTTTGTTATTTATAGAATCCCACATTTCACAAATACCAAGATCTCATCTTATCCCCAAAAGGCTCTATAAAACCTTTTACGGGAACATTTTCAAATGTGTCAAAGGGTATTTCTACAATGCAGCTAGGAGGTGTGGTTCTCTCAATATGAGAGACAGACTTGCAGTATATCAGCTTGAGCTAGAACTCAAAGTTGCAAGGTGGATGTTGTGGCACGGGGGGGGGGGAGGGGAGAGGAGGCTTGGGCAGGCCACCAGAGCTCAGACCCAGAAAGTTGAATGGCTAGGACTTCGGTGGTTAGCCTATGCTGCAACTTTCATGCTACTATTTTTAGCATGAGTCTCTCTACCTGGATTGAGAATCACACCTCCCAACTGCAGTGTAGACATAGCCTAAGTGATTGAGGACCCTCAAAAGTTATCAAAATTGACTTAGATTCGTCGGAGTTTAAACTACTAAGTGGCTAACTCACTTTTGAAAATGGGATTTAGGAGCTTTGGAAAAAAGTATCCTTTGTGTTTTAGGCTGGAATAATTTAGGGCGACTACCTCTGTTAATGCCCTTTAAACACCTCAGCCTTGGCTATTTTGTACTTTAACATAATTGTTTTATCTGCTTATTGAATGGTTTTATATTTTCAGAAGTATCTGAGGACATCTCTTGTACAGCATTTTACTTTAAACAGAAAAGGAAAATGTGACATGGCCAACATTTTCTTCCCTAGATTCCCAAGATGAAGCACCTAAACTCAAAGGAGCTTCATCAGCTTCTTCTAAAGTCAACAGGAGTAAGTTTAGGCTCGAGTTCCTGCAACAGCCTTGCACCTATGCAGAGCCCCACTGAATTCAATGGGGTTTCACAGAGGGCTCTGCCTACATGGGCCCAGTTGCAAGAACAGGGCCCAAGTAAAGATCAAGGTTTCATCCTGTTAGTGGACAGTGACCTCTTCTCCCCTACTCCGGAACATAAAGCCTCTCATTGTTCAGGGGTCTTGGTGTTTTAAAATAAATGTGGACACTAATTAGCACCCATCCTTGTTGGCAATTTCAGCAGAGAAGTTGAGGACTTCAGTCCTGTCACACCACTAGAGCTGGTTCCTCCAAGTCAGGGTGGATGCACCCTGACAGGTCTGTGTGGGGAGCTTGGAATGCCACTACCCCGGCAATATGTTATGCACATGAACAGGCTCCCTCTTCAGAGGTTTCAATCCAACACCCATTTCAAAAACTAAACTCGTGTCTATGGTAAGAAAAAGCAAGCCCTGTTTTGAATGTCTGCCTTAACGCAGTCCATTTCAGAACACCACACAGTCTTGGGCCCATTAGTCCTCAGCCACAAATATGAGTGTTAAATAATCATAGAAGGAAGAAATCCATAGTACAGTTTCACGGCATCGTGATGCTCTTTCTCCAGCCTGAATGTGTAGCATTCTGACTAGATGGAGGATTTGTTTCGTAAAGTTTCAAGCTTGTTCATACATTTGAACTTCACCTGTACCATAGAACTCTAAGGTTTAAGTTCCATTTAGGAAAATGCAAGTTAGGGGCCTCTCTCTCTCTCCTCAATTAAATCAGTATATGCCTATGTAACCATGCCGAATGACAAATCAGGCCCTTATTGTCCATTCCTAATCTTTGTACACTCCCAGACCCTCACACTGCTCTTCCCATATGAAGTTTGCTCTGGACCTTCTTTTACTTGCTATTCCCACAGCAATCTCCTCAGGATGCTTACCTTATTGCACTTAAATAACTGGTTGCTAATTATGCTGGATTTTGTATGGTACTTATTATTTCATTATTTTAAATTTTTCTGCCGTCTGATGGATTTCACGGAGGGTTGAGTGTCTGGTGCTTTTTTTTTTTTTGGCTGGGTACTAGTATAATATAGTCACTGTCACAATATTTACACTTTAAAAAAAACGCTTGAAACCTGGTCTGTATTTAGGCTCCTTAATCCACCTGTAAGCTCTTAAATAACAGTTGCGTAATTTTTCAGAACTGCTGAGCACTCACAAACCACAGTCAAGTCAGTTGGATTTGTATGTGCTCAGCACTTCTAAACAAATCAAGCAACTTTTACTGAGGTGCCAAAGTATGGCTTTAGGAGCTTACACTAGTTACCCAGGTTTGAAAGTGTTTCCAAAATTCTCAAATAAACAAATAAGTCTACTCCTGTGTTTTGAGAAATCAAAATTTTCCTAAGAGTAACTATCATACTTTGATTAAAAAAAAGGGAAACATTAAACTTCAAAGTTTCAAAGACCAGCCTAATGGGTGGGCAATGCAAAATACAAGATATGGGCTTTTTTAATAAGGTTAACTGTGTATACAGCTGTCCATTAGCTCATACTGTCCATTAGCTTATACTTATCTAGTTGGGTTGTGAATATATTACTGCATAAGCACATTATAGGTCTCACCCACTGTACTGACCATTATATTTTTATTGAGAGCATTGTATTTGGAGGCAAAAAAAGGGGGGTTGCAATTTGCTGGACATAACCTGCTGCAGAATCAGTCCTCAATACTGCAAAATAATACGAAGCTTGCCAAAATATTTAGTCTTTGAAGGTGCAGAATCCCTGTGGCCTGAATTATAGATTTAATTACCAGGAAAAAAATTTATATCAGTGTTTTCACTCACTTCTCCTAACTGGAGACTCTGCCAAGGGTCAAGAAGTTTGTGATGCCTTCCAGATACAGCAACCTATTCCCTGACAGCAACCTATTCAAATCAGCGGCACTGCTATGGGTACCCTCATGGCCCCACAGTATGCCAACATTTTTATGGCTGACTTAGAACAACGCTTCCTCAGTTCTCATCCCGTAATGCCCCACTCTACTTGCCTAATATTGAGGACATCTTCATCATCTGGACCCATGGAAAAGAAGCCCTTGAGGAATTCCACCATGATTTCAACAATTTCCATCCCATCAACCACCTCAGCCTGGACCAGTTCACACAAGAAATCCACTTCCTGGACACTACGGTGCTAATAAGCGATGGTCACATAAACATCACCCTATACCAGAAACCTACTGACTGCTATACTTACCTACATGCCTCCAGCTTTCATCCAGACCACACCACACGATCCATTGTGTGCAGCCAAGCTCTACGATATAACCGCATTTGCTCCAACCCCTCAGACAGAAGCAAACACCTACAAGATCTCTATCAAGCATTCTTACAATACCCACCTGCTGAAGTGAAGGAACAGATTGACAGAGCCAGAAGAGTACCCAGAAGTTGCCTGCTACAGGACAGGACAGTCTCTACGTAAAAGAATAAATGGACACAAATCAGACATCAAGAGTTATAACAAAAACCAGTCGGAGAACACTTCAATTTCTTTGGTCACTCAATTACAGACCTAAAAATGGCAATTCAGCAAAAAAGCTTCAAAAACAGACTCCAATGAGAGACTGCTGAATTGGAATTAATTTGCAAACTGGATACAATTAATTTAGGCTTGAATAAAGACTGGGAGTGGATGTGTCATTACACAAAGTAAAACTATTTCTCCTTATTTCCCTTTACTGTTCCTCAAATGTTCTTGTCATGGCCCACCTTGATCATCATTACAAAAGGTTCCTCCCTTTCGCTCCTCCTCCCCTCCCCCCCCGCTCTCCTGCTGTTAATAGCTCACCTTTCCTGATCACTCTGGTTACAGTGTGTATGGTAACACCCATTGTTTCATGTTCTCTGTGTATATAAAATCTGATGAAGTGAGCTGTAGCTCATGAAAGCTTATGCTCAAATAACTTTGTTAGTCTGTAAGGTGCCACAAGTCCTCCTTTTCTTTTTGAGGCTGCTACTCTGTGTTATGAATTACACTCGTAGGTCACGTAAAAGTTCTCTCCCAGGCTGAGGCACATTAACCAGACAAGTAAAATGCAGAGTATTTCTCAATGGAGACAAGATTAATAACGCTTAAGCATGGTACCCCCTTGCTAGCCGGGGAGGGACCTCAAAATGCCGATTTACCCTTCCTTATATACACTGATTCATCATGACCGGTCCTCATGCCCAATCCCTTACATCCAGTCATGTTACAGATAGTTATTTTCCACCAATGTTGTGCTGCCTTCATGCTCGTGTTCAGCTCCGGCTTAGTGCATGCCACAACAACAGTATCTATCTACAAGAACATGTTTTTCTCCACCGCCTCAAAGGTCATATTACAACCACAACAGCTGTGTTTCAAAGTTCACCTTACGGACTATTATGCATCAAGTATCGAATCACATGCTGAGACCAAAAACTTTTCCTTAACACTCTGAAACCTTTCTTTCGTTTACCCCTCCTCTCATGATGTGATGCTTTACTGGCACTCTGCCAAGGTCTTGGGGTCTGCTGCAGGAGAAGGATTCATCTATGATTGCTCCCCAGATGACTTCCTAGCAGCAGACCTGAAATCTATGGAACTTCATTCTAGCTACTGGGGAGTAGCATGAGGCCACATTGTCATGCAAAATCATGGCACTCAGCGTACAATGTTCATAGAATATCAGGGTTGGAAGGGACCTCAGGAGGTCATCTAGTCCAACCCCCTGCTCAAAGCAGGACCAATCCCCACAGTGTTTTAATAGGATTTTGGATTTTCAGAAGGAAAGTAACTCCCAGACAACAGTCTCTTCCTTTTGCATCACCCATACAAAAATCTGCAGCCTCTCATCACATATGGCACGACTGACCAGAACCTCTGCTCAGTGGCTAACACTATGGTGACTGATGGTGATCTGCATAAACGCCATGTTACGCTGCTATTTAGAATTAGGGCTTGTTCATAAATCACTATTTAAAAAAATTCAAATACATATAAACTGACCTGATTTGTACAACAAATAAACACAAATGTTTTGTGCCATCCTTGCTTAATCCTATCATTACTATTCAGGAGGCTGTTTTCGTTTTCCATCAGCACTAGTCCTTATGCATGTCCTGCTCAGAAGAATCCTGTCTACTGGCAGGTTTTTCTTTTCCCTGTTCTGCCACTCACATTAAAGAATGCTTTGTGGTTTCTAAAAATAAGACTAAAAAAAAAAAAAGGTAATAAAATTGTGTCTAATATAACCCGCCATTCAGCTACAGGTTTGTATTATTTTTTAATTTAAGCTCAGTTTAGTCAGAAAGATACCTATGATGGGTACATTCTTTTTGTGCCAAGATCAGTGAGCAAGCTCTCACTAGAGCATTTAATGAAGCTTCTTATTAAACTCTCTATTATGGCAGCACCTTTTAGTGGCTGGTATTTAAATAAATATGTAGCACTCTTCTTAATTGTTGGGATCCAGCTATGAATAGTGCTAAGAAATGACAGATGGAATGGGGGCAGGAGAGGAAGAGCTAGAGGCTACTAGGTGATTATTAATAATCAGGCACTTAGATAGGTTTGCGTCAAAATCCATGGCAGGATATAAACAGAGGTTCTTCAAAGGCTAATGAGATGTGTAACAATTGTGGCCAAGATTTCCAATAAAAGTGACCAGTGATCTTGGATGCCTCCATTTTTGGGTGTCCACTTCGACACCTTAAAGGTCTGATTTTGCTCTATACCACGCTCTGAATGTCAGGCTCTTTTAAGTTGGGAATGCAACAAGTGAAACACCTGGCCTCACTTGGCTCTTTTGAAAATCTTGGCCTGAAACCTATGCATGTGTAGCACATAGTGAAGCTAGATAGTGGAAGTCTTTAGTGCATATTACCAAGACTAAGAGGCAATTATGCTGCATAAGATTATGAAAATGGTTCCAAGTTCCAGAATGCAATGAAAATTGGTGAGCTGGAGGGGCAAAAAGCAGGAAGATGGTATCTTGTATTGCATACTTTAATTACAATGCATTGTAACCTACAACAAAAGTCTATCAATAAGCTGATGCAGAGAGAGGGGGTTCTGCCCCTCTTTACCAACTTTCTACACACTTTTATTTCAACATAGAGACATTACTAATGACTGTAGGAGGACCCAATGACACAATTTAACATGTATTGTAAAGGCGTGGAGTGACACCTGGGTATTGAGCTGCTTTAAATATTGCTATCTGTAAGCTCATGTATGACTACAGACACCATTTGTGCAACAGGTGGAGGGTTTAGATATACTGCTTCCTAACATGTCATCCATGGTTTATGACTCAACTGTTGTATCTTGAAGCCATAGGATTAAAAGGGAGCACAAGGGTCATCTAGTCTAACCCCCTGCCAAGATGCAGGATTTGTTGTGTCTAAACCATCCAAGACAGATGGCGATCCAGCCTCCTTTTGAAAACCTCCAGTGAAGAAGCTTCCACAAGCTCCCTGGGCAGTCTGTTCCATTGTCCTATTGCTCTGACAGCTAGGAAGTTTTTCCTGAGATTTAATCTAAATCTGCTATGCTGTAGTTTGAACCCACTACCTCTTGTCCTGTCCTCTGTGGCAAAAGAGAACAACTTTTCTCCATCTTTTTATGGCAGTCTTTCAAGTATCTGAAGACCACTACCATGTCCCCCCTTAATCTCCTCTTTTCCAAACTAAACATACCCAGTTCCTTCAGCCTTTGCTCATATGGCTTGTGTTCCATCTTCATTGCTTGCCTCTGGATCCTTTCCAGTTTCTCTACATCCTTTCTGTAGATTGGTGACCAAAATTGGACACAGTACTCCAGCTGAGGCTTAACCAGGGCAGAGGAGCATGGTACTATCACCTCTCATGACTATTAATGTAACCTAAAATTGCATTTGTGTTTTTTGCAACAGCATCACACTGCTGACTCATGTTGAGGTTGTGATCCACCATAACTCCCAGATCCTTCTCAACAGTGCTGCCAAGCCAGTTTTCCCTCATTCTGTATTTGTGCATTTGTTTTTTCTTGCCTAAGGGTAGCACCTTACATTTGTCTTTGTTGAATTTCATTTTGTTAATTGCCCAGTTCTCCAATTTATCAAGATCCTGCTGAATTTTAGCTCGATCCTCCAAAGTATTGGCAAGCCCCCTACCTCTGTGTCATCTGCAAATTTGATCAGTATGCTCTCTAGAGTCCTACATCCAAGTCATCAATAAAGATATTTAGCAACATTGGACACAGAACACATCCTTGTGGAACCCCACTTGAGACCTCCCTCCAATCCAACATCATTCCATTAATAGTTAACATGTTCACACTTACATCAGATACACTTGTTTGTGAGTGGATCAAAGGGAATGCTATAGTGCATCTTCCCTTTCATTTTTTCCATGTACTATTCAGAGGATTTTCACTCCATCCCTACTTTTCCCACAGAAGGAGAGTATCCAGCCTCATGGCAGCTAAATAAATTAAAATTAGTATAACTGTCCTTTCAGTTGCATGTGGGTTAAATCAGATAATCACTATACTGTCAAATGAACTCACACAGGAACATGATACAAGACAAAAAAAAAACCTCACCACTTGTGGATGAGCACTTCTCACGAAGTGATCACTCTATATCTGACCTATCAGTCCTCATCCTCAAAGGAAACCTGCACAACACCTTCAAAAGATAAGCCTGGGAGCTTAAATTCATAACTTTGCTAGTAGACACTAGAAATCATTGTCTTAATAAAGACCCTGGATTTATGGCTTATTAGAACAATTTGTAACCCACTAATTCCCCTTTTTGTCCTGTGACTGTAGGGGTGTTAACAGGCCACTTCACCTTTAATGGTCCCTTAGAATACATGCTAACTACTAATGGCTAAAGTATCTGTTCAACTTTGTGTTTAACTGTGACCCTCTGAGGGCTAGTCTACACTGGCAACTCACTAGCAGCGCTTGTGTAGTTGCGGACACTCTCTCAGCGCTCTAACAAAAAACCACCTCCACGAAGAGCGTACACTGTTTTTTCATACCGCTGAGCGAGAAAGTTGCAGTGTTGTAAATTGCCAGTGTAGACAAGCCCCGAGTACTCTTCCCAGACCTGAAGAAGAGCTCTGTGTAGCTCAAAATCTTGTCTCTCTCACCACGAGAAGTTGGTCCAATAAACTTACTACCTCACCCACCTTGTCTCTCTAATATCCTGGGACCAACACGGCTACAATAACACTGTGTACAACAGTTAATATAACTCAATACTGACTCAGATACTAGCAAATACTGATCGTTTTATGGAACTAAAACACAGACATTTTTAATGATTAGGGAAAATGGAAATTTCAGCAAGAAATTACATAGCAGTGAAAAATAATGGCATGCATCAATAAAGATGAATGTTCATCTATAAGATTTTGAGGCCAATGGTAAACACAATACTATGCTCTTATCACCAGTACTGTGACCTTCTGAGAAGTGCTAAACTCAGATTGAGATTTACCACATGCTGAAACTGGGTTCTTTTTCACACTTATTTCCCATTTAATATATGATCTCTTCATTGTCATTTATACATAGATTCTTTCTCCCTTATAAAGGTATTTCATTGCTTACAAAACAGCAGAATGCAGAAGCTAGCTTTGACCTTCCAAAAGGTTACTTTGAACAGTGACTAATTTCTCACCTTCTGCAATCATTAGCACCAATCTCATTTTAATACATAATTCATATTTTGCAAAACTTATTCCAGAGCATTCAGCAGTTATAATGTTCAGCCATCCAACCTACTGGATTTGCCAGATGACTAAAAAGGGACCATTCTTTGGCATGTTTGAAAAGTTAACCTGGCAAAGTAAATAAAAGCTTGGACAGTCACTACAGATCCTTCCATTATTGTGGTAGCCAGTTTGCTAATGTATGTTAGCATTACTGCTATAGCCATGTCTCCAGTCAAAAAACTTATTTACATGGCTGGTAATCGAATCAGCTGCTAAAGCAGGAAACTGACCTGGCCTAAGGGAGTTACTGCTGAGGATTCACTTTTCATATGAACAGAGCACATCTACAAGGGATACTCAACTTTCCATGAGGGAAAGGTGCCATTTATCTCATTTGTAACTAGACAGTATTTATGTCTTGAATATGAATTATAAATTATAAAATGGCACATCAGAGGACTGTCTTCTATGTGCTTACAACAAATTATTAAGTCAAAATTAGGCAATGTGTTTCAAGGACAGTGGAAACTGGACCTCACATGACCATAAGCTGCAAAGATATATGACCACACAGCATGTAACTGATCTTTCTTTAATTCATACCTGTGAATGAAATGTCTTTGCCACCTCAATTCCATAAAGCACCATTTAGATTCAGGAAATCTACTGAGTTAATTCTTGTCAGTTTTCTCAAGTCAATCCACAAATCTTGCTTGAGAATTAAGTCCCTGGCTTTGACACTTCTTCACTACTTCTTGCATGGGTTGCCCTTTCACTGACAAAAAGCTTTAATTTATTCTACCTTCTAGTGCATCCAATATTATTTTTCTAGTCAAAGAATCAAAATCCTGTAGTTCTTTTTTCAGATCACACTATTGATAACAATGGTAAAGGCAGCACTATCATTTCTTCACTTTTTTCTGGTGCTAGAAGACATAAAACAAACAAAAAAGCTTTCCAGTCTTTTATTCAACAGACCTAACCAACAAGAGATTGCCAAAGTGATGCTAATTCAAGTGGTGACTGCATTATAAGATATAGTTAACTACAATTTTGGTATTCTGCTGCTAGAAGGTGATGTGTGTACATGAACTAGTCCAATAAATTGCCCAATTTGGGCATGCAATCTTGTGGTCCAGGTCTGAGGACTTTTTTCAAAAGCAGTCTGAATAAAATTTTCAAATGCCATTAAATGATTCTCAAGAGTGCCTCAGGCACTTTGGAGCCTGGGTCTATATCTATATTGCACATTTCACTTGGGCCTGAGCACCCATGTTAGCTAAGTTTATAAAAAATTCCTCTAAGAACATTTTGGACTGAAAGCAGTGCAAAGTGAAAAAACTAATTTTTTCTCTGATTATCTGCATCATGCTCAGCTGCAAGAAGTCAATTACAGGTGCTGTACTCTGGACAATACAGTGCATCGTTACACAGTATTTTGTAACACGTAACTTGGAACACAACAGTTTCATATTTTTTGAAGGTAAGGGATCTAGCTGAAAAATGAAAAATACTATGATTCTAGTAGCACCTAAGATGCCCAACCAAGGTCAAAGCTACACTTTGTGCTAGGCGCTGTACAAACAGTGAGAAACTGTACATTTTGGGAGGATCTGGATTATCTAAATAGCATTATTATCCCCATTTTACAGAGGAGGTGCTGAAGCACAGAGAGATTAAGATGTCTCTTAAACCAAGATCTCCGGATTCCTTGTCCAGTGTTTTAACAAGACCTTTCCTCTCAATTAGCGCAAGTGTTTCAAAGTTAGAGGCTTGTGTTTCAAACAATTGTGTGTATTTTGTTAATATTATGTCTCTGTAAAAAAGAGAGATGCAGTTGAGACATCATTGGCTTCACTATATCACAGAGTGATATCTGAATCAAGTCACAAAGGGCTGCCATGAAGGTAACATACTAACTTTAACATCTCTGCTGCATTCATCAGGAATATGTGAATAATCTGATCACCCCCCGTTTCCCCCCCTCCCACACACACACACACACTCTTCATTATCTACAATTCTCAATTCAATTGGAATAAGTTCTTACAACCTGTGAAACCCCCACATTTCACCCTTGTAATAACATGATCTGTCAAACAGCAAGATCTCATTATCTTAACCATTGATTTGTCTCTGATGCTGGCAAAAAATGAATCTTTTATTAGTCTCAGCACAGATGATAAAAAAAATCTGCCTTAGTTTTCAAAGTATTGATCTTTTCAAAAACTCCATGTGCAACAGCCCCATAATCAGAGGGAATGAACACAGACTCCCACAGGGCAATGGAAATGCTTTCTTGATCTTCTCATTTTTCCTGCAGATAGATTTCTCAAATACCTGCTTTACACCCACATCATATTTGGAAAGATACAGTGGTCAACATTAAAAAGGGCAGAATTTGCCAACAGTTACCACAGAGTGGAATCTGAGTCACCATAGATATTTCTTGTTCTAAGTACACGGGGACATCGTGGTACCTCAGATTTCACTCCTTGATAACTGTTGGCAAATGCTGACTTTTTAATGGTAGCCATTGTCCTAACAGCTATGAAACCTGCTTTTTGTGTTGCAGATACTTTAACTAGACTATACAATTTTGGTTAATTACAATCCTTGTGTGTATATCTAGCAAGAAACAATTATAATAAATTTGCATAGTTTACACAGCTTCCTAGGTTGCTCATCTAGCGAAGAGATTGTGCATGAGTGGTACCATGTTTTGTTAATTTAGAAATGCAATTTTAACATAAATCTATATTATGGTTTTAAAGTATTACTTATTGCACTAATCTGACCTTCATCTTTATGCCTAATTGAAAGAGCCAATTTTTCATCATGTTTTAGTCTTATAGCACAGCGGTTCTCAAACTTTAGCAACCTGAGGACTCCCATTTCGATTTAAAAAATTTTCAGGGACCCCTAAGACCCAGGACCTGCACCCACTCCGCTTCTTCCCCAAAGCCTCCCCCACCCCCTGCTCACTCCTTCCCCCCATTGCTCACTGTCCCCCACCCTCACTCATTTTCACCAGGCTGGGGCAGCGGGTTGGGGTACAGAAGGGGGTGAAGGCTCTGGGAGGGAGTTTGGATGCAGGCTCTAGGCTGGGGCAGGGTTTGGGGTGTAGGAGAGGGTGACGGGTGCATGCTCTGGCCAGGCAGCACTTACCTCGGTCAGCTCCTAACTATGAGCGGCACATCTCTCTGGGAGCAGCTCCTAGGAGGGGGAGTGAGAGGGTCTTTGTGAGCTGTCCCTGCCTACAGGCACCGCCCCCACAGTGCCCATTGGCCGCAGTTTCTGACCAATGGGGCTGCAGAGTCAGTGCTTGGAGTGGGGGCAGTGCACAGAGACCCCCTGCCCCACCCCAGGGGCCACAGGGACATGCCAGCTGCTTCCAGGAGCAGCATGGAGCCAGGGCACGCAGGTAGCCTGCCTTGTCCGGTCGGTGGTGCAGTGGGGTTTTTTAGCACCTAAAATCTCCCAGTTTGGCTTCAGTAGCCTCCAGGAAATAGAGAGAGGGGGAGGAATTGATCAGTGGGGCTCACAGACCCCCTGGAGTTCCCTCAGGGACACCCAAGGGTCCACAGACCGCAGTTTGAGAAATGCTGTTAAAGTGTGTCCTAATCGTAATAGGTTTTGAGTGTCAGATAATGTATATGTGTGTGACATTCCTAGAATTAAGGGTAGACTGAGCCTATTCCAAAATATTCAGCTTTTGTTGAACATAAAGATATATACAATAAGATCAAACAGGACTGAGTGGTTAGAACTACTCTAAAACTAGTAGTGTATTAAATAAAATTTTGTAGAGACTGCTGAGACATGGTTTATAGATTCCACCCAGAAGGCATCAAGGAATGGGTTCCATCAGTCTCTCTGGTAATAGAGAGAACTATAGCTGTTTGCCTTTAATGCAGTGATATCCACATTTGCTAAGTTTCGTTGGGCCTAGTTGCATACCAGTGGAAGAAAACTCAGGCTGTAAACTGAACAGACCCCCTGTGAGGTACGGCAGAGTTATTAACTCATTTGAGCAGATGGAGAAACTGAGGTTTGGAGATTAACTTAACTGACTTGCCTAGCATCAGAGAGGAAGCCTGCAGTAGACTCTGAGAATAGAAATTGAATCTTCATGATTTCCCTCTTAGTGCCTTAACCACAAGACCATTCTTCCTTCATCCTCTCCTACTAGAGCCTTGAAACACTCTTTATAACTGATACATTTTTCAAAGTGTGTACAGAAGATTCTGCACATAAATGCTATTTCAAAAGACCAGTGCCCATGACCATATTTCCCTGTCAAAAGGTACCTGGAAGTTCACTTGCTCTGAATTGCAACATGAGAGCCTCACGGCTCCAAGTGCATTACTGACCAGTTACTACAGTAATACAATGCCTCTATGTATGCATTAGGGAAGGCAACTACATCAAAGATGCAAGAAATTAGGCTACTCTTCCAAAAAGAAAAAGAAATAATACTTCAGCAGAAACATATAGTTCCAAAGAATAATGAAATGAAATCAAACAAGATGATATTCTCTAAAATATTAAACTGACACAACAGGAAATAGTGCATATATTGCTTAGAAACCTTTTGCTATTCATATCGGGAAAACTAGTCAGCACATGGTGCTATAGTACAGGCAAAGCATTGTACTGTGCTCCCAGCTTGGTTACGCATTTTCCCTTTACTTTCTTTTCATGTTCTACAAAAATGTGCCAAGAGCCCTACATTTCTCACTTGTGAGAAGGTTTCCAGGGCCAGAAAACTCTTTGCTTCAAGCAAATGCTGCCATTCCAAACAAGTTGCCAGTGTTCCTAATTTAACTGTCACTGCTCACATCATTTTATCCCATCCCTGAAAGCAGCGGGGGCAATTTTTCCTTGAGTGATTTAATTATGAGGAATTCTTCTGCAGAAGAATAGAAAGAAGCTAATGATGAGTTGGAAGATAATCAATAATAATGACTAAAACTTGTTAACTAAAAAACTCCAAGGAATTCTTTTCCTTTTGGTGGGCTTGTGTTTGATCTATTTACAGGGGAAAAGCAGAGAAGGGAGAATTACAGACCTTTTTAGCTTGTTTGCAATAGTTTGTTACTAGGTGAATAATGGATGCTCCAGCTTCCCTTAATGAGTCAAGCTGTGCTGCCAACCCAGCCTTGTTACCCTTCTCTCTGCTATTAAACATTTCTTTCATGCTGTCAAGGTGTCAGCAGGAGTCCAAGGTGCTGGTCCGCTTAGCAGCGGTGTCACCCAGCAGCAAGAGTCCAAAAGGGCTGCTTTAATTAGTGGTAGTATCACCCAGTGGCGAGAGTTCAGGGGGCTACTTTTCTTAGCAGCAGTATCACCCCACAGTGAGAGTCCAAGTGGGCTGCCTTCCCTAGAGGCCATATTGCGCAATGGCGAGTGTGAGGAGGGTAGGGGAACCTGGGCCCACCCTACTCCACTAGGTCCTGACCCAGGATCCTTCAAAACCAGGTTCCCTGTTACAAGGTTCAGGTCTCCACATCCTCAAGTGCGTCCCTTAGTTGCTTCTTACCCTTCCCTCTGTCTCTGGCAACTCCTCTGCTGGTCACAGCGAGTGGTCTCCTTCAGTCCCCATGGTCAACTGGCTTCCCCTGGTGCAGCTTGGAGTCTCAGCAGTTTCTCAGCAGGAGGCTGCTGTGCACAGCCACTCTCCTTCTCAGCTCTCCCAGACTGAGCTGAGCTGCTCCCTTTTGAATGCTCCCTCCAATGGGAGCAGTCCAACAAGGGTGAGGGGGCGTAGCCTCTTGGGCCCAAAGGAATTTATTAACCCTCCCCTCCCCAGTGTGGGGTTGATACACCCTGTCACACATGCGCTCTGTGGAAAAGATGACAGTTCACTTTTTTATACCTGTGCTCTTCTCAGATCCAGCTTCAAGTCAAGAAGCTGTCTGGCAGCACTGTATTTTAAAGATGTCGCTTCACCACCAACTTCTCATGCAATAATTTCATATTACTAGAGAGTGCTAATGGATTTAGACCTGGGGGAGAGCAATTAGACTCCAACTCCAGTAAACAAAGGTCAAACATCAGCTGTAAGCACAAATAAAGTCCTATCAGCTCTCACAGCTTGGCTTTGTAACTTGCAATTTTAGAGGTGTCAAACAGGAAATCAATCATTTCACTCTAACCAGAATGCACGTTCCAAAATATTTGCATAAACCTCTCTCTATAATTCACTTCAAGAGGGAAAATTTCTTGACCACCATAATCTGGAGTCATAAAATATGACAGGAAAGAACATCACCATGCCATTTCAAGTTATTTGTCTGTCTCTCCTATTCTGAATAAAAGATCCAGGATGCTTCCCAACCAGAAGAAGATTTTACTGACAATGATCATTCAGCAAGTAATGATAGAAAAACTACAGACAGATAGATAGGGTAACACACATATCTAATTGTTATGTGTGTGTGTTAACAGATCCCACATAGCTATCTATCTATCTATCTTATGCTAGTGCCCGCCATGGCAGTGTAATATTTCAGCACAGTATCTAGCCAAAGAGGTCCTACAAGGATTTAAATAAGACTGTATTCAAGTTATAAAACAAGGACAAAATGTGGAACCATACACTGAAATTGTATAATGGCAAATTTGGTTGGTGTATAAGAAAGGGCTTCATCACCCAGATTTCTACTATCTTGCAGGAACAATTGCTTAAATAGACCTCCCGCCTTCCACAATTGTCTGGAAAAGTCTGTCAAGAACCACACAGTGGGGGCCTTTGGTGTTTACCAATATAAGTCTAGGATGGACTAGCTACCATTTTCCAGATATATTAGCTGAAAAGCAGATGTTCTTGCTATGGGACAGGGGATAAACTTGGTGAATCTACAAGTCTTTTCAAATGATTCTTAATACTCCTGACCAGAAGTAGAGTTATCCACAAGCAGCAAGACAGTTTTTAGTGGGAACAGCTTCAAATCACGTGACAATTATAGCTGTGTGAAATCTCTGAATTTCATCTCAAACTCACTTAGCCTACATTTCACTAACAAGAGTGAAGGATGTTCACACATCCGCAAAATCCATGAATTGCCTTCTTCCCTTTGAGGTTTCCTTCTCTCCACAGCTGGCTATTTCTCTCTGAAGACACAGAGCTTCTCCCACTCCCACTTCTTTACCTTAACTAAACTATCCCTGAAGAAATAATTAAAAGTATATTAAAGATAAAGTAGTTTATATTTGCATAGCACTTTACAGGGGAATGTACTGTATTTAAATCGTATGCATTTTCATGTGGTAGGGAAAGGACCATGCTCCCTTGAGAGCATGAATGGAGTTCTTGGAACTTGAATCTCCCAAACAAAGTAGAGTCATGCACTGTATGACTAAAGTATTTGCAGCATTCCCATTAGAGAGAAAGAATCTCTGTAGCATGACCATTTGCCTCCACCTTTACCAGTGCATTTGTTGTTACCAACACATACCTAAGCTCATTGAAGGGCATCGCACTATAGAAAATATATAGTAGCATGCCTAATGTTAGGTAACAAAATCTTAGTTTAGGGGTCAGTATGAATTAGGCCCCCAACAAATACAAAGTGATCCCGCAGTTGCATCATTGTAACCCCATTCCCCTTCTCTCTGGTGAACTGGTTTGCTATTCTAATATAGAACAAATTATACAGCAATAATGTTGGTAATAACAAATATCATTCCTTAGTAGAAGAGCCCCAAATCCTTCTGTTCACATTCAAACTGCTTCAGCTAATGAATATTCTTCATAAGCTTTCTTGACTCAGCAGGCTAGATCCTAGTCCTTTCTGTGGCTGCTTCGCACTAGTCTATTGGCACAAAACCACCTTAGCTCACTAACTTAAGGTTCCCCAATACAGAGGAATAGTTTTCATTGGGTGCCCAGCTGACCCCAAGATCATGGAGGTTGTACAGCTTACATCCCTTTGCCCCATGCTTTTCCATCCTGCACTGTGTGCACATAACCAATATATTCTTAACATCAGCTATGAAACTTTATCATCAGATATTTGCCAGGAATGGTCTCATCTGAGTTGTGTATTCTGGTAAAAACAGGGAGCTGAATCTTGTGTGCTTTCTGTTTCCAACACCAAAAGCTGGAATGTATCAATATTTGTTTCAGTTACTACAGAAAACGTACATCTGCCAAAGAATACTGAAGATGTAAACGAATGTCTATGACTTAGAAACATTTGATAGCAGTATTTGGTCATCATACCGTATGCAAAGGACTTGCCCTATGTTATCAGGCTATTTGTACACCATATCTGGCAAGTTGTCTTCTACAATGACAGTATATAGTACTGCAGAAAAAGGTGAAAACTCTTCAAAACACACCTGGCCAAATGTGCATTATTGTGCTCAAAGGGGAAACTGTGATTTACCTAATGCATGTGATTTGATTTCCTTTATCTTAACATGTGTTATTAAGAACCCAATCCTGTAAGCCCTCCGTATGTAGAACTCCCAATGACTTCTGTGAGAGTTCCCTGTATAGAAGGCTTGCAGGACTGCGCATCAAATATTACTATGGGCCATTAAATTATCCAGCTTTTTAGTTTTACTGAATATTTTATGTATCCAGTATGTGTAGGTTTCACCAACTTTTTGTGGCACATCAGAAAAAAAATTTAAGATCTAAACACATCACATATTTTCAAAAGAGAATCCCTGCAGGGTGCATGTATATGCTGTTCCAACACATGAAACTATTTATCTGTCAAGCTCCAATCATCGCTTGCGATGGTTAGACTTCAAGGTCACCCACTCCACCAGGAGTCTCAAGTTTGTTCCAGTCAGCATCCTGACAACCCTGCCTATCTTTACTTACTTACTGGAGGGAACAAGAGGGATGATATTAACAGGATGGCAGGGACTTAAACAAATGGCTCCTTAGGTTGGTGCACAGACACACTGAAGGCTATTTTGAGATGCCAGCTTCAGTTAGGATGAAATGCCTTTCAGCTGTTCTTACTCTGCTAAGCATAAGTATTTTAGAGTGAGAAGAAGGAGCAATGCAAGTGTCTCATCCAGCCCAGTCCCCACCAATTAATACTTAGATCAGTGCATTTTTCTGGCAGGTCCCACCCAACACCCAGCTTTTTTGCTGCACTGGCAGAAGAGCGACCCCTTCCCTGTCTCCTTACACCTAGCCCTGGAATAACTGCTGGTACCTTAACCCTCTCACACACCCCCACCCCTTCATTTTATTTCTGTTTTTCTCTCTGTTCTTTTTTCCTTCTTTTAGTTTTGCCCATTTTTGTTGCTCCCTTATTTTGTGATCTCCCTTCCAAGTTCTCTGCTTACCAAAAAGCAACATGCTGCCTGGAGTCAGGGTGTCCACAGGTGGCTTCATTGGGAGCGGGGATTTGAAGGGGGGCTGCATGTGCTTTTGCTGCTGAACCAGTTGCCTACAGGACTAAAGAATGGAAGCTTGGGGTCGTGAGATAGTGCCTGAGGTTGCAACATGTGAACTGGTTCAGCAATTGACTGTATCAGGGGTTATTGTGGAATCAGGAGTACCTGACAGGTGAGGTTCAAGGAGCCACTAATTGCTTTGCCCACAGCTGCTGGCACACGTTTAGAGTGATAGTTAGAGCATTTCCAGGGTATTGCAGCTTTCTACACGTTCACAGCTTTTTTCTGCTGCTCTGCACCTTCACACAATGTTAGAACGCTCCCTCCATACTGAAAATGCTGACCTATCCATAATATTGATCATATTTAGCCATTTTATAAATAAAAATAATAACTAATACTTTGCACTTCTGGATCTCAAAATGTGTTATAGGCATTAACTAATTAAAAACCCCACAACACCCTGGTATAGTAAGGGATATATATGGGATACTTTACCAACCACTGAAATGCAGCCATCTCTGGGGGTAGAATGCAACACCTCTTTAACAGCATAACAAGCCGTATTTAAGGATAAGAGGTGAAGACAATTCCAGTGGCTTACTTGAAACTGATGGGGGAATTTACAGGCAAAAATGTATCCCATTTAAGCTCTAGGCAGAATGTTATCTGACTTGATTAGTCTGGGACATGAGGGGTAAAACCTCTACTCTTAAGAGCATAGCACATTCAGAAATGCAACACTGAAAAGGTATTGGACCTAAAACATTTTTCTACAGAATAGTATTTCTTTGGTTCTATTCGTCTACAGGAATACACTCATTATAGTTACTAAGAAACCTCCACAGCAACAGAAACAAATCTCCCAAAGCAACAGAATTTTTAATAATTAGTTAAACCAAAACTTAAAAAATTACTTTGGGAGCTGTGTCAATTTCTCTCCCACACTAAATACTTTAACTATCTTTTATTATTCTCTTTTGCTCATTTATAGCTGGGATTTCTGTAGTGCTCCCTTGCCCTCCAGTGCGGAGGGAGGCTACTCTGCCTTGTTGTCTTGGGGTTTAGTCCTTGGCCTTGGGTTGCACCGGTGGGACCGAGCCGTAAGCAGCCTAGAGCTCTGGGCCTGTCTGGCAGAGGCAAACACGCAACAACAGTCTGGGGCCCTTGTCCCTGCCCCTGACCAGGACAGCGCCCTGCATAGTCTCTAGCTCTCAGCCCCGCAATAGGGCTAACAATTAACAATTTAGGGCCCTAGCCCTTCAGCAGGACTGGGCTGGTAGCAGGCTGTAGCCTACGCGTCCTGGCACGGGCAGCCAGCAGATACGCCGAGTCAATAAGCTCTAGCCCTTTGGGCGGGGCAGAGCAGGGAGCAGGCTTTAGCCTGGGCTTGTGGGCTTAGGCAGCCCACAAACGCACACAGTCTCGGGGTTCAGGTAGGAGTGAGCGCCCACACAGTCTACGGCAGTAGTGGGCAACCTGGCGGGTCGCGAGTCTGTTTGTTTACATTGACTGTCCACACGCACGGCTGCCCGCAGCTCCCAGTGGCAGCTGTCTTGCATCACTCTGAAGAGTTACCCCACATGCACAGCCAACCGTCCCCCACTTCCTTTTCTACCCCCAAATGAGCTGGAGAGTGGATGTAACTCTGGGATTGGAGAATATGGGGTTGTCATGTCCTCGACCAACACTTCAAAACGTTTCCTCAAAGTGAACGGTTGAGACGTAGACAACTGATCTTGTGGTTGTCAGTGTCTCGTCTGTCTCTGTTTGTGGTGCTGGTCATACTGTCTTTGAGGTTGGGTGTCTGGGGGAGTTTGGAATAATTGATTATAGAATCTGTCCTGTTTTTTTCTGTTTGAAGGGACATAGATTCTGAGTGTCTTTAATGTTGCTCGGGAGTCCTTCAAGGTGTGCATGGACACATCTGTGCTCTATGCAAACAATTTTTGGCCTTCAAAAGGTAGGTCGTCTACGCTTGCTTGAACTTCCCTGGGAAACCCAGAAAGAGGAAGTCAGGAAGCCCTACGCATGACTACACATGTAGCGATGGATTGTGCTGCTGGTCAGCAAAGTCAAGAGAAGCCTACAGGGCCGCTCTGCCAATGAGGAAACCTTCTGAAATATTGGCCTTGTATTGCTCCTTTTTGACTTCTGAAAGTTGTTCAATAAAGGTTGTCATCTGAGAAAACATGTTGTGCGTGTATTTGTCTAGTAAGGCTGAGTAGTTGCCTCTGCCGAAATTGGAGGGTAGCTGATGAGTAAGCTTTCCTTCAGAAAAGGTCTAGCCTTTTCTAGCTCTTATTGTAATGTGTGTTTCTCGACTGATGTTGCTTCTCCGTTTGATTAACCGCTTCTACCACCATGAGTTTGGGGTAGAGTGGGTGAACAAAAACTCAGCCCCCTTAGATGGTGCATAGTACTTCTTGTCACATCTCTTACAAGAAGGCGGAGCTGTGGCTAGTGTCTGCCAGACAATTTTTGTTGGGTCCATAATGGCTGCATTAATGGGTAATGCAACCTTAGCTAATGGAGAAGTTTGGAGTATATCTGTCAGTTTATGCTGTGTCTCTAACAGTGATATGTCAAGGGAGTCAGCTACCTGTTCAGATCCTGAAAGGTTTTAAAGTCATCCCCAAATGTGCATTATTGTTTCGTCATGTTGTCGAAGAAGAGATATGGGTAGGTGGGAGGGTATCGCCCTCAGGCGCATCCTCAGGTTCATCTACTTCCTCCTCCAGCATTTCTGAGGAAGCTGGGGCAAGTGGCGAAGGTGATCATGTTGTTCTGGACCTGGGTGGGTTGAGGGGTCTGATGTTCTGTGCCCTGTATAATGCTCTTGGTTCCCAGTATGTCCAGTTCAGTGGGAGAGCCATGGGGTGGAGGGTGGCATCCATCATGGAGCCTGCCAGCCTCTTCCATCCAGAGATGTTTGGTGCCGCGAGGATCCAGGTTTGGGTGAGGAACGGCGAGGGGTGTACATTCCTGCCTCCTCTTCCTCCTCCTCATCGCTGGAAAGAGGAGGGATTGAGCCAGCGGCGGGTAGTAGCAGGCTTGGTCCCGCTCTGGCTGGGGTGCTGTCGGTGCTGAAAAGCGCAGTCCCCGGAGTTGAGGTAATCAGGAGGTCCACCTGTCTGATAAATTATTGCAGCACCGGGAGGCCTGGTACTGAGGATGGAGGGAGACTCTGGCTGGAAATCAGAGGGAGGGCTCCTGGTGCCACAGGTTTGCTGCATTATATTGGTGCAGCACGGAGCACCATTGTCTGGGTTTTCTTTAGCTCCACTGGTGCCAAGCTAGGAGGCTTGGCTTTGGTACGTGCACCTCCATGAGAGCTAGACTGCACTGGGACATCTCAGTACTGGATGTTCCCGGTGCCTTGTGGTCGATACCAGGGCAGGCTCTGCGGTCAGAGATCGCTTTCTTTGAGGCAAATCTTGCTGCGGTGAAGAGTGAGACCACTTTTTTGTGGCTTTTTTAGGAACAGAGTCCTTAGTAGCCCTTTTAGAGGAGGATCCCATGTCCGAGGTGGCTGTTGGAGACCGTTGGCTAGGAGGTGTCATGGACTTCGGGTCGGAGGCTGGTCTGAGGGAGTCCTCCATCAGGAGTTTCAACTGGAAATCCCTAGCCTTCCTTGTCCTAGTTGTCAGTTTTTTGCAGTGGGGACACTTTTGAGATATATGTGTCTCCCCCAGGCAACAGACACACTGTGCATGGCCGTTGGAGACTGGTATAGACAGTCTGCAAGTGGGACAGCGTTTGAAGCCTGGAGAACCAGACATCATCTCTGAGAGGCTATGTTGAAAGGAAGAATGGGAATAATCCTGTTCTTTTCAGGTTTCAGAGTAGCAGCCGTGTTAGTCTGTATTCGCAAAAAGAAAAGGAGTACTTGTGGCACCTTAGAGACTAACAAATTTATTAGAGCATAAGCTTTCGTGAGCTACAGCTCACTTCATCGGATGCATTTGGTGGAAAAAAAAAAAACTTTTTTTTTTTTTTTTTCCACCAAATGCATCCGATGAAGTGAGCTGTAGCTCACGAAAGCTTATGCTCTAATAAATTTGTTAGTCTCTAAGGTGCCACAAGTACTCCTTTTCTTTTTGCGAATCCTGTTCTTATGCCTCTTCTGTCATTGGGAGTTACCCACCTGAGGTGGGAGAAAGGGGAGGACTAGGAAAACAAACAACAAAAAATTAAATGGTAAAAGAAAAGTAAAGGAGAAATTAAGGGAGAGAGGAACTAGCTGGGAAAGAACCTCAAATAATAGAAATAGCTAAAGCCATGAGAGCGCTGTTGTCATTGTGACGAAGCCAAAGGTGGTAGAGAAGGAACTGGGGGACAGTTGTCTACACACATGGGGTAACCACTTGAGCAGTGCGAGATGGCTGCCGCGCATGCGTGGCCAATTGGTGCATTGCTATTACAAATCTCTGATTAGAAGCGTAGGGCGCCAAGACACCTAAATTGGAGCACCCACAGGGACTTTCCTTGAAGAACCACCATTGGCTGTCCTTCATGTGGGACACAGCTAGATTCTCATTGGAACATACCACAGGAGACTATGCCAGGCTGGGGAAGACGCTTAAGGAAATGGAGGCTCAAGAGAGCTTCTGCGGGATTCTGCTTGTCTCTAGAGGAGTTGAATGAAGGACAGATAAGATGATCGATAGATGGCTCAGGCAATGGGACTATAAGGCAGTCTTTGGGATGTTTGACCATTGGGAGACATTCACGGACAGAGGACAGTTCATGTGGGATGGACTCCATCTGAGAAGGGAGGGAAATAGATTTCTGGGATGGTGATTGACACAACTCATTAAAAGAGCTTTAATTTAGGATCTCAGGGGAGATTGTTGGTAGATGCTCATGTCATCTCCACACCTGATTTTAACATTGAT
Source organism: Dermochelys coriacea (assembly GCF_009764565.3). Classification (NCBI taxonomy): domain Eukaryota; kingdom Metazoa; phylum Chordata; order Testudines; family Dermochelyidae; genus Dermochelys; species Dermochelys coriacea. The sequence continues at coordinate 150,379,621 of NC_050068.2, forward strand.
AGGGAGGAAAATCAAGTGAGAAAGGATACAGCAATGGAGAAAGGAATAGCAATGGATAGGAGAACAGACATTAAGAGGAAGGATAGGGCTGATACCAGTCAGATAAGTGATACTAGCAGTAGAATGACTGTACTCAATCAGGGGAGGAATGTGGACAAAGACAAGCAGCAACAGTTAAGATGTTTGTACACCAGTACAAGAAGACTGGGTAACAAAATGGAAGAACTAGAACTACTGGTGCAGGAAGTGAAACCAGATATTATAGGAATAACTGAAACATGGTGGAATACTAGTCCTGACTGGAGTACTGGTATTGAGGGGTATGTGCTGTTCAGAAAAGACAGAAATAAAGGTAAAGATGGTGGCGTAGCACTGTATATTAATAATGAGGTTGACTGTACAAAAATTAGAAGTGATGGAATGGATAAGACCGAGCCTGTTTGTACCAAAATCTCTTTGATGAAGAAAACTACTAGAGGTTCCCCTGATATAGTGCTTGGGGTGTGCCACAGACCACCAGGATCTGATTTGGATATGGATAGAGATCTTTCTAAATAAAATATGTAGTACTGGGAACTGTGTGATTATGGGAGACTTTAACTTTCCAGATATAGATTGGAGGACAAGTGCTACTAATAATAGCAAGACCCAGATTTTCCTGAATGTGATAGCTGACAGATTTCTTCACCAAATAGTTGCTGAACTAACAAGAGGTGATGCCGTTTTAAATTTGTTATATGTAAGTACTGAGGACCTCAAAGGAACTGGTTGTACAGGACAACCTTGGTTTGAGTGATCATGATCTAATTCAGTTTAAACTAAATGGAAGGATAAACCAAAAATAGATCTGCAACAGGGTCATTGCTTTCTAAAGAGCTAATTTAAAAAAAATTAAGGGAATTAGTTAGGAAAGTGGATTGGACTGAAGAACTCAAGGATCTGAATGTGGAGGAGGATTAGAATTACTTAAAGTCAAAGTTGCAGAAGCTATGTAAAGCCTGCATACCAAGCAAGGGGAAAAAATTCATAGGGAAGGGTTGCAGACCGAGCTGGATGAGTGAGCATCTCAAACAGAAATAATCAAAACAGATTACAAGAAAGCAGAAAGCCTACATGTAATGGAAGATGGCAGGGATCATCAAGGAAAGCTACGTCTTGGAGGTCAGAAAGCATAGGGATAAAATGAGAATTGCCAAAAGCCAAGCAGAGTTAGACCTTGCAGAGGGAACTAAAACCAATAGTAAAAGGTTCTGTAAAAAGAAGTGGGACCTATAAGCACTGAGGATGGGGTGGAGATTAAATATTATCTATGTATTGCCCAACATCTAAACAAATATTTTTGCCTCAGTTTTTAATGAGGCTTATGACAAGTTTAGAAGTAGTGGCAGGTTGGCTAATGGCAATGAGAATATGGAGGTAGAAATTACCGCATCCAAGGTGGAAATCAAACTTAAACATCTTAATGGAACTAAATTGGAGTGCTTGGATAATCTCCATCCTGGAATATTAAAGGAACTGGCACATGAAATTGCAATTCCAACAGCAAGGATTTTTAATAAATCTGTAAACTTGGGGTCGTACCCATGACTGGAGAATTCCTACTATAGTTCCTATTCTTAAGACAGACAAAAAAAGTGATCCAGGAAACTACAGGCCTGTTAGTTTCACCTCAGTTGTATGCAAGGTCTTGGAACAAATTTTGAAAGAAAAAGTAGTCAAGGCCATAGAGGTGAACAGTAATTGGGATAGAATACAACCTGGTTTTACAAAAGATAGATTGTGCCAAACCAACCTGATCTCGTTCTTTGAGAAGATAACTGATTTTTTGGACAAAGGAAATTCAGTAGATCTAATTTAACTGGTTTTCAGTAAGGCATTTAATAGAATTCCACATGGGAAATTATTAGTTAAATTGGAGGAGATGGGGATTAATATGGGAATTGAAAGGTGGATAAGGAACTGGTTAAAGGGGAGACCAGAATGGGTCACACTGAAAGGTGAACTCTCGGGCTGGAGGGAGGTTACTAGTGGAGTTCCTCAGGGATTGGTCTTGGGACAAAATCTTATTTAACACTTTTTATTACTGACCTTTGCACAAAAAGTGGGAGCGTGCGAATAAAATTTGCAGATGACACAAAGTTGGGAGGTATTTTGAATATGTAGGAGGACCAGAATATCATATGAGAAGATCTGGATGATCCTATAAAGTGGAATAATAGAAATGGGATGAGACTTAAAAGTGCAAAATGCATGGCCATCCTTTTAGGGACTAACAACAAGAATTTTTTCAAGAAACTTGGGACTTATCAGTTGGAAGTGACAGAGGAAGGGAGAGACCTGGGTGTACTGGTTGATCACAGGATGATTATGAGCCATCAGTGTGATGCAGCTGTGAAAAAGGCTAATGCAGTCCTAGGATGCATCAGGCAAGGTATTTCCAGTAGAGACAGGGAAGTGTTAGTACCATTGTACAAGGGGAGACCATCTGGAATCCTGTGTGCAGTTCGGGTCTCCCATGTTTAAGATGAATTCAAACTAGAAAAGGTGCAGAGAAGAGCTACTAGGATGATCTGGGGAATGGAAAACTACCTTATGAGAGGAGACCCAAGAGCTTTGCTTGTTTAGCCTAACAAAAAGAAGGCTGAGGGGAGATATTGCTCACTATAAACATATCAGAGGGATAAATACCAGGATGGAAAGGAGTTAATTTAAGCGCCAATGGACACAAGAACAAATGGATATAAATTGGCCATTAACAAGTTTAGGCTTGAATTCTAACCATCAGAGCAATGAAGTTCTGGAACAGCCTTCCAAGGGGAGCAGTGGGGGAAAAAAATCTAACTGTCTTCAAGACTGAGTTTGATACGTTTATGGAGGGGGCAGTATGACAGGAATGCCTACAGTGGCACGTGGCCCATTGGCAACTGCCAGTAGCAAAAATCCCAAATGACCAAAGGACACTAGATGGGGACGGCTCCGAGTTACTACAGAGAATTCTTTCCCAGGTATCTGCCTGGTGGGTCTGGCCCACATGCGCAGGGTCTAACTGATCACTGTATTTGGGGTTAAGAAGGAATTTTCCCTCCGTCAGATTGGCAGAGACCGTGGGGTTTTTTTGCCTTCCTCTGAAGCATGGGGCATGAGTCACTTGCAGGTTTAAACTAATGTAAATGGTGGATTATCTGTAACTGGCAGTATTTAAACCATGATTTGAGGACTTCAGTGACTTAGCCAGACTTAGCCAGATGTTAGGGGTCTATTACATGGGTGGATGGGTGATGTTCTGTGGCCTGCAATGTGTAGGAGGTCAGTCTAGATGATCACGATGGTCCCTTCTGACCTTAAAATCTATGAGTCCCCATTCAAAAACAGGAACTTGTATATAGAGAGACATTTCTAAGGAACTCGGGCTGACGTCTATTACAAGAGGGAATTCCTAGAAGATGCATTTGGCTTTCCCACCATTGTGCTTGTAGTTTCTCTAGTGGCAGAGCACAGACAGGAATGAATATCCAAGGATAAATTTGTGTAAAAGAGCTGTAATAAATATAAAGGATATTCTTTATTGAGGACTATGGATATAGAAACCCTGGTCTCCTCTCTAGCTCTGTAAGCTCCCAGACTGACACAGTCTCTGCTACCTAGCATCATCCCAAAAGGTTTCTCAAAGTTCTAGCCTCAAGTAACCAGTCCTGAAACTGGGACCACACTGTGACTCACCAAACAGTAAACCAATGCTTAATACCACACCTATGGCATGTATCCTTGCACATCACCTCCCCAATGTGTTTATTGGGTCACCATATTTATTGGGAAGTGGTCAGAAGACATTTATATCTTCTCCATTCTGATAGTTTCAAATATTTTCATTGGTGCTACACTGATATTTTCCATAATGCAGTTCTGTAAACAAAAGTAGATCTTATTTGCACTGTCATGTGAGGTTATCGTCAGGACTATTGACCAACTGGGATTTTCTAGGATTCTTTGCTCTGATTTAACAGGTTTTCCTTTCAGCATGCTTAACAGTCAGAACTAATGCAGACTATAACTCTTTTCAGAGTAGCAGCCGTGTTAGTCTGTATTTGCAAAAAGAAAAGGAGTACTTGTGGCACCTTAGAGACTAACAAATTTATTAGAGCATAAGCTTTCGTGAGCTATCCGATGAAGTGAGCTGTAGCTCACGAAAGCTTATGCTCTAATAAATTTGTTAGTCTCTAAGGTGCCACAAGTACTCCTTTTCTTTTTACTATAACTCTTGTCACCACAGCACTAAAAATCTTCCCTAGCTAGTTTCTGTGCTTGCAGTTCATTGCATGTGTAATTAGTACTATCACTCTCTTTAACTGTCCCCTATTAAATTACCCCCTTTTCACCTGATACAGTATTTTTCTTCTGGGACTTTTTATCTGCTGATATTGACAACGAGGAACAGCCTGATCACACTGGTACACAAGGATTTCAGCGATATTGCTTGTGACTGTCATTTCATGCTCCATCACATCTGTGCATCTCAAATCATAATACTAATTAAGAAACAAACAAGTCTTTTCTTCACCTGTGAATGGTGCAAAGCAAGCCACAAGCTGGCTAAGCACAGTCAAAACAAGCACATTAGCATCTTGCTGAACTGGTAGGCTGCAATCTTATTCTTCTTCCTTCTCCTCTGGGATCTAACCACCTCTGCCATTTTGGTTTTCAGCTCTTAATTTAACATACCTGCTAAAACTAAGGCATATCCAGTGATCATTTTCCCTTGATACCTCCTCTGCTGCAAGCTACATCATACATCAAATGCTAATTAATGTATCACTGTTATTTTCAAATGATTAGTACAGTACCATGCCCTGCAGTCACTAGCTCACTAATATGTATGTATTTCCACTGGTCTTCAGCCATAGGCAGCTGCTGACATTTTTCAGATGCATCTTCTGTACATGTATCTGCTGCAGCACACAGCTATTTCCAATCTTTTTCTCTTTCATTGACCACCTGGCACCAAATACTTTTTTTTCTGGTTTCTATGTATTAATAGCAATACTTTGCACTTCTAGAACTCCATTCATCCAAGAATCTGGAAGTACTTTACAAAAGTTTAATGAATTTAGCCTTGCAACAACAAAAATACAAGTGATCACTCCCATTGTACAGATGGTAGAGCTGAAGCACAAAGAGCTTATGACTTGCCCTAGGTCACACAGGTACTCTGAGACAGAACTGGTAATAGAACACAGATCTGCAATCTCACAGTCTTGTTCTCTAGCCACATAAATTACCCTTCATCTCCTCCTGCATCCAATATATGAAAAAAATATATACCCTTGCTGCAAAAGGAGCTCCCACAAGGAAACAGTGATTGCCAGTCCTACCAAATGCGTATTTCCCACCACTTACGGTTAAAAAGCAATTCTGTAGGACACTCTCACAAGAGAATAATACACCTTGGGATTTCTTTATTCCACAGTGTGTGATGAATCTATTAACCTGAAAGCTCTGGAGTATCTCTGACAGTCAGATATTGTAACAAATCTTAAGTAATAATGTCAGTTCCTTCAAAAATATTCTAGAGTATCTAGTGAGTAGTAAAAGAGTTGAGACCTCTAAAGCAAAATGACTATCTTCATACTACAGCAAAGTCCATACAAGATCAAGCTTCCACACACATAGTCCTACCACAGTTGTTTAATCATGTGGATTGTTTTTTTTGTGTGTGTGGTATCATCAGAAGATATATGGATGAAAATGCTGATTGAATAATCAAACCCTACCAAAGGAAATAAAGAAATTCAGATACTCAATCAGCTTACTCAGCAGTTCCCCAATATGCTATCGTTTTTATAATTTACAATACAGCAATGATAAGAGACCTCCACCAAGATTGGGGACCCATCATACTGAATGTACACATGGACTCAGAGTAAAAGACAGCAACAACCTTGAATAACTTATAATCTAACTAGACAAGAGAGAGGCTGGTAAGTAAAACTGAGGCACAGATGAAGGGGAGGGAGGATGGAAGTAACTTATAGCAGCCCTCAAAAGGGTGCAACTTATTTCCCCTTGCCTGCCTATCCAGATCCACTGGCCAGTAAACAGGGGGTGGAACCTGGGCTTTCATCATCCCGCTCATCCTCTTTGTTTAGCTCCAGTGCTCTGCACAGGACCCAGTCTCAGGGTCCCAGTAGGCCTGACTCAGAAGAATAGAGGAGTGGAGGAGTCTAAACCCCTGTATGACCATGTTAGGGCTCCTCACAATCTGACCCCAAGATTTCATTCTGCCATTGTGGACCTTGAAACATGCCTTCTTCAAAAAAAGAGACATGACCCTGTTTCTTTCGAGAGGTAGATGTTAAAAGACAAAACCACTGTGGATTTTAATTAATTCCATACCCTTCAAAATACAAATAATGCTAAAATTAAATAACTCCCCCCCCCACACACTTTAAAAAAATTCATCTTTTGTTTATAAAAACTGCTTTCTGCACCCACTGTCTTGAAGTGGATTCCATAATATACAGGGTTTACAGTTTGATTCAATGGCTCTCAGCACCCGCACTACACAAATTGTTTCTGCCCCCCTATTCCAACCTCAATGTCAGCACACAGAATTGTGTGACTGTAACACATCAAGAAAGCAATGGATTAAGGTTCAATTTGTCTTTCTGTTACATTTTTCATAATGAAAGATATCCATAGCTGTAGCCCATGGATGCCTGTAAGCTTGTATGTACCCCTCTACCCCCCAAAATAACCCACCATACCAAAAAAGACCTCACCAAGGCCAGACGTTTATGAAGAGGAATCAATCCATAAATCAAATCATCCCTATGGCAGACTATGCCATTCCTCTATTAACTTACTTCTCTTTCTGAAAATTATCCAAATAAACAGGGCATCTACTTTTATCCCAGCTATAGAAAAGAATACTAGTGGCCAGATACTGGCCCTCTGAGCAGCACAAGAGAGCATCGGAGGATTTCTCTGACACAGGAAGCATATTGGGACATGTTAGTGGAGGGCATGTAGCCAGAGCATTGCTGTGCTCTGGCTGACCCCTACCTGGCAGAATAGCTCTTCGGGTCCAGCTACTTGCTAGGTTAATTTATGGGTCCTGGAGCTGCTCCAAGTTACACTGTGGGCTGAACCCACCCCCAGCAGCCTTGGGGACCAGGACAGCATAAAGATAGCTTGACACCACTATGCCTTTCCCCAGGTCCTGTACTGAATACAGATTGACAGGATCCAAAAATCAAGGTGAACATGCCTGTAATTGTAATGGAGCAAAGTTAAATTGCTGACTGTTGTTTGACTCACTTTTGAGTTTTACAAAAAAAAATATTCTAAACATTCTTAAAGGGCAATACATATCCAAAGCACCATTATATGCCTCTTCGCACAATAGTAACTCATCCATAGTACGTGGAGTATAAAGTTTACTACTCTAAAAGGAAAATTGAGCAAATATGAATTGCTGTGAGAAATTCCCTGCCAACTATGCTGTGGGGACTCAGTACAAACACAAGATGTTATATTTAAAAAAAATATTTCCCCCTTCTGTAAGATTCTCCTTGCACTACCTGGTTCATTGACGATATCGCAGAATGCATCCTTCTGAGACATCAAAAATACTGGACATCTTATTTCAACCCATAGCATCAGTGAAGGAGGAAATGCTGGTGGGATTTCATGGAGGAGTGTTTCTATCTCGGGTTTTAGTTAAAAATGTACTTTTCTCCTGACTCTCTGCACCTTGCTGTCCCCCCTACCCTCACTCATGTGCATCCTGGTTAGTGGGGCCAGTCAGCAGATAGCTTGTCGAAAGGAGAGGATGTTCCTGTGATTAAGGGACTGGACTGGAACATTGGGTTCTATCCTAGGCTCAAGAGCAGATTTCTTAGGGCAGACTGGATGATCATAATGTCCGCTTCTGGCCTTAAAAATTTAAAAGTATACCAGAAGTGTGGGATTAATTCAATATTAGTTTATTTTTGCAGGTCACATTTAAAGTACGCATCACCATAAAACTGAAAATGGGTTTTTTGTTTGTTTTGTTTTTTTAAAAGGAATTTCACATATCCAAATCTACAGTTTAATGGCTTGAGCCACCTGGGAGTAAAAACAGTAGCAGGAGCTAAGTTAAATTCCAAAGTACAGTGCATTGATGCAATACAGTCAGTGCTCTGAGGCTACTTCTAGAATCTGGAGCCCCAAATATTCCAGACTTGTGTTTCTATGGTATTTTAGCCTTAGTTGCTTGTGTTTACCTGAATTTACTTTCAATAAAAACCTTTGAAGAAAAATCATTGGGGGTATTTTTGGGTGTTGCTGACTGACTGGAATTTCTCAAAGGTTCCAAGAGGTCTCTTCAGCTATTGTGTAACAATACTAAAGGCCTGTCAAAAACCAAAACTCAGAGTTAAGGGTAAGAGTCTGTCCTTGATTCACCCTGTATTGTGCGAGATATTGGAGCAAATGAAAGACACTCAGGGTGCTGCAGAACAGAAAGTGATATTACATGCTAGATCAGCCACAGCCTACCTCATCTCAACAGAGTGAAATAAGGACATTCTTTACTCTGAAATTCCTTGCCCTAGTTGCTCTCTGTATGATACTTAACATGATTTAAAGTTACTTTTTTGTTTGTATATTCAAGCCAAACACCCTTTGGACTTTTTAAAGTATACTTCTGAAAATGCACAGGATATTTATAGATGCTGCCTATTGTATATAGGGTTAGGTCTAGTCTCTGTTTCCCTTCCCCTCCCATGCTGTCCTATAGACTCTAATCCATTCAAGCAGAGGTCCCCAAACTGTGGGGCACATCCCATGGGCGGTCGGTGAACCGCCGGCTCAGGGAGGTTAGCTCCTATCCTGTCCCTTCTGCCCAAGGCCCCGCCCTTCCACTCTCTTTCCCTTGCTAGAGCCTGTTCCCAGCCCCGGCCCTAACCTCACCCCCAACTTCAGCCCCAGCCTTGGCCCCCTTTCCTCTATCTGTGTCACCCCCTGGGAGCCACGACCCCTCTCCCAGTCCTGGTTCGGGGGTGGGGGTGGGGGGTGGAAGGAACGACAAGCAAACAGGGGTAAAGCGGGCCAACCCTGAAAAGTTTGGGGACCATTGCATTAAAGCCTAGGGGAAGAAGACTTAAGGTACTCATAAATAAAATCAGCGTCTCAATGGTAAGACAACCCTACAGACACCCTCCTTCTACACTGGGAGAAATTTTATTCAAGTGAAAATACTTCAGAAAAAGCAATGATTTTTCTTAAGGGAGGGGACTAGGTTGTTCTCCCCCCCTTCTTTTCCAGTCTTCCCTTTAATAGCTTCAGTAGATTTGGGACAAGTCCCCAGTGCACTAGTGCCATGTCCTGTTGCAGAGATGCTTTAGTTGCTTATCTGTATGTTTGCTGTGCCTGAGTTGTGCTTGTCAACCTGTCATCCTTAGCTCTAATTACTTCCTTTCCAGCTTATTCTGCAATCATCTTCACATACAAAGCTCCTTTTTCCTATTACAAATCCTCCACAGATCTCAGTGGAACTTATAATACCCAGGATGACATATTAAAAGCACAGCTCCAAAGATAAACCTCACTGTTTTTGGTAAATTGGAACCCCAGTCCTTGTCAACTTGATGGTTGGCTTTTGAACAATGTCTTTAAAAATGAAGGGCCTGTTTGTATTTTCACATCTGTGAATCTTTCATCCTTATATTATGTAATTCTATTTCGTGTGGGGGAACAGGCATCATTATTGATGCTTTTTCCTAAATGGGTTTCTAACATGCATTCCCTGATTCTGATGATACTGAAAATCCATAGAGCTGATCTGTAGTGCTAATTGCAGCTTGAAAATCCATTTGAAAAAAAGTAATTCAGGGTTCAAATGACACGATAAAGACAATGAGAGCCCAATAAAGCATTTTGTTTTGCTATTATTGATTTAACAATGAAAAGATAAAGTGAGCACTTCAGCAAAGGAAAGAGAGCAGCAAATCTAACAGAAATCTATACATTGCTCTGTTTGCTGCTATATCAGCAAGCACAAACTTCCTCAATGCAAACAGAGTTCTGCACTTTTCCTCCAGAGAATTTCAACTCTCATTCTCTTCCTTGCAATCTTCTGTTCCCCTTCACTAATCTTTGCATCCTTTCAAAGAATTCCCACTTGGGCACCTAAAACATGTCTTACACCACAACCCTATCAACAGTCACACCACTTAATAATGCTTTTGAACTCCGCTGATTATGCTGAATTAATGTTAGACTACAGTGTTCATTGCTCTGGCAACAAAATAATTCCTGTCCATTTGTTAGATATTTCATGATATACATTTGACTCCTACATATTGCAATGTAGCTATTTTATGCATCATGTTCTTTACATAGATTGAACTTGTATGCATAAAGAGAGAGATTCCATAAATTAACAGGCTCAGCATGTGAAACCAGTAAACTCATATTTATACATCAAAATAACAAGGAGTGGCATGCAGAGTAGGGAAGGCAGAAGCTGGGGCACGTCGTCTAAGAAAAACCACCCTTCACTTTCCTTGAGCTTCCTTGATCACTAAAAGTAGGAAGCAGGGGTTTCCTCCACCCTGCACACAAACACAGGACACTTAACACTCATGGAGTTTCAGAATTATTATAAATTATTTTAAATTATTATAAATCTGCTTTAGTATCTGTAATGTGACAGCTCAAAATATCATGTGACAATCACAGATTCATTTAACACAGCTGTAACACCCAATAAATAATTAAACATAGCTATCTGTCTGAAAAACAAAAGAGAAATGATAGGAGATATGAGAAGATCTTGGGCAAGAGGACAAAGTTTAAATGACATCACAGCATTATTTTATTTACTGCAAAATGTTTCCTCTTTTCTGGACCCTCTTGTCTCTGGTAAGGGAAGTAGACAAATACAAGAACAGACTATGTCCTACCACTGGAAGAAATAAATACACAATTTTTTTTCAAAGCAGAAGGCCAGATCCTCAGCTAGAATAGATCTGTGTATCTGCATTGTCTTAGAATCATAGAATCATAGAATCATAGAATATCAGGGTTGGAAGGGACCCCAGAAGGTCATCTAGTCCAACCCCCTGCTCAAAGCAGGACCAAGTCCCAGTTAAATCATCCTAGCCAGGGCTTTGTCAAGCCTGACCTTAAAAACCTCTAAGGAAGGAGATTCTACCACCTCCCTAGGTAACGCATTCCAGTGTTTCACCACCCTCTTAGTGAAAAAGTTTTTCCTAATATCCAATCTAAACCTCCCCCATTGCAACTTGAGACCATTACTCCTCGTTCTGTCATCTGCTACCATTGAGAACAGTCTAGAGCCATCCTCTTTGAAACCCCCTTTCAGGTAGTTGAAAGCAGCTATCAAATCCCCCCTCATTCTTCTCTTCTGCAGACTAAACAATCCCAGCTCCCTCAGCCTCTCCTCATAAGTCATGTGCTCTAGACCCCTAATCATTTTCGTTGCCCTTCGCTGCACTCTTTCCAATTTATCCACATCCTTCTTGTAGTGTGGGGCCCAAAACTGGACACAGTACTCCAGATGAGGCCTCACCAGTGTCGAATATAGGGGAACGATCACGTCCCTCGATCTGCTCGCTATGCCCCTACTTATACATCCCAAAATGCCATTGGCCTTCTTGGCAACAAGGGCACACTGCTGACTCATATCCAGCTTCTCGTCCACTGTCACCCCTAGGTCCTTTTCCACAGAACTGCTGCCGAGCCATTCGGTTCCTAGTCTGTAGCGGTGCATTGGATTCTTCCATCCTAAGTGCAGGACCCTGCACTTATCCTTATTGAACCTCATTAGATTTCTTTTGGCCCAATCTTCCAATTTGTCTAGGTCCTTCTGTATCCTATCCCTCCCCTCCAGCGTATCTACCACTCCTCCCAGTTTAGTATCATCCGCAAATTTGCTGAGAGTGCAATCCACACCATCCTCCAGATCATTTATGAAGATATTGAACAAAACGGGCCCCAGGACCGACCCCTGGGGCACTCCACTTGACACCGGCTGCCAACTAGACATGGAGCCATTGATCACTACCCGTTGAGCCCGACAATCTAGCCAGCTTTCTACCCACCTTATAGTGCATTCATCCAGCCCATACTTCCTTAACTTGCTGACAAGAATGCTGTGGGAGACCGTGTCAAAAGCTTTGCTAAAGTCAAGAAACAATACATCCACTGCTTTCCCTTCATCCACAGAACCAGTAATCTCATCATAAAAGGCGATTAGATTAGTCAGGCATGACCTTCCCTTGGTGAATCCATGCTGACTGTTCCTGATCACTTTCCTCTCCTCTAAGTGCTTCAGGATTGATTCTTTGAGGACCTGCTCCATGATTTTTCCAGGGACTGAGGTGAGGCTGACCGGCCTGTAGTTCCCAGGATCCTCCTTCTTCCCTTTTTTAAAGATGGGCACTACATTAGCCTTTTTCCAGTCATCCGGGACTTCCCCCGTTCGCCACGAGTTTTCAAAGATAATGGCCAAGGGCTCTGCAATCACAGCCGCCAATTCCCTCAGCACTCTCGGATGCAATTCGTCCGGCCCCATGGACTTGTGCACGTCCAGCTTTTCTAAATAGTCCCTAACCACCTCTATCTCTACAGAGGGCTGGCCATCTCTTCCCCATTTTGTGATGCCCAGCACAGCAGTCTGGGAGCTGACCTTGTTAGTGAAAACAGAGGCAAAAAAAGCATTGAGTACATTAGCTTTTTCCACATCCTCTGTCACTAGCTTGCCTCCCTCATTCAGTAAGGGGCCCACACTTTCCTTGGCTTTCTTCTTGTTGCCAACATACCTGAAGAAACCCTTCTTGTTACTCTTGACATCTCTTGCTAGCTGCAGCTCCAGGTGCGATTTGGCCCTCCTGATATCTTTCCTACATGCCCGAGCAATATTTTTATACTCTTCCCTGGTCATATGTCCAACCTTCCACTTCTTGTAAGCTTCTTTTTTATGTTTAAGATCCGCTAGGATTTCACCATTAAGCCAAGCTGGTCGCCTGCCATATTTACTATTCTTTCGACTCATCGGGATGGTTTGTCCCTGTAACCTCAACAGGGATTCCTTGAAATACAGCCAGCTCTCCTGGACTCCCTTCCCTTTCATGTTAGTCCCCCAGGGGATCCTGGCCATCTGTTCCCTGAGGGAGTCAAAGTCTGCTTTCCTGAAGTCTTCCTTTGTCTTCAATAAGCTCAGAATTTGGCCGACAATTCTATATATTAAACTCAAAATTAGTGGCACTGATGTATGCATGAAATGTTTTGTTGTGAATTTGGCTCTTATTTTTGGGCGGGAGGAGGGTAGGTAACTGATGTCCTGGGGTCCTCGAGGGAGGTTGGCAAATGCTGGATACACAACTTTCTCCTAGTAGCCACTCTATAAAGAGCCACTGGGGTCATGGTTGGAGGCACCTGCTTGTGCATGCCCTTCTGACAGAGATGCCTCATGTATCTTTGTAGAGGCAAAGCTTTGTGAAGGACAGAAGAAATGGCAATTCCGAGAATGAAGATGTGGGAAGAACCTCAAAACCAAAGAGTAGGTTAATTTTTAAACAGAATTCTTCAGTGGTTTTGGTCTCTTTTTCATCCAACTGATGGTATTATATTGTCCCAAGTTAAGAACAGGTTTCAGTGGAGACCCAGGGTGGAAGAATCCATTTTCAAATGGCACGGAGGAGGCAACAATAGGGTGTGTGCCTGGGGTCACCCTAGGCAACAACAGTGCCACATTGAAACATATGGCAAGAATAAACTCTAATATTCTTTGGAGGTCCAAGGGAGATTAGCCATACAAAGAATCATTTATGGAGGAATGAAAGGTTAAATTCTTCAGGTTAGAATCTGATGGTTTTAATGAAGCACCACATTTATCTGGCCATTTTCTCTAACTTAAACAAGCTGAATTAAAATGGAGTGACCTGTCATCCATTTTCTTTTTAAATTAAATTTTTATACCACTACCAAATGTCTGCTAAAATATGTTTTCTCTAATACTTTTTGCCTGCAGGCTCAATTTTCTCATCTAGCAATCAGAACTAAAAGTAATGTAGGAATCTGGATAAAGCATTTAAAAACGACTTCTTAAAGACAGGCTATTAAAGCTTCCTGCAGGCCCACAAGATTTTCTTAGCAGATAATCTGTTTTTCTTGCAACAGATACAATTTGTCACACGTTTTCAGTCTGATGATGTTTTCTGAAATACACAAAACATCCAGGAGAACTGGAAGCAAGTGGCTTGTATTGATGAGGAAACTGGAAAGGAGGAGGAAGATGGAATTGGACTTCAGATGCATGTGTCATCTGCCCTAAGGAGTAGACTGTCTTGCTTGAACCTCGTGTATTTGAGAAGCCAGAAGAGGGGAAAGAATACTTGCTGGAGGAAACAGAGAAGCTATGCTAGTTTCTGAATGACAGCCAGGAGCATGCCCATTACATTAGAATATTGCACCACTGAAAAAATGTTATAATGACTGCTGATTTCCATTTTCCTTTAATTTACTTCATTGAAAGCTGACAGATTGATTGCTTAGCATGGTTATTAACTTTTACAATTCCAGCAGCTGTCTTGGACCATTATGTAATTTAGAAACTCAGCACACACTTAAAAAAATAAATACAATAAAAATTGAAAATTACCCAGTTAGAAAATGGCATACTGACTACAACTGAGTGCAGAGCATAATGGATGGGACTGACATTTCTAAACAATGGGATCATTGTCAGAGTGTTGATGTGTCTAGACCAAAAAGAGTCCATTTAAGCACACATAATGGGAACCATTTTTCAGAATTACCTATCCATCTTGATAAATTATTAACAGGGCTATCTACTGACGGTGAGAATAGCATGTCTCCTCTGTTTACAAATGCTGTGGTAACCTGAGCCTTGGGGTTTAACTAAATCTGATTTAGTGGACTTGAACTTCAGAAGCAAGGCATTAGACATCTGTTTCTGTAACTCTGAAGGTCTTTAGTATTCTCAATAGCTGTTCATTCTTTTGCTTTTTCAGACGTCACAAGAATTCTAACAAGCAAGTTTACAGACAGCAAAGGAGCACCACTGAACTGTACACTTTCGCACAGGCTGTTTCCTGAATGACTGGTAACTGCTTTGCATTAAACAACCAATATGGGAACATTTGTATTTCCTCATGGGTTTTACACCTCATTCTCACCTCATTTTTCTTTTACTTTTGATTATTACATAAATTGACTTCTTTCCTCCCTCCCTCATTTTCTTGTCAGGTGACTTGAGGGTGGATTGTCTTTATTCTGCAGAAGGAATAATTTGACATACTGCATGCAATGAAATAAGCAACATGTCAGGGGAAAAAACAAAACTAAACTTTTAAGACCCAGGGGGAAAACTTATGTCTACTGTGAAGTATTCCCAACAGATGTCATTAAACTGTACAATTCTAATCTTTTTTTACGAGTCTTGGCAAAGTGAACTGTGCTTTAAAAAATACCAAACAAACTAACATTTTGTTTGAGATTTAGATAAAATTTTAATCTGACTTCACACCAGGTCTAGGGAGGGCTGGTCACTCAGAAGCTGCAATGGAGTTTTGATCACAGCGGGGAACATGGAAATGGAATGAAAGGGGGAAGGGGAGAGACCAGCGTCATTGCAAATGGCATTAATCCTTTACTTCATTATTAATTAACTAATGATCATAATTAATGTATTTGGCATTAATGCAGTTGTCATCTGCATTTCCACTCAGTGTCCTGGATAAGAGTGAGGGCTTTTCTGTGAAGCAATCCACCTTAAAGTGTTGGGACCAGATCCTCAGCTGGTTTTCATTAGAGCTAGACTGATTTACACCAGCTGAAGATATGACCCATACTGTGCACAAATTACTTGCTCGAATCAATGATGGCTTTAAAAATTGTTTCAAAAATCATGGAGGTGAAGGTGGGGAACCAAACACAATCAGTTATAGAATAAGCACAGGAAAAAGAACATACGCTCTAAAAAACCTCTTTTCTTCACAAAATTTTCCAGAGCTTCTTTGATTCAAGAGCTTCTGTGTGTGTGCTCACTATGGGCTAAATACTTGGCCAGTTTGCACAGCAAACATGTTCCCTTGTGCAAACTACCCATAACACAGGTGGCAGCACAGTAAGGGAAGAAGGCTCCAGAGCAGCCGTTCTCAACCTATTTATCACTGTATGTAACCTGGACCGCAGGTTGAGAACCACAGTGCTCCCCACAATCACCCATGCCCAGCGCCCCCCGCCCGGAGACACCTCCACAGAGCAGAGCCAGGAGCGGAGCCCTGGGTGTGGGGCTGGGCGGCAGGACCGTGCGGGGCTGGGCTACTGGCTGCTGCCGCACAGGGGCCAGCCAGCCAGCAGCCAGGACCTGAATCCTGCCACTTGTGGTCTTTCACATGTGCAGAGCCGGGTAGGGCCAGGCAGCCTAAAACCTGGGGGTGCTGCAGCACCTCCACAAACCTCTAGTTCCCAGCACCCCTCACCACCTCACTGCCCAGAGTGCCTCTGCTGCCCACAAACTTGCCCAGAGCCCACTCTCCCACACTCTGCCCCACTGCGGCACTCACTTGCCCCCTGGTAGGAGCGCTCCAGCAGGCTGCCAGACGCTGTCTCCCCCTCACCCTGCCCCACTTCCTTTCAGACCAGAGCGGCAAATTTTAATTTTTTTAGCACACATCTGGGCTGCAGCTGTGTGTGCTAACTGGGCTGCAGGTTGAGAACCACTGCTCTAGAGAGCCCATCTGTGTAGTAGGGTGGGTGGGTGTGAGAAGTAGCAGGGAATTGGAATACTGTATTCTTGGCTCTACTCCCCAGCACACCAGCACCACCAGTAGCTGTGTTACTGGGCCACTAGAGAATGCACATTTGTACTGAGTCTCCACTTGGCCAAGTTTATTTCCGCCTGGAGCAGCAGGGAAAAAATGGAAAGGAGGTTGTAACTCCGAGAAGGGACACAGTCAGAGGTATTCCCCTTTGGCTGCTCCAGGGGCAGTGCAAGAATGTATTTTCCTTGCTCAGCATAGGTAGTGTTTGTCATCAAATTGTTGCCTAATCTGTTGACTGTGTATTAATTATACTGATTACTTTAAAATCCCCAACTGACAAATTAACACTTTGAGGTTTGGTAGGGTCTAGTCCTGGATCAGGCCCAGTGACAGATTTACTGTTAAATTAGGAACTCCAATGTGCATGGTTGCAACACTCACACTTGGAAAGTACCTTCTGTATTTGCAGTCATTTTATTAATACAGTTGGTGAAGTTGCAAACATTCCAATGCTGCAAGGTAGTTAGTGATCATACAGAATGAGTGTTTGAGCATTGAAATGCTCACACCATCCCTTGAAAAGAGACCTGAAATGTTACTCACCATCCCATGACCAGCGGTTGCCATCCTGGCATCTCCCCAGGCATGAGGCCAGGGTACAGCTTTTATAAGGTGTTATGCTGATACCACTATACCTAATACATATTCAGTAGGGGTTTCAGCCTCTTTTTCTTATTTGAACTTCCACACCCTACTAATGTTAGGGGTGCCCTTCTCCGACAGGTTACTAGGCCTTTGATATCAAGCTTATTAGCATATAAGCCAATTAGTTACCATGGCATTTTTGTGGTAGGAGGTCTGCTGATGTTCCTGAGCTAATATCAGCTGGTTTCCTGTAGTTACCTGTCAACAGTTTAGTCTGTCTATGGTTACTCTTGATTAGCTGCTTATGCTAAGGTTTATTAGCCCTTGTTTAGTTTAGCTAAGGTATTGTCATACAGGCCTGGAGGCTTGTTAAGACTGAAATGCAATAAGTCTACTCATACCTATGCCTTACCTTACAGATGCCTATGCCTACAGGCTTCTAAATACTATTCTCTCTACTCATGCCAGTTCTGCTCATTGCCATCAATATGTGTGCAGCAGTATAAGGCAAGCAGGATTTGGCCCCTTTTTTAATTCTGACACTTTAGAGTGGAATTCACCCCGGAACACACAGTGAACACAAAGTCTATGCACCATGTCAATCCCACGCAACTGGTGCTTTGAGTGTTTAAGGCGATTTAAGTGGTGCATACGTCTCATGCTGGCCTTCTGCCTGAGGATGAAATTCATTCATAAACCCACAAGGGGTATCGGGAACTGAAATGCCAGAACTTGCAATTGTCATTGAGCAGGCAATGCTTGGTCTTACTGTTACTGCTGCTTGTACAGGGTAGTTCTACTTTGAAGAGTCTCTCTGTAACAATGGAATTGTGGCATTCCAAGCATATTGCCTCCAACAGTCAGAAGGAGTCCAGAAATAATACACAATTTATAAGAAGGAAAAAGAAATCTCATGGCTTTTTCACTACCAGCACAACTAATTCAGTCTGATATCTGAGAATCAATTGTGCTCTTACCTTCTTGTGCATGTTAATGACTGATAAATGTTCTGCAAACTTAAACTGTCCTTACGCAGCCTTATTGCTCCAGGGTTTTCAGATTATGCTAACAGTGACACCTTTGCAATTTCCTTGATTATGCACAAGGAGGAACAGCATCCAGCTCAGTCCCCCTCATCTGAGATGGCTCTAAGACAAAAATCTGTAGTCCCTCTAAAAATCTGTAGTCTCAGTCCCTCTCATCTATAGGTCTATCTAAGACAAAAATATAGTTTTGTCTTAAATATATACATCACCCCAAGCAGGTGACTGAATCCATTCTTGAGAAAGAAGGTACAACTTTTACACTGTCTCTCTTCAGAGTGACTATTTTCTGGGATAATGTTGCTACAGTTCGGCTTGTCAAAGGAAATTATGCACAGATTGACAGATAAGGTTGGAGATCTATACTGCCATTTTTTCAGGAGTGAGAGAGATTTCTAGGATGAGGTCAAGAAATTGGCTTATCCACAAAACTGCTAAATAAGCCACTTGAAAGAGTGCCCATAGTAATTTACTCTTAATCCAGAAACATGATTTAGAGGGGAGGTATTTTTGCAAGAGCCCATCCACATTTAGGAGCCATAAGAACACTCCAACGTTTTAACAGCAAATGGGAAATGGACAAGAGATGAGTGGAAAATTTGGAAGAAAACTGGCTAAGTTAATTTTTAAGCGTTTTTTAAAAAATGGCAAAAAGTAGCAATTTTCTCTACCACAAAGTTGCTAGCGAAAGCTGTTTTATATTTGCGATGTAGGCATTTTCACCAGATTGTATATCACATCAGAAGCAAAGAGGTCAGAGGAAAATTGTCACATGCTTAAATCTATCATTTACAATGCAACTCAACTATGTGTTTATTTGTTGTAGGGGCCAGAGAGGAAAATATGATCAAAAACAGTGCACTTGTTTTCCAACTTCCGCTTGAATGCACAAATCTCAAAGAAATTAGAATAGGCTGCTTGTTGTGGGGATTTTCCTTGTGTATTGTTGTTGCTTTGTTAAGGTAAGTAGGAAGAAGATGGGAGAGAAGACTGGATTCTTCAGGGGATCAGTATCGGTAATAAGACATGGAAGCTTTCACCTTTAAGTCATTTGTTCAAATACAGCACAAGATCATAATCTGCAATGATTGTTCCCTGCCCATTCTGAACTGTGCTGTAGGTCTCAGTCCAGCAAACTACACACCTAACTTTAGACACATGGATGAGTCTAATTTATTTCACATGCTGGAAGTTAGACACGTGCTTCAGCACCTTGCTGAATCAGGACCCTAATGCACAGTACAGATCACAAATGGCATGCTCTCCCTATATCATCAACAAAAAGGCCAAATACCAAAGGAGCATGGAAATAAAAATACGCTTGTATCTCTGGAGACGGTCGCTCCAGGTCAAGCTTGAGACATGTTGATGGATTGTTTTGTCTATTCCGCAGGAAACAGAAGTTTTCAGTGTTCAGGACCTTTGCTATGGTATGTTCACAAGCATTAAATGAAGTGAAGCCTAAACGGAACATAGCATTGTCGATGGAGCTGAAGTCCAACACTTTTCATTATAGGGTCCTGTTTTCAGTTACTTATAACTTTGCCAAACTTTAATAAAAAGAAAAGGAGTACTTGTGGCACCTTAGAGACTAACAAATTTATTAGAGCATAAGCTTTCGTGAGCTACAGCTCACTTCATCGGATGCATTTGTTAGTCTCTAAGGTGCCACAAGTACTTCTTTTCTTTTTGCGAATACAGACTAACACGACTGCTACTCTGAAACCAAACTTTAATGGTTCAGTTTGGCATTTTCCATGCCAGGTGTCTGCCTTGGGCCATTTTTTTTTTTAAGTTTCAGTTAAGACAGTTCAGCCATTTCTAAACAGAAGAGTAGGGGGAAAAAACCACACCCATGTTAAAAAATAAAATGCTCATAGCAGTTTTGTAAAGCAGCTCTAGCATTCTACTGCTTTGGAGCAGTGACTTGAAATTTGGCAGGGGAGGATAGCCTGTGTTCCATGGTTGTGCCTTTTACTCTTTCCATTTGGAAAAAATGCCAAAGTTTGCCCAAGTTATGAGCTCTCAAAAAAAAAAAATCCGTTTGCACTGCTCTGTAGAGACTGGTTAGCATTTGGCAGATAAATTCTCCAAAAAATCCATCAGTACTGAGCATGCTGAGCACATGGGGCTTCAACGGCTGAACCAGATTTTCCTGGCAATCGCTTCTCCTGGCTACAAGGCACCAGAACTGAGACCAGGAAGATGAGATGGTGTCGCCTGTGCTCTCCATGCTCCCCCTGCTTGAGCCCACACAGCAAGGGTGAGAGGGAAGAAGCATCCACATGGGAATGCAGAGGGGAGAAGAGCAGGAGTTGGGGGGAGTAAACAGTCAGAGTGGGAGTTGCATGAGGCAGAGAGAGGATGAGGAGTACAGGGGAAGGGTGGACAGGAGTCACAGTTGGGAAGAAGTTGGGGTGGGGGGATGGATAGGTACAGAGGGGGAGAGGAGAAGGAGCTGAGGGGTGGATAAGAGCAGAGATGAGGAGTGGGAGCCATTTGGGGGGAGCAGATAGGAGATGAGGGTGAAGGGGGATCAGCTGATGGATGAATGGGAAAAGAGGGGACAGAACCACACCAGGAACACAGGAGTAGAAATGTCTAAAACCACTAGAGGACACTCCTCTAGAGAATGTGGATTTGAATCTGAGTCCTCAGTCTCTACATCCTAAAATAGCTGTGAAACCCACTGGCAAAGTATCTCTCATCCTGCTCCCCACCAGTAAATGGTCTACATTCAGGATAACAGCTTACTACTTCTACCAGTTACTCCATTAATTCAAGTTGCAAAAGTCTTCATTGTAGAACTAATATCTGAACCCTGCTGTTAATGGGAATCAGTAAGGTCTGACATGATAAAATTTGTTTTTTCCAGAATTTTATATATAATATAAAAATTAGGAAATTACATTTTAAGTAACCTAAAGGAATGTTTAGACTGCAAAATCAAGCATTCAAAAGTTAAGAAGTGCCAGAATTAGGATTGTTTGTGCAACCTTACCTCAGCCCCCCGTCTGTATACGTTATCATACAGCCTTTAATTATTTGATTACATACTATTTTTTCCACAGGACCTCTGTCTCATTCTGTGGCTACAGAGACTTAATTCTATCATTTCCTAACTTTTGAGAGCTTGAATTTGCAATCTTAACATTCTTACAATGTAGGGGTTTTTTTTATGCAATTAGAGAGGCATAAAAGAACAGTAGTGATAGACGGGCAGCAATAAACAAATTATTCTTTCAAGGAATTTAAAGGGTGAAACAAGCCAATGGGGTAGGAAAATAGAAAGCATTTTATGGAAGAACATATTCCTTTCCTGCATTAAATGTAGGTCTAATAGTAGAAGCCATCAGGAGAAGAAAAGGTAAGGAAATAAGGAAGATATCATACCACATAAACTAAGAAGACAAAGGAAAATGCGAGTCCAGAGGAATAATATCCAGTGAGAGTAAGAGTCCTAGAGAATTAAGATAGAAAAAACCCTCTACAGGCAGATTGTCCCCACAAGTGCTGTTCTAAAGGGTCACATGATCACTGACACCCAAGGACCAAACAGCCTAAAAAACGAATAATCATCCATGGCTTTCCATTCTAATTCTCTCTCGCTCCACAGGGAGAAAATAGGACAGCAGCATGACAGTTAGCAGAGGACTGGACTAGATGACCTCTCAAGATCCCTTCCAGTCATATGAGTCTTTGTTGTTTGAAATGTTTAAACAGAAAGAAGGTCTGCACATGGGAACCTCTCTTTTAAAAAGGTACCCAAAAACCATGTGGCAACAGTGGGATGGGAGGGAAACTCTGCACAACATGCAACAATCCATTAGTAATAAAGCTGGATGGGAGAAAGGCAAACAATAAAATCTGGGGAAGGTAAGATTTTCATATATACCAGGGATGACCAAACCACAGCTCATGAGCTGCATGTGGCTTTTTTACAGTTAAAGTGCAGCTCCCAAAGCCCCCCTACCTCCCCATTCTCCACCTACTAGATTGCGTGGGGGAGCTCGGGGCTTCTGTCCTGCAGCAGGTTAGTGGGGCTAGGGGCTTCTGCCAGAGACAACTGGTGCCTGCTGAGAGTGGGAGAGTCCATCCCTCCCGTGGCACACCTTCCCTCTTACCCTCTGCAGCCTCTCCCTTTAGCTCCCAGGTGTTGACTCTGGGTGGAGAGGCAGCACCAAAGAGCTTGGAGCTGCAGGGAAGGGCCTCTGCTTTAACTCCTTGGGGAGAGGGAGCAGCAAAAGCAGCAGCTCTCCCTGCAGCTCCCAGCTGTTTGCCGCTGCCTCTACCCAAGGTGCAGTGCCCAGCTTGCTGGCTCCAGCAGCTGCCTTGCAGGGAGGGGCCCAGCAGCACCATGTGACCAAACAGGACCAGCAAACCCTGGCAAAAATCTGGATATGGTGACATCCAGCATAGATTAAAACCTGCCACCCACCCATCCAACATTAAAAGAACAGTAAAGTTCAAAATCAAGCAGTTAAGATTAGGAATTGCCAGCTTGCCCATGTAACTTTCTACATATACCAGATGATATGATAAAGTCTTTAAATGGCAGGACAGCATACTGTTTTTCCCATAAGACCCCTGCCTCCTTCAAGTAAATGGTAATAATTCAACAGTCAAAGGAGAAAGATTTTTAAGTAGTTTACAGAAAATTAATTTCCAAAAACGTAAAGACCCAAGAAACTCTCATGCCTCAGTCTTAAGGGGGATCCTGATGAATATAAACAAACAAACCAGAAAAGCTGTAACACAACAGCCAAAGAAACATATGACCACTGCTATTATAGGTGAGAGTCAAAAATACAACCATGACTGTTTCCCTGCGACCCACCAATTGAAAAGGACTACTAGGTGTTTATTGTCAAACGTCTCACACACACACACACACACACACACACACACACACTCTCTCTCTCACCCTTTTAGTCTTTCCTCCAAAGTTCTCTCTGGCCCATTCCTCCATTGCTCTTGACAACTGCATTGTCCTCCCTCTTACCCAGGCTCACAAAAACCTCCAGGTATTTGCCTCTTTCACCTTGGTATTCTTACTAATTTCCGTTATTCCATCCTCCACAGCATCTCTAAAATTTGCCCCTTCATTTCTGACCATTTGAGGTCATTACTGTAGAATACTTTTACAAAACAACAATATTGTACCATTTAATTAATTAATACCAATATTGTATTTAATGAGGGCTCCCTGAATGACCATCTCATGGATTTCTTCCCCCACTCTTATCCTCATTATGATCAAAAAATCAATTAGAACCGCTGCACCTCTTCAGTTTATTAGGTGCCCTAGTTCAAACAAGTTCCTTGTTACTATTTAGAAACACATAGGGGAGAAATGGATGTTATTTCCCTCTTTCATGTTTCATTTTCACCCCACAGGTTATTTTATTTACTCTTTCACATCCTCTTTGATAGATTCCTCAGGCCAAGATACTTTCATACATCAAAGCAAGACTCTTCAGGCTGTGCCTAAATAAGTATGCAATCATCACCAGAATTGCAGCAAATTCTTTCAAAACTATATGTCGATTTTGTTTTTTATTGCTTTACTTTTTGCTTCCTGCTAAACAAAGACCTGGGATAACAAAATGCAGAAAAAGAGGAATATTCTTGCTTGTAGATTAGATTAACTGAGCATATTAGAGGGGTGTGGGGGGGAGAGACAAATCAATGCAAAGACGTCAATAATGTTATAAAAGGCTATATGTATTTATTTTAATTAAAAACAAGGACATATCAAGTGTCAAAAATAGCTTTCTGATAAACTGCTTGTGGTGACCATGGTTACTTGACAATCCCATCAGTAATAATAATATTAATGAATAACAACATCCAGAAATTTTTCAGCCATATCACACTATTTATTCTGACCCTCAAAATGTTCTTACTTAAGTGCAATAAACCCAGAAGATCTAAATCCCAGAAAACAGTGTAAGGCTGGCAGACCAGGTGCCAGATCATACCAAGTGCCTCACTGAAAACTGATAAATGCATAGCACCCCAGTAGGGTGCACCTGTGTGTTAGCATTATTAAAATAAATGTTAAAATGATAAAAATGTGTTTAGTACTTATGAATGGCTTGTAGGATGCTGCATGTATTCATCTCACGTATCTGTACCCTATGTCAGTGTTTCTCAACCTTTTCAGACTATTGTATTCCTTTCCAGAATCTGAAGCCCAAACCCCACAACCCAGGGCTGAGGCATGTAACTTACACCTCTGTGGTGTAAGGCCCCAGCCAATTACCCTGCTTGTCAACCCCTAACACCAGCCTTCCACTTGCTCCCCACCTCCAAAACCCCGTGACCTTCCTGGGGCTCACAACCCCCAGATTGAGAAACACTGTTCTAGATGAGTTGATGTACCCCCTGGAAGACCTCTCCCCATGGATATGCGTACCCCTGGTTGAGAACCACTGCCCCATGTTATAGAGCAGGAATCGGCCACCTTTGGCATGCAGCCCACCAGGGTAAGCTCCTTGGAGAGCCAGGCCAATTTGTTTACCTGCCACATCTGCAAGTTCGGCCGATGGTGGGTCCTACTGGTTCACCGCTCCGGGTCAACGGGGGCTGCGGGAAGCAGTGCAGCCGAGTGATAGCAAACGTTTGCATTGCAAACCTCTATAATTGTATAACTCACCAAACAGGAAATAATGAAAATAAAGTGCTTGTCCCGAACAAAAAGGCCTAATGAAAGCAAATAAGCCATTCTGAAGCATCAAAGGACAGAGACCTGGCTGCATGCATTCCTCACCCCGTCCAGGAAGGGGAGACCTGTGCATGAACTCATCCCATCATCTTGGACTCAGAGATGAAGAGGATAAAAATCCCTGACAAGGAGAAACGTGATTACTTTTGGTGCTTGGACTCTAAAGAGTCAAGAATAATTAAGCATAAGCAGAAGACCCTCAGCTGTTTTGCCTGGATTAGCCCCAAAGGACATGTACAGTCAGTTTATGATATAAGTTTATATTACCTTTTGAAACTCAAGACTCATACTAATTTTTGTGTGTGTATATGTTACCTGCTTTAACATTGTAAATAACTCTCTATTTCTTTTTCCTAGTTCATAAATCTTTAGGTAATTACTGGATTGGCTAAAGGTGCTGTCTTTGGTTTGCAATCTAAGATATTATTGATATGGGGTGAGTGACTGGTCCCTGGGACTGGGAGCAACCTGGGTAACAAGATTGCCTGGGTAACAAGACAGACTGAATGCTTGAGGAAAGTGCCTGTGACTCCATGGTAAGACTATCATAGCGCTTTAGGTGGTCACAGTTTTTAGTGGATTGGTGAAATCTAATTATACCACACAGAACCAGTTTAGGGTTTTGCTCTGCTTCTTGACAGTCTGCCCTGAGGTTGTCACTGATGGTCGTAAGCCACTCCAGATAGCATGACAAACCGATATTGCAGTCTGAATCTTTCCTTCTCCTCAAACACAGTACTGTACTGAACAGAACACCAGGGATGAAATTAATCATGGTGTAAACTACTTTTTACCTTAACTGATCCAGTTTACACCAGCTGAGGGCCTGACCTAGAGTGCTTAGAGTTTCCTCTTGAAGAGGCTTATGTGTTAGCTATGCCTCATGGCAGCAGTCAGAGGCACTATGAGGCTTATCACCCACTTTATTTAGCCAAATTCTTAAGCCACACCAATGTGAATCCAGAGTAATTGATAGAATTTGGCCCTCAGATTTTAATCAGTCTGTACTTGGGCAAATTCCCAGTCTTCTCCTTTCTTCGCTCATACTTTACAATGGGTATGCACGTCTTCAAGAAGATCAACTAAGTTTCCCTCTTTAAAAGGATGTTAATTTCAAAACCAAGTGATGACAGTTTAAATGTCATCACTGTTAACTATTTCACTACTTCTCATTTTAGCAGAAACATCTAGTTGATCTCAGAGTCCCAAATTGTTTCCCACACCTTTCTTTGTGGGAAAAGGCCCAGCAGCTCCCCCACCCCGCAACTGTCAAAGAGTCTGACTTTCCCCGATAATGCAATTATCCATTTTCAATATAAAAAAATTCAGCACATTGAAAATTAAACACCTAGAGGCAGTAGAATATAAATAACACAAGGAACATTGGACCGATTGTACTATTTATATTTAATACAATCAATACTTCCTGTCTATCTTCTTAGATCAATCTGAAGCGGCTACAGAATCTCTATTCTGCCACCGTAAGGGCCTTGTGGAAGAATTTAAGGAAAGCATGCTTTGGAGAACATGATGCCTTGAGTATCATAGGTGATCTAGTCAACGTTTGTTTGGTTATTTTTGGGACCTATATTTTCAAGAGGCATTAATGATTTTGGGTTCTTCCCTTTTTTGGATGTGTAGTTTGAGAAACCTGAAAAGATTTTGCCCTCTGAAAATTAGGCCCTTTTTTTAAAGGTGTCAAATTGGACACCCAAAAATTGAAGTATGCAAAATCACTAGTCACTTTTGAAAATTTAGCTCTTGGTTCTTCACATTTCATCTTTATAAAGTTACCTAAGGGACTTCCAGATAGTCTGGTGACATCATAAATTTTAAAGCACCATTTACCTTACACACTAAACACAGATGGACAGAAATATTTACTATCCATTAATTGAATTAAAAAAAAAATCAGTTTCACCTAAATTAGTGAATAAAGTTACTTGAAAAATAATGTGAACGAGATATCTTTTATTCATAACATTTTAGACCATACAGACTAAAGAATGGTTTTAGCAGATTTTTTGACAAGAAAGCAGGAACTGAAACAGAACACATCAATAAACATCAATAAAGTCTGAATGCATCAACTCAAAGTCTTTGATCTTAAAAAGATTTTAGTCTTTGCCATTTGCATGTTTCTGAGCTCAGAAGATACAGTGAGAGGTTACAGACACAGCAAAACACTGGAATAAAAAAAACTATGTATTTTGCTTCAACAGTTCAACAACCCCATCACTATCACATCACATCTATTTTTGTTAAGGATTGCAAAATACAACCACACTGTCAGCAAGTCACTCAGAATTGGCACTCCGACATCACGGTGATGAGTACCAATATAAGAATTTAGACAGATATTGCTCTTAGCTGCTACTCACTTCCTGCCACAGCATTTAATTTTTATTATGATTATCCTAATAATAGTAAATAGTTGATTTTATAGCACACTTGCCAAAGCACTCAGGAAAGGGGGGAGGAAGGCACTGTGCAACAGAATAAATACAAAAATAATGTAATAAAAGAAGAATATTCTTTGAAATTCAATATCAGAGGCACATGATGCACAGTTTAGTATTTGAGGTTTATTGTGAGGAGTATGAGAACATCAAGATTTTCTAGATTATGGAGAATCTTTAATTTGGTAAGACTCAAGTTACAGTATTAGATTTGCACTCTGGGTGAATTCTTAGCAGTGGGCCACACTTAGTAACTTGCTCTTTCTGCCAGCCTCATATCCCTGCCCCCACCAGATAGAGAGACTCTCTCTCCTAGCTGTAACTTTCTTCTGCAACATCCATTCCATGGCATACAGGCAGAAGAAGAATTGCTTTTCCTCTCTCGTTAGGTATGAGGAACTCCTCATCTTCAGCATGTTTATACATGGTTAGTACATGCCAGCACAGGCGTCCCTCTTTGTCAAGGAGTCAGTGTTCCACAGTCAGCTTCAAAGGGACTCTGTGTAGGTCTGACAGACCGACTACAGCAGGGTCATTTTTGTTTTTATTTTTCTGGAATAAGCTTTATCTCAAGGATCTGAACACGTCTGACTGTGGCTGACAGGGCCATCTGAAAAGAGAGGAGAAAAGGCAAGAAAAGCAGAAGCCCGATACCATTCATTGACTGTATTTCAGTCCTCTAAGGAGGTTGTCTTGTGGTCATTTACCTATTCCAATATAGCATTTCACTGTTTCACCTGCATTTTAGACACGTTTTCAGGGGCTGAAACACTGCTCTTCACTGTCAATGTAATCTTAATATTTTTTTTGGTATAGTATTGATATAGCATAGTAAAGATTAGTCTAACATTGATGCCTTTTACATGCCATTGTCCCAGTACATTTTTTATGCTGCAGTTAAAGGCACAGGAACTCACAGATGAGCAAATGGTCACAGCATAGCCATCACATACCAAACTGCTTCTGTGATTCTGTAGAGATTGTTTTTTTCAGACCCATCTATACGATATGCTTCTTGTTTCCTAATACGGTAGTTTATTTATGACCTAGCACTGGCAGAAAAGTCTTCTGAATGCAAAGCTGCCCAATAGGCCGTTATTGTCATATTATCAATGATATATCACCACTCCACACATGTGAAGCCATTGTATGTGCTCTTTTTGCATCATAATTGATTGTCAGATGGAAAGTTTCATGTAGCTATGAAACATTTTTCTTGGCAATCCATCTTCAGCGGGGAAAGCAATGTGATATTTCTCCTGTAGCTGTGACTTTATGGGAACCATCAGCCAGCAACAGCAGCTATGATAGCATCATGCCACACACCCGTACTATATATTCTTAAACTAGATACATTGGTGATTATAGTACAGTGCACTCACAGCATACGTTTCAGGTGATGTACAATGTAGATAAAGTATTTCACAGAAGAGAAGAGGGACTGAACACGATTACTCAGAGAATATGCAGAGATTCAAGAAGAAAAGACTATGAAAAGTAAATACTATTGTGGCATCTGATACTGAAAATATGCCTCATTTTTTTTAAAGACAAGAACTTAAAACAGTGCTCTAATAGGTTTACAGTGTTTGCCTGAACACCCCATCTTACTAGCAGGTGGCGATGCTCCTGGGAAAAGAATTAGCGGGTTCTGCTGACTCACTGAGGCCGGTGTCTTATTACTCCACCTGGATATAGGGGAGGCTCACTAGAGAGAGGATCTAGGATATGGGTTTAGCACTACAGACGTAGGAAACCTAGATTTAATTCTGCCTGGGGAGGAGAGTTGAACTGAACTTTACGTGATTGCTAATTTCTGTGCTAATAAACCCATCCCTGGGAAAGGGGATGGGTTTGGACTCAACTTATAGGTTGTAGATTTTTTTATATCTAAGACCAGGTTTGGGAAAGAAACCTGCACACAAGCACTTTCCAACAAAATCTCAAAGCACTCGACAATATACATTTCAAAAACTACACAAAGTATCCAGAAAGCTCACCACTACTCTGTAGCCACCTGAGATGTGAAATTTGCAGGGCAAGTAACAGTACACAGCTGTCAGGTTTCAGAGTAGCAGCCGTGTTAGTCTGTATTCGCAAAAAGAAAAGGAGTACTTGTGGCACCTTAGAGACTAACAAATTTATTTGAGCATAAGTTTTCGTGAGCTACAGCTCACTTCATCGGATGCATTCGGTGGAAAATACAGTGGGGAGATTTATGTACACACACAGAGAACATAAAACAATGAGTTTTATCATACACACTGTAAGGAGAGTGATCACTCAAGATGAGCCATCACCAGCAGCGGGGGGGGGGGACAGGAGGAAAACCTTTCATGGTGACAAGCAAGGTGGGCTATTTCCAGCAGTTAACAAGAACATCTGAGGAACAGGTTTCAGAGTAGCAGCCGTGTTAGTCTGTATTCGCAAAAAGAAAAGGAGTACTTGTGGCACCTTAGAGACTAACAAATTTATTAGAGCATAAGCTTTCGTGAGCTACAGCTCACTTCATCATGCATCCGATGAAGTGAGCTGTAGCTCACGCAAGCTTATGCTCTAATAAATTTGTTAGTCTCTAAGGTGCCACAAGTACTCCTTTTCTATCTGAGGAACAGTGGGGGTGGGGTAGGGGTCAGCTGGTCTGTGTAGGAAGTAAATACCATATCTGTTTCAAATTGCAGGAGGATTACTAAGTTGAACTTGGCAGAATTAATATTTTCTTCTGTTTTGTTACATCATTTCAGGTTTTCCATTCACAGGGCTCATCTACATTAGAAAAATAACCCACTGGCTGACAATGGTTGACAGCAATGGGTTTCTCCTGGCTTCTCCTCAATTGTTAAAGTGCTCGTGCAGACAATACAAACAGTATCACAAGGTACCACACCTTCTCTAAATAGTCTGAAAACAGTTTTGTCTCATCTATGCTAGTGGATACTTTGTTTTCCCACACTAGCTGAAGTGTGTCACACAATATTTGTCTTTGTTGTTCCCCCCTCACAAACACTTCAGTGACTGCTTAACATACACAAGCAGCAAAAGTAATGCAGGCCAAAAGTCTCAGTCTCCTTAGTCAGCTGTCCCATAGTTGGTTTACCCTTTATGCCAAGATCTCAGATATTTTCTGTAATCAATTAATTGAACAACCCTATTGCAAGATGTTCCGTTGGATGAGTGAGCCCTCAGGGGATGCTGGGAACATCTCATTTCTTCTAACTTGAGTCTTCCCTACACTGAACATTTTTTCCTTAAAGTTTCCTGACATTGCCATAACTGGTGGAAGAGCACTGGGGACAGGGCACAGCAGGCCACCTGTGTTTTTACCACCAGGTCATCTAGACCAGCCAAGATTAGATCAAGTCTACACTATGCAGTTAGGTTGACATAAGTTGCCCTGCATTAACCTAGCTGTGTAAGTGTCTTCATTTAAATTTGGCGCCTGCCGATGTAAGTGCCCCTCTATGCCGCTTTAGTAACACCACCTCCCCGAGTAGCAGAGAGTCACAGTTGATATAATTAGGTCAACACAGTGTCAGGGTAGACACTGTGTTCCTTATGTTGACTGTTACTGGCTTTCGGAGCCATCCCACAATGCCCCAAACTGACAATACAGTTGATACGAGTGCTTCTGGTGAGGCCACAAACTGCCTACACAAGGAGCCAAGTGTGCAAACACACAAGCGATTTAAAAACTATGGCGGCTGTATGCCAACCTAAATTAGGTTGATATAATTTTCTAGTGTAGACATAGCCTTAGTCAACCCTGTGGTTAAAAGACTTATGGCCAATCTACACTAGCTTTCCCACCATGGAGGTGCAACTGGTTGTAGCAATGGTGGGGATATTTTTTAGAAAGGGTCTAATGTAGAGAAAACCTGTGCTTGGATTCTGATGGCAGGGCTGAAAATGCAAAGAGAAGGACTTTCTGCTTTCCTTTTCCACCTTCTTCAATTTTAGCTCTTTGCATTTCCATGTTATTTTCAATCAAGTAAATGTGAGGCAGACATTAACAAGACTCAGATGGGACCAAGTTGTTATGACAGTCCTGGGGGGCCAGTTAGCCACAAATAACATTTTGTCCCTTTTGGAAGAAGCATGTCCCACGGGGTGTGAACAGAGTGCAGTCCTTATAGTGCTCTGAGAGCTGGGACTGAACATCCCTGGCAATTTGGTGGAGGGAGGGAGGGAAATATTTAGGGGGCATAAGGAACCTATGTTAGAGCTAAGGACAATCAACTCCGAAACAGTGTAAAAAAAAAAACAAAACCAAAAACAAAAAAACCCAACAATTTAGGATTGGAAATCATGCTCCCAGAGGACAATTGATTTCCTTTTGGCCACAGGAAGAAAATACCCGGGCATGGTTCCTGCACCTCAAAATAGATTATATTTTTCTTGTTACAGGTATTCACCAAAGAACTGAAAGCCCAAAAGACCACAGTGAGTGAGATAACCTCCAGGGATCGTAATGATTGTGGGAAATGTTGCTTTTATTTTGTCCGCACTCATAGAAAAGGACCAGTGAGCAGAAAGTAAAATTCAATGTTTACCTTTTTGAATCCTTGAGAAACACAAATTAATGTTAACTTACAACTAGCCAAACATTAGTGCCATGGGTCCAAGATGGCCATTTTATCTCAATTTGAGCACAAGAATATCTGTAGTCATGAATTAGATGTTATATCACTATTGATTTCACTGGAGTTACACTGCTATAAAAAGAGTGATGAGTCAGCACCAAGCCCATCTATACAATAAGATTAGAGGAATGTCACTCTGTGAGTCACTCTGAAGCCTAAGATATCTGCCGAGTCCGTGTGAAGAGATGGAAGCAGCTACAAGCATGGCTGAGAGCTCTTTTTGTTTAGGATAGTGATTGGTGTTCTGTTACTGGCCTGTTTTTAAATTCTCAGCCATTTTCAGCATTTGTTTTTTGTTTTTAAAAAGCAAACAAACCACACACAAAACTTTACGAGTTACACCCACGTAACAGCACAGGCTTCCAGCTACTGCTGAGATGTAATTGATTTTATTCCTACTCAGAACCATTACCTAAATTTACATTCACATGATTTATACACATTTCAAGAGGAGCAACATTTTTATCTTCGGACATTTTCGCACAACAATAGACAGACAAATATTTTCGCAAGTGGCCCCATCCAAATATTATCGAGCTATAGAGATAGTGAGGGATTTCTCAGACCCAGATTAACCAACATATACATGCACAGGGCCCCCATGTTGGGGCAGGGAACAAGGAGGCCCTGACCACCAGAAGAAAAAATGGGCAACTGGCAGCCCCGCAGCCACATCCAGCCACTAGATCATTTTATTTGGCCATCAACCCATATGCTGAAAAAGAGGAAGCCCCTCCTCCCCCCAGTCTCACGGCATTGCTCCTGCATCCTCCACATGCAACCTATAGCCTGCTGCTGGAATGGCCGTAGGAAGCATGCTGCTGTGAGAGCACTCTTTTGCCTGCGAACCATTTGCTTAAGAGCAAAGGGTGCACAGGCTATTGCTGCTGCCTTAACTGCTCTGGAAACTGGTGCTGCTTGCTGTTGCCTGTGGAACGGTATATAGCCTCCTAGAACAAGAACAAAGACAGTAAGGCCCACCAAAAGGTTTTAGTGGATTTTGAGGCCCTCCACTACCACATACTGTGTCTAGTTTAAGGAAGGTGCCCCCCCTTCCTTAAACAAATTCCATAATGCACCATGTCCCCCAAATTTCTTTAATCTGGCACTGGGCCTCCTGCTCTGCCCACTCTGTATAGAAGTTCAGTTGTCAAAGGCTTATTTCCTCCTGCATTAGGGGAATACAAGAGTTACCATTCTGGGTCAGATCGGACCTCCATCAAACCCAGGATCCTGTCTCCAACAATGGCCAGCACTAAGTGCTTCAAAGGAATGTGTACGAACCCTGCAGCAGGCAGATGTGAGACAATCTGCCCCTATGCTAGCTCTCGTGCTTGTCTCAGATTTAATCTCTCTTCCAAAAAAATGTGTATCATATTCTTGACATCCATATAAATGCACAATCCCTCTCTCAGTTTTGCTAAGTTCTTGGCTCCAATGACTTCCTGTGGCAATGAGTTCCACAGTGTAATTACACACTGTATGAAAATTAATCTCCTTTCATCAGTTCTGGATTTACCAACTTTTAAATTTAAATTAACAGTCTTATTCTTGTGTTATGAAATAGGAGAACCAATGCTCCCAATCTACCTTCTCTATACTATTTATTATTTTTATCATGTCCCCTCACATTCATCTTCTTTCTTATGTAATCAATCCCATGCCCCTAATCATTCTCCTTGCCTTTTTCTAGATTTGCTGTAATTCTGCAATATCCTTTTACAGATGGGGTGACCAGTACTGCACATAGTATTCTAGATGAGGCTGCACCATGGATTTACAGAACAGCACTATAATATTTTCCGTATTATTCTCCATCCCATTCTCTATGCATCCTAACATTTTGTTAGCTTTTTTGACCACAGCTACAAATTGACCCCTGATTTTCATTGAGCTGTCATCCCAGTTCTACCCAGGTCCTTCTCTCAAGTTAATACAAGCAATATAGACCCTTGTAAGGTCTATAAGTAATGTCTATTTTTCCCACCAATATGTGAATACTTCCCTCCAATTCCTTTATACCTATCTCCTCAGAGTTATACATATGATGTGGGAGATTATGTACTACTTATTATTAATATCTTTAGTAATGCTTATAGCACCCCACTTATTCAGATCAGCATTGTGCTTGTGCTAGGCATTGTACAACCACATAGCAAGAGATAGGCTGTGAATCTTTTGGGGACAAGGACTTAACTTAGACAAGACAGACAAAAGGTGGGGAGGGGAAAATGGAAGCACTGAGAGGTGAAGTGATTTGCTCAAGGACACAACAGATCAGTGGCAGAGGTCAGAAAGAACCTAGATTTCTTGAGTTACAGTGGAGTGCCCTATCCACTAGTGTCCTTTGCCTTTTCAGTGTGCTCCTAAATGGGCATCTCCTAACATAGTCTTACTGCTTTGAAGAAGTCTGCAGAATAATCAATCGCATTTCACTTTGTGAATTAGGGCCTACTTTAACTGAATCTGACAACAACAACTGGTAAACACTGGTCAGGTTACTAACACAATGACTTACAAGAGCACACTATTTAAAGTGAATTTGGTTTTATTAAATGTTTTATTGAGCAATGAGTATTGTTGGTCATAGTGTATTATAGCCTATAATAATTCTGGGATAATAATGTTTGCAATTACAGTTATTACATACCTTATTAGCAAGTGACATGAAAATATTTTGGGGTACTGACATTGGGCTATTACTGCTCCATACCATACCACAAAGGAAACATGCACATAAAAGTGATCTTGATGAGATTTGAAGATATTACATTAAAAACTAAAATGGTATCTTTCAATCTGATGGATTTGATCATCTTATACCAACAGTGATTTCTCTACAAGACTCTAAGGAGACGCACAAAGACACAAAAAGGACCATGAATGACTAGAGCCATGGAAAACATTAACTGGTGGGATAAAATCATAACTGGTGACATATGTCAAAATCCTCAATGAAGGCATGTTTGTTTGAAGCTGACAGAAGAAAAGGTAGATGAATATTAGAAATTTTGATTCAAGATGCTCCAGATAAATACAAAGCCAAGAGGATAAACTCACCTAGAATCTAGGATAAGTGGCAGCTGCAGCTATAGGTTTATTGTAAAGCCTTCTCTGCACTGGTGCAAATCTCTACTACAGTCAGGCAAAGCCTCTGTAAGCTCCAATTGGCACCAGATTCAATTTACACTGATTTCAAGTAGTGGTAAAAGGCACTGGTGCAAATCATGGGTTATAGTGGTTTTGTCTGTCTTCTCTAGGTCTGCGCATTGATGCAGTTATGCCCATAGTGCAGATGAGAGAGTTAGGTACCTCTTATTAATTTTCAGTGGGAGTTTGGCACTTACCTGCTCCTTTGTGCCTTAGAAAAATCTCCCCCAAAGCTTAGAAGCGCAGGGCCAAAATGACAGCTGAATAAACAGTCAGGGTGCTCAGCCTGCATATAAACTTTTATCATATTGTATGTAGCATTAGGTACCATATTTCAAAGTGTTGTTTCTCTTAATGCAATGGATAAAATCTCTTCCTAGGAATCTGATATTAATACAGACATTCTTTGCACACAAGACAGTATGTAACATGGAAGTGATCTCTGTTTTACCAACTCATCTATAAAGAGGTCATATGGTTTCATGTAGCAATGTGTTGGATTATAAACATTCCCTAGGGGTACTGAAAAGGTAGTCTTCTGAAGGGTTACTAATTAACTCAAATAATAGTGTGATCACAACCCAAAGTAATTACTATGCAAAGGTGGCTACTGTTAAGCTGAGGCTGTCAATGGGAAGCTACAGAACTGTGCTGCGTAATCTGACAAAACAGTGAAGAAGAAGAAGAATACAAAGATGAACTGATTTTAAGTGTCCCCAGACTTCATACTGTGAGGGGGATGTGTGACTTTTTATCCTCAAAAATAATGGGTGGGGGAGAGCAGGAACTCTGATCATGTAGGGCCTGAAAGCATTTTGCCACTAGAGCAGGAGCAAGCAGAATGTCTTCATTGCTGATGGAGGAAGCAGGCTTACCTGTGACATTTGCTAGACATACTCAACTGCACTATTTTGCATTTGCCAGCTAGCACACAGTGACAGAGTCATTATAACCCCTCTAGGGACTGGAGTGGTGCTGCACGCACTGCTAGCCAGTTTCCTGTCCAGTGCTTTATAGACAAATGGCTACCTCCTACAACAGTGTACTAGCAGAAGATGGGGCTCCCTGCACCATCTCCAGATTGTATTCTCTGGGCAGTGATTGCATGTTCCAGGCTGTAAATGAGATCGAAAATATAATATGCAAGTTATAAATCAAATGAATGCAATAGTGAATTCTATAGCACCTGCCATTTAGAGCCTATGCTAATAAATAACGAAAGCTAAACAAACTGCATTTGTAGCAAAGAGGGTGCAGCCAGAGATTCCACTGGTATGAGATATGTGCCTCATATAACTCACAGTCCAAAGTATACACCTGAGGAACCAAAAAGGGCTTACCACACTGTATATGTGTATAAGGTACATCCTGACAGTATAGTAGTAGCAGCATTGATTACGTTCAGGTCCCAGATTGGGCTGTAAGACCTGCGCAGGAAGCACAGTGAGTGGGAGCATGCTGGTGATAAAACACCATGTGCCTTGCTTTAAGCAATCCCTTCTGAGAGAAGGATGTAATCAATGGGTTATTAAACTTTTGGGCACATAGCTTTCACTGAGTTTAATGGAAACTCATGGGCGGAGTTTGCAGACTAGGCCCTTGTTCTTATCAAAGTGTTCATTTACTGCTAAAATGAGACAGGGACACCTCTTAATAATGCTATCCCACACTCAGGATAAATTGAGATTAAGCCTTGAACAAGGATCAATGAAAACAAGAGTCCACTGAAGCCTTGTGTTACATTATTTTCCCCTTAATATTTATTATTGCAAATATTTCCATTGATTTACATTTCTCTGGCAGCTGAATAATGATGCTGAAATACTGTATGAAAAATGAACACTGAAAATAAACAATGATGTTAAATTGTGGCATCAACCCATTTTTGTGCTCAAAGAATTTCCTCTGCAAGCCAGGAATTTCTTTAAAGGAAACTTTGATTGTATGGGGAAGATTCTCTGCTGCATCCAGCAAGAGCGCGGGGAGGTGACATGGCCCTGTTTATGGATTCCCAGTTCTCTGCCTCAACTCCAGTTTTGCCACAGGTTAGTCTGCTCTAATTTGCACCATGTGGATACCCTAAGGGCCATATGCCAGCTAGTGATAACCAGAGCACAGGGCACTATGGCCATTTTCCCAGCACACTGCTCCCTGTCCCAGTGCCAGGCAATGTAGAAATGCAGCTACTAGAACTACCTCTACTGCCACTAAACACTCCTCCACATGTGGTTATACCCGGCAGAAGACTTGTGAGAGGTTGATGTTCTCTTTGTTGCACCTGAGTGATGCAAAAAGAGCACAAAAAACAAGGAGTCCTTGTGGCACTTTAGTGACTAACAAATTTATTTGGGCATAAGCTTTTGTGGGCTAAAACCCACTTCATCAGATGCATGGAGTGGAACATACAGTAGGGAGGTATAAGTACACAGCATATGAAAAGATGGGACTTGCCTTACCAAGTGGGGGATAAGAGCACAGAATCTGTTCCTTTATGTTCAAATGTTCCCAAAATGGAACATTTAGGGTTTGGCATTTTTTGCTGCTGGACCTATTGCAGGTGTCACTTTGGCTATGAATGCTCCTCCTCCAGATTATGCAAATTGCTACTGGTATTGCCAGAGCTTGCCCAGAGGTCCAATAGTCTAAATGTACCCTCCACCAGAAACATGAGAGAAAATTGTAGTCACTAGTAATACCAGTAGTTGCTTTTCAAAATCGCCTCACATTGATCCAGTTCTGTTCTCTGTGAAGGTACAGCTTCAATTTTGCTCTGGAAACTTTGATCAAGCTATATTGTCAACACAATTCCTTTCAGACAATTCACTGATGCTGCATTCTACAGACAGCCTGAGTCAAACATCATTTGTTAATGTTACTGACATAATATTTCCTTTGTTTTAGATGTGTTTGTGCTCTTGTATTTGTTCAGGAAAGATTAGCATATGTGGTATCTTATAAAGGGCAGCACCTGCTTTAGGCAGTTGATTATCTATGTTGACTTCCTGAGTGATCTTCTGAGGGATATTAACAAAAATGATTATTAGTGAAGATGAGAGCATTATTTGGTGCTTGCCAACAAGCATAACGTGTCAGTCAGGAACACCTTTGAATAACATCATCCATGGTGCAAACTACAGAAGGATTATGCTACGTTGGCCTCATTTTCTGAAACCAGACAGATGCTCAGAGACTTGTGAATGACTACATTACTTGCAGTGAACAGATTGCTCTAGGGTATGTATGTATTGTTTCTTAAATGTGTAGTAGGAAGCCACTCCAGGTGGGTATAAGGAAGGTTCTATGGAGAAGCATTAAAGTGAAGAAGATGGAGAAAGAAGAGTATATTTAACTCTTTTCTAACAAAGAGTCTTCTTTGGTGTTTGAAGAAAGCCATTGTTTCTGCAATTCTGTATCAGTGAGACCTGCAGGCATTCGGTACCATGTTTAATTTGGACCTTCATGCAGTGGAAATATGCAGTGGTGAGATCTGAAAGCAGGTAGGCAAAACTGACAAAGGTACACTAAAAGCCAATTAAAAGGCAGTATGTAAAGACTGCAGTGTCAGATTCAAATCAGGGTTAGCAATGCTTACCCTATTTCCTTAAGGTGCTGCCTATAAAAGCAATGAAAGTACTGAATGTTACTTGTGCTGTCTTATATTATTAGCTATGAATATGGTGCAAAAATCAGATAGGGAAATTGGCTTGAGAGACAGTCTATTTCATAACTGTGGTACAGTGATAAGAACATGACACTTCTTTGGTAGGGCGAGTGGAAGGTAGTGAATTTGCTTATTAGTTTTCTTATCCTCTATCACGTAAGTCCTTGCTGCTTCCTAAAGCTACAGTATACCCATCTAAGAAGGAACATATTAAAAACATCTGGCCCAAGTCAGGAATGTCTGAATCAACTTCTTACTTCAGGATCAAAACATGAACAGTTAAGATAAGTTTCTTCTGTAAGCCCAGACAAGTAAATACCCTGAATTCATCTGAGTTTTCAAAACAACTTTTCAAGGCCATGCCAGTTGACTTTCTGATCACAGTACCAGGGGAAGTGGGGAGAAGGGCCTCAAAAGCTTCTAAAGCTTCTCTGTCCTCAGTACTAATTCTGAGATGCCACCTTCATTCATGAGCTGTAACTCTTACTAACAGCTACTTGTTAAGCACCAGAAGTGTGTTTAGTACTGTAGAGGTGCGAAGGATTTCAGGAGCAAGGGTTTCGCGGGCCTCACAGAATGCATTGATTTGAAGCCAGCAAGCCTTTCTTCCAGTCTTCATTTTACTTGGGCTTTGTCAATGAAGCTTTTTATCTTCTCTTTCTCTCCTCAAGTTAAGTACTTGTTGAAAAAAGGAACACTTAATTTGACATGTGTTTATAGTAAGCCTATGTACCCTTAAAATGTGTCCCAGTCATGGCCCAATCTGCACAGACTTGCATATGTGCTGCAGAACTTTTGGCACTGATTGGAATGGTACTGGTCCCAGCATGTAAAGTTAAGCACATGTGTAAATCTTTTCAGGACTGGATCTTAGCTTTCTACTGTTTTTTTTTTAAAATGCTGTTGTACAAAGCTTGGGCTCAATCCTGATAGGAGCCTTTCCAATGACTTCACTGGGCTTGGGCTCAAGCACTAGGTCAGTAGGAGACTGCATGTTGTAAAGGTTCGTGCTTTGCAGCAGTGAGCCCCCATTTGAAATAGCTTGGGGAAAAAATTAGAAAACAAATATTCAGTAAAGGTATGGTTGTTACAAGAATAAATGCAAACTATTATACAAATTAGGTGTTGCCCTTGGGCTCTCAGTAAATGGTCAAAAATATAGCTTGAAATAATTTACTATAGTGTTTTGGGCCATTTCTGTAATTTTTTAAAAGGATTAAGAACTCTGTCCTACTCACCAAGCATTTTGCCATTCACTCAGGATTATAAATAAAGGTCCTGAATCATCAAAGCACTTAAGGACTGCTTAAGTCCCATTGCAGTCAATGTAATTTCAGCACATGCTTGAGTGCTTTCCTGAACTGGGGCCTGGAAAAAGAAGAGGGCAAAGAACTCTGGGATTTTTTGTTTGAATGTACAAATGAGGCACTGGGGGCTGATTTTTATTTTTTGTTTGTCATTGCCACTGTGTGTGCAAGAGAATTGCTCAGCTAGACCACATGGAAATTAGCCTCTGGCAACAGTTTATGGAGATGACACAACCAAATGAGAAAACCATAAAGCAAAAAGTGTTCATTTCATTTTTTGGAATGTTAAAGTTTCACTTTCTGATGACAAGTAGCTATGAACTAAGTCTCCCAAGACCCCAGATAACCTGATCCACACAGACTGGTCATTTTATACATACACATACAGTTTTTCACCAACTATTTAACAAAAGAAAATGAGATTAAAAATATTTCATACCTAAAACATTTAAGCAACACAAAGCCTCAGAGAGACTGGGAAGTGAGATGGGAAGAAGATACGATGGGAGGAAAGAATTGCTCATTTTAAAATATTTATTTTTGGACAAAGAGAATAAGCATATAATCCAAACATTAGGAACTGAATAAGAGATGCAGAATGTATTGATGTGCCATAGCACAGAACCTACAAATAGCAGAATCCTCCTAGTCACAGAATAACTTCATTATAAACAATTCAGTGGAACTGAATTTGCAATCCATACGTAGTACTCCATTAATTCGTTCAGCACTTTATTAAGTTGTTGTTTGCTGTAAAAAGGGTCTGCTCTATATAAATATTCTGTATTGTCTAGGGACCTTTACATAAATACAGCATTCATTTCATATCTGTTTCCTTTATCAGAGTCTTTTCTCTCAATCTGATTTTACTGAATACAGACTCAACATAAATTTACATTCGCACTCTCCTTCCTTTTCTGATATTAGTGCTTCCAATCAAATGATGGGTCATTCCAGGGGTGTGCACAAGGGGGAGGGGCAAGCAGGGGCACAGCCTTCCTGCCAATAATCGGAGGGGGCACAAAGCTCCTCCAGCCCCAGAGCTGCAGGGTCTGGGGGGGGGGGGAGGGGAGTGAGGTACAGAACGTGCCACAACAAAAGCGGTCAAATTTAAATTCCTGTGCATGCCCCTGGGTCATACTGAACCTGCAGTTATTCAAATTTTACATAATTTCTTACTTGACAGCATAGTGACTAACTGTATCCAACAAGAAGCAGAAGGGCGTATGTTGTTGTTACGAGTCAGTTTACAATTAAAAATGTTGTACTTTATTTACAGGCTGGGGCCAAAGGTCATACAGAGATTCCTGCGAACATGGAAACAGAAGCACCTGAAACCTGAGGCTGAAAACTACATCCACTTGAAGGCATGCTGCCACTGCGGGACCCTTCATAATTCCAGGAGATAAGAAGTACTCAAATTTGGCTTTCAGACACAATAGTGTTATGGTATGTGAGGCTAGGCCCCTATACTAACTTATAGATGTCCTAAAATTATGGCAAGATAGAAGTGATTCACCCACATATCTTGCAGTTATTACTCTTTATTATTGTATTACAACTGCACCTAGAGGCCCCAGTGTGCTAGGTACTGTATGTGGGGGTATAATATGTGGCCTTTTATCTATTATCAAACCCTCATGGCACCATGGGGAGCTGCACTATCTGACTCCATCCCCCTTTATGCAGACACACCCAAGTCTGTGTTTGTCAAGTCCTTGTTATATATACTCCAGCCTGCAATAATTTCTGTCCCCTTCAGCACAACAGGCAGTCACAAGTTGCATGGCTCTAGCGCATGCTTGACAGCCCTAGATTTCTTTGCCAAAGGAATTGACTGGAGTGGACTGGGCCCAGGCCCGTGTTCGGAACAGCCACAATCCCTCAGTCCCTCGCTGCTCTCTGAACTCTCTCTTCTCTCTGAAGGCTTTGCCAACCTCTTGCTCTGCTCCTCCCACTTTGTAATATTAGCTTCTCAGACAGCTTCTCACCAGTCTGCTGGACAGATCCTTACTCTACAATCTAACGGCTGCCATTCCCCTCCTTTTACTGAGGTCCTTAACCTTTTATCAGGCCCCAAGTGCTTCCCTGTCTAATTAACTGCCGCCCGGTTACTCAGTGTGTTAACTGCTCCCAGGTAAACACGAGCGGTCTCATTTCCCCTTCTGTAGCCTGTGAGAGGTAGACTAGGACCCTGACTTCAGAGGGCCAGATACCCTCGGACAGGGTGAAAAGGGGTAAATTCGTAATTGTTGCACACCCAGTAATTTTATTCTTAAAGTTACTTAAATTTATAGTCTTGAGAAACAAGAACGGGTAGGCCAGCTCTTACTGTTTCTCTCAATAGCATTTCATGGATGTGACACCCACTATTTTAGCCACAGGGGATCTTTTACACAGCTTAGGGGACTTCACAATTAGGATAGGGTTGCCAACTTTCTAATCACACAAAACCAAACACCGCTGCCCTGCCCCTTACCCGAGGCCCCGCCCCCTGCTTACTCCATCCCCCCTCCCTCCCTCCCTCGCTCACTTTTCCCCACCCTCACTCACTTTCACCGGGCTGGAGTAGGGGGTTGGGTGAGGGCTCCAGCTGGGGTGGTGGGCTCTGGAGTGGGGCCAAGGATGCTAGGTTTGAAGCATAAGAGGGGGCTCAGGGCTGGGGCATGTGGGGGGGTGCGGGCTCCGGGAGGGAGTTTGGGTGCAGGAGGGGACTCTGGGATGGGGTAGGGGGTGGTGGTGTGGGAGGGGGTTCAGAGTGTGGGGTCCTGGTGGCGCTTACCGTGGTTCCCAGGAAATGGCCACCAGGGCCATGCGGACCCTAGGTGGCCAGAGAGGCTCCGTGTCCTTCCCTCACGCCCACAGGCACCGCCTCTGCAGCTCCCGTTGGGCACAGTTCCTGGCCAAGGGACCTGTGGAGCTGGTGCTGGGGGCAGGGTAGCATGCAGAGCCTCCCTGGATGCCCATGCACCTAGGGGCCGCAAGAACCTGGCAGCCACTTCCAGGACTCACATGGAGCCAGGGCAGGCAGGGAGCCTGCCTAAGCCCCGTGCCCCCGCTGCGCTGCTGACTGGACCTTTAATGGCCCAGTCGGCGCTGCTGACTAGAGCACCCAGGGTCCCTTTTTGACTGGGCATTCCAGTCGAAAACCTGACACCTGGCAATCCTAGATTAGGACCAAACAAAATAATTAAAATTATTAATTTAGGCTATTTTTTTAGAAAGGAATAAGAAGGAAAAACAGCATGCAACAAAACAATACA
The DNA here is from genome assembly GCF_009764565.3 of Dermochelys coriacea. Lineage (NCBI taxonomy): Eukaryota > Metazoa > Chordata > Testudines > Dermochelyidae > Dermochelys > Dermochelys coriacea. The sequence continues at coordinate 150,423,312 of NC_050068.2, forward strand.
GACAACACAAATAATAAACTGGGTAATTCCATTACAATCCCTTCTGTATGCCTCTCTGCGGAGAGCTTTCAGTAAAGATTATACATTTGAGACTGAACTTGACTTTGTTTTGTGATAAGATGAGACCTGATCTTATTTCCCAAAATTATTCCAAGTGCAGTCTTAGTGCATCATGAGAAAATTAAGACTTAAAAAGAGAAAATAATTTTGTTTAATGACAGGTAGATCCTGTTGGTTATTAATAATCAGTTTATACATGGGCAAGGCACACAATTTAACTAAATCCATAAAATAAAAGAAACCATTTAAAATTAGTTATTTAGCAGATGTCATTTAAGGTACTATTTTAAGACAGGCCAAGTATTGAATATTAATAATCATATATCCAATTAAATCTTTAGCTTATGTTTCCTCTCCAAGAATACATGGTCTAACCATTTGGTCATTAACAGGAGAAACTGTTAACATCTTAAGCTACAGAAACATTTCCATATCCCAATAGCCATTACAAGAGTTTTTAAACCTAATCCTTTGGCAGTGTTAGTTAACTTCCTCTCACCAATCCATGCTAAAGTTTTGATCAGTTTGTCCTTGGGCTGGCTTCTTCTTAGTTGTCTGTAGTAGCTTCCGTGTAGAGATGGATAGGATGTATTGAGTGCTGTGTTTTGGAATAGGGCAGCAAAGTAATGCTTGGTGCTCAGTTCAGAGTTTTTATACTTCCCCCCCCCCCGTATTTTGATATAATTATAGGAAAACACAACGCTTTCAGGCTTGCTTAGATTCAAAGTTGCTGTCATCCTTTCATAAGCTCTGTGCCTTCAGGGTTTGATTTCAGTGATGCCATCAGTTCCTGAAATACGCATTCTGCTTGATGAATATGAAACACTTCTAATTGTCTTTGTTCTCTTGTAGCAGAAAATTCTCCCATAACTTTTAAAAAGTTAAAACTCTTTTTATTCAGTCCATTTTTGAGGTTTTTTTCAGCTTTATTAGAGTTCAACAGGAAGTGAAATTCGGATTTTTAGAAAATCCATACACTCATGTTCTTTATACAGAAATTTTTATTTTGCAAGTCTTTAAAAATTAGAATGATTCTTGTAGTGTTTAGCTTAAATAGTTAAAAAAATTGTTGATTCTTACGTTCTGGAAAGATGCTGATATCTGTCTTCCTGAACTGGGTGAACTGCTTGAAATTGTCAGATAGCTAACTACCTAATTGCCCATTAATATAAGTTATCTATATTTAGATGGCTTCTTGGTTTAGTAATCAAATTAGCAATGTCATTAGATTTCAGGTTGCTACATAAAGCATTTTACCATTCATATAGTAATGATGCTAGGAAGTTATATTAGGAACTTTGCATTTAGCTTGCATATTTATAAGCATGCATATCACAAAGGCCATTTCAACATTTAAAAATAACCAAGAGGTTTTACACACTTCCAAATACACATTTCCCCCCAGAGACTTTTCCTTGCTAAGAGGGGGAAGGAAGGGCTCACTTTATAATTTAGGATATTTTTTGGAATATCCTGAATAAGGAACATCCTCACATGACTTCATATGACCAGCTCTTTCCTAAAACATGTTCTTTACATAGTTCATTTTTTTGAGATAAGGATTATATCTAAAACAAACTGATATATTAAATAAGACTGAGGCGTATCTTTTTGACTATGTTGCAACAGTTGCAATCTTATATATGAATCAACATCATTAACATTTATTCAGCTTGCAGAACAGAAGGAACTTTCACATGGAATTTCAAAACTGCATTTCAAGGGTCAAAACATGGTATTTATCTCTCTTGACACTTCACAAGTTTGTCACATTGACAAACAGCAGCATTCTTAGGAACCTCCTTAGCATGGACATTTCATATAACTAAATAAACAAAAATATATGCATGTTGGGTACTTTTCTCCAACACCATATGTAAGAAAGTAATAATAAATATCTGCTAAGATTCAGTAAACGTACAGGCAAGTTTGTAATGACTGAACTTTATAAGTTATAGTAATTTTATTAATATCCTTTTTGCATCAATACTGAGATCTCACCTCTATATGTACATACACATAGTAAGCCACAGTCACTACCACAAAGAATGTAGTAATTAAATAGACAAGAGAGGCAAAGGGTGAAAGAAAGTATGATCATCCCCATTTTACAGCTTAATGAGCTGTGGCACAGGGAAAATAAGTGATTTGCCCAAGGTCAAAGAAGAAGTCTATGGCAGACCCAGGAACAGAACCCAAATCTGATTTGTAGTCCATGCTTTAATCCATTTTTGACAGCTGCTTTTCTGCTTCTTCATGGCAGAAGAAAATAGTGCTTCTGAGAAAACATCTGTCCTACTTGCAGGGTTGCATCAGATTTCAAGATACCCAGAAACAATGGGGTTTGAGGATGAGTAAGATTTCACTTTTAAGGATAACTTGAAATTTCAAGTTAGTAAAACAATGGCCCCTACATAACAACTGAAGCCATATCTGCTCAGAACTTCAGAGATAAACCAACAGATTAAAGCTTTGCATAAATCTAAATGACTAGAGCTACAAAGAAAGGGGGAAGAAGTGAAAAGGGGAAGCGACAGACTCCAGCATTTCATGCTTTCCCTATTAGTTTCTCCATCAAGGCTTTTCATTCATTTCCCCCATCCTAACATCAGCAATTCCAACACCCACGGCCAACCAACTGCAGCGTGGAAAACAAATATATTCCAAATGTCCCAACCAACTCCATTGCAAAACAAACACAAAATTCTTGAAGACAACATCACCCTGCCAACCAACCAACTTCATTGCAGGTAGGAACACAGGAATTATATTAAAGCCAACCTTCCCAATCAACGTCGCTGAAACCCTTCTTCCCGACCCAACCACAACACCCGCCCCCAAAAAAAGATCTGGCAGCTGAAGCTGGTTCGTTTAAAAAATATATATTCAGAGAAAACCAAGACAGCTGCCATTTCTTATTGTTCCCTATGGGTTTGTGGTCAATGCTTCCCTCCATTAAAGTTTTCAAAATGGCCACAACCTCTTATAGATTCCAGTGAGAATGAAGCCAAAGGCCACCTTTGTTAAAAACAAACTGGAACCTCAACCCCATAAACAATGACAGATAAATGTCCTTCTCAAAATGGCCACCTACCTATGGGCAACTTATGAGCTCACTCCCATTGGGAACAATGGGAGATTTCAGCCGTTTTGAAAGAGGGCACTTCTGTGTGGAATTCTCTGCCGCAGAATTGTCTACCCCTGTAGAAGAAACTTTCAGTTATGAGGAAGAATGGCAAAAAAAAATGACCATTAATCCTCAGATATGTCCTCAACAGTAGCCTATGCATAAGATTGCAGTGATTTTAACTATATGGGAAGTTTGAAGCATCTGTGTTATTCTGTTATTAGCATCTTTTAAGAGAATGAAATGATCTGACAAGTGGTGGGAAGTCTCCTAAAGGATGAATTTTAACTAATTAAAACATTTACTTATAAATTCTCAGAAAATTCATTCAGAACTCAAAGGATGAGTGCCGCAACGTAGCTGTATCAAACGTCTATAACTAAGTAGATGAATTCCTCCTTCCTCAACTCATGCATAATTACAGAAGAAATTGACAACTCCAACTCCTGTGCTTTAGACAGTTACACTACCTGGGCCAGATTTTCTGGCCTGCTACAGCCCATTTCTTCAACCAGAGCCATAAGTTTTTTACACTCACAAGTGATCAGGATGTTGGTTTTATATTATGCTGTTTGAACTGTTCACTTAGGGCCTGACTCAAGGCACGTAAAAATCAATTTGATTTGAATCTCACCCACAGAACAGAGTCCTAAATCCCCCCCCCAATGCAGACTGGGTTCTGGGTTTATTGCATTTGCAAATATGTACCCCAAATTCAACCAGGGATCACATAACTAAAGGAACCACTTTCCTCATCATACCCAGTTCCCTTAAATCAGTATGGCTCCCAGTTCCTTACCTTTTATTGTGTTTTTGGGGGCTTACACTTAGTAGCCTTTCTTGTAATAATACATGGTCATAACTGGGTTAACTGGGTTACCCAGAATATAAGGGGATGGAATCATGCTTCTCTCATTTTCTACTTCCTGTTTGTCCGTGGGAGTTAACCCCTGCCACACACACACACACACACACACAGTTTGTTGTGATGCAGTTGAATACAGCAGCAAACTCCTTGCCTGCAGTTCTGTGAGTAAAGTATTATTTTCGTTGCACTGAACAGTCCCTTTGCAAAACTTGTATCCTCCCCTGTGTCTTTAGTGGATATTGAGTAGCAGCTGTTCCTACTAGCAGAGACTTCAAGAGAGCAGTCTACAAAAGCTGGATAGCTATAGTATGCCAGGCCTCTAGAATTCTGCATTTCTCTTTCTTTACATTTTGTAGTCTGCTTCCATTTCAACTCAGCTGCGGGGAATCCAAAAGAGCTGTACTTGTGCCTTCTCCTTGATTTTTGCAGAAATGTGTAGCCTCTTTTCCTCCTATGATCGCATGGTGGGATAATTTATAGCATTATCAACTTTAATTTAGTTTGAAAGTATAGCAGTAACATTCACAACTTATGGGCCAAAATCTGCTGTCACTTACTATGAGTTCAAGGGAATTATTCCCAGATTTACTTCTACATAGCACTGATCCTTGTTTGGTCCTATGATTTTTGTAACCTGGGCAGACATTTGCTAGTCTTTGCAAAAAGCAACAGCACGTGGTTGCAAACTGAAACCCATGGTTACTGCAACAAGAAAACATCCTGAGCTGAGTACCCTGAAAAGCAGCTATTAAACAAAACAAATACCAAACAGCTCCTGGCTTGTATTATTCAGAACAGAAATTCGATAGGATATTTGGACTAAATTTTAAGGAAGCACAGCTTTTTAAAACTGGTTAGTTGTGCTCCTGCTATTTGTGTGCTGTTAGTTCATGTTACTTTACAATCGTTGTACGTGCATGTTTAAATGTAACACAAAGTGGTATTTAGCAAGGGTTTAAATGCTCTTCACATACCTTTCTGTTGAGCTTCTTCTTCATGGTTCTCTGCAGGTAAATTAATACAATTTTATCTAGACTCATATCATTGTGGATGTATTCACATTCTCCAGGGTAACACCGCCACTAGCATGGCCTGAAGATTAGGAAGTGGACTGTATGCTATTTTACACCCTCAGATTTAAATAGTTATACAAGGTGCAAAGCGGTGGGGAATCCATTGCAATGTGCAGAAACAGTGCGAGGGGAAAAGTACAGCATGCGTAAATTAAAGGCTGACCCTCTGTTGTTGCTCCAATTGAGGTCAGTGGCAATTTTTCTATTAACTTTGTTGGGAGAAGAAATGAGCCCCTAAACTGTCCAGGTTTGCCATATGTCTATCAATGTTCTAATGGTGGTTCTGCTGTGTCATACGATGCAATTACTTATTTTTAAGAAATACTGCTCTGTGTCAGCTCTAACCTAGGAGACCAACAACTTTTGCACTTACCTTAGCGCTATTACAGGACCAGCCAACACCCAAAGGTGAACTAATATGCTTTTCTTTAGGATCAGCCATGCATCCTACCTTGGTCGATTTTTTCTTCAACAAATATATTATTCTCTAATGGGATCACTTATTTGACAGGCAGCAAACAAGTTCTAGTCCATAGTCTCTCTGGGTAATAGTCCTGCACGTACTGTCTACCCACACTCATACTTGCAGATATAAAAATTTTGGCAGCAGCAGGGGCTGCCAACAATTCTGGGGGTGGCAGTAGGGGATTAACCAAATCCTTCCTCACCCACGCTCCCCTGTGGAGCCAAGGCTTTGAAGATATATGGCTGCAGCAGACCTCTGGCAACACCATAAGGCCTAATATCCATTTTTTGTGGAGAGAAGGTAACTGAGAGGGGGATTTGGTAACTGGCAGACCCCAGTGGCATCCTGACAGCCCTGGACTTGCACATATGACATCAGCACATATGACCCATATTGATCAGTGGACTTTCTTTCCTCTCGCTCCTGGTCCTCTGGACTATGACCTCTGGGCAGCAGAGAGAGCAAGAAAAGCCTTCCCGGCCCAAAAATGAGAGAGGCACCAAAGAGAGAGCCCATCATCTCCCATAAGGGAGTTGTGAAGATAGCAAGAGAGGTGGTAAGGTCTAGTGGACAGGGCACCTGATTGAGTCCCAGCCCTGGCATTAACCTGCTGTGTGACCTTAGGCAAGTCACTTCACCTATCTCCCCACTTTTATCTGTCTTGTTTATTTAGATTGTAGCTATGTGGGGCAGGGATTGTCCCATACTGTGTTTGTACAGCGCCTAGCACAATGGGGCCATGATCTTGGTTGGGGCCTCTTGGCACTATTATAATACAAATACTTTTTTTAATGATCTAATAGTTTAAGAGGCAACTTGTTAGTCTGTATGGAAAGAGAAAAAACAATAAAATAATACAAACACAATAGAAAGTGAGCCCAGGGTCACTTTTCCTGTGTGGTCACAGTGTCTTGTTGCATCTTCACTTTACTTGAATTGTAGGATCCCTAGGACAGGGACCATGTGTAGGTAAGCGCTGGCAGGTCCTAGCTCAGTGGAATCTCAATCCTCAATGCCTATCACAACCCCCTGTTGCTTGTAACATTCTGATCATCCACCTGTCAGACTGACATTGTTCATACTTGGCTTTAGCCTGATGATAAATTATTTTTGTGCAAAAGTTCAACAATTCTTGAGTGAACTTCCCCCACTAATATATATATATATAAATAAATTTTTAAAGTAACTTTTTTTTACCAGCTTCCTGGTAGAAATGGTTAGAGGCAGAAATTTGTCTGGGAGACTAGAATCATGGAGAACTGTTTAACTTTTCTTGTGAAAAATGACTTAAGATTTGGTATAGTAGGGAGGCTTTAAAAATTGCACTTGAATGTGTAGTAAGTCTTTTTGATCAAACACAGTAATAGCTCAAAGAGCATTCACAAAGAAGGTAGTATGCACTTTAGCATGGGCATGAGGTATGTCCTTAGGTGAATATTAAGTAAATTAGGTCTTCACAAAAGCCCTGCCTCATTTAAAGTGATTTTGTGAGTTGCATCAATGGGTCTTCACAAGAGTCCTGCTTTATTGAGCCAGACTTGCAGTGATTGAAGCAAAGACTTCTGTGAAGCCACTGGATCACTGGGAGCTCGTGACAGGGCATTCCTGTAGTGTCGAGCCAAATTGTTCCAAATGAAGCATTTTTTTGTTTTTGTTTTCTCCAAAGTAGGATATTCTATTTCCACTTTGGAGAAAAAGAACATTAACATTGCATGGTTAAGCATTGGAAAACCCAGTGTTATCTCTGTTCCTTTATAATTGTTCATAAGAATGATATAAGGCCAGGTGTAAATCTGCATGACTCCATTGACTTGAATTTGCCCACAGTCTTCAATGAGATGAATACATACTGTTTCCCAGGAATAATGTTGTTATACATTTTACTATTTAGACATAGCAAAGTAAGTGAGTAAGACAGAAAACAAAACAAGGATAAAAGAGCCTGGATAAGAGCATAACCATAAGATTACAGCGAATGTATGTAAAGATGTGTCAAGCATAATGGGGGTGTGGGACAGGGCTGGGCTGAGACCAAAGACAAAAAAGGATCAATATATCTTCAGGGCTGCTTTAAGTTGCACTGGTTTGTAACAGCCCTAGTGGAGGCCACTGTGGTGGCAGGGTTCAGCGGAGTAGCACGTACTCATTCTACTGCTCCAGAGTGCCCCAACATGTTCCCTGTGAAGGAAGACCAGAAGGGTGTGGTGTAGAATGAGCTATACTGGCTGCATGCCACCTGGGGATTCCCAGGCTGCCCACATGGGGCAGATGTAAGTTTCCTTTTCACTGCTAGAGTGGCACAAAGGGGACTTACCAGGGCCAAGGATTTGGCCCTGAAGCTATATCTGATGTCATGGTTGGTTCTTAAGAATTATTTTCCTCAAATTCCAGGAAGGAGGATGGACTGAAATGACTATTTTGGTAAGGTCAGAGCTTTCCTTTGGGAATGCACTTCAACTATTTTAGGTCAAGTAATGGTTTCTTGAGGCTTTCTTTTTTCTACACATAACTCAAGAGCATCGTGCTGCAATCGGGGGATGTGATCTCCAGTGTCACCTGTTTCTGGGCAAGAACCCTTGTCCAACTCCCTTTTGACTGGGGGTTTTAAGGCTGTATTGTTTCCTGACACACTATGATATCCCCAACATGCTTGTGCATGTGTAGAACCCTTTGGAGTCAGGATGGGACCTAAATGTAGATTTTTTTTTCAGTAGATAACCCCAGGACTCAGGAGACCTGGGTTCTTATTCCTATCTCTGCTTTTGGTCTGCTGTGTGACACTTGTCACAGTGTCAGGATAACCGTACTTATATCCCCACCTCCGTGGTCCACTCCAGGTGTCCCCAGACATGTCTCAGGTCTCCAGCCTCACTTGTCTCTTGAGAGGAACTCTTGTCTGACTCACTTCTGACTGGGGGTTTTGAGGCTGCATAGCTTCCTGACATATACTATGATATCCCCAGCAAGCCAGTCTGCCTAAAGGCCAGCACCTGTGCTTTTCTTTCTCTGAGAGAGTATTGCGAGTAGTTACAAGTTACCCCACAGCTCTTTCTATGCAACTACATTTATTCTTAAGGTAAAAGCATTGCAGAGAAAACATGTATAATGAAAAACCAATAAGTTCCTATATTATCCTAAAATCTTACCAGAGATCACAGTGGGCCCTAGTAGGTCAAAGTCCTTCCAAGCCTTCCACCAAAGGTTGAGCCCCCACTTAAGACAGAAGATCCAGTCCAATTGCTGGATCAGAAAGAGGGGCCCTCGGTTGTTTTATGCTCATCTCTTTATTCCAAAAGTAGTTTCTTTGTCTCTTAGTCTCTGGAAAACCAAGCCAGAACCAGTATATGCAAACCCCTCCAGGGAATGGTACCTCTCTAAAGTTTTTTTAAAAAGAAAAGGAGTACTTGTGGCACCTTAGAGACTAACAAATTTATTAGAGCATAAGCTTTCGTGAGCTACAGCTCACTTCATCGGATGCATCCGATGAAGTGAGCTGTAGCTCACGAAAGCTTATGCTCTAATAAATTTGTTAGTCTCTAAGGTGCCACAAGTACTTCTTTTCTTTTTGCGAATACAGACTAACACGGCTGCTACTCTGAAACCTGTCATTATGCAAAGTTTTTTTAGTTTCAGTGATTGACCTTAATCAGCTCCCTTCCCCCCAACACTGTTTTTAGTTCCTGTAGAAGCTGTGGTAACACTCCCCAATGGAGTAGAACACATTCATATATAAGCCATTCATAGATTTAATTTAAATATGGTACCAAAGATAACCTTTCCCCTCTCGGTGCCTAGTTCACTGATCTGTAACATCTTACATGCTTGGTAAAGTGTTCTGAGACATATGGATGGAAAAACTCTATATAAACTGTTATTGTTTAATATGAACACCCAGAAATATCGCTAAAGATTATGGGAGCAGTCTGTATCTGGTAATTATGAAAAATGTGTCCAGGATATGCAACCAAAATTTGGCCACTTTGGCATACATCCAAAGGATTTGGGGGGAAAAAGGAGTCCAACTTCCCTGACTTCAGTGATAGCTGTAGTTTTTTTTACACGTTATTGTTTCTAGTAACCTTTGGCAAGTCAAAGCTTACATGTGTCTTTACTGATTGTATGTTTTCTCCCTATATTTTTTCAACTTGTTCACTTGTTTCTTGGGGAACTCCTGTTCTTAAAATAAGTGGCATTTATTGTTTTGACTTGGAGAGAAACTAATGAAAATCCAGAGTGGTTTTATTTTTAAAGCTTTTATGAAAGTTTGAGATTGATCTACCGTAGTCGATGGCACGTTTGCACCTGCGTCCCCTTGTGTGCAGACAGAAGATTTATATTTGTTGTTAGAAAATATGAAGTGCTGCCATTGTTTGTTCAAAATTAAATGAACTAACTCTACAAGAGAGTCATTGATTTTGAAGAAAACTACTTAGAAAAAGAAACTGCATTTGCAGCAATAATAATGAACTTTAAAGCTATGCTAATTTGGGGATCTAAAAACCTAAGATAGTGTCACTTAAATTGCACCTAGTATTAGCATAGTCTTTAATCCAACACGCACACATGCTATTTTGGAACTAGATTTAATAATCTTATTAAGATTTAATACTTATTAAAAACACAACCTCTAACTAACCCATTATGGGATACACAAACATAAATTGAGTAATGGATTGCTCCTATTACTGAAACCCTTGTGCTGCTTTACTCTATCACCTGACTACTATTTGTTACTCCTTCCCATTGTGTCACAACCTGGGTATGGCAGTCTGAATCCCCAGGCATACCCCCCAGATGAGAGCTCCATGTGGCCCCACCACTGAACCATGGACTTGGCCCTCATTGGGTTGGTAATGGCAGGATCCCTTCTCCTTGCCCACTGTGGGGGCGGGGTCCCACCACCACTCTTCAGGCAGGATAAGGTCTCCATTGACCTTCACTTCAGGGTATTTAGGCAGGCTCGGATCTGTTGCAGAGGAGGGAGGACTCTGCTCTCACCCATGTTAAGCAAATAGTTTTGTGTGTGGAAGACCTTACATACACTGCCTCAGCAAAACAATGATAGGGTCGTGATGGCACACATAGGGAAAGTCTACACTGCAATTTAAGACCAGGATTATTAGAACTCAAGTGAGCAGACCCTGGGTTTATTAACCTAAGGCTCGAGTGTCTATACTCATTTGTAACCCCAGGTTAGAAATTGTTGAAACTTGAGTCCTAACCTGGGGCTCCAGCATCTACACTGCATTATATGGGCCTGAGTCCAGCCAATCACATCCCAGACTCCCTAGCACCCTCCCAAAATGTGGCCGCTCTAGCCATTTGTTTGTGGTGCAATGTGGGAAAACTTGACTGTCCACCAAACTGCACTGTCCTGAGGACAAAGCTGACTCATGGGACTGTGGGATACTTTTGGCAGACTTCTTGAGTGTGAATCTACACTGCAAAGCAATAGGGCTTGAACCCTGGGTCCCAGCTTGACTCAGGCTCAGACCCTCCATGCCCATGGGTTCCTGGGAGTGAGGCCTGAGTTTGCACAATTTGCGTGTAGATGGCAGGAGGGTTAGACTTGAGCCTGAATTTGAAACCTGGGCTTACATTGAGGTATACACATATCCCCAGAGTCCTCTGTGCTGATACAGTGTTATCAGCTCCCAAACCCAAAGAGCACAGGGTTTTGGAATAACAGCAGAGTACAGTAATAGTCTTTTATCCAATATGTAAGTTGATATTCTGATGCCATCATGTAATGGCAGGAACCAGGTCCCTAGGAATGTACCTAAGTGCCTATGCCTTACTCAGAAATATTTCAAACAGGAGTGTAAATTTTGGAGCAGGGGTCTTGTCTTTCTATTTGTTCTGTAAAGCATCTAGTACACCTTTAGGTGTGGTAAAAATAATTAATAGTGGGGGGTGAAATTCTGTTCTGTTTCACTGGTGCAAGTTCAGAGTAGCTCCATTGACTTCTGTGGATTTACTCCACAGTTCCATCAGCATGACCAAAGCAGAATTTGACCTGATCTGTATGCTCTTTTTATGGGAAAGGCTGCTTGAAGGATCATTCTAGCAAAGTTTGAGCCATATCTACACTACCACATACATCGGCAAAATTTATGTCACTCAGGGGTGTGAAAAAATACACCCCTGAGCGACATAAGTTTCGTTTGCATAAGTGGTAGTGTGCACAGCATTATGTTGGTTGGAGAGCTCCTCCCACCGATATAGCTACCGCCGCTCATTGGGGCTGGTTTAATTATGTCAACGGGAAAGCTCTCTCTCCCATCAGCATAGAGCGGCTACATGAGAGATCTTACAGCGGTGCTGCTGCATTGGTATAGCTGTGCTACTGTAAGGTCTCTAGTGTAGACATTGCCTGAATCAAAAGCTTAAGTAATTGTACTACTGGATGCTATATTGGAGAACTAAGCACAGCAGATCTTCAGGCTGTTGGAAACGGGGACAACTGCAAAGGTTACATTGTCAGACTTAGAACCATGGGGAGGGCAATGGGCTGAATGGTTCTGTCTCTAGCAAACCCCAGGTGGCTGGTCAGCTATAGATAAAAATGAAGTTTAAATCATGAGATGTGTATTATATTCTGATTGTTTCTTTATCTCATTCATTCTGCAGTTTGGTTTTAGATATTTAATATTCAGTAACTTGTGCTTTGTGAAAAATAGTTTATCTGCCACTACAGGATGTTTAGTTCCACTGAAACCTCTTGTTGATTTGCTGAAGGTCTTTAATTGAAGTGGTCATGTAATTCTGATGGTTAAGTTAGTTTCTAGTTTGTATATAGCCATGATAAATGGGTTTATTATTCATCATTATGAAATGTCTCAGAACAAAAATAGAGATTTTTGGGTTGGCTCTTAGTGAAGTCAAAGTCCTAGCAATATATTGCCTTGAAAATGAAGAGGTCTGACTTTTTTTCCTTTAATTGTATTGATGCAGTCTGATTCATAATTCTGCAGGGACTGGATTCCTAGAGGATTATTTCACTTCTCAGATTTATGCCTCATGCCACCTCCTGGAAAGTTTTGGTTTTGTGTTTCTTAATTATTGCAGCTGTCACCAGTAGCAGCCGCTATAGTTTAGGTTACAAACACTTTCCATTACAACATTCTGTTTTCACATATTTTTAACTTTCCACAGCAGTCTCCGTTTCGTGCTCAAGTTTTCCATTTCCAGACCATGCTCAAATGTGTATTTGTTTGGAAAGTGAACAAACTCCGTTCAGCCATTTTAGAGTTGTGAGAAGAAAAATAATTGTGAAAGAAATAATAACCTAGAGGGTCACACATTCTGTTGCTTATGTAGGCTGAGCTGTACAAACCAGGCTCTTATCTCTGAAGACAGCAAGGCCCCCTAACCCCTTATGACAAAGGTGGTAATATTTTTGATCCATAAGTGCACCTTAGTTTCCCTGTGTATTTGGTACTTCTACACTCTGAGTGTATAAGGGAATGAGGTCTGGCAGAATGTCACAGAGCCGGTCTGAGTTGGAAACATGCTGTTTAACAAAGGCTAGCTAGAATTCACACACATGAATCAAAAAAGTGGAAGGAACGATGGAAGCCCCAATGGCCAGAATATTCACACTTAATGACAGGAGACACAGGCAGGCTGAACAGAAAGTATGGTTTTCCAGTGGAAGAGCAATGGACAGAGGTGTCATGAACCTTTGTTAAGAACTTGGCTCAGACCCAAGTTACATCGACACACAGACACCACAGTAATTAAATCGCTTTTGTATGTCCACACTACTTGTGTTGGTGGTGCATCCTCACTACCAGCACTTACATTGATGCAGAGAGCAAAGCATTGTGGGTAGCTATCCCACTGTGCCATTTGCCACCATCTAGCACAGGGTGTTTTCGAAGGGTTTGCAGTGCTCATGGGGGTAAATGAGTAGTGCAGGCATGACTGGGAACATGATTTCAACATCCCATAATGCAGTTTTTACCATCCCATAATTTTATCTTCATCCCTTAATGTTTCGTGTCTCTTCTCAAAATCCCTGCAAGCACGCAAATCCGCCATCTGTGTGAGGACCATGGATCCTGCACAGCTCTGCACTATTGTGATAAGCATTGTGAGCATGGAAGCCTGATCCTGCAGTATTTGCAGAACCGCCAGAGGATCCGCGGGGAACATGACAATTCCTTGGAGGCTAGATTGCTATAGTGCATAGAAACAATTCTAGGTTGTTGGTGGCATTCAAAGAACAACTGCAGACGGTGGAGCACTGGTTCTGGGCCCGAGAAACAAGTACTGACTGGTTGGATCCCATCATTATGCATGTTTGGATGGTGAGCCACAGCTGCAGAACTTTCCAATGTGCAAGGCTACATTCCTGGATCTATCTGCAGAGCTCGCCCAGCCCTCCAGTGCAGTGACACCAATATGAGATCTGCACTGACTGTGGAGAAGTGAGTGGCGATCGTTTTGTGGAAGCATGCAATGCCAGATTGCTACCGATCAGTTAGGAATCAATTTGGAGTTGGGAAATTTACCATAGGGGTTGCTGTGATGCAAGTGTGCAAGGCCATTAATCGCATGCTGCTATAAAGGACTGTAACTCAGGGCAATGTGCAAGACATAGTGAATGGTTTTGCAGCAGTGGGGTTCCCAAACTGTGTGGGATGATAGATGGCATGCGAATCCCTGTTTTGACACCAGACCATCTTGCCTCAGAAAGGGCTAATTTTCTATGATATTGCAAGCACTGGTGGATCATTGGAGATGTTTTACTGTCATCAATGTGGGCTGGTCAGGAAAGTGCATGACACACACTCCTTTAAGAACACAGACCTGTTCAGAAAGCTGCAAGTAGTGACTTTCTTTCCAGGCCAGAGTATTACCATTGGGGATGTTGAAATGACAATAGTGATCCTGGGAGAACCAGCCTACCCCTTACTCCCTTGGCTCATGAAGTGTCACACCAGCTACCTCAACAGCGGCAAGGAGTTCTTCAACAACAAGCTCAGCAGTTGATTGTTCCTTTGGCCCTTTGAAAGGGCACTGGCAGTGTCTACTCACGAGATTAGACCTCAGTGAAAAAAATTCCCAATGGTTATAGCTGCCTGTTGTGTCCTTCACAATATCTGAAGCAAAGGGGGAAAAGTTTCCGCTTTGGTATAGGGGCGGAGTTGGAGTGGCTGTCTGATTTTTGAGAAGCCAGATACTAGAGCTGTAAGAATTGCTCAATATAGAGCTATACAGCTCAAGGAGGCTTTGAAAGAACATTTCAATAGTGAGCCACAATAATGTATATTACTGTAGTATGTTCTGCTTGGCATTGGGGGTTTGATTTTTTTGCACTCCAGTATGAGACTTACAATGAGTGTGTTGTGTGTATTAGTAGCAATAGGTGTATTTGCAATGATATATTATTTATGAATGATGTCAGTCCCAGCCAACATACGTTGTGAACTAATAATGATGAATTACATTTCCATAAATAGATTTTGATTCCAAAACAATGCATAGAGACATATTTATAACTGAATGAAACTTTATAAATACAGCTGAAAGAACTTTTGAAGAAGAAAGAACAGTCATTTCCATTTCACAAACACATACACCAACCATCTCTCTCAGAGGTCACTGTATGTGCAGTTGTGATTGCCTATACTCTGCTCTGGAGGGTAGGGATGCCAATTTCAGACCAATTCACTAATTTCAGACCAATTCTCCAATTTGTCAAGGTAATTTTGAATTCCAGTGCTGTCTTCTGAAGCGCTTTCAACTCCTTCCAGCTTGATGTCATTCATCAATTTTATAAAAATACTCACCACTTCACTGTCCAAATCATTAATGAAAATATTGACTCGTACCAGACCCAGACAGACCCCTGCAAGACCCCACTAGATACATTTTCCCAGTTTGACTGCAAACCATTGAGTATGGTCCAAATTGTGGTTATTCAACCAACCAATTCAACCTTATGGTAACTTCATTTAGGCCACATTTTCCTAGTTTACTTACAAGTATGTCATGTGAGACTGTGTTAAAAGCCTTACTAAAATCAGAGATACTGCTTTTCCCCTATTCACTATGCCAGTCAAAGATGGAAATTAGGTTGAGTCTGGCATATTTTGTTCTTGACAAAGCCATGTTGGCTATTATCACTCTGTTTATCCTGTAGATGTTTACAAATTGATTGATCTCTATCTTTCCAGGTATCAAAATTAGGCTGATTAGTCTAGAATTCCTCAGATCCTCTTTGCTCTCTTTTTTGAAAGATAAATACTCTGCTTGCCATTCTTTAGTCCTCTGAGACCTCATCTGTCCTACATGAGTTCTCAAAGATAAGCACTAATGGTCCCAAGCTTGCTTCAGCTAGTTCCTTAAGTACCGTAGGGTGAATTTTGTCAGGCCCTGCTGACTTGAATATATCTAACTTATCTAAACATTCTTGAACCTTTTCTTGTCCTATTCTGGCTTGTGTTCCTTTCCCATTGTTGTTAATTTTAATTGTGTTAAGTATCTGGTCACAATTAACCTTCTAAGTTAAGACTGAAGCAAAATAGGTAGTAACCTATCTGAGCCTTCTTGCTGCCATCCCTTGTTCGCTACTTTTCCCCACTAAGTAGAGGACCTACACTTTCCTTTTTTGTTCTCTTGCTCCTAAAATATTTATAGAAAATTTTTCATTGCTTTTTAGGTTCCTTTCAATGTGTAACTCACTTTGTGCCTTTGCCTTTCTGATTTTGTCCCTACATGGTTGTGCTACTCTTTGTGTTCCCCCTTAACAATCTGACCGTGTTTCCACTTTTTGTATGATTCTGTTTTGATTTTCAGGTCATTAAAGAGCTGCTGATGGAGCCATAATTGCCAGTTACTATTCTTCCTATTTTTCTTTCTCATCAGGATAGTTTGCTGTCGTGCCTTAAATACTGTCTCTGAGAAATGGCAAGCTCCTCCTTTTTTTCTCCATGGGACCTTACTTTCCAGTTCTCTGAGTTTGTTAAAGTCTGCTTTTTGAAGTCCGCTATCCTTATTCTGCTGCTCTCACTCCTTTCTTGCCTTAGAGTAATGAAATCTATTATGTCATTATCATTTTCACTCAAATTGCCTTCCACATTCAGGTCTCAACCAATTCCTCTATCATAGTCAGAATAAAGTGTACAGTGACTGTCCCCTGGACTACTTCTTCCAGCTTCTGAAACAAGAAGTTGTTCCCAGTACCTTCCATGAACTTACTGAACATTTTGTGTTTTGCCATATTGCTTTTCCTACTGATGTCTGGGTAGTTAACGTCTCCCATTATTACCAAGTTTTCTGTTTTGGATATTTCTATTTGTTCTAGAATTACTGCATCTGCCGCCTCCTCCTCCTGATTTGATGATCTATAGACCCCTTCCATGACACTGACCTTGTCTTTTCCCCTTTTTACCATTACCCAGACTCTTTCAGCTAGTCTGCCTCTCATCTCCTTCTGTATTTCAGAACATATTCTTGATGTATAATGTAACCCCTCCTCCCTTTTTTTTTCCTCCTGGTCCTTCCAGAATAAGCTATACCTCTTTGTATCCTTTCATATAGCTAAAGAAAATTAAATGGCAATGATAGAATCATAGAAATGTAGGAGTGGAAAGGACCTTAACAGGTCATCTACTCCAGTCCCCGGCTCTCAAAGCAGGACTAAGTAATAACTAGACCATTCCTGACAAATGGTTGTCTAACCTGTTCTTAAAATCCTCCAATGATGGAGATACCAGCATCTCCCAGTAATGCTTCCATGATGTCCAATCAGTGCTGCTGGATTGCACAGTGCTGCTGGAAGAGAATACTGTTATAAAATATTATTTTAAGAGATTATTTAATGAATTGTATTCCTATGCACTGATCTTGGTAATATTTATGTTCTTACAGTAGAAAAATTATATCATTTATCAGTCACGACTGTATGAAAAACAGAACTTTATGTGGGCATCTAAAGACTACCAGAAGAGAAAGTATCTAAAATCATACAAGTGGTTTAGTCCCTCCAGCTCTGGTGAGCATCACTAATTTATAGTGGATTTGAGTGAAAGGTGGTCGCTTTGCTTTTTTAAGATTACACTTTGCATGAAAGATGGTATGAAAGCAATAATTCAAAAGGGTTTTATTTAAACTTTTTTGCAGCACCTCTACTGAGGCATTCACAAATACAGTACAAACATGGTTAGCCAAAACCCAGTTAAAGGAAGGTCAGCTATGTTTTCATACGTTTTACTGTCCCTTTTTTCAAATTTCTGTAGCAGAGCTGGCCAAATTCCAGGCCAGATGGGACTTCATCAGTGGGTTCCAAGTATCCAAAACCGAGAGCTGGCTTTCTCTAGTGTTGGTACTGGACACTGGTGACTGACAGTGCAGTTGCTGTACCATAGACCTGTGGAAGATAGCCGGGATGGGTAACTAACCACTGGAACAACTTACCAAGGGTTATGGTAGATTCTCCATCACCGGGCATTTTAAAATCAAAATGGGATGTTTTTCTAAAATATGTGCTATTGTTAAAACAGGAATTATTTTGGGGAAGTTATAAGGCCTGTCATGCAGGAGGTCAGATTACATGATCACAGTTGTCTCCACTGGCTGTAGAACCTAAAAATCAAAAATCAAGACTTCTGGGGTCTATTTCTGATTGTGTTTAGACTGATTTGCGGTGTACTCTTCAGCAAGTCACTTACGGACTGATTTGCAGAAGAATTGTGCACACACAAGTCATATTGACTTTTTGTGGGGCTGCAATGCACCTCACCTTCGAGGACATCAGGGCATCTAGCTCATTTGTTCCTCCATTTACCTTCCCACCCCAACCTCACCCCCATAAAGTAATAGAATGCAACCTTGATCATCCTTCAATCTTGAGGGAAAATAACAGGACCTAGTCCAACAGGCTTGGAATCTGCATGTTAGAGTTTGGGGATCACCTCCACTGATAATTTTCTAAACACCTGATTATTAGCAGAATTTCTTGATTCCTCAAGAACTCCCATAATCAGGTAAAGTGTGGAACAGAGATTAAAGCCCTGGTTAAACAAAGCATTTAAGCATCTGCTGTGACAGAATACACCCCTGCGTTCATGTCCTACACATCTATTGTAATATTCTTTGTGCAAAGTATGCCTTGTAAGGTATTTGAAAACTCATAATTTGCTGGTCAGTGTTGTCCTGATACCACAATGTCATCACACATGTATGTGACATTATAAGATTTCCATGTATGATGATGTTAACACATGTTCCAAATCCCACAGTCCGGTCTGTCCTAAACAAAGGAAGGACTGTATGCTTGCCTTAATTTGCATTTAATCAGTAAACAGTCATCAAGCAGGGAGGGAAAACACAGGAAGGTCAAACAGGAGAAAAAGAGTCTTCCACATAGACTCTTTGTATGCTGAATCTCAGCGGCAAATGTTAGTCCCTTCTTGTGGTTTCAGTCCCCCTCTTGAAAAACACCCCAACACACCTTCTCTCTCTCCCTACCCAACTCATTCTCCGCACCTGAGAAGACAAAAGGAAATGGCTGTTGGACTCTGGGGCCAGGGTCCTGACCTGAAGAGTTTCAGCAACCTTGCTGGAAATACGTGGTGAGAAAGTTTGCTTTGCAACTAAGATAGATTCTAAGTGAGTATTAGTAATGAGGCATAAAAGTCAGAAGTGGTTACAGAACTATAAAGATAAAATGCTTACAAGAATCTATTTAAGAAACTATCTGTTTTGTAGTTAAATAACCTTGTTTTACCTTGTTTTACTGTTTTATTTAATTTGGTGTGTTTAAGTTGAAGTGTCTGGGTAATTTATTTAAGATAATAAGATGGTACGTAAATCCATTTTTCCTTGAAGGGAATAATATTTTTGTACAGACTACGAGAGGGCTGGGCAGGGAATACATTTCTGGGGGAAGATCTGGGACTGGGGGCGTGTTAGGGTCACCCTGCAGTATAACCCAGGCTGGTGAGAGCCAGGGTGTAGCTGGCACACAAACACTCAGGGTGTGGCTTACATGCTGGTAGGTTATTTGTGAACAGCCCAGGTGGGAGCTACTACAAGGCATTGTGAGGCACCCAAGGCTTTAGGGCAGCGGTGACACAGCCCCCCCACTAGTATGGATTGTGTCCCAGTATGTGTCATACGCCTAAGTGACTTGCCAGTAGTTTCATCGAGAGAGGAAAAGTGGGGAATGGAATCCCAGGTTACTGGCAGCCAGTCCTGCACTCTAATCGCTATACCACACAAGTAGCATTTCATTGTTTAAACCCATGTTAGCCTTTATTTATTACCTTTTAATCTGTGCAAAATGTTTTTTAATAATGGAAAATAAGGTGGAGGGTAGTAGCTTCCAAATCATATTAGACAGATGTGCCTGTTGGTTTAATTACTAACTTCAGATTCTCCAAATAGGAGCATAGAAGTGTTCAGCTTTGAAACTGAACTTAGATTAAGTGGGTTTGAGAAAAGGTCCTTTAAGGAGCTAAATACTAAAGAGCTCCACTGGGGAACCAACTAAATTTGTTTTTCCTGACATGAAAAAATTCTAGTAATAATATGTTTATTTTCTGGAAATCTAAGCTACCAGGGTGAAAACCATCCACAGGCAGTGGTGTGCATTGTAAAGGTTTGTGCACAAAGGACCTGCTCTGATTGCAGTGTTCTCCTGCTAGACAGTAAATTACTACACACGTGAAACAAACTCCCCACATAAAGGCCTCACTGCATGAGCAAATATAACAGAACCTGTCTTCTGTACCATCTTTTACCGAGACTCCCTGTCAATAGTGAATCATTTTCTCCCCTCAACTCATTTGAGGGTCTTAGCCAGCATCCTGAGAAATGTCTGCCTTTCTCTGTTTATCCAGGGTGTGTGTGAACGTCACAAACTGGCAATTTCTATCACAATGAGGTTGGAAGAGAGAGATGGAGTGAGAGAGAATGTGTTGTGCTGTGGGATGAGATGGGATACTGCAGGGTAGGGGTGGGAGAAGAGAACAAACAAGCAGCTGACTCTATGGAAGTCTAGCCTAAGATCATTCAGGGAAAGCAGCTGCAGGAACAAGAGTAGGATGTAAGCAAGTCCTTGGTCTGCTATGTAAGCAGGCAGCTGAGTGAGACAGCCTGAGTAAAGAAGTGGCAGGGAGAAAATAACAGAAGGCTGTCAAATAATCTGCCCTATGTAGGACACTAGTGAGAAAACTGCATTCGGTTATGGAGAAGTCTACCCAGGGATGCTTCTAGGGGAATGGCAGCCAGCTGCTTAAAGAGCCAAATTGCTGGAAACCATGTGAATTTTTAAGAGTCTCATTTTGTACACCCATGTACAATTCTTTGGAGATGGCTTTTGACTAGTAGGCTAGGAAGAGGTATAAAATCTCATTGATCACAACAACTTTAAATTGTGTGTTTTTGTGAACAAAAGTCCTTTTAATCACATGGCTCTCGTTTAATCACATGGCCTTCACACGAACATCCTCTGTCCATTGGTGTACAGCAGGGATCAGCAACGTTTGGCATGTGGCCAGCTAGGGTAAGCCCCTTGGCAGGCCGGGCCGGTTTGTTTACCTGCCAAGGCCGAACCTGCCGACAATCACAGCTCCACTGGCGGCACAGGCTGAGGGATGTGCTGGCCGCCGCTTCCCGCAGCCCCCATTGGCCTGGGACAGCAAACTGCGGCCAGTAGGAGCCGCGATCGGCTGAACCTGCGGACGTGGCAGTTAAACAAACCAGCCTGGCCCGCCATGGGGCTTACACTGATGGGCCAGATTGCCAAAGATTGCCATGTGCCAAAGATTGCCGATCTCTGGTGTACAGCATATCTACCAGGAGTAGCACAATATAACCCTGTTTCAGTTTGGTTTAACTGTATGGAGGTACAGCCACTTTTTCTGGGTGTAGTGTTTAAAACAGCCCCCCTACTTTTAAAAGAGAGGGGTGTGGCATGCAAGGTATTAAGTCGTAAAACCCTCTTGGTTATTTTTTGTGGCATAAGGCTGGGTGTCCATTGATTTTCTGTAAATGTTTTTACTCATTCAATAATGATTGAGGTGTGATGACTAGTCTGACAAGTGATCTCTGGGGAGGGTTGATGGCCAGGGACTGAGGTCATTAACATTCACTTAAAAAAAATGGAATAATGTTAGTAAAGGATTCCAGATTGACAGCTCTGGAGATCAAAGTCCTTGTTTATCTACAGAATGGGAATAAATGGTGTATTGGCAATATGCTTCAAACCAATCACTACAAGAGAAGGTAGTTATTCTCAGCAGAGAAGCCACGGAACTGTCAACAAACGTGCCGGTTTTGACTAACTCCAGTGGTGGCTTTAGTGAAGGAGTGTCTGTATTTGAAATATGGGGATCTGAATTTAGCAGCCCAGATGTTTGGATGAAAAGCGCTGTTAAAATGCCAAGATTATTTACATTGTATTTCAAATGACTCTTTGCTGGAACTTTCTCCCTTCTCCTTCTGTCCCCTTATTTTCAGGGTGAAGAGGTCAATTGGTACATCTGCTGTTGCAGTTGAGCTCACTATTGCGAGAATGGAGATATGAAGCTTGAGCGAATAGGTTGTTGCCTGAGTCTGCAGCCAGGGTAGCTAAAAATTGATGACTTAAAAAAAATTGGATTTTTAAAATTTAAATTAGATGCAGTTTTATTTTTAAAACTAAACCTATTTAAAATTAATTTGATGTTGACCAACTATGTTAATATCTAAACTTACTATGGTTATTAATATCACTGAAATTAAATAAAAAAACAATATTAAGCAGTGCAGGTTTGCTGCAAAGTTGTAAAGAAAGTCAAACCACTGACCTGGTGAAAGTCACTGGCTAAGCAATGGAAAACAGAGTTTGGTAAAGTGCTAAACCAAATTTTGCCAGCAAAAGCCCCTTCTGCAAATACAGAAAGTATTTTTTTTTCAGTTTATTCATCTAGTTCTGTTCAATGACTAATTAATTCAAAGTTGAGAAACAGATTGGGAGTTGAAAAAGCAGGAAAGCTTGTTTTCCATTATCCATCTAGGAATAAAAATGAGATATGAGAAAATCTACTTGTCCCAAAATCTTGAACATGGTAACCAGAAACAACTAGTTTGTTTAATTAATTAATTAATTAAATTTCAGCTAATACTGCCTCTGTTTAATAAATCAGTTAGCTTTAAATATGAAACATGTTTTGATATAACTTTTTTTCTTATGTATTCAGCACATTTTAAGGTAGTTTTGTTTAACTAATCAAAAACAATTTTAAAAATGCTGTTTTGTACACTTTTTATTGGATTTGAATTATCTGGTATTTGGTACACCTGGCCCAGCAGAAGAGCCATTAGACTTCAGTTGAGACATTACCTGTGGAACTTCACAAAATGAGTTGGCCACCTTATCACATATATCGCTAGTGGGGTTGCTAGAGTAGATGAAAAAGAAAGGACTTAAATGTTAGTTAGGAGGGTCAAAGTGGTAAATAAAAACAATAACAAATTAGGCTTTATTTGCTGACAGAACTTTTTAAAAGGGACAGTCACACTAGGAAATAATTCCAAATAACTTAATTAAAAATACCTTCCAAACCTTTTCATAATTTTTCCCCTGCCATAAAATACTGTATTCTTCCTAACTCTTCAGCTCTTCTGGCTTGATTTTATGGACAAGTCATTGTGCTGAATTTGAGGCATATTGGCTTTTGATCAACACTGAGGCTATGTCCACACTACAAAATTATGTGGACCCTAAGTTACTTTGGCACTGTCAACACAAGGAACAAAGTGTGCACACGCACAAGTAATGTAATAACTGCAGTGACAGTCTGAGAAGCACAAGCATCTCCTGCTGCATGCCCCTCTCCATTCTATCCTTGTCCATGCTATCTGCAAAGGTAACCCTCCAGGCCTTGTGCTCGTTTTCTGATGCAGCACTGACTTGCCAGATCTCCTGGAATATGTCATCCTGAGTTCTTTTTTTCTCTCTTTATGTGTCTCAGGCAGTCCATGGGTGTGGCAAGGGAGACCCTGAAGGCTGTAATGGCAGCAGCTGCAAATACAACACATAGAGGTGCCATTGTTAATGTATTCATGATGTAAATTGAAACTGAAGATACTGAACTCACTCCCCTTGCTCCACAAAAATTGCATGCACTACATTCTCACTTCTGCTTGGGATGGATAGAGCCCAGTGCCAATCACTGCACAGCCATGGTGAGTATGGCCTTTGGGGGGTGTTGGAGAAATGAGGGGGGGAATAGCTTGCTTGCATGATTCTAGTGGTATAGGATAGTGGAATTGTATACTGGCACCATTATCTATGGGCAGTGGTGATCTCTCCTGAGGGTAACAGAGGCAGAGAGCGCACAACTGCTGCCAGCATCCTGATACCTCTTGGGCCATATGCTGCGAGCCTGTGTACTGCAGTGGTGCCTGCTGAGTAATTGGTGAGTGGCGTAGGAAAGCACCCTACCATGTATGAAGAAATAAGGCAGCCCTCGCCAGAAATCTTTTTCAGAGGATTGCAGAGTACACCCATGAAAGTTTCATTGAGAGCTCTAGGGAGGATTCACTGGACATCCCCGTGCAAATAAAAAAAACTGCTTGCGTGGCCCCCTCTGCCTAATTCTAGAGTTGAATGAAAAGCAGATATGAACTCTCCCCATCTTGGATTGTTCCACTACCAGCACAAGTAAAAAAGAGCAAACTAAAGATGTCTTGTTAGTTTGGCAGTTCCATCTCTGTAACTTCAAAGCAAACAGCATACTTACCAGAGGCTCCTTCCCCTTCACCAGGCTTGCCCACGCTCGACTGCCTGGACTGCAGTGGAGAGAAAAATGTCTTCTGGCTCGCTACACAGCTAGATCCCCTGGTCACCTGTCCCTCATACTCCTCCTCCTCCTCTTCCTTGTCCACCTCATAGGCCCCTGCCACAGACAGCGTGGAGTGTGACTCAGACTCCTGGGAAGAAGTATCCATGATGCTCTTGGGGGTGGTGGTGAGGTCTCTGCCAAGGATGGCATGCAGCTTTTTGTGAAAGCGACAGGTCTGCAGCTCTGCCCTGGATCAATTGTTCATCTCCTTGGCCTTCTGGTATGTCTGCCGCAGCTCCTTTGCTTTAACATGGCATTGCTGATAGTCCCTGTTGTAGCCCTTCTCCTCCATCCCCGAAGCAATCTGCTCATAGACGTCCACCTTTTTATGGCTAAATTGGAGGCTCCTCCCCACAGACCCAGGAGAGCCAATACCTCCTGTCTACTCCGGGCACAACTATGTCCGTAAGCTGTAGTTGGCATGGTCAGCTGGGCATTTGCACACAACAATGGAGAACTGCTAGGTGTGCTCGCTAAGCCGGAAAAAGGAATTTCAGTAATTCACAGGACTTTAAAAGGGAGAGGTGGCTTCCTGTCCACCTGGCCACTGGGCAATGAAGATCACAACAGTAACCAGAGTAGTCAGTGTGTGGCATTCTGGGACAGCTGCTGGAGGTCAGTTACAGGTTGATGTAAATTATGCAGTATCTACACTATCATTGTGTCAACCTAACTATATCGACTGTAATTCTATGCCACTCGAGTAGGTGGTGTTAGTAAGTTGGCGTAGCTGGGCACTTACGTTGGCAGAAGCCGATTTTAAGTGAAGATGCATCCACAGCTAGGTCAACGTAAACTGCCTTGCATTAACCTAGCCGTGTAGTAGAGACCACGCCTCAGATGTAACAATCACAGAATTGAGGCTGCATTGCAGAATCCTGGAATAGGCCACTGGGGCCTGATCGTGGTACCATTGACTTCAGTGACAGCCAGTTTTGTTCCCAGATATCTGTCTGATGTACAGTTGGATGTTCTTTGCAAAAACTCCTATCATTTAATGCGGAAGGATTGCTGTCAGTAATGTATTCCTGTCATTAATGGACCATGACTTGTGGCAGCGGCAGTGCTACTACTGTGATATATGGCTATGCAAACACTACAGTTGGAATTTGCAAAGGAGTTAGGTGCCTAAATCCCATGAGGATTTTGGATTTAATTCCCTTAGGCTCTTTTGAGAAATCTCAGCCTACATGATAACTACCATTCAACAGCATGCAAATGCACAGGTGAAGAGATTCCAGAAAAGGCTGAGCTACAGGTGGTGGTAACCTGTTAATGCAACGTGCCCAATCTGCAGCTGAAATATGACTCTCTGGTGCTCCAAGACATAGGTGTTGTTTCTCACCTTGTAGAGCCATTCAAATTCAATTGCAAAACCTATTTTTCTGGCCATGAGTGTGTAATTCATTGTGCCTGTGTTAAAGATCTTCATGCCAGTGGTTATAAACACGTGGATTCCTCTAGAGCTCCATTGGAGCTGGTTGCTGTCAAACTGCGGCTCAGGGCAAAGGATGCTTTTGCTTGCTTCTCGTGACTCTCTAAATCTTCAATCAATAAACAACTCTAAGTCCTTAAGTTGGATCCTACAGTGAAGTCATAGGGGTTGTGTCATTTTCACCAACTTTGTGCAAGTCAGTGTCAACACTCAAAGGAATGATTGCCACCTCTGTGGTATAACTCCCACCATCAGCACCACAGGACATCTGGGATGATCTTGAGCCCATAAAACTGGACTGGTGGCAATGTGTACTGAACACCTGTACAGATTTCCTAGGACAGCTAACTCAAAAAAGAGACTATCCTGGCAGAACCTGAACAAGTGGCAGCGAAGGGCCCCTGGCAGCGATAGTCTTGTTTCGGAGCCAGGCCCCATTCATCACTTTCCTATGCAAATGCTGTCAACGGCTACAGCAGAAAATTGGTGATCTCACGCCAGATATTAAATTGGGGTTTTATTGTTACACCACTTCTGAGGGATAAATTGGTCTCCTTTTCATAGGTTTATCTTGTACACTTTGTTTCTCAAGCACCATCCTGTTTGGAAAGTTTTACTTTCATTATTTTCATTATTCCCTCAACATTTTCAAACTGAAAACATTCTGTGATCACATCCAGAATATGCCTTTGTAGTTGGGAAGGTGTGGGCAAGTGGCTTGCTAGGCACTTTTACCCAAGGCTATACTTCGTGTTGGCTCTAGTTCCCCTAGTACTGTTTAGCAAACTGCTTTACTTTGGCAGCTCTTACAGTGACTTATTTTGGAGCTGCCAGAAACAGCAGATGCAACATCCTTTGGTGGCTGAGAGCAAAACCAATGGGCAAAGTTACAGTGCTTGCTATTGTAATCTCAGCATTCCCTGTCAATTATCTATGTGTGGGATTTGAGATAGTGCAGTTATTTCCTATTCTAAATATACCTAGGTATTTATAAATCACCCACTTGCCATGGAATGTAGGTATCTTAGATACTGTGATGAGGGAACTGTTGACGAATATTGATATTTAATTGAAGAGTAGCCACTGTTCATAATTAAACTCAGATTGAAGGCATTGGAACATGTCTATAGGCAAGCTGACTCCTGGCATCCCTAGTGGATGTTTCTATTCTCTACGTGCTCTAATGGATTGCTTGAGTTATATATTTGAAGCAGCATCTAATCCATGCCCACAATCTTGGGGCTGGTTTTTCAGTTACAGATGTTCCTGCATTTCCACATTTCATTTGAATTACCATCTAAATAGAGTTTGACAAAAATCAGGAGTAAAAAATAAAATAAAATAAAATCCCCACCCTCATTCTTCCATCAGTCCACCAGTTCTCTGATGTTCCCTTGTATTCTTTTAGTCCCAAAGTGTGCCTGTCTGGACTGAACATGCTCCCTGTCACCTGTGATTGATTACCTGATGGTCTAGGGCAGGGGTGACCAACCTGAGCCTGAGAAGGAGCCAGAATTTACCTATGTACATTGCCAAACAGCCACAGTAATACATCAGCAGCCCCACATCAGCTCCATCCCCCAGCGCCTCCCACCCACTGGCTGCCCCGCCGATCAGCACCTCCTCCTCCCTCCCCACACCTCCTGATTAGCTGTTTCATGCATACAGGAGATTCGGCTGGCGGGGGCGGCGGGGGAGGAGAGGAGAGGAGCAGTGAGGGCATGGTAGGCTCAGGGGAGGGTGCTGGAAGGGGTGGAGTGGGGGCAGGGCCTGTGGCAGAGCCAGGGGTTGAGCAGTGAGCCTTCCCCCCAGCACATTGGAAAGTTGGCACCTGTAGCTCCAGCCCTGGAGTCAGTGCCTATACAAGAAGCAGCATATTAACTTCTGAAGAGCCGCATGTGGCTCCTTAGCCACAGGTTGGCCACCCCTGATCTAGGGGCTAACTAGAAACATTTAATGATTATTCATTTTACTCATCTATATCATTTTCCATAAAGTGTAGTTTCATGGAAAGAGAAAAATGGATGTAGATGAGTTAAATGGAGTGACACCCAAAATGTTTAGGTACAGCTAACATTTTTCATAAAGTTTTTGGATGCATTGGGAGGGAGGCTGTGTGGCCTTGTGACTAGAGCACTGGACTGGGACTCAGGATACCAGGGTTCTAGTCCTGGCTCTGACGTTGGGCAAGTCATGTCTCTCTGTGCCTCAGTTTCCCATCTGTAAAATAGGGATAATGATGCTGATCTTCTTGGTAAAGTGCTTGGAGATCTACTGACGAAAAGTGCTACAAAATGGCTAGGTATTACTGAGATGAATAGCACTATTTGGTGTCATTTCATATGGATAACCTTTGCAAATGGATCTAGATAGCGTTGCTGTTCCTCCTAACCTGCAACACTGCTCTTATTTGTAGACAAGTTTGAGACATCATGGTTTATCTTATATTGTGGTCATTATTTGCTTAGTAGTTCAACAATATTTACTTCTGTATGTCACTTAAGACTACCACTTACAATAGCCTCCCCTTTTCAGTGCTCCTGATATACTTTTCCTGGAACCAGTTATTTAGAATGTCAAGAAATTGCCTCTCTGAACATTGTTCTGATGTGGCATTACTTAGATTATAAACTCCTCAGGGCAAGGACTTGCTTTTTAATATATATGTGTGTGTGTGTGTGTGTGTGTGTGTGTGTGTGTATATAATATACACACCCAGCACAATATACACCCAGCATAATGGAATCTTGATTATGGGGGCCTCTGGGTACTACCAGAAGTTTGAAAAAAGACTGATTAGTTTATATGTGGCTAGTTGAAGTTACCCATTATTACTGCTTTATTAGACTTAGTTGCCTTTTGATGTTCCTCAACACTATGCACTCAATATCCTTTTCCTGATCCAGCAGCTGGTAGTATTACCTTATTACTATGCTTGTATTCTTGGGAATTGGATTCATGTCCATAGAAATTGGACTCTTGTGGTCCTCTCCATTCAAAATGTTACCTTGCTAGAGAATATGGAATCATTTTAGGACACATTGCTATTTCAAAAAGAAAAGCAGTACTTGTGGCACCTTAGAGACTAACAAATTTATTAGAGCTGTAGCTCACGAAAGCTTATGCTCTAATAAATTTGTTAGTCTCTAAGGTGCCACAAGTACTGCTTTTCTTTTTGCGAATACAGACTAACACGGCTGCTACTCCGAAACCTATTGCTATTTCATTATTTCTAAGGCCTATTCTCTCTTTCCTGAGTAGTTTCCAGCCAGGTATTACTGTATTCCAGTCTCAAGGTACTATTCTCTTTTGCTAGGCTTTCTGATGCACCTATTTTTGATCTTTCTTTTTTGAACTAGTTTCTAGTTCAGGGTCGGTGGCTATTATTATTTTACCTTTTTGGCTGACACTGTTACTTTCCCTGAATGTACCTCTGTGATCTCTATCTGTCCCTCTTCCAGTTCCACTTTAATTTCTGTCTCATCCTTTACTATCAGATACTATTATTACTTGCATCCCTAGTAGTCTGTGTCTGACCTGAGTGTTCCTTAGCACCTGCCAGCTTTCCTTCTGCTCCTAGTTTAAATAATCCCCTATCACCTTGTTGGCTTTTAGTTCAGGTGTAGACCGTCCCTTCTGTACAGGCTCTCTTCCTTAATCTCAAAAATCCTCAGTACTTTTAAAATTTAAATCTCACATCTTCATGCCTTCTTTTCATTCGTGTATTGAAACCCTGAACCTCGCCAAGCTGACCCTGGGAGTAAGCCTCTTTCAAGGGTGCTTAAAGTGTACAGTTAGGTGCCTTTCTTGAGATTTCTTTAAATCTACTAAATATATGGCACCTATCCATATGCTCTATGCACCCTTATTACTTAAGTACATTCTAAGGGCAGCAGAATAATTTACACTAACCTGCTACCAGTAGGCCAAGCAACTGAAACTCAACTGTCCCCTTTACAATTTGCCCCCAATTTACAAATGCCGGGGGGCGGGGGGAGAAGACAACCTTTGCAATGTGGTCTGAAGGCCATCAGATTCTGGCTATTTTGGACCCAGGAGGATCAAATTCCAAAATCGTGGGACCCTATTGGAAAAGGTCTATCAGCAGCCCTCACCACACCAACAGGTCTGTGGCTTGAATGGCCTTGTTGATCTCAACGGTGGTAATATGGCGTGTGGAGAGAGTAGATTACATTTAGTTTCCAGGACCTCTCTTATACCTGCCTACGTCATTGGCACCAGTAAGTACCTCAACCACCACTGACTCCTCTATGGCACTTCGTGGGTTTGTCCTGTGAGTTCTGCCACCTTCACACCCAAGTCACCAAACAATTTTGAGTCACTGCACCCCTGATTATTGATATTTTTAATGATTTAGTGCTTGGTTAACCTGTATATGTCTCTATGGTAACCCTGTGGCATGGAGTGACCTCCTCAATGTAGAAGGAATCATTAGTCTCTTTTATTGAATTACGGTTTCTCTTGGGGCTATTTGCCCTTCCATTCCAACTTGAACTCCTCTCATCATAAAACCAGCTTCCTCAACTGCATGATCAACTTTCCAGTTCTGAAGTTAGCCCATTCCAGTGTCCTAATACTTGGTCTCTATAAATAATTTTCTCTCTCTGTGGCCCACTGGCACTACTGGCTTCAAGATAATAGGTAATTAGGCAGTTGAGTTTAAGAAGGGTAGAGGTTTCTTTTTTTTTTTTAAAGGACAGCATTTTAGCATTAAGCAAGAAAATAATGCAGAAGATAGATTGAATCTGCAAGTATCTGTGAACATAAAATTGACATCTAGCTCAATGACTCAGAGAAGCATCATACAATGAGAAGTTTGGCATTTTAACAGAACTAATAGTTTTTGCCATGAGCAATGTAAGAATGCTGAGTCAGTGTGATCCCATATGCATTACAAAATTCACATATTAATAATTAATACTTCTTGCCACCCACAGAGTCACTTTGAATTTCTAAGCACCGATCTTACCACCCACACATTCATCTTGAATTTTCAAGTGCAAAGCTCAGCAACTATGTATTTATTTTACATTTGACGGTACACAAATCAGTTCTTTCCATAGTCTCTGCTGCAGGTATGTGCATATCAATCCCAGCTATGTGTGCAGGATACAGGCAGACATACTATTTATTACGCCATAATTTTCAAAAGTGGCTACTAATTTTGGGTGCTCAACAATGTATACCTCATGGTTTGTTTTCCAAAGGTGTTATGCAGCCAAAACTCCTTTTGATTCCAGTTGAAGTTATAAGTGCTCAGTATCTCTGAAAATCAGGCCCCAGTTGTCTCAACTTGTGTAGCCAAACAACCGAGGCACCTAAAATGAGTTGACACTTGAAAAAATTGGCCTATATATATACCAGAGCACTTGTATGTAACATTTATTCTCTTCAAGCCTATGTACTGATAGACTGACAGTAATTTTTCTTCACATGGAACATACTCCAGAATTAAAAAGTCAATTTGAAATGTACATCCAATGTGCCCCTCAGAAGGTTTTCTGTTTCTTCTATGGGGACTACCAAGTGCAGTGGTCAATCTTCTGTTTTAGTACCACATGTGGTACCTGGGCACTATTAAGATTGAGTAGAAGTGGAGTTGAGAAACTGGCATATTTACTTTTATTCAGGATTTAAAATGGTCATGGCTATTGTTTGCTGGGTATGCCTGCTTCATAACAAAGTAAGTACACTATATATGAACAGCTCACAGCAATGTCATTCCCTAATCCAGAATCATATTTAATTAAAAGATTGAACAGTTTGATCCATGTACAGATTTTTGTTCTCCTAATGCAAGTGGCAACACCGAGTTTCCCTCAGCACCTATATTTTTACAAGTTCAATAGATGCTTAAGTTTCTGACTCTGCATAAGCCCCACACCAGGCATCCAGGTGCCTATGCCCCGGAACAATTCACGAACCTGGAGGAATAGAAATTCCTTCACTTAACTCGCCTGTGGGACCTGATTCAGTAAGGGTGCTCAGAGCTGGTCTAATGGACCGGGTTCCTATAGAGAAGCTTACTCTAAGGTGAGTGGGAGAGGAGGAGTTTGACCACCTTCCTCATAACTTTTAGCCTAATGGGGAGAGTACTTATCTGGGATGTGGGAGACCCCTTATTCAAGTCCCCCCTCCACTTCAGGGGATGAAAGGATTTGAACAGTGATCTATGACCTCTCAGGTATGGGCCTTGGCCTTTGGGCTAGGGGCAGTTCTGATGTGGGTCTCTCTTGAAGCTGTTTTACTGTAGATAAATAATTTTTTAAAGTTATTTGGAGCAGGGGGACTGGATCCTGGGTCTCCTACATGAGCGTTCTAACTCCCATGCTACAGAGTCATTCTGTCTGTCAGTGATTCTTAAATACCACCAACAAAACCCCACCAAACAGCATAGGTACCTAACACCGAGAGAGGGTTTGCATCTGAGCACCCCAAGTGGAGGGAGGCACATCCCTGCAGCCTGGGCTGAGGCACCCATTTCTGAGAGAGGGGCCAGGCTTTACACACGCCTCTGTTTGGCATCTCCCATTGGCTATCTTAGGGAAGGTGGCTCCATATCTTAGGCAAGCATGCCATTTTTTGTGAATTCCATTCTGAGGCACCTGTCACTCCACATGCATTGTATACTAAAGGGCACCTAACCCAGGCTTTGTGAATCCCAGTGATTTTTCCAGGCACCTAAACATTAGATGTGGCAATGCTCATCATACCCATGCCTACATTTCTATGTGAGCCTAGCCCTATCTGTATATTCTGGACAACAGAGGAGGACAGGCACTCAGAAATATTGCCTTTTCTGTTGACCGTACTGTTTCATTTCTCTCTCCATCTTTCTTTTCTGATCCTGGAGTCTGGATGCTTTGCAGGATGCAGAGAAATCTTGCACCAGAGAATGTGCTTGAAAGATTGTCCCCTACCTCTCCTACACTCTTTCTGGATAGCCTCTGCCTTTCACACTGTGACCTTGCTGAGTTATTAATGTGCCATGGTCTCCCAATTAAAATATCCTGTTATAAGCCAGGTGTCCCATCAGGGGTACAATGACTGAAAGAAGGTAAAATATGGAAGAATATGTTTCACGTCAGTGGAAGCGGCAGAGGCAGGAGATGAGTTGGATTCCTTTTAGATGAATCTTTTATGGATCAGCAGATTTATTCAAAGTTATTTAAAAAGCAGTTAACATTCCATTAGTAACAAACTGTGATCTGTGTCAGCAGTAAGACATTGTTCAGTCATTTATTTTAGGGTGAGATGTCTCTGCAGGGAGAAATGCAAGTATTAAATCTCTCTTGCAGGCAGATAAACTCCCTGGTTTTGCCTTGGTATTTATCTTTTTGACTCTAAATGTTAGGCCTGCCTGTTAAGGTCTTATTTACATATGTTTGTTTGTTTTTTTAAGTTGCTTAGTCTATGCAAGCGAAAAAGCAGAGTTACCATTTTAAAGATAGTTCAGGTTTGTGATCAAAGGTTTTTTTTAAAATGTACAGATTTGGCTACTGCAGTGTCATTTCACTCAAGCTGGAACATTGTTGGCTCAGCATTATATCCTCTGCAAACCCAGCTTGGATCCCAAAGACCTTTCTCAGAATAATACCTTCCCCAACTGCCTTGAAAGAGAGCACTCTGTGGTCCCGTGCACCGATGTGCTCTTTCCCTGATCTCCACCCCATTCGGCAGTCTTTATCTCTTCAAATCTCCTTACTTAGGCAAAATCTGCACTGAAATGGGTGACAGTTTTGTCTCAGTAAGGGTTGCTGAATTTGGATCTGAATGTTCTTCTTCGAGGAGTGTCCCTGAGGGTGCTCCACTTTAGTTGTCTTGGTGCCCTGAGCTTGTAATTGAGCATTTGTAATTGAGCAGCTACTTAGGGACAGTTGGCTGTGCATCTCCGTTCCTTCTCTACCACCTTTTGGCTTGAGTCAGAGCAACAGCAGCGCCCCTGTCTATTTCGTAAATTGCTTATATTCCCACTTTTATTTATCCCTTTCTTCCGTTCCTTGCCCTGATTTACCAACTTAAAAAAATTATTTCGTTCGCTTCCCCCAGCCACCAGCAGGTCTCCGCCGTTGGTGACTGACTATGGCCATTTCTCTAGCCCTGAACCTCCTCAGGCATGCGTGGCTCCCCTGGCCTTAAATGCTGCCTGACCTACAGGCTATCAATTCCTGTATTGGATGGTCATGCTCAGTGCGTCCGCTGTCTCAGGGAAACCCACATACCACAGAAGTGTCCCCACTGCAAGAAATTATCTGCTGGGACACTGAAAGCCAGGGACCTTCAACTAAAATTATTAATGATGGAGAAATCCCTCCAGCCAGCCTCCGAATCAGAGTCCAGGACTCCTCCTGGCCAATGGTCTCCAGCAACAGCCTCAGACAAGGGCTCCACCCAAACCATGGCTAAGGACCCTGCACCTAGGAAAGCGACCAAACATCAGTTGCAGTCATTACCACAGAGAGATCCCCCTAAAAAGGCGTGGTCTCCTGGCAAAAAATCTGCCTTGGTACCGATGGCACCAAGAACCTCGGACAGAGAGGCACCAGGAATGTCTGGTACTGAGACGTCCCGAGGCGCCAAGGCACCAACACGGCCAGGCTCTCAGACAGCTCCATGAGCTAAAGCTAAGCTCCCTAGCTCAGCACTGACGGTGCCAAAGAAGTCATGGGCACCAGCTAGTATAATGGCGCCACCTGCTGATTATACACAGCCTAACAAGACCTCAGCATTGTCAGTGCACACTACGCTGCCATCCACAGCACCAAGCTTCCTGGTACCGCAACCCTTCACCACACAGGTGGACTTGGCAATCTCCTCCATGCCGGAAACCCCTCTGTTTGGCACTGACGGCACCCCAGTCAGGCCAGGACCGAGCCAACTAGACACTCCTGTTAGATCTGCATCCCCACTATCCAAGTATGAGGATGACTCAAGCCTTTACACCACTCATCATTCCTCCCCGAAACCAGGACCCTTTCACCAACAACTGCCTTAGCAAGAGCAAAGCTGGCAGGCACAGCTGTGGATGCCACCACCCATTATCATGCCACTCAATTGGCCATACTGGGACCCATGGGCAATCTACAGAGCCCAGAACCTTAAAGCCCCCAACCCACTGGCAACAAGGGTCACCTGGTCCCCTTCACCCACGAACCCACCACCATCGGAGGCCCAGAAGGAAGAGGGGGAGGAGCTAGAAGAGGCTCCTGAAGGTGATACACTGACATCCACCCATATTTTGTCCTCATCCCCGGATGAAACAATTATGCCACCATCTCCCACCACAGGAGATGACTTCAAGTCTTTCCAGGACTTATTCAGAAGAGTTGTAGAATCTCTGGACATCTCTTTAGCAGAGCTGCCAGAGACCTAGCACAAACTTACTGACATTTTGCAGGCATCCCGAACGGCAAAGATAGCTCTGCCCATTAACTCAGCAATAATAGACTCTACAAAGACAATATGGGAGAAACCTGCCACTGTCCCACCCTCCTGTAAACACTTAGACAGAAAATACTATGTACCAGCGAAAGGCACTGAGTTCCTATTCACTCATCTGGCTCCTAATTCAGTGGTCGTAGAGGCGGTGCACCAAAAGGGGAAAACAACCCCAGTCAAAAACTACACCTTATGACAAGGACTGGAAAAGGCTTGACCTCTTTGGATGCAAATCTTACTCCTTTGCCTTATTGCAATTCCATATAGCAAATTATTCAGTTCTCTTAGCAAAGTACACCTACAACCTGTTCAACAAATTGAAATCCTTTACTGGTCAACTGCCAGAGGAAGCAAAAGAACAATGCAGAGGGCTCCTTAATCGCCAAAACAGCCCTGCAGGCCTCCCTCGACTTTACCGACACTGCAGCCTGATCCATAGCCATATCAATTGTCATGCATCGAGCATCATGGCTTCACCTCTCCGGATTCCCTAGGGAAGTACAAGCCACAGTTGAGAACTTTCCCTTTGAGAGCCAAAAACCATTTGCTGAGAGCACGGATGCATCTCTTCATACCTTAAAGGACCTTGAAGACTTTGGGTATTTACATTCCCCCAAAGAAGAAAAAACAGGGCAGATTCTATACCCAAAGATTCCGTCCTGCCCCGTACTCCCAACCCCAGAGACAATTCGATCAGTGCCGCAAGCAAAAACAAGTGAGGCGCAGGCAGAACCAGGATCAACCTTTTGCATCTCAATCTTCAACATCCCATCAATCGTTTTGAAGTATTGGTTGAGGGCTTGAGACCTCTACCTTCTCCCATGCTGGTTTATAAAATGACCTCCACACAAGCATTCCCTCCACAAATGGCTCACTATGCCCCACAGAGTGAAGGACTCCCTTGTGGATGCAACCTCAAAACATCTGCTCGGGGGTCCCATTTCAACAAGAAGTTCCCACTATAATAATCACCACAGATGCCTCCCTCGTGGGATGGGGAACGCATCTGGACAGCAACACTGTCCAGGGATGCTGTTCCACAGCGGAGACCAACCTACATATAAACATACTAGAACACCAAGCAGTCAGGAAAGCATGCAAACATTTTCTTCCGCTCATCCGCAACAATACCATCAAAGTCCTCACGGACAACACAGCCTGCATGTTTTATATAAAACTGACAGGGTGGAGCTTGTTCATACCCTCCCTGCATCGAGGCACTACACCTATGGCAATTGTGCATATCCAACAAGATAGACATTTCTGCAGCTTACCTGCCAGGACTTCAGAATACCACAGCAGACCAGCTAAGCAGATGCGTCTCACAAACCCGTGAGTGGGAGATGCACTACCTACCCTCGTGACCATATTCAACCAGTAGTGGTTCCCTACTATAGAATTATTTGCAACAGCTCATAATACGAAATGCCCTCAATATTGCTCTCGACCACAGGGCTTGGGCACCACTAACTGGACAATGTTCTCCTCAGAAAATGGGAAGCATCACCAATGTACGCATTGCCCCCAATTCCTCTACTGAGCCGGGTGTGGCACAAAATCAGACAGGACAAGGCCAGGGTCATACTCATCGCACCCATGTGGCCTAGACAGATGTGGTTCCCATACCTGAGACAGATGGCAGTGAAACTGCCTCTAACTCTTCCACTACTTCCTCACATCCTGACACAGGATGACAGCCAAGTGACTCACCCCAACCTAGCAGTTTTCCTCAGGGCCTGGTTACTCCATGGCTGGGGCTGGATAATGACTATTCCAAAGAAGTTAAAGACATCCTTGTGAATAGCTGCAGGCTGACCACACAGAAAACATGCACTCAAAAGTGGGTACGATTCTGCACCTGCTGCGAGGTTAATCACGTCTGCTTATTCCGCTCCTCTATCTAGATGTCCTGAAGTATATACTAAGCCTTAAAAAATCGGGCGTCTCCAACAGTTCCATAAAGGTGCACTTAGCCACAATCACCTCACTACATGATAAGGTAAATAGAACCAGGATCTTTTCTCATCCAACAACTAAACAATTCTTAAAGGGCATGACCAACATCTACCCTCCCTAAAACACCTGATTCCTATATGGGACCTTAACCTCCTGCTATGCACCCTCATGGGGAAACCATTCGAACCCCTTGTGACTTGTGACTTGCTCTTTGCTACATCTGTTGATGAAGGTTTCCTTCTTTATTGCGATCACTTCAGCAAGAAGCATAGGGAAGAGCTAGGGGCACTAATGGCACACCCGCCCTATACTACATTCCAGAAAGACACAGTGATCCTAAGAGCCCACCCTACATTTATACCTAAAGTAGCCTCCTCATTTCATTTAAACCAACCCATTTACTTACCTGTATTTTTTCCGAAACCCCACGCGGATGCCAGGGAGGCATTCCTTCACACTCTATGTCCATAGAGCTCTGGCCTTCTATCTAGAAAGAACAAAGACATTTGGAAAGTGACATTGAGCGATCGAAGGGTGAGGCCATCTCTAAACAAAGACTCTCTCTAAATGAATTTCTGGCTGTATCCACCTGTGCTATCATCAGAGCAACATCCCGGTCCCAAAACCAATCCCGGAGGAACTCCACTAGTAACCTCCTTCCAGTCTGAA
This sequence comes from Dermochelys coriacea, assembly GCF_009764565.3. Taxonomy (NCBI): domain Eukaryota; kingdom Metazoa; phylum Chordata; order Testudines; family Dermochelyidae; genus Dermochelys; species Dermochelys coriacea. Next base: position 150,461,267 of record NC_050068.2, read on the forward strand.
GTGTGACCCACTGTAGTCTCCCCTTTAACCAGTTCCTTATCCACCTTTCAATTTTCATATTGACCACCATGTTTTCCAATTTAGCTAATAATTCTCCATGTGGAACCACATCAAATGCCTTACTGAAATTGAGGTAAATTAGATCTACTGCATTTCCTTTGTTTAAAAAATCTGTTATCCTCTCAAAGAAGGAGATCAAGTTGGTTTGACATAATCTACATTTTGTAAAGCCATGTTGTATTTTGTCCCATTTACCATTGACTTCAATGTCTTTAACTACTTTCTCCTTCAAAATTTTTTCCAAGACCTTGCATACTACAGATGTCAAACTAACAGACCTGTAGTTCCTATTTTTAAGAAAGGTTTAAAAAAAAAAAGCAATCCAGGTAACTATGTTAGCAATTCTTGCTAAGAGGCTTGCAATTTCATCTGCCAGTTCCTTTAATATTATTGGATGAAGATTATTCCGGCCCTCCGATTTAGTCCCATTAAGTTGTTCAAGTTTGGCTTCTACCTCGGATATGGTAATATCTACCTCCATATCCTCATTCCCATTTGACATCCTGCCATTATCCCTAAGCTCCTCATTAGCCTCGTTAAAGACTGAGGCAAAGTATTTGTTTAGATATTGGGCCATACCTAGATTATCGTTAACCTCCATTCCATCCTCAGTGTTAAGCGGTCGCACTTCTTCTTTCTTAGTTTTCTTCTTATTTATATGGCTATAGAACCTTTTACTATTGGTTTTAATTCCCTTTGCAAGGTCCAACTCTACATGGCTTTTGGTCTTTCTCACTTTATCCCTACATGTTCTGACCTCAGTAAGGTAGCTTTCCTTGCTAATCTCTCCCATCTTCCACTCCTTGTAGGCTTTCTGCTTTTTTCTTAATCACCTCTGAGATGCTTGCTCATCCAGCTAGGTCTACAATTCCTACCTATGAATTTTTCCCCTTTCTTGGGATGCAGGCTTCTGATAGTTTCTGCAATATTGACTTGAAGTAATTCCAGGCCTCCTCTGCCTTTAGATCCACAAGTTTTTTCAATCCAATCCACTTCCTTAATTAATTTCCTTAATTTTTTAAAGTTAGCCTTTTTGAAATCAAAAGCCCTAGTCACAGATCTATTTTTGTTTATGCTTCCATTTAGTTTGAACTGAATTAGCTCATGATCGCTCGAATCAAGGTTGTCCCCTACACTGTTACTTCTATGAGGTCCTCACAGCTCACCAAAAACAAATCTAAAATGGCATTTTCTCTAGTCGGTTCAACAACTACTTGGTGAAGGAATCCATCAGCTATCGTATCCAGGAAAATCTGAGCCCTATTATTATTAATAGCACTGGTCCTCCAGTCTATATCTGGGAAGTTAGTCTCCCATGATCACACAATTCCCATTAGTATTTACTTCTTTAAAAACATTAAAGAGTTCTCTATCCATATCCACATTGGATCCCAGAGGTCTATAGCACACCCCAAGCACTATCCCAGGCACTCTCGAGTAGCTTTCTTCCCCAATGTGATTTTTGCCCAGACAGACTCTGTCTTATCCGTTCCATCAATTCTTATTTCTTTACAGTCTACCTCATCATTGATATACAATGCTGCTCCACCAACTTTGCCTTTATTTCTGTCTTTCCTAAACAGCACATACCCTTCAATACCTGTAGTCCAGTCATGACTACTATTCCACCATATTTCTATTTATCCCTATAATATCTGGTTTCACTTCCTGCACCAGTAGCTCTAGCTCCTTCATTTTATTATCCAGGCTCCTCACTTTAGTATACAAACATCTTAATTTTTGCCATTTGGCTTCGCTCACATTCTTTACCCAATTGGGCACAGACATTCTACCGCCAATATTACCTATTAGACTGGAATGTACACTGCCCTTCTGCCTTATGTCCATTCTCATACCCATGGCTGTATCCATTCTTACTTCGTTTTCTTCCCTCTCAAAGAGAATAACTGGAGTGGAGATTACCTGGGACATCTCCCAACCATCTCCCCCAAATTCCTAGTTTAAAGCTCTCTTAATCAGTTGTCCAGCCTCCATCCTAGAAGTCTATTTCCTTCCCTACTCAGATGAAGTCCATCCTGAGAGAACAGTCCTCTGTCCATGAATGCTTCCCAGTGGCCATACATCCCAAAGCCCTCCTTATAGCACCACTGCCTGAGTCATCCGTTGAGCATCATCATCTTGTCACACCTTTGTTACCCTTCTCTACGAACAGGCAGAATCCCATTGAAGATCACCTGAGCCTGAGTCTTTCCTCAGCCTGGCATAGTCTCCCTTGATTCGTTCCAGCGAGAATCTAGCCATATCATTTGTTCCCAGATGAAGGATAATCAATGGATTCTTTCCCGCTCCCGTTAGGATCCTCTTCGGCCTCAGGTCCACATCCCGTATCTGAGCACCCAGCAGACAGCACACCCTTCTGTTCTCTGGATCAGCTCTTGTTACAGACCTATCTATTCTTCTCAGTAATATGTCCCCAATCGTGTAGACCTGCCTTTTCCTGGCAATGGTGCGATTCTCCAGTTTATCCCGTTCCATCTGTCCGCAAGTCCTCTCGTTTCCTATTGTCCCTTGCAATCCTCTGAAACACATCCCATATCCTCCCGGGGCTCATATTTGGTGTTATCTCCATTGACTCTTGCGCTCTTCCAATAGGGCTATCTGCTCTTCTCTTTTTCCTTGTCCTCTCACCTTCAGTGACCACCTGCTGTGCCCGTTCTTCATTTTCCAACTCTGCAAACCTGTTCCTAAGCTCTATTTCTCCTTCACTGCCCCATCTTTTCCTCTGCCTGGTTCTCCTGGTCGCATGCTTCCACTGTCCACCTTTCTCACCCAGCAGTATCCTCTCAGAGTTCTTTGGTCCTGATTCCGTCTTCAAATCTGAGCTTTTCCCTTCAGCCTCCTCATGTCTTTGCTCCATCATCAGAGTCTCTACCTGCATCTCCCATCCTAGGATCTTCTCTTCCATCAGCACTATCAGGCGGCACTTCATGCAGATGAAATTCTTTACAGGTCCCCCCTCCAGGATCATGTACATGCCACAGCTTCTACATCCAGTGATCTTCATAATGTCTTCCACTACTTGGGTAACTACCACTGCTGCCTTTGTGTCTGTCATCGCCTTCCCACCTAAGTCCTGTTAGTCTGGGAAACACAAACCAAACCAAAACACTCACCAACAGCAAAATGAACCCCCAACGAGCATGAAAACACAACCAGAACACCACACACTCCCTTCATTAGCCTGTCTGTTCCTTTGCCTGGCTCTTAGTCTTCCCCCCCAAACTCCCCTTTCAAACTCCCTTGTTTGCTGGCTCCTGTGCTGCTGCAGCTGTCTGTGCCACTGCCTGACTGGCTGGCTACCTTTTATAGGACCCCTAGTCAGAGAAGCTCTGCCCCCTAATCAGAGCTCCGCTTCTCTCCCAGCACACTGCCCCTACAAGCCTCTATAAATACCAATATAAAAACCTTCTCTTCCAACAGAACTCCCACTGTAAGTGTATAGATATACTGTGTCTATACACTTAAGAAATGTAGCTTGACATACATTTATTCAGTCTTAATTTGTACATTCACCATTTTATTATATAAAAACTATATTTCTCTTTGACTAGATTATTATTTTACTCATGATATGGGTCAAGCTGTATTTGGATAGAAAATGGAATTCAGTTAAAATAAAATCAATGTTACCAAAATTATATGTATTAGTTAAATAAAATTACCTTAAATGTGCGAGATTCATATTTTTTTTTCTTATCACATTTTTCATTACAATCAGTTGACTTATTAAACAAAGGAAATATTTCCTGTAGTAAGTGAACTGAATTGATTGTTTTGGTCATGTCCTTCCAGATTTCAGAACTAGTAGATCTCATCATCACACTTCATCTTTATTTATAGAGTGATAGAGGAAAACAAGCTCTCCTGCTTTTTCAACTCCCAATCAGTTTCTTAATTTTCAGTGAGCTACTCATTAAATTGAACTAATTGAATAAACTGAAATGAAGAAGAAATTCACTCTACCTTTGCAGAAGAGGGTATTGCTGTCAAAAGCTGGTTTAGCGCTTCACCAAACTCTCTTCCCAGTGCTTAGCCAGTGACTTCCCCCAGTTCAGTGGTTTGATTTATTTTAAACCTTTGTACTGCATACTACTTTTTATTTAAATGATTTTAAAAATTACAGTAAGTTTTAGGCCTTAATATAGATATTGTAACTTCAAATTTAATTTGAAATATATTTTTCTTTTAAAAATGAAACCTATTTCAAATTAAATCTTAAAAATCCAATTAAAATAAATGGTTTTTATTTTTATTTTAAAATTGACTTTCTGTCTACACAGATTTCCAAGCAGCTGCTGTTACATTTTTAAATAACTGGGATTATAAAATGCTTTAAAGGGAGTAGAGTGAGAGGTATTTCCCAGAATCCAATAGATTAGATTTTTATCAAACAGTGTATTGCAGGCATTTTGCGGACTATTGGATATGTGTGGCGAGAAGTGTTAAATATCAGGCCAGTTGTGGAAAATGGGGTGAGTGTGTGAGAGAGAGATCACTGCAGCAAAAAGCAGGGATGCTTGGATTAATTTTGTTAATGATAACTGGGCCGTAGAAGAGAGATGGGATTTATTTCCCACTGGAATTTTCTCCCAGAAAGTGGTATGCCTGTGAGCCATTCAGAAGGTGTGGCATCTAAGTGTTGCATAGGTGCCATTCCAGGGCTGGAGCTCCCACAGAAAAAATTTAGTGGGTGCTGAGCACCCATTGGCAGCCAGCTCCTCCCCCCCCCCGGACCTCCAGTCTGCTGGTGGCCCCGCTGATCAATTCCTCCCCCTCCCTCCCACCTACTGCAATCAGCTGTTCTGTTGCATGTAGTAGGCGTGGGGAAAGGGTGCACTCAGGGGAGGGGGCAGAATTAGGTGGAAGGAGGCAGGGTGGGGGCTTGGGAGAAGAGTTGGGGGGTGGAGTGGGGGTGGAAAGAGGCAGGGCAGGGTGAGGGCTGGCAGGAAGGGAACAGGTGGGGACAGGGCCTAGGGTGGAGTGGGGGATTGAGCCCCCCTGGGACCAGTAGGAAGCTGATGGATATGAAGTGTCATCTTCATTGCGATTTTTGGCATTCTAATTCTCTCTTTCTCTCATGCAATGATTGGTCTGTTGCTGCATCTTGCAGGGCCGCAGATACTTATGAAAATACAACCTCTCTAGTTTGTACAGTTGGGTCGTTTGTTCAAATGGTTTTTAGATCTGTAATCTCAAAGAATTTGTTCAAGTGAATTGATATTTTCTGTTGCTATCTATTTGCTGTGTCCTGAAATAGCCAGATGTTGAGCATGGGGTATCACACATATGTATTAGTCAAGAGGGGGAAATGTGGTGCCAATTCCTTTACCTGGACACATTGAAAGGGGTTTTTTAGTGTCTTGAAAGGGCTAACTGCTGCATGCACAGACACATTTAGTGGGTGGTGTTCCAAATCTATTTGAGTCAATATTTTATTTGCCCTGATAAGTGAAAAATCAGCAAATGGCTGATTGTGTGTAACCCATGAGTGAATTTGAATATGTGGAAAATCTATAAACGAGTTCAGGATTCCCAGGAAGGAAATTTTAATGTTAGTACAAAATGTATTAAACTGAAACACTGTATAGAACATAGTTGTGAGGTCATCTTTATGGTATGTGAGTGTGTATGATGGTACTTATGCCATATGTACAGGTTAGACCTCTTAGATAAACACCACATGTTTACAAAATAATCATGGAATAAATTCATAGATTCATAGATACTAAGGTCAGAAGGGACCACTCTGATCATCTAGTCCGACCTCCTGCACAGCGCAGGCCACAGAATGTCACCCACCCACTCCTATGAAAAACCTCACCCATGTCTGAGCTATTGAAGTCCTCAAATCATGGTTCAAAACTTCAAGGAGCAGAGAAGCCTCCCTCCAGTCAACCATGCCCCATGCTACAGAGGAAGGCGAAAAACCTCCAGGGCCTCTCCAATCTGCCCTGGAGGAAAATTCCTTCCCGACCCCAAATATGGCAATCAGCTAAACCCTGAGCATATGGGCAAGATTCACCAGCCACATACTACAGAAAATTCTTTCCTGGGTAACTCAGATCCCATCCATCTAATATCCCATCTCAGGGGATTTGGCCTATTTACCCTGAATATTTAAAGATCAGTTACTTACCAAAATCCCATTATGCCATCATACCATCTCCTCCATAAATTTATCGAGTAGAATCTTAAAACCAGATAGATCTTTTGCCCCCACTGCTTCCCTTGGAAGGTTATTCCAAAACTTCACTCCTCTGATGGTTAAAAACCTTCGTCTGATTTCAAGTCTAAACTTCCTGGTGGCCAGTTTATACCCATTTGTTCTTGTGTCCACATTGGTGCTGAGCTTAAATAATTCCTCTCCCTCTCCTATATTTATCCCTCTGATATATTTATAGAGAGCAATCATATCTCCCCTCAACCTTCTTTTAGTTAGGCTAAACAAGCCAAGCTCCTTGAGTCTCCTTTCATAAGACAAGTTTTCCATTCCTCGGATCATCCTAGTAGTTCTTCTCTGTACCTGCTCCAGTTTGAATTCATCCTTTTTAAACATGGGAGACCAGAACTGCACACAGTATTCTAGGTGAGGTCTCACCAGTGCCTTGTATAACGGTACTAAAACCTCCTTATCCCTACTGGAAATGCCTGTCCTGATGCATCCCAAAACCGCATTAGCTTTTTTCACAGCCATATCACACTGGCAGCTCATAGTCATCCTATGATCAACCAATACTCCAAGGTCCTTCTCCTCTTCCGTTACTTCTAATTGATGCGTCCCCAGCTTATAACTAAAATTCTTATTAATCCCTAAATGCATAACCTTACACTTCTCACTATTAAATTTCATCCTATTACTATTACTCCAGTTTACAAGGTCATCCAGATCCTCCTGTATAATATCCCGATCCTTCTCCGAATTGGCAATACCTCCCAGCTTTGTATCATCTGCAAACTTTATTAGCACACTCCCACTTTTTGTGCCAAGGTCAGTAACAAAAAGATTAAATAAGATTGGTCCCAAAACCGATCCCTGAGGAACTCCACTGGTAACCTCCCTCCAACCTGACAGTTCGCCTTTCAGTAGGACCCGTTGCAGTCTCCCCTTTAACCAATTCCTTATCCACCTTCTGATGTTCATATTGATCCCCATCTTCTCCAATTTAACTAATAATTCCCCATGTGGCACGGTATCAAATGCCTTACTGAAATCTAGGTAAATTAGATCCACTGCATTTCCTTTATCTAAAAAATCTGTTACTTTTTCAAAAAAGGAGATTAGGTTGGTTTGGCACGACCTACCTTTTGTAAAACCATGTTGTATTTTGTCCCATTTACCATTGACTTCAATGTCCTTAACTAATTTCTCCTTCAAAATTTTTTCCAGGACCTTGCATACGACAGATGTCAAACTAACTGGCCTGTAGTTACCCGGATCACTTTTTTTTCCTTTCTTAAAAATAGGAACTATATTAGCAATTCTCCAATCATTCGGTACTATTCCTGAGTTTACAGATTCATTAAAAATTCTTGCTAATGGGCTTGCAATTTCAGGTGCCAATTCCTTTAATATTCTTGGATGAAGATTATCTGGGCCCCCCGATTTAGTCCCATTAAGCTGTTTCAGTTTCGCTTCTACCTCTGATATGGTAATATCTACGTCTATATCCTCCTTCCCATTTGTCATGCTACCATTATCCCCAAGATCCTCTTTAGCCTTATTAAAGACTGAGGCAAAGTATTTGTTTAGATATTGGGCCATGCCTAGATTATCTTTAACCTCCGCTCCATCCTCAGTGTTAAGCGGCCCCACTTCTTCCTTCTTAGTTTTCTTCTTATTTATATGGCTATAGAACCTTTTACTATTGGTTTTAATTCCCTTTGCAAGGTCCAACTCTACTCGACTTTTAGCCTCTCTGACTTTATCCCTACATCTTCTGACCTCAATTAGGTAGGTTTCCTTGCTGATCCCTCCCATCTTCCACTCCCTGTATGCTTTCTGCTTCTTCATAATCACCTCTCTAAGATGCTTGCTCATCCAGCTTGGTCTACAACTCCTTCCTATGAATTTTTTCCCCTTTCTTGGGATACAGGCTTCCGATAGCTTCTGCAGTTTTGATTTAAAGTAATCCCAGGCCTCAACTGCCTTTAGATCCATAAGTTCTTCAGTCCAATCCACTTCCCTAACCAATTGCCTTAATTTTTGAAAGTCAGCCCTTTTGAAATCAAAAACCCTAGTTGCAGATTTATTTTGTTAATCCTTCCATTTAGTTTGAACTGAATTAGCTCATGATCACTTGAGCCAAGATTGTCCCCTACAACCATTTCTTCTATGAGGTCCTCGCTACTCACCAAAATTAAATCTAAAATGGCATCCCCTCTAGTCGGTTCAGCAACTACTTGTTGAAGGAATCCATCAGCTATCGCATCTAGGAAAATCTGAGCCCTATTATTATTACTAGCACTGGTCCTCCAGTCTATATCTGGGAAGTTAAAGTCTCCCATGATCACGCAGTTTCCATTAGTATTTACTTTATTAAAGACATCAAAAAGGGCTCTATCCATAACCAAATTAGATCCCGGAGGTCTATAGCACACCCCAAGCACTATCATAGGAGAGGCTTTACTAGTTTTCTTCCCCAATGTAATTTTTGCCCAGACAGACTCTGTCTTATCCATTGCATCGCTTCTTATTTCTTTACATTCTAACTCATAGTTGATATACAATGCTACTCCACCCCCTTTACCTTTGTTTCTGTCTTTCCTAAACAGCATATACCCTTCAATACCTGTAGTCCAGTCATGACTACTATTCCACCATGTTTCTGTTATCCCTATAATATCTGGTTTCACTTCCTGCACCAGTAGCTCTAGTTCCTCCATTTTGTTACCTAGACTCCTCGCATTGGTGTATAAACATCTTAATTTTTGCTGTTTGGCCTCGCTCACATTTTGTACCCTATTAGGCACAGTCATTCTACAGCCATTATAACCTATTAGACTAGTATCCACACCGCCCTCGCTCCTTATATACATTCTCCTACCCATGGCTGTATCCTTTCTTACTTCATCTTCTTCCCTCTCAATGCTAAAATCTGGCGTGGAGATTTCCTGGACATCTCCCATCCATCTCCCCCCAATTCCTAGTGTAAAGCTCTCTTTATCAGTTGTGCCAGCCTCGATCCTAGAAGTCTATTTCCTTCCCTACTGAGATGAAGTCCATCCCGAGAGAACTGACCTCTGTCCGTGAATGCCTCCCAGTGGCCATACATCCCAAAGCCCTCCTTATAGCACCACTGCCTAAGCCATCTGTTGACAGTCATAATCTTGTCACACCTTTGTTGCCCTTCTCTAGGAACAGGAAGGATCCCGCTAAAGATCACCTGAGCCTCAATTTCCTTAAGCGTGTTCCCCAGCCTAGCATAGTCTCCCTTGATACTTTCCAGCGAGAATCTGGCTGTATCATTTGTTCCCACATGAAGGATAATTAGGGGATTCTTTCCCGCTCCCTTGAGGATCCTTTTCAACCTCAGGTCTACATCCCTTATCTTAGCACCCGGAAGACAGCACACCCTTCTATTCTCAGGATCAGCTCTAGTTACAGGCCTGTCTATTCTTCTCAATAAAGAGTCCCCGATCACATAGACCTGCCTTTTTCTGGTGACAGTGCTATTCTCCAGTCTCTCCCCTGTTCCCTCTGGCTGCAAGTTCTTTCCATTCCTATTTTCCCTTACAATTCTCTTCAACCCATCCTGTATCCTCCTGGGGCTCATATTTGGTGTAGTCTCCCTTGACTCTTCCCCTTTTTCTATAGGGCTAGCCTCTCTTCTCTTCTTCCTTACCCTTCCACCTTCAGCGACTACCTGCTGAGCCCCTTCTTCATTTTCCAACTCTGCAAACCTGTTCCTAAGCTCTATTTCTCCTTCACTAGCCCGTCTTTTTCTCTGCCTGGTTCTTTGAGTCACATGTTTCCACTGACCACTTTCCTCATCCAGTCTCTCCTCAAAATTCCCCAGCCCTGCTTCCATCCGAGAGTCTGAGCTTTTCCCTTCAGATACCTCATATCTTTGCTCCATCATCTGCTCAAACCCCTTCCTAAACTCAACGAGACTTTCCACCTGCATCTCCAAACCTCGGATCTTTTCCTCCATCAGCTCTATCAGACGGCATTTCATGCAGACAAAACTCTTACCGGTTCCCCCCTCCAGGATCATGTACATACCACAGCTTCCACATCCAGTCATCCTCAATGTGTCTTTCACTGCAGGAGTCACTCCCACAGCTTCCTCTGTATCTGTCATCTCCTTCCCACCTAAATCCTGTTAATCTGGGAAACACAAGCCACACCCAAAAGACCACCCCCCCAGCAAAAGCAAACCCTAAACAAGCACCACAATACAAACTCCCCTTGCAAACTCCCACTCAAACTCCCCTGTTTAGAGCTCTGTTTGCTAGCTCCTGTGCCGCTGCAGCTGTCTTCCTTTATTTCCATAATCCTGGAGTGAACTGCATTTATTTTCACCTCTGATTACCTCATCTGCACTTTGCCCACTAATCCATCTCTGCCAGAATTACATTTTCACACACTTTTTTGAATATCTTGCAAACAGCTGTCATTTAAAAAAAAAATGTTTTGTTCAGGTAAAAACAGGCCTTGAAAACGACCAATAATTAGTCCTGAATCAATGGCATATTTAAATTACAATCTCTCCCTTTCCAACACTCAGTTGTTTCATTTTACTACAGAGATGGAGCTTTCCAAATGAGATATAGGGCAGGTCTACACTACGGGGTGAAGTCAACCTAAGTTACACAACTCCAGCTACATGAATAACATAGCTGGTATCAACGTACCTTTGGTCGACTTATTGCGGTGTCTAAACGTGCTGGGTCAACAGGAGAAACTCTCCCGTCAACTTACCTTATGCTTCTCATTCCGGTGGAGTACTGGAGACGATGGGAGAGTGAGCAGCGGTTGATTTAGCGGGTCTTCACTAGATCCGCTAAATCGACCCTTCACCTGTGGTGGATTGATCGCTGCAGCGTGGATCCACTGGTAAGTGGAGACAAGCCCATAGCAGCATCTCTAGGCCTGGGAGCTCATGAGATATCGGACCTCACAACTGCAACATCTTTTATAAATGAAAAAAACTATTTTAAATACATTTTAGCAGTACTAATTTATCTTCTTCTACCTCTACATTTGAATTCACAGGGCCAGATTCTAGTCTATGCTTATGTAACTTCCTGGTCTTCAGTGGAATTGCTCTTGATTTTATACTGGTATCATGTCAGAATCAGGCTCATTGTATTTAAGACTGAGGGATTAAAAAATAGTAATAACTATTATATAACAGTCTAAAACTTTTTCATAATAGCATTTCCGTAAAATATGTGGCATAAACAAAACACAATTAGCACATTGTGGTAAAAGAATTTTATTGGTGCTTTTTTGCACTGACCTACATAAGTCATTCATAGTTTCCCCAGTCCTGAGTAATGATGGTCATTCCATACATTTGCCAGTAAAACACTTACAATTGCCACATCATTTTTTATTCTGTATCTAAATCATTGACAACAAGGGAATAGTTACAATTAGCAGTCTATTAAGAATAAAAAGTCTTGATAGTGCATATGAATAAAGAAAGCCCTTGAAGAATCGAGGTCACTTGCCAAATTGTTCCTTTCAAACAAAGATTACATGGCCATCATCTCCCACATTACATCCAGGCGCAAAGACAATCCATACAATGCAACACAAAACTTTCTCTTTAACGAATCATTCTTGACTAAACATGAAAGTACAGTGTGACTGACTGTTCTAATTTAATACTTACTGTTTTATAAAGGAAATAAAATCTGAACAGCCATCCTCACTAATTTTTCATGTAGTTTTGATTTTGGAATTAGTACAGTATGTTTTGAATGGACGTGTAGAAAATTTATCACTGTGAGGTAAGTTTTACTTCCCTGTTTACCACTCTTCCCCTTTTTTCCTCTCTTCCCCCCCCCCCTTATTTTTGTGTATAGTAATTAAGTTTTTGAAATGTTTCAGAATGGATGACAATCAGGATTCTCAGCTTGTATAGTGCAGGGAGATTTAAATTCAGTGAAATACTCCACATTTTCCAAAGCATCGGAAAACTATTCAGGCTATGATCATATATGATCATATGCTGTGTTAACCACTTTAACTTTATCAGAGTGCTGCAAACTCTGTGTAAGTGCTTTATCTTGAAAGAAATCAGAGGCTGACTTGTTTACTTTTGCGTGGATATAGTGCTGAGTGAGTGACCCAGCACGATGTGCAAAAATGTAGTGTCCTCTATTAAAACCTTACTAAAACTACTGAAGTGAAGTGCTTTAGTAAGCCCAGCATTAGCCCAAAGCCCCAAAACCTTAACTTTTTTTTCCAAATCTGTTTTGCCCAAATTAAAGGAACTCACTGCTATGCTATAAAGCAATATGTATGATGCATTTAAATTTAAGAACCTCCTGGTACAAATCTAAGATCCTTTTGTATTTTCCACTGAAAAAATATAATGTGCATCTGTTTTAACGTTCATAAAAACCCAAAACTTCAGGTGAACTTAAGATAAATTCTTATAATAGAAGAACCCTTAAAACCTAACCCAAGACACATTAATTTTATTAGTAAAGGTAAGAAACTTCAAATCCTACATATGGTTGAGAAAGGAACATTTAAAACTCCAGAAATGTGACAGCATTTTCACCAGAAACTCTTTAATTTTTTACTATATTGGTTTTACTATTTGTTTGCTACCAAACAAATAATATTGAACTAACCTTGAGGGTCAGTGGCCCTTTTTCACCAGACAGAGCTTTCTTCAAGACAGAAAAAAATAAATTTAGTTCCCCACTGCCACCATCAAAGCAGTATTTGTTTTAAAATACCAAGATATTATGTATAATTTTACAAGAAGTCCTCCTTCTGTCTTTATAATTTATTTCCCAAAAGATTACTTTTCCACAGATGGTAAATTAAGACAAATATATTTTTATTTTGTTCTTAAGACCAGCGGTGCACCTTTGACAGGGGAGGATACGCCAGTGGTAATTAGCTTCAGATTTTCACGTAAAAAGTTGCGCTGTCGAACTGTGGCTGACCTCATGTAACCACTAGTAGAAACTACTTTTGCTGATGCAGTAGGCGATGTGGTCTGTGGAGGCAGCCCATTGATCTCATATGTCCATTGCATTGACGCTGTCTGAAAACCGAAGAGAGAGATCTGATTAAACAGTAATGGCCTAATACATTGAAATATGTAATAGCTATTTAACACAATGCTTTTAATTACAGGTTTCAGAGTAGCAGCCGTGTTAGTCTGTATCCGTAAAAAGAAAAGGAGGACTTGTGGCACCTTAGAGATTAACAAATTTATTAGAGCATAAGCTTTTGTGAGCTACAGCATCCGATGAAGTGAGCTGTAGCTCACGAAAGCTTATGCTCTAATAAATTTGTTAGTCTCTAAGGTGCCACAAGTCCTCCTTTTCTTTTTGCTTTTAATTAGAAAGCCATTTGTTGTTCTCCATGTAGGGTGCCTGGAAATCACAAAACCAGAACTGCACCCACAGAGAAAAAAACATGATCATGCAAAACTAGGAAGAGCATTTTATTGTATGAGCTAAAAAAGACACACAGCCTAGCCCTCTAGGTGAGCTACGCATTTCTTTTTATAGTGAATAACAGTCATGTATGTTGTTCTGAAAGAGTTATTTCACAGCATGATGAGAATGAATGGGTTGCTAGGTTTATTTATACAGTAGAATTTAATCGTGGCTCTTGTAATAAATGATATTCTAAGTTTTGGTGACTTTGGTGGGTCAAGATAGTTAATATCTTGCGTCCTACTTTTGTAGTTGTGTTATGGAAAGTGGAACTATGGACTCGTATTGCAAACTCTACTTTTGGAATTTTTACATGAATTGAACATGACATTCTTTACCTCCTTTATGTATATTTGTATGTATGCAAGAGTGACCCAGCTGGGTATCATCTAGTTGTGTAGTATATATTTCGGTGTCCAATCAGCAATCATCTCCTGTATTGCTTGTGTGTGTTAAGGCAGCATGGTTCTTGCTGTCACCCCATATATGTATGCTCAAACAGCATTGATCATGTAGTTAACTACTTCTTATAGACACTGATCATGTAGTTAGTTAATTCTTATGTGCATGTCAAAGCTTCAGTGCTCTCTTATCTCCTGTGATTGTCAAGGCAGAATTATGATTGCAGTCATTTCCTGTATATATGTGTGTGGGGGGGCTAGGCAGGATCTTGCAGTCAATTCTTCAATATCTGTGCCTAAAGTGCCTTAATTTTTAAAGGCATTTCCTCTCTGAGTCACTTTAGTACTATCCTTCCTGTCATTACGTACGTGTGTGTGTGTGTGTGTGTGTGTGTGTGTTCATGTACATGCAGTAAGTATCTTTCAGTTATTTCCTCTGCAACTAATTGTCAATTCATTGATCTATAGGTTTCTGTTGTCTTTTGCCCTTAAACTCAGGCCTGGATTACTACAAAATGTGCTAATTGTGGGGTCTTCTAATGGGGTTGGAATAGCATGACCAGGCTCTGTACCAAGCTAAAAGAATGGCCTGGTGCAGATGATAGTCCCCCTTTCTCTCCGCTTTGTGATCTATGGCTGCAGTAACATCTACATAGCTGCTTTGGAGTAAGGGGGAAAAGGGGGAGGAGGGGCAATAACCAGGGATCCTAAGATGTCTCCCTCTCCCCTACGTCCCAAAAAAGAAAAAAACAAGGTATAGAATCCTCTCCTCTCTCCCACTTCCAGTAACAAGGGTTTTATTACTAAAGGTAATTAGCATTTATATAGTACTTTATGCATGTACTGTGCTGAACAAGCATTAAATGATCCTCACCACACTATTTAGATGTTGTAAATAGGCTTGGAAGGATTAGATTTTTATCTGTAAATGTTGACTTCACCCAACGAACACAAACCAACGAAAAAAGAAATTTCCATTGATAACAAACAAAATTTACAGAGTGGCAAAGTAAGAAAAATGCTGCTTGAGAACTTACTAGACTGTGATTTAAGGATAACTTGGGGGGACTATCTTCTATGATCTTTTGATTTAAGAATATTTATTTTGTATATTTAGAGGTGATGCTGACAATTTGTGTTTTAAAGTTTTAACTTTTTTGAATCCGTCTGCTGTCTTTAATTGTCTGACACTCCCATAATTTCCCACAACTGAACCTTTAAATCAATCCAAAAAATGCCTAAAACTTGTAATTTCATGGAACTGTGAACACTAAAAATGGGGGGGGGGGGAATCTTTAAAAATAAATATCAACATCACCCACTGAAATTATTAAAAAATAAAAATTGAATTCTGACAAGATAATTATAAATAGTATTATCCCTCAGTTGCAGATGGGAAACTGAGGATTAGGTAGACTGAATTCCCTAAGGAACTCAGTGTCAGAATCTGACTTAGAACTCAAGTGTTACTCTCAATTTTATGCAGATTCCACTACACTATGCTGCTTTTAGGACAGCCTGCTTCATTAGCTGTGTAGCCTATTCAGTCTTCCTACCATGGGCATTGTCAGAGGTCTTTGGACAGCTGTATAATGTCTGTGCTCCAGGATTGGGCATGCTTTCTTTCCTTAGATCTGAGTGGGATTCCCCAGCCTCAATTTTGACCCAAAATATAAATAAAACCCTCAGACCAAACATGGATTATCCAATACATATGTGATCAAACATTCCCAGAGTATTCAATGTTAATTTCTATAATTATTTAATGAATATGGCCAGGATAAAGCACTACAAAATAAACTAAAAGGACCAGTGGGTCTTCTCCATCTCTAATTTCCACTACAAGCATCGATACATGTGAAGACAATGTATATGAAGACAATTAGAGGGATGTGAGAGGTGGCTCGCACACAAAGATATTTATCTATTTCTAGTTTATCATCAGTTTGATGGTTTGCTGTTCATAACAGATTTCAAACATCAATAATTTTTAGCTCTAGAGTCAATGCAATAATGCTTCACGATGACATTAACTGCTATCCTGCCACTGCTAAAGTATATATTAGATGTGGCTTGCAATCATTTGCTTGTGTTCATATCACAGACAACTAGTGTGCACAGGTTCCAGGGCATTCGATTTTATGATTTTGGGGGCAGGAACTGTCATTTATAATATGGTTGTACACCTCAACCCAGTTGCGGACTTCTAGATGCTACTACAATATAAAATATTTAATGTTAATGCTCCTTTTTATGAAACTAATCTCCAAAATTAAACAAGAAGGTTAACTGTGAATGTGTTTTATCTATGCTCAAAAGTATGTCTTTTTCACCAACAGAAGTTGTTCCTCTCTTGCCGAGTCTTTAATATCAGAACACCTTTCCATTTATAGGGAATATTTTTTGAAAATGGTTGACTTTAAAATTAGCACTCTTGACTTTACATGACGTATTAAATAATTACCTATGCCAAACAGAATTACTCTGCAAAAGTCATGATATTTGATATACAAACACCAAAATAAAGCATAAGATCTAATAAGATCTTCCATCATGCCTGTATAATATTTTTTTAAAAAACCCTCATTACCATTCCTCTAAAATCTGAATCAAAATCTAATTTTATATTGTGTTATTATGTATAACAAACTGATTAGTTAATCCTTATCCTAATCCCTATTTAATACTATACATTGATGGACCTGCTTTCATTTTCTGAGAAGATAAATGCAGACAAGCAATTGCTGACAAAGCCAGCACCAGGACTTTATGTCCAAAGATAACTGTCATTTTTAAACATAAATTTTACTCTGTGGTTAGCAAATTGCCTTATTAACTCTGTCGGAAGGTGAAATGGTTTATCTTTCTTCATTATGTCAGATTAACAATTTAGTTTGAAGAAAGTTTAACCTCAGGATCATACTCATTGAGTGCATGATTCATTGAACACTTCAAGGCCAGAGAAAAGATCGGATAGGCTGGAGCAATTAAAATTTACACTGAGGTATAGGATTGCTATGAAATCATTCCTGCTCATAAAACCCATATGTGATGTAATTTTACAATCTGTAGTATTCTTACATTGTTTTGGGCAGGCATTTAAGTCAAGCTGGTGGATTCTGTCAGCAATCAGTTTTATTACCCAGCAGGTTTTAAACATAAACTCTATTGCCTTGTGTTTTTTGATATTTGATCACTACATATGCGTGTTTATGTTCATTTCTGCTGTATTTGTAATGAAGTATATCATCCATTCTGCTTCCTTTTCACCGGTGCTCTCTACTAGTGTGCATTGTTAAAGAAATGGCAGTTACATAGCTATACTAGATTTGAAGTCAATAAAATAACATTGAATCATGTTCGTTCTGAGTTTCCTCCTCTTATTTAAGATGGGAAGAAATGTATGATCTGAAGAGAGATTTGGGATGGATCTACTGTAATGTACTGAGGCTAAGTATTCTTTAAAGATTGTTGTTGTCCATCATGAATTTAAAAAATTATGATTTAGGATTATGAATTATAAAATGACCAAACCCAATTCCTTTCTTAATGGACTGTCATGATGCACTGTCCCTTTAGTTATAGCTAATTTATAATCTGCAACAATGGTAGTTTACCTGGTGTAAAATTCCTGCCATTAACCAAGGATTAAAGTAAATATTTTGTACTGTGAAATGATGTGTTTAAAAGGGATGCCCTTCCTTAGATGCAGAATTTTCTGAAGGGGCAACTGCTGTTACTTCTAAGACTGCAAATTATACAGTACAACTACCAACATAATTTGTTTAGTATTGTACAGCAAACAATACACCATTTACTACAGTTTTACTCATTATGAATACTCATTATGATCATCATGACACCTGCAGATTGGCCCACACTGCCAAATTCAGATCCAAATCTGAATGGTTAAACACATTGAAACTCTGGATCCTTGATCAGACTCGTTTCAGTGAGAGAGACTTGAGCATGGAATGTTTGGGGAGTGAGGTACAGACAAAGCATTTTTTTTATTAAGTCTCAATTTATCTTATAGCATTCGATTTATTCTTCGTTAGTGAAGGAATATCTGAAATTTGTTAGGTTCTTCAACCAGGAAAATATGTAAAGGCATTGATATTGTGGTGTGGAAGAGAGACACTGTTTCTTTGACCTTGAAAGGTTTGTTCCATATAATCCTACATCCCTTACTTGCACACATAGTCCCATTGACTTGTATAAAAGCCCATATTTTCCATATCAGTTTTACTGATTTTAAAAAATTCCTAGTTTGTGTGCACAGACATGCATTTTGAAAGAGAAAAATCATAGTTTTATGTTAGGTAGCTGCTCAAAAACATATGTATATGCATTCTTCTCAGTACCTAGGTGCTTTTCCTTCCACATTGGTCAGTTACCATAATTTAGCAGATTTCATATTAATTTAGAATAGTAAAAAAACAAAATCAGTGCTTATTTTTATCAGTGGCTTATCCCAAGACCTTTCTTCCTCCCTTTGCGCACACCAGCTGGGATGTTTGTATGCACAGGTACCCATTCCCACACTTAGATACTTTTCTTCATGTACTGACATTTTCCACCACAGTTTAGTAGTTTGTGACAGGTTTTTAACTGCAAGTCATACACATACAGTACTGTACATTAGTAAAAGACATTATATGGTATATCTACTGTAACAATTAATTCTGTTTTTAGGGCAAAAGTCAGCTCTCCATTGCAATGGTGTAAATTCAGAGTAATTCTTCTGACTTTTAATGGAGTCACTCTGCCAATTCTATCTCACCGAGAGATTTCTACCTGAATCAGAGTAATCTCCATGTCATAGTAAGGGCCAGCATCTAGTCCATTTTCATTAATCTAATTTCAGGACTTCATAGTAACACCAGATTTTAAATATTACACTGTGTGTGTATGAATCTCCTCCTCAAAAGTTCTCATCCCCACCTCACACATATATACCCTCATATTTAAAAAACAGAATGGGACAGGTTATGTGCTGTTGTGGGGAGTTCAGATGTTAAAAGAAAATTGGAGTCATTAATAGGATTTGTAAATTTGTCATTCCTGTTGTCTGCCTATGTTTAAAACTGTCACTTTTCCTCATGCTTTTCACAGAATCTGAGGGAAGGAAGAAATACTTAAATTGCAGTGTGGCCATGTTTGCAGCACTTTCAATTGCCTGGCTGAGCTTTTCCATTAAGTAATTAGTATTCTTCCAAATTTCTAGACTGAACTTTTCCCTCCTTGATTTCAGGCTATAACGGCTTGTCCTGCTTATCCAGTTCATTTGAAATTTACCTTTCAGTAATGTTAATATTGGGTGAAAATGTTGATTTGCCCTTGGTCATAGTAAGGTCAAAATAAAAACCAAGTTTTTAATCCACCTGATTTTGAGTCGTATTGCAAGGTATTAAGTGTGTTTGAGCTTATTCCTTTTCTCAGATTTGTGGCTTGTGCTGTCACAGATCTTCAAAAATCTACTGCTGGATTCTGACTTGCTGCATTTTACCCACATCATAGTACAGCATGAACATCCAAAGTAGACATTATACTACAGGATCCTCAGGTGTGAGAGTTTACTTAAGCCCAGTTGCTTTCTATTCTATGAACAGGGCTAAAAATAATTCTGGGAAGTACAGGAAAGCTACATCATCAAATTGCTCTTGATAGGACAGTAAGTTGCTCCTGCAAGTGTTCGTTGAGTAAAAACATGCCGTCTTTCAACTCTTATCATAAATTTGCAAAGCTCATAAAAATCTATTTGATAGCTTAGTAGCTGTATGGATCTACAGTATGGAATAAGTCTACTTATAGGCCTGTTATTTAATAAATCCAAAGTCTGGTAAGAACCTCACAGAACACAAGAAACATTCTCAGCCATGATGAATTTACAATTTCAGCAGTCAAAGAAAAAAAAATGAGGAAAAGGGCAGCAATATATGAGCAAAGTGACATTAGGCTCATGTGTTGTGGTTCTAGAATTTGTTTTTCCTGTGTTTTTAAAATAAGATACACCTCTCTTCCACTCCTTCTTTCCTGCTGAGCTTTCTCCTCATTGCTACCTGAAGAGTTCCCACTATCAACATCCATCCCACCCCCACAAAAGGCTGAGTGTATGATAATAGAAAAACATGTAGACAATCAAAATAGTTCAGCTATTCCAGTAAACAGTTCCAAACTTCACTTGGTGCTGTAGTCAAAACTGACATATTGATATGCACACTGTCCCATGAAAACTGCAAGTAGTAAAAGGTCATAATGCTTCAAACCATGTAATCAAACATAATAAAGATAATATGGAGCAGAAGATACAAACATTGCATTGACCATAGGCTTTTTAAAGAGATACCCTTCTCATTATTAGACAATTATTATTATCAGGAACACATTCCTTTGTATCTATAATACAATACCCTAGTCTAATCCATGTGCTTTCTTTAGAATTCCATTAGTGACTCTCAGTGTCAGTATTCTATTCTGTATGCAGGTGTACCTATTGTAACTTTCATCATAATACTAAGTAAAGAGAGAAGGTGCAAGTTCTTGTGTTTGGAAATACGGACCTGACACAGTAACTTTTACACATGAGTCAATGGGATTACGTGTGCAAGTAAGGGATGTAGGATTATATGGAACAAACCTTTCAAGGTCAAAGAAGCAGTGTCTCTCTTCCACACCACAATATCAACGCCTTTACATATTTTCCTGGTTGAAGAACCTAACAAATTTCAGATATTCCTTCACTAACGAAGAATAAATCGAATGCTATAAGATAAATTGAGACTTAATAAAAAAAATGCTTTGTCTGAACCTCACTCCCCAAACATTCCATGCTCAAGTCTCTCTCACTGAAACGAGTCTGATCAAGGATCCAGAGTTTCAATGTGTTTAACCATTCAGATTTGGATCTGAATTTGGCAGTGTGGGCCAATCTGCAGGTGTCATGATGATCATAATGAGTATTCATAATGAGTAAAACTGTAGTAAATGGTGTATTGTTTGCTGTACAATACTAAACAAATTATGTTGGTAGTTATACTGTATAATTTGCAGTCTTAGAAGTAACAGCAGTTGCCTCTTCAGCAAATTCTGCATTAAAGGAAGGGGCCTCCCTTTTAAACACATCATTTCATAGTACGAAATATTTACTTTAATCCTTGGTTAATGGCAGGACTTTTACACCAGGTGAACTACCATTGTTGCAGAGCCCCACCTAGTCACCGTGACTTCCACGTTGCATCATTCATTTCCAGCATAGCATACTAATGGCTTTGATGTGCTATCTTTCACAGGCTAAGCTAGTGATTATGCAGGAATAACAGTACAGAAGCCTGAATTCTTGAGAGCTTGATAACAGTACCTGCAATCTGGTTTACTCTGACATACATTTTATCATCCAAGGTTTATTTTGTTTGGCCTCTATTTTAGAATATCTTTGATATACTCATCCATGAATTCCAAAACACGCCTTTGGATCTCTAGGTAAGCTTGGCACAGAGCAGGGCATAGCTGAGAGAGAGGAGAGAAAAAGTAGCTGTATGCCAGCTTTACACACCTTGTGGCTGTCTTAACTTGTACTAGGCAGCAATTGCCCTCCATGGGTATGTCTGCACTGCACACTAAACCCAGGATCTGACTCAGCTTTAAGTCCAAGCCCCCCTTCTGTGCACGCACAAATCAACCTGATTAGTGGCAGCAAGCACCTCAGCACCTGGGTTTAAGGACCATGCTAGAGGGGATGGGTCAGAGGCCAAGTAATGCTGTGAGTTGAGTCCAAGCCCTGTCATTTTTCAATGTGCACACAGCTCAAACCGCAGACCTGAATCGGAAGGTCTGAGTAGTACCGTATAGACACGTTCACATGGCTGTGCGACCTGGGTCCAGCCATTGTAAACCCAGGTGTACAATGCAGTGTGGTCCCTCAAGCACAGGCTTCGAAATACTGATCCTACATGCTTGGGTCCCACAGACACAGGTTTACAGTGCAATGTAGAAATACCTCACAAATCCTTGACTGCCAGTGTACAAGGATGCTCCAGCCATGTTGCCTACATGAGTTATGATTTCCCTACACTGAGGGCATCCGGTTGGCACAATGCTAAGATGGCTTTGCAGCTGACACAGAGCAGCCACAGTGTGGCCAAAATCTGGCTCTGAACTGTTTAAACCTAACAAATCGAGAACTGCCAAATTCTCTGACATTTCTGCTGATGCTCATGGAAAAAAACCAATTCTCTATGGTAAATTTCCATTAGGGCAGGTCCACCAAGGTTTCTAATAAGAACTATCTTGTTTATAAAAGCTCCTAGTTGTACTGAAGATTCACAGTGGAGCAATTATTTAAAATATTCTTTATGGACTATGTCAGTGTATTTCTCATTTCTAGCTGAATTTGATTAAGAAGTCCTCTTTCAGGGCTACTGAAGCAACCATGATTGGTTTCTTCACTGGGCATGTTGTTATCTGTTTTTTTTTTTTATTATTCTTTGATCTACAGAACAGTATAAAAGCCCATATTTTCCACATCAGTTTTACTGATTTTTTTTTTTAAAAATTCCTAGTTGCTCTTAAAGCACTGTTTTAATATATTTTACTCCAAAGAGCACTTCAGATTAACCATATGGAAATGAAAGTTAAAGACTTTTTCAGTGCTTCTGCAAAGCAGTTACTATCTTGCTACAAGTAAATGAAACAAATAACCAGTAATTTTCTTTAGATTTTTTGCATCCTTTAAGACCAAGGACCTGATTTGCACAAAAAGTCAATGAAGTTTCATTATTTCAGTATATTGTTGTTAATACAATGTACATGCTAAACTCTAGTAAAGACAAGCCTGAATCTCTTGCACTAATAACTTGCTCTGGATTGATTTTCTCAGCAGAGCAGCTAAAACAACAAATTTGCATGTACAAAGTTTGGCTTTAATGTCTCCAACAAATGAGAAAAAGATGACTATAGGATTTCTCTCTCTCTCCCCTCCAAAGTTCCATTTCATTTTGCAATACAATTGTAATGGCCACCATAAAATAAAGCATGAGCTTATACTGTCATCTCTGCTGCTTTACAGCCTAATTATCACAGCTCATTGAAGTGCACAAAAAATAGCAGTCTTGCTTAGTCAACTATTTAAAAAAAAATAGGGTTAAGAGTCTGCCTATACACCCACAAAAACAGGGGAGTTTTACAGTGAAGATGCAGTAATCCTCGACTACAGTAGCATCACAATGGAGGTGATACTGAAAAAAGAATGAAAATAGAAGGCATTTCCTCACTCTTTCTAAAAATAGTCCAAAACCACACTGAAAGTCAATATATCAGACTAGAAAAAAAATCTATGCAAGAGAGGTTTATGTAACTAGGTATGACACAGTTTGTATTTCACTACACTCATAGCTATTTCCCCAAAGGGTGTGTGTGTACACTCTCTCTCTCTCTCCGGATCTGTTGAAACTGCACTTGGGAAGTGCACTGCAACATATGTAGGTGAACCCAAGTTAGCTTGCTAAAAGTAGTAGTGTAGCCATGGGGGGAAAGGCTAGCTGCGCGAGTCCATACTCACAGTCCTGAAAGAAACAGTACTGGAGACACTGGGGAGGCTAGCCTGTGTTACCATTGCAAAATGGCTACTTTTAGCAAGCTAGCTTGATCAAAGCTAGCAGGGGTATGTTTACACATGCTGTCGTCGCATCTCCTGATTACAGAATCGACATATCCCTTGCTGCTTAACCCTGCCCAGAGTACATCTAGGTAGCACAGGTATATACCTCTAACGCTGCAATTAGACACTGGTGGCTAGCCTTTTTCCAGCTGACTCGGACTCACGGGAATGCAGGCTGTTTAACTGCAGTTTAGACTTCTGGGCTGAGGCTGGAGCCTGGGCTCTAGGACTTTGCTTGTAGCCCAAGCCCGGAAGTCTACACTGTAGTTAAACCATCCTGCAGCCTGAGTCCTGCGAGTCCGAGGCAGCTGGCATGTGCCAGCATCAGATTTTTAATTGCACTGTAGATATACCCAAAGTGGCAAAACCAGCCACAAGTGAACATGAGAGCTGCTGCGTGAGCTTGTTAAGAATTTTTCAACAAACTTTTTTTTTTTTTAAAAAGTGAATGCATCAAAACCAAAACTTTGTTTACAGGAAAGTTTCTCAGGTCCTGTGGGTGTCCTTGAATAGCCAATATGCAGTGGTTAGTGCACTCACCAGAGATGCTGGAGACTCAGCTTCAAGTCAGACAGCTGCAGCGGCACAGGAGCTAGCAAACAGAGCTCTAAACAGGGGAGTTTGAGTGGGAGTTTCTAAAGGGGGTTTGTACTGTGGTGCTTGTTTGGGGTTTGCTTTTGCGGGGGGGGGGGGTTGGTCTTTTTGGTATGACTTGTGTTTCCCAGATTAACAGGATTTAGGTGGGAAGGCGATGACAGATACAGAGGCAGCTGTGGGAGTGACTCCTGTAGTGGAAGACACATTGAGGATGACTGGATGTGGAAGCTGTGGTATGTACATGATCCTGGAGGGGGGAACTGGTAAGAGTTTTTTCTGCATGAAATGCCGTCTGATAGAGCTGATGGAGGAAAAGATCCGAGGTTTGGAGATGCAGGTGGAAAGTCTCGTTGAGTTTAGGAAGGGGTTTGAGCAGATGAGGGAGCAAAGATATGAGGTATCTGAAGGGAAAAGCTCAAACTCACGGATGGAAGCAGGGCTGGGGAATTTTGAGGGGAGACTGGATGAGGAAAGTGGTCAGTGGAAACATGTGACTCAAAGAACCAGGCAGAGGAAAAGACGGGCTAGTGAAGGAGAAGTAGAGCTTAGGAATAGGTTTGCAGAGTTGGATAATGAAGAAGGGGCTCAGCAGGTACTTGTTGAAGGTGAAAGGGTAAGGAAGAAGAGAAGAGAGGCTAGTCCTATAGGAAAAGTGGAAAAGTCAAGGGAGACTACACCAAATATGAGCCCCAGGAGCATACAGGATGGGTTGAAGAAGATTATAAGGGAAAAAAGGAATGGAAAGAACTTGCAGCCAGAGGGAACAGGGGAGAGACTGGAGAATAGCACCGTCACCAGGAAAAGGCAGGTCTATGTGATCGGGGACTCTTTATTGAGAAGAATAGACAGGCCTGTAACTAGAGCTGATCCTGAGAATAGAAGGGTGTGCTGTGTTCCGGGTGCTAAGATACGGGATGTAGACCTGAGGTTGAAAAGGATCCTAAAGGGAGCGGGAAAGAATCCCCTAATTATCCTTCATGTGGGAACAAATGATACGGCTAGATTCTCACTGGAAAGTATTAAGGGAGACTATGCTAGGCTTGGGAAGACACTTAAGGAAATTGAGGCTCAGGTGATCTTTAGCGGGATCCTTCCTGTTCCTAGAGAAGGGCAACAAAGGTGTGACAAGATTATGACTGTCAACAGATGGCTTAGGCAGTGGTGCTATAAGGAGGGCTTTGGGATGTATGGCCACTGGGAGGCATTCACGGACAGAGGTCAGTTCTCTCGGGATGGACTTCATCTCAGTAGGGAAGGAAATAGACTTCTAGGATCGAGGCTGGCACAACTGATAAAGAGAGCTTTAAACTAGGAATTAGGGGGAGATGGATGGGAGATGTCCAGGAAATCTCCACGCCAGATTTTAGCATTGAGAGGGAAGAAGACAAAGTAAGAAAGGATACAGCTGTGGGTAGGAGAATGTATATAAGGAGCGAGGGCGGTGTGGATACTACTCTAATAGGTTATACTGGCTGTAGAATGACTGTGCCTAATAGTTTGTGATTTAGTAGCCTAATAGTGCCAGCATTTGGTAAGGAGTTTCAAAACACCATTTCTGGAAAGAGGAGAAACCTTCAGATGCTTGTTCCTATATATGAGTACATAAACTTGGGCCCTTTTTATCCCTTGCTCACACACCCTCTATCTATATAATAAAATACCAAGATTGTCACTTCTGTCTGAGTCATTGTGAAGTAATGGAAACAGTGAGAAGCATGGTTGTGAGTTCCTTTTGTTTAGAATATTACCAGGTTCAATTATCTAGTTTTCAAGTTCTCAACCGTTTTCAGTTTTTTACAATTTACATGTTACACTTGTATGACAGCACATGCTTTCACCCAGTTTAAAAATTAACTTGATCATTTGCTTTCCTTCTGATGACTCTTCCTTTTGATGTCCTGTTAGACTGCATGAGCAAAGAAATTAGTTACCTGAGTGAGGTTGGGGTAGATGGATCTAGATCGGAATGGACTTTTAGGAATGTTACTATGAAGATAGCACAAATGCAAAGCAGCTAAAATTGAAACCACTTTATAAAGCTTCCACAAGTTAATTTTCTAGATTTATGTTTGTCATTTCTCTAACAGTGGTAACTATAGGGTTGCCAGTGCCTGTTTTTTGGCCGGAACACACAGTGGAAAAGGGACCCTGGTGGCTCCGGTCAGCACTGTTGACCGGGCCATTAAAAGTCCAGTCAGCAGCGCAGCGGGGAAAGGCAGACTCTTTGCCTGCCCTGGCTCTGTGCGGCTTCTGGCCCCCTAGGCAGAGGGGCAGCCAGAGTCTTCGTGCACTGACCCTGCCTTGCACACCAGCTCCATAGCTTCCATTGGCCGGGTGGGGCATGTGGGCAGCGTGTAGAGCCGCCTGGCCCAGCCTCTGCCTAAGGGGCGCAGGGACATGCTGGCTGCTTCCAGGAGCCGCCTAAGATAAGTGCTGCTCAGAGCCTGCACCCTGAACCCCCTGTTGCACCTCAACCCCCTGCTCCATCCCAGAGTCCCGTTCTGCACCCTTCATCCCTGGCCCCACTCCAGAGTCCGTACCCTCAGCTAGAACCTTCACCCCCTCCCACACCCCAGCCCTGAGCCCCCTCCCACACCCAAACTCCCTTCCAGAGCCTGCTCTCTGCAACCCCTCCTGCACCCCAACCCGCTGCCCCAGCCCGGAGCCCCTCCTGTACCCCAAACCCCTCAACTGTGGCCTAGAGCCTCCTTCTGAACCACAAACCCTGACCCCATCCCAGAGCCCACAACCCCAGCCGGAGCCCTCACCTCTCTCCCACACCCCGGCCCCAGCCCTGAGTCCCCTCCCACACTCTGAATCCCTCAATCTGGCCCCACCCTGGAGCCTGCACCCCCAGCCAGAGCCCTCACCCCCAGCCCCAGCCTAAAGCCCCCTCCCACACTCCAAATCCTTCGGCCCCAGCCTGGAGCCCCCTCCTCGCTCCACACCCTTCATCCCTGGCCCCACCCAAAGCCCAACCCCCAGCTGGAGCCCTCATCTCCTTTCGCACCCCAACACCTTGCCCCAGCCCAGTGAAAATGAGGGAGGGAGGGAGGATGGAATGGGTGGAGGCAGGGCCTTGGAGAAGGGGTGGGGCCAAGGGTGTTTGTTTTTCTGCAGTCAGAAATTTGGCGACCCTAGTGGTAACTTTAGTAACAGAGCCGGACTTGTTTTAAAACAACTTTTTCACAAAGAAATTTCTTTGGTCCATTAATATAATGCAGCAAGCCCACTGTTAACACTTGCTCTTAGAGGACTCACCTGAATTATTAAAGTTGCTTTATGCTTCTTGCTGTACATACGTGGCTTGAATCCAACAGTTATACGGGTTCCAACAGTGTCAAGTGGAAGAAGTTCCCCAGCTTGAGGCAATACAACAAACTCTGGGTCACTTCCTGGCACGAAGTATGCAGTGAATGGTTCTGGATACCTAAAGAAGAGTGTAAAAGTATATTGTGCCTCTTACATATGATCATTATGCAATTCTATTTTAAAAATAGCAGGTATCTTGTTGCAGTAGACATGCAAATAAACATGAATGCTACCATACAGCTGTGAGTCATGATACTAGATAGCATATGGGATGCATACTGAATAATAATGGGACTGTTGCCCCTTTAATGAAAAAGGAAACACAACTGATAGCAGTCAAAAATTATTTCCTTTATACGTGAACCTGGCCTTGAACTCTTCACCCCTGGACAACTGGGTGACAACTGGAGAATGGGAATATCATTATTGTCTCCTCTTCCTTCTATCCCCCATAGTACAGTACTATAAGTGCCATGATTATACATGGATGATTTAACTGGGACTTGGTCCTGCTTTGAGCAGGGGGTTGGACTAGATGACCTTCTGGGGTCCCTTCCAACCCTGATATTCTATGATTCTATGATTCTATGATTAAGGAGATTACATCTTAGTTTGTGAAACTGAAGAAACAGTCAATGAACAATTCTTCTTTGAGATGTTGTCAACATCGGTGTACTCATGGCTTCTCATTCCCAGGAAACTTTGACTTGCACAACTAGCTTTTAAAAAGAAAATCTCTCATTCGTAATTCAGCTACTTAATATTTTATAGTGGATCCTTCCTCTGTGGAAATGTCCCACATTTGCTGGGTAAATGGCATGCTCCATGTTAAGGAATCCATTTAGAATTTACGTGGGGCTATATTATGCTGCTGTTGAAGAACAGTTCTCCTTTCATGAGAAAGTTTGTGAACGATTTTCTTGGTAATGAACATAGTGTTTTTCTTCTAATAAGTTATAAAGAAGCAAATAGTTGTTGATTTTATGGTACCCAAAACTGTGCCAGGCAACTAACTTAGGATATGAAAAGACACAATCCTTTCCCTGAAAAGCCTACAATATAACTAATAATCAACTTTAACATAGCTACTATGTTAAATATTTTAAGATGGACTTGCCCAGCAGCTCTGTTATTAGGGAAACATGTTGCCATAGAAGAGCCCCAGGTTCAGTACCATCCTCCCATTTCCCAGGCCAGCAGAGACTAAGGGCTGGTCTACACTACACAGTTAGGTCGACATGAGGCAGCTTGTAGATTTCTATGCCAGGTCAGAGCCCATTATGAACAAAGAGATGTAAATGTATCTTCCAGCCTTTGAGTTTTATAATTACTGTCACAGTCTTCAGTAATCAAGGTTGGATATTAATGACCAAGCCAACGTTAACACCCTTCTTAACGAATACGGAATAGCAACTAGAAAATAAATCCATGGTACCACCAAGAGTGAGATCCAGTTTTTATTGTGTATTTTCACCTTTTGGTTTACTCCTTAGATTATTCTGTAAGTAGCAGTTTATGCTAATTTGTATTCAAATCATTCTTGATGTTGGATATTGCTAAACCTAGATGTTTTAATGAATTCTAGAAATCTATGTTCTAGATACAAAGAAACAAGAGATCCTTCTGCAATGTCTATAAAAATCTTTTTTAGGCCCACTATATCTGTTTTACAGCCCTGAATGTATAACATAGTCTTCATTATATTATGGCCTTTGCAAAATATCCATGAAATTTACACTAGTCTTTCTTAAACCTGTCAGTAAGGTAACATTTCGTCACTTCAGTTTAGGAAATGCATTCCATATTGATTGCTGCCCTTTGATTTACAGCAGGTTTCTCCTCATAGTTTACGGAGGCTGAAAGGTGTGTTTGAAAACCCAAGTCTTCAGGGAAAGTTATAGGAGTTATGCTCCAAATATTCTTTTTTCTCTAGTAAGAGAAGAATAACCTATGTTACTTATTTAAAGACATTTAACTCCACAGGAAAATAGTGCCTCCAGTTTGTGAATGCTACGGTGTAGTTTCAACAATTGTTGAATTACTGGAAGTAAAGCTCATAATGACATTGTGGCTGATGAGCACTCTGAACAGAGGTCTAATAGACTACCAAATTCACATTTCTAAGAAGCCTTATTGGCTAATATAAAATTCTACAAAGCTAAGTTTTATTTGAAAAACACAAGTTAGATGATGGGCACTTTTCAGCAAAATGATGACATTAGAGAATAATAAGGTCTCCATCATTTATCATCGATTACATTTTGTACCTGTCTGAAAGCAACTTAGGTTTAATCAATCGCTCTAAGGCATGTGCCTTAGACACCAAAAGAGATTTTAACTTCACTGATGACCCTGAACCTTTGGAAATATAGAATTTTTAAAACTCCAAAAGCAGAGTGACAAAAGCCTGGTTACATGGTGAAGTACCTGAGTCAGGGGAGGAAAGGACTTTGGTGCCTCCATGTTACGAAAATAGAAGCAGATCTGGGATTTTTCACACCTTCTTTGCTAAAGTAAGATTTCCTTTTTATTTTTCTTTGTAAGGATAGCTAGATATGCAAACTGGTGAGTTACTTCCCCCTATTCCAACTCCTTTACGAACTGACATCTTAAATATGCTAAACACCAAACATCACATTACTAAAAAATATGATTATAAACTTTTTTTGTAAAAGCAGCAAAGAGTCCTGTGGCACCGTATAGTGTAATAGACGTATTGGTGCGTGAGATTTCGTGGGTGAATACCCATTTCGCCGAATGCATGTGGATGTCACATGCATCCAACGAAGTGGGTATTCACCCACGAAAGCTCATGCTCCAGTATGTCTGTTAGTCTATAAGGTGCCAAAGGACTCTTTGCCACTTTTACAGAACCAGATTAACATGGCTTGAAGCTTGAAACTTTTTTTGTGACCCTGCTTTTAATGTTCCAATATCAATATTTACACTGTGTCAACTACAGCCTCAAGAAAAATTAAGAGCTCAGTCACTATTTGTCCTTTATAACTATATTACATGAGAGACACCAAGTTAAAATATTCTAATTACATCTCTGGATTGTTGGGAGAATTTCATAAAATTGTCTTGAGGGGAAAGGAGTCCAGGACAGCTGGCTGTATTTTAAAGAATCCTGCACTTAGAACGGAAGAATCCCATGCACTGCTACAGACTAGGGACCAAATGACTAGCAGCAGTTCTGCAGAAAAGGACCTAAGGGTTACAGTGGATGAGAAGCTGGATATGAGTCAACAGTGTGCCCTTGTTGCCAAGAAGACTAATGGTATTTTGGGCTGTATAAGTAGGGGCATTGCCAGCAGATCGAGGGGCGTGATCGTTCCCCTCTATTAGACATTGGTGAGGCCTCATTTGGAGAACTGTGTACAGTTTTAGGCCCCACACTACAAGAAGGATGTGGAAAAATTGGAAAGTGTCCAGCAGAGGGCAACAAATGATTAGGGGACAGAAACACATGACTTATGAGGAGAGGCTGAGGGAACTGGGATTGTTTAGTCTACGGAAGAGAAGAATGAGGGGGGATTTGAGAGCTGCTTTCAACTACCTGAAAGGGGGTTGCAAAGAGGATTGATCTAGACTGTTCTCAGTGGTAGCAAATGACAGAACGAGGAGTAATGGTCTCAAGTTGCACTGGGGGAGGTTTAGGTTGGATATTAGGAAAAAACTTTTTCACTAGGAGGGTGGTGAAGCACTGGAATGTGTTACCTAGGGAGGTGGTGGAATCTCCTTCCTTTGAGGTTTTTAAGGTCAGTCTTGACAAAGCCCTGGCTGGGATGATTTAGTTGGGGATGGGTCCTGCTTTCAGCAGGGGGTTGGACTAGATGACCTCCTGAGGTCCCTTCCAGCCCTGATATTCTATGATTAGATTGAATGACATCAAAATCCAGAACTCATTTTTGTGTTTTTATATATATATATACACACACACACACACACACACACACACACACAGAGAGAGAGAAAGCAAGAGAGAGAGAGAACACTTAATAAATGAATTTGCTTGTAGCATACATAATTAAATAATTCTGGCATGCTGCTAATTCTAGTAAAATACAGCAGTAGAGTCAGAATTATTTTTTCCAAAGTTGGCAATGTAAAACAGGCTTCATTTTTTCCTTCAGAGATGTGAAAAGCATAGACAAATGTATAGTTTTTAAAATCAGAAACAAATTACAGACACAAACAGAGAAAAATATCCTGTGTACCATTCTTTAGGCAGAATTGAAATTAACCTTTGTGACCAAGAAACTCCTTTATAACAAATTAACGCTGCATAACAGGGGTGGGTGGGTGAACTGATAGGTGAAGTAAGAAACAGCTTGAACCTATAATCATGCAAAGCTCTGAGAATTAGATTCATATAGCTAACTCTGCCACATCCAGTCCTGTCCTACTTTCCTGTTCATTAAGGAATTCTTTCCCAGGAGAGTTTGTAGAACATTTTTTTGCTGAAATGATATTCTGTCAAAAATGCCCTTTTTATAAAACCAATATTTTCTCTGAGAAAATTTCAGTATTGCTGAAAAATTTGGATTTTCCATTAGGAAAATTGGAATGATGGTTCCTGGGCTGCCTGAAAGTGACAGAAGCTTTTCTGAAGTGCTGCTGAAGCAGAAAGCCCTGGCACTCTGCCTCCCTACCTCTCCTGAAGCTCCAGGAGTCATTGAGGCAGAGTGTAATGCCATTTGGACTGCTCTGAGTCCAGGGACAGCAGGGCAAAGCCCACAGTGTCAGGAGTTCTAGTTTCCTTGCTGTGGAACCAGGGTGTGTTGTTCCAGGGCAGCCCCACTATGTGCACTGCCCCAGGGTGGGATCCCAGGGTTTCCAGACCTCCAGGCCAGCTGGCTCCTAGGGCTGCCCACTCAGCAGTCATGAAATTTTGAAAAAAAATCATCATGTTGTGATTCAAAACAAAATGAACCAGAAATCTGACATTTCAGCCAGCTCTATCTCCCAGTTTTACCCTAAATTCAACTCTACCTCTTTTCCACAGTTGGAAAATCACTTATACACTTCAGTACTAACTGAACATATTATACACACTTATCTTTGGGGGATATTGCGTGGGATTTTCATCTTTTAAGAAGTGTATATATTTGAGCCCAAACAAGTTTAACAGATCCACTTAAATTCTGAATTTATTGCCTTGTGGTTGCCAGATTTATCCTCCCTTCCTCATACTGAGTAGTGCCTTACTCCATCAGTAGCCCTATTTTCTTCAACGTACAATGTGATTCCCTTACTCATGATGAGTAGTATTTTACTACATGAGTAATTCTACTGAACACTGTGGTACTAATGTAGTAAGGTATTAGTCAGTGTTAGTAAGGGTGGCAAAATCTGGTCATAAGAGAAGCTTTTTGATTTCAAAAAGATACTAAAAATGTTTACTTCATGGGCTGGGGCTAGCAAATCCTAATCCAGGCAAAACTCTAATTAAGTTACTGGGTGATTTCCTCTGTTAATTTTCAAAAAAAACCTTTTAATTCCTTTTTTTTATATTTTATGTTTTTTAAACCTAAGTCATTTAAGTTATACAAGCATTAAATTACATCTATAACATAAAAGTTTCTTGAGTGTATTTTAATTTTATATTGAATAAGAAACTTGCTATATTCTAAATTTTAGTTGGACACTTTTTTTTTATTCCTAAATTATAAACTCCTCTTTTTCTTTTGTGGATAGGTATTGGGGAAAAAACTCCCAAAGCTGGAGGTTTGCAAAACAATTTCTGACATAGCTTGCAGTACAGTAGTGGGAACATTCACTGAATATGGGGGTGTGGAGGCGGGTATCCTTTTCCATTTTAAACAAGATTATAGTTTCTCTGACAGGGAAAGAGTCTGTATTGCATCATGGCACCTTCATTTATATAACTGTAATGATTCAGACTTTATTATACCTTTTTCAAGAACATTAGGTCTCTTCATTACTTTCATACACCTACCAGCAGATTATAACATTGCCAGAGCAATTGCTTCACTTTTGTTCCCAAAACAACCTATTCTACTGCAGCTGATAACTTGAGCATAGTGATAGAAGGCTTTTGCAGTGTCTTGAGGAATCATTACCACTGACAGCCATCTAAAAGCTGGAACAACTATCCATCTCAGATGTACTGCTCTTGGAAATAAGCTCTTTAAAAAAAATCAATAAGGGCCAAGGACATCTTTTTATTTTGGGGATCTTACAATGACAAATTTGTTATATATGTTAACTATCCACTTATCTGCCAGTGTACTGAGTACACTTACTAGACATGCAATAAAAAAGCAAATTAAAAAGGGGGAAAAAAAGCCACCTCAAAAACATTCACATATTGATTTAAATGGTAAGCCTCATACTTTTGCTTCAAGCTCATTTTTTCCCAATAGTTTTAAATTATTCATAGGGGAGCCATATATGAACATCACCTTCTTGCTGTATTAGGGACTAATATGTGTTTTAATACTATACTGTTATACAATTGTAATAAACACACAGAAATTAATTACTTTAAAATCGGATCACTACTGATAATTTTCTGCAGGACTAACAAGGAGACATTACTATATGTGTACCATTATGAAAAATGTTGCTGTAGATGAAAAAAATCATTGTCAAAGTTTATTTTCTTTTTCAGATTAAAAAGTATTTTAGAATTGGGCTATTGACTGTTTACATAACAAAACCAAAAGGAACACAAACAGTGCAAATTGAGGGAAATAATACAGCTTTTTAAAACAGCCGCAACTTAGTAAAAATAAGTTCTATCTTTATTCTGTAAGGTAAATGCCTTAGTGGTATACTGTGCAAATTTTCCCCCTATACATTCTAATGCACATAAGCATTTTAGGGCCAAACCCTGGAGAAATCCTAACTCATGGAACAAGCCCACACATGATTATCTTTCAGAGTCAGCAACCTACCCCAGGGTTGTAGAATGCCTCAACTTCCACTATCACACCTTCAGGACAGCACTTGTGTACTGCATCACTTGCATACAGGGGTACTGGAGGTAATGAATGTTGACTGATGTCACAAGATTCACACCCTTCACTCTGCTCCTCTTGACCAAACCCATCCTGTCTGATGTATTTCTCTTCTGAGCATGAATCCCATCCTCAAAACCTGGATATATGCTTTATCTTTGAGAGCATTACCTTGTCTGACTTGTAAGCCGAAAGCCAATCACTGATTCTTTGTTTAAGCCGGCTGCTTCAATATTGATGACATCGTCTACTTCTGGCTCAGTGGCAAGTAACAGTATTGGAAACTTCCAGACACCACCTGTAGTGCACTGTATCACCAATGTTGCTGAATTCCTTCAAAATTAAGTTTAAAATATCATTACAAGGAAGGCATAATGAAATATAAGGTCAATAAATCAATGTCCAAAGTGCAAAGTAAGCCTGTGTTTCTGCAAAATTGCAGTGTATCATAATGAAAATTCAGTTGGCTCTAAATTGGAATGTAAATTTTTTATGCTGTATACCATATTATCAGTCTTACTTTTGAATGGAATGTCAGCTAAACAACCCATCTTGTTTGCTGTACGTTAGTTTTACAAAGAAATGACCTAATGCAGAGGCAAAACAATTGGTGCAGCTGTGAGGCGTGATTCTTTTACTTACATGGTGTGACTCCATATATTGCAATGGAGTTACTCCAGATTTATACTCGTGTAACAAGAATATGGGCCCCAATCCACAGAGGGACTTTAAATGCAGAGTCACAACACTGAGTGTCACAATGCTTAACTTTTGGGTGCCTAGTCAGCCAGTGGAATTCACAAATCCTGAGCTAGGCACCTACACTCCCTACAGTGGCTAACTACAACAGTGAAAATGGTTCAGTCCCATCAGGAGATTATGAGATTTATGGGTACCCAACCAGCTGGAGTGTGGCATTTCATCTGGAGCACAGGGTCACAATGGCATTCACTCACATTTGGCCTTTGTGTCCCTCTCTCAGATGGAAGGGTGACTGGGCTAAATTTGAGTGAGTGACATTGCAAGTTGCCACACGAGGTTGCAGCATGACTCAGGTTTGGCCTGGCCACCCTACCTACGTGATAGGCACCAGGTTGCAATGCCACTCATTGCTCTAATTTGGTCTGTGCCATGTGAATGTGGGAAAAGGTGATAGGAGCAAATGGAGCTGCTGGACGGCTGGGATCGAGAGGACCCACCCTAATCCAGGAGCAGAACACTGAGCTGGGGGATGGGGGTGTTGATAAGTGGCCAGGAAGGTCCTAGGTCAGGGAGTGAGGGGCTGGGTGTGAGTTGTTGGTGGGCTATGGGGTGAGCAGGGAATGTTGAGGGCTATGGACTCTGAGGGGTTGGGGCAAGTGGGGCATGTTGAGGAGTGGAGGGGTGAGTTGTGGGGACTGTGGATGGAATAGGGTATGTTAGCAAGTGTTGGGGTCAGGATTCCGGGGTGAGTGGGTACTGCAGAGTACTGTATCCTACACTAGGTATGGCCACCAAGAAACAGGTAGATATGAATGGTTTCTTGGAATTCCCTTTGTCATAGGGCTCCAGATTCACCCCAATTAAAACAAATTAGGGCTGTCAATTAATCACAGTTAACTAACGCGATTAACTCAAAATTTTTTAAAAAATTAATTGTGATTAATAGCAGTTTTAATCACGTGGTTAAACAATAAAAGAATATCAACTGAAATTTATTAAATATTTTTGGATGTTTTTCTACATTTTCATATATATTGATTTCAGTTACAACACAGAATAAAAAGTGCACAGAGTCATTTTCAGGTGACACTGTAAACAAGAAGCATGCAGCATTATCTCCCCCAAATGTAAACAAACTTGTTTGTCTGAGTGATTGGCTGAACAAGAAGTAGGACTGAGTGGACATATAGGCGCTAAAGCTTTACATTGTTTTATTTTTCAATGCAGGTTTTTTTATACATAATTCTACATTTGTAAGTTCAACTTTCATGATAAAGAGATTGTACTACAGTACTTGTATTAGGTGAATTGAAATACTATTTCTTTTGTTTTTTACAGTGCAAATACTTGTAATCAAAAATAAATATAAAGTGAGCACTGTATACTTTGTATTCTGTGTTGTAACTGAAATCAATATATATGAAAATGTAGAAAAACATCCAAAAATATTTAAATAAGTGGTTTTGTATAATTAAACAGTGTGATTAATTGTGATTATTTTTTAATCGCTTGACAGTCCTAAAACAAATGTTAAAAAATAATTCACAAACACATAGGGACACTTTTCCAAGAGAGGTGGTCTCTCCTGGCTCCTCTGGATGCCATGAGACTTGGATTCTTGATATTGCTGTAAGTTCTTAGTTGATGTTGCTAGTGCTGTACCATTGCCAATGCTCCACTCTACTTAGTACAATGATACACACATAACCAGAGTAACAACTTCACAGAAGCTTCCCAAACTGCGTCTAAGATGAACAACTGGCAGTTTTAATATCAAAGCATAACAATGGAAAAGGGCAAGTACACCCCAAATATTTGTTGTTAGAAGAAAAAAGAGAGAGGCAGAGCAGAGAGAGGGACATATGGGCAGGCGTGGAAAGACAAAGGAATATATTGCGCCCACTACTGCCAGTAAGTCTCATAGCACATATGGATTCTTTAGAGGTTCAGGAACAGAGACTTACCTCATTGGTTTGTTAGGTGCAAATACTATATTGAAGGTCAGTGTTATAATCCCAGACTCTGCATCCCGATCTTTTTGTACCAGATTTATAGCCACTAAAGACTCTAGCTGAGATTTAACTTTATTAGATTCATATTGAATTTCATACAGAAATTCATCTGTTGTAGAAAAACCTAAATGAAACAAGCACAGAAAATCAATTTGTGAATGTTCTAAATGCAAGCATTCTTCTTTTTAACAGGATTATAATTGTAAAGATGTGTTTTGGTACTGGGTATGACATATACCTATTAACAGGTTTCAGAGTAGCAGCCATGTTAGTCTGTATTCGCAAAAAGAAAAGGAGTACTTGTGGCACCTTAGAGACTAACCTATTAAGAAACAGGTAGGTATGTAAAAGTGGAGACATCTGCCTTCTGGTTGAACAGGGAATTTCACTACTTTCCATTGGTGGGGTGGAGAATCTCAGACAAAAAGAGAGAGGAAAAAAAGGGAAAATCACTCAGGAGAAGCTTAATGCTTATACTTCTGCTCTGATGATCAATGCTCTGGTTACCACTGTCACAGGCAACAGGGGTATTTCTAATTCATGAGACAAAAGTAAGTTAGAAGAGCATGTTGCTGTTTGCTGTTAATGCCACTAGGGTACTATCCAAAAATCCTTCATTTAGAACATCATTGTTAGTGCTGGCTGCCAACCAGAGAAACAGTTACTGTACTGAAAAAGCAAAGATACCACTCACAGCCTGTTTTCTCTCAACCACTGTAGAATCTATTAAAAGAGTGATGAAGCAATGTTGTAAGATTAACCATCTGAACATCTTGAAGCAAGTATTAGAGCCGGTAAAAACAGCAGTCTGTCTTTGTAAAAATCCACTGCGTACCCTGGGCTCTATTGAGGGGGAAAATAATTGAATAATGGGGAAGTATGTTGCTGATTCACTTAAATTAGAAGTATTAAGGGCCATGTTTCTGGGCTATCCTAGTAAAAAAGATGTGAATTATATTGGGAGTGGATTTTTATTTGGCTTTCAAATCCTATATGAAGGAAAGAGACGTGTAAGCAAAGAAAAATTCAGGAGGAAGTAGCAGCCAAAAAAGGCACCTGGTCTCTCCGGGAGTTCACCAATGCTGGACCTGTGGCTTTGATTCTGAAAAAAAAGAAGAGCGAGTACAGAGAGTAGTACACCATGTGCCTTACTCCTGCTGCTCCTCTATTAATAACAAAATTGATCCTAATTATGTTCAGTTTGATATTCCTCACTTGATACAGCAGTAGCCATGATAAAGAGATGTGGCCTAGGTGCACGTTAGAAAAGTGTGACATTAAGTCTGCATTTCAGTTGCTCTCTATCCATCCCAAGGATTTTGTTTCCAGATTGAAGGTTACTACTATTTGGATTGATGTTTGCCAATGGGCAGTTCCAGCTCTTGTTCAGATTTCAAGAAGTTTGCACAGACCTTATTATTTACGATTGTAGGAGACACTGGGAAGAAGGTTGGGTCCCTGGATCCCTGGAACTTCTATTATGCATTGGGTCCACATGAGGGCAGCCATGGGTATGCGTTGGAATCTGCACACGCCCCTGCTACACTCTGAGGGCTGAGCTATAGCCACATGTCCTGATTACTCGCCTGGACAAAAATGGTCTTGCAAGTTGCACTGGTTTAAATTTAAGGATTAGAGGGGTGTGAGCTGACTATGCATTTATGGCCTCACACTCGATTGGTTTAGTCGGAGATGCTTGAAAGATGAGTTTGGCGGGTGGCCATTGAGCCAGCCTGCATTGACAGGATATGGAAAAAAATATGAACCGTGAGGTAGCCAGGATAATTTTGGGAGGGGCAGGGGTGGTGATAACACACGGGGATATCAGATACAATGGCCCTGAACTCTTTGGGAAGACAGAGTGCATCTGTCAGATGCTGGAGCTGACATTTGGTTCTGTGATATTAGGGATAGGGTCAGGCAGGAGATGGGTATCAGGCACATTAGGTGTGGGGTGTGTCCATGCTAATCACTGCCGAGCCTAGGGGCTAGTGACCAGTGTGAGTAAAAGCTAAAAGGGCCAGCTTCCAGAGCTAAATGAGACCCAGGATTGTGCAGTTGGACTTTGTGCTCATGAGAGAAAAGAGCTTGAAGTCTTTCAGAAGTGAGGTTCCCCGCATCTGTCCTTGTGGCCTCTATCATTCCACATCCCTTATGCAGGTGGCAAAGAAGTTTCACTACTGAACTGAGTCCATAGGGTAGACTGGGAAGGGTCTACCTAAGTTGTTCTTTGGTTGGTGGTAAAAGCACTGTAACCCACCCTGTAACCAATTATATGCCTGGTTCATGAGAGCTGGGGTGGACAAAGTGCCCCTCCTCAAGGTGTAATTAATAAAGTTGAAGCCTGTCATTTAAACCCATCATACATTTCTGTCAATCAGTCACCTGCGTGTCCTGCTCAATATCTCTGCTGTTTTATTTAATCACAAATGCAAAAGACAGAATAGTGTGCTGAAACTTCTTAAGGGTAGTCATGTCAATAAAAATGTATTCTTTAAGTAAGCATTTTTAATTCCACTATTCCCCTATGCCTGCAAAATAAATCAGTTTGTTATTTGCTTATCATATATATGCTTAACTGATTTTATGTTGCTAAGCAATGCATCCGTTACCAGCAACTTTCATATGCTAAGTACAGAATGCTTGTACAGGATTATAATACAGTAGTTCCAAACTCTGTACTTCAATTTTAAATGTGCTGTCATATAAATATATGGTCTCCCAAGTAACACATATATAGATTTTGCTATAGATGAGAAAATTCTTGGCATCATTTTTTCCTTCTCCCCATGTAATTCACACTTGGCCATTAAAGTATGCATATAATTTCCTGTTCCTTTTCAAACTGATCCCTTGATAAGTATGGTGTCGAGGTGATGCACTCAGATTGAGAGACAGTGCAAGACTTGTTGTCATTCCTCTACAGAAATGCCAAAACATGGAGATTCAGACATAAAAATTAACTTAGAAGGGGAGAGAAACCAGGACATCATTTGGAGCCTACCACAGAGGCAAAATTGCAACTGTGAACAGATGTTTCTTTCGGCAGTCAAATCACACAATACTGCATAAAGGATGCCTGTTTTATAGTTCAAACAGTTCAGATGCTAGGAAGAAAATGCTGCGTCTAGTAAATTGATTATTACATTCTGCTTTCAGTTTCTGAAAACATTTTTATTTGTTTTCCTTTCCATATTTGTATATGATGTTTGTCTTTTTATTCACAAGTGAAAAATAAATATTTATCTGCTCAGGGCTAACTGTTTTATAGCCTGTTCTATGTTCATATTAGGTATTCTGTTAAAATATTTTAATATTTACAACACTAGAGGAAAAACAATGTATTTATATGTGCCAAATGAAAGTATTTGAAAGCATCTTGATGCCAGTCCCCTAGCTGGTTGTGAATCTGCACTGCAAATCTAATTTACGGCTGTTCAAAACAGAAAAATGTAATTAGATTTTTATCAGAGCTGCAAACCCTAAAGACCATATTATCATATTATGGAAACCCTCCGTGAATATGTTAATATTTGTTTCTAGACAGTTCCGTGACACACATGCTGCCTAAATGAAGTGGCAGCTGCTAGAGACAAAAAAGGTTGTATATCATCACCAGAAAACTGTCCACATTGTGTGACTAAATCAAATGATCCAAGTTCCTTGAGCTCTTAAAGGTTCAAGTTTTGAGTAAAATGGTAAAAGAATAAAGCATCAGGACAGAGAACTGCCATGTCAAACACGTGCGGGCAATTCTACAGTTTTTACCTATCAAAATTTTAAACCTGGTGTAGAAAGGTCATATTAACTATAATCATTCACAATTATTTTTCTTTTTAAAACCACTATTCTCTATTTACTGCCTCATACAACTGCCACTTTAGCTAGTTCAAATTGTAACACAGTGCAGCCAACATGAAATGCAGCTTGAGTAATCCATCTCTGTTTTGAAAGGCAGCCTGGTGGACAGAGCCCTGGCCTGTTTTCTATCCCTAGTTCGGGCACTGGTCCACTGTATCACCTTGGAAAGGCCACTTCACCTCTCTATACCTCAATTTCTTCCTCTAAAAAACTGAGGTACTGCAAGGCGTTCAGCTCTCCATATGGCCGTGCTCCTGTTGCTTCTTCCTTGGCTCTGAGTCAGAAGCGTGGTATTGGACAATAAAGTTCTTCGAATATTTAATAGGCCTGCCTCTTGGACTTCGCCAGTGTGGCACTCTGGTTGGATCCAAACCCTACAGATTCACACTGCTGCATTTTGGGTAATGCAACCAAGAGGATGAAGAGCTCCTTGAGCATGGCTTGTTCTATCTTTTGTGTCAGAGCCCACAGGACAGCATAGTGTACATGGGAAGCTCAGGAGCTTCAATGTTCTCAGCACATTTGAAAATCACTTTTAAAATGACTAAATATGGATTTTCTGTCTTTTCCTTCCTTCTTCCTCCCTTTCTGTTTCTCCTGTTCCCCATGCATTTTTTTCAATTTTGCTCTCCGTTTTTTAGATTATTTTTCTCCCCATGATCCTTCCCTCAATTCACTTCCAGCTCTACCACTTTTTCTAGCCATCGCTGATTTTTTGGAAAACTTTCAGCTTTCAGCCTCTTGTTTAGAATTCTCCTCTCTTCCCCCCAGTCCCCTCCGTCAGCAGCTTCCCCCACATTCTCTCCCTCACCTTCTCTCCACATCCCCTTTCTCTCTCTGCTCCCCTCCTTTCTTTTCCGTCACACAATTTCATATAGTATTTTGACATAGAAAGCTCTGATAAGGGAATTGGATTCTCATAAGCACTAAATGTCTTTGCCTGAGCCAATTAAAATGGTCTTTTTGTTATGTTAAGATTTATATAATCTAAAAAATAACATTTCGGTAACTATTAACAAGTTTTTAATAATTGCAATTCTTTCTAAACATATCCCACTGATAATTCAACAACATCCTTTTTGTTTACCTCTAATGTTCTTAAAATAGCTATGAATTTAATAGAATGAAGTAGTCTCTTTCTCTTTATTTTGTTACTTTTGACTTTATTAATAAAGTACCTACCTATAATCTTTTCTCTTATTTGATAAACACAAATCACTGCCCAGAGTACTGCTTTTGTATTGAATGGACAAGGATTTTTAAGGCTTCTGAGTCTGGTGACAATTTAGAAAAAAATATAATTGCTGATGAAACTTTATTCGTAAATATAGTTTACAGTTCATCTTAATTGATTTTGTTCTATGTAGGTTTTGATATCTCTGTTTTTTAAAAGAAAGTTCCTTTCTTATATCAGGTTTACTTGCAATCCTGCACACATAATTATTTGTGATATTAAAAAGTTATATTTTCTGAAACGGATCATAAAACCTGGATTCTGAAGAGATGAAAGTTACGTAATGCATTGCTTGTTCCGCTTACTATCTTGCATTTGTTTTGATTAGAATGTCATTTTAAAAAGGATAAAGTTGAATTCTCTTGGATCTGTCAGAAGCTACTTCATCTATTAATATTTCAGCAAAAACCCTGGGAGCTGAAGAGATGCCAAATGGATGAGTTCTGTATGGGAGTGACTTCTCAAACCTTTCAATTTTTGTGAGAATGTCTGATTGAAATGTGCACTTTTGTAACTGTTAAATCTATCAATATGAGACACTATCTTGAACTAACAACTCAAATGATTAAAAGCCCAGATCTGGCCCAAGATATCTGAACCAGTACATTTTATTTAATTTATAAGAGTTGTAGATCAATACAGGGTAAAGGAACTCTCCTCTATTTAGAGTTCTCAGAGTATACTCCCTCTATAGAGCCACACTCTTAAGAGAATATATTGTCATCAGACATTCTGAACTCTCTGGCAGAAAAGTAATTGTTGGGCCTTTCCATCAATTCAGAATGCTTTTGGAGGACTCGGACAAAACAGAAAAGGAAGCGTGAGAAGCAATGTACTCAAAGAACATTCCTTTCCTTTTGGAATTATCTTAGTAGGTCCTCACTCTTGGTAGATTTCAGAGTAGCAGCCGTGTTAGTCTGTATTCGCAAAAAGAAAAGCAGTACTTGTGGCACCTTAGAGACTAACAAATTTATTAGAGCATAAGCTTTCGTGAGCTACAGCTCACTTCACCCAAAGGTACAAGTCCCAGGAAAATGGCTGAGCAGTACTTCGTAAATTAGAGAATTGCTGATTTCTCTCTTAAGATAAGAAATGACTGTTGGTTAGAAGTGTGAATGGAACTCCATGCAGCAGTTTTACACGTTTCAGAGTTAGACACATTCCTCCAGTATGCTGGAGGTGTTACCTTAGCCCTAATTCATTGTGTCCACAGGACATCTGGTATTGCTTAGTCATAATATTATAGGGTCTGATCTATTTAGAACATCTCTAAAATGAGATGTTTCAGAGTAGCAGCCGTGTTAGTCTGTATTCACAAAAAGAAAAGGAGTACTTGTGGCACCTTAGAGACTACCAAATTTATTTGAGCATAAGCTTTCATGAGCTACAGCTCACTTCATCGAATGCCTCCAATGAAGTGAGCTGTAGCTC
Organism: Dermochelys coriacea; assembly: GCF_009764565.3. Taxonomy (NCBI): domain Eukaryota; kingdom Metazoa; phylum Chordata; order Testudines; family Dermochelyidae; genus Dermochelys; species Dermochelys coriacea. Next base: position 150,505,174 of record NC_050068.2, read on the forward strand.
ACAAAAGCGTATGCTCAAATAAATTTGTTAGTCTCTAAGGTGCCACAAGTACTCCTTTTCTTTTTTCTAAAAAGAGATTGATGTCCACTTCCACTTGATTTCAAATACCACAAATAACCCTGGAGGCTTGCAACAGCTCTTCTCTTCTAGTAATAACTCAGTGCCTTCTTACACAGTTCAGCTTTCCTGAACAATTTGTGGGATGTGGAGCAAAAGAATGGGAGACAGTTGTACTGATTGTGATGGAATTCAGAAATCACCTTGGGGAGAAGTTTCAAGTGTGGATTCAGTACCACTTTATGAAGCATTGTGAGACCAGGCTCAGCCTCAAGTACCTGAATCTTATTCAATCTCACACAGATCCAAAGGAATTCAACTTTAACGCCTAGCTGATATAAACTGATGGATATGTAGGTTGTAATGGGAGCATTACACTAAAGGCTTCTAAAAACAGTCCATGTCCCAGGGTAAAATTTTGAAAATCTGGCCCAGAGGCACTTAAGATATTCAAGCACGTGGAAGATGCACACAGGTGCCTAGTAGGATTTTTAAAGACACCTAGGCACCTAGTTCCCATTGATTTCAAATTTTAATATTCCTATATCTGGTCCTAAATGAGTTAAATTCCATTTGCAAAAACATTTAGGAACCTAAGTCCCATTCAAAGTCAACCTCTTCACAATGGAAAGGACCAGTGCTGCTCGTTTTATTTAATTTATTTATTCATTACACCAGTGACTGAGGCAGCTGTGGGCTGCAGGACTCCGTTGTTTATAGGAAGGATAACCTTCCCATTTTTCAGAGTTTGAGACATTTTTGTCCTTAAGCATGCACACTAGAATGTTATGTTTCCATGATATGAGCCTCAATTCCTTATCCCCTGGAGACCTGGTGATTTAAGGTTACAGATTAATCTGGCAAGCCAGTAAAAGGAAGGCTGGATTTCTTTCGTATAGTTTGGATGTGCATACATATGAAAATGTGCACAGACAACTTTAATCAGCCCCTTGTACATACGGTCTTTAATTACATGATCACATACTATTTTTTCATAGGACACCCAGCTTCATTCAGTACCCAAGCTGGATGGTGCAGAAAGGGGAACTATTCAATATTTTGTTTTAGCCTCATCATTCAATGTGTGGGCCAGACACAAACCCCGCACTGAATACAGAATTATTAATTTCTTCATGGGCTTTTTTATGACACCCATCAGAGTGTTTCACAAATATTAATGCATTTACTAGCTAGATTACTGACAAAGAGTTCTGGTGGTCGTGATTTGACTGATCCACCTTTGTCTCAGAGGAAGGCTTTTTCAGCTTCCTTTATGACTGCACTATGTTTGCAGGTAGGTCATGTGCTGTTAGCAGATTGTGAGAAAAATATTTAGGTTGGCTGTCTTTGGCGAGAAGTGTTCCAGTTTTCATGCTTTATTTTCTGCAGTTCAGTGGAGAACTATGGTGTCTGGTAGGGGTGGGGTAATTTCAGGGCTTACTTGATGATTTTGTGATTTTATAAAACTTCTAATGTTTTTTTGAATGGAATATATAATGTTCCATTTAAAAAAAAGCTACATTAAAAGAACCTTAAGGATGCAATGTCAAGCCCTGAAAATGCTAAGAAATTCCAGAATTAAGGTTGCCTGAGTAACCTTAATGCATACACACAAAGAAGCTGAATTATCGTACATCCTTTAATTACATTATCAGATAATATATTTGCCAAACTCTAATAAATCTCTACAGAGAATATCTTTGGCAGCATAGCACATGTGATATTCCATTTTGGGAGTTGCTGCCCTGTAATAGATTATCCTCTCAGATGTTCTACATAGGAAACAAAGAGTTGAGTATAAAGCCAATGGGGCTTTGTCCCCAGCCAGGTAAAAGGCCAAAGTTCAGTGCACATCCAGAATGTGCCTGGTTTGTTCCCTTGTGTGAGCTTGTTGGTTTTGGAAGTAAAGTAAGTATACAGACTGAATCAGGTGAAAATCAGGTTCTACCAATGAGAGGAAATTAGGGTGTGGCCTAAGCAGGATGTTGTCTTGGTAGAAAATGATGTGTGATGGGTCAGTGACAAGTGGATTTAACTCTCCCACTCAGCCACTAAGAAACCTTCCTTTGCCATATTCTTTTAAAGTTTCAGCTAAAACAGTTCAAGACATTTCAAAAGATGAGATTAGGAAAAACAATGTTTTGCCAATGTTAAAAATATTCTTTCAACCACTGCTTCTTTAGAGTAAAGACTTTAAATTTGGTAGGGGAGTGAATTTAAATTTGGTCGAAGTGAGCAGGAGGCTAAAGGCTTGAATGGAAGGTCTATAATTGCAGATGACACTAAATTCAAATTTCAAGGCACTGTTGGATCCTAAATAGATGGTGTCAAGGTTCCTTCCCCACTCTGAACTCTAGGGTACAGATGAGGAGACCTGGATGAAAAACCCCCTAAGCTTATTTTTACCAGTTTAGGTTAAAACTTCCCCAAGGTACAAACTATTTTATCTTTTGTCCCTGGACTTTATTGCTGCCACCACCAAGCGTCTAACGAATATAACCGGGAAAGAGCCCACTTGGAAACGTCGTTCCCCCCAAAATCCCCCAAGCCCTACACCTCCTTTCCTGGGGAAGACTTGATAAAAATCCTCACCAATTTGCCTAGGTGAATGCAGACCCAAACCCTTGGATCTTAAGAACAAGGAAAAGCAATCAGGTTCTTAAAAGAAGAATTTTAATTGAAGAAAAAGTAAAAGAATCACCTCTGTAAAATCAGGATGGTAAATACCTTACAGGGTAATCAGATTCAAAACATCGATAATCCCTCTAGGCAAAACCTTCAGTTACAAAAAGACACAAAAACAGGAATATACATTCCATTCAGCACAACTTATTTTATCAGCTATTTAAACAAAACAGAATCTAACGTATATCTAACTAGATTGCTTACTAACTCTTTACAGGAGTTCTGACCTGCATTCCTGCTCTGGTCCCAGCAAAAGCATCAGACAGACAGAGAGGACCCTTTGTCCCCCACCCCCAGCTTTGAAAGTATCTTGTCTCGTCATTGGTCATTTTGGTCAGGTGCCAGTGAGGTTATCTTCAGTTTTCGTGAACCCATAGTCCAGGTCAACTCTTCCTGTGTCTGACCAGGACTTGGGAGGTTTGGGGGGAACCTGAGCTCGCCCTCTACTCTGGGTTCCAGCCCAGGACCCTGTGTAATGCATCTGTCTAGAGTACCTCCTGGAACAGCTGTGCGACAGCTACAACTCAGACAGAGAGAACCCTTTGTTCCTCCCCCCTCCAGCTTTGAAAGTATCTTGTTTCCTCATTGGCCAGTTTGGTTAGGTGCCAGCAAGGTTATCTTTAGCTTCTTATCCTTTACAGGTGAAAGGGTTTTTCCTCTGGCCAGGAGGGATTTAAAGGTGGTTAGCCTTCCCTTTATATTTATGACAGGTGGGAACAGTCTTTCTAGACCTTTGAGGAAGATTTCCTGGCAGATTTTCAAAATAGTTCTACCATAGATTTGAGAGTAAAACAATGAGATCGCAAATCCACATGCACACTAATGGAGCTGAGGGCTAGACTGGACTCCTAAATATGTCAAAGATAGTCCAGAATTATTTGAAACTTTGTCTGAATCAGCAACACATTATGGAACACCCTCCAGATGGAGAAGCACTTCCATTTACTCAGATAAGCAGCTCTTGTGGAACGCTATCCGCTATTGAGGAGGACATTCTGAAGTGCCACGGAAAAGTGAGCATCCTTTGCATGTAACCACTGATGACCCATGCTGTGAGGTGCAGAATCTGTGTGCAGAACCCACAGATGGTTCTAAGTTACGAGACTTCTGGCTGGCAGCAACAGCAAGGGTTCTCCAGTAGATAGCTTGTGTAGGTTGGAATACCACAGCTGCCTTGGCCAGGCTGGTACTATAAGGAACATTATGCCTCAATCCTGTTTCAGCTTGAGAATAACCTTGGGAATCATGGAAATCAAAGGGCTGTAACTTGCCTTGGAACAGAACTGGGGGCACTTTCTGTTTTGCCAAGTTGCAAAAAGATCCACCATCCCAAAACCCCATATATGAAACACCGAAGCGAGAATGGCTGTGTTGTGAAACCGTTTGTGGTCTAAGGTGAAGAATCTGCTCAGGCAATCTACCAGCACATTTTGAACACCCAGTGAGTGAGATGTCCAGAAAGTAACTGAGCTCTGTATGCATAGATTCCACAGCTTGACTGCCTCCTGGCAGAGGCTGCCTGACCTGTTCACATAAAGTACCACTGTGGTGTTGTCAGTGGGCACCTGAACAGTTTTGGCCTGAATATGAGGCAGGAACTGTTGACATGCACAGGATATCGTGCACAACTCAAGGACACTGATGAGTAACCTGGCCTTGTGGGCAATCCACAAACCCTGAACCTGATGATTGCCCAGATGTTCTCCCCACACCATGCCTGAAATCTGTTACTGAAATCACAGAAAGGATAAGGGTAGAGAAGGGAACACCCCTGCACACATCTTGTCTCTTCCACCAGCTCCAAGATGACAACTCCCTATCGAGGATGCTTACCCAGGTGATGATTCTGAGGGAAACATGCTGACTTGATCCATGCCTGCAGTGCTTTGAGGAGAAGCCTGGCTTGAGGGGTCATGTATGTGTATATGCAGCCATGTGAATTAGGAACCTAAGGCAATTCCTTACTTTGGTTCATGGGTGATCCTTGAGTGACACACACAAGTCTTATATTGTCTGGAATTTGGAAAGAGGCAGAAAACACCTGTCAGAGGTCGAGTCCACAAGTGCGCCAATAAACTCTATTTTTTGTTAGAGGCAATAATGCCTACTTTTCTTTGTTTATTTTCAAGCTCAGAATGCTGAACAGATGGAGCATGTGATGGATAGCGGCCTCTAATAAGTGTCTAAAGTGACCCTGAAATAACCTATCATCCAGGTAATGAGACATGTGGACATCTCTCTGGCAAAGGCAAGCCGCTAGGAATCCCCTGACTGCAGCAATAGCATGTCCAAGGAAGAATGAAGAGTTGATTGAGAGACCAAATGACATTTTGCAACAAGGGACTGAAACTGCTCCCTAGAACTTTCTGGAAGTTTATTCATGAACTGAGATATTGCCTCCCAATTAAAATAGTCATATCTGGGAATTAAGACTGGTTATTGGCCATATGGAGCTATAAACTTAAAATACATCTTTCTCCCAAAGAGATCAAGCTTTTTTGCATCTTTTCCTTGGGGTTAGCTTTAGCCCAGCATTGATGACTCCTCTCATTCACCGCAACCAATACTAATGAGCCTGGCACATGGTGTAAGAGAACTGCTTAAACCCTGGGATGGAACATGGTATTCACTTTCTGTTCATTGGGCCACAGGTGGAAAGGAAGAAGTGGTTTGTCACAGAGCCTTGGTAGGCTGCATGATGGCCTTGGGTATTCTCCTCCACTAGCTCCACTTGTGTACCAAGAAAAGCAGCCATTCTTTTGAGGAGCTCCTGGTATACCTTAAAGTCATTCAATGCCAAGGAGGATGCCAATACAAGAGTGTCATCCATTAATAAGGATGATACATTAAGGGGAGGCAAGGGAGAAACCTCCTGAGGTTTGGGGCCATTATACTGGCATAGGCTGCTGCTCCAAAGGGGGTTGAGGTAAGTCCAGTATACTGAGATCATAGGTTGATCAGTACCAACCATCTCAGGTCTCTTGGTACTGGCAGGTGAAGACTCTGTCCCCAGTATGACTAATGGAACATTAGTCTAATGGAACTAATGGAACAGTAGCGGGCCCCAGTTATGCTGCCCACATGTTCCAATCCCAGGTTCTACTCTTCTCAAATCTCCATCCATGTGTATGAGAACGTGACCTGGAGGAAGCCTTGGACTCTTGGTAGCATGAGACTTGAAAAGCCACCTCTGATTCCAACAAAGAATAGGAATATTCTGACAGCCAAGGTGGTGTATTAACAGGGTTGTGTCTGTTCCTGAGAGACTGTGACCAGAATCTATTCCAGGAACACAGCACCGGTGGAAGTATGGATGCCTTCCTAGCTGGTGGTACCATGCAACAAGGTGGAGTCAGTACCAAAGTGTAGGATGACAAAGAAAGTGCTACCAGGCCCCTATGGTTGGTGGACTCACAGCAGAGTGTACCAGAGCCGAGGAGTGTGGTACCTGCACTCACGCCGACCAAGGGTCTTCGCCCTGGATCAATGGAGACTGTGGCATCGAAAAGCATAAATCTCTGTCCACTGCATCAGCCTCTGGCATTATTGGTACCTGTATTAGTGGCTGTCCTACTGTGATCAGAGATGTCTCATCTGTCACAGATGGTGAAGTAGCAGTTGTCATGGCCCCTGGGAGAGTACCAGAGTCAACGACTCAGGTCTATCAGTATGAGTCACTACAAGGCAGTGGTGAGCTGAAGGGCATGCTCTATCATGGATACCAGCATGACCATCTGTGGAGGAAACCCACATTCTGGTCTTCAAAGAGCCTGACATTGACTTCTTATGTTTGTGAGAACATGATTACTCCAAAGTCTTTGACCTTGAAGAAGACAGTCCTGGTGACGAGAATCTCCTGCGACCCCATCCGCCAGTAAAGCTGGCTGTGGGAAGCAGTCATTGAAGGGCTTCCCTTGGACAACTGAGGAGTTCTGATGCTAGTGTAAGGGTTGCCTTTATAAGAATGTGTTGAAGGTGTTCTTCTCACAGCTTTTTTGTCTTGGTCTTCAAGCCTGGCAAATCGAGCTTGTGTATCAAGCTGTTTTTTATGTGGCATAGGCTCCCCTGGTACTGGGCAAGGCAGGGAGGCCTTCCTGAGTGAAAAAAAGAACCAAACCAGAAAAATTATAATAAAAATAAGAAAATAACGTCAAAAATAACAGAAGAAAAACAGTACCAGTAGGTAAAATGAGTAGCAAGAACTTTGTTCTCAAGGATCACAGAATACTTCAATCACCAATGGAAAGAAGGAACTAAAGGAGGAGCAGAGTGGGGCATCTCTGCTCTTTATATGCTGAATTTGGAGCACTAGGAGCCAAGATGTGGTTGGGGCTGCCTCTATGAGTACTGCTAGAAAACTCTCTGGCACTGGTCCACAAGATGCTCACACACCTCTTGTGTATTGGACATATGCGAGCACTTGAACATTAAAGAGACATTAAAACCTTAAATTTAAAACAGATCTATCAGAATTTGTCATATAAATGTTAAAATATTAAAAAGACATTGTTAAGATTGATTGGCATAAATTGAAACATCCTTTAAAAAGAAGAAGATTCCTGAGTATGAAAATTCAATCAGCCTCCCCAAAATCAAGCTTGAAATTCTATTAAATTTTACCTTCTCTGCCGTGTGATCCTCTGGTGAGAGAACGAGGGTGCTGGCTTTCTTCACGTTGGCTCAAGTGTACACCTTGCATGACTACTTAAATACTATGGTGATGGACACATCAGAAGATAGAAGGTGAAATCCTGGCCTCACTGAACATAATGGCAAAACTCCTATTGATTTCAACAGGCCCAGGCTTTCACTCAGAGTGCAGGGTAGACATGTTGTGTTCTTCTTCCACTCTGCCTGTCTGCTCTGTTGTCATGTAACAGCAAGGTAAAACTCCCAGGAACACAGTTAGAGTCAAGGAATCATCCAATATGTATACACATGCTTGAAAATTACAACAAAGGTGATGGAGGTCTGATTTTCATAGACTCATAGAATCATAGAACTGGAAGGGATTTCGAGATGTTATCTAGTCCAGTCCCCTGCACTCGTGGCAGGACCAAGTATCATCTAGACCATTCCTGACAGGTATTTGTCTAACCTGCTTTTAAAAATCTCCAATGATGGGAGATTTTACAACCTCCCTAGGCAATTTATTCCAGTGCTTTTAGAATCATCAAGACTTGAGAGTATTTATTTAGTGCCACATATGTTTTTAAAACAGAAACATAGACTAGAAAACACATTCAACCTTCAAAGTGCAGTTTGACTCTAAAAATGGTATTGTGCGGTTTCAGGTTAGTCTCTCAAATCTTCTCACTTTAGAAGTAAATGTACAAGTGTCAGGCCTATAAACTCACCTTGACATCTGAAAATCAGCCTGTTTCATTCTTAGCTTACATATCACCATGTGACTGAAACTCAGTAACAATTCTGTTTATGATATGACAGTCAGAAAATACATTCGATGAAGTGAGCTGTAGCTCACAAAAGCTTATGCTCAAATAAATTTGTTAGTCTCTAAGGTGCCACAAGTCCTCCTTTTCATTTTGTGGATACAGACTAGCATGGCTACTACTCTGAAACCAGAAAATAATCCAACTCAGTCACCCATAACTGTATTCGCTCTGGTTGAAAAGAGGTAAAATGACTCTGAATACACACAGGAAGCAGATCTTTCAAGTAAGGTGAGCCATTTTTACATAAAATCTTTTCAGAGTTGAGCTGCACTTTAAGGGTTGTTATATTGTTTTTGTTTTTTGTGATGCATTCTTGATTTGGGTATTGCCAGTAATTGGAAAATAATTCACTAACCTAGACTGATAATTGACAAGTTTACAAAGAGGGCCAAAGATAGAAACTGATAAAAGCCTGATTAATCTTTTAAGTGTGTAGTTATTTCTTGTGGGGAAACAATTATACTTTTAAGAACAAGAAAGGCAATTCACTTGTGTTATTTTTGCCACAAATAAAGCTCTTAATATAAATGATTTGGATTAATCGAATTTTGCTAAATACAAGACATTGATCCACTGTTTTTTTCCAAATTATCTTAAGCAAGAGCAAAGCTGCAGCATAGCAATTTCATCCAATGCCTTATGGTGATTCTATTAAATTATTATACCCAGCTGCTTATCTGAAACATTTTAATGATTAGCCACATGTGGAAAGCTTCACATCAGCTTATGTTTGCACAATGCAACTTTGTTTGCATTTTTCATAAAACACATTGGTCTTATGGTTGGTTTTTTGTTTTGCCATTTTTACTCGGATTGGAATTGTGGAATTGGAATAAATTAATTAGAGGTAGGCAACTTCATTTTATCTAACTGCAAAACCAGGTGAACAATGCAGGTTCAAAAGTTTAACATGGCTATTAATGGGAGCATATTTTGCTACCAAGAAATGGGGGGGAAGGGCACAGAATTAAAATTGTAAATGAAAGAAGGGAATATAGATCCAGTGAGTCTGTCTTCAAGCACAGTTGCAGAAGAGATAACAAGGTGCACTGACCTGAAGATAGGGCAAACATTAGGAAAATGTACTTAACTTCAAGAGCAATTGGAGTGTGTAATAAACAGTCAGGGGAGGTGGTTTAGGCACTATCAGTGGATATTCAAGAACCAGATATGATAAAAGAAAGGATGATAGGAATATTTCTGCAAAATAAAATGCGAAGGGATTTTGGTCTTGCTGGTTCTAGGTATATATTTATGTTTATTAACAGTATCAGTGTGAGGTGGCTCTCCCAAAATCTAAGTAGATATCTGAAGAAATATGGATTTTTTTTTGGCAGGGCGGAGGAAAAGGCTGAATCTCTTACTACTTTCATTCAGATGAAAAACCTCATTCTCCTGAGCAAAAAAAATTGGAGGAAACTCTACCAGTGTGGACTTGGGAGTTTCCCAAACCCTATTTGGCAATGATATTAAGCTGTAGGAAAATACCATACCCCCCAAGTAAATGATATCTACTAGTTCTTCTTTATCCATTAGTGTTTATTTTCAGAGTTAACAGTTTAGAGTGACATTATCTTATTTTATAGATGCCATGAAGATTTGCTGTGTATTTCTCTAGCTAGTTTATTACTTGGTCCTTTTTTATATTCTTGACTACTTTCCCTACCTGATGCTCATTAGTTTATCAATTCTAGCACCATCTGTTTCCTTTTTTTAAAAAGATTTGAACCACATTGGAAGGTAACTCAGAAACCATTCCTGGCTTCAGAGGTAAATGATATGTTTGTGTTAGTTACTCAGCGACTTTTTATTTTACTTTCTAAAAAGTAATTGAAGGAAGGATTGATATCATTTCTGATTGTGTATCTGAGTTGACTTCTTACACCTATAGGAAGTTGAATCAATCACTTCAGATGAATTAAGATGAGTAATTTGTTTCCTGAAAGTTTAAAATATATTATCTGAGTATGAATTCACTTGGGTACTAGAAAGTAGTTGTAATTTGCATAACTGACTGATTTTTAAGAATGACAAAAGTCTGATTCTTCATAAGAGCAAGGAAACAGCAGAAACACAGAGTGATGTGTAAAATCAGATGGAAGCATGCTTGTTATTTAAAATCCATATCTCCCCATAATTCATCAGTTCCCTCCTGGGATTTGCAATTGTTTTGAAAAAGAAAAGTAGTAGTTTCTTTTTCAAGTAGTTTTGCTTTAGGAACCCAAGATACAGCATGTGCTATCCAGGTACACACTACCAACTTTGATTACGTTGGTCATGTCTGAAGCTTTTTTTCACAGTGCAACCACATATTTCAGTTCAAAGAATTTAATGTTATCCCAGTCTTCTATAAACTGTGTTGCTAACAGAAAACAATACTTGCTCTTCAAAAAATGAAACATGTTTGTGAAGAATAAATTAAAGTTCTCAAATTTAATCTCTGCCAGTTTAACATGTTGAAATTCAGTTAACCATTAAGGCTAATTAAAGGTACAGTTTGGTCAGCATGAAATTAGCAAATCCCATTAGGACTCTGATGCAATTATCTACTGTTGGTTGCTTATTGTAAAGATTTTTCAAAATACCAATTCCTATTATTCCTTCACAATCAAGATCCATTAAACCAAACTGTTCTTTTCCTTGCTTTATACATAATTTAAAGTTAAATGGAGAAATAAATGGCACTCTACTCTTTGTTTCATTAAATCCTTGCAATTTTCTTCTAGTTACAGGGGGTCCAAATAATTTATTATTCTTTGTGCTTATTAAAGAAAATGTGGCACCTGCATCTAGCAACATATTTTGTCTGAATGCTCCCTTATTAAATTCCACATATACAGTGGGTCTTGACCAATCATCTGTTTGTAAATGTGCCACTAAATCAGCATGATCTTCTGCTAATATCAGGGAGATAGGAGGCACTTGGCCTCCCTAGACCTGAATTTTGGGACTAGATGGAGCTGTAGGCATATTCCTCTCATGATTAGCTCATCTCTGGAGGAATTCATCAGTAGGCAAACCATCAATTTGGTCTCTAGGTTCATAGTGTAATAATTTTTTCCATGGCCAATTCCTTCCTGGATCACCTGCCCTTTGTTCATACAGGACCATTCTCCTATTATTTTCTCCTCTATTTAATTCTCCTTTATTCTGTCTATTTTGCTGGTTTCCCTGTCCCCTTGGACAATTATTGGAAAAAAGTTATTACTGACACCCTTTTAGACGTTGCTTTTGGGGGTGGCATTGTTTCCCTTTGTATTTCACACAATCTTTTTGCTTTTCTGAAAACATCCCATTCACCTGTGAAATATGTATTAACAGCGAAAATTAATGATGGGCATGTTTCTAATCCTAGATTAGCAAAATGGATGTTAGCCTTGCAGAATAAAAATGTAACAATGGAAAAGGTCCCGAGTTTATCACCAGTTCTTTATGGTCTTGTAATTGAAAGGGAACAGCATGAATGTCCCCTACCAGAAATTTCTCCTGAAGGACCTATATTATTCCAAGGCGGAGCAATCTTAAACGAGATTATAGACACAATGGATGTAATTTGGTTTGTGGATGGGTCTAGCTTTTATGAGCCTTAGCTGTGGCACATACGGGGTTTGCAGCAGTAAGAATATCCAATGAAAATGTTTTTAAGGGACAGTGCTTACCTTATTAAGCACAAGCTGCTGAAATTGTAGCTGTAGCAGTAGCATTGGAAAATACGTGAATGGATAAAACTGGGGCTATTTTCACAGATTCTGAATGGGTGCTGAGAGCTACAGTGGATTGGCCTCTTTGGCAAAAGAAGGGCATGAAATCAGCAGATGGTAAATACGCTGCTCATGCTGAAAAGTTAATGTATTTATGGGAGTTAGCGCAACAAAGGACACAACCAGTATTAATGGAAAAAGTAAACGCCCATAAGAAAAATGTTGAAAGAGCTCAGTGGAATAAGAAGGCAGATGAACAAGCTAAAGAAGAAGCCAAGGAGGGGACAGTATGGCAGCCACAATTCCAACTGATCCCAATAGCTAAACTAGAAAAAGAAAGAATAGAACAGATTGATTTAGTAGCTTTTAAAAAGAAATCCTGAAATAAAAAAACTGATGTTGAAAGAAAAAGGGATGGAAAATTTGGCAGCATGAAACAGAATTGGTACTTACTACTAAAACAGAGGATAATATGTCTGTGTGTGTGGTTCCAATGGAAATTAGATCTGAAATTATCTTTCTAGTTCATGATAATGGGCATTGAGGAATAGATAAGACTCTCATTAGGTTACAAATCGTGGATGGTGGCCAAACACAAGGGCAGATATAGAGCAATATGTGAACAATTGTTTACCTTGTGCAACAAATAATGCAGATACTAAAATAATAAAAGGATCATTAGGACACCAGAGAATAGGGGGTCCGTGGGCTAGGTTGCAAATAGATTTTATTGGCCCATTGGCAAAAACTGCAAAAGGAAATCAATAATGTTTGGTGATAGTGGATCCTTTTACTAAGTGGATAGAAGCAATTCCTACAAGAAATAATACTGCATTAACCACAGCTCAGGTTTTGGTGGATCAAGTTATTACAAGGTGGGGTATCCCCAAAGAAACAGATTCAGATCAGGGACCTCACTTTATAAGAGAAATTACAAAAGGATTGTGTCGAGCTTTTGGCATTAAGCAAAGACTGCAAATAGCTGGACATCCTCAAAGTTCAGGGCAAGCGTAAAGAACTAATAGAACAATAAAAACTGCCCTGAGGAACGTAGTAGATCAACAGGGTAAATATTGGAATCAGAAACTCTAATATTAATGGCTATCAGGGGAGTGGTAGCATCACATGGCATAACTCTGTTTAAAGCCATGACAGGGAGAGATAGGAAAAATGCAGAGAGAAGGGTTGAACGAGATATGGGATGAGAAAGATTGGTATCTACCTTCCATTCCCTCTACCTGGACAGAGCAAGATTTAGAGTAATTCCTGGAAAGTTTACCTGTTCTGGAACCGACTAGTCAGAGTTTGAGGGTGGACCAATCATCCCAAATGGAAGCTGTAGTTTACCAAATGGAAGAACAACCCCTTCAAGTCATAACTCCCTTATGGGGGGATCATTGTGGAAGACTAGTAGGTACAATTAACATAAATGGGGGAAAATATGTCAATCAGGTTATCTAGACATGGGATCTCCATATTCTGTATTAAACAATATATATAAACCCTCAGATTTGTTTTACCCTATATCTCCTCAGATATAGCTGAAGTACGAGGAGTATTAGGAATAAAAAGTGAGATTCCTGTAACAATCTCATTGAGAGTTAACATAGGGAATAAGGAAATATGTAATGTACATTTTGGAGTCATGAATTTGGGGCAAAATGGACTCTGAATAATAGGGATGGACATCCTTATTGCACTAAGATATTCAATAGATTTAGACAGAAGTATCTTATAGGCAAAATAAAGGAAAAATTTTATCTATAAAATATATGTATGTATGAGTAAAGTAGTGACTTGTCTTTATTTTATTTTTATTTTGATAGAGAAAGAAAAGGGAAGAGTAGAATAGATAAATAAAATGGCAGCTTGGTTTGAGGAAATTCCAAATATGGAGGAAGAGGAAATGGGAGATTTAATGGATGATGAAGAATTAAGAGATTTATTAAATATAGATATGCCAATAGATGAATTTATAAGACTAAATGCAGTAAAGGATGAAAGAGATACGGATGAAGAAAGTGGGATTAAAGAAGAAGAGGAGGGAACTAGCCCACTAATTGTGTCCCAGATATATTTAGCTCAGTATATGAGACCGATGGTGCCAATCCAAATTATTGCAGCAGAAATTGAAACAGTCTGCTATATTGATATTGGATCATTGATGCGGGATATTATACGATATATGTCATGAGACATGTATATGCTTACGGGACTATCGGGAGAACAGATATCTGTTTCCTTAAGTGTTCCTCTATCCATCAACATAAGTATAAGATTAATAGATAATGTGCAATTTGGTTTAGCAAATATAAGAGTCGGTAGTAGAGGACTCATTTTTACAGATATTGTGAAAAGATTGAATTATATGATGGATATAAAAGCAAAGGTACTGTGGAATGCTGAATAAAACAATAAGAAGCAAGAGAAATGAAGTATACGATACAGAAGGTTTAATTAGGTAGTCCCTGAAGAAAGTAATGGTAGATTTAGATCCTATGGATGTTTTGAGGCAAAACCCACTAAAGGTCTAATACACTTTTTACATTGTGGAAGGATGGAAGAAATTGATGGAAAAATTTTTAATAAAAGTTCCTAATGATAGAAAGAAAAGATGGATAGAGTACTAGGAGGAACAGGTACTGGGCTTGAAATACTGAACAGTATAGATGAAGAGGTATTGGCTTATAAGTTAAATTCAGTAGGACAACATTTGGAAGCTGTGTCTAAACTCTTAATAACCTCTTTAAAAGATATAAGTGCTAGCCATCACTGTATAGCAACATTACTTCTGGGTTGGGAAAAGTTACAAAGAGCCGATCATTTCACCATCTTAAATACAGGAGAGGTGTTGCAAAGCAATGTATCACTACCAACAGCATGTATACAAGCACAGACTTGGATTCATGGTGTGATGAAAGATATTATATGAGATGGAATGAGTGGAATTTTGCCTCTAGAAATAAGAAGCATAATATGGAAATATGCCACTCAGTCTGAGAAAAGACTCTATTCTTGGTGGAAAATGGTAAACTTCACATACAATCCTCAATTGAATCAAGCTACAACATATATAATTATAATCTCTAATGCCCAAATTGAATGGATATCTCCTATTATAGCACTTGGGTTAAATGTTAACACTAGTGTGATGCAACCAATAGAACACAAACTCTGGGTAATAGAATCAGACATGGAAAACTGTGGAACTTGAGGCTTGTATGGAAGAATGAGGAATTGGATATATTTGTAATAATGGTACGATTCAACCATATGATATATGTTTAAATGAAGAAAGAGGAAAATGCCATTATCAGTAAGATCCTTTTCCATTTAATGGATCAATTGTTGTATACACTGGAAGAAAATGTGTATGTATTAGAAGTTGGTGTACACTGTTTAAAATGAATCATGTATACAATGTAACTAATAACCCTTATAAAAACAAATGCTTGTGCAATATTACCTCGGTGATTGATTGCGATTTCAAGTGCACACTACCCAAAATTGAAAATGAAGAAATTAAAGATCAATACCATATATATAAAAGAATTAACCCAATACCTTTAGGATTAAACATAAATTTAGTTAAGCAATTGAGTGATCATCCTGAATTACAAAGACAATTACAAAAGGCTCAGAAAAATGCACAAAGGCTTATGATTACTGTGCACCATTCTACGAAGAAAATTGAATTCGTAATTGAATGTATAAAAAGTGATACCAAACATAGATGGTGGGAAGTGTTTTTGGGATGGTCACCCATAGCAACAGGATTCTTTAATGTAATTTTGCATCTGAGTGGTAGTCTTGATATTTCAAATTGTAATGGCAATTATGTTTATTATTTTGGTGTATTGAATCAAAAGAAAATTCAGACAGCTGAAGTATTCCTAAGCTTTAAACAATTCTACTATGATACACAGGCAAGTGTGACCAAGGTGAGAATCAAGAGTGGTGAGGAAATGTGCCAGTATGAGGACATGTCTGCTCAGTCTCATGACTGTGAGAGCCTTGAACCAACAATGGACAAGACAACTCACTCATTGAACTCACAAAACAATTAAATGCTGGATAAATAAATGAGTTTTCATACCAGTAGTGAGGGGAATTGATACAAGAGGTTTTTTTAACTGTTCTAATCCTATGTCACAACTGACAACACCCAGGACAGAGGCTTATGACTGCATCTACCTACAAAGAAAAGCCTCGGAATGGGGTTTAAATTGCCATATTCACTTCCCTGGAACAGCTTAACAAAAATGGTGGCAGTATCATGATACTTTCATTTGCATAATCTAGTAGTTAGTTTTAGGCTAGATCAGTGATGAGCTGCCAAAATCTTAACAACCAGTTCCCTCCTCACCCCACAAGGGGGTTGTGGTCCACGCCCACACCGAGATCCTGGGACCCCTGCCCCATCCAACCTCCCTCATTCCTTGACGATTCCCCCCACCGGGACCCTTGCCCCATCCACCCCCCTCCCCTGTCCTCTGCCCCTGGAACCGTGCAGGAGGGTCTCGTGGGCCACTGTAGTGGGAGCCCACCGCGCCCTGTCCCTAAGAGCCAGAGGGACCTGCCAGGGGGCGAGGTGGGGAGTCCCAGCAGTGCTTACCTGGGGCGGCTCCCAGGAAGCATCCGGCAGGTCCCTCTGGCTCCTAGGGGTGGGGTAGCGAAGCTATGGGTGGAGCAGGGGGAGCGGCCACTCCTCCCACTGATCACATCAAAAGGGGTGCCTTAGGCGCCGATTCTGTGGGTGCTCCGGGGTTGGAGCACCCACGGTGAAAATTTGGTGGGGGCAGAGCACCTACTGGCAGCTCCCCGCCCTGCGCCAGCCCCAGCTCATCTTATCTCCGCCTCCACCTCCTCCCCTGCATGCGCTGCCCCACTCTGCTTCTCCGCCCCCCCCCCAGCTTCCCGTGAATCAGCTGTTCGTGCGGGAAGCCGGGGGAAGGGCTGAGAAGCAAGTGGTGGCTTCATGCTCAGATCCAGGGAGGTGGAGGCGAGCTGGGACGGGGAGCGGTTCCCCTGTGCACCCCCCCGGTTACCTGCAGCAGCGCAGGCAGCCCTCCTCATGCCCCCCCGCCCCAGCTCCCCTCCGCTTCCCTGGGCCTGAGCGCGAAGCTGCCGCTTGCTTCTCAGCCCTCCTAGTCTTCCCACACAAACAGCTGATTCGTGGGAAGCAGGGGGTTGGGGGGCGGAGAAGCAGAGAGGGACGGAGCATAACTCAGGGGAGGAAGCGGAGCAAAAGTGAGCTGGGGCCGGGCGAGGCGCAGGGCGAGGCGCAGGGCGGGGAGCTGCTGGGCACCAAATTTTCCCCGTGGGTGCTCCAGCCCCAGAGCACCCATGGAGTCAGTGCCTAAGTCACCACTTTTGGCCAGTTCCAGCAAATCGGTGTGAACCGGCTCCAGCTCACCACTGGGCTAGATGCTTTAGATAAATTATAAATAATTATAGCTTGGACCTATAAATTTAAAATGGTGGACACACTGATTTCCTATTAGAAATTCTCAAAATGGAGGACACAGACTAACAAGTAAGAAACAAAGGTCAAACAAAGTTCAGAAAATGTGACTCAGCTCACTCCAAAACACTTGCAGGGGAGGGGTCAGGAGGAGGATTAGCTAGGATGTCTGGGCAGAGCTGATTGGCTGAATAGTTGCCACCCCTGCAAGGAGCACTCAGCTTGAAAGGTCAACCAATCAGAGAAGACCAGAAACAGAATATAAGACTGGCCAGACACAGGCTTGATGTGTGTGTGTCTGTGTTTTATATAGTGAGAGGAAGGAGAAGAACGGTAAGTGAAGACGGAGAACAGCAGAGAAGGCAACCAGGCAGCCGTGATAGAAGAGAAAGATCTGAGCAGAAGGACCTGAGATGAAACAGAGGAATTGGTGAAGGAGTGCAAGTCTGATTTCTTGTCTATTTTAAAGGACTGTTTGTGTGTTTCAGAGTAGCAGCCTGTTTGTGTGTGTCTGTCCATAAAGCTGGATGTCTCCTTCTGAGTATGATCTAACCCACCCCATCTTGTAAGTGCCCCGCTACCTCTCACAGAATGGTAATTTTTAATTGTTCAGTTTTTCTTTAATGCTATATTATAGAGCTGTTTTATACATATGCACTGGGTATTTGTATGTTACATTGTAATAAGTCTAACGTTATTATATAGAAGGCCTTATGCATATGTATGAAAAGTGTGTACTAATATTGCAACATTGTATTTGTCTTATAGTCTGTCGTTTTCTGTGTCAATTAAATGTATAATCTCTAAGTATAATGTAATTGTGCTTTACTGCCTGTTATATACTGGACTGCTTTCTTACTTGCTTTACTGAATATACAGTAATCACCTAATTTTCTCTCAATAAATAAGACTTAGTTTTTGAAGAACTACTACTTGTATGACAATCCTTTGAGCGGAGCGCTGTATCCGTATCCTTTCAAGGTTTAGCAGGATTAGCCCGCTCTGGAGACTCCTTTGCGGGTCAGAGTCAAACCACCTGGTAATGCCCGGGCAATTCCATTCCCAAATGGGTAGAATAAACTAACAATCAATTTATAATTATAGGAGACCAGTATTGGAGTGCCTTGGGGCCACATTTTGGGGTAACACTGACATATTTTTTTTACTCCCTAATATAACTGTCTTGTATACCATGAAAAGACCAACAAGATGATTTGTTAGAATATACAGTCTTAGTGAAGTAATTTTATTTTTTTAATGGTGTGTGTTTGTGAGTGGGGATCTTCATGATCCCACCAGTCTCCTGTGTGAGAAGCAAAGCACCCAGTTGCTTTTGGTAGAGTCAGTGCACAGTTGCCAACATGTAAGTTCCTTGGGGTAAGGACTCTCCTTTATTGTATGTTTTAGAGTGCCCAGCACATGCGGGACCCTAATGCTCATTTGTACCTGTACTTTATTACTATTTTTATTAATGGCATTGGCAATTGTCTAAACGGGTGGACTGATTACTATCATGCTCCCTCAGTCACTGGAGCATCCTAGTGAATTTTAGTACTTAGTTCTTTTCAAACATTAACTAATTAATTGCCATAATACCTCTTTATAAAATGTAAGTACCTTTTTATGCCTGTTTTATAAACAGAAAAACACAGATTAAGTGCCTTGATGAAGGCCACAGAGAGTCAGCAATATAACCTGGATTAAGACGACCAGAAAAATCATACTTAATTAACTAGATGCTATTAGTGTCTCTCCATTTATCCAGAGGTCACCTGGCTTCTCAGCAAAGTAGGCAGCTCTGATGCAGTGAAAAGGGGACCTTGTTATCTGTGCTATCAGCAGCAATCTGAACAGCACTGCTCCCCATGGCTATGAAAGTCACTGGGGGCCCTTCCCAAAATTGAGGGGCCTGTGGCCCTAGCTTGCAAGGGACACAAAGGCCAGTTCTTGGCAATTATAGGGGGAGTTATGAATAACCCATGATGTTTAGCAAAGTCAGTTACAAACTTTCAACCCCCATGACAAGTTGTCCTATAATTCCAAGGCTGTTTGCAAGCAGAGGGAGGCACAAGAAGTTTTCCAGGCAACTAGGTCATTCCTGGTTGCTGCTACATTGGACTCTGATTTTGCCTGCATTCTGTACCCTGCACCCAACTCTGTTCCTTTTTCCTGCTCCACTCCTGGCTCCTTCCTCAATCTTGCCTATATTCCTGATTTCCACTGTACTCCTGCTCTGTGCCTCACCTCCAACCATCACTTACCAGCACTGGCTATGAACCCTGGCTCTGACTTCTGACTGACTCTGGCTCGACCCTCAGCTCTGGCATTTGGTATCTGACCCTGGCTCCAACTATCGCTCAACCCCGACTTATTTCCCCAAGCTGGACACCTGCTGTACCCATTAGACCTGACTCCTGCTCTGACCACTAGGCAAGACCACCTAAGGCTGGGTCCCTAACAATACCTAGTGGAGAAGACTGTGTTTCACAGAAAATAATACCCAAAGTTGACAGACTTAGTAGAAAGGTTAAGGACCGATTACTATAAAACTTGCACTGATGTTTGTGCTTCTCCCCCCTCCCCCCTGAGGATTAACAAGAGTCTGCAACTCCTTCCAGTACTGTCAGTCCAAGATCTATCAGCTGCAACAAATTTATTTTTTGTGGGGCGGAAAATGAGGAGCACAACAACTAAGCAAAGAATAGTGTTGAGTTAAATTTATAATTGTTATGAAGCACCCAGGAAAAATGAAAGGGCATGCCAAATTACAACCAATATTTCTGATTTGTTCCCAGATCCTGCACCTCAATTAAAATAGTGTGAATTGAAACATCTTTCTGGGTATTTGGGTGCCAATGACCACACCAAGCACACTGCTTTGCTTCAAAGTTCCCACATCTGATATTCCACAACCCATGACTTCCTAAATTGGAGCAGGGTTAGCTAAGATGATACTCCTAAGGAACTTTAGAAGATCTTATAGTATAGGATACTTAGCTTCAGTAGCAGGTGTTTGGATTTTTTTTTTTTAGTATAACACAATATTATGGGAAGTCTATATACTGTAGGAGTTAGGCTGTTAACACCACATCAGATCACTGATCTGTCATGGGTGTCTCATTCATTGCAACAATTACACTATCTTAACATTCATTGCATAGGCAAAAAACATTGAAGAGAAGTAGCTACTGGGCACATACCATCTCTGCTTTTCAGAATTAAACTATTTTGATGATTGCTTATTAAAATAACAAAGCACATCCCCACAAAGGACTAAGAGCTAGGCTTTTAAAGGCATCTGTAATTCTTTAAAATCTGGCCCTAAGGGCCTATACAGTAGTGGTTCCTTAAAATAAGCTGTATTCTATTTACAGTGGATTTAAAAACATCTGACAACACCAACTATCTGTATTTTAGTTGTCAATATATTAAATAAGGCTTATCTGACTGAAATCCTATATTTGATACTGTATTGTAAATAGTAACCTTTTAACTGTAGGATCACTATGGCATTGAATCTATGGGACTTTTGAATGCCGTGTAATGTCATTACAACTGTATAGTGTTAAGAAATCCCCTTTTTTAAAATAAATTAAACTAATTTTCTATTTAAATCAAAATCATGCTGAATGGGCTAGACTGATAATTCTTTGAAGGTCTGTGAGCTGCTTGAAATTTTCACATCTCAGGGGTTTATTCTTGTCCAAATTATTGAAATACTGAAACACAGTAGTAGCTGTTTAAATCTGCTCTGCCTGTAATTATCATCATCTATCTTTGGATATAAAAATTGCTTACTACACATCACATACATCACTGTTTCAGAAGGGAAAAAAATGAAAAACAGCTTGCCAAGCTGTTATCTTAGAGCTTTACACTTTTATTTATGCTATTACTGGTAGTCTGCAGAACATATAATAGTACTATTAAATTTGATTCCTCGACAGGTATCAAATTAATCTAGGAATAATGACATAATTTCATTGATAGCATTCTGGAAACTGCCAGAGCCATAAATGATCTTCGTACCTTTGTTGCTAAAGCATTTCATCACCATACTCCTTGTCTGAAAAGATGTAATATCCCAAATCAATGTCTTGCAATACATGCAGAAGCTAGTGTTAAATATGAAATATTATTGCCATGCACAAAACATGCACATCAGGAATCTGCTAGTGTTTCAGAATGTTGTCTCTTGTTTGCTGAAGTCAACATTATTCATTTCAATTTAAATGCCATAGTATTGGGGAATTAGATATAGTAATGTTTAAAATGACTACTGTTCATATATGATACAATTATAAAGACTACAGCCATGTTATTTTATTTTTAAGAAATATACCTCTATATTTTGATATATAACATCTCTTTCAGGGCCAAATAAGGTCATATGATAATATTTACAACTAAAGAGAGACAAGATTATATGCTGGGAATTATAGAGCATATTTTTCTAGACTTAATTCTATTGTTTTGTAAAATGTGAATACAAGGAAGCTATTCTGCAGAGCCTACTGTCCACATAGTGTTGGTTATCCTGAATTGTGCACTACTAGATTAAGTATCTGTTATTCACCCTCCACTCCTCTCCTGGTTTCATAGACATTACACAAAAGACAGACTATTAAAAAGTCTGGAGTCAGCGACCTCAGATATTCAGTTCTGCTGTCCAATATTCGCACAATAAACCAACCCAGAAAGAAGGAAATTAGACAATTTTAGGGCAAACTCTTGCAGATTTCACAATGAATTGTAATAAAGTTACCTAGCACAGGACTTTCTGTAAAACAATGTTAATGTACAACAGAAAAATTCACAGGACAAGGTCTGGGTCTGGCTCAAGTGGTACAAATCAACCACAAAGCTAACTTAACTGGTCCTGGATCCTGGGGTGGTGGAAAACTGCAATGGCAACTCTCACACTGCCACCCATCTTGGCTTCCCCAGTGCAGGGGCTGTGGAGGGCAAAGTTTTGTATGTGTGGGGTGGGGGGGGCAGTGGTTGGGTTGTCCCTCCTCCCAGTGTAAAGGTAGATTAAAGCCACTTTTCAACCCCATTCCTCTCCTGAGCAGACCTTGATTACTTACTCATAGAACATTTTTAGGATGAATTTTTCATAAAAGGCTTCTATAATTTTGTATCCACAATCAAGTCTAGATGCACTATTCAGGGCACACTCATTTGTGGATTCAAAGATAACACCCCCTGATTTGTGGTGCTACATGCTTTTACATCTGTAACGTTGGGGAGATGTCTAAATTCTAACATTTGTATCTTCAACTGATTGCAAATATAACACTGCCGGTGCAAACTGAGAAGTCAGATTGAGCTCCCATAGAAAATTCAGCTCCTTAAGATCAGATTCTGATCCCACACTCTCACTCTAACTTTCGTGGGAGTAGTGCGACTTTATCTAAAAGCAGAATTTCTGTCTGATGTGTAAGTGATATATTACTATTGTAAAAAAGATAAATAATTGGGTAAAAACACACAATTTCATCCACTGTGACTACAATTTGGGAATTGCTAAAGGTGATATTTGAAGAGCTGAACATCAACGCAGTGGGTCAAATTCAGCCCTGGCACAAGCAAGCACAACTCCCATTGATTTCAGTTGAAATTGCATCCACTTGCGGAGAGGTTGGATTTGACCCTGTTCGTCAGGCTATTCACACAGAGCTTAAGGATTTAGGAAATATTGTTAAGTATAAGGGAAATTTGCTCTGGCGCAGGGTCTTACTAGGTGCAGAAAACAAGTACTGTAGCCTGTGGAGACGTGCTCTCTCTCTCTCTCTCTCCAGGTACTTACAACATCCTCCCCATCCCTTCTCTCTCTGAAATGGTTGCTATGAGAGGAGTATGAAAAGATCCCAGAGGAAATTAATTTATATCATATCCTGGGCTGATGAAACAAGTGAGCAGCAGTCATCTTTTGTTAAACTTTATTGCCCCTACTCAGCTCACATTATTGCAGGTAACAAGCCCAGTGGTAGGGAATGTGGCATATAAACAGGACAACCCACACAGAGATGTCTCCCTCCATATCCAGCATATACGCACTTACTACTCATCTCAGGGTTTATGCGAGCCACACCTTTTTAATCAGTTAATGCTGTACTGCACATGCTCATGAATACAAACAAAGCCTAAGTTAGGTAATTATTCACTGGATAGTAAATGGGAAGCCAGCCTCAGATCTGAGATTGGTGATTGGTGCAAAAAGAATAAACATCTCCGCCTGGTTTACAAGTCCACCGATACGCACCCCCAGACATATACGTACTGTTATATGCCTATTGGGATATTTGTTAGGTCCAGTATGTAGTAGGGATTTTCTTGCTTTTGGAAGCAAGTCCCCATCTCTTTTCAAAGACAGAACCAGGCTCTAGATAGTGTATTATTTGCAGAGTGCACTATAAATGAAGTATCTGCTGTACTGTGCTTTCTTACCGGCAGTCACCTGAACTTCATCCTGGACACTGGATGGATTTTTAGTAGTGATTGCAACATTTCTTTCTACTGGCATAGCAGTTGTTCCAGAAACCACACCAGTTAACAGAACTTCCACTCGCTCCTCCACTCTGTTTCTGGCTTGACAGCATACAACAGCTACAGGAAAGAAGGGATCGATTTTTGTAAAATGTTACTTTCCTGAAAAATTAGTTTTTTTTATTTTAACAAAATAACTAAAAATATAAGGGTGGGATATCTTTAGAAAGATGTTAATACCAGGTATTCAATTACCCCAATTGGGACTGAGACTGTGAAGAGGACCCAGTCTCACTGTTCCCTTCATATTCTGTCTGATAAAAACACATGGTAAGATGTTTATTTAGTTTATTGAAAAAACATTCTGGACTAAGTAATTAATTTCCACAGCTGCTTCTCAAATAACACTTGAAAAGAAATCTCTGCAATTTCTTTGCAATTATGAAATTTAGAAATTTAATTTAAATTCATTTGAAAATAAAACAGTATAGTATCATTTAAAGTATTTTAATTGGAAGTAAAAATAGGTGCTGAAGAAAAAAAGAAATTCAAAAGAAAGTTAATAGTTGTGGAAACTGAAAATGAAATTTTTTTATATCTTAATTTAAGACATAATGCTGTTGCTCAGAGTTGAAGTTTCAGAGAACACTTAAAACAGTTTTAAAGAAACATACTCAGATTTAAAATTTTGAAACTTTAGTTTCCCTTAAATATCTGAAGCAAAGGAATTTTAATATTCAATATGACTTTCTTGAATTCTGTAAATTATTATAATCCTCCCCTGAAAAATATTTCAATTTTCAATACAAGGGTGTTTTATCCAGTGTATTATAGTCTGTAAAACCTTCTTGATTATAATTCTTTCAACACCATGAAAGATTAGTAAATTAGATCTAGAAATTGAAGGGCAGTATTATGTTCCCAGAGAAAATGATTCAGAAATTTCCAGATGTCTCAAAATCCACACAGACTTGGACAAAGAGCTGATTATCTGTTTCTCAGTTTTAAAATATCAATGTTCTTTCCTTCAAAATTATGCCCAAGTGAATATCAAAAGAATTATTTATTCTATGATTATGAAAAAGCTAAAGATTTTTTTTATCCACACAGATGATTAGCAGTGACTTATATAGTCACAGATTTTTAGGTTAGAAGGAACAATTATGATCATCTATTTTCAGAGTAGCAGCCGTGTTAGTCTGTATTCGCAAAAAGAAAAGGAGTACTTGTGGCACCTTAGAGACTAACAAATTTATTAGAGCATAAGCTTTAAGTGAGCTGTAGCTCACGAAAGCTTATGCTCTAATAAATTTGTTAATCTCTAAGGTGCCACAAGTACTCCTTTTCTTTTTATGATCATCTAGTTTAACTTCCAGCATAATACAGTCCATAGAATTTTACCTAGTACTGCCTGCACCAAGACCATAACTTCTGTTTGGGCTACAACGTATCTTTTAGAAAGACATCCAAACTGGATTTAAAGTCTTCCAGTGATGGAGAATCCACCACATCCCTTGATAAGTTATTTCAATGGCTAATTACCTTCACTGTTTAAAATGTAGACCTTATTTCTAGCCTGAATTTACCTAGCTTCAGCTTCCAGCCATTGGATCTTGTTATTCCTGTGTTTGAGAGATTAAAAATCCCTCTACTATATTCTTTCCACAAAGGTGCCTATAAAGCATGATCAAGTCACCTCTTAACCTTCTCTTTGATAAGCTAAATAGACTTAGATTCCCACATTTCTCACGAAAAGGCAGGATTTCCAGAACTTATATCATTCTTGTAACTCCTTTCTGACCACTTTCCAATTTTTCAACATACAGTACTTTTTCAAGTCTGGATATCAGAATCGGACAGTGTTGCCATAATGGTTTCATCAATACTGTAGACACCGGTAATATCACTTCCCTATTCCTACTTCGTATTTCCCTGTTTACATATTCAAGAATCACACCAGTCCTTTTTGCCACAGCATTGCACTAGAAACTTCTGATCAGTTGGTTATTTACCAGAACTCTAAATCCTTTTCAGAGTCACTGCTTTCCAGGATACAGTCCCTGTATATGGTTTAATCACTGCTTTCGTGCCTCCTGGTGTCAGGTCAGGGAGTTTCAGGGGATCTTTTACTCTAGTGCGCCCTCTAGTCAGTTGATCTGGTTCTACCACGATCTTTTCTTGGTGAATTACCCCTCTGGCCAGGGAACACTTAAATTCAATCCCCTTCCAGGATTACAAAAGTCCAACTAAAAATTCAGAGATCCCAGTGCATAATCCTGTTGGGTTTATCCACAGCCTGTCCCCTGGACTCAGTCTCTGGACACTGCCTTTGGATAATGATTCCCCGTTTACAGTTACCATTGGAGATCTATCTATTAGCTACTTTTTAATATAATACGTATTACATTAATTTTATACAAAGCAACTTTTTATAATCATGTTGTGTGGTACTAAGTCAAACATTTTACAGAACTCTATTGTGATGCAAATAAGGATGAGGCACTATCTAATCAACTAGAGCAACAGTTTGAAGTTTTGACATCACAGCCTGTAGTTTGTAGGCAATTTAAATAATACTATTTCCAAAGAAAAAACAATATAATCCTTATATTTAGGATAACAATTTAATGAAAAAAATAAATTTTAGAAGATTACTTGCTATGGGCCATGATCCTACAATTGGTCAACAGCACATCTATAATGGGACGTAAGTACATAGGTAAAATGCTTAAGTGCTTAGCTGAATTGGGGCCTATATTTAGAAGGATAAATTACAGTCCATTTATAACTCTGGATTGTGCAATGGAAAGAGAACTCACAGTATATAAATAATTGTTACTAAATTGTCATTAAATGCTATTGATATTCAGAATAAATGAAAAGATGTTGGTGTGAACTACAAATATGTATTGTACATAATTTACATGGCAACAGAACAGGTTATAAATATTCTGAGTTTCATAAGAGCTTTTAGAAATTTAAAATTTAAGATGTGACAGCTTCCAATTATATACAGTAGTATGTCACGTAAGCAATTTATTAATGCTAACATTTTTAATGTATAGTTACCATACCTAGTGAAAACAATGGCCTAAAGAAATTTATCTCAATAATTGCTGGTTTCATAGTACACTAAAGATTTAAAATAAGAACAAAAGCATTCACCTTTTGTACACAGTTTTCATGCTAATGAGAAAAGTTATAATGGTGTCATACTGGGCACAAGTGGAATATTTGATAATATTCTGCTTCCCTCCTTTAATGAATAAAAAGGAAATTAATGAGATGAAAGCTCTAATTAATATCACATTGGCCAATATCACACAGGACCTTTAAAAAATTAGAACAATGACAGTACAAATAATATCTATTCCTATTAAATTCAATCATTTTAATCCTCAAGACATCTCTCATTATCTTCCCATACTTATATAGGTTGTTGTTATTTGCCAAAGGGAGATTCAGTATAAAATTGAGCAGAAAATTTTCAAGTGCCTTTATCTACTCACAGGCAGTGCTTTTATGAAGGCTATTAGTGTCTAAACCAGTTCACAATGTCCATGTTATTTAACAGAATTTAAAGTAAACCAATTCTGAAATTATAATGTGATTAAGAAATAGATGTATTTAATTTAGTAGCAAATGATGCCCTATTTATTTCCAAAGTGAGCTAAAACAAAAATCCCATAAATATTAGTCTATATCATTTAGCGCAAATTAGTTTTCCCAGGAGCGTTATGGAAAAGTTAAGTGATTTGCAGTCTTCCTTCAGAGTTTGCTTTAGGATAAGTAGCAAAATTCTTCTGTCAGATTTACTCAGTAGATGCTGATTCAATATTCTGCTCTCCTCACATATTTGCAAAGATATTCTGCACATACAAGCTGAAATCTACCTGTGTCAACCTTCTGTATGATGCAAGTTCCAAGTGTTAGATGTCAAAAGGCAAGCAACTGTTTTGATTTTATTACAGTTCTTATGTTTATGGCTTTTCAGCTATTACATACCTGGTGCTGATTTATACTGTTGTGCTTCAGGGATTCCATGAATTGGGTAAATCCAGCATATTCCATGGATTTCCTCATTCTCTGACATGGTGATGCTGTTTGGAAATTCAAGTAAAATATGTAATTAATTTAGAATAGCTGAGAAACGGCTGTTATTGATGCTAACTTAAAACTGTGGCCAAGACTAGGAACTTTGGGTGCCCAACTTGAGACACTATGAAAGCCTTACATAATGACAGGTTTCAGAGTAGCAGCCGTGTTAGTCTGTATTCACAAAAAGAAAAGGAGTAAGTCTCTAAGGTGCCACAAGTACTCCTTTTCTTTTTATGAAAGCCTTATTTAGTCTAAAGCGGGAAAAACATGGAAATAATCCTTTCAGATATGTTTTTGTTATTTTGGTTTGTGGTCATATTTCTTGAGTTCTTTCATGGGGCTCACTCCCTTTTCTACTTAAATTATCCTGGACTCCAAAGTTCTCAATGTGCCTGATTATTTTCCATTCCCTTGCATCTTATGCAATCATTAACAGCTGTGCACAACAACTGCAAAGTGGATGGAAAATGGAACCAAATCAGAATGGTAGTGTTTTACACTCACTTTACAAAGATGTGAATTTATCACATAAGAGAATTGAGAATTGAGCTGTGTATTCAGGATATGAGAACACTTGGTCTGATCTGCTCTCACTTATGTCAGTACAAATATGGAGCAAGTTCATTGAATTTGGTAGTTATATTAGTGGAAAATCAACAAAAATGGAATCAGAATAAAGCCAAATATATCTCTGATAATCGCTTACACAAATATACCAAAAGGATATTTACTGATTTATTATTAGTTCGAATATGGAACTAATTCAAATTAGTTCAAAGAATAACAGAAGAATCCAACTGTTGTTCATTTATCTAATATACCTACAAGCAGTGGCAAGGAATTCTCTTGAGTTTCCAAATTTAAAAAAATGAAAGGCAGGTATTCAAGCTGTCGGAGTGCTAGCTACCATTGCAGTTCTTTGTTTGGATGTTTAAACACTTACATAGAAACATCTCACAGACTGGACAAATTTCTGCCCTTAAAAAATACACATGCAATTTCATCTGAAAGCAATAGGAGTTGTATGCATATGTCAGAGGGAAAAAGTTGACCATTGGCTGAATATGTTCAACAGTGATTTTTCCTATCACCATAATTACCTTTTCAGTTCTTTGTTAATTCAGCAGGATCATCATAGGGCCAGTTTTTCACCATTCTCCTTCACTACATGAACATCACCACAGCTTCATACAATTTCATTGTGTCAGCACAAACAATACCGGGATGTCCAGTTTACCTTTTGGAGGTAGTGGGATTGCTGTAAAATAATACAACAGTTTGTCACTAAGGTGGTAAAGGCATATTTTGAAAACTTTGAGTCATTTAGTCACTTTCTAATTATACATTATCTTTGTCTAGCCCACAGAATATTAGTTTGGCCTTATCATAAAGGACTATTTTCTCAATTAGAACAAAATTACTTTAACCTTTTATTGAAAGTAGTCAAATAATATATTGTTGCTCACAATGAGATGTACAAATGCATGCTTTACTTAAAACTCCAGCTCCTGGAGACAAGTGCTTACTTGAAAATCCAAGCTCTCATTTTTAAAAAAAAAGTTTCTAACCTTCATTGTCATGGAGAAAAGCTTGCAAATGTGACCAGAAGGCACCTTGCAGGCTCAAAAACCTAGAGGTGAATTAAATATCCAAAATATGTATTTTAAGTCATAATTTTAAGGTGATCCCATGATTTTTGGGGTCTGACTCATGAATTTTGAATGTTTGGATTTAATACTATAAAGAGTCTAACACTATGTATAAAGATCTAATCAAAAACAATCCTTTATAGCTGTCACATCTACACATGGATAAACTGTTTTTTTCTGATTTGCCTTTATTTAATGATAAATATTTGTATGAGAGGAAATATTAGTACATTTGGCAGGTAACTAAAAACCTCAAGTGGAACATTCAAATTCTGTATTGGGTGCTTTAAACCACTATTTTGAATGATCTTTTGATTTCACAGAAATGTTTACCTACCAAAGTTTTATTTGAAATATATAAACTGTAAAACCTGATATAAGTTTCCAGCTTTCCCACAAGAAAATCTTCTAAAGAGGGTCCTCTGAGCATGACTTTCATTTTAGTTATGGTATTATTTTATCCTGGGAGATTCATGTTTAATCACTTCACTGGTAGTACATTTCTTCATGCAGCTTGATTTTTGGTCTGTTGCAAAGCTGGTATTTAGCAGTGAAATAAGTACTTGGAAATAAAGTAGCAGTATACGTTCTCTTTCCTAGTACTCAATTAAATACTAGGTTTGAACCTCTGCTAAATCGTTTCTAATTACTGTATTTGTGACAGATTTTCTGTTTTTAAAGATCAAGTAAGGAGCTAGCAACAGAGGAGTTTGAGTGGGAGTTCTGTTGGAGGTGAAGGTATTTGTATTGGTTTTGTATTTGTAGTATTTGTATGTGTAGAGGCTTATAGGGGCTTTGTGCTGGGAGAGAAGCTGAGCCCTGATTGGGGCAGGGCTTCTCTGACTAGGGTCCTAAAGGTAGCCAGCCAGCCAGCAAGCAGCGGCACAGACAGCTGCAGAGGCACAAGAGCCAGCAAACAGAGCTGTAAACAGGGGAGTTTGAGTGAGAGTTTGTATTGTGGTGCTTGTTTGGGGTTTGCTTTTGGTGTTGTTTGTGTTCCCCAGATGAACAGGAGGTAGGTGGGAAGGCTATGACGGATACGGAGGCAGCTGTGGGAGTGACTTCTGTAGTGGAAGACACAATAAGGATGACTGGATGTGGAAGCTGTGGTATGTACATGATCCTGGAGGGGGGACCTGGTAAGAGGTTTTTCTGCATGAAATGCCGTCTGATAGAGCTGATGGAGGAAAAGATCCGAGGTTTGGAGATCAGGTGGAAGTCTGGTTGAGTTTAGGAAGGGGTTTGAGCAGATGAGGGAGCAAAGACATGAGATATCTGAAGGGAAAAGCTCAGACTCACAGATGGAAGCAGGGCTGGGGAATTTGGAGGGGAGACTGGGTGAAGAAAGTGGTCAGTGCAAGCATGTGACTCAAAGAACCAGGCAGAGGAAAAGACAGGCTAGTGAAGGAGAAATAGAGCTTAGGAACAGGTTTGCAAAGTTGGAAAATGAAGAAGGGGCTCAGCAGGTAGTTGCTGAAGGTGGAAGGGTAAGGAAGAAGAGAAGAGAGGCCAGTCCTATAGGAAAAGAGGAAGAGTCAATGGAGACTACACATACATACAAATATGAGCCCCAGGAGGATACAGGATGGGTTGAAGAGGATTGTAAGGGAGAATAGGAATGGAAAGAAATTGTAGCCAGAGGGAACAGGGGAGAGACTGGAGAATAGCACCGCCACCAGGAAAAGGCAGGTCTATGTGATCAGGGACTCTTTATTGAGAAGAACAGACAGACCTGTTACCAGAGCTGATCCAGAGAATAGAAGGGTGTGCTGTCTTCCAGGTGCTAAGATACGGGATGTAGACCTGAGGTTGAAAAGAATCCTAAAGGGAGCGGGAAAGAATCCCCTAATTATCCTTCATGTGGGAACAAATGATGACTGTCAACAGATGGCTTAGGCAGTGGTGCTATAAGGAGGGCTTTGGGATTAGGGGGAGATGGATGGGAGATGTTCAGGAAATCTCCACGCCAGATTTTAGCATTGAGAGGGAAGAAGACGAAGTAAGAAAGGATACAGCCGTGGGTAGGAGAATGTATATAAGGAGCGAGGGCGGTGTGGATACTAGTCTAATAGGTTATACTGGCTGTAGAATGACTGTGCCTAATAGGGTACAAAATGTGAGCGAGGCCAAACAGCAAAAATTAAGCTGTTTGTACACCAATGCGAGGAACCTAGGTAATAAAATGGAGGAACTAGAGCTACTGGTGCAGGAAGTGAAACCAGATATTATAGGGATAACAGAAACATGGTGGAAAAGTAGTCATGACTGGACTACAGGTATTGAAGGGTATGTGCTGTTTAGGAAAGACAGAAACAAAGGTAAAGGTGGTGGAGTAGCATTGTATATCAATGATGAGGTAGAATGTAAAGAAATAAGAAGCGATGCAATGGATAAGACGGAGTCCGTCTGGGCAAAAATTACATTGGGGAAGAAAACTAGTAAAGCCTCTCCTACGATAGTGCTTGGGGTGTGCTATAGACCTCCGGGATCTAATTTGGATATGGATAGAGCCCTTTTTAATGTCTTGAATAAAGTAAATACTAATGGAAACTGCGTGATCATGGGAGACTTTAACTTCCCAGATATAGACTGGAGGACCAGCGCTAGTAATAATAATAGGGTTCAGATTTTCCTAGATGCGATAGCTGATGGATTCCTTCATCAAGTAGTTGCTGAACCGACTAGAGGGGATGCCATTTTAGATTTAATTTTTGTGAGTAGCGAGGACCTCATAGAAGAAATGGTTTTAGGGGACAATCTTGGCTCAAGTGATCATGAACTAATTCAGTTCAAACTAAATGGAAGGATTAACAAAAATCGGCAACTAAGGTTTTTGATTTCAAAAAGGCTGACTTTCAAAAATTAAGGAAATTAGTTTGGGAAGTGGATTGGACTGAAGAATTTATGGATCTAAAGGTAGAGGAGGCCTGGGGTTACTTTAAATCAAAGCTGCAGAAGCTATCGGAAGCCTGTATCCCAAGAAAGGGGAAAAAATTCATAGGAAGGAGTTGTAGACCAAGCTGGATGAGCAAGCATCTTAGAGAGGTGATTAAGAAGAAGCAGAAAGCACACAGGGAGTGGAAGATGGGAGGGATCAGCAAGGAAAGCTGCCTAATTGAGGTCAGAACATGTAGGGATAAAGTGAGACAGGCTAAAAGTCGAGTAGAGTTGGACCTTGCAAAGGAAATTAAAACCAATAGTAAAAGGTTCTATAGCCATATAAATAAGAAGAAAACTAAGAAAGAAGAAGTGGGGCCGCTTAACACTGAGGATGGAGTGGAGGTTAAAGATAATCTAGGCATGGCCCAATATCTAAACAAATACTTTGCCTCAGTCTTTAATAAGGCTAAAGAGGATCTTAGGGATAATGGTAGCATGACAAATGGGAATGAGGATATAGAGGTAGATATTACCATATCTGAGGTAGAAGCGAAACTGAAAGAGCTTAATGGGACTAAATCGGGGGGCCCAGATAATCTTCATCCAAAAATATTAAAGGAATTGGCACCTGAAATTGCAAGCCCATTAGCAAGAATTTTTAATGAATCTGTAAACTCAGGAGTAGTACCGAATGATTGGAGAGTTGCTAATATAGTTCCTATTTTTAAGAAAGGAAAAAAAAGTGATCCGGGTAACTACAGGCCAGTTAGTTTGACATCTGTAGTATGCAAGGTCCTGGAAAAAATTTTGAAGGAGAAAATAGTTAAGGACATTGAAGTCAATGGTAAATGGGACAAAACACAACATGGTTTTAGAAAAGGTACATCGTGCCAAACCAACCTAATCTCCTTTTTTGAAAAAGTAATGGATTTTTTAGATAAAGGAAATGCAGTGGATCTAATTTACCAAGATTTCAGTAAGGCATTTCATACCGTGCCACATGGGGAATTATTAGTTAAATTGGAGAAGATCGGGATCAATATGAACATCAAAAGGTGAATAAGGAATTGGTTAAAGGGGAGACTGCAACGGGTCCTACTGAAAGGTGAACTGTCAGGTTGGAGGGAGGTTACCAGTGGAGTTCCTCAGGGATCGGTTTTGGGACCGATCTTATTTAATCTTTTTATTACTGACCTTGGCACAAAAAGTGGGAGTGTGCTAATAAAGTTTGCAGATGACACAAAGCTGGGAGGTATTGCCAATTCGGAGAAGGATCGGGATATTATACAGGAGGATCTGGATGACCTTGTAAACTAGAGTAATAGTAATAGGATGAAATTTAATAGTGAGAAGTGTAAGGTTATGCATTTAGGGATTAATAACAAGAATTTTAGTTATAAGTTGGGGACGCATCAATTAGAAGTAACGGAAGAGGAGAAGGACCTTGGAGTATTGGTTGATCATAGGATGACTATGAGCTGCCAATGTGATATGGCTGTGAAAAAAGCTAATGCGGTTTTGGGATGCATCAGGAGAGGCATTTCCAGTAGGGATAAGGAGGTTTTATTACCAATATACAAGGCACTGGTGAGACCTCAGCTAGAATACTGTGTGCAGTTCTGGTCTCCCATGTTTAAAAAGGATGAATTCAAAGTGGAGCAGGTACAGAGAAGGGCTACTAGGATGATCCGAGGAACGGAAAACTTGTCTTATGAAAGGAGACTCAAGGAGCTTGGCTTGTTTAGCCTAACTAAAAGAAGGTTGAGGGGAGATATGATTGCTCTCTATAAATATATCAGAGGGATAAATACAGGAGAGGGAGAGGAATTATTTCAGCTCAGCACCAATGTGGACACAAGAACAAATGGGTATAAACTGGCCACCAGGAAGTTTAGACTTGAAATCAGACAAAGGTTTTTAACCATCAGAGGAGTGAAGTTTTGGAATAGCCTTCCAAGGGAAGCAGTGGGGGCAAAAGATCTATCTGGTTTTAAGATTCTACTTGATAAGATTATGGAGGAGATGGTATGATGGGATAATGGGATTTTGGTAAGTAATTGATCTTTAAATATTCAGGGTAAATAGGCCAAATCCCCTGATGGGATATTAGATGGATGGGATCTGAGTTACCCAGGAAAGAATTTTCTGTAGTATCTGGATGGTGAATCTTGCCCATATGCTCAGGGTTTAGCTGATTGCCATATTTGGGGTCGGGAAGGAATTTTCCTCCAGGGCAGATTGGAGAGGCCCTGGAGGTTTTTCACCTTCCTCTGTAGCATGGGGCATGGTTGACTTGAGGGAGGCTTCGCTGCTCCTTGAAGTCTTTAAACCATGATTTAAGGACTTCAATAGCTCAGACATGGGTGAGGTTTTTCATAGGAGTGGGTGGGTGAGATTCTGTGGCCTGCGCTGTGCAGAAGGTCGGATTAGATGATCAG
The DNA here is from genome assembly GCF_009764565.3 of Dermochelys coriacea. Taxonomy (NCBI): domain Eukaryota; kingdom Metazoa; phylum Chordata; order Testudines; family Dermochelyidae; genus Dermochelys; species Dermochelys coriacea. The sequence goes on from NC_050068.2 coordinate 150,540,091, forward strand.
AATGGTCCCTTCTGACCTTAGTATCTATGAAAAAAAAATGATACGGATAGATTCTCACTGGAAAGTATTAAGGGAGACTATGCTAGGCTGGGGAAGACGCTTAAGGAAATCAAGGCTCAGGTGACCTTTAGTGGTATTCTGCCTGTTCTTAGAGAAGGGCAACAAAGGTGTGACAAGATTATGACTATCAACAGATGGCTTAGGCAGTGGTGCTATAAGGAGGGCTTTGGGATGTATGGCCACTGGGAGGCATTCATGGACAGAGGACAGTTCTCTCGGGATGGACTTCATCTGAGTAGGGAAGGAAATAGACTTCTAGGATGGAGGCTGGCACAACAGATTAAGAGAGCTTTAAACTAGGAATTTAGGGGAGATGGTTGGGTGATGTCCAGGTAATCTCCACGCCGGATTTTAGCATTGAGAGGGAAGAAGACGAAGTAAGAAAGGATACAGCCGTGGGTAGGAGAATGTATATAAGGAGGAAGGGCAGTGTGGATATCAGTCTAATAGGTTATACTGGCTGTAGAATGACTGTGCCTAATAAGGTACAAAATGTGAGCGAGGCCAAACAGCAAAAATTAAGATGTTTGTACACCAATGCGAGAAGCCTAGGTAACAAAGTGGAGGAACTAGAGCTACTGGTGCAGGAAGTGAAACCAGATATTATAGGGATAACAGAAATATGGTGGAATAGTAGTCATGACTGGTGTACGGGTATTGAAGGGTATGTGCTGTTTAGGAAAGACAGAAATAAAGGCAAAGGTGGTGGAGCAGCATGGTATATCAATGATGAGGTAGACTGTAAAGAAATAAGAATTGATGGAACAGATAAGACAGAGTCTGTCTGGGTAAAAATCACATTGAGGAAGAAAGCTACTAGAGCGTGCCCTGGGATAGTGCTTGGGGTGTGTTATAGACGGCTGGGATCTGATGTGGATATGGATAGAGCCCTTTTTAATGTTTTTAATAAGGTAAATACTAATGGAAACTGCATGATCATGTGAGACTTTAACTTCCCAGATACAGACTGGAGGACCAGTGCTAGTAAATAATAATAGGACTCAGATTTTCCTAGATGCAATAGCTGATGGATTCCTTCATCAAGTAGTTGCTGAACTGACTAGAGGGGATGCCATTTTAGATTTGGTCTTGGTGAGTAGTGAGGGTCTCATAGAAGAAATGGTTGTAGGGGATAATCTTGGCTCAAGTGATCATGAGCTAATTCAGTTCAAACTGAATGGAAGGATTAACAAAAATAAATCTGCAACTAGAGTTTTTGATTTCAAAAGGGCTGTCTTTCAAAAATTAAGGAAATTGGTTAGGGAAGTGGATTGGACTGAAGAACTTACGGATCTAAAGGTAGAGGAGGCCTGGGATTACTTTAAATCAAAGCTGCAGAAGCTATTGAAAGCATGTATCCCAAGAAAGGGGAAAAAATTCATAAGAAGGAGTTGTAGACCAAGCTGGATGAGCAAGCATCTTAGAGAGGGGATAAAGAAGAAGCAGAAAGCATACAGGGAGTGGAAAATGGGAGGGATCAGCAAGGAAAGCTACCTTATTGAGGTCAGAACATGTAGGGATAAAGTGAGACAGGCTAAAAGTCAAGGAGAGTTGGAACTTGCAAAGGGAATTAAAACCAATAGTAAAAGGTTCTATAGCCATATAAATAAGAAGACTAAGAAAGAAGAAGTGGGGCTGCGAAACACTGAGGATGGAGTGGAGGTTAAGAATAATCTAGGCATGGCCCAATATCTAAACAAATACTTTGCCTCAGTCTTTAATAAGGCTAAAGAGGATCTTAGGGATAATGGTAGCATGACAAATGGGAATGAGGATATGGAGGTAGATATTACCATATCTGAGGTAGAAGCGAAACTCGAACAGCTTAATGGGACTAAATTGGGGCTCCCAGATAATCTTCATCCAAAAATATTAAAGGAATTGGCACCTGAAATTGCAAGCCCATTAGCAACAATTTTTAATGAATCTGTAAATTCAGGAGTTCTACCATATGATTGGAGAATTGCTAATATAGTTCCTATTTTTAAGAAAGGAAAAAAAAGTGATCCGGGTAACTACAGGCCTGTTAGTTTGACATCTGTAGTAAGCAAGGTCTTGGAAAAAATTTTGAAGGAGAAAATAGTTAAGGACATTGAAGTCAATGGTAAATAGGATAAAATACAACATGGTTTTAGAAAAGGTAGATCGTGCCAAACCAATCTGATCTCCTTTTTTGAGAAAGTAACAGATTTTTTAGACAAAGTAAATGCAGTGGATCTAATTTACCTAGATTTCAGTAAGGCGTTTGATACCGTGCCACGTGGGGAATTATTAGTTAAATAAAGGAAAAGATGGGGATCAATATGAACATCGAAAGGTGGATAAGGAATTGGTTAAAGGGGAGACTACAATGGGTCCTACTGAAAGGCAAACTGTCAGGCTGGAGGGAGATTACTAGTGGATTTCCTCAGGGATCTGTTTTGGGACCAATCTTATTTAATCTATTTATTACTGACCTCAGCACAAAAAGTGGGAGTGTGCTAATAAAGTTTGCAGATGATACAAAGCTGGGAGGTATTGCCAATTTAGAGAAGGATCGGGATATTATACAGGAGGATCTGGATGACCATGTAAACTGGAGTAATAGTAATAGGATGAAATTTAATAATGAGAAGTGTTAGGTTATGCATTTAGGGATTAATAACAAGAATCTTAGTTATAAGCTGGGGACGCAGCAATTAAAAGTAACGGAGGAGGAGAAGGACCTTGGAGTATTGGTTGATCATAGGATGACTATGAGCTGCCAATATGATATGGCTGTGAAAAAGCTAGTGCGGTTTTTGGATGCATCAGGAGAGGTATTTCCAGTAGGAATAAGAAGGTTTTAGTACCATTATACAAGGCACTGGTGAGACCTCACCTAGAATACTGTGTGCAGTTCTGGTCTCCCATGTTTAAAAAGGATGAATTCAAACTGCAACAGGTACAGAGAAGGGCTACTAGTATGATCCGAAGAATGGAAAACTTGTCTTATGAAAGGAGACTCGACTCAAGGAGCTTGGCTTGTTTAGCCTAACTAAAAGAAGGTTGAGGGGAGATATGATTGCTCTCTATAAATATATCAGAGGGATAAATATCGGAGAGGGAGAGCAATTATTTCAGCTCTGTACCAATGTGGACACAAGATCAAATGGGTATAAACTGGCCACCAGGAAGTTTAGACTTGAAATTGGACAAAGGTTTCTAACCATCAGAGGAGTGAAGTTTTGGAATAGCCTTCCAAGGGAAGGAGTGGGGGCAAAAGATCTATCTGGCTTTAAGATTCTACTCGATAAGTTTATGGAGGAGATGGTATGATGGGATAATGTGATTTTGGTAATTAATTGATCTTTAAATATTCAGAGTAAATAGGCCTAATCCCCTGAGATGGGATATTAGATGGGTGGGATCTGAGTTACCCAGGAAAGAATTTTCTGTAGTATCTGGCTGGTGAATCTTGCCCATATGCTCAGGATTTAGCTGATCACCATATTTGGGGTCGGGAAGGAATTTTCCTCAAGGGCAGATTGGAAGGCCCTGGAGGTTTTTCGCCTTCCTCTGTAGCATGGGGCACGGGTCACTTGAGGGAAGATTCTCTGCTCCTTGAAGTCTTTGAGGACGATTTGAGGACTTCAATAGCTCATACATAGGTGAAGTTTTTCATAGGAGTGTGTGGGTGAGATTCTGTGGCCTGCGTTGTGCAGGAGGTCAGACTAGATGATCAGAATGGTCCCTTCTGACCTTAGTATCTATGAATCTATAAGTCATCAAGATCTTAATTTCTGTTAAGCAAGTTAAAATATAATTTTGTACAGTGCTCAGACTATTACTGCAGAAATGAATGGATATACTCTGGGCTAGATTCTGGAGGGTACCCAGATTTCACAGAGTGAAGTTAGGGACATGTGTGTGTACATGCATGCACATATATCGCTCACTTTTGCTCGCTCCGGCTGCAGCTCTGTGCATGCTGGAACCCCTGCACTATGTTGAAAGCGGACTAAGACCTGCTCTAACTTGATCAGGCTGCAATAGTCACTGCATTTTAACACAAGGCACTAAATACTACAGTACAGGGATGGCCAAACTTACTGACCCTCTGAGTTGCAAACGAAAATCTTCAGAAGTGTGAGAGACGGGACGCGCCTGCCAGGGTTCAGGACTTCTGTCCCTCTCCTGCTGAAGCCCTGAGCCCTGGCAGGTTAGCCCCATAGGGCTGATGCCCTGAAATCCCCCTCCCTCTGGGGCAGAAGTCCCTAGCCCCACCAACCTGCCACAGGGCAGAAGCCCCAAGATCCTCCCCCGAATCTGGTAGGTGGAGAATGAGGGAGAATGGGGGGCTCCATGAACTACATTTTAACTGTAAAAGAGCCGCATGTAGCTCATGAGCCGCATTTTGGCCATCCCTGCTCAGTATATGGTCAGCCCCTAAGGCACTCAAATGCTGTGTGTGATATGAAGTGTTGTTTTGGTTGACATCATAGACAAAAGTCTACATTACAGAAATTGTCATCACAAATGGAACCCTAGCCAGCAGTTTCAATAGAGGCTAAATGGGCCTGGAGATTGAACTATTTTACAGTGCACCAGGGTTGAAACACATTGGTAGCTGTGACCATTCTGTACCATCTTTCTGTCACTTTTCAATTGCACTTAGCGCTTTTAAAAAACAGATTTTTTTTTAATCTGTAATAGCTAGGCTTGGAAGGATTAGATTTTTATTGTAAATGTAGATTTCATTGTACACGCTGAAACTGATGAGAAAATATTTCCATTGATAACTGAATTTTGTCGATTAGACAAAGTAAGAAAAATGCTGCTTGAGACATTAGTTTGATTTAAGGATATTTATTTTGTATATTTTGACATATGATATTGTGTTTTTAAAGATTATAAAGCTTTAACTTTCTAATCTCAATATCTGCTGTCATTAAATTATTGTCTGATACCTCCCCCCATTATTTTGTTCAACTGTGGAAATGTGCCACCCGCTGCTTCCACCGAAGGAGTTATCTAGCTGAGTGCCGAGTCAAGGTGCAGTTTGGGTCCACCCTCTCCAGTGCTGCCTGTCTCTTCCTTGGTTGGCTGGCTGCCTCTGTAAGCCCAACTGGCTCTCAATTGGCAGGTCAGGTCACGTGGGAGGTTTCAAACCATGACCCCTTTAGCTCGTTGCCCTGTGCTTTCGCTCCAATTGCCCAGGTCAAAGGCGGCCCTGTTCAACTCTTCTGTTTGAGATAGAGGGAGTGGAGGCTGGAGTGAATGTGCTTGATTATGCTCCCTACTAGAGTGACTAGAAGATCTCATGAACTGGTGATGATACATGACACAAGGAGTCCCAATTAGGCCACTGGGGGGCTCATAGGACATAGGAGGAGGCATCCACTATTGATCTTACCAGGTTTATTGGGGTTGAAGTCTTCTCTCCTCTGTCCATGTCAGTGTGGGTAGTACAATGATGTCAAACATAATAAACAGGAGAACTCTGTACAGAAATCTGAGAGTCAGAAGAGTCGTCCTCAGCATAATCCAAAGGGGATGGCAACTGCTCATCCTGGATATAGGAAGTCCTGAGTAAGGTGGTATAAATGAAAGATGCAGAGTCGGTGACCCAGCAAATCTTGATTCAAGTAGTTGTCCAGTACTGGTAAGTAATCGTGATTCCAGCTCATTTGAGACAAGGAGGTCCTTTGAGAATCTCAGCTGCTGTGGTACTGTTGGTATATAAGTGGAAGATAGATAAGATCCTGTGGAGGCTGGCTTCAGTACTGATGATACAGATGCCAAACCCTTGGTATAAGAATGTCCCAGGTCAGATTCCACTGATACCAATGCAGAGGTACTTAATGATGTATAGGTACTAGGGGTACATCAAGATCTGGCGGTGCAGATCTTTGAGGAAGAATCTGTATCAGCCTTGGTACAGTGGTCCACAACTGAAGAGGTCCTCAGTGCCAAGTCCTGTTTCATATTATGACACTTTAGATGCCCTCACCATACTGAAGCCAATCGGAGCCTTTATGGAATTTCATCTGGGACCTGAAATCTCTGGAGCTTTCTTGTGTGTTGATGACCCTGAGAGTTAGAATGTAAAGTTCTCTGTACTGTCAACACCAATGCAGATGCTACCTGGCCTGAGGCATTTGATGATGGAGACCCTGAGGTGGACATAGCAGCAGTGCTTGTATCCCTCAAGGCTCTCAGTGATTGGGATCCTGAGGTAGATGGGGCACTAACTACTTGAAGACTTGGGTATGGACGGTTGTCAGAACCAAGGCCAGAAGCTGATATTAAGGCTTTCTCTGTCATCAGTAATTTAAACTTGATCTCCTTGTTTTTCTAAGATCTCATTTTGAAGGTGTAGATTTTGCACTTACTGGGGATATGATTGACTCCCAAACAGCAAAGACACTGAGAAAGATTCCAGGCAGGAAAGAGTTTTTGTAAAATCCACAGATCCTAGCATACCCCAGAACAAAAGTTCAGAATAACCCCCTTAATGAGGAAAAAATGAAAGGAAAAAGAAGGGGACTGCAGTCCCAACAACTACTACCAAACTAAACTAATTAATGCTACACTACTAAACTGAGGACAGCAGGAGCAGCTCTACACTGTCTCAGGTCAAAGGTGGCTGACAAGGAACTGAGGGCAGTTCTCCCATGCAGACCTATATGTCCTTGGAATGGGGCACAAGGACACGTAGGGTGCATGTGTGGGCCAAACAGGCACTGCTAACAAAAATCTCCAAGCAAAGGCACAGGGGTGTAAGCACACCTGAAGGGGATCACCCATATGGACACTCCTTGAACAAGAAACCAGTATTTCTGAGCCTCAGTATTCTTCTGTGGGCAGCAAATGGCTGTGAAACCCAATGATAAATGTGTTTCTTAAGTCCTAGTGGCTTACCCACAGATGATCACAGCCTACTGCTGCTAACTGTTTCTCTTTGGCTCAAGTGGCAGAGGTCTGTGCAGTGGCTTACAAGTTCCAACCCTGCTGGTGAACCATGTGGGAACCAATGTAGTTCCACATGATAGAATTTGTTTTTTCAGATTTCATTTTTTAAAAAACCTAGGAAGCTACAACAAAAAACCACTATCCTCTCATTTTGACTCATTTTCCCTCCTCTCTCTTCAGGGTTAACTGCTCAGCAAAGGGATTTAGAGAGAAGGATAAGAGTGGTAAAGCCCTGTCCCCCAGTTTCCTCTTGTTGGAAAACAGCTCTGGACACCAATTTAGCTCTCCCTGGTCTTTAAAGCCACTACTTTCCACTTCTGATTGGATCTTTAGAAAAGCAGCTAGCTAGTCAGCTGCTGCAAGCTCCAGAACTACATCTCAGCATATAGTGGGGGGAGATTTCAGTACACCTCAGCATCACAGACCCCATTGCAACTGGCTGCCTGTGGTCTCATGTTGTCTGTACTGGTAGTTCAGGATAGCTGGAGTGCAGTGGTGCTCTGGTGATGTTTCCTTCCCCTGGCTATGACATCTAGGCTGATGGCTACAAGGACAGTATGGCATACTGTTGCTACACCAGATTATACTACCTGGAAAATCTCCAGTCAAGCTACCTTTATGGCCCCTTTGCATTGTCAGAGCAGCACTGGAGTAGCAGCTGGGCTGAAGGTCTGGTCCTCTAGCTCTCTGATAAAATGACATTAATAAAGTAAGTTGTGGGTTTTTTTTTCAAAAGCTACAAATTAGATGAGTTTATTTTTATTTTCAGTTATTGTAATGTATGAGAAAATCTGAGAGTTTGGAGAATTATTCTGTGTCCAACTGTGTATACGGTAGCTAATTCTGCTTGTTAAAGAACACAAATGCTTTTTAAAATAAATATTGTAATGATGAATCTATCCTGATCTCCTGTTAGTGGAAAATTGATCGTTAAACACCACACTACTTTTATAATACCACTGCTAACTCATGATACAGCTCAATAAACAGATTATTATTATAAACTATTTATAATGACAGTAATTCTTATGTTATTAGGCTTGTTTATGATTGTCAAGTAACCAACTGGTCATTACCTGCTAGTAAAGATTGATTTCCTTATGATTTTCCCTAATTAATAAAATAGATATGAAATAGGTATAATGGCAAAAACCATACACTGCTTTATGTTTCTCTTCTGTCATTTTTACTTGGTATGTATCTGCAGCAAACACTGCATATTAAGGACTTGTTTCAACTTCTCTCTAAGTATTTATATTGTAGTAATCCTTGTAGCATATAGACACAAAATATCCATAACTCTCTCTCCAGAGAGTTCAGTGGCAGTACACCTTTAATTAAAAATGTATTGTCACTATTTCTAATGACCTTTGAAATAGGTAATGACAGTTGCATGCTATTTTTTTTTATTCGTGAGGAAACAGATGGTCTTTTATAAGCAGACTGTAGTCCGTTGAGGGCTTTGAAAATTGGGAACATAACCTTGAATTGGATTAGATATTGAATAAAAAGCCAGTGTCACATGTTCTAATTTACCTGTTCCACTTAGAAGTTGGGTTGCTGCATTCTGAGCCATTTGTAATGTTTGTGTCTACCGTGTCAGCCCTAGGTAGGGTGCACTTCAAGAAATAGCCTTCATTGAAGAAATGAAGATGTGGATAACTATACCCAAGTTTTCATCTGTGTGAGGACTGGATCCATTTTTCTTTCCAGGTGGAGTGGAAAAAGATATTTATAGCCACTGCTGCAGCTTGGAAATTCAGACATACGAGGTAAGACTATGCAACACTTTGCTAATTTAGGGATGAACACCCTCAGTGATCTCTGAAAGGCTTCTTTTTGCTTACTGACTGCACCTTTGTCTTACCCAAATTGAATTTCAGCCAGCTGTTAATCACCTGGACATATGTTTCTTCACAGCACTGATGTAGGCAGGTTATGGTGTGGTCAGCTTTAGAAAGGACTATATCATTGATTTATTACTGGCAATTGAGCTAGCAACATCGCAGTACATCTTCCAGTGCTTTATCATAGATGATGAACTGGAATCCTGATGGATTCCACAGGTGAATACTCTGGGTGGGGAGGAGCAGCTACCCATCACAACCCTCTGAGATCTAAGTGAAATAAGCAGAACCATCTGGCAACAAGTCTCTCTCTTCTTGCTAGGTTCCCCAAAAAGGTTATAATGACCTCAGGATCATCTGTGTTGAAAGCAGTAGATAGGTCTGCTAAAATCAGTCATGATTGTCTTGTCACTGTCCATTGCTAGGAGGTCAATATGATTGGCATACTCTTTGTGTCACAGTCAGAATCCGCATGGGAAGAGGATAGATGCTGCTGGAGATGATTTGCTAATACCTCCTCAGTGAATTCACTCAGAAGCGGAGGGTTTAAGATCAGGTAATTAGCGAGATATTGCCAAGGCTCCGGTAGGTTACTGTCCTGAGGGATGCATTGATCACACAAGTGTGCAGAAGGCCCAGGTGATCTTTGCTTGCCTTCACCAGCTAGAAGAGGCAAAATTCTGGCTCACGTGTGGAGGCTAAGACTTCTCTGGGCACTTCCACTGGGAGTGGATATATATCAGTGCTTTAGGCTGATTTTTACTGACTCTGTTACTCTGGTGAGGCTGCTTCAGACCCTCCCCTCCACTTGGCAGTGAGCTTTGCCTGGGGACATGGGTGGGTAAGTATAGCAGTCTGACTTGCCTGTTTTACACTGGTCTTGCACAGCTGGGTAGTTTGTGTAAATGGAAAGAACACTTCCCTGGATCCATCCATGAGGATTCAAAGTGGGTCATTATGGCTGGGAGATTGCTTGGGGAAATCCCTTTGTTGTCATGACACTTTTTCATTCCTGAGTTAGTGGGTCACAGGTGACATCTGCTTGTTTGCAGAAGTCTCCCAGGATAAGACTTGGTGCTTGCAGGATTAGGCCTGAAACAAGATTTGTCTGCTCTGAAATGAATTTTGGGTGGTCTGTATATAATTAGAATTTCAGCACTGAACATGTGTTTGACTCACATATCAGTCAGGTGCATTTCAGCAGTTAGGTTTCAGGAGTCTCGGTACACCTCAGGGTAGTTGGGAAGATGATGGTCACTTTACCTCACTTGTCACCAATATATTCATGGAACCAACTTCAGAGAGGAGTCTCCAGAGGGAATTTAAGTTGGTGTAACTTACACTATCTTCCAACCCCTTCAACAGACATTATAGTCTGGCTCACTGAATCTGAGTGCAAAGAAGTTTATGTTGGTGCAAATCATATGTAACAAAGAAAGGAAAATAGCTAATCCCAGGAGGGTGTAAAAGGCTGAAAGATAAATTAGCCCTCATCCTACATTAACTTTTTTATTTATTTAAGATTTTTATATTATCTCCTGGCTCCTCAGCATGTAACCAAAGCATCTTATATTCCCTTAAACATTGTGTGTATAAGTAGGCATAACGGAGTTTAATTGTGTATAAAGGAATCTAACGTACACAACCTTGCATGTCAACCTTCTTGAGTTTGGGCCAGAGTGTCTCCTCCCCCTACCCCTACCCCACCCCCACTTAGCGGCTGTTGCTTCTTGAATTATGGGAGCTTAGATCAGTCCATTCCCACTGTGGATGCCTGCTGATGGGGCTCTGATGTCAGTGTTTCAATCTAGAATTCGAGGCCATATTTACCTGATTGCTTCCCTTATTAGAAAGGTGAAGAAAGGACTATGGAAATCAGACCTTAACCAAGTATACATAAATTTCAAACTTGCAAAATAATTGAAATTGATTTGAGAAGTGTTGCGGTTTATTTAAAAAAAGTGAGCGGCTTGAGAGGAAGAATAGCTGTGTCAAGTCTTTACCCTTTATTTGAATGGTTTCACACTATCACTATTACAAGCACACAAAGGACAATGTAGTACAGACAGAGTGTTTGTTTACCATTTCATGACTCTTGCATTTTATAAAATTTTGTATAACTCTGACAGATACTTTGTGACTTTTTTTGTTCAGAGCTTTAAATTAGAAGGATTTCTTTGTGGTACTAAAGTTAAACAACTGCCATTTAGATTAAAACAAATGGATCAAGAACAGAGCTCAGTAATTAAATATGTACTTTTTCTTTAATGCAATTTATTTGGTTTTTAAATAAAGCCTGTCTAAAAGGCCAAGCATGAACTTTCTTGTTCATTTATAAAATTATCCTTCTCTAACTAATAGCCTACAGTACAGTTGCTGCTGAAATGAAAAAAACTACTTAACATATGACAGCAATATCTATAGCCTTTATTTATCATAAAAGGGTAGTAATAACTAATGCTACAATACATAAGATTGAAACTCATTTTAAAACATATTGCCAAATACAGTAGTTCATTGCTCTGGTAATAACCATAACAAGAAAAATTACATTTTAATAGTTTAACTTTTAGATTAAATATACTAGTAATAGAAGTTAAATAATGATGAGCATACTCTTGTTTAGGATACATGCATAGTATCTTAGTGATGGTCTTTTTTCATTCCTGACACAAGGCTCCTGCCTGATACATTTTAGGAGAAAATCCCCACCACCCCCACACTCCCATGCCATATTGAGTAGCCAAGTTTGGTGCAGGAATGTTCTATGGTGGTGAGGGGAAGGTTGTGCAACCTCAGTTGAACCACTCTGTGGCAGCCCCTTGTAGCCACTGTCTTCCCTTGCTGATATGGCATCCATGCTCTGTGTGGGTGCTACAGGGTTGCCAAGCATCACACACCTTGCAAGACACTCATGGCCTTGCTTCAAGGCCACCCTCATCCCAACTGCTATTGCATATGTATAACTAGGCTGCTGACAGACTGCAGAGATTCCCCTGCAGTTTCTCCTCAAAGCTGCTATGATGGATTTTACAGGATTTCAGTCTGAGGACGTGGAGCTAAAAGCTGAGCAGGGAAGAGATGGAAGATGACTTGTCCAGATGGTGGGGTAGAGAAAAGGGGTCAGAGTACAATGCAGCAGCTGTATAGAGGGCACAGGTTAGGATGGAAAAATGGAATGGGAGCACAGAGAACAATGGACAGCAGGACTGAAGAAGCAGAGGAAAAATGGGGGAAGGATGGGAGGCACAGACAATAAAATAGAGGAAGGTGTGGGAGGGGAGTCAAAGGAAAAGGGGTGGACACAGGATTGCGGATGATACTTAGACAGCGAAGTGTGAGAGATACTTACAGTGGAGATACTTAGTGGAGTTACATTTTCTATCTATGATTTAACAGTAGGTTGAATATTTTTCAGGTTTTTTTCCCCAATTCCAATTTTCCCCAAGCATCTGGATGGGGTGTAGACACAACTTTGGAACACTGTATATAACCTTCATTTACCTACTGACAACAATGTTGGCTGACTTCAAAGGATCCATCTTCCTCCTGTGTGCACCCAAGTGTGGGCCTGAGTCATAAGCCATTGAACTCTATGGAAGAACTGCCCATTGACTTCAACAAGCTTTGGCTTGATGCCTAAGAGCACTGGGAAATGAGGGAGCTCTCTCTCTCTGGAGCGCATGCAAAAGATAACTTGCTTTACTCACAGCTGTGAGTAAAATCACTTGGCATACACCTAGGCAACTATGGATCCACATAACACTGGAGTCTCTTGCCCAGCCCTGCTATTCCCCTGGCCTGCTCTTGCTCCCAAACGTCACAGTGTAAGAAAGTTCAAGACAGTAAGATAATGCCTGGCAAGCTGGCACACTGTAGATTAACACCTTGGCTTGCTGCACACTTGTTGCAAACTTAGTTACCATGTAGACAACCCAATGAGAACAACACTGGAAGCATCGCATTCATTATGTAGGAAAGATGGCATGTCTCTTTTGGCAGACAACTATAAAAAGACTTCAGTCCTATCCAATTTGTCAATGAAGGTTAAAAGTTCACCTTGCCCTGCGAGATGACACTAGCAGGAAGTTCCACTTTTCCATCTCTCCTATACAGTAAAACCATGACTAGTTTTATCCATTTAATCTAATTTTTAAACCAAAATACATACTGAAATATCTTTAATTTGTGATTTTAAAAAAAACTTTAACTTTCAGTTCAGGTGTAATTGAATTTTTGACATATGTCATATATCTTTGCTTATTTTTGATATTTTTTATTTTCATTTTAAACTTTTCTTAACCATCAGTAACTGTTCTTATCACTGACTACACAGTTGAATTCTGAAGCAATAGAAGATTTTAATCAAAATATAAGTATGACAAAATCAGAAATGACATTGGTACAGCTGCATCTTTTTACGTTTTGTATTCAGCCAAACATTATACAATTTATGACAAGTAGCCAGAAATTTTATCAACTGTATTAAAGCAAATCTTCTGATTTATTCTTGGCATATGAATGGTGAGGGATGTAAAGATTACTCAGCACTTTCCTTTCCAAAGTTTATTCCTTGACATAGTTCATAACTTCTTGAAAGAGTCAAGAAAAAAAAAGCGTAGCTTTTAGTCTCTTCTGTGAATCTCTTGTACTATTTCCCTGAGTTTCATCATTGCTCATTGTTGACTAGTCAGCTTGGGCAAACATGCTTCTGCAGTAATGTTGGTTTGTATATCATATTCCATGGTGTCTCAGTACTCCACTGAAACCAAAATCTAAGGCTGATGTACGTGTCTTAATGATGACAGTAGATTTTTTTGCTACCTTTCTGACTAGATAATTGAGGATAAAAAAAAACAAATAAAATCCATCTCTCCTGCAAGGGATTTTTTGACTCTTGATTCTTCTTTACTCCACAGAACTATCTCTGACCATGATGTTGTATGGGTTTTTTTTCTCTGAAAGCAGTAATTCAATAATCTATTTCTGAAAATGTGTGTTTTGAAAGGATTCCTGAGATGCTATCACAGCTTCTCCTCTACTAACTTTGCATGTGGATCGTTTGATCAACTCCTTTGGTCTACTGGAAGTTTTTCAGAAATTACAGTATTGCATGGACCCCAATGATCTGGATCGCGAATGGAGTAGAATCAGTAGATATCTGTGTCGCCTGTCATAATTTTCAGCAGGAATACTAGAAATGGAAATTCGAAACAGGTTCATAAACTCTTCACCTGTGCAGAGGACTGGGATTAAGTCTCTCTCCAATGTGTTATTGGTGTCAGGATTCCAACACAGGCAGTCAGGACCCTGGGTCAGAGCAGGAGCAAACCTGAGCTAGGGAATAGAGGAGGAGGGTGTAGTCAGATTCTAAGCCAAGGTCGATACTCAGAATCAGAGTCTGAGTCAGGTTTCAGGGTCCAAGTCAGGAGGCGAAGTCCAAATCAAGCCGAGGTCAAAGCCAGAAGTTCAGGAGCAAGGAGTGGTCATGGCAGGTACAGGACATCTGCACTGTTGCCTGGACACCTCCTGGAATACCCCTTTGGCTTCCTGCCCTCTATAAACCTATTGAGAGCCATGGGTTTGCTGCCTGTCAGCCCCCTTGAGACAAGACTTCCCAGGGTCTGTGTTCACAGCAGGTCTTGGACAGTGGCACTAGCTGTTTATAGCTGCAGCTATGTGGCAGTGTAGAGATGCTGGCAGCTCTGCAGGCCTGGGTTCTAGACCCTCAGGGCCTTACATTTGCATGGCAATCTGAAAAATAAATCTGATGATCTGTGATTGTGACAGGTGGTACTGATAACCTACTGTGGATTTCCTTAACGGTAACACAACTGAAGGAACAGAAGTTTGCTTCCAGACAAGACACTGGCAAAAACATTCTGCATTAAGAAATTATGGTGGGGTGGCAAGCTCTATTTCTTCCTCAGAAAAATCTTTGGTTTCAAACTTGTCATTCACTCTGACATGCTCTCTGTTAGTTCTGTCCAGAGAGAAAAATGATGTTTTCCGAGAGTACCTGTACGTGGTGGGTGTGTCTTGTATCCACAGCTCTCCAGATTGCAAGATGTTCTGTTCTGAATACACACTGACAGAGTCCCACACCGCATCTACTTTCGTTGAGGAAAGGCTCAATCTGATTTTGAACCGTCTGCTCTGGCTATTTATTCATGCCACTGCTGCTCAGTTGTCATAGCTGGCAAAGATATATCAATATAGATTTTCAATCACAGGTCAGAAAAGGCTAATTCAACAGCCAAAATTTGGAGAATATTGGAGCAACTGATATTCATATGTTCAAGATCATGTCCAGATGTGGGAGCTCCGGGATGGGAATCCAGTAGGAACAAATGAAATCCATTTGTACAAGAGATAAGATGACTTTACCGTTTTCAGATTAAATTCAAATCTGGGAGACCTGGAGAAATTTATGAGTGGGATTGTATGATGGGATTGCTTGTTAGGGTGGGAGGTTTTGGCAGCCCTGATGGCCCCTTCCAGTTTATGTCTTATGCTCCTAAATATCATGCTTCAGGGCTTCAGCCTGCCACCCACAGAGGTCAGGTAGGGATTTTTACCCCATAGTGTATTCTGGGGTTTTTTGGTCTCCTTCCTCTGAAGCATCAGAGATGGCTGTGGCTGAACATGGAACACTGGACTGAGTGGGCCAGTGCTCTCAGGTGGCACCAAGCAGTCTTTCTCTCATGTGCTCCACTGGCTGGCCCCTGCTTGGGATCTAACTGATCACTGTGTGGGATCTGAAAGGAATTTTCCCCGTGGTTAGATTGGCAGTGACCTTGGCAACTTTTCACCTTCCCCTGCAGCATGGAAGGCAGGTAACTTTCCAGGATTATCTGTCTATAGCTTACTTAATGGAAATCTCTTCACCAGTCCTCACTTGGTGTTATTTGAAAGGCAGGGTGAACAAGTGCAGAATTAAATTGTCTTTTCCTTTAATATAAAGGAGATGGTGTATGAAGGCAGGATTAAGAAAGACAAGTGTGATTCCAAACATAGGGATAGAGTTAAATGGGTAAATCTGTAGTGAACAGCCCTTCTTACTGCATTCCATTAATTCCTAGATTTTGAGGCCATTCTGATCATCTACTCTCACCTTCTGCATAACAAAGGCCAGGGGTTTTCCCTGAATAAATTTCTGCTTCATCTCCAGTAGCTGTAGACCCATATCTAGAGCACATCTTTTTGAAAAACATGTAACCGTGGTGCCCAAATTTTCAGTGATTTAAAATCCACCGTATCTCTTGGTAAGTTCTTCAAATAGTTCATTGCCTTTACTGTTATGTCTGCATATTACTTCTAGTCTGCATTTGCTGAGCTTCAGCTTCTAGCCACTGGATCTTATTATACTTTGGCCTAATGGATTGAAGAACCTTCTATTAAATTTTCTTATGTTGGTACTTTATAGATTGTGATAAAGTCATCCCTTCTGGTTGTTAAACTATACCAACTGAGCTCTTTGAGTCTCTCACTATAAGGTGTGTTTTCCAATCCTTTAATCATTCTTTTGGCAATTCTCTGAAACCTCTTCACTTTTTCAATTTCCTAGTTAGACACCAGGACTGCACACAGAATTCCAGTAGCAACCACGTCAATTCCAAATACAGAGGTAATACATCCTCCCTACTTCTAATCGATAGCCTTCATGTCCAACAATTGCATAAGCCCTTTTAGCCACAGTATTGCCCTGGGAGCTCATGTTCAGTTGATTATCTACCATTATCTCCATGACTGATCAGATGAGTCTGCACTGTATTGTGGGAGATACAGTCCTCCAGGAAGGCAGGCCCATAGGAGACAATGGGCCCAAATTATAACTCCCATAAGGCAATGCATTAGAGAAACACAGTTTAATATTCTGACTTGGAAGGAAACCTTTTCGGTCAATTCAACAAAACTAAATGAAATTAAACATTTTGATTTCAGGAATGTAAAAATGTATTGTTTCAACTGAAAATGTCTAATGATAGTGTTTTGACATTTCCAAATAGAATTTTTCTGAATTAATAATCTGAAAATTTTCAAAATTCACCTTTTCCTTCTGTTTCAAGACAAAACAAATGTTGAAATGCTGGAATTCCCTGTGGGATGGAAATTCCAAATTTCACTCAGCTCATAGCAACAAGCATATATGTTGTTGGTTGAGGTTTTATTCTATTTACATCTAAGAAATATAATCAAGCCATGATCACTGGCACCTAAGCAACCAGTAATATTTATTTTTGTGATCAATTCTGTGTGTGTCAAGATTAGGTGTAATATAAAATTCAGCTCTAGAGGTCTAATCCACAATTCTAATAGACTTCCCTCAGAAAGTGTACTGATTACAAGCAGTATTAAAAGGACACAGTCATCTTAATTCCTATAGACACCATCAGTCTTAGCTCCTAGCATAGGGACAATAGGCCCTATTAGAAGACACAAATCTCAGTGTGTCATTGTTTATAACAGCTGTTAATTACTTTCCAAGTGAACAGTGAGTGTACTTTGTCCCACTACAGAAAAAAGGGGAGGTAAATACTTAAATACCCAAAATCGGTTGTGCCTTGAAGTGAAGTCAGTACTGTAATAGCCTACAGTAGTATACTGACTGTAGGACCTTCTCCTCCATTCCTTTCTCTAAAAACATTTAATATGAGGTATTTTTTTAAAGAGAAAAATACAGTACAAAACTTGAGACGGGATAGTAAACGGAAGTTTTATGGGGTATTTTCTACAACTGCAATTACTTTAAAAGAAAATTTCAAAGAACTGTAGTAAAATAAACCATTTAATTGCTTACATTTTATAGCTTACATTTTACTATAAATGGAACAGCAACTATGTTGTTGAAAAGTAACATGTTTTGTGAGACTAGCAACATGGTTTCTACTATCAGGTAGTTAAAAAATGCTGAACTGGAGTTTACATTTGATAATTAGTTTATAGTGAGTCAGTGGTTCTGCTCAATTTGCTAATGTTCTGAATGCTGGGCTGTGAGCAAAATGGTTAAATGCAGGATTTTTTTTTTTTGGTCAATGATAATAAATCTATTCCTCTTCTGCTTAAATACTGGTTTGAGAAATCAGAATTATTTTATTTTATAAATATGTAACATTAAAAAAATTAAACTGTTGAGTTCTTTTTCTGACTATTAAACTAGTAGTGTATCTGACTTAAAGATGGGTCTCTTAGCACTGGGGTTTCATATTGCCAGTATGACTTTTCATCAACATGACTATGTCCTTCAGAAGGTTCAGAAATGTCAAATGCAAACAACACCCCCCTAATTTCAATTAGAATTTGCAACTTATTAAATGCTGGGAATTGCTTTTCGAGATAGTAGCCTTCTTTTAGAAATACAGCTCTTGCAAATAATTCATTTAGAAGCACCAAGGTTTCTGCGGGAAAACCAAACAGCTTTAGAAAGCATACCTATTCACCTGGCTATGTCTGTTCTATACATTCTAGTCAACTCTGTGAAAGCGATGGTTTGAGGCATACCCATTACTCTTTAGGAAAAAAAGCATTGTCTATAAAAACTATCAGTGCCCCCTTTTTTCCCCCCCTTTCAACTTGAGGATGTAGGAGAATGCAAAAGAACCTCTACGTAACTTCAGTAAGGCCAGCCCTGCTTTGTACTATGCAGCAGAGCAGCAAATAATTGTTTCCAAAATGGGCTTATTTGAAAAAAAAAAAAAACACACACTATACTGTAATTGATTCACCAAATCCAACAATGAAACCAATGTGTTTTTTTCAGCCTGAAGCTTTACCCAACCTCAACTCTCTTTCATGGTTAGATAGGCCCTTGCCCTTGAAAATGACACCTATCTCCTCTTATTACAGATACAGGTTCTTCAGTTTTAAGATGTAGAACTTGCTGCTTTAAGTTTAATGCTGTTCTTGGAATTCGCCCTGCATTGCATCTCAGAGGGGCCACTGCATCGCTAAGCTTACAACATCCCTTCTTCATTGTGAAGTCTCAAATGAAGGGAGAAGTCCTTTGGATAAGTTCCCTGGGCTTTGCAATAGCAATTTTAGTCTCAATACTACTCTTGGTACCAACACTTAGTTTACCATGAATGGACAGACACACAAAAAAGCTTTCAATGCATTATTTTAAATTCTATGTACATATTATAATGGGGGATACACAAATCATGATACATAAATGCAGGTATTCTGACTGTGCCAGTTAAATTTGGAAAGCCTTTAAAGAGTTTCACTTCCTTTTAACAAGGAACTAATGGAATGAGCTACATTAATTGAAATACAGCATTAAACTAATTAGTACTAATTAGTACTGCTCTGTGATGTCATCTAATAGCGTGAAACCAGCTCTACAAATAAATAGCCACCAATTCAACCAGCAAAATGTTGCTGAGGAAAAACTTCAGATATAAAAGATAGAATGAAAACATTGCCCCTACAGCAGTCAATGAGGTCTGCTGATTGAATGTAGCTGAGGTAATATAAATAGCAGGAAAACACATGGATTGCATTAGGATTCAATGTGGGACAGGCACTGATACTTATAATTAATAGAAATAAATTTTTATAAGCTATTACCCTTTGTTTTATCTTAAAATCTATTATGCAGGGGAATAAGATTTAAAGTATATAGGATTTTAGTGCTTGTAAAACAAGCATAGAAAGGTTATAGTAGTCAATGTAAAAAAAAAGTCAGTGCAATCCATGTTCATTTAAACTTAAAAAAGCAAAGACATTTAGCATTAAGATTCTCAAAAGAACATGAACTTCCCCATGTCACAATCATGAAACATTGCACAGTGCACCATACTATTAAGCAAATTTTATGTATTTAATAAATATACTTAAATTATGGGAACTGCTCATATGTCAATTAAATCAGAGCTTGAATCTGTTAGGTCTCTGAATATTAATTCTCACAATACCTTTCTGAGGGAAGAAATATTAACAATTTACATATGAACAAAAGAAACTGAGCCACAGCAGAGAAGTTAAAGTGATTTGCCCAAGGTCAAACAGTGAGTCATCAGCATAGTTGGTCCCCAGACTCTTAAACCTGTGCTCTGACCTCTAAATTACATTTGTTTTCTAAGTAGAACTTGCCAAGCCTCGTGATTTCTGGTTCATAAGAAATTTCAGTTTTTTAAATTTTTGGGTTAATTTTGACTCAGACAGAAACCAATTTTTTTTAATTTTCACAAACTGGCAATTCTGAAATTTTGGTTTCAGAAGCACCAACACATGATGTTTCTGAAACAAAATATGCTTCCCAGGACCAGGATGCTGCGTGAAATTTTAAGTCTTGCAGCTCTCTGGGCTGCATGGTTGCCTGCAGCAGACTCAGGAGCTGAATCCCAGCTCAAACTGGAGTTCTCAGTTCTACCAGTGGGGGGCATGGATCCATGTTCACATTGCACTCCTGTCAGTACCTGGCCCAGGACGGAGAAGCTAAGGATCCAACTAGCGGGACAAATTTGGTGATGAATCCTGGTCACATGCCACCTGAGGCACGTTGCACATATACTAAGAAGAAGTACTACCAGTTTCCTTGATGTGGATGTGGGAGCCTAGACCTAAAAGCACCAGCTGCAGCTCAGTCTTTGAGAACTTCCAGGCTCCTTGTGATAAGCTGGTGGAAACTAAGCTTCTATTAGAACTGAAGCTCCCAATCCACATGGTGTGGCTGCTAAGGAGCTGCAGACCATGGAAACGCTATGTGGACTGCCCAGGACCAAGAACCTCAGGTTTTCAGGGTCTGTGGCTCCATAGCAGTCCTGCCATGCCATGGCTTCCTGCTGTGAAACCAAGAGTCTGAAAACCCTGAGAGCTTCCAGGCTCCTGGCCGCAGAGTTGAAAGCCAGGAAGCCCTGCCTCAGGCCAGCAGTCTTAGAGTTTAGGCTAGGCTAGTGGCTCTATGGAAGCCTGGGGTCCATAGCAGCACACCAGATGAACTGACCAGAAACTACGCAGGTTTCTGACAGAACAACGGATTTGCTTGCAGTCATGGACCTCTCAATTTTATTACCAGTTTTGCAACTGACTTACTGTGAAACCTTAGTGCAGTCACAGCCTCAGTTTCCCTACTTGTAAAATTAGTATAATAGTAAATCTTCCTAAACTGGATAATGTTACGTAAGTCTAAAGTACTACCATAATTCATTACCTAGAATTATTTTCTGAGAGTTACAATAGGTTGTGCAAATCAAGGTTCCACACATGGAGAGCAGGCATCATCTTCTAAATTCATCAAAATTGTTTTAATAATAAACTAAGTAGTGTTAGATGCTTACACCTAGACCACTACAGAGCAAATTTCCTTCCTCATTCCAGAAATTAGAATTTGGGAGAGTTCAAGAAAGTTGAACGTATCTCCAACATTTGAAGTCATGGTACTCTAAATGGGTTAGTGCTCCATAGAAGAAATACTTTCAGTTTCTCCCCTTCCCCACAAGACAGTAATATAACAAGTGACCACAACTGTATTAGAGGATTTTATAAATGCTGCTAACATAAACCTCTGTGTCCAATTAATGATTTTCTGTTGCAGGAGTTGATGACTCTGAAATATGACCTTTTAATATTGATTCGAATGCTTCTGGTCTAATTGTAACTCTAAATCTCTCCTCCATATTTCTCTAAGGCTATCCTAATTCTAGCCTATACATGAGATTACAATCCTATCTACTATATACCATAATTTCCAAGCCATATATATACTATACATATTAATAGTGACAGTGCCTTAGTTATACTTGTCATTAAAGCATCTTTTTCTATTGGAAGCACCACACATTCACCATTATTGCCTAAACTGATTTTTTTCCTCAGACTGATAATGATATGACTCTTCAAAGGAAGGGAAATATTGCTTAAACCTATATTTATTGTTTCAAATCCAACCAAGCCAAAATGCCATCATCAATTATTTCTAATGATGGAAGATTTCAGATTGGTCTCTTTTTAAGTGTATAAGGTTTTAGCATAAATATTTTAAACACTGAGAACCACATATCCTGGGCATGAGTTACCGTGGATAGAATGGAAAAATTATTATTCTAGCAGTCCTAAAACCTAAAGGCATGGTGAGAGGTAGCAGCAGAAGCAGCCTCTTCCCTAAATGCATCCAGACAGGTTCAAACCAAAATAGGACTTGTCTAATCATAAAGGCTTTATGACAGAAAAGTAAATTGGGGGATCTAAATTCTCTTTTGTAACTAAAAGATACAAATTTTTAATGAGAATTTGAATAATTTATCTCCCCCATAAAAATGTTTTGAATAGTTGGTTAATTCTATTAGTAGTATGATTGAATATCAAGGGAAGAGAATTAAAGTGGTAGAATAATGTGGATATGATGTTCATTTGAATTAAATTAATCCTTCCCTACAGTGAACAATTTAAATGACTCCATTTGTCAAAAGCTAGAGTTATGGTATTATTGGGTCTAGGATAAGTTTAATATCTTGTGGACATGGTGAAATTATATTATATATAAAATAAATAAATGTTTTGGTGAATATTTATGCCCTGATTCACCGAAGCAATTAAGTACATTCTTAACATTAAGTATGTGATTAATCCCATTCCTATTCAACAGAGCATTGAAAGTATATATGTAATCTATATCATAAAATCACAGGATAGTCACTCTGAAGCCTAGAATGTCTGTTGAGTCAATGTGAAGCAGTGGAAACATCTACAACAGTGGTTCTCAACCTGCAGTCCATGGGCCACTTGCAGCCCAATCAGCTAATTTGCATCCAACAATTACATTGGTTGTCTGAAGGAGACTGAACAGATAATGGATTACTTGGCCCATCTGCCACAGTTCTTCAAAATTACCCATACAACACTACAACCAGCACCAACAATAACCTCAAAAACACACAGCCCCTCACTGTAGCATACTTCCTCATTTGCACCTGCACCAATCAGCATTAATCTTCCAGGGTTGCCATTCTGTGTGTGACTCTGAAGACTACAATGTCTCTGACTCAGTGTGAAGCAATGGAAACAACTACAAATACAGTTGAGAGCTCTTTTTGTTTAAAATAGCAGCAGGTTCAATGACTGGGCCCTGTGAGAGCCGGATGGGATGTTAGAGGCCAAAGGTTCGGTGGCAGCTGGAATGCAACAGTTGATCAGAGGAGGAGGGAGTAACAGCTATGTGGGGTGACAGAGCTGGTTGTGCCTCCAGCCAGGGGGCAGCTCTGCGCACAGGCTTTGGGGACCATGTACAAACAGCAACATGGCTCCCTACAAGTATGCAAACAACAGCCCATATACAGAGGCGATGCTAGGGAGGGGCAGGAATGGTCACATGCCTGTCCCCAGACACCTGGGGGCCACATTCCAGAGGGGGTGGGGAGATACAGCTGTGCTCAGGTACCTGCCTCAGGTCAGAAGGAAAATATCTTGCCTGTGCTCTGTGGCTGCTTGCCTTGCCCTGCCCTGCCTCAGGGAAAGAGGATCAGGGGAGGGAGGAAGGGAGGGAGCAGGGAGGAAGGGGGAGCTGTTGGGGATGATTGTGGGGAACGTGGGGGGAAACGGGGGGACAGCATAGGTCAGGGCTAGGAGTCTTGTGGGGCAGGGTGGCCGCAGCAAGGCAACAGCCATGTGGCCTGGATGGATGGGCATCTGGGAGGGTAGCAGGGCCAGAGGCTAGCAGTGTGTGTGTGTGGGGGGGTGTTTGGGGGAGAAATAAACCCATGGAGGATGGAAGGGCTCAGGGAGGGAGGAAGGGGGGGCACCATGGACACTGGGGATGATCGTGGGGGGAGGACGGGGGACAGCATAGACCACAGCTGGGAGTCTGGTGGGTGGGGAGTGGCTGTAGTAAGGAAACAGCCATGTGGCCTGGATGGATGGGCATCTGTTTTTTGTTTTTGTTTTTAAAGACTGAAACAAAGAGAAGCACTGAGCACGTCTCTGGCTTGTAAGAAAAGAGTGGAGTAGAGTCTGTGTATGTAGTGGTAGCCCAGGGGCGAATGCTTGCTCACTCCATTACCCTCTCAGAACCCCAAGTTAGAATTAAAATAGCCCGGATTTCCTCCCTCACATGATGAATCCCTTAGGATTAATTATGGTAGGGCCACAATTCCCACAGATTTTCTGTTCATGCCATCATGTCTGCAGACAAGTGAACTTCACCTTGCTAAGGCCCCTACTATTGGGGTTGACAAGAGCAGCTCTAGGCCATGGGCCAGCTGAATCTTTAGGCTGGAATATAACTGCTTGAGCGCTCTGGTTGGATGCTCAAATGGTTTGAACTGGGACTTTCTAACATGCCCAGTGCCCCTTCCTTGTTTCCTTGCCCCTCTTTTGAATGGGCAGGTCTAAACTGGGACAATAGGCAGTTTTTAAAAACATGTTTGCTAACATGCTTGAACTATCACATTTTTCAATACAACCTATTTCCTAGTCTAGACAGGGTGGGTCAATGCCATATCCCCACATTCCATACTTCCCTCAGGTATAGGCTTTAAAGAGGGAAATTGCTCTGTCATATAGTAAGCAGGGCTGTGGGTGTGTTTTCCAGCAATGACAGGTTTCAGAGTAGCAGCTGTGTTAGTCTGTATTCGCAAAAAGAAAAGGAGGACTTGTGGCACCTTAGAGACTAACAAATTTATTTGAGCATAAGCTTTTGTGAGCTACAGCTCACTTCATCAGATGCATTCAGTGGAAAATACAGTGGGGAGATTTATATACACACACACACAGAACATGAAACAACGGGTTTTATCATACACACTGTAAGGAGAGTGATCACTTAAGATGAGCTATTACCAGCAGGAAGGCGGGGGAGGGGGGAAGGAGGAAAACCTTTTGTGGTGATAATCAAGATGGGTCATTCCTAGCAGTTAACAAGAACGTCTGAGGAACAGTGGAGGGTGGGGGGGGAGAAATAACATGGGGAAATAGTTTTACTTTGTGTAATGACCCATCCACTCTCAGTCTCTATTTCAAGCCTAAGTTAATTGTATCCAGTTTGCAAATTAATTCCAATTCAGCAGTCTCTCGTTGGAGTCTGTTTTTGAAGCTTTTTTGTTGAAGTATTGCCACTTTTAAGTTTGTAATCAAGTGACCAGAGAGATTGAAGTGTTCTCCGACTGGTTTTTGAATGTTATAATTCTTGACGTCTGATTTGTGTCCATTTATTCTTTTACGTAGAGACTGTCCAGTTTGACCAATGTACCTGGCAGAGAGGCATTACTGGCACATGATGGCATATATCACATTGGTAGATGCGCAGGTGAACGAGCCTCTGATAGTGCGGCTGATGTGATTAGGCCCTATGATGGTGTCCCCTGAATAGATATGTGGACAGAGTTGGCAACGGGCTTTGTTGCAAGGATAGGTTCCTGGGTTAGTGGTTCTGTTGTGTGGTGTGTGGTTGCTGGTGAGTATTTGCTTCAGGTTGGGGGGCTATCTCTAAGCAAGGACTGGCCCGTCTCCCAAGATCTGTGAGAGTGATGGGTCATCCTTCAGGATAGGTTGTAGATCCTTGATGATGCGTTGGAGAGGTTTTAGTTGGGGGCTGAAGGTGATGGCTAGTGGCGTTCTGTTATTTTCTTTGTTGGGCCTGTCCTGTAGTAGGTGACTTCTGGGTACTCTTCTGGCTCTGTCAATCTGTTTCTTCACTTCTGCAGGTGTGTATTGTAGTTGTAAGAGTGCATGATAGAGATCTTGTAGGTGTTTGTCTCTATCTGAGGGGTTGGAGCAAATGCAGTTATATCATAGAGCTTGGCTGTAGACAATGGATCATATGGTGTGATCTGGATGAAAGCTAGAGGCATGTAGGTAGGAATAGTGGTCAGTAGGTTTCCAATATAGGGTGGTGTTTATGTGACCATCGCATATTAGCACCGTAGTGTCCAGGAAGTGGATCTCTTGTGTGGACTGGTCCAGGCTGAGAGTGATGGTGGGATGGAAATTGTTGAAATCATGGTGGAATTCCTCAAGGGCTTCTTTTCCATGGGTCCAGATGATGAAGATGTCATCAGTGTAGCGCAAGTAGAGTAGGGGCATTAGGAGACGAGAGCTGAGGAAGCGTTGTTCTAAGTCAGCCATAAAAATGTTGGCATACTGTGGGGCCATGCAGGTAACCATCACAGTGCCACTGATTTGAAGGTATACATTGTCCCCAAATGTGAAATAGTTATGGGTGAGGACAAAGTCACAAAGTTCA
The DNA here is from genome assembly GCF_009764565.3 of Dermochelys coriacea. NCBI lineage: Eukaryota > Metazoa > Chordata > Testudines > Dermochelyidae > Dermochelys > Dermochelys coriacea. The sequence continues at coordinate 150,566,110 of NC_050068.2, forward strand.
GCCACCAGGTTAGCCGTGACATTATCGGGGATACTGTTTCTGACAGCTTGTAGTCCATCTTTGTGTGGAATGTTGGTGTAGAGGGCTTCTACATCCATAGTGGCTAGGATGGTGTTTTTAGGAAGATCACCAATGGATTGTAGTTTCCTCAGGAAGTCAGTGGTATCTCGAAGATAGCTGGGAGTGCTGGTAACGTAGGGCCTGAGGAGGGAGTCTACATAGCCAGACAATCCTGCTGTCAGTGTGCCAATGGAATGTCAGATGATGGGGCGTCCAAGATTTCGAGGTTTATGGATCTTGAGTAGCAGAATACCCCAGGTCGGGGTTCCAGGGGTGCATCTGTGCGGATTTGTTCTTGTGCTTTTTCAGGGAGTTTCTTGAGCAAATGCTGTAGTTTCTTTTGGTAACCCTCAGTGGGATCAGAGGGTAATGGCTTGTATAAAGTGGTGTTGGAGAGCTGCCTAGTAGCCTCTTGTTCATATTCCGACCTATTCATGATGACAACAGCACCTCCTTTGTCATCCTTTTTGATTATGATGTCAGAGTTGTTTCTGAGGCTGTGGATGGCATTGTGTTCTGCACGGCTGAGGTTATGGGGCAAGTGATGCTGCTTTTCCATAATTTCAGCCCGTGCACGTCGGCGGAAGCACTCTATGTAGAAGTCCAGTCTGTTGTTTCGACCTTCAGGAGGAGTCCACCCAGAATCCTTCTTTTTGTAGTGTTGGTAGGAAGGTCTCTGTGGGTTAATATATTGTTCAGAGGTGTGTTGGAAATATTCCTTGAGTCGGAGATGTCGAAAATAGGATTCTAGGTCACCACAGAACTGTATCATGTTCGTGGGGGTGGAGGGGCAAAAGGAGAGGCCCTGAGATAGGACAGATTCTTCTGCTGGGCTAAGAGTATAGTTGGATAGATTAACAATATTGCTGGGTGGGTTAATGGAACCACTGTTGTGGCCCCTTGTGGCATGTGGTAGTTTAGACAGTTTAGTGTCCTTTTTCTTTTGTACAGCAGCAAAGCATGTGTTGTAGATGGCTTGTCTAGTTTTTGTAAAGTCCAGCCATGATGAAGTTTGTGTGGAAGGTTGGTTCTTTATGAGAGTATCCAGTTTTGAGAGCTCATTCTTAATCTTTCCCAGTTTGCTGTAGAGGATGTTGTTCAGGTGGTTCCGCAGTTTCTTTGAGAGTATTTTCCACTGTATTTTCCACCGAATGCATCCAATGAAGTGAGCTGTAGCTCATGAAAGCTTATGCTCAAATAAATTTGTTAGTCTCTAAGGTGCCACAAGTACTCCTTTTCTTTTTTCCAGCAATGTGTCTTTTGGTTTTCATTATTCACCCTCTCTCGTAGTCTTGAGACAGAAGCAGTCGCTGACTGTAGGCTCCTCTGGGAGCCACAAACCCCTCTCCTGTTTTTGCTGGGAGTATGATTTGTATCCAATGCTGGAAGAGCTGTAAAGCATGTTTAGCTGATGGACTCCTTTCACGCTATTCCCTTAGCAGCACATTCTGAGGTGACACCTCATTTCTATGTAAAGTCTTTTGATTGAAGAAGTTTGGACAGGTCAGGTGGTTTGTTTGCATTAGCACTCTGGTTTCTGTAGGTCTACAGCATATGCACCCTATTTCCATAGTAGCATTTTGGTGGTCTTGCTATGTAACAAGAGAGCCACTTCCAGCTCACATTGGAAACACAGAAAGTAGCACTGATGGCAATGTTTTCACTGCAAAGAGTTTGCCAAGAAAGGATAAGGACAAAGTGTTGTCAGCTGCTCTCTCCCACCAGGTGCAAAGTACACAACAGGTATGCACCAATCCTGAGTATCACCTTACTGCACCCATCCCTGCAGTCGCTGAGTGTTATATGGATACATACTTCAATATTATTTCTATTACAATACATCAATACCTAATAGGGGCTTACACATTACAAGCTCTGAAAATACTGTATACAGAGTGGGGTATTAGAAGGTATGCTGTATTGTATATTCTGGCGGGTTGGAAGGTATGGCATATTGTGTACAGTGTATTGTGTACAGGAATATTGGAAGGTACACTACTGTATTGTATACTTTGAGGTACTGAAAGGTATGGCATACTGTTGCACTTTGAAAGCTAGGGGTATAATTAATCTGTTGTAATTTCACTGGTGTCAGTGAAATTACATCAGGGTCAAACTGGCCTAGTAGATTGAATTCTTTTTCTGTACTGCTGCAAAAATACCTTATGGCTTACATTGTTCCAGAAATCCTCAGCAAACATACAGTTAGTTATTGTTTGTTCCCTGCACGTTAGTGTAACAGAAACTAAAATGAAAAGAGGAATTTAAGGCTTAAGCCATAAAGCAAGCAGGTCAAATGTATCATTGAAGTGACTGAACAACGCAATAGGTGTCCAAAAGCTGGGCTGCTAAGGAAAACCTGGTGTCTTAGTGGAGAGATGCAATAGATCTCCTGTGCTCCCAAAGCCAAACAGAAAGTAGCAGGTCAATGGTGACAGAGGAGGTAAACTTGGCCTAAGATGATCACACCATTATCCGTCTCTAGTATTACCAACCTAAGGGACAGCTCTCTGCTTATGCAGCACAGAATGAATTTGAAACAGCCAAAGGACTCTCCCCAGTGGCAGTGATGGTTCTGCTGCCTTCTGCAGCTGCCATCTACTGTGCCAGAACCCACTGTGTGGCATAAGGGAAAGCAAAGGCTTCTCAGAGGCAAGAAGGAGACAGAGCATGTGAGGGAAGGGGAGGAGGCAGAGCTAGGCTCTGATACACCCAGTTCTCAACTGGCTTAAGGTTCTTAGGGGATCTTTTCACTTGGGCACAGTGGAAAATGAAGCCCAAATCTATGAAATAAACCAGAGTTCTGGATCACTGAAATAAGTGTCTTGGCCTGGTATCCCCATTTATGTAGCTGTTGTTACAGGAAAATGGTCTCTTACATTTTTAGCCCATGGCTAGTCTTTTTAAATAAGTAATACATAAGTAAAGATGGATCAGCTGTCTCATTGGTTTGATGGAGATATAGCAGCTCAAGGGCATAAAATTATCATTCACTTTAGCAGGGTTCAAAGCTAGCAAGATGGCAAATAAATGACACATTTTTGTGCACTGTCTGAGCAAGACCTTGCTAATTTGCTTCTAAGTCCCCATTCTATTGTCCAATTTGCTGGGCACTCTCCCCAGACAAACTCTGCCTAGCAGTGTGCTTCACTGCCTGCTTGCACGCTGCGAGACAGCATATTTCTCTTGGCAGCCATCTTCCATTGAATTTCTCTAAACCACAAAGTGCAGGTAGAACGACTGTCTCACTGAACAGCTGCAGAAATTTTTCTGGAAAATGCAAACTTGTTGGAGGGCTAAGCTGCTACTATTATTCAGAGCTTTCACCCCAACAGCAACACTTGCATTCTGTGCTGTTTACTGGTTTAACGTGCTTCCATCTTTGCCACTAGAATCAGGATAATTCCTTGACACTGCCTATGAGATTAATCTGCATTTAGTGTGCTAATACAAATCATTTGTTATCTTAGTGCTTGGGAATGTGAACAAGGGATAAGACTTCAAACAGTATTTTTTATTAAAATAAAGATGGATTATTTTTCTATCAAAACCTCACTTGGTTTGGCTGCAATTATAAAGCTGTATGCAGTTGTGATGGCATTGTGTTGGGGTTATATTTATTCACAAGACTGATTCTGGCAGTTTATTCTAAGGTAACAGTGAGCACACCAAAGAAGCAAATGACAGAATGCACAAGAAGTTCTGTGAGTGCTTTTTTTTTTTTTTTTTTTTAAAGAATCTGAAGTGTCAGAGCCAGCAATGTACAAATCAGCCTAAATGCTAGCCATATATTAGGACATCTTTCTTAAGATTTTTAATTCATGTATGAAACATACAATCACAGTTTTCTTCATGTGTAGCTCTTTTTTAGAACAGTCTCCATCTGCTATTACATAGTATCGTAAAACATGACATCAAAAGTAGCGCTAGAAAACAAAACTCCTTTGTCTCATGAGTTCCTGCCTTAAACCCTGCTGCATACCATCACAACCTTTAAATTGTGCCCCCTTAATATCAGCAGTTACTAGTTGCCTATGCCTATATGTGCATGTTTAAAAAAAATAACCAAACAAACAAAAAACACATGCCTTTACAAATTTCACTTATGTGACAGCATGGGCTTTCAGCTACTAGTGTTAAAAAGAATATGCAATCATTTAATTAAAGACAGTATCATAATGCATATTCACAAGGAGGGCCAAATAAAGATTGCATGGGTATCTTTAAATCTATCATTTTCTATACTTCTGAGTGCTCCAGTTAGCAACCTGAATACTGTACTTTTAACATAGTTGGGGTTTTGTGCATGTCTGTTCAATATTATGTAATAACATTTTGAATTAATTGTTTCTCCACTCTTATTCCTGAAAATATGGTCTTGACAAAGGATAAATGTTAACAAGTAGTTCAAAATGATGGTATATCAAAAGGTAATATAGAAAACAGATCTATACTCAATACATGACCCTGTTCGAATTGAAAGTTTTTGCAATGAGGCCATTTATGCCTCCTGATTAGCCTGTGATAATTGCATACATGAACTAAAAGTAAAGCCAATGATCTCTATGATATGGGAAAAAGAAAGCCCAGTTCAGCTCTACAACTACTACTCAGGTCCTTCACTAAAACAGAAATTCACATAGAGTACCATATTAGTGGGCAAAGATGGTGGGTCATGGGATCTATGTGAACAAAAGCATCTTGAAGAGCTCTAGTTACTGTAAGGTAAGTAACCTCTCTTTCTTCTTCAATCATTTGTCCACACAGATCGTACTGTAGGTGAGTGACTAGCAGCTACCCCTCAAGGAAGTGGGTGATTGAGTTCCTACCTAATTAATGACTGCATAACACTATTACATACAAGAAAAAGGGACTCTTCTTCTGGAAACAAGGCCTTTTCCTAGAAAACTCAAAAGCTCTTAATGGCTACTGATATAAGAAAGATGGAGGTCCCTGTCTGGAAAATGATTTGGATCAGTTTGGGTTCCTCTTTTGTGACGGTGTATAGAGACCCAGAGGTTGAAACATCACTGACAAGTCTTCGGACATTGAGGCACTTACTCAGTTCTGGAATTTAATATGTCATGGTCTTCAAAAGGCAGGTCTTCAATAGTTTCCTGAACCTCTTTTGGGATACCTGCTGACTGCAACCATGATGTTAGTCTCATAATCACCACAGTGGGCATAGACCTGGCTGCAGTGTGAGAGGCAACCAATGAGACTTGCAGAGCTATCCTCACCATGAACTGGCCTTTTGAAGCCACCACTCTTACTCAGTCTCTGGTCTACTAAAGAAGTCTCTCAGGGTATGTCTACACTGCAGGTAGATATCCGCAGCTGGACCATGACAGCTGACTTGGGCTCATGGGCTATTGAACTGCTGTGTAGACTTTGGGCTCAGGCTGCAGCCTGAGCTCTGGGACCATCCCACCTAGCAGGGTCATGGAGCCCAGGCTTCAGCCTGAGCCTGAATGTCTGCATCACAATTAATCATCCCCTTAGACTGAACCTCATGATCCTGAATTGGGTTTTTAATTGCAATTTAGACATACCCTCACACAGTTGTAAAATCTTGTGCCATAGCTTAAATACTTGAGATATCACAGACAGAATAGTGTGGCATCTGAAACAGTTTTTAACAGGGCTCAAATAGATTCATAGATACTAAGGTCAGAAGGGACCATTCTGATCATCTATTCCGACCTCCTGCACAGCGCAGGCCACAGAATCTCACCCACCCACTCCTATGAAAAACCTCACCCATGTCTGAGCTATTGAAGTCCTTAAATCATGGTTCAAAGACTTCAAATACCCTGCTGGACTTCATTGGCTTGGCTCTTTCTTGACTGTGAGAAAAAATGGTTGTACACTCTGAAGAATTACCCACTTGTGGGGCCAAAATTAGATGCCACTCACCATAGATTGTGTAGATCTTCAAAATATGATTCCTGTTCTCCTTTCTTATAGAATTTGATCAGCATTAAAATAGTTAACAATGTGGATATTTAAATCATCATCACTAGACATCTGAGTTAACACCTTACTGAGATGAGCAGAGGTATTTCAAACCTCTGTGCTATTTTTTAGCACTGAGATGTTTTAGATAAACATCACTGCATCAGTTACACTCAGTTCGTATTTTGAAGCTTTTTCCACACCTTTAAGGGATATAGAAGTTGGGTGAGCTTCTGTATTGCACCATAGAGGGAAGGAGGACTGTAGTGGTGTTGGAAGGGAAGGAAGGAGCACTGTAGTGATGTGACACAGAAACCCATCTGTGGTTCACTACTTTGTCAGAAACTCTTGTCTGGCGTGACATATTCATTACACCTCACACATTGGTGTCATGATATTTATTTAAAAGGTGATATAATATATCATTTGAAATCTAACACCACACTGGTCATTAATGTGACTGCAAAGTGTTTGTAACACCTTCTTAGGTAAAAATTATAGCTACTCTCTGATATGTCCTGGAAACTGTAAACAGACAAAGGTGACAAAAGAGGTTTCTTCTATATAAAGGAAGAGGAAAGAAAATATGGAGGCAGATGACCTGCCCAGGAAACAGGGTTCTGACCTCCTGCCTCCAGGTCAGCCAGCGGCTAACCTTCCTGCAGCTTTGTAAGCGGGGAGGATAGTATGACCAAAAGTGCATCCCAGTGCTAGAGGGCAAGGGGCTCACTCGTATCAGGTAATGAATTTCATCTGGCTTGATCAATTCAGTGTACTCAGTATGGTTATAATCTGTATATAAAAGGTATGTAAGATATTGGAAAACTAACTCTCTGATCATTAATGTTCTTGCATGATATATACACAGGGTGTGTACAAAAATTATGAATATGTGCTAGTATTATATTCTTAAAATGTGTTTGGCAAATAATGCAGAAGCACAGTCTGCCTCAGACAAAGGATTGTGTATTTGATTCTCTGACAACCCCATCTTCAGGCAAAGACAATGAAGGTCTATTTTTACATATTAGGTAAAGAAACCTATCAAGCCAACAAGTGGGAGAGGAGACAGCATGGCGTCTGTCCCAGCAGGTGAAGGAAGCTTTTATTTATCAAAGTGTTTACTTTCCACAGAATATGTTTCAAAAGTTTACTGGTCTATAAAGACAAGGGGGGGCTGAACCTCAAGTGATAAGCAATTGAATCAACTGACTGTATGTCAATATTACTGTATTACAAAAGTGTATAGAGTGAAGTCTTTTCAGAAAGCTAATGCCACGCTGATGATTAACATCATTGTGAAATTTATGTATTAACACCATATGAGGAAATATGGATACTTCATGATACTATGCTTTAAAGTCTGGCCAATCAGAGAGAAACAGGTTTCCTCCTAGACAGGAGAGAAGGCAGGTATTTATTTACCTGTCTCATATGTAAGTTAAGCATTACGGAATCAAAAGGATGGAAGCCCCATTTATATACAGAGGGAAGGAAAGGCCACAGGAAGAGAAAAACAGGTTGAGGTCATCCTTCCTCTTGAAACAAAGTAGTTGAACTTCTGAAGACATAAGCAGAGACAGAAGCCATCTGTGGCATCCATCACTAGACAGACACAAGGGAACAGAGCTTTTACAAGCTGAGAAAGATGGGTCCTTCTACCAAGGGGGAAGTTGAAGTCTCTGGAAAATGAATATAGGTGAGAAACCCACTTACACAAAGATTTTTCACCCAGGCAGATAAGAGAAGCCAGCATCTTGTACTTCTGTGGAAGGTCCTGACCAAGGGAAAATCACTGGGAAGAAAAATGACTGGTGAAAGAAACCATCTTGAACAAAGCCTATACCTTACTAGATTTATTTTAGACCTTTTACATATGTGTTTTCACTTTTAATTGTTGTAACCATTTCTAACTTTTTATTTCTTTTATTTGGCATCACTTCAAATATGGCCTCTTAATATTTGTTTTATTTTTACTATAAACCAAATCAGAGCTCTGTTTGCAGGGAAGAATAGATTTACCCAGTTACATTAATAAGTGTGACCTGCATGTTGTAATACTGACTATGAGCGTCCCAGGCAGAGAGCTCCAGCAGCAAAGCATTGTAAGGCCACCAGGGTTACAGGATAAGAGGTGACACAACACCTCTCTGGTCTGGCTTTCCCCCCAGAGCCCGTGACAAATCGTTTTAAGCTACTTTTGTGCCCTTCCTATCCTGGGCTGCTCCAAGGGCAGTAGAGGCCCCCAGCATATCTTTAGCCTTGGGGGCCTGTCTAATTTACAGCAGCCTCATGGGCTGTGCTGAGGCCCTGGCACTGCCCAGAATCTCCTTAGCACCCTATACTCCAGCTGTGCTCCCTCATCTCAAGGCTTGTGAAGGGGTCCTCCGAGAATAGTCTTATGGTTGTCCCCTGCAATGCCTGCGCTAGGGGAATCCTCTCCTTGCTGGGATAAGGGCTTTTAGGGCTTGTGTATACCACTCAGGCCCTTTTACCCAGCGTAAAAGGTCTGGATCAGGGGAGAAGACCTCACCCTTCACTTAAAAAAAAAAATCAAAGCTTAAATTCTGGAACACAAAGTGGCGGCATGAGTGGATGTCAGAGTATGCTATATTCTTGTATGCCATTTAGGGCTCAAAGTCATATGATTAGGAGACCTTCTGGGGTCCCATTTAAGACAAACCTTCAAGTTTTTCTAGTTTAATTCAATATTTGAGCCACTATTGTACAAAAATGTTTGTTCTGGGCAAGAATCTTTAAATTAGTTACTGTACACCTACTGTATAGAGATTTGACCTTTGCTTAACTTTTGTGCTTGTATTTGCTACAGCATTCTTAATCTCATTGTAATAGGTTACACTTTCTTTGCCTATTAAAAAAAGTCAATAAAATGTTTTATGTAAAAAAAGCTTCAGAACAACTCAATGCAAAAAAATTGAACATTAATTCAAAACAATAGTTGAGAAATCAAGCCCTCAGAAGTCATTTAGTGCAACATTAAAGTAGAAAGCTCAATTTCAATACTGCCTCTGGTGCCTGTGCCTTCAGATATGGTGTATGTGTGTGTGTGTGTGTGTGTCTCTCTCTCCCCTCCCCCATTAGTGATATAATTACATAATTTAATCTTATAACAGCTACTGCTCACCTAAAATCAGAATATAAACCAGAGGTTAAATAAAAATCTAACATATAGCCACACTTAAAACAAGTGCTGGATCTTATTGTGGCCCTCTGTCTCCAAAGTTTTGCAGAGAAATTCCATCTTCTTTTCTATTTTTGTAGTGCTAAGGTAATTTTCAAATATAGCTAAGTGACTTCGGTGCTTAAGTACCATATTCAAAAGGGAAAATTGACGTTCAGTAAGACTTAGCAGCCTATGTACATAAGTCATATTTGAAAATGGGATCTTGGTTTCAAAGTTATAGGGATGCTTTTGAAAATTTTACCTTTGGACTCCGTAAATAAAGTTTGTCTTTGTATTTCTTTCCCCCTAAATCATGGGGATTGTTATTTTAAACAGTTATAGTAAAATATTAAAGTAGATGGAAGTGTCCAATATTGCTTCCTGCAAACTGTTCTACTCAATACTCAATGAGGGATCCAGACAGAAAACTTTTAAGCCTAGAGGATTTAAAATACATAAAATGAGGCTCCATGAAAGAAATGCAACAATGTAGATACAGTTTTGGAGACTGCACGTAAATTCTGTTCCAATTGTCCTTCCACCTAAAAATATTTTATAAAAATTTGATTTTTTGATATTGGGGATAGTTTCTGGATTTTTTGGCTATATCCAAAGAATGAGCGTGCAGATAATTTGCCATGGCTAATTTAGGTCTAGATATAGAGCTTTGATTCATTATAGGGCAAAAGCACCCTATTTCAACTGAGTTTTGGTTATTAAAATATCACTAAAGGAACAGGGTATTTCTACCTATGCAAGGACATGCTCTGAGTCAGTCTGTCCATCTATAGCAGTTATTAAATGGATTACCATCAGCAGGTTATTCTAATTTATGATTAATGGTATTTTCAGTTTCTAGCCCTATTGAAATCAGGAAATCTAATTTTTTATCAAGAGCCAAAACATACTGAAATAACTGAATACTTGGTTTCTCTGTGTTAGAAACTAGAGAAAGGAGACTAAATTATGTGAAATAATAGCCTCCCCTAAGGAGGATTTGTGTAGTTTAATTGCCCAAAGTACTGTACCTGAGGTGGTTAGTAAGAATTCATAAGACAGTGATGAAATCTACTGCATAGCCTAACTTCAATCTGTGAGGCAATTATATCTTGAATATCTGTTTCCCATAAATTCACATGAGAAGTTTTATATGGATTTGCATGGGACTGCAAGAAAGGTGACTTTTCTGATGTCAAGCCAGTCCATACCTGGTACAGAGGTATATGACAGAGACCTCCAAACAGAGGAAAATAAATAAAATAAGAGAACGGCAATTTGCAACCTCCTTCCCAATAGCTATTAGCTAGAAGGGGAAGCAAAATAGATGTCAAGAAATACCCAAACTGTGAAAAAATTTGGAGGAAACTGAGTGGTTAATCTCACATTTCCTTTTTCCATAGGACCCACTATGGCTATTTCCAGGAGAAGCTGATACAGGCTTTAGTTTGTATTTCTCCAAAGGCTAATTTACTTTGGTTTAATTCCATATAGAGCAGGGGAGGGCAAACTACGGCCTGCGGGCTGGATCTGGCCAATCAGGGTTTTCAATGTGGCCAGCAGGATTGCCAGCCCCGTGGTGCAGTGGGGGCTAAGGCAGGCTCCCTGCCTGCCTTGGCTCTGCACCACTCCCGGAAGCCACCAGCACTACATCCCTGCAGCCCCTGGCGGAGGGGGCAGAGGGCTCCGTGCGCTGCCCTAGCCTGCAGGTATCAGCCCCCCCGACCACAGCTCCCACTGGCCAGGAATGGGGAACTGTGCCCAATAGGAGCTTCGGGGGTGGTACCCACAGGTAAGGGCCACGCGCAGCGGAGCCACCTGCCCCACCCCACACCCAGAAGCCACTGCCGGACATGCTGGCCTCTTCCGGGAGCGGCGTGGGGCCAGGGCAGGCAGTGAGCTTGACTTAGCCCCGCTGAGTGCCACTGCTACCCCAGACCTGCTCGAGGTAAGCGGCATCAGGCCAGAGCCCACACCCCGAACCCCTCCTGCACCCCAACTCCCTGCCCTGGAGCCCCCTAACCCCCGCCTTGATCCCTCTGCTGCACCCCAACCCCCTGCCCTGAGCCCCCTCCTGTACCCCAACCCCTTGTCCCAGCCCTACATTCACGGCCCTGCATACAATTTCCTCACCCAGATATGGTCCTTTGGCCACCCCTGATATAGAGCACTTATGTGAATGTGTATGGTTATATAAATGATAGAGATAGACACACACACATATACAACTGTATGAAACACGAGTCAGAGCAAAAGTTTAAGGTTCATAATCTAATAAAATGCCTTGTACAACTTGAAATTGAAAAGCATAATTTACAACGTGACCTACACAAAGACCCTGTTTCGAAAAAGCATTTAAATGGCTTGAATAAATACAGAAATCTTTCCATCATTTCTGGGATGAGGGATAGACCATTGTTTTTACATTAACATTGAAGCAAAAGATGACACTATCACATTATGAAAGACCTGCAATTATTACTGAAATCCACTAAATTATGAACTCATCCTGAACTAACCACAAGATTGCTCCGTATTGCAAAATAACTTCAAGAAACAAGTTGCTATTAATGTACAAGTCATATATAAATGTTTGTAAAATTTACAAAAGTAAAGGTAATAAATTACTTTCAGATCCTGTATCAGTTAGAAGGCATAAGTATAAATTAAAACATTGCACATAAAGACTTAAAAGTAAATATTTCAGTTATTTCCTGGCAAGTCTAAGTTCTAGTTTCCATATTTCTCTGAAATAGTTGAAAATATCAAACAATGTAGGAAAATACAGAAAATAATAGCTTTCAATGGACAAAGTGCCTTGGGAAAAAAGAAGGGATGAAGGAATATACATGCTTAAATACAACTGAGTGATTGTAAAGGCTATTTCTTGCTTTCTTTAGTGTTACATGAACTAATATAAAGGGGAACTTTCAATTGTTAAATTATTTTACTTCAGGGAATTCTTTTATCCTGCTTTCTCCTTAACTGATCCCTTTAAATGGATAATTTATCAAAAACAGAGCCAGTCTTAAGGTAAAATGGCACCCTGGGCAAACTTGTATTTTGGCACCCCTGGCCCCCATGGGTGCCTCCCATTGCCCGTGAGCTCCCCACCTCCCCTTTGCCCCAACCCCTACACTGTGCCTCCTTCACCCCAACCGCTGCACCCACCTCCTGCACCCATGTGGATTAAACTGACCTTGATGCAGAGCAGCTGGCATTGCTGCTCTCTCTCTCCCTTGAACGCCTCCCGCTCCTCTGCACACTAGTAGTGGGCTGGGGTGGGGGGGGGAGCAAGGAGCCATGTCAGGGCTGCCTGCATCCAGGTCACTTTCCCCACCTGGGCTGCACAAGGGGAGGACAGGTGAGCATCAGCCCTGGTGTGGAAAGTCACCTGGATGAACAGAGTTCTTATTGTTGCTCCTCACTTCTCCCCTCACAGCCCCTAGGGAGGCATGGAGGAACATCGGTGGGGGGGCAGCAGTATCTGTGAGTTACTGCTCCCCCTCCCGTTTTTCCTCTGCCAGGAGGAAGCAGGGAGAAATCTGGGTGCCCCGCAATGTGGTGCTCCCCTGCCAGCCAGGAGAAGCTTATGAATATACCAGCAGTGTTCACCTCTGCACTTCCACATGGTGCCCACTTGATCATGGCACCCTTGGGCAGTCGCCTGGGTGGCCCACCGCTAATGCCGGCCCTGTCTAAAAAATGCCTTTTTTCATTGAAGTTTCTTCTTCTTCTCCCTTACGCTATATTAGGGAAACCCTATGTTGTTGCAAGAGAAATACATTAAACTAATAATTTTTCATGCACATGAAGAAGGAACTGCTTTTCAGATATACAGATCTGTATTTATTCCACACACATTTTATGTTACTAATTTGGGAATCTAAACAGGTTGTTTGGGTTCAGTTTTTGTTTTTCGGGTTTTGGGGTTTTTTTTTTTTAATACCTTCAGTTTACATTTTAATAGGAGATCTACCAGCTAGATGCTTTTTCCACCTACTTTTAGGTCACATATCTTTGTATAATGCTATTACTAATCTTCACAGACTTAAAATGTAACCTTGTCCATTTGGCTCAAACATAGGATAGCTTGGTTTACCTTAAATGAATTTATCCTCATACATTAAAAACACTTGCTTCATGTGAACAATACGACACTATTTTTCAAGGGATCTTACACTCATTTTTTTGGTTAGTTAGCCACATTCTAGAAAAAAATGCAGTGACCTCTTGTTTCTTTTACATATCAACAACAACATTTGTAGCCTTCCTTCCTAAAATGGGATAATCAAATGCCATGCTTCATGGTGTAATACGATTATTACAGGGTAAGGAAGGAATGTCTGTTTCTGCAACAAACAGCACTGCACAACTCACAAGCCCCAGTTTCAGAGATAGGTGTAATTCTTTCCTATGAAGTATAAGGTGTTGGCCACTAGCTCACTGATTTAGGATGAATTCCTAGTCCCAGTGAAGTCAAACTCAATATATCATAGTGCAAACTTCTCAAACTTTTAAAATTTTGTTTATATACACAATGTAACTTCCTATATATTTCAAAGTCTGTAAAAGATGACAGCTTGTAGTACCACATAGCATATAAACAGGAAGCCACATACCTTGTGTCTGCTTCAGTGGAAGATAGAAAGCAAACTCCTTACTGCTGGAGCGATGCAGGACAGATTCACTGAAAGGACGTATGGTTTGTTCCTGATCTAATGGGGAAAAAAGGGAGAAAAAAATTCTTACACTTCAGTGTCACATTCAAGGAGTGAAATTCACTGGAATTGAAATGTGATCAAATGAGTTCTCTAATGAAAGAGCTTCACAAATGAATGTTCTTCAAAGTGTACTTTGAAACAGGAGCTGACATTTTTGAAGGGTCTTCCAGTGTTTTAATCACTTTCCTTAATATGCTGAATGTAATTGTAGATTTAAACATGGAAATCCTGTTAAATATCTTTACAATAAAATAGACAAGATGGATGAGGTACTATTTTTATTGGGCCAATTACAGAAGTTGGTCCAATAGAAGATATTACCTCACCCATCTTGTATCTCTAATATCCTTTGACCAACATGGCTACAACAACGCTGCATTTACAATAAGATACATATTTCCATTTTTTTTTAAATCAAAGGTTAAAAGTGAAAATCTTCTCAGTTACAAAGGTACTCAATGCACAAAAGAAATTGCCTATGATCCAAACATTAATCTACTACTCCTATCACTCACAATATCACACTCCTTATTGCATGCTACCATATTCTGGATATAAATATTTGAAGACCAAGGCAACTAGGTGGATAAAGAAATAAAACAGGTAATAGTGTAAAACATGTAAGCCCTGACAAGAGCAAGTGAGTTGGAGCTAGCAAAATTGCAACATGAGGAAGAGATGCTGTAGAGGTTAGACAATGAGAAGATGCTGTTGCTGTGACAAGTAGCAACTGGATCAAGTGTACAGGCTCTCATCAGTTAGTAGTTCATAAAGAAAAGGAAAAGTTGCATCCGATGAAGTGAGCTGTAGCTCACGAAAGCTTATGCTCAAATAAATTTGTTAGTCTCTAAGGTGCCACAAGTACTCCTTTTCTTTTTGCGAATACAGACTAACACGGCTGCTACTCTGAAACTAGTTCATAAAGATCCTGCATATTTAAATCATTGTTACTATTTTCAGATGCAGTGACAGATTTCTATTTACATTTAATCCTGAAAACATTTATACCCAGGCAGGGTAGCTGGACAATTTATGGGCATGTAACCAATAGAATCAACCTACCTGACCAGGAAGGCCTGTGGTGCATTTACAGGCCTGGACATGGTGCAGAGTCATGATCTGATTTAGGTAGCTAAATTACTGAGAGAGAGGGTATTTTGGATAAATGAACAATCATATTGTAGGAAGTGCAGTCTAGTGGCTAGAGCACTGGACTGGGACTCAGGGAACCTGGGTTCTCATCCCAGCTCTGCTACCAGCCTGCTGAGTGACCTCAGGCAAATCACTTCCCCGCTCTGTGCCTTAGTTTCCTAACGTGGATAATGATGCTTACCTCCTTTGTAATGTACTTTGGGAGCTACAGATGAAGAGTGCTATATAAGAGCTAGGTATTATTAAAACTATTTCTGAGGCATGCACTGAAGACTTGTAAGTCTAATCACGCGCCTGGAATCTGAGTCTCTGCAAGAAGACACAGCATCAGCAGATTGGTACCTAGTTAACAGAGGTGATACTTAAAAGGAAGTAGCAGAAAAACCTGGGGGTAGGGAGGTAATTCTAAGAACCTGAGCCAAATGCTCAGGTGCTAAGTGAATGTGACGTGTGTGGACACTCACATTGAGAAGGATGAAATGACCTGCCAAGGACAAGATGATGTTATACAGCCACTGTCTTAAGTTACCTTGAAGGTTACTATGGAGCGTGATGTGGTCATTGTGGAATCAGAAGCCAAGCCTGAGCACTATTACTTAATGAAAATCTATGTGACTTACTCTACATTCTGAATTAATTTTATTTATTGTTTATATTACCATAAGACCCAAAATGTCCTAGGCACTGTGCAAACACAGAGGAAGAAGCAGTTCCCACCTCAAAGACCTAAGTTTGCAGACACACAAAACAGACAAAGGGTGGGGGACGGGAAACATGATACAAGCAAAGAGATGTGGGGGAGGACAGGAATATATTTTATTAGCTACTGAATTTTTCTTGTTTTTTATAAGTGTAAATATACTATTTTTGTGAACAATACTATATTACTGAGTTTTCAAAACTAATTCTAAGTATTCAGATTAAGAGAGGGAGAGAGAAACTGACAGCCATTCAGGAAGACATCTAGGAAAAACTGACATGAAGGGTGTGTATGGCAATGAGGGCTGTGCAAAGATGTCCAATTTCACTAATTTAAATAAGACTGACTGACTGTAGTGAGGATTACTTGAAGGAAGGAGACCTAGCTTTTGAGAGTGTCCATGCATTTGCATGTGGATGGATTGATTTCCCAAACTTGTGTGAAAGAAACAGAGTTTAAATCAGGCAAATACATTTTACAGTACCTCTATTGTACTGAGAAGTGAGACTATTAACTACAGATATATGGACAAATGCTCTCTCTAAACAACAAAATTAACAGGAATGTGCCTTCATTATCCAGTCATTAAAGGACACTGATTTCACCTCAGAACTGGAGAAAACAAAACATGCATAAAACAAAGATAGATAGTATATCTACAACTCTCCTGTGAAACAGGATATTTTAAAACATCCCACTGAACTTCAGCCTATTTTACCTGATAGGGGGCCATACAGGTAATAACTGTCTGACTGCACATAGAATGGGTGACTGTGAGGCTATTTTAAGGAAACCCAAAGCAGGATGGATGGGAAAAATTTACATGCTTTTCTTAAATACAATGTCAAGTTCATGGTATGGCAAGCCATTTTTATTATATCCATATACTGCAGCAGAAGGAGCTAACTGTTTTATAACCTTACTCTGTAAAACTGAAGGAACCTCCTAATTATTTCCCCAAGTCTGTAATGTACTAAATTGATTACAGCAAGTTTCTCTCATTTGAAGCCTTCTTGCCGTTTTCAGGATTTTGCAATGATCACAATAACTTTCACATAAATATTTATTCAACACTGAAGTTATTTTTCACAAAACCGCTCAACTAACCTCCGGGGATATGGTTATTGTAAACTAAATACACCATGTGAAATTAAAAGCACTGGGCGATACCTCATGATGTCCTAGAAATGTGCATATGTTATCATAACCACACTTATTAGTGGTTAACATGATGGTCACAATTATGCCAAAAACAACACAACTTATGTCAGCACTTTTATTTTAAATTAATTAATCACTCTCTAATTTTACCTGAAAAAATAGTGAATTTCTTCATATCTATGTTAATTTAGGCCAATGCTGGTATACAAATATGTTGTGATATTTATTTCCAATATATTTTACTGTAAGAAATATAATAGTGATAAGTTGGAATGTGCACATTTGAGGGAGGCTGGACATGTGATAAAAATCGGAGAAAACAACCAGCAAAGAAAGCCTGGGAAGAAGAGGACAGCAAGAAAAGATGTGCAAGACCACGGTTTCAATGGACAGACTCTGTCAAGAGAAGTTTTAAGAGAAAAGGACTGGACCTCAAAGACCTATCCAATGAACCAGAAAAGAGACGCAAAGAATCATAGTCACCTCCACCCCTATGTAAACAGGAAAAGGAGTGAAGAGGTGAAGTGAAGTGATATTTTCACCATAAAACAAACAATTCTTTAGGTCAGATTTCCTCTTTGAGTTCAGCATTTTGTTCAGTTAAATAAATTAATAAAGGGTGCATGTAAGTAATATGAGAGCAGTCTGAAAACGTCTAAAACAAATGGCAATTTCTGCATGGAAATGAATTGATTGAGCTAGTGTGTACACAATTCTATCTTGAAAATACTATTAGCTTTAGTAATGCACAGTATGAGCCAATTATTTTAATGTCACTGTGAACAAGCCCTAGCTAAATGCCATCTCAAATATCGGTACAGGAGATCAGTTTTGATTAAGATAAATATACAAATAGATAATGCTAGATCCCAAAGATGAACCAATTACCATCCTCAGATGATTATTAACTAGCACAGAGACTTGAATCTTATTTGAGCACAGATCTTTAGTCATTTGGATAAATTGCTTGAAAACACTACAATAGAACCTCAGAGTTACAAACACTGTGGGAATAGAGGTTGTTTGTAACTCTGAAATGTTCGTAACTCTGAACAAAATGTTATGATTGTTCTTTCAAAAGTTTACAACTTAATACAGCTTTAAAACTTCACTATGCAGAAGAAAAATCCTGCTTTCCCTTTATTTTTAGTAGTTTACATTTAACACATTACTATACTGTATTTGCTTCCCCCCACCCCGCTGCTGCCTGATTGTGTACTTCCAGTTCCAAATGAGTTGTGTGGTTGACTGGTCAGTTCATAACTCTGGTGTTCATAACTCTGAAGTTCTACTGTAGTTCATTTTTTCCTGAAACTTGGAAATATTTTACCCATGAAGCTGCATTCATTAATATTATCTGTTTTGGTTACAATAAAAATATTGGTGTCAATTGCCAGTATTTGGGGGCAGATTATACAATCCTTACACTGGTGAGCATTTAGGCCTTGTCTACACTGGAGATTTCAGTCATTGGTGATCTGATACTGGTATTACTATTTGCACTGGTGCACCCAGCGTGAAACAGCTGAATCAGTGCAAATGGCAGTTAAGTCTGTCTATGCTAGTGGTTTTCCACTGGTCTGTAGCTACAACAGTGACCAGCCACCAATGGCTCATATCACCTAGTGCATTAATGGGAGCATTTATGTGATAAAAATTGTTCAATCAGGCCCTTGTTACGTATAAACAATTGAGGTAAAATGTTGGGCCCACTGAATTCAACACAAAATTCCCATTAACTTCAGTGGAGCCAGGATTTCATCCCTGGTACATATAGAAGTTTTATGGTTTCACTTTCTATACAGATATAAAAAATAAAGAAGTGCTAGAGTGGTGATGTCATTTAAAATTCGTAAGTACATAAATAGTGCTTATGCGTGTTCTTGGTTTGGTAAAACTTGAGAATGAAAATGATCAGTCTTCTATCCCTTGTTAATCTGATCTATATAAACTAGGGCTATAGATTGAACCAGAAGAAATGCAGCACTGAATCATCTATGATGTTTGTCAACCAATGCATATTGTAATTTGCCATTTACAGACTTTTTAGACAGTTTTTTCCAAACATCTAGAGCAGAACTCCTCATACAATAATTATTGCTTCACAGGTTTTTTCATGTTTTGAAAATCATGATAAAGCCACCTTATTATGAAAACAAATTCCTCTAACACGCTATCTAAAATAGTTACAGAAATAAATTCTGTAAGTTTTGATGTTTAAGGCTCATACGTCTCTAACTTCGATCCTCTATTTCCTCTGTTGCCATGTTAATTCTCTTAAGAAGTGTTACATGGTCTGAAACACAATTTGTAAAGATCACAATCAAACAATTCATTCTGCCGGCCGACTTGCTACTTCCTGTCAATTTCCCATGTAGTTGAGTTCTGCCCCCATATTGTTCCCCTAATAACCTTGACAACGAGTGTGGTGAGGCCAATGCAGGAGTATATCCACTAAATAAAGGTATGAATTCCAATAATATACTTTAAAGCTAATATATTACCTGAAAGACTTCAGAGTGTTAAAAATGTGTGCTCCTACATGACTAAGCCTACTACTGTAAACTACAATTTATTCCTGTTCAATAAGACAGATTTATTTACAGACCTGGGTAGATCTATTTGGTTTTGGTTGTCAGATAGCACAGTTATTTCTTAGGATTAATATTTTTCAAGAAAATAAAAGGTTTAAAGAATCACTGAAACTAGTGGCCATCACTCGCAGGGCTACAATAATAAAGGCTTAAGTCTCAGTGATCATTCAGGTGGTTTTATTACTTGATACGATACTAATAGCCAATGAGACCATTCACTTTAATGCATAAATTTGTCTATGTACCAAAAAAAACCCAAACCCAAAACAATGCTCCCTCTCAAACCCAGACTTCGTAGCTAAAATATTTGTATTTAACTAACCCCAGAGGCAAGACTATTATTAATGGTGAATACTATGGCAGTTTTGTATGGACATTTCTGATTCATTTCTGTTTTTTTAATTGTATATAGTCATTGTTGTAGCAGCTCCAACAGCCAGGACAGGCACTTCAGTTTAAATCCAATTAAAATAAAATGTAGACCCATCACATCATGGGATAGGGAAGTCAGTGATTATATTGGAATAGTGCTCGGTTCTGGGCACCTTGTTATCAGAACGATACAGACAAATAGGATGGCATTCATACAAGAGCAATAAAAATGGTTGCGGGAACTACCTGACTTGAACTGCAATGAAAAATTAATTGTATGGGGTAGTTTCGCTACATGTTAATTATGGGCACAAGCATGCAAACACTTATTAGGGTGTGTGCACATATCTTTATTCACACACTAAGTTCCAGTAAATCCTACCCTTGAATGAGAGAACACCACTATATCAGCTCATGTGTCACCTATCTTCCCTCCAGCTAGCATAGGGGACACAGCCAAGGGAGAGAGGTTTGGCTACACTATCTCTAAGGCCTGGCAACACCCATTAGCATTTGGGTGTTGGGGTCATAGGCAGCCAGCACAACATAAGCACTTAAATTGCACCACGAGATTAGATGGGCACAGAATTATGTGCTTCCTCTTTTCCTTAGCTGTGAAGAGTACTGCTCCGCTACTGCTCAGAAACTGGACTTTTGTGTGCAGGAACTCGCCTATGATGGCTATATCTACTTTTTTAAGGTTAGTGTGGCTGCAGTTAGCGGAGCGGTACTGGCATGCCATTCCTTGACTGCCTAAAAGGATGTCTCAATACACTTAGAGCTCAGAAGAGATTTCAGGGGCCTCCAAAAACAGAAGACAGTACAGGCTCTGATTAGTGATTTATTATTTTATTTTTGCCTGGGCCCATCAAAGCTTTTGTGACAAGTAAAGGAACAGCTTATTCACCGTGAAGCACTGTATTCTGTGTTAGTAAAAATATTGAGTGTGAATTTGCATTTTTGTATTATGTCTGTGGTCAATTTTCTTTTAAACTTCTAAGACTGCTGTACGTATCACCACAATCAGTGACGATCATCATCAACAACTTAGTTACACCACAGCATGTTCTCTAAATCTTTTGTGAGAGGTTTGAAAAAATATATTTGAGCATAAAAACTATTTAGAGAGAAATTTAGAAAATCTGTTATGAGACTAAAGCCTCTACTTTCTGTTTAAGGAAGATGCTTTTGTTACAAGTGCACACACTACCTGACATTAGCAACTCAAAGATACCTGATTCTCAGAGCCTACTATCATACTTCAAATAGTTTTGAAGTATCATTCTCTCTGCACTTACATATATTGCATCTGTACCAAGTGACCCTAATGTTCAGTATATCTTTGACTGAGTTCTATCTTCAGTTATGCATGAACAGCTCCCACTGAAATCAAAAGTTAGTTGCACGTGCATTTCTGAGTGCTGAACTTGGTACCACACTGAGCATTCAGTATATAACAATATTGGTCTCAGTCTTGAAAACACTTACATGTGTGTAAATACACTCACATAAGTAGACACAATGAGGTCAATGGGACTACTTCCCTGAGTAAAATTAAACATACTTAAGTGTTTGCAGGATCAGGGCCATTATGAGTAAAGAAATATTTTGAAATAGAAGATAGATATCTTTCTATTTTAATGCTTTAACTTTCATTATCCTAAAGTAATTCTGAATAATAAAACAATTCAGCCTCATAAGGAGTATAATACTTAAATGAAGGGAAAAGGTTAACATTACAGTCCCCCAAATACTGTAATGTTAACCTTTTCCCTTCATTTAAGTATTATACTTAAATGGGGGGGACTCAGGGGGGAGGGGGAATTGTGACAAGGTGATCTATCTCTATAAATGAGATAGATTAACAGACTCCATGCACAGGTGCAGCAAATCACTAAATGTCACCTGAGACTCAAGAAGACAGATAAAAAACAGGAACCTCAGAAGAGTCAGGCTAGCCAGGGAACAAAAAGCTGACTAGCAAGCCTAATGTCGTTTCAGAATAAGATCTTTATGGGAACTTTTGTTGCTATGGCAATGGTATTTATACTAAATACTAAGATAAATGAACTAGAGTGCCTAGCATTAAATGAGGATATTGATATAATAGGCATCACAGAAACTTGATGGAATGAGGATAATCAGTGGGACACAGTAATACCTGGGTATAAAATACATAGTAATGAAATTAGGTTATGCTGGCAGGGGAGTGGTATAATATGTTAAAGGAAGCATGGAGTCAAATAAGGTAAAAAAACTCAAATGAAATAAACTGCACCATAGAATCTTTATGGACATAATTTCCATGCTTGAATACAAAGTGTAGAGCACTACTGACCACTTGAACCAGGATGGTGACAGTGATTGTGAAACACAAAGGAAGGTTGGAGAGGCTACAAAAGCAGAAAGTGCAATAATAATGGGTGACTTCAACTATCTTCATATTAACTGGGTAAATGTCACCGTAGGGCATGATGCAGAAATAAAATTTCTAGACACCATAAGCTGCCTGCTTCCTGGAACAGCTAGGATAACATTTAACTTCTAAAAGGGGAACTACACAAAAATGAGGATGCTCATTAGATAGAAATTAAAAGGAGCTGTCACAAGGATTTAGTGCCTGCAAGCAGCACTGGGACTATTTAAAAACACCCTTGTAGCAAGGCAGTCTGGTTCCCTGCCACCCTGGAGAATGATGAGTCTCTCTGGACGCCAAAGTGGGCAGAGCCAGCGAACCCTGAGCTTGCCCCTCAGAGGTCAAGACGCAGGACAGGAAGTATAAAAGCCCAGTCCCGGAACTCAGTTGAAAGACAGCCACCGGAGAGGCCAGAAACATGTGGCAGAACTCCCAGCTGGGAGACCACAGCGATCGGCGGCCGACCCGAGGACTGGCCAGAGCAGCCAATGCCTGATGCTAGCCCGAGCCCAGAGATGCTGCCAAGCTTGCTGTTTGCCAGTTACCCCGAGGAGCTGCCAAGCTAACCGTGCACCAGTTATTCTGAGGAATTCATGGTGTGTGATCCCTTGGAGGATGTCGGCCGGACCCAAGTACCTCTAGAAGTAGGAAGTAGCCCAGGGGCAGCCGATCCTAGTCTGGCTGTAGCACTGCCAGAGCCAATGTCAGTGTGTTGCGGCGAGGATCCCCACTTACATAGCAGCAGGTCTTCTGCCGCTGCTCGGGCCCTGAGCTGGGACGCAGTGGAGTAGGTGGGCCAGAGTCCCCTCTGCCACCCATCTCGCGGGTTGCAGTCTCCCCCTCTCCCAGGCTGCTCGGAGCCAGGAGCCTGGGTTGCTAGTGAACTGTTTGCTCAGCCCCTGCCTGAAGGCCTGAGCTACTGACTGTTTGTTGCCCCGCCTTGACCCAGGGCCTGGGCCGGGCCTTGCTATTGAACTCTTTGCTCAGGCAGGCTAATTCCCTGACACACCTGACAGAAGTAGCGAGGCGGTCTGGTTCCCCGCTGCCCCGGAGAGTGATGAGCCCCGGCTGAACTTGCTTACACACCCTAATAGAGGCTCAGACTAAATGTATACCTCATATCAGAAAAGACAATAGGAGGACCAAGAGAACCACAATGGCTAAACAGCAGAATAATGGAGACTGGTAGAGGCAAAAAGGCATCCATTAAAACTTGGAAGTCAAATCATAGTAAGAATAATAGGAAAGAGCACAAGGTCTAGGATGTTAAGTGTAAAAGTATAGTAAGCCAGGTCAAGAAAGAATTTCAGAAACAACTTGCTAAAGACACAAAAACTAAAAGAAAGAACATTTTTAAGTACATCAGATGCAGGAAGCCAGTCAAACAGGCAGTAGGGCCACTAGATGACAAAGGAGCACTCAAGGAAGACAAGGCCATTGCAGAGAAGCTAAATTTATTCTTTGCATTGGTCTTCACTGCAGAGGATGTGGGGGTACTTTGCCCCTTCACCCCTCCTCCCCCAACCTCGCTGCTCCTTCATATCCCCTCTGGTGGGGCGAGTCCCCCTCCTTACGCTGCGTGGAGAACCAGCCCCCAATCGGAGTGCTCAGCTCACCAGCAGCCTGGCCAGCAGGCTCCTTCCTTCCCCCACTGTCCCGGCTATTATAGTACCCCAGAAAAACCCAAGACCCTCCGGCCTAGGGCACTGGCCAGAAGGAGCCTAGCCCTGCATGTGCCAAAGCCCCACACTGGCACAGGGAAGCCTCTCCACCCCTCAGCTAAGCTCTGGAGTGGTGTGGGGGGGGGAAAGCAATTTCCAGCCTGTACAAGTCCCGACCCCAGGGAGTGAGAGGGTTCTTCCTTCCCCGGGCATCCTCCCCTGTTGAGCCACCTCTCTGTCTGGGTGCACTGAAGCCCCTGTAGTCAGATTCCCTGGGCCCTGGTGCACAATGCATCCTTAGGGCTTAACCCCTTCCTGCACGCGCTGTAACCAGGGGATAGGAGGAAGCTGGGTTATGTCAGTGGCCAGCAGCAGCCTAGAGGTGTTAGCTGCCTTTAGACACTGTGCAGGTAGGAAGGGACAAGCTGCTTCCAGCCACAGGGTTGCGGGGTGGGGGGAAAGGGGTGAAGAGATGAGCTCTGCAAAGACATGGGCCAGCTCATCCCCATCCCACCTCCTCTGTGACTGGAAGCAGCTCCTGTCCCTTCCCTCCCACACAGTACCAAAAGGCTGCTGCTGGCCACATTCTGAACCCTGGCAGAAATCCGGAGAAGGGAGCATGTGACCCTGCATGGCCCCTCCCACATGTTGCCTCAGGAAGACATGGCGCCAGGTACCAGGAGAGGCGGGTCTGTCCTGAGGGCCCAGTCAGGAATGGAGGGTGGAGAGCGCCGGGCAGGGAGGATTGGATCAGTCAGTCACGCCCCCATGTGAGAGAGGTGTGAGGGAGGGAGGGAAGGTGTCACCTCTCCTGTGTGAACCCTAAAGCCTTAAAGATAAGAAGAATCCAGCTACACAGTATTTCTTTTTAACAGGGGCTCAGTCAACTTGATGTTAATTTAAATGTTTGTACTGCATAGTTTTGATTGATTTCTGTTGAACTTGCTTGAAGATGAATAATTTTACCAGGTGTTCTATATTCAGCATAGGGAAATATGTTCACCCAAATTCAAGCAGTCTTCAAAGTCCCAAAATACAGTTCATCTATACAAACCATATTCACCTCTGGTGTCAGTCCTGGGGCCTTTCTTCTGTCCTAGCTTTCTTTTTGCCAAGTAGTCACTGCAGTCCTTTCTAGCTGGAGTGATTCCTGCTCTTTCAGCAGGAACTCCCCAGTCTTTCTACATGGAGTCCTTTTCTCCCTAGAAGAGGATCCCCAAAATTCTCCTGGGGCCATCTATTCTCTGGTCAGGATAGGTCAGAAGGCAAACCCCTCTTCTGCTCCCTGGTCCTTCAGCCTTCTCCAGCCCCGGTCTTTGGCTCTCTTTCTTGGACCTCAATTTAGAACTTTCCTAGATGCTGCCCTGCTCCACTAATCAGGTCCAGCTGTTCTGTCAGAGGAGAACTGGACCCACTATCCTTAAAGGGACCTGCCATCCTGTGACAAATACATTTTAGCAATATTACAGTTCATATACATTTATACACCATACTGAACATGTATGCCCAACTCCTCAAAGATCTTTAGGCACCTAGCTTCCATTGATTTCAACTGAAGTAGGCACCTAGTTACTTTTGAGGATCTGGGCCATAATTACTAAATTATTAAAAACTGAAGTTTTATAGTCATGACACTGCTTATGCAGCTAGAAATTACTTTCTTTGAAAATATATTAGAAGTAGACTTTTATACAGAAGAAAGAATGCTACTTTTTACCAAAAAGAACAAAAGGAATTATTACTGTTTCTGCAAAAGCAAGCCAAAGCCTGCACAATGCTGTTCTGAAGAAGGTTTGGATACATCGCTCAGTTATCCTACTGTGACTTTTTTTAATTAATTATTTTTTTCCAAGTCATCAGTGGTAATACATTGAGAAAATTAACCACGTTTTACAAATTCAAGACCGATTTTAGAGTTGTTTATATTGTTTTGTTTTGTACGATGGGCTCTATAGTGTTAAACCCCTCAAAGGAAAGGCCTTACGGTTCTATTGTAAAATACTACAGGAATATTACTTCATTATTTCAGGTCCACTAATTTGTAATTAATCCAAGGAAAAATGGAGAGCAAAAACTGAATCTGAAGTGCAAAAGTAAAGATTAGAGTTTTTCCTAGGACAGTTTACTTCTACACCAGTGAAAGAACCTCTTTGGAATAAGTTAATGCTCTATAATTGCATCCTATTTAAACAAGGAAGGTTTTTGTGAACTCAAGGCACAACTCAAGTATGTCAGAATATCACAGTTCAGTAGTCTTTAGTATCCATTTTAAGCTATGTAAATGATTTCTGATGGGACTCTATTGTGGAGACGAATGCTTGTTCTCATATTAGTTTTGTGAAGAGTGTAATAGATTAGCATTTTACAAATAATAGCTTGGTGCTCTAGTAGTATTAAATATGCCATTTGGCACTATATGCTTAAGACTTGCAGCTTGCTTCTTATAATTTTTCTGTTGTGCAAATCAGAAGAAATAGTGACCGGCATTTTATAGTAGTGTAAAACATGCTGTATTCTATGAAGTGAAATAGAAACACATAGTATCATGGTTGCCACACATCCTCTAACTCAAGAAGCAGGATTTTCAAACTGTGGCCAGCTTACTGCCTGTAATTCACAAACCATTGGTTGATCATGTACATTGGCTGTGCTCCTCTTTTACAGGTGCTTCTTCAGACACCCCAGGGTCAATGAAGAGCCT
Source organism: Dermochelys coriacea (assembly GCF_009764565.3). Lineage (NCBI taxonomy): Eukaryota > Metazoa > Chordata > Testudines > Dermochelyidae > Dermochelys > Dermochelys coriacea. The sequence goes on from NC_050068.2 coordinate 150,592,787, forward strand.
GAATGCCTGAGGGAGACAGCTATAAAGGAGAAGGAGCAAGCCTTGGGCCATTGCAACTATAAGAGAAAGAAGAGTGTGTGGTGCTGCACCCCATATTCTTCATAGTGATATTATTATCATATGATTATGACATAATTATGGTGTATTTTATGCAAGATAAGTCAGGTGAGGGGTCATTGGAAAAGTTATAATTTGCTGAATATGATTATCCTATGTGTATGCATATATCATTTTTGTATCTGAAGTTATGAATATTGACTATGCATCTGTATTCCAAATGTAGTTAAACCTGGGTAATGCCCACAAGACAAGATGCTTTCAGTCTAGATGGTGGGTGGGGAAGGGCCTATCCAGAGCAATGGGCCATTAGGAAAAAACAATAGGTCTTAAGAGAAGCTTATCTCCCACTTGGTGATGAGATTTCCTAAGAACACACCAAACATCCTCTGAGTAATGGCTGCTATGACTCTACAAGGACATGTGATCAGACCACATGATTCTGGACTCCATCTTGGGATGTCAGTATTTTTTTTTCCCACAGACAGGTCTGAAAATCAAAGCTTTGAAACAAAGGGTTCTCACTATATACAAAAGCTATATAAGGCAGGTAGTGACATCATCTGGTGTTCTTCACTCCAAAACACAAGACGACTCCTGGAAACACCTGAGGAACAAAGACTGAACTGGTAGAAGTGCTGGACCCAGGCTAAAGGGATTTCTAGCCTGTAAATGAAACACATGGGGATTCCAAGCTATAAAGTGAGTGCAGCTTGCCCCTTAAAAATCTGCAGCCTGCTTATATCATCTCTTAGGGTTAGAATCTGCTAATTCATATCCAATCTATTTCATGTATCAAGCTTAGTTGGCATTTTTTGTTTATTTGCTAAGTAACCTGCTTTGATCTGTTCGCTATCACTTATAATCACTTAAAAATCTATCTTTTGTAGTTAATACACTTGGTTTTGCTTTATCTAAACCAGTGAGTTGGAGTGGAAATCATAGCTCAGGGGCAAAGGCTGTTGCATATTCCTCTCCACAATGAGGGATGGGGGCGAACTTTACGAGCTTATGCTGCACAGTTCCCTGTGCAGCGTAAAATGGTATATAGATATATATAAAATGGGTTTATACTCCAGAGGGGATGTGGGCCTGGGGAACTGGGAATGCCTTAGCTGTAGCCTTCCTATGCAGGGGCTGGTCAGAGAGCCTGCATGTAACTGCAGTTGGGTGTTTACCTACCTGTATGTATGCTTGTGAAAGTGCAGGCTGGAGGGCTTTGCAGCTTGTCACAGCAGCACAATGTGAGAGGCAGCCGGGCTGGTGGATCAGTGGTACCCCAATTCCAGGTGGCACCCCGGGGGGAACCTGTTACAAAGTGGGTGCTTGCATCTCCAAGAGGAAAAGATATGCAAGTGGTACCAAAACTTGGGGACAGAATTAGGTGCTTCCTCAATGAGATAGTTCAGAGAAGCGAAGAGGTGTTTGGGAGCAGGGCAGATAGTGTAAAAGCAGGAGACCCAGAAGACAAGGGACACCAGGGTGGAAAAAGGGGGCTGGAGACTAGTAAGAGAAGAGGGTAAAAGAGGGATTGGACAGGTTAAGGAAGCATGAGACTAGGCACAGAATAGGTGTTGATGAGATTGGAACAAACATATGTAATGTGGCAAGGGAATGAAGAGAAAAAGGAGACAAAGGGATTGATTAACTAGTGGGAAAGGAAATTACAATAGAAGCTCAGAGTTACGAACTGACGAGTCAAACAGACCTCGTTTGGAACCAGAAGTATGCAATCAGACAGCAGCAAAGACACACACAAAAAAAGTAAATACAGTACAATGCTGTGTTAAATGTAAGCTACTAAATAAAAGGAAATTTTAAAAAATTTTTAATTTTTTTTTTAAATTTTAAATTTAAATTTTAAATTTTAAAAAAATTGACAAGGTAAGGAAAGTGTTTCTGTGCTTGTTTCATTTAAATTAAGATGGTTAAAAGCATCATTTTTCTTCTTCATAGTAGTGTTTCAAAGTTGTATTTCATTAATGTTCAGTTGTAAACTTCTGAAAGAACAACCATAACATTTTGTTCAGAGTTAACATGTCAGAGTTATGAACTACCTTCATTCCCGAGGTGTTCATAACTCTTAGGTTCTACGGTAATTTGATTTAATGTTAAATGTACACACAAAGTTCACCAAAGATGGTAGGTTCATGAATGAGACTGATTGGAAAGGGAGATGTTCCACAAGAAACTTTAAGAAAACACCATGATAAAGTTTTAAAACCCTTTCTCTAGGAAATGGGGGTCAATGTACATAATGCTTCTAAGCAGTTTGGAGCATAAAAGTGAAATGAAGCTCCATGGTTTCATCATAAGTTGATGACCTAGTCCTCAGGCTTTCACTTCCAGGTTAAAAGGGGGGGAACAAAAGCAAAGAAAGGAAGTAGTCAGATGGTGTGCTGTCCTAAATTCCCTGTAAGGCACATGGCCGTGCACCAGCCTATTTAGCACCACCCAGGCGCTTAGGGAAGCTGCCCAGGGACTGGCCGGGGGAGGGGCTCCACTCTCCCAGCCTCCAACCTGCCATGGCTGAAGAGATCATCCTACGGCTCGGTCCTGCCCACTGCTAAGGCGCCCCTATGTGGCCCGAACCCAGCCACGGCTGGGGCAGCGTGGCCCAAACTCAAACAGCCTGGCTGGAACCCAGCTGCAGTCGGCATAGCCCAGACCAGACCCAAGTGGTCTGGCCCGGACCCAGCCGCAGCTGGCGTGGCCCAGCCCAGAACTACCACAGCGCCCCTCCCCCGGCTCAAACCCAGTCCCAGCTGGACCTGCCAGGGCCGGAGAAGGGGTGCCTATCCTGCAGCCCCAGCCCCAGAGGTGCCACAGTGGGGACAGGTGCCTTTCCCCCCATCCCAGGTGCTCCTGAGGTGGAGGTGGGGGGAAAGAGTCTCCCTGCCAGAGCACCCTACTGCACCCCAAACCCCTCATTCCTGGCTCTACCTCAGAGCCCCACCTCCAGCCTGAGCCCCTCCCACACTCTGAACTCCTCGCCCCCACCCCCACCACATGAATTTTGTTACGTGCACCAATATGAAGGTCTTGTGTCACACATCACCTCCATATTGGTGCACATAACAAAATTCATTCCACACACGGGTGGGAAAAATTAAGAGGGAACACTGGTGCTGTCTCAAAAATGGAGCTGCATTTCTCCTCAGTAGTGAATGAATACACTTCAGTGATTGGAAACTTTGTTCAACTGAGTCCAAGTGCTTTGAGGTCCAGAATGAAAAACATTCAATCAAGACAAAATTGTTCTTTTTCCCAGACACTGCACAATTTTTACCCAGACGGAAGGTGCTAACAGAATTGAAGAGCCCTACTATAAAATGGCAAGATGCTAGCTAGATCATGGGGTGGGAAGGATTGAAGACAAAATTCTGAAGTGTAGGGATGGGATAGAACAAGTTTGACTGGAAGCTCCCTGTGGGGAAAGTAGGTGGAGGTAGGGTGTGTGTGTGTGTGCGGGTGTGTGAGGGGGGAAATCAAGAGACTGAGGGCGAATCTGAGCCTAAGATGGGGTGGGAGTTGGACAGTGGATTGGGGTGGAGGGAGGTTAGTAGGAATGTAGAGGGGAGATCTGCAGATTAGAGAAGGGGGAAATTACCCATCTATTATAGTTTGGTCCTGGACCTTAGTCCCTAATGGTTGAGGACCTTTGGGAGCAAGGTCTGGCTAGAGTTCATTTCTCCTAGGAATCAAGGCTTGAATTCACAAAGGCACTTAGGCACTGTAATTGCTGAATGCTATGGCACCTAACTTTTAGGCACCTAGAAAAAACAACAGGAACTACGCTGCAATCCACAAAACCTGAGTTAAACACCTAGACTCCTATGCAATGAACAGGGTGAGACAAGCACCTAAGAATGGGATCACAACAGCCAGAAATGCCAGGTAGGAAGCTACTTAAAATAGCCAATGGGAAATGCCAACTGTGTGTCCTAAATCCTGCCACTCTAATGAAGAGAAATGCCTATGTCCAGGCTGCAAGGAAGCATCTCTCTGTTAGCTATCCACGAATGGAACCCCATCTCCTGAAGTCAAGCAGCTTAGATGCCTAAGTAGCTTCTTGCGGGAATGACTTAGACACCTGCCTCGTTCTGCACAAAACAGCTGAAGCAGGAAGCACTGACCTTCTAACTTTTAGCCCAGTGCTTAGAGTGCTCACCTGGGATGTGGGCCTGAGAGGGACACATGATTTGAACAGGGTTCTCCCTCCTCTTGGGAGCGTACTCTAACCACTGGGCTCTTCTGATGTGGGGCTCCCTCAATCTCTCCTGTTTAAGCTGTTCCACTGCAGATAAATAATGAGTGATTGGAGCAAATGGACTGGACTCAGGGGAGAGACACAGAATACTACTCTGTTAGACTGGTGGTTAGAGCCCCCATCTGGGTCCAATGAGAACCTAATGAGGTCCAGCTGTCAGTTGCTCCCGCCAGGACCAACAGCTCATAGGGTAGGTCAGGTTTTTTCCTCCCTTCCAGGGAGGCTAATGCCATCCTCCCCTTGCAAATTACTATTACAACATTATTGCTGGGGAGGGGTACCTACACCCTGTCACACATGTATTGCTTGCATATACCTCAACTGTTATTTAATCCAATGGAGTTCTGAGTTCGTTGTTCAGCATGGTCACAGAACCAGAAGACTTAGTTTTGTATATTATTTCTCAGCTTCTTAAATTAACACAGAAGATTTCAGCTTTAGTCAAAATAAAGATTTCAAATCTAGCAGTGGTATGCAAATTATGGGTATTTCCAAGGTCTCTATTTGTCCCATCCCAATTTGCTTTTCAGTGCTGATATGTTGAGAGATTCCACTGTGGGATGTATCTTGTTTTCTCTGATATCTAAATTATTTATTTGTAGGTGATTGAGCTGAATTTCACATCTGAAACTGAAAGGGTCAGATGTCTGCTATCATTATGACAAGAAACCAGCCATTACAGAGATTTAGTTTGGATTACTCCCCTATTTATTGAGTTAGCTACAACCTGTCTTTAAAATTTCTATTTGCTAAATGACTTAAGCCATCAAATATGTTAAAATGTCATTTATGTGAACAATACATTTCAAGATGAGATAGTTAATGACTAATCTCAATAAATCTCCAACAATGTTCTTGTCTGGACAGTATTATGGCTGAATTCATAGATTCCAAGGCCAAAGGGGGCCATTGTGATCATCTAGTCTGAACTCCCATATAACATAGGCCATAAACATGCCCAAAATAATTCCTAGAGCATGTCTTTTAGAAAAACATCCGCTCTTGATCTAAAAATTGTGATTGATGGAGAATCTTCAAAAAAGAACTAGATAAGTTCATGAAGGATAGGTCCATCAGTGGCGATTAGTCAGGATGAGCAGGGATGGTGTCCCTAGCCTATGTTTGTCAGAAGCTGGGAATGGGCGACTGGGCATGGATCATTTGATGATTACCTATTCTGTCCATTCCTTATAGGGCACCTGGCATTGGCCACTGTTGGAAGACAGGATACTGGACTAGATGGATCTTTGATCTGACTCAGTATGGCCATTCTTATGTTCTTAATCCACCACGACCCTTGGTAAACTTTTTCAATGGTTTATTACCCTCACTGTTAAAAATGTACATCTTATTTACAGTCTGAATTGTTAGCTTCAACTTCCAGCCATTGGATCATGTTATACCTTTCTCTGTGAGACTGAAGAGTCCCTGATTAAATATTTGTTCCCCATGTATATACTTACAGTCTGTGGAAGTCATCCCTAAACCTTCTATTTGCTAATCTAAACAAACTGAGCTCTTTGAGTCTATCGCTCTAATCCCTTAATCATTCACGTGACTCCTCTCTGAGGCCACTCCAATTTATCAACATCCTTCTTGAATTGTGGGCACCAGAACTGGACACAGTATTTCAGCAGTGGTCACACCAGTGCCAAATATAGAAATAAAATAACCTTTCTACACCTACTCAAGATTCCCCTGTTTATGCATTCCAGGATCATATTAGCCACAGCTTCACACTGGGAGCTAACATTCAGCTGATTATCCATCACAACCCCCAAATCTTTTTTATAGTCACTGTTTCCCAGGATACAGGTCCCCATTCTGTAAGTATGGCCTACATTCTTTGTTCCTAGATCTATACATTTAGATTTAGCCATATTAAAATGAAATTCAGGCTGCATAGACATCTTGCTTGGAGTCTTCAGTATTACAAAATATGTACACACCTGATTTAGCCTGAGAAAGATTTGTGTCTGTGAACACATGCATGCATGCACACCCTGGGCCTGTATCTATATCTGATGAGAAAACCTTTAAGAAGAATATTAAGACAGACTATAACCAAGCCATATTACCAAGCATAGGCATGGAGGTACCAAGTAACTGTTCCTCATCATGTATATCTCTATTGTATCATATAGAATTTCCAGACTAGTAACCATTTCTCTATACCACAGATATTTTTAATGCAATCAAACAGAAATTATTAAAGCAAGAATCTGTACCTGCTAACAGTACATCTACTAGTATATCTTCAGTGGTAGGATTTTTGAAGGATATGATGATGGAAGAATGACGACCAATACAAGTACTTATGCTAGCTGGTTCCATTGGCTGAGGGATAAGACCAACCCCAGACAGATGAAATATCCACTCATTAAGCTGTGGGAAAAGAAAAACATTGATATTAGAAAAAAGCAGCCTCCACATTGCACATCTTACTAAAGCTCACTGAAGATCATTTTCTGTTGTTCTGGTTGTATACTTGTGGAAGAAATGTCCAACTTTTTCTTTATTTTTCTCCCTTTACGCTTAGATTTTATCTATTCTAATCATTGATCTCTTGGAAGAAATAGATCCAATGGTCTAAAAGCTTAATGTAAAGAAGGACACATTGTGAATATAGTGGCAAGAAGTCCAGAGAAAGAATACAGATCACTGATATATAAGGGATAACAGAAGAATCACATAAAAAAAACTAACACCGTGACAGTAAACGCCAGAAAGGATTATAAAGAACAAAGAGATACATGTGTTTAATACATTTCATATTTGTGTTTATACATCAACAGCATGGAGACTAAGAGAACAGGGAGTCAAAGGAGCAATTAAGGAGGATAAAGACATTGCAGATAAATGATTTATTTGCATCAGTCTTCATTACATAGGATGTTATGGGAGATACTTGTCCCAGACCTATTCTTTGCAAGTAATAAGACTGAGCACTGATAATGATCAAGGTGTACAAAGAGAAGACCCTCAGACAAAATGAGAAATTAAATAGAAAAAGGACTGGATAGTCCAAGAGTTCTGAAGGAATTTAAGAATGAAGTGGCTGAGTTAACAAAATTATACACTATTTCATGTAAATGGGACTTGAGGGCAATAGTTGTACCTAACTTTTTTTTTTATTAAAGGTACTGGGGTGAAAATGGGAGTTACAGACTGCAATACTTCAGCAATATGTAAATGGTTAAAAATAATTTAAAACAGAATTATAAAATGCCTAGATTAATATGAGATGAGAGAGAGAAACAAACCACCATTGCTTCTGTAAAGGAAAATTCTTTAAGTATGTGAACAAAATAAGTGGATAAAAAAAGAAGCTGATGAAATAATGTATCTGTATTTTTAAAAGCCTTTGCAAAGTCCCTCACCTGAGCCTATTAATGCAACTCATTAGTTATGAGGTAAAAAAAGAAAGAAAGAGTAGGAGAAAATGATCAACTTTCCACAGGACAAAATGCTAACATCAGGATGCTTTCTATTTTTGTATTAGAAACTTTACTGTTTAATATATTTATTAGTGAACTAGAAAAGGGGATGAATAGCAAGATGGCAACATTTGCAGAGGACAAAAAAATTATTTACATTAGTCAAGACTGTAGAAGACATTCATAAACTTCTTAAGTACCTAACCAAGCTAGATGAATGGATAAGCATGATGACAGATGAAATTCACTGTTGACAAATGCAATAATTCTCATAATTATTGCAAAGAATTGTTTGAGTTATTTGTACGTATACATTATGGGGTTTAAAATATACAATAATCACTCAGGAAAAACACATGGGCCTCACTGTGGACAGCTCAATGAGAACTGCTTAATGAGCAATGGTGGACAAAAACAAAATATTGTAAAGGATGTACAAGATATGGAATAGAAAATAAAGAATGAAAATATCACACTAATATAAACCACTGGTACAGCATGATCTGGAGTATTGTGGTTAGTTCTGGACACTATCTGAATAAAGATATAACAGAAAGTGTGGGGAATAGGGTAACAAATACGTAGAAATATTTTATATAAAGTGAAATTGAAAAGATTGGGTCTGTTTAGAGAGGAGATGAATAAAAGGGGACATGGAAGTTACACCCAATATAGAAAGAAGGTAACACTGGGTGCCCTTACTTAAGTTTTATAAGCAATGGGATATTCAATTAAATTGAAAATAAAAAGAAAATTAAAGCTTATTAAAGGAAAGATTTTTTGTACAAGACATAATTCATCTATGGAACCCAATGTCACAGATAATCATTGGGGTCAAAAATTTAGGAGGATTCAAAAAAGGATTAGATCTTTATATAGATGTGAAGAACGTCCATAGTTACATAAATTAGAATATAAAAAAATTGATTTTTGTTTTCATTTTAGTAAGGGATATAAATCCCCTTTCCAATCCAAGGCATAATTTCCATTATTCTAATAAAAGTTAGGGAGAAAATCCCCCATATGGTCAGGTTATTTCACAATTGTGCACCTCATACAGGCGGCTCTCAGAGACAGCATAATGGATTAGATGGACCACTGGTCTAATCCAGTACAGAAATTCCTGTATTCCTACTCCTAAAAGATAAAACACACATCGGGTCAAGTTTACCCCTGGTGTAATTCTACTACCAAGAATGAATATACTCTATTTCCTTTGAATTTAGTAAACTACTTCCCTTTATCCCCACATTATAAGCCAACATATCCACATGAGGGTGAAGGAAATGGCAAATAAAAGTATTCCTTCCTGCCAAGAATAAATTATAAGGTAGAAAAACTTTAATATCTGGGGTAACTCAGGTGTGGAATCAGATTGGACTGTCTGGAAGTGAAGATTATGAAATCAAAATGTATTTAGATATTGCTGACTTAAACATAATGTAGCTCTGTTTCAGTTATAAATCTGTGGACACCTTTCTCAGCCTCTGACAAGAAGGCAGGGGTTATCATTAAAAAGATTTTGTTGCAATTTGGGAGAGTACCCAGAGCAGCTCTTTGGGAAGCTTCTTTGCAATCATAGAAGAAACTGACTGGAACGTTCCAAAGGCAGCAGTTATAATGAACATGTGACATGCAACATCCATTGGGGGTCATGCTCCATCACTGCCTCAAGAAGCCAAAAATCTTCAACAGCTTGAAGGAGTATTGCCATCGCACACTACAGAGCTGAGACATAACAGCCTGAATTTTGGCAGATGACATATTTAGAGAAGCATATGTGCTATACATTGTTGAGATAGTTCTGTAACTACTTGTTATGATTGGTACAAATGCATGACCCTTACTGGAGTCTTGCACCAGTCCATAACTAACAGCAAAACAAAACATAAAACCCAAAATTTGAGTCCAATTAAACCTTAAGTTTGCTCATCCTCATTTATATGGCAAAAACATAAGAACAGCCATACTGGGTCAGACCAAAGGTCCATTTAGCCCAGTATCCTGTCTTCTGACAGTGGCCAATGCGAGGTGCCCCAGAGGAAATGAATACAACAGGTGATACATCAAGTGAATACATCAAGTGATCCATCCCGTTGCCCATTCCCAGCTTCCGGCAAACAGAGAGTACAGACACCATCCCTGCCCAAGGCAAGAAGAAATTTTAAACTAAACTTCTTCCAGACCCAGTCAAAGCAGTTTGTTTGTACACCACCTCTCTCTTCATTTGTGGCAGGTAATTTTGCACACGCAGAGATAATCGTCCCACAATCAAATGCACTGTAGTTAGTCCTGTAGTCTGTGCTGCAGTGCTGAAAGCTGAGGTTTCAAACCCTATTGATGATACATGTTGGAGGGGTTGTTGCAGGTGAACAAAACAGAATTGATTTTGTTGAAAAACAAGAGAAGTTCCAGAGAGAAGAGCCACAAAAAAGGATTCAAGGACTAGAAAAGATGCCTTACAGCAAGAGACTGAAGAAGTTCAATATGTTTGATTTATGAAAAAGGATTGAGAAGTGACTCTATTATGGTATGTAGAGCTGGTTGGGAATTTTTTGACAAAATTTTTCATCAGAAAATGCCGATTTGTAGAAAGCAAATACTTTTGTGGGAAAGGATCAGATTCCACAAAACTTTCACTACAAAAAGGTGTCTCCTGTCCAGGATGGAATTTTGTGTTAATGGGAGAGTGACACCCACCCCAGAATAGCAGAGCAATTAAGGACACTGACCTAGCATGTGCAAGATATCAGTTTGAATCCCTGCTCTGCCTGATTTGGAGCAGGGACTTGAACCTAGGGAGTCTGACATCCCAGGCTGGAGCTGTTCCACTTTGTATCAAATAATTAAATATTCATTCGGCTTGACAGAGAGAGAATGACTCTGTAGCCTAGTAGTTAGAGCAATTCAGCTGGTATGTGGGAATGTCAGATTCAAGTCCCTGCTCCAATGAATATTTAATGTATAAGGTATAGAACAGCCCCAAGAGTACAGATTAAGAGACACCCACTCCAGAATACCCCACAGGTCTGGTGATTAGCGCACTCTCCAAATCAGACAGAACAGGGATTCCAGTCTGAGTGTCTGTCTGTTTCTTTTTCTGCAAAAAATGTCAAAAGGTCTTGGGTTTGCCCCAGTACAGAACAGGAACACTTTTTGAAAATTTGAAAATACTCATGGGACAGGAAAACCATTTTCTGCCAGCTCTATATACAAGTGTGACAGACTGACAATATCCTATAATATCCTGAACAAACCTTATGGAATTAACAAACTTTATTGAATTATGTTAAATCTTATTGAATTATGGGGTACATTGTATTAAAAATGCAATTGTGTATGTGTTATTGTGGCATTGTATGTACCTTCTCTAGTAGCAAAGGGGATGCTGGTAATGTATTTCTTTCATTATCAACCTTTGAAACTTACCCCCTGGAGAGAGATGCATATACTAGTGCAATCTGGGGTCTCCAGAGATGAACAGACAAAGAAAATACGTTTGGATAATTAGCCTGAGTTTAAACTGACTCTGGGTTTCTTCTTGATCGAACCAATGGACAGGATGACAGAGGGGCCAAATCTTTAGGGAAGAATTGGAAGGACTGGGCCTACTGAGGCCCCATAAGACTGGATGCTTGTTCTGAGCTCAAGCTGTGATGAACTTATAACCACAAGGAAAATTCTAGGTTGCAGGGTTGACAGACTGTTCCTGACAGAATCCATGTTGCAATTGGGATGATCTCTGGTAAGTTTAGTAGCATGTGTGTAGGTTCTTTTATTGTTTTTAATATGTTTTCTCTGTAATGCTTTGTACCTTGAGAATAAAATAGGCTTTGCTTAGAAAGAACTGTGTGCTTTTACACTTATCAATCTTTGAAGAGAAAACAAACAGGTCTGTTTAGGCAGACTGTCTTTGCTAGGAGCAATGCAGTGAAGGAAGGGAACTGCTCAGCATGAACATAACCCTGATGAGAAGGAAGTGAGACATAGGGGTCTTCACCCAAGAGAAGCAATAGCCGGGGAGCTGGAAGCTTGAGAGTGGGTGCCCTTGCCAGATCACTGAGGAGAAATACAGGTGCAATTACCCTGAACTGTGACTAAAAGTACCTTCCTAGGGAGGAAATACCACACAAAGTACTAAAGGGCACTTTAATCTAGTGGAGAAAGGCATAACAAAAACCAATGGCTAGAAGTTAGAAGCACACAAATTCAAATTAAAAATAAGACACAGATCTTTAACAGTAAGGATGATTAACCATTGGAACAAACTACTATGGGAAAGAGTGGATTCTTCATAAACCTGACATCTTCAAATCAGGACTGGATGCCTTTCTAGAAGGTATGCTTTAGTCAAACAACTTACTGGGCTCAATACTGGGGTAATTGGATGAAAATCTGTAGCCTATATTCTGGAGGAGGTCAGACTATCTAATGGTACCTTTTGGCCTTAAAATCTATTAAATTAACTGTTCCTCAACTGGTTTAGCCCAGCTCTAATGTGAACCCATGCCTGGTAAACTAGATATTGTAATTGATGCCCTGATCTACTGTGAATACAGGCCTGGTAAACTAGCTATCGTGTGTGTGTGTGTGTGTGTGTGTGTGTGTGTGTGTACGTAAACTATCAGTGAAGGAGAAGGTACACTTTTCATTCAGCTGTATAGAGGGTGTAGCCTATAAAGTTAGCTGTTAATAATGATTTATCTGATAGAAAATAAATCAGTTTCTTGTGTTAGTCCTATTTCTGCTCACTGAAATTGAAATGTTTAAAGATAAACCATGCTATCTTAGAAGGAAAGAGGCAAGTTTTCCTGGATTTTTGATTGCCTCTATTTTTGTGTTTCCAGCTGGGGACATTTTGGATATTCTGAACCTGATGTTCTGAAGTGCAGAGCACCCTTGGAAAAAACATCCTCAAGGTGTTTCAAGTTGGGAGCCAAAAAAAAATGAGGCATCCAAAATTAAAGGCCAAATTTTGTAAAAAAAAATTAGACCCCCCCCCCAACAAATCTACAGTTAAAAGAAAAGGTTTAGCTTGCATGTGAAATGGAAATCTAACAGGATGCAGAGGAAGAATATGCATTGCCCACTGCAACATATCAGGAGAAAAGAACTAAAAAAAATAACTCTAAGCAAGGAATATTTAACAAGATCTGTTGCAAAGCTCCACTTCTCTCCTGTGCTGCTTAGTACTATTAGCCTCGCTCCATTACATATGGATGTTTCTGGTGTGCTAGGGGAACAAGATGATAGAAATATATTAACACTCTGGGCATGCATTATATTCAAGCTGGCAGTTCAGTTGTGCTATCCCAACAAAGCTAATTTTAGGTTTCAAAAACCTATAGTAAAGTGATTAGAACCTAAACTTGGATTTTTATTCTGAAGAGCTCTTCACACACCTCTAAACCAGAAACAAATGAAGAAGATAACAGCCCATAGCAGCTTCTCTGAATTCAGCAAAGAGGCAGAATCAAAAAAGTTAAGGTTTATCCTATAAGTACTGTCATTAGCTGATTTTAGATTAGTCAGTTACATAGCTATGACATGGTTTACAGGGTCTGTTCAGATGCATTTAATCAGTGAAATCAAGAAAGGAAAATCAATGCAAATATTTTTAGGTTAAAAAGTTGTTCTAGGATTCAGACATTAGAAAACAACCGCCTTAGATTTGTGGAAATACATTATATCTTTTTAAATGTAATAATTAGCACCCTGGAATCGTCTGGCATCAATTTGGTAAGGACTGAGGCAGTGAAAGTGAACAGAATAAAAAAAGAAAGATCCATATGGTTCAGGGATGAAAAGGACATTGAAAAAAATTACAAAGGTAAGAGCAACAGATTGAAAAGGTTGAGAGGGCATGGCAAAGCAACTGAAAGGATGAGATATTGATTAAAGTTCAGCCGCAGAACAAAACTTGGAGATTTGCCATTATTTGAAAGGAGATGCACTGGATGAGAAAAATGAAGTGTCAGGGCTCAGTTTGTTCCCAAAAGGTTTAAGTGAATTATTTACTTGCTTTATTGCTTCTGTATCTGATGAACAATTAAACTTTTAATGTATAGACCAGAGTTCTGAGCACTATTAGGATTCAGAAAAGATAATGGCATTTTGTCCTCTTGAACTGCCCTTGCTTATATACCACTTATACCAGAAATGCTGGCTCCTTGCTTTTATTCTTAATAAATATTAAAGAGGAGATGGACTCTAAAAATGCATGCTTTGCAACCACCACCTACAGGTAATCTGTCTGTTAGGCATTCTGATATTGGAGGGGGTGGGGTGGGGGGAAGGGCTATATCACTTTCTCACTCCTTTTTTTCTTGTAGAAGACACAAGTTCTGCTTTTGCAGTATTACCGAGAATCTTACTAGAGACATTTCCCTAGCATTCAATTGAGGTAATTTTCAAGTCAACAGCCCATTAGGATATTTGACAGCCCAACAAGAACAAAGAAAGAGGAAATTACATACATTTGGAAAGAAAACATTTCACTCAAGCTCAACTCATGTGCTGACATTATAGCACTCGTGTCATAATATCAGTTCTGCTCTTTGTCTCCAGCTGCAATTTTTAGTAAGCTAGTAGGTCAAGGAGATGACTCATGCGTCTCCATTTAGTTGCTTCTCTTTAAAGTTTCAGGAAACACACAGGAAAAATGCTAAAAATTTTAACACATTAAATGTAAAGAAGATTAGTTTCAAGTTAAATCAAAGGATGATAATTCTTTCAAGTCCAAGAGTATTTCTAAAGAAGATAAACATTAATAAATGGGGCTTATTTATGATAATACTTTACAAAAGGAACTATTAAATTAATTTCAGAGCAGGAAGACTATTTCAGTAATGAATAATTTGGGATAACCTGGTAATTACTAAGCAAATTAGAAATACTAATGCATATTCTAGTTCTCTGCACATCAACCAACAGCATTAATTCTATCTAAGATTGTAGATATGCTGAAAGCTGAGCAAAGCTAAGGCTAAAACAAATTATTCATCATGTGCATCTAAGTCAATTATTTTTGTACTGGCTGTATGATTAAGGATCCAAAAATCTGATTTTAAATTGTCCTTTTGACTGAAGCTTTTATTTATAACTATATTTGAAAATACTGTATTATCTGATTTCATAGTGCTTTGGACACTAAATATATCATCATACCTGTGGGCATGTGAAGACGATTGATGCTGTGTGATTGGCTCTTCCCAGGGCAGAAGGACAGAACTGAACAGGTACTTCAGTAGTGGAATGAGGAGCAACCATCAGCTGAGCAAACACACAAAGAAAGCAAAAGAGAGGAAAAAAATCAATACTTTTTTCTGAGTTAGTTCCTTTGTTGTGCTTTTTATCAACACTGTTGATGTTTATTTGATTAATGTGTTCTACTGTACACATTCTCCACTCAGCACACATGGTCTGGTAAGACTGATAAAATATACTGAAGTAAACAGTATTTAGTGGCCGTCACAGCACGTTTATTCCACAAATACTAACAATGTGGTATTACTGACTGCTCAAAAGGAAGCTAAGTTTGGTTTCTTAAAATATCAATGGAAGGAATATGATTTTTATTTCTGATCACTTTGCTATTCTTTATTTTATTTTATTTTTTCACATCAATGTCATACTAAAAATGCTAGTATACTGAAGTCAAAAGAAACAAATGGACTTTAAGAGGAATATATAATATGCTTATATGTGCCTCTCCTCTTCTGCTTACATACACAGTAAGTGAGATTGCTACCGTTCATCTGCTTCTGAACTACATTAGTGTGATTCACAATTGCACAGGGAAAAGCCAGGTGCCCAGCTACATTGTGATCATACAAGTGTTCTGAAGCTCAAGGCAAACAGAACACAGTATCAGTGCTTTTGCCAATATAAATCAGTTGGACAAAACCACTGATTTCACAATTGCTACATTTTATTTCATTTTAAAAAAATGATATTTGTAGTTTGTTCATATCTAAACAGTTTTAATACATTTTACTGTGTGGTAATACAGAATAAAATTGATAGATTCCATGCAAGTTAGTATTACATTTTATTCAATGAGCTAACTAACAGAGATCAAAACATTATATTACAACAGCTGGCACAGACAAAACCCTGTGCCAAAGTAGCTGTCAACCCTGCAAGATTAGTAACAGACAGTAAAACAAGAATTACTAGACCATCAGTTTTTGTACACTATAGTTAATGGTCTTGTCATCGTGTCCATGGCAGACCTCAATTTTTGGAAGTTTATAACCAAATAGGGCTTGGGGTCCTGTATTCCGTGCATGTCCAAATCTCCAAATGATGTCAGTGGGAGCTTGATTTAAGTGAGCAATGAAGGGTTGGGCCGAGATGTAATTGACAAAGGGTTGAAACTTGACATGCTGTGTTTGATCATTTTTTTTTCTTTTTTCTTTTTAGAAGTAACAAAAGAAGTTTATTGTTCTGGATACATTAATTCTAATCCTATATTTTAGGAGGAAATATTTTATTTTTAAGTGTTATTTTGCCATCTCTATTATATTAAAAAAATTGTTGAAAACTAAGTTGGTGTATAGACCAGAATGTGCGATGGAGTCAGTAACATGTAAATAGATACTTACAGAATTGGATTAATAAAAGGGAATGTTCTGCAATCACAGTTCTCTAAGGCAGTGCTACTCAAAGTGTTGGTCCGCGGACTGATGCCGGTCTGCCAGCCATCGGCTGCCAGTCTGTGCGCACATTGGAAAAAAAATTGCCGGTCGCCCACATCAGATAGCTTGAGAAGCACTGTTCTAAGGTATTACAGAGATCCACAGTTCAGGGTCTTCTGACTTCAAGAATTAACTGGCAAACATTTGCATTATATTTCCAAAACTAGAAACTGCAAAGGTCACACTAGAATACAATCCCGTTTTCAGTCACTAAAAGCATTCTGAAATTTTCACATATTAGGTTGAAATTTTCCAGGACTAGTCTCTACCCAAAGATAAAATTATCTGGAGAATTTGAGTAAAAATGCTTCAGCCATTTTTGAATGAGAGGAGAGTGAAAAACACCTTCTTCCATTATGAAAAAAAAAAATCTTGGAACCATATCTGAAAAGAACAAACAACAAAATGGCTAGGAACCTGGCCTGGAAAGAGTTGTTAGTGATGATCATAGAATCATAGAATCATAGAATATCAGGGTTGGAAGGGACCCCAGAAGGTCATCTAGTCCAACCCCCTGCTCAAAGCAGGACCAAGTCCCAGTTAAATCATCCCAGCCAGGGCTTTGTCAAGCCTGACCTTAAAAACCTCTAAGGAAGGAGATTCTACCACCTCCCTAGGTAACGCATTCCAGTGTTTCACCACCCTCTTAGTGAAAAAGTTTTTCCTAATATCCAATCTAAACCTCCCCCATTGCAACTTGAGACCATTACTTCTCGTTCTGTCATCTGCTACCATTGAGAACAGTCTAGAGCCATCCTCTTTGAAACCCCCTTTCAGGTAGTTGAAAGCAGCTATCAAATCCCCCCTCATTCTTCTCTTCTGCAGACTAAACAATCCCAGCTCCCTCAGCCTCTCCTCATAAGTCATGTGCTCTAGACCCCTAATCATTTTTGTTGCCCTTCGTTGTACTCTTTCCAATTTATCCACATCCTTCCTGTAGTGTGGGGCCCAAAACTGGACACAGTACTCCAGATGAGGCCTCACCAGTGTCGAATAGAGGGGAACGATCACGTCCCTCGATCTGCTCGCTATGCCCCTACTTATACATCCCAAAATGCCATTGGCCTTCTTGGCAACAAGGGCACACTGCTGACTCATATCCAGCTTCTCATCCACTGTCACCCCTAGGTCCTTTTCCGCAGAACTGCTGCCGAGCCATTCGGTCCCTAGTCTGTAGCGGTGCATTGGATTCTTCCATCCTAAGTGCAGGACCCTGCACTTATCCTTATTGAACCTCATTAGATTTCTTTTGGCCCAATCCTCCAATTTGTCTAGGTCCTTCTGTATCCTATCCCTCCCCTCCAGCGTATCTACCACTCCTCCCAGTTTAGTATCATCCGCAAATTTGCTGAGAGTGCAATCCACACCATCCTCCAGATCATTTATGAAGATATTGAACAAAACGGGCCCCAGGACCGACCCCTGGGGCACTCCACTTGACACCGGCTGCCAACTAGACATGGAGCCATTGATCACTACCCGTTGAGCCCGACAATCTAGCCAGCTTTCTACCCACCTTATAGTGCATTCATCCAGCCCATACTTCCTTAACTTGCTGACAAGAATGCTGTGGGAGACCGTGTCAAAAGCTTTGCTAAAGTCAAGAAACAATACATCCACTGCTTTCCCTTCATCCACAGAACCAGTAATCTCATCATAAAAGGCGATTAGATTAGTCAGGCATGACCTTCCCTTGGTGAATCCATGCTGACTGTTCCTGATCACTTTCCTCTCCTCTAAGTGCTTCAGGATTGATTCTTTGAGGACCTGCTCCATGATTTTTCCAGGGACTGAGGTGAGGCTGACTGGCCTGTAGTTCCCAGGATCCTCCTTCTTCCCTTTTTTAAAGATGGGCACTACATTAGCCTTTTTCCAGTCATCCGGGACTTCCCCCGTTCGCCACGAGTTTTCAAAGATAATGGCCAAGGGCTCTGCAATCACAGCCGCCAATTCCTTCAGCACTCTCGGATGCAATTCGTCCGGCCCCATGGACTTGTGCACGTCCAGCTTTTCTAAATAGTCCCTAACCACCTCTATCTCTACAGAGGGCTGGCCATCTCTTCCCCATTTTGTGTTGCCCAGCACAGCAGTCTGGGAGCTGACCTTGTTAGTGAAAACAGAGGCAAAAAAAGCATTGAGTACATTAGCTTTTTCCACATCCTCTGTCACTAGCTTGCCTCCCTCATTCAGTAAGGGGCCCACACTTTCCTTGGCTTTCTTCTTGTTGCCAACATACCTGAAGAAACCCTTCTTGTTACTCTTGACATCTCTTGCTAGCTGCAGCTCCAGGTGCGATTTGGCCCTCCTGATATCTTTCCTACATGCCCGACATGTTTGATGTCAAACAGTTTTTAAAAACAAATTAGGACAGTCCATTTAAAAAAAAAATCTACCTTATCAGACCACTGAAGTTGAAGAATTAATCATTTAAAAACCAGTCAAGTCCCAAACTAACGAGGACTTGTATGTACAACTTGTCCTTTTGTATGTATTATGCAGGGTTGTCTGGTGGACAGAGCACTGGACTGGGACTCAGGAGACCATGATTCTATTTCCAGCTCAACTACTTGTTGCCGTTGGGCAAATCACTTTAGCTCTGTGCCTCATTTTCCCCCTTTGTAAAAGAGGGATAATGATACTGACCTCCTTTGCAAAGCACTTTGAGATTGACTGATGAAAAGTGCTATATACAAGCTTGGTATTATTATTAATTATATGGTCATATATTATTTTCCAAAAATATAGCACGCTATTTTTTTCTACAGCCCTTTAAGATACAGCAAGATGCAAGTTACTTAGTGAGAAAGCCAGGGCCTCAAGGCCAAAAAAAGAGGGTTGCAGAAGGGAAAAATAAATAACAGGAGAGCATAAGATATAGACATGAAGGCTAGAACTTCAGTCTGAAGAGCCTGAGACAGGTGGTATTCCCCACAGTGCAACCAGCAGGCCATGCAGAGACACAGCAAGGGACTACTATGGAGAGTAGTTGCCACAGGAAATGCTTTAAAAAGGACTAAATTTTGCTCACTTCAGATAGTAAGATGTGCTGAAGATACTCTTTCATTTCATTCACATGAAAACTACAGCAACAACAAGTGGCTTCTGGAGGTCTTCACAACAGAAACTAGTGGGAAGGATCTTCAAAAAAATCTAAAGACTGCTTCTATGAAAACACAAAACTTTATTATGAAGCAGTTAGAATTGCTACATACACTGCATGTGAGAGACATATCCAGAAAAGCAAAGGAATTAAAAGTTAAGCCACCTAGCAGTACATACTGGCTACTTCTCTGCCCACAAGCACACACCATACCATTACCATACCAGTACACCATAGTCGACACCCGGGGTCTCAAACACACCTCCCACGGGGTTATTTTCTGTGGCCCGCCAGGTCCTGCGGCCCCCCCAGCATTTACCTAGAGTGGCTCCGGTCCAGCGCACACCGTGGGCAGGGCAGGCTCCCTCCCTGCCTGCCTGCCCTGCCCTGCCCCGACGCTGCTCCAGGAAGCGGCCAAGACCTGAGTGGGGGGGAACCACAGCCAATGGGAGCTTCAGGGGAGGTACCTGGAGGAGCAGCCAGGGCAACACACAGACCCCTGTGCACCCGCACCCCCAGATTCAGGAACAGCATGGGGACGGGATGGGGAAGGAGCCTGCCCTGCCCCACCGGTGTGCGCCAGATCCACCCTCTGAACCCCTCCTGCAGCCAAACCCCCTGTCCTGATCCCCCTGCTGTACCCCATACCCCTCCCCATACCCCGATCCCTGCCCTAAGCCCCCTGCCACACCCCTCCTGCACCCTGAGCCCCCTGCTGCACCCTGTACCCTGACTCCCTGCCCTAAGCCCCCTGCTGTACCCCGCACCCTGACCCCCTGCACTGAGCCCCCGACACACTCTGTGCCCCTCCTGCACCCCAACCCCCTGCCCTGAGCCTCCTGACACACCCTGAACCCCTCCTGCACCCCCTGGGGGAAGGGAGAGGGCAGAGTTGGGGTGGGGATTTCAGGGAGGGGTATGAGGAGGCGGGACAGGGGCAGGGCCTCACGGAAGGGGTGGAGTGGGGGCAGGGCCGGGGCAGCGGGGGGGCAGGGGGGCAGTGGTGCGACCCTCAGGCCAATGTACTGGTCCTCATCTGACGCTTGTCATCATTTGAGTTTGAGACCCCTGGTCTACACCTTTAATTTTACCTCCCTTTTCTGAACACATCCATTATCTGATAATTTTTTTCTCTGTACTGGCACTTGAGAATGTTTGAGGTAGTAATTGGTTGTGATAGGAAACAGTTTTTGGCAAAGGGCTGTGTGAAAGGGAGGTTAAAAGGGTCCAATAGAAGACTGGCACCGCTAGGGGGCAGACAACTTGTGGGGTGTAGTGTGTTTGTGCTAAAATTGTGGTACAAAAACTACTTCACAAAGAAGTTGTGTGTGTTAGTTTCCTAGTTTATTTATATGCCTAACTGAGCAAATAAGTCAGAAGACCCGTGAAGGGTAGATGTGCAGCTGATAACTGAGAATGTTTTCTCTGTCAGCAGCTGCATATGAACTCTTCTTTACTGTACTCAAACTCAAATTCCAAGGCCAGAAGGATCATTGTAATCATCTAGTCCAGAGGTGGGCATACTATGGCCCACCGGACCCTCCTGCCCGGCCCTTGAGCTCCTCGCTGGGTAGGCTAGCCTCCAGCCCCTGCCCTGCCCAAATCTCCCCCACAGCCTCAGCTCGCCGTGCCGCCAGCGCAGGAGGGGGCTGCACTGTGGGGGCAGGGGAGAGCAGGGAGGGAGGCTCACCTGTAGCCTCAGGGGAGCAGGCGGGCGGTGCAAGTGGCGGGAGCGTGGCCAACACGGGCGGAGGACTCAGGAGTAGCACTGGGCGGCTGAGCAGCCGGCCGGAGAGAAGCGGCGCTTTAAAGGGGAAACCGCACTTCTCTCCGGCTGCACAGCTGCCCCTGCCTCCTCCTGAGTCCTCCGCCCATATTCGCAGGGCCACGTTCTGAAAGGGGCTTTGGGGAGGTTGGGGATAGGAGTCAAGGCAGTCAGGGAGCAGGGGGAGTTGGATAGGGGGTGGGATCCCAGGGGGAGGGGTTGTCAGGGGACAAGGAGTAGGGGGGGTTGGATGGGTCGGAGGTTCTGAGGGGGGCAGTCAAGGGGCAGGAAGTGGGACGGGGCTGATAGGGTTAGGGTTTGGGGAGGCACAGTCTTCCCTACCTGGCCCTCCATAGAGTTTTGGAACCCCAATGTGGCCCTTGGGCCAAAAAGTTTGCCCACTCCAGATCTAGTCTGACCCCCTGTATAACACAGGCCATCAAACGTCCCAAAATAATTCCTAGAGCAGATCTTTTAGAAAAACATCCAATCTTGATTTTAAAATGATCAGTGATGGGGAATCCACCACGACCTTTGGTGAATTGTTTTAACAATTAATTACTCTCATTGTTAAAAATGCACACCTTATTTCCAGCCTAAATTTGTCCAACTTCAACTTCCAGCTATTGGATCATGTTATACCTTTCTCTGCCAGAATAAAGGACCCATTTTTAAACATTCCTTCCCCATGTCTATACTTAGAGGCTGTAATCAAGTTACCCCAAAACTGTAGGGAGGGCTGTGCCTCCTCAAACCCTAACCCTATCAGCCCCCCCTCCACTTCCCGCCCCCTGACTGCCCCCCTCAGAACACCCGACCCATCCAACCCCCATGCCCAACTCCTTGTCCCCTGACACCCCCTCCTGGGACTTCCTGCCCCCCGGGACCCCACTCCCTATCCAACTCCCCCTGCTCCCTGACTGCCCTGACCCCTATCCATACCCCTGCCCCCTGACAGGCCCCCCAGGACCCAGCCCCCTATCCAACTCCTGCCCCCCCCCAAAGCCCCTTTCAGAATGTGGCCCTGCGAATATGGGCGGAGGACTCAGGAGGAGGCAGGGGCAGCTGTGCAGCCGGAGAGAAGCAGTAGTTTCCCCTTCAAAGTGCTGCTTCTCTCTGGCCAGCTGCGCGGCCACTCAGCGCTCCCCCTGAGTCCTCCGCCCGCGTTCGCCACGCTCCCGCCACCCGCACCACCCGCCTGCTCCCCTGAGGCTACAGGTGAGCCTCCCTCCCTGCTCTCCCCTGCCCTCACAGTGCAGCCCCCTCCTGTGCTGGTGGCACAGCGAGCTGAGGCTGCGGGGGAGAGGGGACAGGAGGGGAGGGGCCGGGGGCTAGCATACCCAGCCAGGAGCTCAAGGGCCGGGCAGGAGGGTCCCTCGGGCCGGATGTGGCCCATAGTTTGCCCAACTCTGTCCTAGCGCAAGGGTTTAAAAGAAGCTTGATGCACCACAGCCTTGATTCCTTCCCCCATGATCCAAGCCCTTTGGGACTCCATGGTAGAGGGGAAAGATGGATAGGGAGTAGGAATATGCAGAATCCATCTCAAAGAACCTCAGTTACAAGCAAGAAACTCATTTCTTCCTTCAGGTGTCCTCTACATATACCCACACATGGGGTAGATTAATAGGCAGTCTCTGACCCAGGATGGTGGGACCTGGTGTTCTAGTTAAACAAGGAATGCAGGACTGTCCTGCCAATCTATGCATCTGGTCTAGATGCCAAGTTTAAAGAATAATGTTTAGTAAAAGTGTGAACAGAACACCAGGTTACTGCTCTACATATCTCTATCAGAGAAATATGACTAGAGAAAGCCATGCAAGCTGACTTGGATCTAGCTGCATAAGTTCTGATGCCTCAAGGAATGGATTTATGAGCTTCAAAAATATATAGCCTTGAAGACTGTCTAAATTGGTTAGTTATGTCTAAATAAAAAGATAAATGTTCTCCTCAGATCTAATGGGTATAATTTAGCTTCCCCATGATGAGTACACGGTTTGGAGAAAAAAATGGTAAAATTACAGATTGATTTATGGGAAAATCAGAGACTATTTTTGGTAACAACTTGGGATGAGTGCAAAAAACTCTTTATCCTTATGAAACGCAGTCAATGATGGATCAGCCATTAATGCAGGCAATTCACTTTTGTGTCTGATGGAAGTGATTGCCACCAAAACCAATGTTTTTACAGATAGATGAAATAAAGAACCGTTCCCCACTGCTGTTAAAAGGGAAGTCTCATTATTTGTGCTAGTACTACAGTCAGATCACATGAGGTCATAGGAGTTCTTATTGGAGGATACAAATTAAGGCCTTTTATAAACCTCTTAATTATACCATCAGTAAAAATTGATTTTCCTTCTGCAGGTACATGATATGCTGATATAGCTGAGAGATGAACCTTAACTTAAGATAATGAAAGAGGTGTCTTCTTAAGATACAATAAATACTCTAATATATAATTAATTGGTGTCATATAAGGATCCACATTATACATGGAAATCCACAATAAAAAACTTTTCCATTTAAGACTATAGCACACTTTCATGTGTATTATTTTCTAGAATTGGACAGTACATTTTATACTTCTAATGAAAGACTTTATTCTAGCCCATCTAAAGGTTTATTCCCCATGCAATCAAATGAAGGGACTGAAGGTTCAGATGGTAGACTTTCCCTGTTTGTTGTGTCAACAAGTCCAGTGTCAGCAGTGAAGGTTCCACTAATCCTTGACAGATGTATCAAATCCAGATACCACTGGTGTCTGGGCCAGCTGGTGTGATTAAAATCATCCTGACTTTGTCCTGTCTTATCTTATCATTCTCTGAATAAGTGGAAATGCGGAGGAGGCATATATTAAACACTGACCCAAGTGTATTAGAAAAGCATCAAATATTGATTCTTTGTCTCCACCTGTCCTGGAACAATCTCTCACATTTCCTGTTTTTGCTGGATGCAAGCACGGCTATTATTGGGTTCCACTATAAACTGAAGAAGTGATTCACTACTTCATCCTTCAAGGACTATTTGTGCATCTGACCTGATGACCTACTCATATGACCTGCAAGAGTGTTCTATTCCCCTGCTATGTTACTGATTTAATATTGTGTACTACCCAGTACTCCTAAAAACTCTTGGCCTCCCTACATAATTTCACAGAGTCCTCTTTTGCTCGTTTAGATAATATAACCACGCCTTATTGTCTGTTACTACCTGAACTAGTTTGTTTTTGAATTGAGGTAGAAAAGACCTTAGAGCTAGTCTGATTGCTCTCAGTACTAAAATATTGATGTGTATATTCCTTTCCTTTGATAAGCAATGATCTCTGACCAACAATTCATTGTTCATATGGGCTGCCCATCCTAGAGTACATGTATCCATGGTCAGAATTACTGATGTTCTAGGAGGATTGAAAAAAAATGTACCCTCTAACCAGTTCCCAAATAAACAATGTCTAAGTGAACTAGCTTAAACTCCATGTCCTCATGTCAAATCTAATGTCTTGGAGGAACTGTAGAGAATGAAGAAGATAAAACTTTCCATTTATTATTGTGATTTTTAAATTTCTTCTCTATTATAGCTGGCATTGTGAGTTATAATTATGCTGAGGCTGGAAATGATATGCCCATCTTATAATCATAATGAAGTAAAAGAGATGAAGGAGGGTAATGCCTCTGATACTTGTGTAATGGAATTGAATATGGCCTCTTCCTTTTATTAAAGAAACCTAAAAATCTAGCACTAGATCTAAAATTTTTCATCTTCTCTAGTACTTCATAAGTCTGAATACTAAACAGACTTTCTCTTTCATATGGAAGGTCCTCAAGCCTCATGTTTGTCTCATGACAGAGTCACATTGATCTTAACCATGCATGTCTCCTCACTGAGGCAAACAAAGTGATTTGCTGAAGTATCTGAGAAGTCAAAAGTCATTAGCAACTGTTTCTCAGCAACATTCAATCCTTCAGTCAAAATAGCACATGATAATTTTGTGTTCCTCTGGAAGTGCATTAAGGAGAAAGGACATTTTGCTCCAGAGATGGCATTGGTACCTAGCCATGATAGCTTCATAGTTGAATTTGCACACGTTTAAAAATGTAGCTAAAGAAAATAATTTTTCTTCCTAACACATCTAGTCTCTTTCCTTCCTTAGATGATGGAGTAAAGTGAGTTTGGGCACATTTTGATCTGTGAAGTGCTGCTTTGACCACCAATGACTTAGGAGGCAGATGAGTATGAAACACAGCAAGTCCTTATATATTTTATATAATTTGTCTTCTTTCTTACATAGAGGTTGAGGGAGTTTTTCAGGCTGCCTTTGCTGACTGAAACAATCCCTCTAACAAGGGAAGAATGACTTGTTGACTAGCTGCTGCCATGAAAATATCAAAGCTAGGCTGTGATGATTTCTCCACAAAAACAGAAGGAATATCTAACACCTTCCACATTTGATAGTAACTCATGAAAGGCTAATGCCTCTTCGGATGATGATGATGTGGAGACGTTCCCCTCATTTTCATCTGGAGAAGGCACATGACTTAATTCTCAGTTGGACTCTGCCACATCTAGTTCCTCCTTGTTGGATAATATTTCACTTATTTCCATAGGTGACTTGTTCTGAGTAAGTGTCACTGGCTGGTCCTTATCCATTGGATCTGACAACTGAATGTCCTCCTGATACTCTCTTGCTGAAGGTCTGTCCCCAAAGATTGATCCTTCTTGATAAGGTGCCAGAAATGGCCTTTGGGACCTCCTTACCCCAGGAGTGACATGCCACTCAGGCAAAAATCCCACTGATAGATCTGGCTGGAAATATCTCTGTGCCTGCAGATCCAGCAGGGCTGCTTTGAACTGATTATAATACATTTTCCCTGGTTCTCATCTGTAATCCACATCCCTCTTCTAGTCCCAATCCATTTGCAGCTCAGATGGGACTAGAGACAATAACCTTCTTGAAAAGGAGAAAGGAGAGAAGTTCTTCTCCGGCGACCCCAAGGGGTCTTTGGAAGAGGCAGCAGCAGAGAGCCCCTGACCCTTTCCTGTTCTTTGCTGACTCTTGGAGAAGCAGTCAGCCTGATTGGTTGTAATAACACACCTGACATGTTCTGAGATGTAGTACCTGGTTCAGCTGTCTACCGAGCCATGGACGGATCCACCTGATGAACTACTGCTTTAACAGTAACACTGTTAAAGCCATATTAGTGGATGAACCCTCATCATTTCTCTTAATTGGGTACTTAGATCTCACCCTCAGGACAGGCACCTCCAGATCTGATATTGTTGAATCCACAGAGGAATGGCTCCTACCTCTATGTTGAGAATCAGAGACTGGCTCTATAATGAGATTCTGTCCCTGTAGGTCCTTCTCTCTTGGATTGGCTCTAGGTAATGAGGCCAACACTGAGGCTAGCTGCAAATTTTTCCTTGGTACCACAACTAAGTTTTTCTGAAATAAGACAGCTCTGAAAACAGAGTCTGTCACTGACTGATCCTGAGCTTTTCTTCTTTTTTGGATCCTTCACTCTCTCACATCCTGCACCTGACATAGGAGCTGAATCTCACTTCTTGCCTGATGAAGAGTCTGTAGATGGAGGCATTGACAAAGCCGGTCTCTGAGACCACCGCTGTCAGGGCACCCTGAAATAAAATTGCCTGGAGCCAGTTTTGTCTCACTGTCTTTGCCCTTGTGGCAAACACTGAGCAGATCGGTCAGTTAGAGGGAGAATGCCCTTCCCTGAAACATGCCAAGCATCTAGCATGTGCATCTGATGCTGGGAATATCACTGGACATGATAGGCTCTTAGTCTTCTGATCTGTCATGTTATCCCTTTAACTGTCTCCAAATAAAGCTATGTAACCCTATGTACTTATGTAACCGATACAAGCTATCTACTACTGATCCAAAAGGCTCATACAGCAACAGTGTAACTGTCCAGCAGGTCCTGACTGAAGTAACTAAGGCAGTGGAGCACCAAGCTACTTTTAAACCCTAGCCCTACGTCTGGAGTTTGGCAGGGTGGAGTGGGTAAGGAAGGCACATGGATGCTCCAACAGCCACTAGTATATTTTACCATTCAGGCTGTAATCATAGAATCATAGAATATCAGGGTTGGAAGGGACCTCAGGAGGTCATCTAGTCCAACCCCCTGCTCAAAGCAGGACCAATCCCCAATTTTTGCCCCAGATCCCAAAATGGCCCCCTCAAGGATTGAACTCAAAACCGTGGGTTTAGCAGGCCAATGCTCAAACCACTGAGCTATCCCTCGCCCCCTCCCTAATGGTCAGGGCATCCCATGCATGGGAATATGCAGAGGACACTCAAAGGAAGAATACTGAGAGTATTTTAAAGAGGCCTGTATTGACCTCTGTAATGTTTATCTTCTCTGTCCATAATATGACTATGTAGATCTGTTTCTCTAAACTATCAGCACTAGCAAATAAGGCCGATTAGTCCAAAATATACTAAAACATTCAGTATGAGTGCTAAATTCTGTCAACAGAGGAAGTTGTCCTCTTACACATCAGTTGTCTATATGGGGAACTACACAAGTTCCTACACCTGTGCTGCAGGGGACATTAAGGCTGTAAAAAGCTGCGAGGAACAGATGTTTCTTCCAATTTTATTCATATGAGATGATCCAATGTCTGGAGAGATCCCAAATTAAGGTGGTCCAAAGGTTGAGACAGCCCAATATTCTCAGCCAGACCAGATCTGAACTGATCTAACAATAAAGCTATAGAGAATATCTAAACTTCCTGACTTTAAATATTCATAATTTTAAAATTACTACAGTAGTTTTCTTCAAACTTTGCTCATCCTTAACTGTACAACACCATCTCTGAGTTGTTGTTTAAATAAAAATATTTTACATTTAACAGTGCCTTTCATCTGAGACTATCTCAAAATACTTTACAAAATCATGTAGCCTCAGAACTGCCAAGTTGGCTGATAAGCACTCTTATCCCTTTTTTAAAGATAGAGAAACACAGGAACATTTTAGGTTAATTAATTTGCTGAAGATTTCACAGAAAGTCTAAGGCTGGGCCAGAAATAGACAGTACTGACCACTGTCATGCCATGATGCACAATTCTAAACTGTTGCCTGAAGTATCAGGTTATAGTTCACAAAACCAGGCAAAGGGGTCATAACAGTGGTCTACTGCCAGTACAATGTGCTCCCTTGTACAATGTGCAGAACTTGAAATTCTAAGGGGGCAATGTGCCCATACTCTAAGGAGAAGAGAAAATCTAACACTGTTTTCCAACAACCACCCTTTGCTATTAAAAAATTATATTATTTATAAACTCTAGAGGAGGGTCTCAGCTATCTGTGCTAAAGAGAGGGCTGCTGTGAGGAAGGTTGAGTACAAAAGGGGAAAATGGGACAAAGCGGAATATTCATGGCTCTGAAGATTCCCCAGGTGAAAAAATAGCAGCAAGATGATTATAGCAAATGCTCTAACTGTACTTAAAAGAAAGGGAAAAAAAAAAAGGTAGATATTGTCACTCAAAATCCACTTCAAAGTTCAGTGCTTATACTGTATTTGGGACTGAATGCTCTTAAAGTTATATAACTTAATTTTGAATGGATCTTTCCTAAACAATATACTATAGCTACTGATGACAGTAGCAGAGGTGAAAGTAAGCCGGTAAACCCTGGTATAGCCTACCGGCAAGAGCCTGTGTGTCGTGCCAGGGCGGATCAGCTTCCCCAGGTGGCAATTTAAAGGGCCTGGGGCTCCCGGCAGTGCCCTGGGCCCTTTAAACTGCCGCCAGAGCCCTGCTGCCAGAGCCCTGGAGAAGCAGTGGGGGGTGCTCAGATGGCGATTTAAAGGGCCCGGGGCTCACGCCGCAGCTACCGACCCGGGCCCTTTAAATAGCTGCCGGAGCAGCAGCAGGGCTCCAGGGACGATTTAAAGAGTCCAGGGCTCTGGTAGCCACTATTGCCCTGGGTCCTTTAAATCATCCCTGGAGCCTGCCGGAGCCCTGGGGTAGTGGTGGTGGGGCTCTGGTGGCTATTGAAAGGGTCCGGGGCTCCGGCCACCGTATCCGCCCCTGGACCTGTATATCGCCACCAGAGCCCCACTGCTGCCTCCCCAGGGCTCCGGCAGCAAGGCTCTGGGAATGATTTAAAGGACCTGGGTCGGTAGCGGCAACCGGAGCCTCGGACCCTTTAAATCACAGTCTGAGCCCTGTTGCTGGAGCCCTGGGGCTCGGGTGGTGATTTAAAGGGCCCAGGGCTCCCACTGTTCCTACCCTCCGGAGCCCTTTAAATCACCACGCGAGCCCTGCTGCTGGAGCCTTGGGGTTGCGGCAGCGGGGCTCCGGTGGTGATTTAAAGGGCCAGGGGCTCCCGGCTGCTGCTACTGCAGTGGAGCCCCGGGCCCTTTAAAGCTCCGCCAGAGCCCGGGGCAGCAGTAGCATCCGGGAGGCCCCGGGGCTCTGATGGTTACTTAAAGGGCCTGGGGCTCCACTGCAGTAGCGGCTTTTGGAGCCCCAGGCCCTTTAAATCACCCCCGAGCCCCAGGACTCCCAGCTGACTCTGCAGCTGGTAGCTCCTGAGTGATTTAAAGGGTCCAGGGCTCCCAGCCGCTGCTTCCATTTTCCATTTAAATCTTCATTTAAAGGGCCTGGGGATATAAAGGTCCCGGCTCTTCCAGTAGAAGCCACGCCTCTTCCGGTTGAGGGCCCCCCTTCCAGGGGCTCCGGAGTACCGGTAAATCCTTTAAATTAGATTCATAGATACTAAGGTCAGAAGGGACCATTCTGATCATCTAGTCCGACCTCCTGCACAACGCAGGCCACAGAATCTCACCCACACACTCCTACGAAAAATCTCACCTATGTCTGAGCTATTGAAGTCTTCAAATCATGGTTTAAAGACTTCAAGGAGCAGAGAATCCTCCCTCAAGTGACCTGTGCCCCATGCTACAGAGGAAGGCGAAAAACCTCCAGGGCCTCTCCAATCTGCCCTGGAGGAAAATTCCTTCCCGACCCCAAATATGGCAATCAGCTAAACCCTGAGCATATGGGCAAGATTCACCAGCCACATACTACAGAAAATTCTTTCCTGGGTAACTCAGATCCCATCCATCTAATATCCCATCTCAGGGGATTAGGCCTATTTACCCTGAATATTTAAAGATCAATTAATTACCAAAATCACATTATCCCATCATACCATCTCCTCCATAAACTTATCGAGTAGAATCTTAAAACCTGATAGATCTTTTGCCCCCACTGCTTCCCTTGGAAGGCTATTCCAAAACTTCACTCCTCTGATGGTTAGAAACCTTCGTCTAATTTCAAGTCTAAACTTCCTGGTAGCCAGTTTATACCCATTTGTTCTTGTGTCCACATTGGTGCTGAGCTTAAATAATTCCTCTCCCTCTCCTGTATTTATCCCTCTGATATATTTATAGAGAGCAATCATATCTCCCCTCAACCTTCTTTTAGTTAGGCTAAACAAGCCAAGCTCCTTAAGTCTCCTTTCATAAGACAACTTTTCCATTCCTTGGATCATCCTAGTAGCCCTCTCTGTACCTGCTCCAGTTTGAATTCATCCTTTTTAAACATGGGAGACCAGAACTGCACACAGTATTCTAGGTGAGGTCTCACCAGTGCCTTGTATAATGGTACTAAAACCTCCTTATCCCTACTGGAAATGCCTCTCCTGATGCATCCCAAAACCGCACTAGCTTTTTTCACAGCCATATCACATTGGCAGCTCATAGTTATCCTATGATCGACCAATATTTACTTTCACCCCTGCCCTTAAGCCTCAGGTAATGAATTAGGTTGAAAGCACAAAGGATATTTTTAAACTGCCTGGACTGATCACATGCAATCTGCTGGAATCAGAAGTCAAGATAATTAATTCTAATCCATTTCTATGCTAATGATCTGAACATAATACATATAAAACTTCCAGAGTTCTTCCAAATCTATCTATATAGCAAGCTAATAATATAATGACTCAAGATTATATTAATTGGCTACAAGTTCAAATACTGATTTGTGAAATGATTAACCAGAAGCTGGTTGTGTTCTGCTACTATTTTATGATGAACTGTTAATATACTCCAGATAATAGAGTGACTAAACTACAGTACCCACCTGGTGAAGTTAAGAAAGTTAAGATTGATAGAGCCAGAAGGGTACCCAGAAGTCACCTACTACAAGACAGGCCCAACAAAGAAAGTAGCAGAACGCCACTAACCGTCACCTACAGCCCCCAATTAAAACCTCTCCAGTGTATCAAGGATCTACAACCTATCCTGAAGGATGATCCCTTACTCTCACAGACCTTGGGAGACAGGCCAGTCCTTGCTTACAGGCAGCCTCCCAATCTGGGGCAAATATTCACCAGCAACTACACACACCACAACAAATCACTAACCCAGGAACCAAACCCTTCAACAAATGCCGGTGCCAACTCTGTCTGCGTATCTGTTCAAGGGACACCATCATAGGACCTAAACATATCAGCCACACCATCAGGGGCTCATTTACCTGCACATCTACCAATGTGACAGATGCCATCATGTGCCAGCAATGCCCCTCTGCCATGTACATTGGCCAAACCGGACAGTCTCTACGCAAAAGAATAAATTGACATAAATCTGACATCGGGAATTACAGCATTCAAAACCCAGTAGGAGAACACTTCAACCTTCCTGGCCACTCAATATCAGACTTACAAGTGGCAATTCTTCAACAAAAAAAAACTTCAAAAACAGACTCCAACATGAAACTGCAGAACCAGAATTAATTTGCAGACTGGACACCATCAAATTAGGCCTGAAGAAAAACTGGGAGTGGATGAGTCACTACAAAACCTAATTTTACCATACTAATTTCCCTCTATTGTTACTCACAACTTCTTGTCAACTGTCTGAAATGAGCCACCCTCATTACCCCTACAGAAGTGGTTTTTCCTCCCTTGGTATTCTACTGTTAATTGAATTGTCTTGTTAGCACTGACCCCCAATCTGGGAAGGCAACTCCCATCTTTTCATGTACTATGTATAAATATATCCTCTACTGTATTTTCCACTCCATGCATCTGATGAAGTGGGTTTAGCTCACGAAAGTTTATGCCCAAATAAATTTGTTAGTCTCCAAGGTGCCACAAGGATTCCTCATTGTTTTTGCTGATACAGAGTGGTAGCCGTGTTAGTCTGTAACTCTTCATCTTATTTGCTCAGCTTGAAGTAATATGGATACCTAAAATAGAGAGCAATTCAAGAAGTAATGCTGATTTTTTTTTAAACTTGAATTTACAGTATTTTGATCCGAAGTGGGTTTTTTACTGTAATACATTAATAAAAAAAACCCCACATTAAAATAATTTTACAGTGTTTTTTGGCAGTAGGCAGCAATGTCAAGAAAAGTTACAGTTATGGTTGAATGCATCCGATGAAGTGAGCTGTAACTCACGAAAGCTTATGCTCAAATAAATTTGTTAGTCTCTAAGGTGCCACAAGTACTCCTTTTCTTTTTGCGAATATAGACTAACATGGCTGCTACTCTGAAACCTGTCAGTTATGGTTGAATTTTTACTCTCAGACTATTTCTCAAGTCTGGTTTCCTGTAAATCAGGGTAGCTTAGTGCTACTCTGATGATGCACGCTGCCCCAAAAGCCACTTTAAATGGTCACCTGTAGATTCTCTTGATGAATAGGAAATTCTAGGGTGGCACAGAAATGCCACAGCAGCTCTTACACCCCCCTCTGAGTGGGAAGATGGTTGGTGTGGCCCAGGCTCTACTGCCAAATTGATCCTCAACTACTGGAAGATCGTATAAAATTAAGGTAGCTATCAGGTGCTCTAATTTACTTTGGGAGGCCAGAATGGCTTCAGGATCAGAGAAGTGCAAAGCTGGGTTTAAACGACTTTGAAGGCCCATTCCTGAGCTGCACAGAGAGTTCCTTGGCCACAGCACTATTTCAGGGTCTTTGAATCATTTAACACTGTTTGTAGCAATTTCGAATGATAAGGGGAATCATGTTTATATTAGAATTTTAGTCTTAACTGTGAATTTCATTGTTTTATGTAGTGCTTCTACCATATGCACTCCACCCCTTGTCCCTGGGCATGTACATTATCTTCTGGGAAGCAGTGCTCAGACTACAGGCAAGAGATAACAGACTACTGAAATCCGGTAGGATTCTCCCAGAGGAAAAGTTTCCTACTAGATTAAGAACACAGTGTGCCTTCACTTGCAGAAGAGAAATCACACTTTGAATGCAAGGCTTTAGCCCTTTCATGACACTTAACCGGGAAACCAGGAATTATCCAATTACAGTAATGGAAACTATGCTTGCAGTCTAAAATGTGAGAAAATACACAAATTGGATGTGAAAACAAAGCAGATGCGTAGTTAACCCTGAATGGTTTAAATGAGGGATAAGAAAATTAAACACAAAAAGCTGGATAAACAAATTTAATGTAAGGAACCCTATAAAACTCACAATCTCACCTTCCTCAGAATACCCACTCATTCTTAGCCCCCTTACACAAACACTAACTCCCAAAACACAACAAACACTATGGGTTAGCTAAGATGTTTATTGGAGTCATACATTTCTAAAATAATGCCTTGATTTTCATGAGGATGACTACCTGTCACTCCAAATCATTTCAATGGGAGCAGAAGTGCTCAGCAGATCCATAAATAAATCAGTTCTTAAAAGTACACAAAAGTTGGCCAAGCTTATAGATTGTGGGGCCGCAGGTAAATTACTTCAGTGATGGGGAAGGAAAGAGGAGTATACAATAGTAACAGTCTAAGACTTTTTGTTGAGAAAACGTTCTCCAGTGAAATCAATTTGTGGGAATTAACTGATCCACGGTTTCTCTCTTGCTGACTGGGGTAAGAGGAATTCTGTTCCTTCTGAGGACTGACTGATTTCCCGTTTCCCCGAATCCCTTGACTGAATGACTGTTCTAAAATTTCAGTACAGTCCTGGTCATCATTTCAACAACCCTCTTACCCCAGGGAAATGTAGCAGGCTTCCAAACCAGGTTTCAGGCAGATGGTGGTTTTGGAGGCACTGTATTTACATGATCTCTTTATGTTCACACTGGAACCTGTCTGTTCTGATATATCTGTGCATGTATACTGTTGTACATATGTGCTACTGTTCAGAGAGGAACACTCTGAAAACTATCATGTATGGATTTACCAACTTTTAAATTTTCCAACGAACCTGAGCTCATCACTAACTGCCTGATGGAGCAAGACTTTAAAGTTCTCCGAACTCATTTTCAGGTTTTCAATTAAGTCTCCAGTTCTCCATTGTATTTTTTTCTATTTGTATTGCTACCTTCCCCATATCCAAACTCTTACCAACTCTTGTCACTACTTTCTCTACAGTATCTCTAACAGTGCATCCTTTTTTCTCCATCC
Source organism: Dermochelys coriacea (assembly GCF_009764565.3). Taxonomy (NCBI): domain Eukaryota; kingdom Metazoa; phylum Chordata; order Testudines; family Dermochelyidae; genus Dermochelys; species Dermochelys coriacea. The sequence continues at coordinate 150,627,524 of NC_050068.2, forward strand.
CTGCTGTTAGCATCTTGGTTGATGCTTTGGTAATCTTTTATCTCCACTACAGTAACTTCCTGCTCTCTGACTTCCCTGCACCTCACCTCTCTCTCTACTCTATTCAATTCAATACACTGCTACCAAGATAGTCTCACATCTCTGCTCTTCTCAGATCCCCTCCACTAACTTCTTTCTTTCCACATTGAGTTCACTCCCAGGTCTCAACTCCCTGCACAAATCTGCCCTAACCTACATCTCTTCTCATCATTTTCTTTCCCCATTCTAACTCCTATGATCTTCTCAAGCTTCTGTCTTGATTGCATAGGTGCTGCAACTCGGGGTGCTGGAGGTGCAGCAGCACCCCCTGACTGAAGTGGTTTCCATCATATACAGGTTTATAGTTCGGTTCAATGGCTCTCAGCACCCCCACTATATAACTGTTCCAGCACCACTGATTGATTGTTCCATTTGCCTCCAACACCACCTAACTTCGTGCCTTCCAAAATCAGTGTTTGCCAAGCACACTCTCTCTGCTCCTTCACAAAACTACTCCACAAAGTGCTCCAGAAATGTCCACACTGTGCTCATTTTCTGATCATATTGCATTGTTTCTCGTCTCCTGTTGCCTTTAGGCTGCAAACCTCTGTAGGACAGATACATGTATTTATATGGCACATTTAACCCTTTGTGCAATGCTGTATATTCTTAACGCACTACATAATTAACTTGTTTCATCAATAAAATTTGAAGGGACAGCTCTACTATGTCCCTATTGCATGAAGGCACAAGGATCTTTTCAGGTTTTTTTTTTTTTTTGAGTACTTACAGGTTCCTTTGGGTCAGTCTCTATTGAAAAATTTCCAGGATTGCTGTTGACAATTTTCAGTTCTAGGGTTTCATACGTAGGATTAAGCAGAGGGATATACATACGGACCCATCTTAAAGAAAAATAAAATCTGAGTAAGGTATTATAAATTACTAAGCTTGTTCCATTATTGCCTAATGTTAAACTTTTATGGCTTTTGCTGACTTGAAAAACAAGAATTAAGTTTCAATGTGTTCAATAGCAGTAACAAGTACTTAATAGTATTAAGAAAAGTGATAAAATATATTAACTTTATGCCATGCAATACCTGCTTGTGATTACATTAAGTGACCACCACTTCAGTTTTACTTCTGCACTCTATTCTCTTTGATTTATGAACTCACTCTCTAGGACTAGGACTAATTTTAGTGTCACTCATTTTAGCCATGTGGCTATTTCACAACTTTCAAAGCCACCAGAAAGATTTGATAGTAGAAAGTAAAATGATTACATTTATGCCTTACCACACATTTATAGTCCATAGCTAGTCTGCAGTGTCTGTCCTCAGAGAAAATAACTGCATAGAAATTAATGATAATCAGATGATAAATGAGGATATCTGCATTTCCTTTTCCTCTAAGTAATGGTCAAAATAAGCTAGTAATTAAATGATATCCCCAATAGCTTTTGATTTACTGCCACTAAGCAGTAATTCTTCTTGATCACTTTGTAACTTTGAACATTCGAAAAAGACTCCTGTACTGTGCCTGCCCATTTAAAAGCAGGTTCTCCCACTCCCTCCTATTCACTCCCCTCGCTGCTCCCAGGTGAAGTGAAAGACCATTTTAAATATTCATTGTAAATAGGCCCAATGGCCTGTGATGGAATGTTAGATGGGGTGAGATCTCAGTTACTACAGAGCATTCTTTCCTGGGTATCTGGCTGGTGAATCTTGCTCACATGCTCAGGGTTCAGCTGATCGCCATATTTGGGGTCAGGAAGGAATTTTCCTGCAAAGCAGATTGGAAGAGGCCCTGGGGGTTTTTCGCCTTCCTCTGTAGCACAGGGCACAGGTCACTTGCTGGAGGATTCTCTGCACACTGAAGTCTTTAAACTATGATTTGAGGACTTCAATAGCTCAGACATAGGTGGAGGTTTATTGCAGGAGTGGGTGGGTGAGATTCTGTGGCCAGCATTATGCAGGAGGTCAGACTAGATGATCATAATGGTCCCTTCTGACCTTAATATCTATGAATTTATAAAACCATTTCACTTTACACAACAGTGACACTGCTTATTACAATATAATGACTAATTATATTTAAAATGTAGAATATGGATTTTAATGAGTACAGTGACAGTCATAGAGCAAAACTTGCATTATAGGGGTTGTGGGAGTGGTGTGCTTTAAATCAGCCAGCTCTATACCTTGCAATCTGCATTTTTTTCTTATCCTCTTATAAGCAAATACATGGAGATAGGATGTGTTCTGTAGGATACGTTATTTTCAAAGAAGAGATCACTAGCTATTCTAAGATTCCTATTATTTTGCCCATACTACTATAATATAATAATCCCCATTTATGGGGATGTTGAGCATAAATCATATGCTGGTTATAATGACAAGGGACAAATAAAATAAATTCAAGGTGGATCGGTGGAAATGGTAATTAAGGGAAAGTTTGAAAAATATGATGCACACTTTAGTTTTTCATTCATTCAGGTACCTCCAATACAGAGATACCCATCTATCCAAAGCTATGACAGGTCAACTGCCTGATTGCTCCATATATTTTTCCCTTGATAGAGCAAGTTAACCACATCCAAACTACACAACTTTTTTGAAAAAAGCAATAGTCCATAAAAGGAAAGACATTTCAATCAAATTTTATGATTGTGACCTGAGGTCCCAATCCTGCATCATTCTCAGTGCTGTAGATGCCCCCCCTCCCCTGTATGTTAATAATATGTTGATTTCAGTGGGGTTCCACAAAGGTCTAGCACTCCACTTGGGTACAGCAGGTTACATTGTTAGGGCCTAAACCCCCAACAGTTGAGAAGCAGTTCTCTTATGCCTAACATTTACCAAGAACTCTACTAGTGGATTTCTCAGTCTCAGGGGTAATCAAGAATACATGGGAGACTTAGATATTCCCTCAGACTACTGCTTTTCAATAGAGTAGTGTTACCATGAGACAGAAGACCCACATTCTTTGATTTCCTCAAAATGAAAATGGAGATATATCAGACAATTTAATTACATTGATAAGGAACAGACTCATGAGGGGAACAAAATTTTATGAGAGACAACCAAAAACATTCCAAAGAAGACAATTTGAAGAAGAAAAAACAAAACAAAAAACACAAACAAACAACAGTTTTACGAAAGACAAAAAGTGTTATTTTCCAAACTATCCGCAGAATTTCAAAAACGATGTAATGCTGGTCTCTACGCTTTGCTTTTTGTAACAAAGAAACTATTTGGGGGACAGACAACGGGAGCACTCCTATTATACAGTCCAGTGTACCAAAATACCCTTTGCAAATATTACAAACAGGTGTATATTTAAATAGCATGGTACATCAATTCATAATAATCAGCTTCATTTACAACTTCATAGTGTGTAGTTTAAAATATAAGGGCAGCTGCTATTGAAATATTTCAATAACATTATTAGAATGTATTTTATTTTATAATAAAACTACTTCAGATTTCAATGGCAACACAAAATATGCATGATTTTCATTTACATTTAAACAATACAATAGTTCATTAAATTAAGGGTATCTGGAATATTCTTTCACATTAATGGCTGTAACTTGCGCAGGTGCTCTGACAGTTTTATAAACAGCTTCAAGATGTGTATGTATGCATTTGTAAAGGGGCTCAGTGTAAAAAGGCATTTTATAATGGCTATTTAAAATAAAAAAAATATGTCCATTTAACCAATGGAGATAATTAAATTTTAACAGTTAATTGCTTTAGCTTTTGATGTATTTTTAATGACCAATATTGTTTTAAATTTATCTCATTTTTCTCTATAGTCATTATAAAATATTTATTATGCATCCTGGATCTTTTAAAATATTATAGTATCTTTTTTCCTGACTAAAAAAGAATTCCTTCCTAGTAGATCAATGAGAAAAATTATGCATTTTAATTAGGCCTGTCAAATGATTTTAAAAAGTAATCACAATTAATCAGCGAACTTAAAAATATAGTCATGATTAATCGCAGTTTTATTTGCACTGTTAAATATAATAGAATATCATTTAATTTATTGTAAATATTTTGGATGTTTTTCTACATTTTCAAATAGCTTGATTTCAATTATAGCACAGAATACCAAGTGTACAATGCTCACTTTATATTATTTTTATTACAAATATTTGCACTGTAAAAAAGATAAAAAATCTACAAGTTGAAGCATGAAGGGGCATACAAATTCTTTGCATATCTGGCACGTATATACCTACAACAGTGCTATGCAAATGCCAGTTCTCACTTTCAGGTGACACTGTAAATAAGAAGCAGGCAGCATTATCTCCTGTTAATGTAAACAAACTTATTTGTCTTAGCAATTGGCTGAACAAGAACTAGGACTGAATGGACTTGTAGGCTCTAAAATTTTAGAGTGCTTTGTTTTTGAGTGCAGTTATGAGAAAAAAAAATCCACAATTGTAAGTTGCTCTTTCTCTAAAGAGATTGCACTACAACAGAGGTTCTCAAACTTCATTGCACTGTGATCCCCTTCTGACAACAAAAATTACTACATGACCCCAGAAGGGGACAGCCCATCCAAGCCCTGCTGCCGTGTGCGGGGGGGGAGGGGGAACAGAGAGGGGGAGAAGCTGAAGCCCAAGCCTCCATGCACCAGGTGGGGAGGCCCCAAAGCCAAACCCCAAGGGTTCAGCTCCGGTAGGGGGCCTGTAACCTGAACCCCATTGCCCAGGGCTGAACCTGAGCCCTGCTGCTCACAGCTGAAACCGAAGCCTGAGCCCTGTCGCCCAGGGCCAAAGCCCTTGGACTTCTACCTCAGGCAGTGGGGCTTGGCCTTGGACCCTGGGCCCCAGCAAGTCTAATGCCAGTCTTGGCGACCGCATTAAAATGGGGTCCCAAGCCACAGTTTGAGAACTGCTGCACTACAGTACTTGTATGAGGTAAATTGAAAAATACTATTTCTTTTTTAATCTTTTATAGTGCAAATATTTGTAATAAAAATAATATAAAGTGGGCACTGTACACTTTGTATTCTGTGTTATCACTGAAATCAATATATTTGAAATGTAAAAAAAATCCCAAAATATTTATAAGAAATTTAAATTGGTATTTCATTACTGTTTAACAGTGCGATTAAATCTGCAATTAATCACTTTAATCTACTTAATTTGCTTTGCATTAATTGCTTGAGTTAACTGCAGTTGACAGCCCTAATTTTAATGTACCATTTGTGAATTGTATTTAATACATCTCAAAGTAATTGTTAGAAATGTTTAAAGTTTATTTGAATGTCCTTCTTTATTTAAGTATTTCCTTTTAAAGCATCTCCATGTTCTGCTCCTCTGTCACAGAGTTTTTGCTACTTTAAGAATATCATATTAAAACAAGTTAAAACACTAATATTCCCTTAAAGCAAATGTTAGGCATATTAAATTGTATTAACTGCACGTATATAGAATCATAGAATATCAGGGTAGGAAGGGACCTCAGGAGAGGTCAAAGCAGGACCAATCCTCAATTTTTGCCCCGATCCCTAAACGGCCCCCTCAAGGATTGAACTCACAACCCTAGATTTAGCAGGCCAATGCTCAAACCACTGAGCTATCCCTCCCCCAATTTATGTATGTATAAATCATGTTCAAGTTGCTCACTTTGTACGTAAGGCCCTAAATTATCTCAAAAATTAATACAAGGTTGTACAAAATGTCACCCAAACTGTGTGGATGTGGTTTAACACTTTCTCCAAAAAGTGGCAATGACAAATAATTTTAAACTTTTTTTTAAATTTAATTACTGTTGAAGATCATTTATCATATGCAGACCCACAAAAAACTAAGTATGTTCTATTATTATTAAATTTACATGGAACTTTACAAACAGATATGCTGCCTAATTAAAGGCCTTGATTCAGCTAGCGTTTAAGATACTCATCTGGCTCCTTACTAAAATAAGGAATTTATTACGTTTAAAGTGGCTATTCCCATAAATATGGCTTTGCAGGTATGGGACAAAACATGAGATAGCAGTTCAGGAAGTGGAGAGTATTGGCAGATTATTCATGAAGTGAAGACAGGACAGGATTTCTGGAATAAGTAAATTTGAGGAGAGAACTGAAGAGGGCCTTTGCTGCACAAAAAGTAGGGGGCAGCATGAAGCCAGGAGGAGTATGAAAAAAAAAAAAGGTTAAAGCAAAGAAAGAGGGCTAAGAAGTGTACTGCAAGCTATTTTAATCCATTTTGTTAGAGTTTCTCTCACATATAATGGCCACTACTGTTTATTTGTTTTCTTTTACTTTATTTTAAAAAAAATCTGCTCCTTCACCATTCCTCTTATGTTTTTCTTCTATGAAGCACAGGTGTTCTATGCAGGTGTGTTCATCTATCAGTGTGAAGGAACTAGAATCACAAACTTACTTGTAAAGTAACACAAAATTTCGTTTGAAAATAGAATCTTGAAAGTCAATGAATGTCAAATAATATTTCTGACAGGCAAGTGTTGTATTTAACAGCACTAATCCTCTCCAATGCATACTTTCATTATGCATACTAAAGAAGGAATTGCCATAGTGGAGCAGACCAATTGTCCATGTAGGCTTGTGTGAAACAGTTGTCAATGTCAGATGCTTCATGTGAAAGAGCATAAACTCCTTACCATATACCTAATTGTGCAAGTCTATACCAAGAGAGAAGATTTAAATTTGATCACAACTGGTGGTAAGCTTTATATCTGAAACCCGAGGATGCACAGCCTTTGCAATTTTATCCTATCAAAGCATAACTGCAAAGGCTATTCTCAGTCATATTAATCCCACCTGTCCACAGCTCATACACAGTGTGTTACCTGAAAGGCTTTTAAGCTACTATTTGAAACGTTATGCAAAAAACATCAAAAACATTTATGTATTAAAAGATATGGAAAGGAGCAGCTATGGTATTTTACCCATATTTCCTTTCAGTTCATCTATCCATTTACCAGTAATTTAGACAGACAAAATGTCACTTTATCCTTAAGTTATTATAAACTCTTTCAAACACACACATCACTAATCATATACATAGGTGTGGAAACTAGGAGTGTGGGGGTGCTGCAGCACCCCCAGGTTTCACTGTGAGAAGTTGCCCGGTGCTGGTGCTGCCAGAAGCATATAAATGCTTTACAGCAGAGGTCCCCAGTCTGTGCGGCATGCCCCCCTCCAGGGGATTGCTGAGGAACATTTTGGGGGCATGGCTGAGGTTTGGGTCAGCCCCCAGGGGGAGCGCCACCCAGCTCTGCTACTGGCCCCAGGTGCCAGTCCAGGGCCTCTGCTCCTGGCTCCGCTGCCGAGTATCGGCAGCACAACCCACACCCAGGGCTCTGATCCAAGCCCCACACCTGGGGTCCCAGCTGCCACTGGCCCCATGCTCGGGGCTCCACTCCTGGTCCCGGCACCCAGGGTCCTGGCTGCAGCTAGCCCCGCACCCAGGGCTCCACACCTACCCCAGCTATGGTCTAAGCCAGGCCCCCCTTACTCCTATCCATGCTCTCCGCCCCTCCGGAGCCACAGCCCCTCTCCTTGCCCCAACTCTGGAGGGAGTGGGGGCCATGGACAAGGGTAAGGGGGGGCACAAGGTAATTGGGGAACACTGGCTTTCAGCACCCCTACTGTAAAAAGTGTCTCAGTGCCACTCATCACATAGCTAAAGATAACACCAAAACATGAGTCCAGGTTTTCAAAAGTGTACAACATCCAGCAGCTCCCATTGTTGGAGAGCTTCTAGATGCTGAGCACTTTTGAAAATTTGGCCCCAGTTGTGGATGCTGGAAGCTTTTGAAAACCTGACCCTAAAAGCTGCAAGTATGTTTTGAGAGTCAAATTATGTTGTGGGAATGCAAGGTGAAATTTTATAGGAGGAATAAGACAAGAGGATCACTACTACATACAGCCTCTGGAGATGCACCTCCTGAACAGAAGCAGAGTTCATGTACACTGTAAGGTCTGCAGGAAAGAAACTTCAGTACTTCACATCTCTGGAAAGTGAGAAGGTGGAAAGCAGTGTTCACAATTTACAAAATAGGCCACTGGGGAAGGTCCATGATTAGGAAAGGAAAGTCCTACACAACGTAATAGAGAATGGTACCTTTTCATAAAGAGTGTTTAAGACAACATGCAGAATTCTGTAGTATTGTAGCCAATTAGTTCATTTTATTATCCATTTATCATTGCATTATTCAGTGTTAAGGTCAGCTCATATGCTAGGTCATATATAATCAATGTATGCTAAATAGATTTAAATTGTAGGATTATAGGAGTATAAGATTGACAAGTGTTTAGGAGTGATGTGTGTATTAGGTTTGTAAGTAAAGCATGGCTGGAAGGCAAGGCCTACAGGCTGAGGCCTCAAAGATTTTAACTTAACCATACTAGGCTGTAGCTTAATAATGCTTGACATGAGATAGTGACCTAGATGAAGTGAGCTGTAGCTCACGAAAGCTTATGCTCTAATAAATTTGTTAGTCTCTAAGGTGCCACAAGTACTCCTTTTCTTTTTGCGAATACAGACTAACACGGCTGCTACTCTGAAACCTGTGACCTAGAAATAACTCTCTGACAGTAAGGCTGCAAGATTACTGTAAAAGATGATTTTATGGGAAGAAAAGACTGTGGCATACCACAAAGTGATGTGCAAGACCACAAGACACCTAACTAACATTATGGAATGTCCTGCTTTGACCGCAGGTTACCATGGATGCATGTTGTAAGTAGATGCTAATGAGGATAAAGGGAACTAAGAAACAAGCTATGAAAAATAGGGCAATATTTATGGGATGTGGAAGTAAGGGAAAAGAGTTGAAACACTCATGCATATGCATAAGGTGTGCAGCATGGTCAGAATAACAATGTAAAAGAAGAACCTTGATTGGGCAAAAGTGGGAAAACCCCAAGGGAAACCCAAGGAGGAACCATCCCTCTATTAATCATCTGTTGAGATATCCATCAGACACTAGAATATCTTTGAGGATGAGAGTATGACTAATCTTAGGCATTGCATGGATTTTGTAGGATTTATATATGCATGGGTAATTTTAACTTTACTTGTTGCTTCAATAAAACTTGTAGTACATATAAGACTTTTTACTTGTGGTTGTGTCTGCGGTCACTATTCTTGGTCTGTGTGTGTTCCTGGAGTCTGCAAAACTGAGAAAAGCACCAGAGATGATATTCACTCTCTTGAGCTTGAAACTGTAGCAACGGGAGCTGAACACAAAGTAATTTAATTTAAAATTACTAAATTCAAAGTAAGTAAGAAAAAGGCTACCATATGGATAATTTGCTACTAAATTCTGCAGCTGTTTAAGATAAATTTATATAGAGAGACGTATAATTAGTTTAATTCCAATTAAATTACCCTTCCACAAGCAGAATTCAATACGTGTCATAATATATTAAAGACACAATCTGTGAAGATCCTGACTGTACAAGTTTGACCCTTATGACTAGGGAAGCTAGGTGCTGTAGTAACACATAATAATATGGTACATCTAGATGTAATCTGCTATAGTTCCAGAATGCGTACTTGTTTGTATGTTTTATATTAGATATTGATACCAAGGAACAAATTCAATTGAAGTATGATGCTGTACTTACTTTCCAAGCTCACATTCTATTTCAGGTAATGTAGTTGGCAATGGTTTCTCTGAAGTCAGCTTCAGTCCATACCAAAACTCCCCAACCATCTCCGACAGGAATATGACACTGAAGACAGAGATATAAACAAAGTTCTGTCTGAGATGTCTTTTTGTATAATGTCTAGATTGATAAAAGCACAAATTAGAATTTCAGAAAAAATAATGGAGTTCAACACAATGACCCCTTTGTTAGCTTGTAGAATTTTCTACTAAGAGTTCTATACAGCTCCACAGAATATCTGGATACACCCATCACAAATGAACAGTGATCTTTATGGAGATCCATGGGCAATCAACAGGCTTCATCTTTCTTAACTTTTCAGTTGAAAAATGGCAGTTTTTATATTAAAAGCAGAAAAACTAGAATACATCTCCAACTTTAACTTATAGGAGCAAATTTTAATTTAATTCACATGTCACAGCAGTTTGCTACTAGATGTTTGGAGACCTGCTACATTATCTAAAAATAAAATAATAGGGAGACATCATTACTCCATTTTAAAAGGAAAATACTATTAAAAACCTAAGAGATCAAAACTGAAATATATATAAGAACATGACAAATGGACATATTCATTATTCTACAATCAAATCTTATCAGGATAGCAACAAAAAACTTTCAATGTGATTACTTAGAGTAGTGTATTTTTGTGCCAGGCATTTCAACACATTCCATTCTTGTTAGTTTTGTTTTTCTCGCTCTCTCATTTTGTGGCCAGGAGAATCACAAAAATAAGTGAAATAAAATTACAGTGAACACGGTAAACCATTCCAACATAGCTAAAAATACAATGTGCAAACCTGAGCTGCATGACGGATCAGTTCCTGTTTTAAACAAGGAGACATGAGTTCTGAAGACTATTCACTGTGGCCACTTTACACTGCACCCCTAGCATAAACTGGCTTTGAAGTCAGCATGAACCGGCAAGGGAAGATCACTCAAGTGTAAAGATGATAGCAGAGCAACCATAAGGGATTTTTCAGCACCCTCCCAGTTGCTAGCATAAACACGGTAAAGAGGTCTGGCTGCACTTGCCATGCCAATTTCTGACTGCATTTTCAGACTCTCAGAGCTGTTTGTCCGTGATTTAATTTAGGGCAGACCTCGGGTTGCTCTAGCATGACACACGGAGACCAGCTTTGCACAGAGCTATAACAGAATCAGGGTAGTGCAAAATTTATACCACCTTTGCACATGCCCCCTTGGCCTGCATGCTGCAGATCAGCTGAAACCAAGAACTGCCCCATAGATCTGTCAAGTTAAAAGCACATATCTTGTTATCTGAAAATTATGAACTTGAAAAAATACTTCACCAGAATATTCTGACACAGCAAAATAAAATATATTTTCATTCTCAGTTTTCAGAAATGATAAGTTCTGTATCTTGTCTCTGAAAATTTTACTATAATGTTAACAGTGGTCATTTCTATAAAACTATAGCCTCTGAAAACTGTAGTGCAATAATACTTGGCAGTATTCTTTTTCTTGGGAAAATCAATAAGAACAATTGCTTTCGGGACTGCTTATTTTGCTGAACTTCAGCCAACTAATGTTTAATTAACAATGCCCTGAGAAAAACTCTTACAATTCTGCAGCTTTCAGCAGCCTGCCTTTACTAGTTCAGCTGAGAACTATGATCAGTAGCAGCAACTCTGAAACCAAGACCAAAAGGTCATCAATCTTATCACTGGTAATCATCATACTGCACAGACTCTTCTGAGTTTCCAATGCGGTGAAACATCTTTAATTTAAATCTTCTCCATATTCATTAAGAAGATCATTTCCAATTAATGGAGAATTCTCAAGCTAAATAGATTTCCATGAAGACTGATAAAGGGTTCTTCACCTGTTTTTAGTGAAGTCATTTTAGTTTAGTTCCCTTTCTGCAGAAAGATGGCTCCAGGTCACTCCCTTTATGGCAAGTGACAAAATTCAGAATTAATTTGAAGTCCATATTTTGGAATAGATATTACTTTAATATCATAAAATCAAAGAAAATGTACACATAACTCAAGTGATATCCATCAAAGAATTGCCATCTGCCTATCAGCCATCAGATTTATTCAAAGAAAGTGGCAGGTTTGTATAGAATATATCTAATGTTAAAAAAGTAATACAGAGAACACAAAATATTTCTAAGTAACATTGTAGGGTCAAAGAGTTATCGTAGGGTCTAGAAACAATATTTTTACTTATTATCATAAAGCACATATACGTGTTAACACTCTGAATCTTACCTTCCTTCTGAAGTGCCAGTACTAGCTGGGGAATACTTTACTTCATAGGAAAGAGTTTCTTTTGGCTGAAGAACAAGAATTGTTTCTCCACTAAGTGCAGCACCCATTAACAATACATCTAATTGTAGAATTTCATGTGTAGGATTAGTGATGGGAATTTCAATGCCAATGGTATCCTAGGAACACAAAATGAATGAATTATAGGACTTTCACTGTCAAAGAAGTTTGTCAAAGATGATGCAAGGAAGATGCTTCTACATTAATTGAATTTAATAGCACATAGGCCATATTTAATTTGATAACAAATTAACATAAAGTAAATGCACCAAGAGGCAGCAGTAGCCAATTGCCCAACCATAAGTCACTTCTTGTTCCAACTGGTAATCAGGGGTTAACAAGCTCTCCAGCCAACCCTCCTGACCAATATGCCATGCAGATACCAAAGCCCGGCTTACATCATAAAACTAGCCAGCACCCTATCATTGCAGAGAGAGCTAGTGCAGCCCCAAGTGATGTCTCAAGGTCACTTGCAAGTTTTCTGAAAGGCTCCTCCTCTTCATTTTTAAAACGCATCATAATGCTTTACATGGTAAAAAACTAAAAGTCCAACCCCATTTTGCTATCTCTCTTTTTTAACCTCTATTTTCTTGTCTGTTTTTCAACTGTGAACTCTTTGGGCAAAAAGCATCCTTTCTCAAATGTTCGGAAAGCACATAGCTTGTCATGGAAACTACCAAAACTAAATAATACATAACGGTATCAAAAACCAAGATGGAGACAAAACTGTGGCCTGGATAGATACACATTTACACCCCTTTATTGGATACCTACAACATGGCTAGAAGTCCGGGAGAGGAAGCAGATTCCACAGAACTGTTATGTTTCCCTCTTGGACTGCTTTTGGAGCATTGCAACAATGCACTTCATCTTATTTCAGGGGTCATGGTTAAGCCACAAATGAACGCATAGTAAGTTTCCCCCTATGTACTTTATACCCAAGCTTTATTCCACATCAGAGATGAAATATTTCATCCAGGTAGGATGGAGTATTTTACTGAAGGAGGCCCATCCTTTGCTGGTTTTTACATTTATCACACATACTTTCTCCAAACCATGTTCCTTTTTCTAGTACTGCACTCGCTCATGAAAAACATGTTAACGTGCGTTCCTATTTTCTGCCATTCTCCAACCAAAGGCTGTCAATGTGCAGCATATTCTCTTTTTTGTGCATAAGAAAATGTGATTCTCAGAACTAGGGTGACCAGATGTCCCGTTTTTATAGGGACAGTCCCGTTTTTTTGGGACTTTTTCTTATATAGGCACCTATTACCCTTGTCCATTTTTTCCACAGTTGCTATTTGGTCAGCCTACTCAGAACCAAACATGGCCCACAGCTTGAAGTACAAAAACTAGAATCCTACCTTTATATGAAATAAGACAAAAAACAGAACAAAATATCTGAGAAAATGAAAAGATAGTAAAATATTAGCATGAAATATTTTTGCCTACAATTTAATGCATTCCTTTACATTTACAGAAAATGGCTGCTGGAGTTGAACACACATAAAATGAATTTAATGTTCTACAGAAGCATTCTTACAACTACAGTACCCACCTGCTGAAGTGAAGAAACAGATTGACAGAGCCAGAAGAGTACCCAGAAGTCACCTACTACAGGACAGGCCCAACAAAGAAAATAACAGAACGCCACTAGCCATCACCTTCAGCCCACAACTAAAACCTCTCCAACACATCATCAAGGATCTACAACCTATCCTGAAGGATGACCCATCACTCTCAGAGATCTTGGGAGACAGGCCAGTCCTTGCTTACAGACAGCCCCCCAACCTGAAGCAAATACTCACCAGCAACCACACACCACACAACAGAACCACAAACCCAGGAACCTATCCTTGAAACAAAGCCCGTTGCCAACTCTGTCCTCCTATCTATTCAGGGGACACCATCATAGGGCCTAATCACATCAGCCACACTATCAGAGGCTCGTTCACCTGCACATCTACCAATGTGATAATGCCATCATGTGCCAGCAATGCCCCTCTGCTATGTACATTGGTCAAACTGGACAGTCTCTACGTAAAAGAATAAATGGACACAAATCAGACGTCAAGAATTATAACATTCAAAAACCAGTCGGAGAACACTTCAATCTCTCCGGTCACTCAATTACAGACCTAAGAGTGGCAATTCTTCAACAAAAAAACTTCAAAAACAAACTCCAACGAGAGACTGCTGAATTGGAATTAATTTGCAAACTTGATACAATTAACTTAGGCTTGAATAGAGACTGGGAGTGGATGGGTCATTACACAAAGTAAAACTATTTCCCCATGTTATTTCCCCTAGCCCCACCCCCCACTTCTCCTCAGACATTCTTATCAACTGCTGGAAATGGCCCAACTTGATTATCACTACAAAAGGTTTTCTTCCTCCCCCCCCCACCCCTCCTGCTGGTAATAGCTCATCTTACGTGATCACTCTCCTTACAGTGTGTATGATAACACCCACTGTTTCATGTTCTCTGTGTGTATAAATCTGCCCACTGTATTTTCCACTGAATGCATCCAATGAAGTGAGCTGTAGCTCATGAAAGCTTATGCTCAAATAAATTTGTTAGTCTCTAAGGTGCCACAAGTCCTCCTTTTCTTTTTGCGAATACTGACTAACATGGCTGCTACTCTGAAACAGATGGTAGTATTACACCAACAATTTAAATCATTCAAGTGCTTTGCATTAGGAAGATGCAATTTAAATTTGTAATAAAATATTTTAAAGCTCAGATTAATAGTTTTTACTGGTTTAAATAAATTTCTAAATGTATTTACTATTTTATTGCTAAGGGCTTCAAAATGAAGCACTATAAAGGCACGTGTATGTTTTATGTTAAAGAAATATCTTTATTGCAAAAGGGAAATACTTGAATGTCTGTCTAAAAAGAAACTGTCCATTTTTTAAAGATCATTTTATTCAAAATAAAGGACGGCTAACTGTTCCATAACTGGCATTCTTCGAGATGTGTTGCTCAGGTGTATTCCACAGTAGGTATGCATGCTTGCCAAGTGCACCAGCGCTGGAAGTTTTTCCCTTAGCAGTACCCTTACAGGGAGAGCACTGCTGCGACCCCTGGAGTGGCGCTTCTATATCGCGCTATAAGGGGAGCTGCGCACTCCCCCCATCCTCAGTTCCTTTTTGCCGGACAACTCCGACAGAGGGGAAGGGGGGGGGAGATGTGGAATACACCTGAGCAACACATCTCGAAGAATGCCAGTTACGGAACAGGTAACTGTCCTTTCTTCTTCGAGTGATTGCTCATGTATTCCACAGTAGGTGACTCCAAGCTATATCTGTTGGAAGTGGGTCGGAGTTTATGAGTTCCCGGGACGCAGCACCACCCTGCCCGACCCGGCGTCATCTCTAGTTTGGGAGACGATCGCATAGTGCGAAGTAAACATGTGGACTGAGGACCAAGTGGCAGCCATACATAGGTCTTGGACAGGGACATGGGCTACATAGGCCGCCGACGAGGCCTGAGCCCTCGTAGAGTGCGCCCTGATGATCAGTGGTGGGGGAACCCCTACCAGATTGTAGCATGTGCATATGCACGAGGTGATCCAGCGAGAAAGGCGCTGGGTGGAAATGGGTTGCCCCTTATACGCTTGGCTGAGGCAATGAACAGTTGCGAGGATTTCCGGAAGGGCTTGGTCCGATCCAGATAAGAGGCCAGCGCCCTGCGCACATCAAGCGCGTGATGGCAGCGTTCCTCATTGGAGGAATGGGGCTTAGGACAGAGCACTGGAAGAAAAATGTCCTGCTCCATATGGAAGGCAGAGACCTTCTTTGGGAGGAATGCGGGATGTGGGCAAAGCTGGATTTTACGCGTGTGGAAGACCATATATGGGGGGTCCGAGGTCAAGGCCCTGGGCTCTGAGACACGTCGGGCCAACGTGATTGCTACAAGGAATGCTACTTTCCATGAGAGGAAAGACCAGGATCGTGTGGCCAGGGGTTCAAAGGGAGGCTCTGTGAGATGGGACAACACCAGGTTTAGGTCCCATTGCAGTATGGGGATCTAGCATACTGGAATGAACCATCTAGGCCTCTCGGAAAGTGAGAGGTCACAGAGTGGGAAAAGACCGAGAGGCCTTGCACCGGCGGGTGGAAGGCCAATATAGCCACCAAGTGTACCCTAACAGAGGGGGGTGCCAGCCCTTGGGTCCTAAGTGGCAGGAGGTACTCAAGGATAAGCTAGAGTGATGAGGATGATGGGGAGGCTCCCCGCTCCCCTGCCCATCTGGAAAATCTGGACCACTTTACAAGGTACGCCCAGCGTACGGATGGCTTCCTGCTTTCTATGAGGACCAGCCTGACTTCCTCTGAGCACCTCCTCTCCTCTTTGCCTAGCCACTGAGCAGCCACCCTTTCAAGTGGAGCACGGCTAGATTGGGATGGAGGAGATGGCCTCCGTCTGTGAGAGGAGGTCCAGGCAAAGTGGCAACTTCCTCGGGGGGGCTGCTAGGAGGTGTAGGAGGGTTCCGTACCAGTGCTGGCAGGCCCACGCTGGGGCTATGAGGATGACACACGTCCTGTCTATTTTCACCTTTTGCAGGACTTTGCCGATGAGGGGAAATGGTGGGAAGGCATACAACAGCTGCCCTGACCACTGTAGGAGGAAGGCGTCCGAGATCACACACCTCCCCACTCCTCCCCTGGAGCAATGCTGCTTCTGGTGGGTTGCGAAGAGGTCGACCTGGGGAACTCCCCACTCTTGGAAGAGCAGGTGGCGACCTCCGAGTGGAGCAACTACTCGTATTGGTGGGAGAAAATCCTGCTGAGGCGATCGGCTCGCGCGTTGCGGACACTGGGCAGGTGAAAAGCTCGCACGGAGATAGTGGCCTATACAGAACTCCCATAAGCTCAGGGTTTCCAGACAGAGGGCCAAGGAACGAGTCCTGCCTTGTCTGTTGATGTAGAATACTGCAGTGGTGTTGTCCATAAGGACCCTGACCATCTTGCCCCGAAGGTGCATGCTGAAAGCAACACACGCCAAAGGAATTGCCCTGAGTTCCTTGACATTTATATGGAGGGACAATTCCAAGGCCGACCACATCCCTTGGGTTTGTATACTCCCTGTTTGAACTCCCCAGCACTAGTCCGATGTATTGGACACCAGGTCTAATGATGGGGTCACCTCCCGAAAGGGAACCCCTTGCACCATATTGTTCAGGTAAGAGCACCATTGCAGGGAGGTAAGTATCGGGAACGGGACCATGAGAACCTTGTCCAGCCCATCCCGGGCCGGGCAGAACTGGGAGGCTAGCCAGAGCTGGAGGGGCCTCATAAGTAGCCTGGCATGGCGGACCACATACGTGCATGCCGCCATGTGTTCCAGGATCTGAAGGCACGCTCTCGCCATTGTCACCGTGAAGCCCATGACCGAGGTGATGGGGTCTCGTAGGGCCTCTAACCTGCCCAGCGGGAGCAATGCTGCGGCCCTGGAGGAGTCCAGCAGCACCCCAATGAACTCTATGCGCTGTACTGGAACTTAAGTTGATTTGGTCTCGTTTACCACTAGGCCGAGAGCTTCACATGTAGACCTGAGCAGCTCCACATGGGCCTTTACCTGGGCCCGAGAGCTGCCCTTGAGAAGCCAATCGTCCAGGTATGGTAAGATCTTTACCCCTTGCCATCTGAGGCAGGCCACCACCACGGACATGCACTTTGTGAAAACCCTAGGTGCTATGGATAGGCCAAACGGAAGGACCGCAAACTGGTAGTGGTCTAACCCGACTAGGAAGCAAAGGAAGTACCTATTCCCCTTGAAAAATGTGAATGTGAAAATATGTGTCCTGAAGGTCCAGGGAGGGGATAATAGAGGCCAGGGACACGATGCAGAACTTGGAATAGACCAGGAAGCGGTTGAGATCCTGCAGGTCCAGGATGGGCCTGAGACCCCCTTTTGCCTTGGGGATCAGGAAATACCAGGAGTAAAAACCCTTTCCCTGGAATTCTACCAGTACTCTTTCCACTGCCCCAAGGTGCATTAGACATTCTATCTCCTGCCCTAGGAGGTGGGCATGTTCCGGGTCCCCCAAGCCCATAGGCAAGGGGGGGTAGTTGGGCGGGGGTGAGATGAACTACAACGTGTAGTCCCTGGAGATGGTGTTGAGGACCCATTGGTCAGATGTTATATGGGACCACGCCATGCAGAAAGCAGACAAACGGTTGAAGAACACCAAACTTTAATTAATAATTTAATTAATTTAATTAATTTAATTAATAGGGGGGTCTCCCCGGCAACTGCCCTGGTACCCCCCTGCAGATAGTCAAAACCACCTCTTTCCCTGCTTCTTTCCCTTGAAGGGCCTGGGCTGTGGGGCAGAGTGGGACTGATGCTGAGACTGATGCTTCTGGTCTCTCAGCCTCTTATACGGCGGCTCATATCTGCTCTGCGCAGGTTGAGCTGATGTTTGCGGCTTGCCTTGTCCTTAGCCGGAGGAACGTAGAGTCCCAAGGTTTGCAGGGTGGTAGGGGAATCCTTCATCCCATGCAGGTGGACATCCGTCTGATCTGCAAACAATGCTTTTCTGTCAAATGGCAGGTCCTGCATGATGGACTGGGCCTCCGCCGACAGCCCAGACAGGAGCAACCACTATTCCCTGAGCATGGGTATGGTGGAAGCCATCAAATGGGCTGCCGTATTGGCCACTGCTTGGAGAGTTGCTTTGGCTGCCGCCACCCCTTCCTCCACCAGACCCTTGAAATCCTTCCTCTGCTGCTCTGGGAGGAGTGGTTCAAACTTTGGCAGAGACCCCCATAAGTTAAAGTCATATCAGCTAAGTAAGGCCTGATGATTGGTCACCCTGAGCTGGAAACTTGCAGAGGAATAAACCTTTCTACCAAAGGAGTCCAGTCTCCTGGAGTCTTTGTTTTTGGGGGGTGGGCATGGGCTGGCCCTGTTATTCCCTGTGGTTAACCAATTCCACCACAAGAGAGTTAGGTACTGGGTGGGAATAGAAGTACTCGTGGTCCTTAGCCAGCACAAAGTACTTCCTCTCAGCCTTCTTGGAAATAGGGGCCAAGGAAGAGGGAGTTTGACGCAAGGTGCTGGAAATGTTGGCTACTCCCTGGTGGAGGGGTAGAGCCACACGGCCCAGGGCCGAGGACAACAGCACATTAAAGAGTGTGTCGCACGGGCCCTCTGTCTTCTCGGCCTGCAGCTGGAGGTTGGACGCCACCCCCTTTAACAGGTCTTGTTGCAGCTTGAAATCCTCCTGTGGCATAACAGGCGGCGGTGCTGCTATGGCGTCATCCAGTGCCGGAGAGATGGCCGGCCCGGAGCCGTGGACCTCCGGCAGTACTGAGGAATCGACCCCCAGGTCGGAGTCCGGGCAAGGAGCTGCTGACTTGTGACTTGTTCCTCGGCCGAGATGGAGAGGCCAATGGGGTCTGGGATGCCCCAGCCACCGAACAGGTTCCCGTCTGGGTGAGCATCTGTGGCCACAGTGCCCATTGGCACCACTGTCCCTGCCACAGGGCCCTGCCACTGTTCAAGTTGGGGCCCTGGTGGTGCCAGCTGGTCTGGCTGAGCCCCGCGAGCTGGTGATGGGCGGCTGGGTGCCGAGGCTGAGGTCACCATCGACCACACAGTCCCATAGGAGTGGCGGGAGCGATGGTGCCTGTGATGCCATCTTCCATGGAACTAGGACCTCAACGTCGAGGATTGGTACCCGTCGAAAATGCTGCTCCAGTACTTGCCCCAGCGCCTGGGGCTGCAATGCTTCGGTGTTGGTGAATTGCAAGGAGAGTCCCATCTGCGACATCTGGCAGAGCAGGAATTCAAACGGGAATGTCAACGTCGATGGTGTCGGGACTGGCTGCGGTAGCTGCGATGCGAGAAGGAGCATCTACAACACCTGTGTCCACTACTGCGCAGCGTGGAGGGACCTTGAGACTCCCGCCCGGGCAGGGAACCAGTTAGCCTGACTGGCATCGAGGGCGGGCGTGGGCTGAGATGACTGGCCACTGCACGTCGAAAGAGTGGTAAGCACCCAGCAGCGGCTTGCCGCGGGACCGAGGGCCCGTCATCGGTGGCGCCCCTGGTACCATCAAACTCAAAATGTCTCGCACAGCCTGGAGAGCCTCTGCCGTCGATGGCATCCTGACTGCTGGAAATGCATGTGCAGACAGTGCTGGGCTGCTCCACTCATCACAAGTTGGAGGCTTCAGGCCCTGGGGCCGGGGGGGAGAAATCGAAGGCTGCCCGACACGGGACCAGCCTTTCCCCTTTCCTTCCCTCGGCACCACTGCAAGGCGGAGCTCTTCCCCTCTTTCTTGGAGGAGGAGCGGTGCCAGCTGGAGGAGGGGACTTCACTGCGCACCAAAAATGCGGTGCCGGGCACCAAGTACACTAGGCGTGCTGGAGTTGGGGACAGCGCCGATTCCATAAGGAGAGTGCGAAGCCTGATGTCCCTCTCCTTCTTAGTCCGCAGCTTGAATGACCTGCAGATCTTGCAGTGTTAACTCAAGTGATTTTCACCCAAGCAGCAAAGACACTCAGCATGCGGATCTCTCCTTGGCATGGAACGGCGACAGCCAGGTGTACAGGGCATACCCCGAGCCCACTCTAACAACTAAAACTACTAACTACTAACTGCTAACACTAACTAGAGGTACTAGTAAGAACACTGGAAAAGGCTGCAGCAGAACTGGAGCAAGAAGTTCTGACTACCTTCACTAGCGGCAAGAAGGACCTGAGGGTGGGGGGGAGTGCACAGCTCCCCTTATAGCGCGTTATAGAGGTGCCACTCCAGGGGTCACAGTGGTGTTCCCCCCCCCCACGGGTACTGCTAAGGGAAAAACTTTCGGCATCGGTGCATGTGGCGAGCATGCACACCTACTGTGTAATACACCTAAGCAATCACTCTAAGAAGAATTTATAGCATCTCCTTAGAAACTTACAACAGAAACCTGTTCCATACCAAACACCTCTCCCTCCATTGTGTTCATGGACAACTCACACACTCACAGGCTTGTTATTGCAGGGATGGTCATGAGAGCAGTTCCACTGGCATCTTTAGTAGGTGTGTATATTATAAATTTCTAGAGTGATTCTTGAAATGCATTACTTTTGCACCTAGCTCTTTATGTGGAGGCACAGTACCAGGAAGAACTACAAGATTGCCATCTACACTTTGAAACATGTGTTTCTCAAACAGGCCCAGGGCAATACCTACCGGAGGAGAAACAAAAGAGCTAAAGCAGCAGCAATTCCCAGCCAGATTTACAATACTTTAGTTAGACTTACAGGTGGTTGTTCAATTTGTTTTTATGTTTTGAGGGAATATTTTTATCAGTGACCTAGAAGAAAACATAAAATCATCACTGATGAAGTTTGCAGATGATGCAAAAATTGGAGATGTGGTAAATAATGAAGAGGACAGGTCACGGATTCAGAGCGATCTAGATCTCTTGGGAAACTGGGCTCAGGCAAACAATATGCTTCTTAATATATTTAAATGTAAATATGTACATCTATGAATAAAGACTACAGTCCATACTTCAGAATGAGGGACTCTCTTGGAAAGCAGTGACTCTAAAATGATTTAGGGGTCCTGGTGGATAATCAGCTCAAAGTGAGCTGCCACATTATTAGCCAAAAAGACCAATATGATCCTGGAATGCATAAACAGGGGAATCTTGAGTCAGAGTAGAGAGGTTAATTTATCTCTGTATTTGGCACTCACATGACCACTGCTGGAATACTGTGTCCGCTTCTAGTGCCCACAATTCAAGAAGGATGTTGATATACTGGAAAAGGTTCAGAGAACATCCACAAGAATGAATAGAGAATTAGGAAATATACCTTGTAGTGATAGACTCAAAGAGCTAAATCTAGTCAGCTTAGCAAAGAGAAGGATAAGGGGAAACTCAATTGCAGTCTATGTCTACATGGGGAACAAATATTTAATAATGGGCTCTTCAATCTGGCAGAGAAAGGTATAACACAATCCAAAGGCTGGAAGTTGAAGCTAGACTAACTCATATTGGCAGTAAGGTGTACATAAGCCAATGGAACAATTTACCAATAAACATGTTGGATTCTCCTTCATTGACAATTTAAAAATCAAGATTGGATATTTTTTCTAAAAAGATATGCTCTAGGAATTATTTTGGGGAAGTTCTATGGCCTTTCTTACACAGGAGGTCAGGCTACATGATCAGAATGGTCCCGTCTGGCCTTGGAATCTATTAATATGAATCTATGAGAAAGGGAATGGCTGTTACTTTGCCCATTGTGATCACTCCCAAGAAAAGTTAGCTATAGGCGACCACTTGGCCAAAAATCAAATGACAATGTGTATACTTAGTGGCTCCTCC
Source organism: Dermochelys coriacea (assembly GCF_009764565.3). Lineage (NCBI taxonomy): Eukaryota > Metazoa > Chordata > Testudines > Dermochelyidae > Dermochelys > Dermochelys coriacea. The sequence continues at coordinate 150,649,834 of NC_050068.2, forward strand.
CATACATGCAAAGGCCTCTTGTTTTTACTCTGTTATAAACTCCTACTTCTCTTCCTGGTAGCTATGGGTGAACTGAAAATGTTCCTTTACCTTTGAAAATGATCTTCCAATTCTAATAAAAAATTCAAATTTTGCTTTGTTTTTATGAACATATTGATGAAATACTTGCATGGATATTAATCTTAGGTGGTAGTCCACCCAGCACTGAGGTACTCAAAACAGTGGAGTTTAAACATTAATTAATTTGGTTGAGTGTGATCTTGTTGCTAACTCAGATTCTACAACTTTGTAGCTCCATAAATAAAACTTAAAATCATTATGCTAGCATGCCTCTTTGCAACTATCATAGGTTAGAAGAACCACTATACAGTCATCATTACTGGCATTGATATGTATAGATATACAGTCAGAAATCTAGGACTAAAACTAAAATTGTGGGATTTTTTAATTTATAAAACTCACCACAAATTACACCTCAAGACTATTGCATTCCTTTGACTTTATCCAAACCTCTTTGCCCAACCCTAATATTAAAGAACTTCCTCTTCCAAATTTTGGAATCAACTGAACTCAGATGTTTTGTGAATTTCAAAATTTTCCATTTTTGCCCACTGATGCAGTTCTCAGATTCAGGAAGTATAAAATACAAAAGCAGTTCTTGAGATCTTTGAAGCCTAACTGGAAGCAGGAAAAGTGAGAAATGTCAACAAACAGATTCTGCTTTTAAATTTTTTTCAGCCTATTTCTGCAAGCCCAACAATGTTGAAAAGTTTAGATAAGATTTAAAAAAAAACATGTTACCTGATAGCTTTGGTCGGGACAACAGCTAACTGCTGAACTTTTGAGGTTTGCTTCTCACTTCTTAAAGTTTCATACACAGAAAAATAAATTGTATCATCAGCTTTAGGTTTCAGCCATAGTACACTAGAGATTCATAGAAACAAACTTAAACTTGTCCCATGTGTTCATCCTCCAAAAAAACTTCTCTAAAATAATTGTCAAGAACATCCATGCAATTCACTGATTCAGAAGTCATAAATAATAAATTAATACTAACACTATTATCAATGCCTTTGTTTCTGAAAGATCTCTGATTAGAGATAGGAGTAATCTCGGGGTGCAGACCCAGAGGCAGGATATTTCTCTGGGTCTCTCCATGCATCCAGCTAGTTCTGCTGGTCTCTCATCTTCCCTCTCCCTGTTAGGGTTGACACATGAATCCTTCCTCTCTATAGAGCTACTCCCATCTCTTGAATATAAGGTTAGGTTAATAAACCCTGTCACTTAAGCTTTTTCCCATAAAATAATGAATGCTGCTTCAGGAAGCCACATGCACTCTCCTACATATAGGCAGAGTGTGCAAGCAAAGCAGCTTCTCCAGTCCATATGGTAGAGACTGGAGTGTAAAAGTATCTTAATTTTATTCTCATGTTGTTAAATGGTATTTTGGGACTGAACAGCCCTGTAATATCATTTTGGGAGACATGGGGGGTGTACCCATCCCATTTGGCAGGGTAGGTGCCCTTTCTGCAATGACATTATTCAGGGAAAAGACAAGTCCTCTCTTGAACTATTGCTTTGAGAAGTGGGACCTCCACCCGCAAACAGTATTTTGGCAGATGAAGCCTCTCCCCAACAACAGCCTTAATAAAAATAATCAAAACAGCTTTTCTTTCTCTTCTTCCCCAGCCCCACCCTACAAGAGAGGTGGCTCTTGGTTCCCCTACTTTGCCTTCCCGCAGCAGGAGGCGCTTTAGGCCTGAAGATCTCATTGTTCATGCCTTCCCCAGGAGCAACTCCCCTTTTGTTTCTGGGAACCCATGCAGATGGCATCAGCCAAGGCTTCAAGACTATACTCCATGTGCATGTTCTCAGGCTGTCTCCTACTCTGCTCATTCCAGCATTGCTAAAAATAGCAGTGTAGCTGCAACAGCACAGACTGTACATACTATGACAAAGCTCCAAGCCTGTATTGGTGGATCCCACGCTTCCAGGCAGATTCAGTGGCCTCAGAAGCTTGCTAAGGCCCTCAATATGACCTCCCTTTCTCAGTATAGTAGCAAAGGTCACAGCTTATTGAGCTACTTTCATCACAGGCCAGTATGGGAGGTGGGAAGGTGGAATACTCAGTCTTTATTGCTCCTTAGAGCTAAGTAGGTGCAGTTTGGCCTCCTGTTTGGAGGAAAGTCTGCTTCCCCTCTCAAGGGGATCTCTGTAAAGCATGGCAGAGAGGGGGGAACCTGGGCCCTCCCTCTATGCTGGGTTCCAGCCCAGGGACCCTAATGGTAGCAGCTGTTGGCAGTTTTCCCCTCAACACTGATGCTGCTTTGATTCCCTGAGCCACTTCCCTGTGGTCCCGTTTTCCTAGCTTCACCCTTATCTCAGGATTCAGCAATGCTTCCTCACCTCCATCTCCTTTCACCTGAGCTCCCCCCCCCCAAGGGAACTGGAAAGGAGAGCTTTTAAGCAATATGAGTGAGACCTTGATTGGTTCCAGCTGTCTCCATTAGCCTAACAGTCTTAACTCACCCTTTGCCAGTTAATTGGGGACAGGTGCTGGCATTAGCCAAACAACCTTAACTGGTTAATTGGTATCAGGTGCCTTGATTAGCCTGGAGTAGCCTTTGTTTGGCTATCCAAGAAACAGGGACCTGCTCATTCTGAAGCTGATATACCTGCCTTTTACTACTCTCTTATATCCTTCTGGTCTGAGTCTGTCACAATACTCAGCCCGGAACCCTGCGTATGTACTCAAGTTGTGAGTCTATGCTGAATGTATGCTGGCGCATCTTATCTACTATTTTTAGCAAAGCTAGTGTGGGTAAAACTAGCATGAGTATGTCTACCCAAGCTGCAATAAAACCTTAGATTTCAGGGTAGATAAACCCATACTAGGGTCTTCAGAACACCAGTCTGAGATATTTACTTGTCATAACCACATATTTTGGAACAAAATTCTAAGAAATTAATAATATAGACAAACTGCTCATGGCACAGGAATTTTTAACATACATTATTTTTAAAAGTAAATATAAATTGACAGTCCCTTTAAAATAGGGTGGCCACTGATGCATCCCTAGAATATAGGGCATCCCCTCAGTTGCATGAACTTCTGGAATGGTGCCTGACCCTACTCGCCAGTGTGACCCCGTCACTCTGCATAGTGGACACCATTCTGCTGAGTGCCCTATCCCGCCCCGCCAGCGACCTCACCAGCATGGTATGTGTGGGTCACTCCCGTGAGGGCAGAGCAACACACTGAAAAATGGCATTCTCCAGGCAACCACGATGATACCAAACAAAACCCTGTCTGTGATTTTATATTGGTACTGGACAGGTACAAACCTTACAAAAACAGAACTGTCTGGCTAAAAAGCAGATGAACAACCTACTTTAAAATGATCCATTGTAGAGTTTTTAAACTTAGCCAGCACAGATAGTTGGAGAATTTTGATGAAAAACAGACACATTTTTGGTGCCAATATTTGCAGATTTTGGTGTGGTTTATGACTAACTCTGTTATTCAATTCTTTCCCTATTGCCACTGTCTTGCCCATCCAAATACCCAGTCATCGCCCACATTCTTCCCCCTCAGTGAAAACTGGAAATCACTACATGTGAATGGTTCGCAATTAATATCAGATATATTTTAATTTTCACACTTCATTCTACTGGCCAAAGTATAAAATAAAGTAAGAGCTCTTGGTGCCTAAACTGGATTACATTCTATACATTATACACATGCACTTGATTTCCAGGTCAAAGTCTGAGACTACAAGTCCACTGCATTCCCCATGTAATTTAGTTTACAGAATTACATTAGTGTTGGCCTTGAAAGATATCGCTGTAATTGTAAAAAATTAGTAAAACAAAATAAAACAATTTCACCTGGACAATTATACTGAGTCACTACACTTAAATTTTACTCTATTTACATGTGCTGTAGAGACTTGATCCTGCAAGCTACTGAGCACTGTGGCCCAAAGCACAAGAGTAGTCCATTGACTTTGAAAATGTGCTTACATACATAACTGGGTGGGACCACAGAACACACCAATTTGCAGATCAAGTCCTATGCTACAGTCTTAAAGGGTAAGTACTTCAGTGTAACTCCCGCCCCCCAAAAAACCCCCACCCTAACCAGAACTATCACAACATACCACTGTACATATTCTGAGTAACTTATATAGTATAGTAATTTATTTTACACTTACTGTGAAGTATATAAAATAAAATAAAACAAAACACAGGTGACTTTTTGTAAGACAGTATATAAAACTTCTGGCTCTCTATCCAAAATTTTGCTGAATATCAAATTTCCAAAATTGCTTGCTCAGCATAGTTATTAAGATGAGGAGAAATAGTAACAGGGAAAATATGAAGACAAAATAAATTAACCTCATTCTCATTACATTAAAAATAATAATGTATACTACATCCAAATTTGCTCTCAAACAGACATATCCAGAGTAACTCTACTAATTAAAATTGAATTACTCTGGATTTACAACAGTGTAATTGATATGAGAATTTAGCCTTCACTTCAACAGTTGTTGTTTTTACACTTAATTCTAAATTCCATATAACTAATTAGCAGACGTGAGAAAACCTTATAAAATTTTCATTCTCTTTCTCCTCACATTTAAATTTTTGGCTTTGGACTCAAATGTAGAGGCTCAGCAATAATACTGTTGCTCTGATGCTTTCAACTTACTAAACGCAGAGATCTAGGAATAGCAGCTACAGATTAAGTGACAAACTAGTATAGTAATATATTTGCTCTCTTTCTTCACACATCTGACAACTATTTTTCACAAATATGACCACTCATATAGCAAAATATGAAACCACCTTCTGATTATTGTTTAACAGTCTGTTGCCAAATTCAGCTGTCGTCTCACTGGCATAACATGATCTACATTAGTCACCTTTGTGTTGAACCACATAATTGATTAATATTGGTTGTTGGCTTTTTTTGTTTTTTTGCAGTTTGTATGTATTTAACAACAAATTTAATTCAAACTCTAGTCACTTATCCTCCTTTTTGATAACCACCATTTTATGAGATCTGTAAAGATGTTCCGGTCTGATTTATTTGCCAAACTGCTTTTAGTTAAAGTGATTAATAATTATAGCCTTCCCAAATTTTATTTTCTTCCAGGAAGAATGCCGCCATGGTTCTTTCACAGAACATTACTTTTTATGCTACCAATTGTTATGAAAGCATACTTTAAAAATCAAGCTTAGGATATGGTTCATAACTTCAAGTTACTCAGTTTTTGAGAACAGCTTTCACATTCTCATTTACTTTAGGACATATGGGAAAATAATATGACACAGTTATGAAGTTATGTTTCTGATTTACAAAGTATATAATTATAAGCATTAGTATAGAATACATCCATAATTATATGCATTATACCTATAATCAGAGAATAACAATAATATAATTATATGAAGGAAAGTTATTCAAAAACAATGTCAAGAGTTTAAACTGATGTTTGATCTGCTTTAAAATTTCTATGATTATAGAAAGCCTCCAAATGCTCCATATCTAGTGGTATAGTTCAGTTCCAGGTTATGCAAGCTTTTCCTGAAGCAAAGAGGCTAACCGTCCTCTTTGGCTGCGATTGTGATGGCACATGGTGCCACAAATGGCCTACAGCCAGAGCAGATACCTGGCAGTGAGCAGTGTTGGTGAGAAAAGGGGAGCATGCCTCAATGATACAATTCAGTGCATCTCTTGGGCAACCTATGCTGGTGAAGCTGTTATAGAAACCTGGCTTATAAATTAAAGCCTCTTTCCATTACAAGTATCCCCAGTGGAGGATTGTGATGAAAACAACAGAGCTGCCTTTCTGGGAGGATGACTCCCACCCCCTACATGCTGTCTAAGGCCAACAGTGTCAGCTGTTTGTTCCCAAGCCAGATTGTGATGGATCTAGACAATTGACAGAAGACTACTGGAATTTGAATCTACTGCCTTCATGATGACCATGGCCAAAAATGAAGCTGCAGACAGATAAATAAATTTACAGCTACAGGCTGCAACTTTACTAATTTTAAGATTAGTGAAGCAGAGGAGGAGGTGAGTTGACTTACCCTCTCGCAAACTACCAGACACTAACTGGGTCTTTAGTTGGCTAAAATGGCCTCATGCTATACAACCAAGGAATGAGAGCTGACTTCCTTAGCCAACATCCCCACTACTCAATTCATGATTCAACACACTACTGAATCCCATCACCCTTCCCTGATGAGGAGGAATGAGGGTACAGACAAGGAAAAGCTCTGTCTGCAAAGACTTGAGACCTCTAATGCCACAGAGACTAATGGGGTTTACCACTCCTTCCTGGATCCCACACTAAGGTCAACCACAGCAGCTGGCCCCTTGAAGCCTCTTACCCATGCTGGACATTGGCTGCAAGTTGCAACAGTATTTACTGACATTTATCATCTTCTTCATCCCCATTTTTGAGGGTTGAATACTATCTTCACCCACTCTGATTCCAGCCTGGTGTGAAGAAAGTGAAAAAACTCAGACACTTGCCTATCTTGGTAAAAGAAAAAAATTCTTTTCTGGCCCCACATAGCAATCAGGTTAGAGGAAACCCAGCTCTTGATAACTACACCAGGACTGGGCTGGCAAGGCAGCAGTCACTAGCAAGAGAGGCTGCTGTGTACCCAGAAATGCTTATGCACATGAGGAGGGAAATAACTGGAGCCTATCAGTTCCCTCACACTGTCTGAATTGGCCAATGGTTGACACACACAGGTAGAGATTCAAATCGGCTCTCCCCAGCACCAGCCCCTGCCTGTACATAATCCCCATGCATGTTCCAAGCAGGAGAAGAGGAAAGGTAATGGGCAGCCCTGGTGCCAGAATACACAACCTCATCTTCAATCAGGACCCAAGGAGTAGTCATTCCTCTGCGAGACTGATCAAACACCCCATACCTTCCCTGGTAAAATGGAAAGGGGCAATCTCCTATCTTAACCATAGCTTTTACAATCACAAATTACACAGTCTAGCAATTCAATATACATTGCCACAATTTGTAATAGGAATTATAATATTTCATGGTATGAATGAGAAATCTTGTTTAATTTCTGAAAGGGGAACAAAAAACAATGAAGGTTCCTTAATGACACTTCCTAGATTGGGTCAGTGAAATGGGTTGGTCTGGCTAGGCATTAGCCTCAAGGAGACATGCTATATCATAGTTTTTGATATAGGAGTCTGTTGTGCTGTGAATCACTTTGAAAAGTTAATGGGATTTAGCAACTCTTGTTAATAGTCACCTAACATTTTTAAATGTCAGACAGAAAACTAATTTTTTTAATATCATATGGGAATTTGTAATGAAATTGAATTTCTAATCATCCGATAACTGCTCAATTATTTCATCGCCATTTTGGCTTTTTTATGACATCTGTTAAGGAACAGGAAAAGGTTCACTAGTAGAACAATGCTTTTGATGCCTATATTTCAAAGCTCAATCTTGAAAAAAATAGATTCAGAATAAGGTGTGTGTAATGCCTGGTGGCCAACGTGAGCTAAAAAGTAGGCTAGAACAGTAGTAAAGTGTGAACAAATGGTCAGGTACCTGGGATGTCAATCAGTATAAGAGGTAGGCTGGAGCAATCATTGGAATTCTTTCAGGGATCAGTAACTGGAAGATCCAAACCAAGGGACTAGGTCAACAGGTTAGAAGGCTAGGTTGGGCAAGATGGCAAGGCAGGGTCGGGCGAGGCATCAGGGCGGCAAGGTAGGGTTGGGCGAGGCAGCAAAGCAAGGCAATGGTCTGTTGCTCAGACAGTTTTGTCTTCCTGTTGGGGTCTTTATATAGTGCTGGTACCCAATGAGAATGCTGTCCTCCCAGCCAATAAGGGGCCTGGGGCATGGCTGCTGTGGGTCTGTAGACTGTAGCACTATATCTGTTGGTCGGGGTGGTGGTTAGTGCACTGTGGTGGCAAAGCGGCTAAGGATCTGACTGATCTGCTACAGTGTTAAAAAACCCAAGCATCAAAAGCTACTCAACCTATCCATGGTTACTTGATCAACATCTCCCAAACGCTTTTAGATAAATATAGAGGTATGAATGCTTTGAGAGATGGTGATAGATAAAATTAATTATACTATTATGATCAAGGTATCTTATCCAGGTTGAACTCCACATATACTTACTATGATTGGGATTTTCAAAGAAGCCTACAGGTGTTAGGTCTCTAAATCACACTGAAATTTAATGGGACTGGGTGCCTAATTCCCCAAGGCTACTATGAAAATCCTAGCTTATGTGCTGTAAATCCTGAAGGAAAACAAATGGTCTCTGATTGTTTTGTGCTCTCAGGAACCAAAAGCTGAGGCAGAGCCCATTCAAAATTTTAAACCCTTTGAGGTATTAGCTGATGGTGAGAGCTCAGAAGAGTTGTTGTCATTTGAACTGTTGTCAGTCCTTTGAATGAAGTATTATCCTCTATAGGAAGACTATGGTGTGGCTTTTGTACCAAATCCTGCATCATGATATCCCCCATCTAACTTAGAATCTCACCAGGACAATTCTGAAATCACCTGCCACACATATTCTAGGTTAACTGAGGAATACCTGAACAAAATAAAACCTACATTGAAGAAGACAAAATAAATACTGAGGAAAGATACTCTGATCCAACCTCTCATAAAGAATACCTACTTGGAAACTTCAGGAATGTGGAGCTACTGAGAAAAGATTTAAAATCAACCTTAAACGCTATTACCTACAAAACCATGGCACTATACTTCAATATACCTGAGACTTCACCAAGTGATGGAAATATGATGCTACTAGATTTCTACATATTATACGTGTGTAAGTCATTCATCGAACGTTCATCCACCACTATACATTATCTGACATGTTCTTTGTCTGTTCTTGTGACGTCTGACAATACAAGTCACTGGGGAGAAAAGGTCGGTGAGGTAGCATCTTTTATTGGACCAACTTAGTGAGAGAGACAAGCTTTTGAAACCACACAGAGCTCTTCTTCAGGTCTGGGAAAAGTACTCCCAGCACCCCAGCAAAATGCCAGGTCCTTGCATTATGACCTTGACCTAGCATTTTGCTGGGATGCTCGGAATACCTATCCCAGACCTGAAGAACTCTGTGTGGCTCAAAAGCTTGTCTCTCTCACCAACAGGAGTCGGTTTAATAAAAGATATTACCTCACCCACCTTGTGTCTCTAATTTCATGGGGCCAACATGGCTACAACTAGACTGCATAATACATGTCACTGGCAACTGAAGATGTCAGGTTTCTGTTTCTGTAATGTATGTTCTCAGTTGATATCACATACTACCAATGGTTTTATTTTCTAGTACTTATTTTCAACTGGTAAAACAATTTCTAAAGTAGCTTTAAATAAACCTTTAAGAAATGCATATACATATGTGTACTTAGTAGTGAAAAATATCTATTAGGCAATTACCATACATACTAATTTGGATTTTGTAATTTTTGCAAGTTTTCATTATATTAAATATACTGCACTGGTCTAAAATTATTACTAGGGAAAATTATGAGAATAATTTCTTGAAATAGTTAACTAACTTTTTCCATATAAAATGTGTCTTAACAACACATATATCATATCTAGTATTTAAAAAATTGTTTCTAACTATTTATTGTCAGACAGTCCCCCCAGTGGTGGGGCAGATTCTAACCCCAGTCTGGAAGAGGTTAAAGAGATCCTCTGGGCACAATAAGCCTCAACCTGGTGCACTTGTGAGGCTTGTCAAGCCTGGAGATGGGCAGATCTTTAAAAGGGAGGGTCTCTCTCAGTGCAGGGCAGCACTCTGAAGAAGCAGGACTCCCCAGCCTCTGGCTGTCATCCAAGGAAAAGACTTGAGAGCTTTGGCTGCCCATTCCCTCTCAGAATGGAGAAAGATCAGTACATTTCCATTTTCTTTTTCCTCTCTTTGGGTTCCTGAAGGCTGAAGAAGCATATTGACTTTGTTTGGACTGCTTTAATTCTCTGCCTGCCCACCTGCCCTAATAGATGACACCTTGAGCAGCACTAAGGGCTGTGCTCTGCACTCAAACAGGAAGTATTGCCCACCCTTCTCCCTAAAGGGATGCTAGAGAGGTGTAGCATACTACACCTCCCACAAAAATTGGACTTGATTTTTTTGTTGGTAATAATGAAAGATGATTACAGGCAAATGTTGTATTAATCAGACAGTTATTTACCCTGTAAATAATTCAGTATACCATGTAAGCTGAGGTCTTATGGTTGTCATATAGATAACATCAGCCACTTATTTCTAGAGTGACCAGATGTCCCATTTTTAAAGGGACAGTCCCCTGTTTAAGCCCTCCTGTAGGTGTCCTGACTTTTTCTTTAAAAATAGCAAATTGTTCTGTATTTTCTGTCTCCCCCACATCAGTACCGGCGGCTGCCCACCCACCAGCGGTGAGTCGGGGGGTATCCAGTGTCCGAAGATGGGGGTGGGTGTGCAAGTCCGGTGGCAGAGCAAAGCTATAGTGTGGGGGGCCAGCCGCTCCCCCTGCTGGTCCATCAGTGCAGTCCCTGCTGCGTGCCGGCTCCTGACCAGCAGGGCCCCATTCCCCCTACTGTTTCCAGCTGGCACTGGCTGCGAGCTAGGACTGGCAGTGGCTGGTGAGTGCAGGCAGGTGCCTGATTATGTGTCGCCTCTGCTGCCCACCCATTGGCCTTTTACATGTGCCTCCTCTAGCTGTCCTCTCCCTGATTTGCCCCTTCACTCCCCAACCCCGCTGCTCCTTCATAGTCCCTCCAGTGGGGCGAGTCCCCCTCCTTGCGCTGTGTGGAGAACCAGTCCCCAGTCGGAGTACTCAGCTCGCCAGCAGGCTCCTTCCTTCCCCCATTTCCCCAGCTGGGCTGGCATCCCAGAAAAGCCCAAGACCCTCTGGGCCCGGGGCACTGGCCAGGACGAGCTGAGCCCTGCATGTGCCAAAGCCCCACACAGCACTGGCATGGGAAAGCCTCTTCATCCCTCAGCTAAGCTCTGGAGTGGGGTGGGGGTGGGGGGGGAAGCGAACTCTGGAGCAGCCCCCTGGGGCGGGGACTTAGCACCCTCTTCAGACACACCCCTGCCCCCAGGGAGCAAGGGGGTTCTTCCTTCCCCTGCTGAGCCACCTTTCTGGCTCAGTGTGCTGAAGCCCCTGAAGTCAGGTTCCCTGGGATCTGGTGCACAATGCATCCTTAGGGCTTAACTTTTTCCTGCTTGTGCTGTAACTGGGGGACAGGAGGCACCTGGGTTATGGAGGTATTAGCTGCCTTTCGACACTGTGCAGGCAGGAAGGAACAAGCTGCTCCCAGCCAGAGGGGAGCAGGGATGGGGGGAGGAGGGGGTGAAGAGATGAGCTCTGCAAAGACATGGGCCAGGTCATCCCTGCTCCCCCTCCTCTGCGACTGGAAGCAGTCCCTGTCCCTTCCCTCCCTCACAGTACCAAAAGGCTGCTGCTGGCCGCATTCTGGTGTGAACCCTGGCAGAAATCTGGGGAGGGAGAACATGTTACCTGCATGCCCCTGCCGCTCACATGTTGCCTCAGGAAGACATGGCGCCAGGTAACAGGAGAGGCAGGGCTGTGCCAGGGGCCCAGCCAGGAATAGAGAGTGGAGAGCGCCGGAAGGGTTGGGTCAGTCAGTCACCCCCCCTTTGTACGAGAGAGGGGTGTGTGTGTATGTGTGTGTGTGACCTCTCCCCTTTAAAGCCTTAAAGATAAGGAAGTAAATAAAAAGAATTGAACTATGCAGTGTTTCTTTTTAACAAGCTCAGTCAACTTGATGTTAATTTGAATGTTTGTACTGCATAGTTCTAATTGATTGCTGTTGAACTCTCTTGAATACGAGTAATTTTACCAGGTATCCCATATTCAGCATAGGGAAATATGGTCACCCTACTTATTTCTACTTAAGTAGTGGGGATGGACTAGGATGAATTAAGGGGAGGGCACTGTATGTAAACATTAGGATACAAAGAGAGGAAGATTTCACTTCACAATTTCTTTCATTTACTTTATTTAATTTGAGCCAAATTCTGAGGTGTTTGTTTAGGTTTTACTGAATCCTTATTCAGGCAAACGCCCACTTAAGTAAAGGAGAATTTTGCTGAAAAAATACTAAGTAGCAACCTCAGGATTTGGCAGAGGTGTCGTTTTTTTAATAAAAACTACATTTAGTAAAGGGTGGAAGCCAGATTTATTTTCTGCAGTTGGACAACTTGGGCTGAAAGACAGCCTCTCCTCTTATTCTATAGTGAAGCTGTTGGTTGCAAGTTTGTATTGTTTTTACAAAATAATGAAGAATTAATAGAAAGGCAGCTTCTTTTATTTAGTGGAACTATTATCCTGCCTCTGCATTGTTAAATGTATCGTGTAGCTTTTAAACTCCCTCAACATAGTCAAAAAGTTTTCTTTTTTCCCTTATAGCAGCTCACTGGTTTTTAATATTTTAACAGAACATTTTCAAAATTGCATAAGAAATGCACATGGAAATCACATCGAAAGAAAATGGATTTTTTGCCCACTTCTCTCTAAACAATTCTTTTTCCTAGCTGCCAACAGAGTGCAAAGTTTTGCATATTAAAACAATAACTTTTTCTCCTGGCTGCAGAATATCTGTTAAGCATCCTATTTAAATAAAGGATGACTAAACCCACTGAAGTGAGATTATGGTTGGAAAAATGACTGTAAAAATAGAAGGTTGTTATTGAGTTTATCTGCTTCCATTAAGTTATCCAAGTTATCCCTGGTTTATTGACAAAACCAGGATTTTACTATCAGTGACAAGCCAATAGAACTGAAAAAAAAACAACATTTTAGAACTGTATGAAACTAACTGGCTTCACTTTGCAGGGATTCACTGGTTTTGATCCATATGGCTACACAAACCTTGAGTTACACTTGGAATTTTGGGTTCAGATGAATCTTAAATCTGAAAGTGACATTCAGCCAAAAGATGTTTGTTTTACTGTATCAACAGTGTGAAACTGCAAATCTCACATGATTTGATCCAAAATCTTAAATCTGCCTGAAAGGTCTGTAAACATTTTAAATAAACAGGTCTGAATTTAAAAGGTGAGAGGTACAGACGTCACAACTCAGTCACTAGCTACGCTTAGTACAACCCTCTTCTCCAAGATTTTGTGAAAATCATTTTCTGCCACAGAACAATATACAACTTCACATTGATAATGGAGTGCTTCAGAGGGAGAATGACAAACACTAAAAGTGATAAATGATTAAAGCCATTTTAAATATTTTACAAAATATGCATAGGCAAGACGCATGTAGCACTATTTTTCAACTCCTTCATTAAAGCAAATGGTTGACTTCATTGTCACTATAAAACTCTAGTTTTAAATTGCAACCTGCACAGAGCTACACAGTCTGTATCACTAAGTCCACCCAGCAATAGTACAGTTTCTAGTCTCATCCAATATTCATTTTATTTTTCAAGCTATTTTGTGTATCTCTGCATTGCCTATAATCACAATGCATTCAAGACTGTCTTAGGCAATAATATGAAACTGTTTTTTTTGCTTATTTGTAAAGTGCTGCATTCATGATGCAAGTCACCATGTACCCAGAAATGAAATTACTAAATACTAATTATTTAACGAACAAGTCAGGAGAAGGGATTATGGCTGGGAGGGAGGGGGGACCTGAATTCTAATTGTATGAAGCCAAACCACAGTATCAGTTCTATATTTTTCTAGGGAAAGCTTCCTGCAGCAAAACAGTGCAACTGTTATTCTATTCATAGAACTCATCAGCATCCATTACAAAAGCCAATTTTTCTCATTTGCTTACAAACCACACAGAAAGTAGCTCTTCTAGATGATAAAATGAATATTCTTCTAAAGAAGTTGAGAAAAACAAAAGCACATCACTAAAATATCTAATTCAAAGGCAAAAAATGCAGACAAAAATAAATCTATGCAGGCTAATCTCAGTATCATATCAGAAATGCTAAATAATGAACTATTCAAGCTTTACATATTTAAATGGTTTATAAAATACAAGCCATTTTATTCAATGAAACAGTGTAATAATTCTTCCAAGCTGATTAATAATGTTTTGTTATGTTTTTGATGGTTAAAGGAAATAGTTACCTAATAATCCAAAAATTGATTAAGCAATTTAAAAAAAATTCATGAAAGCCTAAACTTACTAATAGTGTGCATTGTGCAAGGGTGGAAGGCACTGAAAATAGATTTGTCCTTGAAACCTTGAAAACTATCTTACCAGAGCTGCACACTTCACATCCAGGGTTCTTTCAGGTGCACAAGGTGCACTATTAATCTCCAAGGAAAACCACACTTTGCAACATGAAGCATTTCCTCCTGCGTCAAACAAAATAGAAAAAAAGTGTTTTTTACAAATCTGTTCTGGAGACGTGTGAAATCTTAGCACCAATCAACTCAATGGAAGTTTTGAATTAAGTGTGGCCAGGATTTCACCTATTAATATTTGTAATTAAACTGAGTCATCATTCCAAGAAAATCACAAACCAGTCTTAGTATTGCCAATCCATTGCATTCCTTGTTACTTTATCTTGATTCAATTTGGTAATATGATTAACAGATGTAATCTGAACTGAAATATCACTTTTAAAAATTAACTTATGCAGAAAATAGCTAAAAAGTGTCAGACTATGTGCATTGATTAAACACAATCCAAGAATAATTAAAATAATCTTTGCATTAAAAGGCTGTTCTACTGTATTAAACAAAAGTATTAAAGAACAAAAAACACCTACAATAAAATTTTTACCTTAGCAGGGACAGTCCTCCCTGGCAAAGTCTACACAGCATATTTTGTTTCACAGTTGCCTCAGATTTTGCATCAAGTTTTCAAACAAGGTGACCTTAGTTTTAAGTCTTGTGACAATGTTTAAATCAGAGACATTAGCACCTGTCAAATGTATACATCAAAACATTCCACTATAGGAATTACCATATTGGGTCAGACCAATCATCGAGACAGTTTTCTTTCTCTGACATTGGCCAGTACCACGTTTTGCAGAGAAAGATGCATGGAACTCTGCAGTAGGCAGTTATGGAATAAAAGGGTCATAGGAAAATATTCTTCTGAAACCCCATTAAATAGAGTTTGGACTATTTTCTGAAATATGATGGTTTATATCACATCTAAATCTCTTGTATGTCTCCTCCTACATGGTCCAGAAGGGAGCAAAGAGAGAGATTAGGGGTTCTGCTGCTATCTAGAAGAGAAACAAACAGCACCAGAGTCTTGGAAGCTGTCTTCCTGCACAATCAGGAGGGGAAAAAAAAACTATTGATTATCTCTTGGTTCCCATATCAGAGGTCACTTAGCAACTATAAATATTAGAAACTTGATTTTAAAAATAGGAACAAATTCTGCAGAAATTGATGGGTTAAAAGGACAACACATTTACAAGGAAAGCTTGATGCTCACCACCGTTAAGTGGACAAGTGGATTTGTTAACATCTTTAGTACAAAAAACTTATCAAAACATTCACCTTTCCCCAGACATGGAAAGTTTCTGTCCAAAAGGAAACATTTTCATACATCTATGAGCAAATCAAAACAGAGGTTCATAATAGAAAGCATTCTTCAATAATACAGACATACATCTGTGTGTGTGTGTGTATGTGCGCGCGTGTGCTCATTTATAAACTTTTGACATTTTAAATATATTTGATATCTTTCCTCATGACTTAGTGATAGTACTTTGAAGTATTATGAGGTAAACCTGTGCTTGATTTTAGTCTCATTCCCTGTTGTCTCAATCTCTGGGGGTTCAAAAAATCCCAAACTTGCCTGCATACAACCACAGGGCTATGATCTTGTCAGATCTCATAACATAAGCAAGATTAAGCTTGGTCAATACTTGGATGGGAGACTGCAAAAAGTAAGAAAATGAATGCACATCTTTTGAGCATAGATGTGCATCAATGCTAGTATTTAATCTCCTACATACCTTCTTTCTGTCCTGGTTACAACTTTTCATTCTTCATAATCAATAGAGTTTGGCACTTGTTTATGGGGTCAGGGATTTGACATTAATATTAGGTGTTCAAGACAACTGGTGCACATGCCAGCTCAGTTTCATTTATTCACCAACAGTGGCAAATGTAATTCCATCACTTCAAGAGATCTTACTTTCTGTAAAGCTAAGGGTTTTTTCAGAATACAAAAAGCTGTATGCTTTTCTACAACAAACTCACATCCCATGTGTGGCAGGAATCACCCGGCAAGTTTCATATTATATTTCCACAAGAGGTCTGTAATACTAACTGTGACAGGGTGTGCATACCCCCCACAAGCCAGGAAAGGGTTAATCCCACACTATGGACGAAGAAAGTTCTGCCCCTCAGACCGTGCTGGGCATGCTCCAACTGCTGAGCTAGTATAAAGGATAGCAGCCCAGTTCAGTCTGGGCTGACCACCAAGGAGGAAGGACATTTGGTGGAGGCTCCAGCCCAGGAGCAGTTACAGCCCTTGCCTGTGAAAGCTGGAGATCCCAAGACCCAGACTGGAGACCTGTTGCCATCGGAGTCACCAACGCTAAGGAGTCTGGGGACCCAGATGCTCTGTGGACTGCAGCTTCAGGAAGCCTGGTAGCAAGTAACCCAGGAAGGGAGAGTGAGTAGTTTCTCCCACCTGTGTAAGGTCAGCGTGTTGCAGTTGGATTCCCCACTGACCCAGTGGCGGACCACTCTGCCACTGTTAGGGCCCTGGGTCGGGACCCGGTGGACACCCTACTCCAGCCACTACCCCCTCTGGTGGCAACCCCCAGATCTGTCCACTAGGCCACACAGCCCTGTACACAAGGACCACTGTATTGACTCTTGACTACTAGGTCATGCTGCCCTGTACCTGCAGGCTGATATATTGACTCTGGCCGCTAGGCCACGCTGCCCTGTATCTGAGGGCTGCTGTATTGACTCTGGCCACTAAGCCCCATTGCCTGGAATTTAAGGGCCTCTGTATTGACTCTGGCCATTAGGCCATGCAGCCCAGAACCCAGGGGCTGCTGCTTTTACTCTGACCCTTGGACCTCATCATGGTGAGGCCCAAGACAGTTGGGTAGACTATAACTGTGGTGTCAGCAACCCCAAAGGGAGATGGAGTGTGCACACACTGCCACACTAACAAGCACTTTTCTTTGATTCTGAACTTGTCTGCTATAACTCAGAAAAAGAAATGGAAGTTGCATGAAATCCTAAGAACATATATTCGTGTTGTCCTTCAAATTGAAGGAATTTATCTCAACCTTTAAAATCAAGGCCATTATTGGAAGTAAAAAATGTGTTTAGTTTCTAAAGATTAATTTTAAAAAGAATGTTTAGTACACCTCCATTATAAGGTGTCATAAATATAAAAATTTCAACTATATTTAAACACCATTCCAGTTAAATTTACACATGGATGTCAGGGTCTCATTAAAGAAGCCGTTACAACATTCACTGCCTATTAAAAAATCTCAAGAGATACACTCAAGGAGCCAGATCCTCAGCTACCGTAATCTGTCATAGCTTCACTGACTTCAGTAAAGTTACGGCGATTTACACAAGCTGATGATTTAGACAAAAGGATTTTTATCACCCAAAAACAATGACCAAAATTTTCAAAAGTGATTGGTAATTTTGAGTGCCCATCTTGAGACACCATACATAGTTTTGTAGAGGATAGGTACTCTCTCTGCTATTCAGTACAAAATGAATATTTATGGTGCAACTCTACTTAAACAAGTGTTATTTCAGTTATTAAGATAACATATTTTAGTTATTCTTATTTAATGTTATATTAATTCATTTTCTGAGTTTTTATAAATGTATCAACTAAAACAAAGCATAATATAAAATTCAGTGGGTAAACCCAAGGTAGCCTTACAAACAGTACACCAGAATCAAATTATCCTCAGTGAGAACAAAGTAAGATCATGGGCTAAACAACTTTTTGTTCAGATGCTGTAGTGCTGGGCACCAGTATAAGAAACTATATTGGTAGATGTGACGGGTCCAGAATAAAATAAGCTATTTCTAGGAATGCATAAAAAGAATGCAAATTTCCTAAGCAAGACAAACTTAACTCAGAAAATGTGGATGATGGAAATGTATGTATAAAATAAGTGCATTCCAATCGATGAGGGGTAGCTGATTTCACTTAGTGACGTAATTTACAGTAAGAAAGAACCATTCTGCAGTCATTTCCATGCATTTTGGAAGTGTCTGAAAAGAGTTTGTTGATCACAGGGAAAGCATGTCAGTGTAATTTCACGGATCCACTCCTGCAGCTAGTGGGAGACTGGAGCTTGGTTTACACTAGGACCTGTCCGTATAACTAGGTCACTCAGGAATGTGGAAAATCCATATCCCTGAGCAATGTAGTTATACCGATCTAACCCCTTGTGTAGACAGTGCTATGTCGATGGGAGGGATTCTCTTGTCAACAGAGCCAACACCTCTCAGGGACATGGAGAACCTACGCCAATGGGAGAAGCTCTCCTGTCAGCATAGGTAGCATCTTCACTAAGTGCTACAACGGTGCAGCTATGCTGCTGCAGCACTGTCAGTGTAGATGAGGCCTGGGTCCCCAGAAGATTCCTTCCTCTCTCCTCACCACATTTTCTCTATAGAAGTAGCCATATACATTTGGGCGCACTCAAAAAAATCTCCTCATTCATGTTCTTCAAAATGCTTAAGCAGTTCCTACATATAGTGGTGCAATCACAGAAGCCAGGACTTTGTTGAGGGGGATGAAAGTCTCAGGAAAGGAGAACTTCAAATTGGAGCAGAGGGAAATTATTTCATATTTGGAACCCTCATTCCAGATGAGGTCATAGTATTCTCTCACACTGAGGATACTTCTCAAGGGGAGGGGACCTCTGTTATTAGGAACCAACAGGTAATAGTACTGGGGGATTCAATCAGTAGAAATATAGATAGCAGGGTTTTGATGACCAGGAGAACTGCACAGTCAAATGCCAGCCAGGTGCACAGGTTACAAACCTCTCTCGAGACATCAAGACAGATGTATGTGTAATCCTGAGTAGGAGCTGGTGATTGTGGTACAAGTAGTTACCAATCACACAGGGAATGGTAGGAGAGAGGTCCCAGCAGCCAAATTTAGACTGCTAAGAGATTAAAGTCCAGGATTTCTATGGTAGCATTCTCTGAAATACTGCCAGTTCCATGAGCAGGGTCAGTTAGACAAGCAGAACTGCAGGGTCTCAATGCATGGATTAAATGATGGTGTTCGGAAGAGGAATTTAGATTTATTAGGAACTGGGGAGCCATTAGGGAAAGGAGGAGCCTACACAGGAAGGATGGGCTCCACATCAACCATGGGTGGCCAACCTATGGCTCCGGAGCCGCATGTGGCTCTTCATAAGTTAATATGGGGCTCCTTGCACAGGCACTGACTCCAGGGCTGAATCTAAGGTGCCAACTTTCCAATATGCTGGGGAGTGCTCAGTGCTCAAACCCCTGCTCTGCCCCAGGCCCTGCCCCCACTCCACCCCTATCCCCAAGCCTGCCATGCCCTCGATCTTCCCCCCCCTCCCCACCAGAGCCTCTAGTGCACTGCATAACAGCTGATCGCAGCAGGCAGGAGGCACTGATGAGTGGGGCTGCCAGCGGGCAGCAGGCGCTGCAGGTTGGAGTGGGGGGAGCTGATTGGGGGCTGATGACATATTAGTGTGGCCCTTTGGCAATGTACATTGGTAAATTCTGGCTCCTTCTCAGACTCAGGTTGGCTGACCCTGACATAAACCAAAATGGGACACATCCCTTAGAGGAAAATTTGTTAAAGGGAATACTAAACATTGACAAATTTTGTAAGTGCTTGCATTTAAATGCTAGAAGTCTAAGCACTAAGAAGGGTGCATAGGATCTTGACCAAAAGGTGAATATAGCTGAACTGCTCAGTAATAGTGATCATAATGTAATTATCTTTAACATCCTTGCTGGGGAAAGTATCAAAGAAACCCACCACCGCACCATTTCATTTCAAAAAGGGGAACTACACAAAAATGAGACAACTAGTTAGGTGAAAATTACAACGAACGGTTACAAGAGTGAAATGCTTGCAAGCTGCATAGAAGCTTTTTAAAAACACTTTGATAGTCTCCAAATATATGTATACTCCAAATTAAAAAAAAAACAAATATAAGAGGACCCAAAAATGCCACCATGGCTAAACAACATAGTAAAAGAGGTGGTCAGAGACAAAAAAAAGACATCTTTTAAAAATTTGGAAGTCAAATTCTACTGAGGAAAATAGAAAGGAACAAACTCTGGCAAGTCAAGTGGAAAAGGATAAATAGGCAGGCCAAAAGAATTTGAAGATCAGCTAGCAAAAGGCATAAAAAACGAAGCAATTTTTTTAAGGACATCAGAAACAGGAAGCATGCCACACCATCAGTGGGACCACTGGATGATCGAGATGCTAAAGGTGTACACTAGGAAGACAAGGCTGTTGCAGACAAGCTAAATGAATTCTTTGCATTGGTCTTCACTGCAGAGGATAGGACGAAGATTCCAATACCTGAGCCATTCTTTTAATGTCAAATCTGAGGAACTGTCCCAGATTGAAGTATCAATAGAGGAGGTTTGGGAAGAAATTGATAAATTAAACAGTAACAAGAAGTCACCAGGACCAGACGATATTCACCCAAGGGTTCTGCAGGAACTCAAATATGAAATTGCAGAATCACTAACCATGGTATTTAACCTATCACTTAAATCAGCCTCTGTAGCACATGACTGGAGGATAGCTAATTTAACACCAATTTATAAAAAAGGCACCAGAGGCTATCCTGGCAATTACAGGCTGCTGAAGACTAACCTCAGTACCAGGCAAACTGGTTGAATCTATAATAAGGAACAGAATTAACAGACATATATGTGGACATCATATGTTGGGGAAGAGACAACACAGCTTCTGTAAAGGGAAATCACGTCTCAGCAATTTATTAGAATTGAGAGGTACAACAAACATGTGGACAAGGGTGATTCAGTGGATATAGTGTACTTGGACCTTCAGAAAGCCTTTGACAAGGTCCCTCATCAAAGGCTCTTAAGCAAACTAAGCTGTTTTGGGACAAGAGAGAAGGTCCTCTGTAAACTGGTTGAAAGATGAAAGTTCATGAAGGATAGGTCCAATGGCGATTAGCTAAGATGGTCAGGGATGCAATCCCCTACTCTAGGTGTCCCTAAACTTCTGACTGCAGAAGATGGGACTGGACCAAAGGAGATGGACCACTCGATAAATTGCCCAGTTCTGTACATTCCCTCTGAAACACCTGGCACTGGCCACTGTTGGAATACAAATACTAGGCTAGACAGATCAGTGGTCTGACCTAGTACCATCCTTTTTGTGTTCTTAGGAATATAAATTTTAATTAGAAATGAGACATACATTTTTAACAGTAATGGTGATTACCCATGGGAAACAAACTACGAAGGGAAGTAGTGGATTCTCCTGTCTAGAAGATATAGTTTAGTCAAACATAAGTTAGTGAGCTCAATAAAGGGGTAACTGGAGGAAATTTAATTGCCTGTGATATACAGGAGATCAGATTACATGATCTAATGATTCCTTCTGGCCTTACAATCTATGAAACACACACAGCTCTGAACAGAATTATTAAAATAGATGCCCATTTGTAACAGGTCATAAGTCTTCAAAGATATATGCACAGTACATGAAAAGTCCTAATACAATTTTGGAGTCTCAAAACTCCTTATGTCAAAAACAGATTATAAATGGTGTATTTTTAAGCAAAGTTCTTAAGAGGCTGAATATCTCCCTCACAAACTTGATAATTGACTTTCCTCTCACAAATGTTTATCAGGGCTTTCTAATTTTAAAGCCCTACCAAAACTAAACCTGTATAGAATTAATTAAAAATCTCATCTGCTATGTGTTTAAATACAATAGACAACTGTAAAACTACAAAAAGTCATAAACCATATAATGCATTTTCCAATGAAATTCTGGGTCAGATTTAATTCAATTGCACCAGAATTTTGAAGAAGAAGAAGAAGAAAAGGAAAGTTTACTAAAGACAATGAAGTACTCTCACAATTTACACTACTGTAAATGAGAACACAGGCTCTTTAAGTGTATTCTATTTCCTTCAAATTTTAAATAAAATGTAAACATTTTATATGTAACCTAGAAGAATCAAATAGCATGGCCCAACAGAAATTATACTGTACTAGATTTTCCCAGAAGCCTTTTCTCCAAAGGCTGTATTTTCCATCTTTCAAAGTTCAAAGGCTTTTCAAAAATAACGAGCAGGTTTAATGTAGGCACCACTTCATTTAATGCACTACTGTATCAGTTCAGAGGCTTCACTCTATCCAACAACCAGTTTTTATAGCATTCCCTGGTGTACTCCTGAACTTCTAATCAGGCCTTTAGCCACCAGCCTTCTCTTATAATCCCATTCTCTAGGCTGCAGGAGGCAAGAGTAGGGAGTTGACACCTTAAGTGTGCTCTAGTACAGACTGTAAACCTTGTAACAAAGCTCTAGCAATGCAATACTATCCAGTTCCTTTTAGAGAGGCTTGAATCCATATATATTACCTTCTTTATTAATTGCAAACAAGCCAGAACTATAAATATCAAACTGGTACATTCCACAGAAAAAAAAAAACTTTGCCATCTATTGACCAGCTACAGTTTAAGAGAAAAATGCTTAAACTCTGCTTACAAAAACAGACCACAATATGGGTCGATCATTCAGCAACATAACAGAATTTACAGAAAATGTAAAATTAACATTACCAAGCAGGATTAGAAGCATCCATATTATCAACCTGGAAATTCTTACTATAATTCACAGAAACATGACAAAACAAATGAAAATCTGTTTTCTCTGATTTTGAATAATCACTTTTCCTTCAAAGGGAACCTTTCTATTGATTTCAGTGGGATTTGGATCAGGACCTTCAAGTTCTACTATTCTCAGTTCTATCACTGACCAGCTGTGTGACCTTGCGCAATTTGCTAAAGCTCTGCCTGAATTTTCCCCTTTGTGAAACTCTGATAATACTATTCATCACACAGCAATGTTAAGGCTTAATTATTATTTTAATTACTTTCAGAGCCTCAGATGAAATGTGCTACAGTATGTAATTGTGAAATATTACTAATGTACATTTTTTCTGTTCTAATCTCTATTCTATAGCACTGAAAATGGCAAAAATGTGATTAACTGAATCATGTATCCAAGACATTACAGAAGGATTGCTGAGGATCATCCAGCTCTCTGATTACTACCCCATGCTGCTCCATTGATGTGGGTACTAATGATACTGCAAGTGACCTGACCCTGAGCCAATCACAAGTGTTTAAAGGGCTCTGGGAGTGAGGGTGAAGGAGTTGGGGGCGCAAGTGGTTGTTCTTATTGATCCCTCTACTCAAGAGTCGGGATCTGGGAAGAGCTGGACAAATCCTGGAGGAAAATACATGGCTGCACAGATGGTGTCACCCAGAGGGCTTCAGCTTCTTTGACCATGGGATCCTGTTCCTATGAGAAGGATTGCTGGGCAGAGATGAGATCCATCTGTCAAAGAAGGGGAAGAGTATCTTTGGACACAGATTAGCTAACCTAGTGAAATGGACTTTAAACTATGTTTGTTGCGGGGGTTGGGGGTGGGGGTGAGGGAGGGGGAGGAGACAAAAGACCACAGATAAATCCAAAATATGGAGACATGGGCAAAGGATTGGAATCTTGGGGTGACACAGGTGTGACACTGAGCCAGAATAGGTTAAGCAACTTGCAGGCTAAATTACCCAAATTCTACATTTAAAGACATATTAGGGTTATTCCTTGTAAATGGCTAATGAAGCCATGTTAGATAGACTAGAAAAATGTAGACTTGTATTGCTAGAGAATTAAAAGAAGATGGGGATTGTAATTGCTAATAAGGCTGGACTTTTCATCTTGGAAAAGAGGGGGGATATGATTGAGGTCTATAAAATCATGACGGGTGTGGAGAAAGTAAATAAGGAACTGCTATTTGCTCCTTCTCATAACAAGAACTAGGGGTCACCAAATGAAAATAGGCAGCAGGTTTAAAACAAACAAAAGGAAGTACTTCTTCACACAACACACCGTCAGCCTGTGGAACTCTTTGCCAGAGGATATTGTGAAGGCCAAAACTATAATAGGGTTCAAAAAAGAACTAGATAAATTCATGGAGGATAGGTCTATCAATAGGTATTAGCCAGGATGTGCAGGGATGGTGTCCCTAGTCTCTGTTTGCCAGAAGCTGGGAATGAGTGACAGGGAATGGATCACTTGTTGATTACCTGTTCATTCCCTCTGGGGTACTTGGCATTGGCCACTGTCGGAAGACAGGATACTGGGCTAGATGGACCTTTGGTCTGACCCAGTATGGCCGTTCCTATGTTGTATTTATCTGTGGAACCTTTTGGGGAAGGGGGAACCTGTATAGGAAGGATGGGCTCCACCTAAACCAAAATGGAACCAGATTGCTGGCACTTACCATTAAAAAGGTCAGAGTAGTTTTTAAACTAAGGGCTGGGGGAAAGCTGATAGGTGTGGAGGAGCAGATAGTTCAGACAGAGACATCCCTTAAGGGGGATCTATTAATGGAGATTCTCTATGTCAGAGTAAGGAGGAGAGGATGGAAAATAAAAATATGGAAAAGATCTGATGAGAGAGTCAAATGAAAAAGAGTCCCATTCAATTACATCATGTAATGGCAGACAGCTAAAAAGTGACAATTGTTTTAAATGCTTATATACAAATCCTAGAAGTCTAAATAATAAGATGGGTGAAATAAAGTGCTTCGTATTAAATGAGGATATTGATATAATAGGCATCACAGAAACATGGTGGAATGAGGATAATCAATGGGACACAGTAATATCAGGGTACAAAATATATCGGAAGGACAGAACATGCTGGTAGGGGAGTGGCACTATATGTGAAAGACAATGTAGAGTCAAATGAAGTAAAAATCCTAAATGAACCAAACTCTACCATAGAATCTCTATGGATAGTAATTCTATGCTCAAATAATAAGAATATAGCAGTAGGAATATACTACAGACCACTTGACCAGGATGGTGATAGTCACTGTGAAATACTCAGGGAGATTAGAGAATATAAAATAAAAAACTCAGTAATAATGGGGAATTTCACCCCCCCCCCCATCCTCATTGACTGGATACATGGCACTTTAGGACAGGATGCAGAGAAAGTTTTTTGACATCTTAAATGACAGCTTCTTGGAGCAGCTAGTCCTAGAACCCACAATAAGAGAGGCAAAGAGGATGGATCATGTAACCAGAATGTTCCTGTCTATTACTATATTCTATTGATTCAGAAATCAAAAGGGAATATTAACATTTAGATGAAACTTGGGTGTAACAACATCATTGTCTATATTTCTCTTTGAAGTTTAGTAAACTCTATGAACTGATTAATGGATAGCACTTTATGCTGATGAATGCAACTAAGTACCTGTGTATACATATAAAATAGATTTTACTTCAAAGCCACTATTCTTCACCCAGGGTATACCTGCTGTCAAGATGTTATCAATAGTCTGCCAGAGATCTATAAAAGAACTCTAGGGCCACAATCCTGTATCTCAGATCTGCTTAAGCTTAGTCAGGGGAAGCTTGAGTTGCAAGACTGAGGTCTCCAGCTCCAGTCTGGATTACCCTGCTACTTCTCATGGAAGAATTAGAACAAACTCTATACATGGACGGCATATTTGGAATAGAACCTCATGAACTGATTCTGGAAAGAACTATTGCAACTCAGCAGCTCACCATCTCTAATGACCTAAGAGTTTTATTCATATCTATATGTATAATGATCTTTTATCCACAATCCTTTCTCTTTTCTTTTTAAATAACTCTTAGTTTAATTAATAAGAATTAGCTGTAAGTTTGTATTTGGATAAGATCTGAAATACTCATTGACCTGGTGGGTAATGTGTCCGATCTCTTGGGGTTGGTAGAACTTTATATATGATGAACAAGATTTTCCGTCATCCCCATCATACTAGACTTAGCTGTCTGGGTGGGAGCCCAAGGCTCGGTTGCTTTAAGGGAGCTGTGTTTCTGGCTTTGGGGTAATCAGTAAGGAATTGTAGAAGCTGTTTGTTGCTGGCTTGGTGAATCTAATTATTAGAATAACCACCAGTTTTGGGGATCATCTGCCCCAGTCTTTGTGGTTTGCCCTGACTTAAGTAAGAACAGTCGCAATGGGAAATTACAGCATGGACAAAGGAGAGACAAGAGGGAATATAGAAAGGAAATCTAACATCTTAGATGTCTGTATACTAATGCAAGAAACATGTGGAATAAACAGGAAGAACTAGAAATACTACTGAATAATGACAAATACGACAGCTGACATCACAGAAACTTGGTGGGATAATTCACATGACAGGAATATTGGTACAGAAGGGTACAGCTTGTACAGGAAGGACAGACATGGAAAAAAGGGAAGAAGGGTTGCCTTATATACCAAAGATGTACACACTTGTACAGAGGTTGAAATAGAAGTGGGAGGCAGATCTGTTTAAAATCTCTGGGTAAGGATAATAGGGTAAAAAACAAGGAGGATGTCATGGTAGGGGTCTACCTAACCAGCAAGAAGAGGTAGATGAATTTTTTTTTTAAATACAACTAACAAAATCATCCAAAACCAAGATTTGGTGGTGATGGGGGATTTCAACTACCAGGACATCTGTTGGGAAAATAATACAGCAGAACACAAATTATCCAACAAATTCTTGGAATGCATTGGAGACAATTTTTTATTACAGAAGGTGGAGAAAGCAACTGGGGAGTGGCTATTCTGGATTTGATTCTGACAAATGAGGAACTACTTGAGCATCTCAAGGTGGAAGGCAGCCTGTGTGAAAGTGATCATGAAATGATGAGTTCATGATTCTAAGGGCATGTCTTCACTGGCAACGTTAAAGCGCGACTCTCCCAGTGCTCTTAAAAAACCAACCTCCATGATGGGTGTAGCTACCAGCACTGGAGTGCGGCTCCCAACACTGGCGCACTGTCTATTCTGGCACGTTACAGCGCTGAAACTTGCAGCACTCAGGGGCATGTTTTTTCACACCTCTGGCCGAGAAAGTTGCAGCGCTCTAAAGTGCCAGTGTAGACAAGCCCTAAGAACTGGTAGGTAAGATCCTATGGGAAGCAAGTCTAAGGGAAAAAGGAATTCAGGAGAGTTGGCAGTTTAAAAAAGAGACATTATTAAGGACACAAAAGCAAACTATCCCAATGTGTAGAAAACATAGGAAGTATGATAAGAGATAACAAAGGCCTGGTCTACACTACAGGGTTAGGTCGAATTTAGCCGTGTTAGGTCGATTTTAAAATGAATGCATCCACACAACCAACCCCATTCCTTAGACTGAAAGGGCTCTTAAAATCGACTTCTGTACTCCTCCCTGGAGAGGAGAGTAGTGCTAAAATCGACCTTGCTGGGTCGAATTTGGGGTAGTGTGGATGCAAATCGATGGTATTGGCCTCCGGGACCTATCCCAGAGTGCTCCAGTGTGACCACTCTGGATAGCACTTTGAACGCCTTTGCACTACCCAGGTACACAGGAAAAGCCCCGAGAACTTTCGAATTTCATTTCCTGTTTGGTCAGCGTGGCGAACTCAGCAGCACAGGTGACCATGCAGTCCCCCCAGAATTGGAAACAAGCTCCAGCATGGTCCAAAATGGAGACCCTGAATCTGATTGCTGCATGGGGAGAAGCATCTGTGCAGGCTGAACTCCGCATCAAAAAAATAAATGCAAATATATATGCCAAAATCTCACAGGGCATTCTGGAGAGAGGCTACAACAGGGACACACAGCAGTGCCACGTGCAAGTTAAGGAGCTGAGGCAAGCCCACCAAAAGACTAAGGAGGCAAACGGTCGCTCCGGGTCAGAGCCCCATACATGTCACTTCTATGATCAGCTGCATGGCATTCCGGGGGGGGGGGACCCTACCACTACCCCACCACTGTCCGTGGACACCTGCAAGGGGGGAGTCTCACGCAATACAGAGGAGGATTTTGTGGATGAGGAAGAGGAAGAGAATGCACAGCAGGCAAGCGGTGAATCTGTTCTCCCGAACAGCCAGGACCTTTTCATCACCCTGTAGCCAATACCCTCCCAAGGCAGGATCCCCAACCCTGAAGCCGGAGAACGCACCTCTGGTGAGTGCATATTTGAAACTACAGTACAGGGTATAAAAGAAATAGTGTTTAACTTTTGATTTGCCCTGAAGAATTAGGATGCATTCGCGGCCAATACAGCTACTGAAAAAGTCTGTTCACATGTCTGGGGATGTAGCAGGAATCCTCCAGGGCCATCTCCATGAAGCTCTCTTGGAGGTACTCTGAAAGTATTCTGGAATCATTGCAGCACAAAGCATGGCAGTGAATGGTCCTGGGTTTTGGTCACATTCAAGCAACATTCAGTCTATATCTTTCTGTGTTAGCCTCAGGAGAGGGATATCTGGAGGATGGTGTGGATTGCACTCTCAGCAAATTTGCGGATGATACTAAACTGGGAGGAGTGGTAGATACGCTGGAGGGGAGGGATAGGATACAGAAGGACCTAGACAAATTGGAAGATTGGGCCAAAAGAAATCTAATGAGGTTCAATAAGGATAAATGCAGGGTCCTGCACTTAGGATGGAAGAATCCAATGCACCGCTACAGACTAGGGACCGAATGGCTCGGCAGCAGTTCTGCGGAAAAGGACCTAGGGGTGACAGTGGACGAGAAGCTGGATATGAGTCAGCAGTGTGCCCTTGTTGCCAAGAAGGCCAATGGCATTTTGGGTTGTATAAGTAGGGGCATAGCGAGCAGATCGAGGGACGTGATCGTTCCCCTCTATTCGACACTGGTGAGGCCTCATCTGGAGTACTGTGTCCAGTTTTGGGCCCCACACTACAGGAAGGATGTGGATAAATTGGAAAGAGTACAACGAAGGGCAACAAAAATGATTAGGGGTCTAGAGCACATGACTTATGAGGAGAGGCTGAGGGAGCTGGGATTGTTTAGTCTGCAGAAGAGAAGAATGAGGGGGGATTTGATAGCTGCTTTCAACTACCTGAAAGGGGGTTTCAAAGAGGATGGCTCTAGACTGTTCTCAATGGTAGCAGATGACAGAACGAGGAGTAATGGTCTCAAGTTGCAATGGGGGAGGTTTAGATTGGATATTAGGAAAAACTTTTTCACTAAGAGGGTGGTGAAACACTGGAATGCGTTACCTAGGGAGGTGGTAGAATCTCCTTCCTTAGAGGTTTTTAAGGTCAGGCTTGACAAAGCCCTGGCTGGGATGATTTAACTGGGACTTGGTCCTGCTTTGAGCAGGGGGTTGGACTAGATGACCTTCTGGGGTCCCTTCCAACCCTGATATTCTATGATTCTATGATTCTATGATCATTTATGGTCACCTGGTTGAAATGGGGGAATATTTGTAAGGGAACAGTAAAAGGACCCCGTTCATGCTGGGCTGTTTGTGCTTGGCTAAAAGAGATCATCCCTGAGAATAGCCACATGGTGGGGTGGGGGGAGGTGTGTGCTGCACATCCACCTGAAAACCGCAGCCCCTCCTTTTAAATGTGAAACCCAACACGTTGCTTGCTACGGAAAAGGATGGTGCTTCAGTTTGAAACCATTCCCACATGTTATGCATAAGCAGCCAACCCCACATACCCTTTGCCTTACCATGGCTTCATGGAAACCGAATTCTGTTGCCCAGCCTTGTGTGATGTGTCACCCATACAGGCAGGCGCTCAATATAAAAGGCAAAGTGCCACCTTGTACCTAAAGCACATGTGCTGTCTGCTGTGAATTGCTTGATTCACTGTAAAACAGTCTCCTTTTTGTTCTCAGAAATGTATCATCTTAAATTTTACTCTTCCTTTTTATCTCCCCCCAGATGCAAAAGTTTCTAGGCTCCCCCTATTATTTCCGTTCCTGAGGTTCTCGCAGATTAGAAGGTGAAAAAAACCCACTTGCGATGACATGTTTTCCGAGCTCATGCAGTCCTCCTGCACTGATAGGGCACAGCTAAATGCATGGAGACATTCAGTGTTAGAAGCTAGGAAAGAATTAAGTGAGCACGAAGAGCAGAGGCAGGAGCGTGAAGAGTGGAGGCAGGAGGCGATGCTAAGGCTAGTGGGGGAGCAAACTGACATCATGAATTTTTTTCAGAGTAGCAGCCTTGTTAGTCTGTATTCACAAAAAGAAAAGGAGTACTTCTGACACCTTAGAGACTAACAAATTTATTTGAGCATAAGCTTTCATGAGCTGCAGCTCACTTCATCGGATGCATCCGATGAAGTGAGCTGTAGCTCACGAAAGCTTATGCTCAAATAAATTTGTTAGTCTCTAAGGTGCCACAAGTACTCCTTTTCTTTTTGACACGATGAAGCGTCTGGTACAGGTGCAGGAAAGCCAACAAGAGCACAGACCCCCACTGCATCCATTGTACAACCACCTGACCTCCTCTCCAATTTCCATATCCTCCTCACCCAGCCGCCCAAGAACGCGGAGGGGGAGGCTCCGGGCACCCAGCCACTCCACTCCAGAGGATAGCCCAAGCAACAGAAAGCCGTTATTCAAACTGTTTGATTTGTAGTGTGGCTACAATAAGCAATGTGGCCTTGTCCTTCCCTCCTCCCCCACCACACCCGGGCTACCTTGTCAGTTATCTCCCTTTTTTTTTAATTAATAAAGAAATAAAGTAAATATTGTTTTGAAACCATGCATTATTTCAAAGCAGGAAGGGTGGTTGGCTTACAGGGAATTAAAATCAACAAAGGGGGCAGGTTTGCATCAAGGAGAAATACACACAACTGTCACACTGAAGCCTGGCCAGTCATGAAACTGGTTTTCAAAGCCTCTCTGATGTCTTGCGCGCCTTGCTGTGCTCTTCTAATCGCCCTGGTGTCTGGCTGCTCAAAATTGGATGCCAAGCAATTTGCTTCAACCTCCCACCCTACCATAAACATCTCCCCCTTACTCTCACAGATATTATGGAGCACACAGCAAGCAGCAATAACAATAACAATGGGAATGATGGTTACGCTGAGGTCTGACCTAGTCAGCAAACAGTGCCAGCGAGCTTTTAAACATCCAGAGGCACATTCTACCACCATTCTGCACTTGCTCAGCCTATAGTTGAACTGCTCCTTACTACTGTCCAGGCAGTCTGGTATGGCTTCCTGAGCCATGGGAGCAAGGGGTAGGCTGGGTCCCCAAGGATAACTACTGGCATTTCAACATCCCCAACGGTAATTTTCTGGTCTGGGAAGTAAGTCCCTTCTAGCAGCTGCTTGAACAGCCTGGAGTTCCTAAAGATGTGAGCGTCATGCACCTTTCGCGGCCATCCCATGTTGATGTCAGTGAAACGTCCCTTGTGATCCACCAGTGCTTGTAGCACCATTGAGAAGTACCTCATGTGGTTTACGTACTGGTTGGCAACGTGGTCCGGTGCCAAGATAGGGATATGCGTTCCGTCTATCACCCCACCACAGTTAGGGAAACCCATTGCAGCAAAGCCATCCACTATGACCTGCACATTTCCCAGGGTCACTACCCTTGATAACAGAACGTCAATGATTGCATTGGCTACTTGGATCACAGCAGCCCCCACAGTAGATTTGCCCACTCTAAATTGATTCCCGACTGACTGGTAGCTGTCATACGTAGCAAGCTTCCACAGGGCTATCGCCACTCGTTTCTCAACTGTCAGGGCAGCTCTCATCTTGGTATTCCTGCCCTTCAGCGTGGGGGAAAGCAACTCAGAGTTCCAGGAATGTGGCCTTACGCATGCGAAAGTTTTACAGCCACTGTGAATCATCCCATACCTGCAACACTATGCAGTCCCACCAGTCTGTGCTTGTTTGCAGGGCCCAGAATCGGTGTTCCACTGTATCAACCAGCCCCACTGCCACCATGATGTCCCAATTGCCACAGCCCATGCTTTCAGGAAGGTCTGTGTCTATGTCCTCATCAAAATCGTCCTCGTGCTGGTGTCTCTTAGCCCAGTTCTGCAAGTACTGCAGGATAATGCGTGAGGTGTTTACAATGCTCACAACAGCAGCAGTGAGCTGAGTGGGCTCCACGCTTGCCATGGTATGGTGTCTGCAGGAGAGCAGAGTTGCAGTGGACATGGTGGATGATGATGGATGCCGTGAGAATAGATAATTTATACAAAATGACGAGAGGACCTGTGAGGTCGATTCATGGCACCAGGAAAGCAGGAGAGCAGAGTTGCAGTGGAAGCGGTGAATGACGACAACATGGAGAAATTTGCTATTGAGACTGAGCTGATTTACAAGAGCAGGAGAGCAGAGTTGCAGTGGAAGCGGTGGATGATGACGGTTAGCAGTCGTACTGCACCGTCTGCTGACAGCAGCACCCAGGACACAACAGCAGTGGTGACGGTGAGCTGAGCGGGCTCCATGCTTGCTGTGGTATGGTGTCTGCACAGAAAAAAGGCGCAAAACGATTGTCTGCCGTTGCCTTTCACAGAGGGAGGGGCGACTGACAACATGTACCGAAAACCACCCACAACAATGTTTTTGCCCCATCAGGCATTGGGAGCTTAACCCAGGATTCCAATGGGCGGCAGAGACTGTGGGAACTGTGGGATAGCTACCCATAGTGCACCACTCCGTAACTCGATTCTAGCCACGGTAGTGAGGACGCACTCAGTCGACTTAATGTGCTTAGTGTGGACATACACAATCAACTGTATAAAACAGATTTCTAAAAATCAACTTCTATAAAATTGACCTAATGTCATAGTGTAGACATACCCTAAGTGCATAACCAAGAGATCTTCAATGACCTGAAACTCAAAAAAGATTCCTACAAGTGGAAACAATATTTCTAGGGATATAAAGGGTAACAAGAAAGCATTTTACAAATACATGGGAAGCAAGGGACATGGTAGGCCCACTAAATGAGGAGAGATAGAGAATAACAGAAAACACAATGGCTAAAGTGTTAAATACCCTTTTTGTTCCAGTTTTCACAAAAAATTTAGCAGCAATTGGATGACTAACAGAGAACATCAGTGTAAACGGGGTAGAATCTAAGACTAATATACAAAAAGAACAGATGTGGACTTCCTCACTTCAGGAAAGATGTGGACAAATTGGAGAAATGCTGGAGAAGAGCAACAAAAATGATTAAAGCTCTAGAAAATATGATCCATCAGGAAAGATT
Organism: Dermochelys coriacea; assembly: GCF_009764565.3. Taxonomy (NCBI): domain Eukaryota; kingdom Metazoa; phylum Chordata; order Testudines; family Dermochelyidae; genus Dermochelys; species Dermochelys coriacea. The sequence continues at coordinate 150,683,108 of NC_050068.2, forward strand.
GAAAAAAACTGTGTTTGTTTAGTCTGGAGAAGAAAAGACTGAGGGGGGACATAACAGTTTTCAAGTACGTAAAAGATTGTTATAAAGAGGAGGGTGATATATTGTTCTGTTTAGCCATGGAGGACTGGACAAAAAGTAATGAGATTTAATTACATAAAGGGAGATTTAGATTAGACATTAGGAAGATTTTCCTAACAGGGTAGTTAAGCACTGGAACAAATTACCTAGGGAGGTTGTGGAATCTCTGCCCTTGAAGGTTTTAAGAACAGTTTAGACAAACACCTGTGATGGTTGATCTAGATCAGTGGTTCTCAACCAGGGATCTGGGGGGCCGTGAGCAGGTTTCAGGGGATCAGACAAGCAGGGCCAGAGTTAGATGCGTGGGGCCCAGGGAAGAAAGCCATAGGCCCACCACATGGTGTTGAACTCTGAGGTCCTCAGCCCTGCCACCCAGGGCTGAAGCTGAACTTAGCTTCGCGGGGGCCTCTGTGGCATGTGGCCCCAGGCAACTGCCCTGCTTGCTATTCCCTAACATGTACCTGGCTTTTATATGCACAAAACTAGTTGTGATGGCACAGGTGGGCTGTGGAGTTTTTATAGCATGCTGAGAGAGTCTCAGAAAAAAAAAGGTTGAGGACCCCTGGTCTAGATAATATTTAGTCCTGCCTCAGTGTTGGGGACTGGACTAGATGATCTATCGATTCCCTTCCAGTCCTCCATTTCTATGATTCTATGTGGGAGTTAGAGTTGAGAAATGGTGAGGAGCTCCACTGTACACAATTTCTGGAAATGTCCAAATTTAGGAAACTACTAGGGAAAGATGATAGAAGATTACAAGAAAAAAAATTATTGCTACTGAACTAGTGCAGTAATGGCAATAAATATACTTCCAGCCCAAGAGAAACAGCTAATCACAGCTGTCATAGAAGAGAAAAAGATAAAGTTACAAAAAACTAAACAATGGTATCAATTTATTATAGGATGGCCAAGATCCTCTGAAGTGACTTGTGATTTTCATTGTCTAATTGGACACAGTCTGAAGGGGCCCATTTTCAGAGGATGAGTGCGCTCACCCTTTTCTGACATTCAGACCCCTTTATGATATTCCCACTCTGGCACACAAAATCACTAGCCACTTTTGAAAAACTATTCCCATTCCTATATATATGGGAATGGGAATAATTTTATATATATTCACACAAATAGAAAACACTGAAAAGGAATCCGGAATCAAAGAAATGAAGTATTTAGAAATTTTTACTAGATTTCAGTAACAACTATTACAGAACTATTACAGAATTGTTGAAGAATCTGTTTTTGAAATCATGCAAATAATTTATTTTACGCAGCATGAATCTGGAATTTCTTTGTTACTGAGCTGCAGCAAGTATGTGCGAGAAGTTTTTTCAGTCATGTTAATGAAATATAAAACCTGCACTGTCTGTCACACAGTTTACCAAGATTTTATTGTACTTGCTGTATGAGGAACAAGAACACAGTATCATAAATCTTTAAATGTGCAAACAAAACTTCAAATCAAGGGAATACTGGTAATTGCTGTATCAGAGAACAAGTAATACCAATTTGATTGCAATGTCATGATCACCTTCAATGAGCAGTTCAATATATACATGTTTTCCAGGAAAGATACTGTCGATAACCTTTTCCTAAAGGGTCAGATATCTTTCTGTTGAAAACCCAAAGTATCTCTTCCTGAAAAAGAAAATAAATCCTCTGCAGAATCCCTAGAGGATACAAAATGAAAACCACAAGGCATTTTTTAAATTATAAAGAATATGGATACACTAGCTCTCCATAGTTTAGTTTCAAGCTAGTTTCCCATTATAAACTGAATGCTGACACCATCTTTCCTTTAACATTGCCAAAATTACACTATCCATATTAACATTTCACATCCAAAAGCTCACACTAGGATAGAATTTTAATTTTCAAAGTCTGAGGGAATTCATGTATAGTGCTTCCGACATATAAAGAAAAGACAGGGAAAATAACTCTTTTAAAAAATGAAAAACAAAATGTAAGGAAAAAAATACCACCTCAGAAAAGGTAACCCTCTAAACCTACGGCAAGATGAAGCGAGCTGGATGGGTGGAGTGACGCCTCTGTAAGAATTATAAACTAGATAATTTTCCCTTCCCTGCAGATAATCATTAGGATCTTCCCTTGTAGAGAGTAAAAAGCTTAAATGACATCCACCCCTCCCCTGCCAAAACAATAGTTCACAGGAAATAAATGATTTCCTCAAATAAATAAAAACATATTTGGGGGGAAGGATGTGATACCAACCTTCAAAACCAGCTCTACACCATGGAGAGTCCCTATTCAAAAATAGCACCTCCGTATAATATATAGGTCTGGCTTCAACTCTACCTTCTCTTGTTCTGGAACAGCCTTCCAAGGGAAGCAGTGGGGGCAAAAGACCTATCTGACTTCAAGATTAAACTCGATAAGTTTATGGAGGAGATGGTATGATGGGATAACATGATTGTGGCAATTAATTGATCTTTAACTATTCATGGTAAATAGGCCCAATGGCCTGTGATGGGATGTTAGATGGGGTGGGATCTGAGTTACTACAGAGAATTCTTTCCTGGGTATCTGGCTGGTGAATCTTGCCTACATGCTCAGGGTTCAGCTGATCGCCATATTTGGGGTCGGGAAGGAATTTTCCTCCAGGGCAGATTGGAAGAGGCCCTGGGGGGTTTTCATCTTCCTCTGTAGCATTGGGCATGGGTCACTTGCTGGAGGATTCTCTGCGCCTTGAAGTCTTTAAACCATGATTTGAGGACTTCAATAGCTCAGACATAGGTGAGAGGTTTATTGCAGGAGTGGGTGGGTGAGATTCTGTGGCCTGCATTGTGGAGGAGGTCAGACTAGATGATCATAATGGTCCCTTCTGACCTTAATATCTATGAGTCTTGCACAAAGGGCTCTGGTCCAGACAGTGTCAGGGCTTCCTGGAAACCTTAGAACTTTTTATCCTTCCAGCTGGTGTTCCTGGACAGACCATGTTACCTGAGTGTGGAGTTGTTCTGTATGGGCTCTCTATCCCAGGAATGCATAATTGTCATCATCACTAAAATCTGGATGGAAAGTATTTTTGAAGTCCATTTCTAATTGCAGATTGTCCCTAGACTACCACCAGCCTAGAGAGGCAGGAAGTTGTCTGTTACATTGATATGATGCAAGAATCCCTTTAATATTTGCTTCCCATTTGCTTGAGCCCCTCCTCTTCAGTCTGATTAGAGAAAGCTGGGACTTCTTTCCTATGCAGTTGGAAGGTCCTTGTGATCACACCTACAGTGTGGGACCAAAACAATAAGGCATTAAAGAAAACCACATTGTGCTGTACCAGTAAATGATGGGCAGTGGCAAATAGCAGGCCAGTTAAAACTTTTGTAGGAGATTCAGATCCCTTAAAGTCTTTTTGGAGGTAGATTATGGGGCAAAATGTAGGCAAAAATTTCAAAGGAGCATAATAAATAGTTTATTCCAAAGCTGAGAAACAGACCTTTATGTATAAACAAATATACATAGAACCTTGTCCAAAGATGCTTAAAGGCAAAGGACATATTCAGGCACCAAAGTGCAATTCCAGAAATTTTGTTTAGTCAAAAACTTCCCTGGGAGAAACCAGTAGTCATCTGTATAGGTTTCGCTAGACACTTGTGTCCCGGAGGGCCATGCATGTTGAGCAGGGCTGCCCCTGTTGCCCAGTGTAGGATCGGTACACCCCATCACACAAGTGTTGGGTCTCCCTGTGAGATGAGACAATTGCAATAAGGAGGGCTCAGGACCAAAGCAAAGCCGAGCAAACAATCATTCTGCAGCCCCTGGGCAGGGCAGAGCAAAACAAACTGTCTATTGCCCCTGAGCCTCCTGGCTGGGGCAGGCAATAGCAGTTGGGGTTCTGACCCCCTGGGCAGGACAGAACAAACAATCAGTCTGTAGCCCCTGGGTGGGGCAGAGCAAGCAAACAGTATCTACCTGTAGTGGCAAGTGGGGGTGGGAGTGGTAGGGGAACCCAGGCCCACCCTACTTCACCGGGTTCTGATCCAGGGCCCTATGAAGCTGGGAAATTCCCAGTTAAGGGTTTAAGTATCGGCTTCTAATACATTTCCTGAGTCATTTCCTCCACAAGGTGCATCTCGAGCATCTCCTCAGCTGGCAGCAGCTTGGCGTCCCAGTCAGTCTCCGTGGTCAGCTGGTCATCCGCAGCGTAGTCCAGGTCCAGAGTTCCTACTGCTTGGAAAGTCACAGGCACCTCTGCAGGAGCCTGTAGCACATGTCCTTCCTCCTCCACAGCCAGCCCAGACTGAGTTGGGCTGCTTCCTTTTATCTGTCCCTTCCACCTGGCGCACGAGTAGCGGGGATGAGGGGGCGTGGTCTTCTAGGCTCATAGTGATTGATCAAGCCCCATTGACCCAGTGTGGGGTTGGTACACCCCATCACACCTCAAACTAATATTTTGCAAACATTATATGAAGCCTGACAGATACTTCAAGGTAGAGAAAAAAAGAAGATCTGCCAGAACTTTCATTGTAAATCAGTACAAATTTTGGATGTGAACTGAAGTGCAATATGTAACAGACAGATAATGTAACTGCAGTATAATATCCGAAGCATGTACCCAGCTAACATGAAGGCAAACTAACTGCAAGCTGAGTACACTCGAGGAGCCAACATTTCATTAATCTATTGACTGCTCTGGTGCATAATCTGCACACAGTCTACATAAAGGTTACATATCTTCCTAAATCTGTAATTTAATCCCTTTTCTGATACATGTAGTCTATGATTCTGTCATTTAGTTAACATTGTTTGCACTCGTGATAGGTGATGGATTAACAGAGTTCTAAACTGGAATCATTTATTCATCCACAGTAAAGGTACAGTCATGGATAGAGGCAGTGCAGAACTCCCACTTCACCACATGCTAAAATTGCTAACAAGATTGTCAATTGTGGTTATGGTTCTGTGATTTCGTTAATGTATATTAAACTAACATCAGCACATTTCACATTGCAACAATTTTTCATATGACATGCACGTTTTGAATTACATTATGAGACCATCCTTCTTTGACTGTTATTTATTATTTGCATTAAAGCAGAAGGCATTGTTTTAAAAAGACTAAAAAGGAAGAGTTCTTGCAAGTGTAGTTTAAAAATCTAAGATGACAAGCAACATACAAATTTTGGAAGAAAGTGATAAAAACTGTACACAAGTTGATTCTATCAACATCAGCACTACCTCTATTGAAAGTTGCCCTGCTCTTTCCATTGTAAGACTGTGTTGTTAATTGCTTATAACTTAGGTAAACAAAATGTATGGACTGAAACTCTCCATGGCTGGGGTCTGCCTCAAGCTGTTTTTTGTTTTGTTTTTATTTATTATTTCTTTTGAAAGTTTCAACAAAACAGTGAGCCATTTCCAAAAATGAAGCTAGGGAAAATTAGATGGTTTTGCCCATTTCTTACAATCGTTTTGTTAAGAAGCTCTTGCACCTTCATATTTTGGTACAGAGCTTTGAAAATTGGCATCTATAACTAATAGAGCACAGTCAGCTCCAGAACTTGGAATTAAAACCAGAATTCCTGAGTGTCAGCAAATAGCTGGGACAAGATACGGCACTTCTGCAGTCAACCTTAATTATGGCATTTCCTAACTTTTGAGTGCTTTGACTTTTCAACTTCAATATACTTGTAATTTTTTTAATCTAATAAACTATACATATTTACAAAGATTAAATTAAGATGAATCAACTATATCTGACAGCTGCTCAACCTATTCATTATTACCTGGGCAATTTCTTGTAGGCATAAAAAAAAAGTAGGCTTTGGAAAGGAATTTGAATGAATAGCGTAGGGACCATATGGATCAGTTCAGGAAGAATATTCTATGCATAGGGACAGCATTGCAGAGGTACAGACACAGTTGTGGGGGAAGCACTGCAAACAAGAATGACCATGAACAAGAAACAAGAGCAAATATTCAGGGAGTGGAAATGCTTTGAAGGGTGTAATAAAAATAAAGGGACGGGTAACCACCTATCTGTATACAGTGCTATAAAATCCCTCCTGGCCAGAAGCAAAACCCTTTCACCTGTAAAGGGTTAAGATGCTAAGGTAACCTCACTGGCACCTGACCAAATTGACCAATGAGGAGACAAGATACTTTCAAATCAGGAGGGTGGGGAACAAAGGGTCTGTCTGTCTGTCTGTATGATGCTTTTGCCAGGAACAGATCACGAATGCAGTCTCAGAACTTCTGTTAGTTAGTAAGTAATCTAGCTAGAAATGCATTAGATTTCTTTTTGTTTAATGGTTGGTAAAATATGCTGTGCTGGATGGAATGTATATTCCTGTTTTTGTGTCTTTTTGTAACTTAAGGTTTCACCTAGAGGGACTCTCTCTGTTTTGAATCTGATTACCCTGTAAGGTATTTACCATACTGATTTTACAGAAGTGATTTTTACCTTTTCTTTAATTAAAATTCTTCCTTTAAGAACCGGATTAATTTTTCATTGTTTTTAAAATCCAAGGGTTTGGGTAGTGTGTTCATCTGTACAAATTGGTGAGGATTTTTATCAAGCGTTTCCCAGGAAAGGGGGCATAGGGCTTGGGGGAAGACATCTACAAATGGGCTCTTTCCCTGTTCTTTGTTTAACACGCTTGGTGGAGGCAGCATAGGGTTCAAGAACAAGGCAAAGTTTGTACCTTGGGGAAGTTTTTAACCTAAAATGGTAAGAATAATCTTAGGGGGTCTTTCATGCAGGTCCCCACATCTGTACCCTAGAGTTCAGAGTGGGGAAGGAACCTTGACAAAAGGTCTAGCAGGTAAGGAGAGTAAACTTAAACTTGATTCAGTGAAGAATGAAAAGCTAGGGGCAGGCTTAAAAGAGGGCATATCATGGTCAGCATGACAGACAAAGAAGATAATCTCAACCTCTGCATTTTAAATTATATGAAGTAGGGAGAGGGGGTGGAAGTGTGGGTGTTGGGCAGCCTAGAAAGAAGTAAGGAGGGAAATGAGAAGGGCATGGATTAAGAATTTTGCCTTCTGTGGCTGGAAAGGAAATTAAAAAGGCAACCAGAGTACAACTGACTGTACAACAGAGAATATTCTTAGAGCAGTTCAGATGCTTCAGCTCAAACCATCAAAGTTTTTATTCTTGGCTTTGCTTCATACTTGAACTATGTAGGTGAACCAGCAGTGGTTTGTGTGTGTATGTAGAAATATTTTGTGAATTTTACCACTTCTGGTTTGTAATATTAATAAATCTTTCCAATGTTTAGAGTTATAAGAAAGCCTTTAGAGCTCAAGCCTGGTTTGTACTTTACAGGTCACATGGGGCTAGTCACATGGTATTCTCTTGTTTCCATGATGGTCTGCACCTACTTCACATGATCAGAAAGTTCATTCCACTTTGATCATATCCTCCGTACACCTATTATCGCAGGTAGCAGCTGTGCCCCTTAGTGGCTTTTATGACCTAGAACTTGCCTGGAGGGTATGACCATTCCCCACTAATTTGGTCCTTGATTGGTCATGCATGCCTCTGTCTCCTCCAGTGTAGGATATTATGCTTTACTCACCTTTAAAGTTCAATAGTTCATTTACTACTACTAGAGGGTTGCGCATATTAGACCAAGATGTACACACAGTGAGAGAGGGGCATATGAAGCTGCTGCCTGCTATACTGTGATATATGTAGGCAGCAATAGGGAATGCCAGAGATTCCTTTGCCTACAGCACCAGATGGACACTCTGTGGCTTGATTTTCCTCTCTCATCTGTGGAAATTAGGCTTTTTCTGTTTTTGAATTTTTACCAAAGTTAATAGAGCTCTCTACCCATTGATGCCTAGAATATTCCCTGAAATTTTGGAATTTATTGGATGCAGAGAAATGCCTTTGAGTTGAATGTAGGACCTTATTTCACACAGCCAATTATTTATTATTATTTTAGTTGAAGTTCCTTGTTATGGAGAAAGTGCTGTAATAACAGATAATGCAATAAATATACATGAACAACATCCTTACAATCTTTTTTTCTCTGTCTCACAAGCATGTGCACACAAAGCAAAAAATGCTATCTGTATTTCTGGCTCATACTGGTAGCAAGTAGCTCCTTGAAATCAGGATAGCCAAAATAGTTAGTTGTTAAGTAAAAATATTGATAATAACTAGGAAACTAGCATACCACCAAGAGGAAGCGAAGAAAATATTTTGAGAAGGATAGTGGGTATCACAACAAAAGAAATTACTGTACATTTTGCCAAGATAATTTACTATAAATGCTCTGTTGCTATTTTGTGGAAATATCATATTAGTACACCATTAGTCACTCAAGCAATCCATGACTGATTGCATAAGAATACAGAACTCTCCACTGTGAGGTTGCTGCAATGGATTAGTAGTAAATAGGCAACAGATAGTTTGCACATTTTGTACAAACTAAAAACAAATATTATATGGGCCATTTATTTGGCAGCTGCTGTAGAAAAATAGATCCTGATATAATCCTGGCAACAGGCTATTTATGAACAAGGAGAAATGTCAGATATAGTTGATGTTTATTGCTAAGAAGCCAGTTGAAATAACGGCTGATGTGAAGTTATCATAAAATTTACTAGTGTGAAACATGACATACACCACTAAAAGATATTGCTGAATCACCAGTTGCAACCTTTAGGACTGACTTAGACACTCTTGAGTACATACTGTGTTATGTGAATGTATCTTGCTTATCCAAAATACAGAAGCATTGTGATAGTGTACTTTCAACTGGTAAGTGATTTTCAAACTGCTGTTTCAAAAGAAAGAAGGAAATAAAAGAAGAAAAACCCTGAAGTTTTTCATAACTAAAATAAATTTGTTAGTCTCTAAGGTGCCACAAGTACTCCTTTTCTTTTTGCGAATACAGACTAACACGGCTGCTACTCTGAAACATAACTAAAAGTGAGATATACAATACAAACACCAATCAAATTTTATATTAGCGGTTTTGCACTAGTGTTAGTATATTACAGTAAACTCAATCACACGAGAGCAATGCAAAGAACTGTACTTTTGATCAGATCACAAGAAATTTTCCAACATTTCATGCCAATGGTAGCTGCTCATATAGTCACACTGGTCTCCCATTTTGAAGTGAAAGATTGCTTATCAGTTTAATGAGACTCTGAACTTTAAAAAAAAAAAATCAAAACTTCTGGCTGAAAATATTTACCTAATGTTACGAATAACACCTAAATGTAGGATAACTAAAAGATTAGAAAAGTATATAATTCTCTGTTTATTTACTTTGCATATTTGGCAATCCTTTGTCTATAGTAAGTTTCAGTGTTTTTCTAAAATAACTGGTCAATTTGAATGCATCTTTCTGTTGTTTGAATGAGTCTTTCAAATGACAACAGGGAAGAAAAAAATATAAAACAGAAAAGTGTGATAGCAAAGCCATACAACGTTGCAAGGGATTCAGAAGCAGATGTAGACCCAGAAACTGAGTAAGTTTTACTGACAAAGTTTCATGCTGACTTACCCCATTTAATGCTGTCATTTAAGAATTTGAGTTTCAAGAAATGTTCATATTGACTGAATAGAATATATTTTAGAAGAACTACTGGTTATTTTTACCTACGTCTAGCCAGATATATATTACTGTGACAAACTGGGAAATATCTGTATTATTGGGGGGGGTGGGTTTGACTGCTGTGCATACCTGTATATGTTTATGATGGCTTATTTGCTAGGCGTGAGATCAAAGAGGGGCTGTTAAAAGAACCAAGCAGGAATGAGAAAATTTTTATCTGATTGTTTTCTGTTAAAAGCTTCTGACCAAATTCATTATTAATGGGCTGATGCCCTTTTCCTGTGGAATTCAGAGGCAATCCAGTGTTTTTGTTGGAGGCTCCAGGACTAAGGTCCATCCTTAAACTCAGGCCACCAGAACAGTTCTTCCACAGCTGTAGAAACACTCCAGCAACCAATTATTAGCATTAAGACACTTGATATAATGTATTAAATTAAGACAATATATTAGGCCTCCCTTTAGAAAAAAAATTCAATTTATATTCTGGTCATTTACCAGACCATCAAGATGGGTTCAACTGGGAGAGGAGGTGCTAACAGACAGAAAATTATCAGGAAAGAAATTTTTCATTCTGTTGCACAACTTCTCTTCTCATGTATTACTCATGGGAAGTAGCAAGCAGTGTATCCCAGCAGTAGGGAGAGAAAAGATGAACAGAGTTTAATTATTATAGAAGAATAATAGGCAGGAATGGAAGTTCCTCCCATAGAAAACAAGAGCTGTCTGAACTAAAGAGTTATGTGGGAGCCAACCCAGTAGGACTTTCCTACCAAAGGATGCTTTTGAAAAAGAATGGAAACATACTTTGCAACACTTCCCCAGATGAGGTTCACACTTTTCCGCCGTACCTCTACAGGCTTCTGTGAACAGTTTCTCAGATGCCTAGCAGGCCACCATTTGCAGGACTTTTACATCTTGCCTGCAGCAACTTTGAGGCCCTAAGGCATTTGGGATACAATGAGATGAACAGGGTAAAAATGGCATATGTACTTTGTGACTGGTTGGACCCCCTTTTGGGATGCCACCTGATGTACTGGGATTTCACCTAGCCTCTCCTGCACAACCAAGCAGGGTTCCCTCTCCCTGCTTTGCTGAATTAGGCTCTCCGGCCTCTTGCAGCATGGACACATAGGTAGGGCCACACCCCGCTGCAGACACAGACTGAAGTCAGCTCTGTGTGAGAGGACTCCTCCAGTACTCACATGCACACCCCTTTTGGGAGATAAACGCAAAATAATTCTGTCTTGCGCTGTACAGAAAAATCTGCACAGTGCAAGCTCATAACAATCCACCCTCTTCCCCAATGTGAAGAGAGATGTGCACAACTTCTCCACCCCCAGTTAGAAATGACATAAACTGGGTTATATTATAAACAATAAATAAGTTTATTAACTACAAAAGGTGGATTTTAAGTGGTTAAAGAGATAGCAAACAGAACAAAGCGGATTACTAAGAAAATAAAACCAAACATGCAAACTAAGCTTGTTTCACTAAAGAAATTGGTTAAAAATAGTAATGTTTCACCCTAGATATTCTTGCAGGAAGATTACAGAAAGTCTTGAAAAGGTAGTTGCACTAGTCTCCAGTTTGAGACCTCAGGTACTATTACTCACAAGCTAGATGCCCTTCCAGATTGGTCTCAACCCTTCTCCCCCCCAGTTCAGTTCTTGCTTCCAGGTGTTTCTCAGTGTCTTTGGGTGGGGAGGCAGAGGAGAGAACCCTGATGATGTCATTCCCCTGCCTTATAAAGCTGCTGTGTAAGGCAGGAACCCTTTGTCTCACAGTGGAAGAACACTGGCATTCCAAGTGGTGGGTCCAGGACCAGGTGACTCAGAGTCATGACTCTGCAGGACTGTGGCAGCCATTACTTATTGGCTGTCTGGAGCATCCACTGGAAGACTAAGCTATTTCACAGTCCATTGTCTCTGCTAATGGCCCATTAGCCCTGTCTAGCTTTTCCATTGTTGTACCTGAAGGACTGGTTGGGAGTGGTACCCAAAGTAACACATTTGAAATACAGATACACATAGTTAATATTCCTAACTTCAGATATATACATGATTCAGGCATACAAATCACATTCGGTGTATCATAACCTTTCCAGTGGTATTTAACATGAGCCATCTTGCATAAAGTATATCTCAGTTATGTCTGATCCATATTATAGGCATATTTTCATAAAGGATATGGAGTGAAATGTCACATACTCCATGTTCTTGAGATATCTCTTTAGAGCTCAAGGAATGCCCACTTATGTCACAACCCTCCAAGGATTACAATTAAATGATGAGAAAACTATTTTTCAGGACCTGTGGAAAGAGGAACTTTCCTTGTTCTGGAGCTATAAGCATAACCTTTCCTCAAAAGGCAGTTGGTCCTTGTATGGATATGGGAACTAATTCCAAAAGTCAACTTTTGGAGGTAATGGCAACTAAAAGGCTAGCCACAGGCTTTTCTAATTGTCATTGTGGTTCAGCTTGGCCCCTGGAACTCAAATGGAGGATCCAATGTGCTTAACTACAAAATGTTGCTATGGCTGGTACCCATGTTTCTATGGTGCTTGATTGTAGGTCTCCATTCAAACCTCCTGCAGTAGCTGTGTAGATGAATCTCTGAGATTACCAGAACTTTGGGATTATAATAATACTTGTACCTCAGTAGGGCCCTTTACAAGTCAGGGCCCCTTTGTCCTGGGCACTGCATAAACAAAGAGGCAACCTCTGCCACAAAGAGATTTCTTTTTCCCTTTGCACCAGAAATGCAAATTTGATAAGATCAGGGAATGAAATACCCTGGTTGAGTTCTGTTTGGATACCAAACTGTATCAGAAGCTAATGGAGAATCCATGCTGAATCACACTTCTCTTCCAATGCCCAGGCTGTTAACTGTAGTTGTTCCTGGTCTGAATGAAGGATTCCCTAATTCAAGATGTCTGGTGTCTTCTGCTGGTACAATATAGGGTCCTTGTCCTTCTAGCAAGTCCCAAGTGCCCCCTGGGCCAGTGAAGCACTAGGAGGAAAACCACAACTCTCTCTTTTCCTCTTTTCTGTATCTGTTATGTGAACTGTCTTGAAAGGTAGCAGATTCTTCTTTACCTAGGACATTATTTCTATTGCCACAGAGAAATTTTGTCCTCTTATTAGTCCCTGGTTTTGGAAGGGAAATACTTATGTCTCAATCATAAGCCAATCTTTAGTGGGAGTTAGAAGGAGACTTCCTCTGAGAGTACCAAAATTCTCCCTGTGCAGTTTCTTGCACTTTCTACTGATACAGCTGGTACTGGTCACTGTCATAGTTGGGATGCACAAGATATTGATTAACAATGAGCACAGGCTATCAACGGGTATAACATGGCTTCCTTGTAGCCACCAAGTTAGAATCCATTGCTTGTAACAAATCACATCAAGGGTTTGACCAAAACAGGACCCAAGAGGTCTCATGCCAAGCAAAGATGATACCTGTAGATGATGAGCCACTTGTTTGCCATGAAGCAACCTTTCCTTTCTAAACATATGAAAAACCTTTGGTCTGAATGGCTATAGCTCAGAGACTGAAATTGCTGCGCAGTGTCTCATCACTGTTAGGGTCTTGGGGGTCTTTTGGAAGGAATCTCCTTTTTGGAAGTGTGACTACGCCTTTCATTGGTGGAGTTAGGTTGCCAAAGATCATTAAATCCCTTTGTTTATATATAAACATATATTTTAGTTTAACATTTGGTCTAACCAGACATCCTCATTTAGATCTAATGATGCCCTCAAAGAAAACATTGACAGGAAAACATACATATAATAATGCTTGAAAGGGAAGTTATGTTTATTAATATTTATTAATTTCTTGCAGGCCACTGACAAAACATCTTATCCTGGAAAGGTCCTGTAAGCTTGTTAATGGAGGGGTTAAAGTTTTTTTAACATTATTCTTTTATTTATGCATGTGAGGTACTTCTTTCTCTGACTGTTTACAGAAGGGAGCTAGCACAATATTCATCCTGTCATGGGCATCACACAACAGAGGATGGATACTGGCGAACGCAGTTTAATTGTGGAAGTAGCTTGCTAGATGTCCCTGGGAGCCTGAAAGCTCCTCCAGACTGTCTAGCTCCCAAATAAGTACTGTACCACTCTGGGCTTTACTTAGTATATCAGGATCATTTTGAACATGGGAAGGGATTTCTCACTAACCCTTCTGTCATCTCAGGAAGGTGCAGTTTCCTGGGGAGTGGAAACCACATATGCCTCTGCTTTGGGCACAGGCTGCCTAATGCTCCTAAGACTTTAATATGGAGCCAGCCTATGGAACAAGAGAAGGGGAAAGAGAGAGATCCTTTCCCGCCTTTCAGAGTCTGAGGCCTGTTCCCTGGCAGAGCAAGGGCTGATGATCAGAAGGCACAATTCCCATTCCACTGCAACCTGAAATCTGAGCTCCATTCCCTAGCACAGTGAAGGTCCTTGGGCTGAAAGCCAGATAGACTCAATTTCCATTAGGCTGCAGCCTGAGGCAGGGCTGTACAGGAGGCACAGGGGTTTCTGTATGCCCAGACTGCTACAAGGTGGGTGAGGGGCAGTAAGCATGGTATAGACTAGAGCACTGTGAGAGAGACTCTGTGAAGGAGAATAACTCAGCAGCAAACACTCCTTCAAAGGGAGAAAGGAGAGGAGGGTTTTTTTTAAACCCCTGATTTTCACCCTACTTGCTCATTAACAATACTAATTGCTGCCTTACAAAGGACACACTTGCTTTTGCCTTTTTGGGACCCCGAGTCCCTGGGATTTGCAGAACTTGCCCTTCAGTATCGTGAGAATCCCCCAATTCAGAGCAGGAAGAAAGGGAGCTGTGTAGGAGCCTTGCTTCTTTCCCAAGACAGCTGAGGACCCACTTCAGTATCTGGAAAAAGATGCTGCCTTTCAGGAGTTTTTCCTACACTCCAGCTCAGTTCTGTTGCGGGACTTATGACCTAAGCTAGTGGATAGATTCATAGATTCATAGATACTAAGGTCAGAAGGGACCATTCTGATCATCTAGTCCGACCTTCTGCACAGCGCAGACCACAGAATCTCACCCACCCACTCCTATGAAAAACCTCACCCATGTCTGAGCTATTGAAGTCCCTAAATCATGGTTCAAAGACTTGAAGGAGCAGAGAAGCCTCCCTCAAGTCAACCATGCCCCATGCTACAGAGGAAGGCGAAAAACCTCCAGGGCCTCTCCAATCTGCCCTGGAGGAAAATTCCTTCCCGACCCCAAATACGGCAATCAGCTAAACCCTGAGCATATGGGCAAGATTCACCAGCCAGATACCCAGGAAAGAATTTTCTATAGTAACTCAGATCCCATCCATCTAATATCCCATCTCAGGGGATTTGGCCTATTTACCCTGAATATATAAAGATCAATTACTTACCAAAATCCCATTATCCCATCATACCATCTCCTCCATAAACTTATCGAGTAGAATCTTAAAGCCAGATAGATCTTTTGCCCCCACTGCTTCCCTTGGAAGGCTATTCCAAAACTTCACTCCTCTGATGGTTAAAAACCTTCGTTTGATTTCAAGTCTAAACTTCCTGGTGGCCAGTTTATACCCATTTGTTCTTGTGTCCACATTGGTGCTGAGCTGAAATAATTCCTCTCCCTCTCCTGTATTTATCCCTCTGATATATTTAGAGAGAGCAATCATATCTCCCCTCAACCTTCTTTTAGTTAGGCTAAACAAGCCAAGCTCCTTAAGTCTCCTTTCATAAGACAAGTTTTCCATTCCTCAGATCATCCTAGTAGCCCTTGTCTGTACCTGCTCCAGTTTGAATTCATCCTTTTTAAACATGGGAGACCAGAACTGCACACAGTATTCTAGGTGAGGTCTCACCAGTGCCTTGTATAACGGTACTAAAACCTCCTTATCCCTACTGGAAATGCCTCTCCTGATGCATCCCAAAACCGCATTAGCTTTTTTCACAGCCATATCACATTGGCAGCTCATAGTCATCCTATGATCAACCAATATTCCAAGGTCCTTCTCCTCTTCCGTTACTTCTAATTGATGCGTTCCCAACTTATAGCTAAAATTCTTGTTATTAATCCCTAAATGCATAACCTTACACTTCTCACTATTAAATTTCATCCTATTACTATTACTCCAGTTTACAAGGTCATCCAGATCCTCCTGTATAATATCCCGATCCTTCTCCGAATTGGCAATACCTCCCAGCTTTGTATCATCTGCAAACTTTATTAGCACACTCCCACTTTTTGTGCCAAGGTCAGTAATAAAAAGATTAAATAAGATTGGTCCCAAAACCGATCCCTGAGGAACTCCACTGGTAACCTCCCTCCAACCTGACAGTTCGCCTTTCAGTAGGACCCATTGCAGTCTCCCCTTTAACCAATTTCTTATCCACCTTTTGATGTTCATATTGATCCCCATCTTCTCCAATTTAACTAATAATTCCCCATGTGGCACGGTATCAAATGCCTTACTGAAATCTAGGTAAATTAGATCCACTGCATTTCCTTTATCTAAAAAATCTGTTACTTTTTCAAAAAAGGAGATTAGGTTGGTTTGGCATGATCTACCTTTTGTAAAACCATGTTGTATTTTGTCCCATTTACCATTGACTTCAATGTCCTTAACTAATTTCTCCTTCAAAATTTTTTCCAGGACCTTGCATACTACAGATGTCAAACTAACTGGCCTGTAGTTACCCGGATCACTTTTTTTTCCCTTTCTTAAAAATAGGAACTATATTAGCAATTCTCCAATCATTCGGTACTATTCCTGAGTTTACAGATTCATTAAAAATTCTTGCTAATGGGCTTGCAATTTCAGGTGCCAATTCCTTTAATATTCTTGGATGAAGATTATCTGGGCCCCCCGATTTAGTCCCATTAAGCTCTTTCAGTTTCGCTTCTACCTCAGATATGGTAATATCTACCTCTATATCCTCCTTCCCATTTGTCATGCTACCATTATCCCCAAGATCCTCTTTAGCCTTATTAAAGACTGAGGCAAAGTATTTGTTTAGATATTGGGCCATGCGTAGATTATCTTGAACCTCCACTCCATCCTCAGTGTTAAGCGGCCCCACTTCTTTCTTCTTAGTTTTCTTCTTATTTATATGGCTATAGAACCTTTTACTATTGGTTTTAATTCCCTTTGCAAGGTCCAACTCTACTCGACTTTTAGCCTGTCTCACTTGATCCCTACATGTTCTGACCTCAATTAGGTAGCTTTCCTTGCTGATCCCTCCCATCTTCCACTCCCTGTATGCTTTCTGCTTCTTCTTAATCACCTCTCTAAGATGCTTGCTCATCCAGCTTGGTCTACAACTCCTTCCTATGAATTTTTTCCCCTTTCTTGGGATACAGGCTTCCGATAGCTTCTGCAGTTTTGATTTAAAGTAATCCCAGGCCTCCTCTACCTTTAGATCCATAAGTTCTTCAGTCCAATCCACTTCCCTAACCAATTTCCTTAATTTTTGAAAGTCAGCCCTTTTGAAATCAAAAACCCTAGTTGCAGATTTATTTTTGTTAATCCTTCCATTTAGTTTGAACTGAATTAGCTCATGATCCCTTGAGCCAAGATTGTCCCCTACAACCATTTCTTCTATGAGGTCCTCGCTACTCACCAAAATTAAATCTAAAATGGCATCCCCTCTAGTCGGTTCAGCAACTACTTGATGAAGGAATCCATCAGCTATCGCATTTAGGAAAATCTGAGCCCTATTATTATTACTAGCACTGGTCCTCCAGTCTATATCTGGGAAGTTAAAGTCTCCCATGATCACGCAGTTTCCATTAGTATTTACTTTATTCAAGACATTAAAAAGGGCTCTATCCATATCCAAATTAGATACCGGAGGTCTATAGCACACCCCAAGCACTATCATAGGAGAGACTTTACTAGTTTTCTTCCCCAATGTAATTTTTGCCCAGACAGACTGTCTTATCGATTGCATCGCTTCTTATTTCTTTACATTCTACCTCATCATTGATATACAATGCTACTCCACCCCCTTTACCTTTGTTTCTGTCTTTCCTAAAGAGCACATACCCTTCAATACCTGTAGTCCAGTCATGACTACTGTTCCACCATGTTTTTGTTATCCCTATGATATCTGGTTTCACTTCCTGCACCAGTAGCTCTAGTTCCTCCATTTTGTTACCTAGACTCCTCGCATTGGTGTACAAACATCTTAATTTTTGCTGTTTGGCCTCGCTCACATTTTGTACCCTATTAGGCACAGTCATTCTACATCCAGTATAACCTATTAGACTAGTATCCACACTGCCCTCATTCCTTATATACATTCTCCTACCCACGGCTGTATCCATTCTTACTTCATCTTCTTCCCTCTCAATGCTAAAATCTGGCGTGGAGATTTTCTGGACATCTCCCATCCATCTCCCCCCAATTCCTAGTTTAAAGCTCTCTTTATCAGTTGTGCCAGCCTCGATCCTAGAAGTCTATTTCCTTCCCTACTCAGATGAAGTCCATCCCGAGAGAACTGACCTCTGTCCGTGAATGCCTCCCAGTGGTCATACATCCCAAAGCCCTCCTTATAGCACCACTGCCTAAGCCATCTGTTGACAGTCATAATCTTGTCAGACCTTTGTTGCCCTTCTCTAGGAACAGGAAGGATCCCGCTAAAGATCACCTGAGCCTCAATTTCCTTAAGCGTCTTCCCCAGCCTAGCATAGTCTCCCTTAATACTTTCCAGCGAGAATCTAGCCGTATCATTTGTTCCCACATGAAGGATAATTAGGGGATTCTTTCCCGCTCCCTTTAGGATCCTTTTCAACCTCAGGTCTACATCCCGTATCTTAGCACCCGGAAGACAGCACACCCTTCTATTCTCAGGATCAGCTCTAGTTACAGGCTTGTCTATTCTTCTCAATAAAGAGTCCCCGATCACATAGACCTGCCTTTTCCTGGTGACAGTGCTATTCTCCAGTGTCTCCCCTGTTCTCTCTGGCTGCAAGTTCTTTCCATTCCTATTTTCCCTTACAATCTTCTTCAACCCATCCTGTATCCTCCTGGGGCTCATATTTGGTGTAGTCTCCCTTGACTCTTCCCCTTTTTCTATAGGGCTAGCCTCTCTTCTCTTCTTCCTTACCCTTCCACCTTCAGCGACTACCTGCTGAGCCCCTTCTTCATTTTCCAACTCTGCAAACCTGTTCCTAAGCTCTATTTCTCCTTCACTAGCCCATCTTTTTCTCTGCCTGGTTCTTTGAGTCACATGTTTCCACTGACCACTTTCTTCATCCAGTCTCTCCTCAAAATTCCCCAGCCCTGGTTCCATCTGTGAGTCTGAGCTTTTCCCTTCAGATACCTCATATCTTTGCTCCATCATCTGCTCAAATCCCTTCCTAAACTCAACCAGACTTTCCACCTGCATCTCCAAACCTCGGATCTTTTCCTCCATCAGCTCCATCAGACGGCATTTCATGCAGAAAAAACTCTTACCGGTTCCCCCCTCCGGGATCATGTACATACCACAGCTTCCACATCCAGTCATCCTCCATGTGTCTTTCACTGCAGGAGTCACTCCCACAGCTGCCTCTGTATCTGTCATCTCCTTCCCACCTAAATCCTGTTAATCTGGGAAACACAAGCCACACCCAAAAGACCACCCCCCCCAGCAAAAGCAAACCCCAAACAACCACCACAATACAAACCCCCCTTCCAAACTCCCACTCAAACTCCCGTTTAGAGCTCTGTTTGCTAGCTCCAAGGCTAGCTTCCTCCTTTTCCTTAGACTGTCTCCCTGAAAACACAGATGCTCCTAATTGGGCTTTTCTGGGTTGGAGTCATAGCTACTCAGGGCAGGGTGGGGAGCTGAAATACCAATCCAAATTTGAGCCCTGTACAAGGTTTTCTAGCCGGCAACAGGCAGGGCATAATTCACCCTCTACAAATGCTGCCTTATTTAGGGAACACTGCTTAGTTAGACTGAAGCTGGGTATTTGCAGGACAGTTCTGCCATGCCTGAGTGGGGGCAGAGGAGTCTGCATGGAGGCACTGCAGCAGCAAATACAGAAACCAGCATGCTGCTATTTATCCAGTCCAGGAGAGGAGGAGGAGGAGGAAGGTTAAAAGCCACAACTGCACAAAAACAAATAAAAAATAAAGGTTTTGAAACAAATTGGTCAGAAGAAACCAAACCACCAACTTGTCCCACTGCTGGAAGCAGAAAATCCAGTGGCTTGAGCTGAAGGGCAGAACTTAGTCCTGAGGCCTCCAGCAATAACACTGGACTATTCAGAATTCCAGGGGGGGAGATTAGCCCATTGGTAATGAATGAACAGAGAAGCTGTTTAAGAGAAAGGGAAAAAATTGACATAGATAAGGAACATCCCAGCAAACAACTTAAACACAAGAGCCAGGTTCTTATCTGTGAAGAAGCTATCTGCCTGGTGCCAGCAAAGTTGCACAGCTGTTTTGCCAAGGATGAGGAGAGAGAGATCAAAAGACACCTGACCAGTTAAAGGATTTTCCCTGCAGAAATGGAGGGGGAGAAAAGGACATACACTGCCTGAGGCTGACACACAGCTTGACAGAGATACAGAGAGAGAGAGTCTGAGGATGCAAACTAACCCTTAGAGTCAAAAGAAGGGGTCTGGAATAAGTTGGACCTACCTATGCTATGGATAGAGAGGTTAAGCTCATGTAAGACAAATGGAATACAGGATTCTATAGTTTTAACTCACTTTCCTCAATGTAGCGTTCCCCGTTGGCAAATAAATACTATTTTGTTTTGAAAAAGCTGTTTGTGTCACAGAAAATTCAATCCATTACAGGTTCCTAGAGGAAAAGGGCTTATAGGTGCCCAACCCAGTTGGGTCTGTCATGTTAACATGGTAGGTAACCAGAGGAGTTGCAGCCCAGAAAAGCAGTCCAAGAGTGGAAGGTGCACACAACAAGGCCTGTCACCTGAAAGTGCAGCTCACCCCCTAACAACTACAAATTAAGGTTGCTTGAAAAAAGAAAAAAATGGTTTGCATATTCCCTTCTTAAACTGGCTACGAATCAGCTCTGTGTCAAATACAAAGAATTTTCATACACATGCAAATATTTGAGATCTATGGGACTTGATAGGATGACTGTTTCACAAGAGTTTGGCTTATATAGTTTATTTGTTGTTTTAGCTACAGGCCACCTGAGCAAGCAAAATGCATATCCCAGGCATTTTAATCAGATAAGAAAATTCCCTAATCTGTTTATATGCAAATGAAATCCTATATGGTATGACTGCCAAAAGCATGCAGACATGCAGGTTTACAAATGGAGTGACTGATTTATGGTTATGGCAGACATAACATTACCAATTTCAAGAGCATACCAATACATAAACACCTGCTGCAGAAAAGATTCAACCTAAAGCTCAGAAGCAGCACCTGGGAGGTTTACATTGCTAACAGTTACAGTCTTTTTAATTAATAATTTAACATGGATAATTACACTCAGTTTGCATAGATTCTCACTGCACAGTCTATGCCCAACAAAATTCTACGTGGATTGCAGGTCCATAAAACATCACTGGGTCTGAATTGCTTCTGTACATTATGTTAGTTTAATACCAGAATAAAACTGTTCAAATGAATTGTATAATGAATCACAAAGGGCACAAGAAAATTCAAAACACTTTAAAAAGAATTTGAATGCTATAGTGAAGCACACAGTAATTGAACACTATTTTCAACACAAAGGAAGAAATGACAAAATTGTTCAATCATTTATGTTATACATCTGAACCACCCCAAAACCATAGCTGCACTGAGTATCTTGTATTAGAAGCCATAAACATAGTTACAAAATGCTAACAAATGGAAACCAGTTGGCTGGTTACGTTATTCAAAAATGTATGCAGAGTTTACACAAATATTACTTGTAACTGCTTACCCAGGCTACATCTTCCTCTAAACAATCTGGCGGGTGTGGGAGGGAAGAAAGACAGTGAAAACAAATTAATTGTGCTTATGGACTTAGAACACAATATTTCTGAAAATTTGGTGTGTAGGTTAGACTCACGTACATGTAATCTTAACTACACAATCTAAATTTATGATGCAGATAAATCAAGATGATGATCTGGACAGTATCAGTGGTTAATGCATTTGCTTATATCAATTAGTTTTAAAGACTCTGACAACTAATAAATGCATGAATGCTTTCTTTCAATATTAGAGGGCAAGTTAATAATCATACATCTGCAGCCAATGCGTACATTTTAGTATCCACTTGTGTATAAGTTCCTGTATGATTCATTTAGAATATAACAGGGTGCAGTGTAGAATTCATTCTAAATCATCTCTGTGCTTAAAAATTGTCATTGTATCCTCATCACAGTCACACCCTAAAGTTGAGGAAAAATTAAAGCTAGTTTACCTGAAATTAGAATTCTTAGAAATTTTCCGCCCCAAATATACAGTGTTTAGATATAAGAACCTGGAAGCCTCTACTCTAAGGTCTGAAAAGTAGGGTTGTGTTGATACATAAATTCTGGCAGGAAACCATCTTTAAATACAGAACATTTCCAAACAACACCTCAATTCCTTAATCCACCAATCCAGAAACCTGTTTTTTCTAAAGACAGTGCGGAAAAGGGTGTGTGAATCTGTGAAGAACATAAATTGCAATAATTCCAATTTCAGATAATAAACGTACATTTATCCTACTGAGACTAAAGAGTAGTACCTGTCATTGAAGGAGGGCTGGCTGAGAGAAACATTAACTTTAAAAATGAGTGAAGAAAAGCTTTGCCAAAGTGTATGCCTGGCCTAATTGCTGAGTCAAAACAATATTGCTTATAATAAGTGTAGGCAAGCTCCAATGGGGTCTGTCTTTTTGAGGGCACACCTTACAAGTTCTCAGAAGTTAAACACTTGGCAAAATGATAAGAGAATATAATGCATTCTAAATAATGCCTGTAGCTGGACAGAAGATATTTTGAAACAGGCTACTCCTTGATGCAAGTCAAAATGAGCCAAGAACATGTGCAAAATTATTCTGTTCTATCAAAATAAACGTTTTGAATCTGATTCCTTCTGAGATGTCAAATTCTACTTTGGGCATGAACATTAGGCCTCTTTTAACATACCAGCTCTTCAGATTCTGTGCTATGGCTGGCTTGTGGAGAGAGGGGCTTCAAGGAGAGAGGCAGACTTGCAATGGCACACAACTTTCGCTCAGTGTGGCAGCAACAGCTTGACCCCATCTTCTCTCCTCTCCCGCTCTGCTGCCAGATTGGATAGCTTTGAAAGGTCAAGGTGGGTTGCAAGGACTAAACTAGGCATTTCCTCCATCTACACCTAGAGGTACTGGATGTAAGATGGGAGTCCCCCTTGAAACAGTTGCTGAGGTTGCCGTGGTAATGGCTTCATTTAAAGAGGCCTGGAAGTACTAGCAATTTTTGGCCAGGTCATGAAACAAATGTTTACTGCCTACAGCAAGTCATTTCCCTTCACTGTGCCTCAGTATCTCCATTGATAAAATGGGATAATGATATTTACCTACTTTGCAAAGCACTTTGAGATCTACTGATGAAAAGCACTATGTAAGAGTTATGTATTATTAGGTATTATTATGACACCACAGTGTACAGGGTCAGCCTCAAAGCCTTAAAAATTGTTGGGTAGACTAGTGAGATGATTCTTTGGGTTACACCCAAAGTGTCACTGATTCACTTTATATTGAAAAAGTGTCTGTGTATGTTTGCAAGTGACATCTTGAAGTCCTCCCAGTCTCCTGTTAAAGATGGGAAGCCCAGCTGCATGTTGCTTTCAGTCTTAGCAATCATTCTGCATTAGTTCACATTTTCCAGGCTCTCTCACAGAGAAAAGACCTAGAGATTAATTTTTAAAAACGAAAGTTGAGGGTTTTTTTTTTAAAAAACAGATCAAAAGCTGGCTTTGTTAACAAGGAGCCTGCACCAACCCACACCCGCACATGCAGAAATAGATCCATCTTGCTTTGGTCTAAATCAGAGAAGAGAGGATCTGGCTTAAGGGTTCTAGTAACTGGCTTTCTCTGCAGAGGTGACAGTTGTTAAAACTGCTTTTTGAATAAACAGATGAAGGAAAAAAATAAATTACAAGATTAAAGAGAAAGATCAATCAGCTTGTTCTAGACTAGAATGGATGCTGAATGGTAGTTGGTAGGGTTGACCCAGCGTAAATATGAAGTAAATCTTTATTTCTGAAACTGTTTCTCTTTGTCCTGTCGTGATAGCTATGACGTAATTTATAGAATGTGAACAGGTAAATACATATATAAAGTATCCCTTCTGTCAGGATAAATGTAAGCAGTTAAACACATTTTTGGAGTGAGATAGCAGACTTTAATCACCCTGACATCTGCTGGGAGAACGATACAGCAATGCACAGACAATTTAGGAAGTTTTTGGAAAGTGTTGGGGATAACTTCCTGGTGCAAGTGCCGGAGGAACCAACTAGGGACCGTGCTCCTCTTGACCTGCTGCTCACAAATAGGGAAGAATTGGTAGGGGAAGTAGAAATGGGTGGCAACCTGGGCAGCAGTGACCATGAGATGGTCGAGTTCAGGATCCTGACAAAAGGAAGAAAGGAGAGCAATGGACCCTGGACTTCAGAAAAGCAGACTTTGACTCCCTCAGGGAACTGATAGGCAGGATCCCCTGGGAGGCTAATATGAGGGAGAAAGGAGTCCAGGAGAACTTGCTGTATTTTAAAGAAGTCTTATTGAGAGTGCAGGAACAAACCATCTCGATGTGCACAAAGAATAGTAAATATGGCAGGTGACCAGCTTGGCTTAACAGAGAAATCTTCAGTGGGCTTAAACTCAAAAAGGAAGCTTACAAGAAGGGGAAACTTGGACAGACGACTAGGTAGGAGTATAAAAATATTGCTCAAGCATGCAGAGGTGTAATCAGGAAGGCCAAAGCACAATTGGAGTTGCAGCTAGCAAGGGATGTGAAGGGTAACAAGAAGGGTTTCTACAGATAAAGAAGAAGGTCACGGAAAGTGTGGGACCCTTACTGAATGGGGGAGGCAATCTAGTCATAGATGATGTGAAAAAAGCTGAAGTACTCACTGCTTTTTTTGCCTTGTCTTCACAGATGAGGTCAGCTCCCAGACTGCTGCACTGGGCAGCACAGTATGGGGAGGAGACAAGCAGTCCTCAGCGGTGAAAGAACAGGTTAAGAAGTTTAGAAAAACTGGTCATGCACAAGTACATGTGGCCAGATCTAATACATCCGAGGGTGCTGACGGAGTTGGCTGACGTGATTGCAGAGCTACTGGCCATTATCTTTGAAAACTTGTGGTGATCGGGGGAGGTCCCAGACGATTGGAAAAAGGCAAATATAATGCCCATATTTTAAAAAGGAAAGAAGGAGAATCTGGGGAACTACAGACTGGTCACCCTCACCTCAGTCCCTGGGAAAATCATGGAGCAGGTCCTCAAGGAATCCATTTTGAAGCACTTGGAGGACAGGAAGGTGATCAGGAACAGTCAACATCGATTCACCAAGGGCAAATCATGCCTGGCCAACCTGATTGCCTTCTATGATGAGATAACTGGCTCCATGGATATGAGAAAAGTGGTGGACATGATATATCTTGACTTCAGCAAAGCTTTTGATATGGTCTCCCACAGTATTCTTGCCAGCAAGATAAAAAGTATGTATTGGAGGAATAGACTATAAGGTGGATAGAATGCTGGCTGGATCATCGGACTCAATGGGTAGTGATCAACAGCTCGATATCTAGTTGGCAGCCGGTATCTAGCGGAGTGCCCCAGGGGTCAGTCCTGGGGCTGGTTTTGTTCAACTTCTTCATTAATGATCTGGATGATGGGATGGATTGCACCTCAGCAAGTTTGCGAATGACACTAAGCTGGGGGGAGAGGTAGATATGCTGGAGGGTAGGGATAGGGTTCAGAGTGACCTAGACAAATTGGAGGATTGGGCTAAAAGAAATCTGATGAGGTTCAACAAGGACAAGTGCAGAGTCCTGCACTTAGGACAGAAGAATCCCGTGCACTGCTCAGGCTGGGGACCGATTGGCTAAGCGGCAGTTCTGCTGAAAAGGACGTGGGGATTACAGTGGATGAGAAGCTGGATATGCGTCAACAGCGTACCCTTGTTGCCAAGAAGGCTAATGGCATATTGGGCTGCATTAGTAGAAGCATTGCAGCAGAACAAGGGAAGTGATTATTCCCCTCTATTCAGCACTGGTGAGGCCACATCTGGAATACTGCATCCAATTTTGGGCCCCCCACTACAGAAAGCATGTGGACAAATTGGAGAGAGTCCAGCGGAGGGCAACGAAAATGATTAGGGGGCTGGGGCACATGGCTTACGAGAAAAGGCTGAGGGAACTGGTCTTATTTAGTCTGCAGAAGAGAAGAGTGAGTGGGGATTTGATAGCAGCCTTCAACTACCTTAAGTGGGGTTCCAAATAGGATGGAGATAAGCTATTCTCAGTGGTGGCAGATGACAGAACAAGGACAATGGTCTCAAGTTGCAGTGGAGGAGGTCTAGGTTGGATATTAGGAAACACTTTCACTAGGAGGGTGGTGAAACACTGGAATGGGTTACCTAGGGAGGTGGTGGAATCTCCATCCTTAGAGGTTTTCAAGGCCTGAGTTTGACAAAGCCCTGGCTGGCATGATTTAATTGGGGTTGGTCCTGCTTTGAGCAGGGGGTTGGACTAGACCTCCTGAGGTCTCTTCCAACCCTAATCTTTTATGATTCTAATCATTACAAGCCTCCTCCACGCAAAACATGAACCACATGCAAGATCAGCCGAAAACTGAGCTATGTGGGTGGAGGGTTTTTTCTGCAGACTAAATGCAAATGCAAGAGACTGGATACTGCTTCCCATGGGAAGTGTGTCTGTCAGCAGAAGTACCCAGAGGCAGACAGAAGAAAGTCAAGCAGACAACAAGAAAAGCACAGCAAACATGGCCATGACAAAAAGCAAACAGATGGACCTTTTTGGGAAGCATGCTGAATGGAAAGAGGTTTGGAACTGTGAGATATGAAACTGCCTACTGTACGTATGTATTCTCTCTCTCTCTCTATACACACACACACACACACACACATATATAGGCCATCAGTACTTCAGATATGAAACTGCCTACTACTATCAGTGGCACTGCTATGGGTACCCGCATGGCCCCACAGTATGCCAACATTTTTATGGCTGACTTAGAACAACGCTTCAACTCTTGTCCCCTAATGCCCCTACTCTACTTGAGCTACATTGATGACATCTTCATCATCTGGACCCATGGAAAAGAAGCCCTTGAGGAATTCCACCAAGATTTCAACAATTTCCATCCCACTATCACCCTCAGCCTGGACCAGTCCACACAAGAGATCCACTTCCTGGACACTATGGTGCTAATAAGCGATGGTCACATAAACACCATCCTATACCAGAAACCTACTGACCGGTATGCCTAGCTACATGCCTCCAACTTTCATCCAGACCACACCACACGATCCGTTGTCTACAGCCAAGCTCTAGGATACAACCGCATCTGCTCTAACCCCTCAGACAGAGACAAACACCTACAAGATCTCTATCATGCATTCTTACAATTACAATATCCACCTGCTGAAGTGAAGAAACAGATTGACAGAGCCAGAAGAGTACCCAGAAGTCACCTACTATAGGACAGGCCCAATAAAGAAAGTAACAGAACACCACTAGCCTTCACCTTCAGCCCCCAACTAAAACCCCTCCAGCGCATCATCGAGGATCTAAAAACCTATCCTGAAGGACTATCCCTCACTCTTACAGATCTTGGGAGACAGGCCAGTCCTTGCTTACAGACAGCCCCCCAACCTTTACTCACCAGCAACTACACACAACACAACAAAAACACTAACCCAGGAACCTATCCTTGCAACAAAGCCCGTTGCCAACTCTGTCCACATCTCTATTCAGGGGACATCATAGGACCTAATCACATCAGCCACACTATCAGAGGCTCATTCACCTGCACATCTACCAATGTGATATATGCCATCATGTGCCAGCAATGCCCCTCTGCCATGTACATTGGCCAAACTGGACAGTCTCTACGTAAAAGAATAAATGGACACAAATCAGATGTCCAGAATTATAACATTCAAAAACCAGTTGGAGAACACTTCAATCTCTCTGGTCACTTGATTACAGACTTAAAAGTGGCAATACTTCAACACAAAAACTTCAAAAAACAGACTCCAACGAGAGACTGCTGAATTGGAATTAATTTGCAAACTGGATACAATTAATTTAGGTTTGAATAGAGACTGGGAGTGGATGGGTCTTTACACAAAGTAAAACTATTTCCCCATGTTTATCCCTACCCCCACCCCCACTGTTCCTCAAACGTTCTTGTCAACTGCTGGAAATGGCCCACCTTGATTTTCACTACAAATGTTCCCCCTGCCCCCCACTCTCCTGCTGGTAATAGCTCACCTTAAGTGATCACTCTGGTTACAGTGTGTATGGTAACACCCATTGTTTCATGTTCTCTATGTATATAAATCTCCCCACTGTATTTTCCACTGAATGCATCCGATGAAGTGAGCTGTAGCTCATGAAAGCTTATGCTCAAATAAATTTGTTAGTCTCTAAGGTGCCACAAGTACTCCTTTTCTTTTTGCGAATACAGACTAACGCGGCTGCTACTCTGAAACCTGCCTATTGTTGGACTCCTATTGATTCAAGGAAGCAGGATTTTGCATATTTTCTTTGTAAATAAAACACAATTGCAGTTAAGAAATACCTGGCTCCATCATCAATTTCTCTTCCTAAAGGAAACAACCCACAAGACCCTGACTAAGACCAATCACATCAAAAGGAGTAACAATTATATTTTGGCCTATAAAGCCCTAATAGATTTGGACTCTGGCTATCAGCAAGTGCACCCCTCTTCCTATGTGAAATTGCAGCAGATCAGTGCAGCAGAGGTGCTTTAACCATGAGGGAATAACTGGCAAGGAGTCTTTAGTGGAACACCTTCAACTCCGGAACTTGCTTCCAGTCTTGTCCAACAAAAAACAAGTCTTGTCATCTTCAGGCATGTTGCAAAATCCATATGTTTTCTCAGGCTTTTTAAGAAGGAAGAGAGTTAGAAAGAGATATGTGGGTCGATAAGGGATTGTCATAGGCTGGTCCTGCCTGCAGCACCCCTGAGGCATGCTGCAATGGAACAGGCACACCTGCATCAGTTTCCCTCCTTCAGGACCCACAGAAAATCCTTTTCAGGCCCTCTTGCTTCAGGAATGCCCTCCTTGGGGCTATTTTGTTACAGAACTATAGTGTAAATGTCCCACAGCAAAAAAGTTACTAAACATAGTCCATTTCTCATGCCCAGTGTATATAGTCCATAAAAAAACAAACCACCAAATCTTCCTGTCCATCTACATAGCATATACCACATTCCACACCCTGGGCTCTTCTTTGGTCTTCTCCTGTCTTTTTACCAGGGCAGGCAGCCCAGCTCTTCCTGCTGGAGTGCAACTCACTTCTTCTCATTGGAATCCCTGCCCCCATCCCTGCATTGGAAGTTCATCATCACCAGGGGATCATCCCTTAGCCCCTCGGCTCTCTCCAGCCATCTGGCTCCAATTCTCCAGAATGGAGATGTTGGTGGGTAAATGCTCCATTGCCTTCAGACTCCTCTGGCCCTCAGGTTCAGCCCTCCAGCTTAGATCTCAGAAGGCAACTCTCTCTGCAGGGCTCTGGACTTTAGCTCTCTCTAGACCTCTGGATTTGGCTCTTTGACTTGGTAGGCCAACCAACTAACTCCTCTTGCTGCTCTGCTCCTTTAGCCTTTCTCCAGGAACCACCAAAAGTTTCCTTCAGGGACATCCTGCCCTCTCCTGGTCTCTGGCAGCTCTCACCTGCCAATCTCTCACTCCCAGGCTGCTCTTATCTACTCTCTCTTGAGGGCTCTCCACTGTCTCTATCTCTCCCCATTTATATGGCCCAGATGCAGTTCTTTTAACCCCACTTGGAAGACAATGAGTCACCAGTGCACTGGATCCTGCACACAGTCTTAAAGGGATCAGTCAACCTATGACAGGGTTGCTAATAATTCTTATGAGTCCTTCCCTGTCCTGTATAAGAGTCCCTTGAGAAAACGTTCAGTTAGAAGATAGGCAAAAAAGAGAAGACATATTTCAGAGAAACAGGAGAAGCTAAAATGACAGGAAAACAGCTAAGGTAACTAGATAGAGCAGAAATCCCAGAACAAGTTGTACTGTAAAAGGCAATTAATTAAACTAACATTACTGGAAAATCAAATGAATTTTTTTTTAATTATTAGCTAATAAAGGACAAAAGAGGAGAAACAAAGAGTGTGATAAGGATGCTGTAAACAGAGCACATTCTTCCTGACCCCAACGAGTGATCAAGGGAGCATGGCATTAAACATTGATCTCTTATGGATCTTCTTAAGTGTTTAAATTTAAGTATTATAAGGTGTCCAGAATCATGGTGACCACATCACATAAATGTTTAAAATAAATCAAAATAATAAAAAGTCATTACAAAATGGTTAGAGTTGCTACACACAGAACATTTCAGAGCCAAAGTCATAAAATCAGGGAAATCAAAAGTTAAGCCACTTAATAGTATGTACCATACCCTCTACTCCTCCATCTACCTTACCATTATCGCAAACACTATACACCTGAGACCAGGCACCACAATCTTCACTCTGCACATATCTCTTTAGCAAGTATTTTCCCAAGTACTAGAAGTTGTAGATGTGTAGCGCAGTAGCTGGCTGTGTTGGAAGAGGGCATTTGGTAAAGGGTTCTGTGCAGAAGAGTAGTTAAATGATGTAATGGAAAGCTAGGAGACGTTTAAGATTGTGGTTGTGGAACCCTTAGTGAAATTTCACAATAATTGTCCACCTCCTTTTACAGAAAAAAAAATAAAATAAAAAGAATCTGTGCCCTATTTTTGGCCCATGTTAGAAACTATAAAGTCCCTCCCAAGTGCCACCATAATAATAATTAAAGACATGAAGATTTTATTTTGAATTGTATCTAAAACATCAAATTTTTTATTGTCTTTCTGACCTTTTTGTCACAGGCACAGACAGGAAAGAGATAGTCATCTAACTAACATTTCCCTCTTAATGACAGGTTTCATAGTAGCAGCCGTGTTAGTCTGTATTCGCAAAAAGAAAAGGAGTACTTGTGGCACCTTAGAGACTAACAAATTTATTAGAGCATAAGCTTTCGTGAGCTACAGCTCCCGATGAAGTGAGCTGTAGCTCACGAAAGCTTATGCTCTAATAAATTTGTTAGTCTCTAAGGTGCCACAAGTACTCCTTTTCTATTTCCCTCTTAAGTTACCTTTTATGTTAGCTACCATTGTCATGGTAATGACATTCAACTGCAGTTTACAACACCTGTGAGGACTTCTCCCTGTCAACTTTGAGCAAGTAAATCTGTGATCATTCCTTCAATTTTTCTTTTCAGCAGAAACTTTGAATTTCTATCCATTATTCTCCAAAAATTTGGATTCAACCCAGAAGGGTTTTTTACCATCCCATTCCAATGTTGACAAATTTGCCTGTTGTCACCAACACAACATTGCGTCTGTATACAACTAACTTAACTCTCCCTCCACTAAAATTCTCCATCTATTCCTTCTTCTGTTACCTCATTGTGTGAAAGTCACTTCACTTTGTGTTTCTGCTTCTCCATCTGAAAAATAGGGTTAATATTTACTGTCCTCACAGGAGTTTTGTGAGGATAAATGATGTTTCTAAAAGTCTTTCAATAAGCAAAAGTGCTTTTTAAATCCTAAATATTATTACAATCTTCTCTTGCAACCCCCTTATTTTGCGCTTTCCCAAGTTCCAGTTCTGCAGAGACCAGCATGTAAAGTACACCACTGCTTGCTCCCTCGCTTGTACAAAGTAATAGGACCACATCTTCACTATCCTCAAACAGATCATTCATTTTTGGATCCAGTTCAAAACCATTCTCTTTGCCTTTGTCCATGCATCTGTTCTAGCCTACCTGTCTATTCATTTATCTATCTACTCCTCTGCCTCTTCTCATCTAGCAATGACTTCCTCTCAGTTCCTTCATATAATCTCATCATTAATCCTGATTCTTATCTACATCACTTGCATTCTTGAATAAAACTTTCTTTTATCAGTTTTATGGTCTCTCCATCTATTTTCAAATCCCATCTGAACATATCTTTTCTGCCTTGTGTGAAACTCTTATTTTTGCTTCTCCTCCACTATTATTTTTTTCATTTTAACTTTGTAATTGTATTATTTAATTCTAGAACATGCATTTTCCATTCGTTTGGATGAACTACACCATTATAAAAAGTTAATTTTGTAGTACTGTGTACAGTTCATGTAAATGTAGACTGTGTTTTAATTTATAACTTAGCTCACTTTTTCTTACTTTAAATAATACCATTAACAAAGAAAAGTATTACAAAAAAGGCAAAGTTAAGTAAAGTAGCAGACTGAGTTGTATAAACAAAGGTTTTTAAAAGTATATTTAAAACAACCACTTGACCGGTAGTTTTCCCTTGCTCTGAAGCCCGCTGTTAGAGAGGCACTGTAGTCTGGTCAATAGGGTATTGGACTGGAAGAAGGAAACCCGGGTTTCATTTCCAGCTCTGACTTACTGTATGAAGACTTGGGCACGTCACTTCACTTCTCTGAGTCTGTTTTCCTTCCCATCCTTTGTCTGTCCTGTTAGTTTAGTTTGTCAACTCTTTGGGACAGGGACTGTCTCTCACTATGTGTATGTATAGACCCTAGCCTACCAGAATGGGCCCTGAGCTCTGCTGAGGCATGTAGGTGCTGCAGAAGTATAAATAATAGTAATAGGCTGTCAACATTCACTTTCAGTGATTTATCTGAGGTCAATCCAGATCTTTAAATTGCTTATTTTTAATAGCTGAATAGATCTAAACTGAAAAAAGTATAAAAAAAGCAAATAAGTCTTCTCAGACTGCAGAATCTTCCAATCATCCTGTAAACTAAACTTTATTCTAGCTAACCTTGACTAAAACATAACTGCTACCAGTGATAAAGTATCTGTCACTTTCCAAGTAATTTCCCCCCAGAAACAGACTAAAATTATCTAAGATCAATTATTTTATTTTAAGCAAATCTTAATTTATGTTTATTAAAATCTAAAAAACCATAAGAAACGAAATCTTAAGTACAAAGCTATCCTTGCAATTATAGAGAACAAAGAACTTCGATTAGAAGTAAAAACTTACCTTAATTTTTACACCTACTATTGGCATTTGTAATGGTAACTGATTTTCAATACACTATTCTTCTAGGACTTCACAATCTCAAAAGATTTTCCAGAAACTACTGATAATGAACTAAGGTAGCAGGTAAAATCACCTGAAAGTACCCTAATATTGTAAACAAACTGATGTGGATTATTATCAGTAATGTTTCTTGTTATATGACCACCAGCAGCAACAGAAAAAACCTGCAGTTTGAGAGCAATAGGAGACATTAGTGGAAAGTTTAATGCACATAATTTTCTTCAAACTCTTTGCAACGAAGCTTGAAATCAACACTTCAAAGACTCACATCTACAAAATCAACTAGATACGAGCATTAGTAGAATTTCCTGAAAAAGCTATTTTCATTTCTTCTTTAAACTAGAGAGGCTTGCAGAATGGATATATGATAAATGAAGATTAAAATGAACCATACTTTTATATCAGTAACACAAATGCTGGCATCTCTTTTCAAATTATTTTAAAAAATGTTTACTTTAAGAGCTCATTCCCGTGCCTTATGCACCAGGGACCCAATCTTGCAAATGCTTGTGCCCTAACTTAACTTTAAGCATGTGAGTAGTCCCATTCATTTTAGTGGTACCTCTCAGGTGCTCAAGTTATACAAGTGCTTAAGTGTTTGCAGGATCAAGGCCAAAGTCCTATACCTGGTGCTGAGTACTAAGATGTTTGGAGAGGATTCTGTAGAATTGCTACTACACCACTGATGAATGCCTGTAGTCCTTAGTAGCCATTCTCACACATTTCCTCTTACTGGCAAACCAATCTGCAGCTTGTCCACACCCAGATACTTTCATTGTTCAGTCCATACGTAACACACTTCTGGGGATACCCAGAGCTGTGACCCACTGTGTTACCTCTCTGCCTCAGCAAGAGAGAGTTTTGCTGGAGATTAGACTGTATGTCAGCTCCCAGCCACACCAGTCTGCCTTTCTCATCTGCAAACTCCTCAAGGCTCTCACAGTCTCACCGAGAAGGCAACAATCAGTGAACTCCAGCCCCCAAGCTCCTCAGAGATGTTTCTCTGCAATGCGCAGCCTTTACCACTGTGCATTCATAAAAGATATTAACTTTTCTGCTCTCTTCAAGACATCACAACTTATTAACTTAATGGGGGTAAATACACCCCGTCCCTTCAAGCACAACACTGAATTGGCTTATAGAAAAAGTAAAAAGTTTATTAACAAAAGAGAGTATGGATTAAGTGATACCAAGTCAAAGAAATAAAGGTAGAGATGGTTACAAGCAAATAAAAAGTATAAACCTGTCTAAAAGTCTACAACTCAATCTATCAAGAGAAGTCATCTTGAACAAAGACTATCTTGCCTACAGTCTCCTTTCCAGCTTTACACAGGCCAGTCTGCCAGGACCAATCACTGATCAAATTGCTTGGTTTCTTTGTCTCCTTAAGGATAAAAATGGAGTCCTCCTCTGTTCCTTATATCCCCAAAAGGATTTCTTTGTCTTACAAGTCAGGAGGACCTTCTGGAGACTCAGTATCCTGGATCTCTGGTGTGCAGGAGCCATGTTAATTCTCTTTCTCTTGAATTCAGGAACAGAATAACCCTCACTGGTTTAGCTTGATAGCTTTGTAAACGGCTAATATGTAAATTGGGGGTAAACTAACATTCCTTTGTCTAGGACAAACCTGTTTATCACCTTTATCATAGAATCATAGAATCATAGAATATCAGGGTTGGAAGGGACCCCAGAAGGTCATCTAGTCCAACCCCCTGCTCAAAGCAGGACCAAGTCCCAGTTAAATCATCCCAGCCAGGGCTTTGTCAAGCCTGACCTTAAAAACCTCTAAGGAAGGAGATTCTACCACCTCCCTAGGTAACGCATTCCAGTGTTTCACCACCCTCTTAGTGAAAAAGTTTTTCCTAATATCCAATCTAAACCTCCCCCATTGCAACTTGAGACCATTACTCCTCGTTCTGTCATCTGCTACCATTGAGAACAGTCTAGAGCCATCCTCTTTGAAACCCCCTTTCAGGTAGTTGAAAGCAGCTATCAAATCCCCCCTCATTCTTCTCTTCTGCAGACTAAACAATCCCAGCTCCCTCAGCCTCTCCTCATAAGTCATGTGCTCTAGACCCCTAATCATTTTTGTTGCCCTTCGCTGTACTCTTTCCAATTTATCCACATCCTTCTTGTAGTGTGGGGCCCAAAACTGGACACAGTACTCCAGATGAGGCCTCACCAGTGTCGAATAGAGGGGAACGATCACGTCCCTCGATCTGCTCGCTATGCCCCTACTTATACATCCCAAAATGCCATTGGCCTTCTTGGCAACAAGGGCACACTGCTGACTCATATCCAGCTTCTCGTCCACTGTCACCCCTAGGTCCTTTTCCGCAGAACTGCTGCCGAGCCATTCGGTCCCTAGTCTGTAGCGGTGCATTGGATTCTTCCATCCTAAGTGCAGGACCCTGCACTTATCCTTATTGAACCTCATTAGATTTCTTTTGGCCCAATCTTCCAATTTGTCTAGGTCCTTCTGTATCCTATCCCTCCCCTCCAGCGTATCTACCACTCCTCCCAGTTTAGTATCATCCGCAAATTTGCTGAGAGTGCAATCCACACCATCCTCCAGATCATTTATGAAGATATTGAACAAAACGGGCCCCAGGACCGACCCCTGGGGCACTCCACTTGACACCGGCTGCCAACTAGACATGGAGCCATTGATCACTACCCGTTGAGCCCGACAATCTAGCCAGCTTTCTACCCACCTTATAGTGTATTCATCCAGCCCATACTTCCTTAACTTGCTGACAAGAATGCTGTGGGAGACCGTGTCAAAAGCTTTGCTAAAGTCAAGAAACAATACATCCACTGCTTTCCCTTCATCCACAGAACCAGTAATCTCATCATAAAAGGCGATTAGATTAGTCAGGCATGACCTTCCCTTGGTGAATCCATGCTGACTGTTCCTGATCACTTTCCTCTCCTCTAAGTGCTTCAGGATTGATTCTTTGAGGACCTGCTCCATGATTTTTCCAGGGACTGAGGTGAGGCTGACCGGCCTGTAGTTCCCAGGATCCTCCTTCTTCCCTTTTTTAAAGATGGGCACTACATTAGCCTTTTTCCAGTCATCCGGGACTTCCCCCGTTCGCCACGAGTTTTCAAAGATAATGGCCAAGGGCTCTGCAATCACAGCCGCCAATTCCCTCAGCACTCTCGGATGCAATTCGTCCGGCCCCATGGACTTGTGCACGTCCAGCTTTTCTAAATAGTCCCTAACCACCTCTATCTCTACAGAGGGCTGGCCATCTCTTCCCCATTTTGTGATGCCCAGCACAGCAGTCTGGGAGCTGACCTTGTTAGTGAAAACAGAGGCAAAAAAAAGCATTGAGTACATTAGCTTTTTCCACATCCTCTGTCACTAGCTTGCCTCCCTCATTCAGTAAGGGGCCCACACTTTCCTTGGCTTTCTTCTTGTTGCCAACATACCTGAAGAAACCCTTCTTGTTACTCTTGACATCTCTTGCTAGCTGCAGCTCCAGGTGCGATTTGGCCCTCCTGATATCTTTCCTACATGCCCGAGCAATATTTTTATACTCTTCCCTGGTCATATGTCCAACCTTCCACTTCTTGTAAGCTTCTTTTTTATGTTTAAGATCTGCTAGGATTTCACCATTAAGCCAAGCTGGTCGCCTGCCATATTTACTATTCTTTCGACTCATCGGGATGGTTTGTCCCTGTAACCTCAACAGGGATTCCTTGAAATACAGCCAGCTCTCCTGGACTCCCTTCCCTTTCATGTTAGTCCCCCAGGGGATCCTGGCCATCTGTTCCCTGAGGGAGTCAAAGTCTGCTTTCCTGAAGTCCAGGGTCCGTATCCTGCTGCTTACCTTTCTTCCCTGCGTCAGGATCCTGAACTCAACCAACTCATGGTCACTGCCTCCCAGATTCCCATCCACTTTTGCTTCCCCCACTAATTCTACCCGGTTTGTGAGCAGCAGGTCAAGAAAAGCGCTCCCCCGAGGATAGGGTGTCTGGTCTTAAACATGTTCTAGTAACATCATACAGAAGGAATTTGTAACTTCACATATCATGTTAATACATGCATTTTACAATAATATTAATAAAAAGTATCTTATTAGCTTTCATATGATACCTCACAAGGCACATTTTGTACACGTATTATTGCAGTAATACATAGGGTGTGGATTAGGGCTAGTAATTACTATTCTGAGCTGTGATTATTTTCCCCCACTAAGAAGAAGAAAAGCCAACCATATTTTTAAAATGCAAAATCAAACCCTAAATGCTTAGCAACAGAAAAATGAGATGGGAAATATTTGCAATATATCAAGAGATGTTAGGACCACTTCTCTATTTTTAACTGATATTAGAAGAGTCTTCTAGTCAAGAAGTCTAGGAAGAGTGCATTTTACATCCAAAGCTCTACAAAGGCAGGGGTTATTGGACTGTGCGACTGCTTCCTCATCATGTTTGAAGTTTGGGTCTGCAAGTATATGAGGGACTGCAGCTCTGTCTCTCAGCTTCTTTCTGCTTATGCAGAATTTCCAAAAAAAAGTCTCTAAAAAGTAATGGGTATGGAAGGCAGGGAGCACAGATCTGTATTTGTGATTATTCAAACTACATTTACTGCTATGCAATCTTTTTTTAGAGAAAGACACCACTTTTGATGCAAAATTATATTATTAATAGAAATATAACAGTTCATTATTATAATTTAGGTTAATACAAAGTTGCCTTTTTCTTTTCTGAATGTAAGGAGATATTTACAACAGTTTTCAGAGTAGCAGCCGTGTTAGTCTGTATTTGCAAAAAGAAAAGGAGTACTTGTGGCACCTTAGAGACTAACAAATTTATTAGAGCATAAGCTTTCGTGAGCTGTAGCTCACGAAAGCTTATGCTCTAATTGTAGCTCACGAAAGCTTATGCTCTAATAAATTTGTTAGTCTCTAAGGTGCCACAAGTACTCCTTTTCTATTTACAACAGTGTTCATGTATATGACGCTTAGAGATTATGGCATCTTACATGCTTCTATTTTTGCATGCAGACATTAAATAAGCATATAAACTAGACAAAGAAATTCACAGGAAAACTCTGCTTTCTGTCCACAGTTGACAGTCACCAAGATTCTCAGAGAAGATGACGCCTATTTATCTATAAAATCATATTATGTCCTACGTTGTCTGTTTGCACAGATCCTGGAATGCAGCTTTATAAACTTTCATTTTGCTTCTAAAAAATTCATATTATTTCCCTTTATATAATGTTGGAAATATTTAAATAAATGCTATAGTGATTTCTGCCTTGCATAGTGTATTTGGTAGGACTCTTTCATAGCAAGTCGTAAACATGATTACTGTAGTGGGTTGTAAACGAAAACTATTTTGTCAGAAGACAAACAACAGTAGCCTTCTCCAAGTATACGGGGTACATCTTCTTTGTTTCAAGACACCCAGTGTGGCATTAATATAGTCCTAATCTTACTACATTTGGGAAATCTTCTTAAATCACTGTTCCACTTAAAGTTATTTATTTATTCCTCAACTGCTTAACATTGTTTTAGCCTTGTATGAGTTGTTTATTTGTACTGTTTTGTATCTAAATGCAAGCATTTCATACAATGACTCTGACAACATTGCTATAAGAATATATGAATATTTTATGTATAAATATAGAATAAAAAAACTTTACCGTAACTGGTAACTAAAATAAGAATCCATTTGAATATAGTTATATTTATATTAATTGGGAAATAAATTTATTGTCTTGCTTGCTTGAGCAAACCACCTGACAAACTTCAAGACAAGGAGAATCTCTCCAAAGACTATTAAAACAAAATAATAACTCTGACTAAGTTTCAATTATTGTTTTAGAGGCAAAAGATTTCCATACAGAAAATAGGAGTGTTTAGGTTAATCTGAAATAGAATTTTAAGTCCTATTAAACAAATATGGAAGTAAAGGGATATCTCAGAAAATGAAAAGAGTTAGAATAAAAGAAAGAGTTAGAATTTTAATTGCAGAGATCTTTTGAGAATTTCCTGCTACACAGGCAAAACAATAAAGTTAAGAAGTATTTACAACCTTGTTACATTTCAATTAGTAGATTGAATGTAAACTAAGCTAAAGAGGTTACCAAAGCCATCTCATGAAGATGTTGAGTCAATAAAAGATGACAGTGGCTGATACTGATATGGAAGATCCTGAAAGTGGTGTCTTCCACAGTCATTAAAGCTATGTAAATAGAAGAAATAAAAGCTTTGGAACCTGGTGATCTTCTCAGTTCCCATCTCTCAACTTCCACATACTCAGGTTGCCTCATTTCACACCTTCAAATCAGCACCCACAAGCAACCAAATGCAGCAGCAATTAAACAGACAACAAAGGAAGCTACAACATCAAGATGAAGCAGCCTTCCAGCCCAACACTTCTTCTGCCATATGATGTCTTTACCAAAACTTCAACACTATTGGTGAGATCATGTTTCCCAAAATATTGTCAAGGAGTTAGATAAAAATTGTTCTTAAAATGGTATTCTAGATTTAAGATATCATCAACTTTTGTTAAATACTAGAAAGGTTAGACTGAACATGCACTCCTGAGGTGAAATCCTGGCCCCACTGAAGTCAATGGTAGTTGTAAGGAGACATACTCTAACTTTGGTACAAGAGCGAGAAATAGTGGAATTAGGTTTGAAAATTAAACATCTTCATTAAATTGATTGTCTCAAGGCCACTCCTTTAAAAATGAGCCAATGGGCTTATCAGAAACATTGCTATTTTAAATGAATAATTTATTGATTGGCTTCTATTAAGAAACTGAATTAAATAGTTTTTGTTCAGATTCTTTGGACTTAGTTTATAAATGGGACTGAAATAAGCGATCCTAACTGTTTAGATTACTTTGATATATCCAACACAATTCACTGACTTTTCCTTTGTCCATTATAAAATGTTTTATTTGTCCGGTATACTAAGGCGGGATTCACTACTGATTTGGGGTAATAGTTTATTTCAGCCTTTATTTACCTGGGAAATGTGTTCTCCTAAACCCCCGCAGCACAGCAGACACTTAAAATTGTAATCTCTGCTGGAAGCTCTCCAAAAGAGAGACATAAAAAAGAGACTGCAACTGAAATAACCGTTGGTAATTGCTTGTTTATGTTTCTTTTACTTTTTCTCTCTCATTTTCCCCTTTATTAGTCATAATTTGCTTGACGTTAGCTCTGGTGTCCCTAACACATAAAAAGGCCACATTCAAATAGTGGAGTTCATATCCTTGACTTGGTATTGAGAGAACTCATTTCTACGATATGGCCTACCATTACTTGTTTCTCTACATTATAACATTTTAGTAATTTGCAGAATAAAATTAGTTGGTGTTTAACATCTTAAAACACTCTTTTTTTTGCAACACGATTTCCCGTTTGTCAATACAGATCCTCAGTTTTAGGAGGTTAACTAGCAGTAATGAAGAGGTGGGTCTGCTCTCCCAAGTTAGGCATTAGAATTGACTGCCAAGTCAAGAGAAAAATGCTGCATAAACATATTAATTTAATTATAGTTTGTAGAAATGCTTATCTTGTTGACAGTCATTTCTGAAATATGCAAAAGAGGCTGCTTTAGATGTGGCAAAATATATTTTGAAAACATTAGGTACTGCTATGTGTTCTGATATTGATTCTCCTTTTAACTTATCCCCATATGATTTACCTGGAATATAAGGTCTGAAAATTCCACTGCTAGAACCAGGAAATCTGAGAACCAAGAGGAGCTAGTAAACACTGGGTCAGTTGGGACTGGAGAAGGGGTCTGTAACAGAGCGCCAACTCACCAGCACAGCATCTCCTGCTGGTTGTCCAGGAATTAGCTTGATTCCAGTCTTGGAGCGCCCCCTGCTGGCTGGTGTCTCCCTACCGGTACCTGCTTCCTGTGAATCCCCACTACCTGTAGCACTTCAGGCGCCGCGTCCCTTCCGGACCCCGGTGCCCCTTATCTTGGGGTGCTGCCCCACAGCAGTGCCCCCACTTCCGGGTCTCCCCTCCCATGGGAACCCCAACAGCATATACCCACCTTGCCTCAGTGGCTACTGCCATTCGTCTTCTAGCCCCTTCTCTCAGGGGTAAACTGCAGTCTGTAATGGCCACTCATCACTGGCAAGGGGGTCGGACCTGCTGCCTTTCGAGCCCCAGCTGCCTCCCTGAAATCCTAATACCTCCCCTGGCCTTGGCAAGACCTCAGCCTGAGGACTCACCAGGCCAGAGTTCCTCAGCTCTATCTGCCCTTCCCCAGCCCAGCCCAGCCCAGCCCAGCCCAGCCCAGCCTCGCCTCGCCTCGCCTCAGGTACCTTGCTTGCTCTCCCAGGCAGCCTGCTCCTCTCTGCTCCCCAGCTGGAGCAAGAGTCCCTTCTCGCACTCTCTTAGCCTGCCCCTTTATCAGGGCCAGCTGTGCCCTAATTGGGCACAACCACACCTGTGGCTAACTACCCAAGCAGCCTCCCTTGGCTGCTTTTAATCCCCTTCTAACCAGAGCAGGTGACCACCCCGCTACAGGGTTCCATAAATAATATCAGCCCCAAATATATGATACCAGAAGCGAGTGTGCTCACAACTCCTACAAAATCTGTTTTCTCTGATTTGATACCAATGGCACTTACAGATCCCAAAAATGGGATTTATACTGACAATATTCAAAGTAGAGCCTGTGATTTCCTATAAAACAGGTTGCTTTGATATTCTGAGACAGTATTCTCAGCAATTTTCAGGGATCCCCTTCTTTCCTGTTCTGAAACAATGTAATCACATCAATACTATTTGGTCTGCTATCAAAGAAGAATAACTTTAAAAGTAAGGCAAAATGTGTTAAATGATTTCTTCTATGTTTAAGCTGTCAATGTTATTTTTGGCTTTGAAAAATAGGAGACACTTGACTGCTAACAGTGTTGCAAAAAAAGAGAAAAACAACAATCAAACAAAGCTTGAAGCTACATAAAAATCTTTTGAGAATCAACCAAAGGACAAGCTCTTGTACACGTATACAATAAACATTTGGCTATGCATTATTCACAGGCACGTGGTTTGGCACATCAAATATGCATTTCATTTAAAAATGAATGAAGATAGAGGTTTATACAGATTGATAATGAAATTATCCATAATAATAAACATACCAGTGTTTGCTGCATCAACAGTTTGTGATGTCTCTGTTGACAATTTCTGAAGGGCCTGTTCACCATCTGTCTCCTCCGGTGAGCTGTTATGTTGAGACTGCTGTTGTTCTTCAATTTCGACAATAAATGAAATTATACCTAAAACAAATAGGTACCAGATGTTATATTAACCAGGACATTAGTTTTATAAGATTGTCTGCCAGACTTATATTAATGTTGTTGCAGCTCTGAACTAATAAAATATGAGGCAAAACCTAAATTCCAGGAGTCAGCTATCCAATTATAACCCAAAACAGAAGTTACATATTAGATTCAGTAATTATTGGGTGAGCTTCTATGCTCTGCGTTACGCAGCAGGTCAGACTAATTGATCATAATGGTCCTTTCTGGCCTTAAAATCTATGAATCTATGAAAGCTGCTGGGAATTAAGAGAAATATAACAAAATATTAAAGGACAGGAAGAACAGTGTCATTGTATGAAAACATATTTTAAAATACAAAAATAATATCTGTATAGTTAGAACATAAGACCATACGAATGGCCATATTGGGTCAGACCAAAGGTCCATCTAGCCCAGTATCCTGTCTTCCGACAGTGGCCAATGCCAGGTACCCCAGAGGGAATGAACAGAACAGGCAATCATCAAGTGATCCATCCCCTGTCACCCATTCCCAGATTCTTGCAGAAGCTAATTTACTTTCTCCACACCAGTCATAATTTTATAGACCTCTATCATATCCCACCTTAGTCGTCTCTTTTCTAAGCTGAAAAGCTCCAGTTTTATTAATCTGCCCTCATATGGAAGTCATTCCATACCCCTAATCATTTTTGTTGCCCTTTTCTGAAACTTTTCCAATTCCAATACATCTTTTTTGATATGGGACACCCTGATCTGCATGCAGTATTCAAGATGTGTGCGTACTATTGATATATATAGAGGCAATATGATATTTTCTGTCTTATTATTGTGACGGGGCAAGGCCAGATGGCTATGGAAGAGTAGTCTTATTGGGATCCGGGAAGTGGGCGGGCGAAGCCGTCCACCGCTAAAGGATCCCCCCCAGCCTAAAAGGGGGATCCACAGGACCTAGATACCCAAAAAATTCCGGGGGACAACTAATAAAATAACAGGGATAGGAGTGCGGTCAAAGGGTCAAACGAAGGGAACCGGACGGGGACACCGAGCAGAGAACCCTGGACAGCGTCCACTGCTCCTCAAAGGCGTCAAGGGAGTCAGAGGACGCCGCCCAGAGGAACTCTGCCCGGATACGTGAATGGACCGAGGATCAGAAATAGGCCCCACAATCACAGGAGACTCCTTCGGCCAACCTCCTCACCCTGGTTTTGTAGATGGCCATTTTAGCTAGGGCCAGGAGGAGGCTGACCAGGAGATCCCGTGACTTTGTGGGGCCGTGGATAGGGAGTGCATAAATCAGAAGGTGAGGGGAGAAGTGCAACCAAAAACGTAATAAAATATTGGTGAGGAGCCGGAATAGGGGCTGCAGCCTGGCACACTCCAGGTAGACATGTGCCAGGGTATCCCTCACGCCGCAAAAGGGGCAGGTGTCTGGGATTGAAGTGAACCGCGCCAAGTACACGCCCGTGCTCACGGCTCCGTGAAGGAGCCGCCAACTGACATCCCCGGCGGGCCTTGGGACTAAGGTGGAATATAGGCTGGCCCACTGGGGCTCCTCACCCTCTAAAGGTGGCAGGAGGTCCCGCCATTTTGTATCGGGGCGGGACACGAGGGTGCGGGCGTGAAGGGTGTGGAGCACGAGCATGTAGAGATGTTTTCTTGGCGCGGATTGAAAGCAGACTGGCTGCATCTCGTGCAGCCAGCTTCCAGTGAAGGGGTGAAGGGGTCGGTTGGGTCCACGGGGCAGGGGTCCAATTAAAAGGTCCGGAGGGCCTTGGTAAGGAGTGGGCGGGGTGTGCCCTCGTGCAGGACCCGGTTGAGATAAACCCGAGCAGCGGGCGGCAAAGCGGCCTTCACCTCCTGAAGTATGCGCCGGGGAGTACAAGGTCTGAAAGCCCCATGCGCTGAGCGAAGGTCA
Organism: Dermochelys coriacea; assembly: GCF_009764565.3. Lineage (NCBI taxonomy): Eukaryota > Metazoa > Chordata > Testudines > Dermochelyidae > Dermochelys > Dermochelys coriacea. Next base: position 150,727,226 of record NC_050068.2, read on the forward strand.
GGGGATCCAGCCAGTCTCCCCGGTCATAGTCCAGGAGGTCTCCGACTCTTGTGACCTCTGCCAGGACCAACCTCTGGTGCACCGAGTGGGACTCCACCACCTGCACACGGAGCTGGGGGTTGTGTAGCAGGGGCTCCGCGAGGAGATCTGCCCCCTCGGTGGCCGCCACGGACCTGGTCGTTGTAAAGAGTTTCCAGGTCCAGAGGAGGTCCTGGTAGAAGACCGGCAGCCCGGAGAGGTCTTGCGGAAGACCTCTTGGATGGAGACAAAGGAGCTGCCGGTCGTATCGGAGCCCTCTGAAGCGGCGCAGGAAGGCGTGCGCCAGTATGTTCCACGCTGGACTACCTGCACCATAAAGGAGCCTCTGCAGGGTCTGGAGATGGAAGACATGGACCTGAGTGAGCAAACATTTTAGGCCCTGTCCTCCCTCCTCCAGAGGTAGATGGAGAACCCCTGCAGGGACCCAGTGCAGTCCTGACCAAAAGAACTCCAGAATCGATGTCCGGAGGTTGGCCAGGAAACCCGGGGCCGGGACCAGGGTGTTGAGCCGGTACCAGAGTATGGACGGACTAGCTGATTAAGCACTAGCGCTCTCCCTCGAAGGGAGAGGCACCGGAGTAGTCCTGTCCATTTCCGGAGCCGCTTTATCACCCCGCCCTCTAAATTCTGCCAGTCCTCCGGCGGAGAGGGATGCGTGGCAGAAAGGTAAACGCCCAGATAGAGCAGCGGACCCGTGCTCCACCGGATGGCCTGAAGCGCGGGTGGGAGGGAGCTCGCCTGCCGCCAGTCCCCTACCGCCAAGCCAGAGCTCTTGACCCAGTTGACCCGCGCGGAGGAGGCTGCCGAATAGATGGCCTGGCAAGCCTCCGCCCGCGCCAAGTCGCCCGGGTCCCAGACCACGAGGAGCACGTCATCAGCGTACGCCAACAGGACCAGCCGCAGCTCCGGCTCCCGCAGCACCAACCCTGTCAACCTTCTTTGGAGGAGACAGAGGAAGGGCTCGATCGCCAGAGCGTACAGCTGGCCTGAGAGGGGGCACCCCTGCCGTACTCCTCGCCCGAAGTTGACCGGTTCCGTCAGGGTCCAGTTGAGCCTTACCAGACACTCTGCGGAAGCGTACAGCACCCGGAAAAAATTCACAAACCTGGGTCCAAAGCCAAACGCTTGCAGAGTGCTCAGGAGATACCCGTGATCCACCCTGTCGAACGCCTTCTCCTGATCTAAGGACAGGAGGGCGAACGACAGACCATCCCTACACCCAAGTTCCAATAGGTCCCGGACCAGATATAGGTTGTCGAAGATGCTGCGGCCCGGGACGGTGTAGGTCTGGTCTGGGTGGACCACGTCCGCCAGCACGGACCCTAGCCTCAGGGAGATGGCTTTTGCCACGACTTTGTAGTCCGTGATGAGGAGCGAGACGGAATGCCAATTTCGTAAATCGCGGAGGTCCCCCTTCTTCGGCAATAAGGCGAGCACGGTTCGCCTGCACGAAAGAGGGAGGACCCCGCACTGCAAAGACTCGGCCCAGACGGTGACTAGGCCTGGGCCCAGGACGTCCCAGAACACGCAGTAGAACTCCACGGTCAGCCCGTCCATGCCCGGAGATTTATTGGTGGGCATGCGACGGAGGGCTTCCGAGAACTAGGCCAGAGTGAGAGGCAGCTCTAGCCGGTCTTGGTCGCCCACGCTGACCGTCGAGAGCTCCTCCCACAACACTCTGCAAGCGTTAGGATCGGTCAGCTCCAGGGAGAATAGGCTTGCGTAGAAGGCTCTCGCCCTCTCGCACATCTCCACCGGATCCGTGAGGGGAGTGCCATCTTCTGCCAGTAGGCAGACGATATGTTTCTTAGCCCCCCTCTTTTTTTCCAGGGCGTAGAAGAAGCGGGAGCCGCAATCCATCTCCCGAAGGAGACGGATGCGGGATCGAACAAAGGCACCCCGGGCCCGATGGTCCTCGAGGGTCCGGAGCTCCTCCCACTTCGCCCGGCACGCTCCACACAGGGGTGGATCCTCGGGGCTGGCAGCCAGACGCCTCTCCACCTCTAAGACCTCCCGTTCCAACTGCTCTATCGCCTCATCCCTCCATCGGCTGGCGCCCTGGGTGTAGTCACGGCAGAAGAGCCGGGCGCGCACCTTCCCTAGGTCCCACCACCGCCGCGCCGAGGGAAAGGCACGCCGCTGCCCTCGCCAGGCCAGCCAGAACTCCCGGAAGGACGCCACAAAGCCCGCATCCTCCAGCAAGCTGTTGTTAAAATGCCAATAGGCCGGCCCCGGCCTCTCCGTGCAGAGGGAGGCTGTCACGGTGGCTATATGATGGTCAGAAAATGGGGCCGGCCAGATGCTGGAGGAGTGGGCTTGTGAAAGATGAAACCGTGATAAATAAATGCGGTCCAACCGGGAGTGGCGTGACCGATGGGCCTCCACCGGGACAAAGGTGAACGTGGAAGTGTCATCCGGGTGGTGGTCGCGCCTGACGTCCACCAGGGAGTGGTGTTCGACTATCTCCTGGAGTACGGCGACGGCGGCTGGGCTCTGCTCGGTCCCCGAGAGGTCCCGCTCCTCAAGGGTGATGTTAAAGTCCCCTCCCAGGACCAGGCACTCCTGAGGATCCAAGGTGCCGAGGAAGGCGGACGCCTGCTGATAGAATTGCAGCCGCTCCGGGCTCGCTGCTGGGGCATAGATGTTGACGAGGTTGACTACGAGACCCTTCATGCGGACCTGGAGGCACAGCCTCGGCGACCCCCAGTACCTCGGACCGTAGGTTGGGGGAGAACAGGGTCGCCACTCCAGCCGTACGAACTGTGAGGTGGCTAAAGTAGACCCTGTCCCCCCAATCCAGCTGCCAGCTGTCTTCGGCGGTCGGATCTGTATGGGTCTCCTGTAGGAAAACCACAGAGTACTTCCCCTCCCGAAGGAAGGAGAGCACCTGGGACCTGCGGAGACCCATCCTACAGCCACGGGTGTTCAATGTTGCGATGGTAAAGGGTGCCATGAGGAGGGCTGGGGGGGATCCTCGCCGGCAGGGATGCTCGTGGCTCCCGGCGGGCCATGCATCAATCCGTGACCCACCCCGTAGGTGAGTAAGGAGTCACGGAAGTGGCGGACCCGCTGGTAGACCGCGGCGCCCTGTCTCCCGGTCCTTTTCCCCTCCCCCATGAGGGCCCTTGCGGCCCGGAGGATTTGATTAAAGTCCCCCCATCGCTGGAGGGCAAGCTGGACTTTGTTGCGGGAGCCACGGACGTCTTCTAGAAACTCCTGCAACTCCTCTCGCAGCGCATGGGGGGCTGGGGTTATGGTTTGGTTACTCCCCGACAGGGCCCTTGTTACAGCCCCGTGGCCCACCGAGACGGGCAGACAGGGTGCGGACCCCCGACGGGGCTCCTGATGGGTTGACCTGAATGCTGGGGCGATAGGGGCCGGCGGAGGGAGGATAGCAGCCCCTGGTAGGTCGGGACAGGGAAACACAAAGGCCGCTCCCTGGGGGTCATCTGTTGGCAAGGGGAAGGAGACAGCCCCAGGGGCGGCAATAACATCTCGGGATAGGGACAGGGGCAGGGGCACGGTTAGAGGTGAGATTTCGGCTGGGGAGAGGGCTCTCAGTGATGCTGGGTGCAGGCTCTATGGTGGATTTGGCAGCCACGGCATCAGGGGGTGAACTTTCTTCTGTAGGGCCCTCTCCCGGGAAGGAGGTCGAATGCTCCTCACCAACGACGGGTTGCCCCTGGTGGCTCAGGTCCCGGCCGCGTGGCACTGGCCGTCGCCTCAACAGGTTCGGCAGCTCTCAGTAGGGTGCCATCTGCAGCCGGGTTTATGGAGGAGTCCAGGGGCCCCTCGGAGGTGGGAGCGGAAGCAACGGTTAGGGGGAGGGAGGATGGGGAAAGGGAAGCTGGAGTGAAGTCGCCTATATCGAGGCCTGCTGGCATAGGGTCGTCCTCCCCCTGGGTAACCGGGGTCAGACCCAGGGCCTCGATCTCCTCGTATATTGATGGAAGATGAGTTTCCGCCACCTCGGGATTCTCCCCGCTGTCACCTGACACTACTGTTGCCTCGGGGCACACTGAGGTTTCAGATGGAGCCTCAGGGGTCTTGGAGGAGAGGGACTCCCGTGGAGGGGAGATACTGCCTTCCAGTACTGCCACGTCTTCCCCAGCCGGCACCGGTGGATGGAACACACCCGTGGGTAAAGCGGAAGGCTCGGCATCAGTGCCCCCTTTCATGGTCTTCCGAGGGGCCTCCGCATCAGATGGGAGGAGCGGACCTCGAGCCTTCTGCTTGCCCCGCTTCCCCTGGACTAGGGCCCAGCCCTCCATGGCATCATCTGGGGGCTGGCTAGCAGGGGTTGTGTCAGGGGGCAGAAACGATGGCTCAGGGACTCGAGGGGGTAACGGTGGAGCAGCACAAGGAGGGAAGATTCCCCTTGAGGCGGGCCCTCTCCCATGCCCGGCAGTGTCCCTGCTGTACCCTCCTCCACAGGCCCCGCCAGATTGCAAGCAGCGGGGGTGGGGCTCTCCCGCTCGTCTGGGCATAATTGGGGAGGTGTCCCTTGAGCCCGAGCGGGAGCAATGGTGGACTGGGAAGGAGGAGGGGTGGTTTCGGGCGCCGGGCAGCCAGGGGTGCCGGCAATGATGGGGCCGGTGCCCTGCCGGGACTCGGGGGTCCCGGATGCCCCTCCTTCCCGGGCCAGGGGGCAATCCCTCCGGACGTGCCCCATCGCCCGGCAGAGAGCACCGGGCCTCCCCCGTGGAGTAATGCACCCGGTAACGGGACCCCTGGTAGGGGACTAGGAAGGACCTCTCCAGCGCCTCTCCGTCATGCGCCGCCGGCGGCAGTTGAAGCTGCACTTGCCGGCGGAACAAGAGGACGTGACGGAGGGCGGGGTCTTTGCAGCCCAACGGGAGAGGGCTGATGACAGAGATGGGCTTCCCCAGGGTAGAGAGGGCGGGTAACAGGGCGGCATTGGGAAGAAAGGGAGGGACAAAGGTCAGGACCAGGTGGACGCCCAGGTCCTCTAGCGGCTCTAAGGGGACAAAAACGCCCCCCAGCGCCAGGCCCTTCTCCACCGCCTCCTGGGCGGCAGCCTCCGATGTTAAGACGAAGACGACCTTGCCATACATTTTGGAGGCCGCCACAATGGCCGTGGGCCCCACCACCCTCGCCAATGCCCGCACATACGTCTCCACGTGGGCTGAGGCAGACACCAGGAGGCAACGAACGCCATGCTTCCTCATCATGGTGGGAAAGGGGCCACGGCCGCTATAGATGGAGTCGGTGGACAGGAGAGATGATATAGCGGCAGGCAGGGGGGCTGCCGCCACCTGGGCGTACGCCCTGGGGGCCGGGGAAGGGACACCCGCAGAGCTGGTGGAGGGAACAGCGGGGAGGGATGCCCCAGCCGGCGGTGGGGCCGGGGCATTGGGGGCAGTCCCTGCCATGGAGGGCCTGGTCTTCTTAGCAGGGCCCTTCCCTTTCTTCTTCCCCTGGCCCTTCCCGCCGGCTGGGGGGGCTCCCCCCGAATCTGAGGGTGTGAGAGATGTGGCAGCAGTGGAGGTCACCCCGGTGCCCGTCGCTGCTGGTGCCCCAGCGGGGGCGGTGGCAGATGGTTCGGCAGCGGAGGTAGAAGCTTGAGGGGTGATGGAGGGGTAGGTGGGGGAGGGGGAGCTCGGGCTGCTGGAGGGGTCCCACTCGTCTCATCCCCCACCATCATGAGCAAGGAGGGAAGGGGGGACACCAGAAGGAGGAGGGGAGAGGGGAAGCAGGTCGACCACTCCTCCCCGCCAGGCTGCAGGCAGGAGAGGAGGGCACCAAAAGGGGTGGGCTGGATGGGGGGCAATCAGGGGTTAGGGGTCAGTCACCGACACAAGGTGGAATTCTGGCTCCTCTTGGTGCACTAGGGGAGGGGGGGATACAACAACATTGGGGGTGCAGTGAAGAGGGTTGCAACTAAAATGGGGAATTGCACAAGCGCATGGGAGGGGGCATGGGCAGACGGAGCGAGGGGCTAAGCGGTCTGGAGGTAGAACAGGGAAACCAAGGGCTAGCTTCAGAGGCTAGGGCGGGGCAAACAATCAAAGGCTGCAGAAGGAAATGGGCGGGGCAGGCAAGCAAACTGAAGCTAGTAAGGGGGGCTGGGACAAAAGGGAGAGCTTAGGGCCCAGTAGCAATTGTAGCAGCTTCCCACCTCCCTCCAAGCTAGAAAGCTATGGGAGAGCAGTGGGAGATAGATATATTAGCTCCAGGCTAAACAAATCTCTGGTAACAGGATACGTGAAATGGCAGCTGCTCCAAGTCAATTAAGACACCTGGGGCCAATTAAGAACTTTCCAGAAGACAGGGAGAAGGCTAGGTTGATTGGGACACCTGAAGCCAATCAGGGGCTCGCTGAAACTATTTAAAAGCCTCCCAGTCAGTCAGGTGGGTGTGCATGTCAGGAGCTGTGGGAAGAAGTTGCGCGGTTGGAGAGGCTGAGTAGTACACACCATATCAGGTATAAGGAAGGAGGCCCTGAGGTAAAGGTGAAGTGGAGCTTGAGGAAGTGAGAGCTGCTGTGGGGGAAGTAGCCCAGGGAATTGTACATGTCATGTTTCTAAAAGCTACCGTAGCTGATACTATTAGGGTCTCTGGGCTGGAGCCCGGAGTAGAGGGTGGGCCTGTGCTCCCCCCCCACACCTTTGCCCCCTGTTTAATCACTGACACTGGGAGACAACACAGACTGTGCAAGGAAGGATAACTTCTCCTCACCTACCTCGCTGGCTTATGATGAAAATGGCTCAGTAGACTGTGACCCTTGTCTCTAGAGAAAGAAGGGTTACGTGGAGGGTCATAGTGAGCCTCTGAGGCTAGAGAAATCCACCAGGAAACATGGGACCCATGGAGGCAAGGACAGAGCTTTGTCTCAACTGGTGTCAGGAGTGGGACTTCGTTCACAGCGTGGCGGAAGAAAGAGGCTTAAAAAAAAGTGCACTGAGGTTTTGGATTTTTTTTTATTTTGGTTTTTGTTTGCTTTATACCACAATGGAGGAGGTGGTAAGAGCTCTGGTACAAGCCACGGCAGCCCAGCAGGAGGCCACCTGGGTTCAGGCAATGGCACAACAGGAGTCTATGTGGCTACAGTAGGAAACTAATCAATTATTGATGAGCCAGACAACCCAAGATCGTGCTCTCTTGAGAGAGGTGGTGGACCAGCTGAAGATCCTCACCACCAAAGCCCAGGGGTCCAACGGGACGCGAACCCTGAGGGCCACTGGTTGTCTGCCAAAGATGACGTCAAGAGATGACATAGAGGCATATCTCCTCTCATTCGAAAGGACTGCTCAGCATGAGGTGTGGCCCCAGGAGCAGTGGGCCAGCATCCTCACCCCTTTTTTATGTGGAAAGTCCCAGAAGGCCTACTTTGACTTGCCTGCCACAGATGCCACTGACTATACCCGTGAAGGCAGAGATCCTAGCAAGAGCAGGGGTAATGGCAGCGGTAAGGGCCCAGAGGTTCCATGAGTGGAAATACCAGGAGAACAAACCCCCGAGGTCCCAGCTATTCGACCTCATACACCTCGCATTGAAGTGGTTACAGATCAAGGTGTGCAGGCCGGAGAAGATTTTGGAAACCCTGGTCATAGACCATTACATGCGGGGACTGCTGCCACATCTCCGCAAATGGGTAGGATCTGTCCACATACGACGAGATGATAACACTGGTAGAAAGATGGATGACAACCAGGGGACTGACCCGACTACCCAAAGAAGGCCCCTTTCGAAGCAAGCACCCAACCCCAACCCTGGAAGGTTGCGCAGCCAAACCCCTGGGGAGTCCTAGGTGGAAGGGGGGGGCGAAAACCAACGGTGATCCCAGAAGGAAGGGATTGGCCTGAGTGGGGGGAGCACCGGGACTAAACCTCCTAACCCCCGGGATAGGGGAGTGATTTAAAGCAATTATAAATGTTATGCATGTGGGGAGTGGGGACACATAGCAGCACAGTGTCCCAGCACCGAGGAGCCTATGCAATGTAACTTGGGGGATTGGGAGGTCCCATGCTCCCTTATCCACATTGCGGGGGTCGCATTAGCCCCGCATAATTACACCAGGCCAGTGAGGATAAATGGAGCAGAGACTACAGCACTTGTGGACTCTGGGAGTGCTATCACCCTCATATCGGGTAAGCTGGTAAAAAATAGTCAGCTGCTACAAGCCAAACGCATAGCAGTGACGTGTGTGCATGGGGCCGTGAGCCATTACCCCACCATCCCAGTGGAGATAGAGGTTCTGGGAAACCCCATTGAGGTGACCGTGGGCGTAGTTCCTAAACTCCCATATCCTGTAGTCATTAGGAGGGACTATCCAGGGTTTGATCATTTACTTCCCCCGGAGAGGCTGGAGGGAGGTGGGGACCCTGAGGACAGCGACTTGTCACCAGGGGAATGTCAACCCCCAATGTTCGCTGAGATTTCTCAGGATCTGTTCTCAGTCCCCCAAAAGACCCGGAAGACAAAAAAGGAGAGGAAAGCTGTGAAGGCCTTGGGAACCCGGATCCTGACCCAGGGCCAGAAGACCTCTCTAGTAGGCAGATGGACGCGAGCAGCCAACAGAGAAACTTCCACCACAGAAGGTGAGCCAGAAGCTGCCCCCAGCCATGACAGCGGCGAGCCATTGGAAGAAGCAGAAGCTGGCCCCTGGGAGCTTGGGCAGGTTAGTCCCAGGAGAGAGACTTTTGGGCGGGACCAGGTGGAGGACCCCAGATATGATAATGCCAGGAAAGAGGTGGCCGACATTGATGGGATACCCCTGGATGGGAAAGTCCGGGATCCCGGACCTTACTTTATAGTCAAGAAAGATCTCCTGTACCGCATGGTGCAAATGCAGGAGCAAGAGATACAACAACTTCTGGTGCCACAAAAACATCAAAAAACCATATTGAGTCTCGCCCACAGTCACCTGTTTGGAGGACATCTAGGGGTAGAGAAAACCCAGGCACGGATCCTGCGGAGATTCTTCTGGCCAGGAGTACATGAAGATGTTCGGCGATACTTCACCTCTTGTCCGGAGTGTCAGTTACTTAGCCCTCACCCGCACTTGCGGGTTCCTTTGATACCTCTTCCAATAATAGAGGTTCCTTTCGAACGGATAGCCATGGATCTGGTAGGACCCCTAGAGAAGACAGCTCGGGGCCACCAACATGTGCTTTCGTACTGGACTATGCAATCTGGTACCCGGAAACTGTTCCCCTGTGCAACACAGCTTCCAAGACAATAGCTAAGGAGCTAGTACAGATCTTTGCCCGGGTTAGGCTACCCAAGGAGATATTGACTGATCAAGGGACACCTTTCATGTCCAAGCTGATGAAAGGTCTCTGTTCATTGCTCCATGTACAAGCCCTATGGACCTCTGTATACCACCCACAAGGAGATGGCCTTGTGGAAAGGTTCAATAAGACCCTCAAGGCCACGATCAGGAAAGTGGTGAGCCGGGATGGGAAAGACTGGGATACCCTATTGCCTTACCTCATGTTCGCCATCCGGGAGATTCTGCAAGCCTCCACGGGTTTCTCTCCATTCGAACTACTATATGGCCACCACCCTTGGGGCATATTGGATATAGCCAGAGAAGCCTGGGAAGAGGCACCAAATCCCGGAAGGAACATAGTTGAGCATGTACTGCAGATGAGAGATCGGATAGCCCGACTTACGCCCATTGTACAGGAACATTTGGAGAGAGCACAAGAGACCCAACGAACCCATTATAATCACCAAGCGAAGCTTCGACAGTTCCAACCAGGGGATTGGGTGATGGTACTGGTGCCCACAGCAGAAAGTAAACTGTTGGCCCAGTGGCAGGGACCCTACGAAATAATCGAAGCCGTGGGAGAGGTGAACTATAAGATGCGGCAGCCAGGCTGCCGGAAATGGAGCAAATTTACCACATCAATATTCTAAAACCTTGGCACGATCGAGAGACATGCTTAGTCATGCAGGAGACCCTTTCCCAGGAGGATAACTTACACGAGCAAGTGAGGATATCATCCGACTTGACGCCGATCCAAAAGATTGAGGCAGCCTGACATGATTAATCGCAACAGAGATGTGCTCTCTACAAAACCAGGGCGGACGACTGAGACCTATCACCATATCTGCACGATTCCTGGAGCCAAGGTAACATTGAGACCCTACTGAATCCCAGCAGCCAAAAGAGAGGAAATCAAGGCTGAAGTAAAGAAAATGTTAGAATTAGAGGTTATTGAAGAATCTTACAGTCAGTGGTCGAGTCCAATTGTTCTAGTGCCTAAACCTGACGGTACCATGAGATTCTGTAATGACTTTTGCCGACTGAATGAAATATCCCAGTTTGATGCATACCCCATACCACGCATCGACGAACTGGTTGACCGACTGGGTAGTGCTCGATTCTTGACTACACTGGATCTGACAAAAGGGTACTGGCAGATTCCTCTGACCAAAGAAGCTAAAGAAAAGACAGCATTCTCCACCCCGGATGGGCTATTCCAGCACACCGTCTTCCCTTTTGGGCTACATGGGGCCCCAGCCACATTCCAGCACCTCATGGATAAGCTGCTGCGCCCCCATACTAGTTATGCAGCTGCATACCTAGATGATGTCGTCATCCATACGCCAGACTGGGGAACCCACTTGGAGAAAGTTGAGGCAGTACTGCGCACCTTAAAACGGGCTGGCCTCACTGCTAATCCCGCTAAACGCGCCATAGGGCTAGCAGAGGCTAGGTACCTGGGATATATTGTGGGAACGGGCATAGTGAAGCCCCAAACGAATAAGCTAGAGGCAATTCAAAACTGGCCCTGGCCAACCCGAAAGAAGCAGGTCCGTGTGTTCCTAGGCGTGGTAAGCTACTACCGATGGTTTATTCCCCACTTCGCCACTAGGGCAAGTCCCCTAACGGACCTGGTGAAGGCCCGAGGTCCAGACATGGTAAAGTGGACCGACGCAGCAAAGGGGGCATTTACAGACCTTCGGACAGCCCTCTGTAATGACCCCGTACTCATAGCCCCGGACTTTAACAGGGAATTTTTTTACAAACAGATGCTTCCGAGGTGGGGTTGGGAGCAGTTCTGTTGCAAATGGTAGGAGAAGAGGAATACCCGATCCTCTACCTAAGCAGAAAGCTTCTCCCAAGAGAATAGAAATATGCAGTAGTCGAGAGAGAATGCCTTGCTGTCAAATGGGCTATGGAGACACTGCATTATTACCTCTTAGGCCGGCGATTTACTCTTGTGACAGACCATGCACCCCTCCAGTGGATGCAGCGGAAGAAGGAAAAGAATGCAAGGGCCACCAGGTGGTTCTTATCCCTCCAACCATTCCAGTTCCGCATACGGCACAGGACTGGATGCCACCATGGCAACGCTGATGGTCTGTCACGAGCATACTGCCTGGCGTCCCAAGTTGCCCAATTCTATGGGGTTGAGTGGGGGGGAGGATATGTGACAGGGCGAGGCCAGATGGCTATGGAAGAGTAGTGGGAAATATATCTATTAGCTCCAGGCTAAACAAATCCCTGGTACCAGGATAAGTGAAATGGCAGCTGCTCCAGGTCAATTAAGACACCTGGGGCCAATTAAGAAGTTTCCAGAAGACAGGGAGAAGGCTAGGTTGATTGGGACACCTGAAGCCAATCAGGGGCCGGCTGAAACTAGTTAAAAGCCTCCCAGTCAGTCAGGTGGGTGTGCATGTCAGGAGCTGTGGAAAGAAGTTGCGCGGTTGGAAAGGCTGAATAGTACACACCATATCAGGCACAAGGAAGGAGGCCCTGAGGTAAGGGAGAAGAGGAGCTAAAGGAAGTGAGGGCTGCTGTGGGGGAAGTAGCCCAGGGAATTGTACATGTCATGTTTCTAAAAGGTCAGCTACCATAGCTGATACTATTAGGGTCCCTGGGCTAGAGCCCGGAGTAGAGGGTGGACTCAGGCTCCCCCACACACACACACCTTTGCCCCCTGTTTAATCACTGACACTGGGAGACAACAGAGACTGTGCAAGGAAGGATAACTTCTCCTCACCTCCCTCGCTGGCTAATGATGAAAATGGCTCAGTAGACTGTGACCCTTGTCTCTAGAGAAAGAAGGGTTACGTGGAAGGTCACAGTGAGCCTCTGAGGCTAGCGAAATCCACCAGGAAACGTGGGACCCATGGAGGCAAGGACAGAGCTTTGTCACATTATGACAGGTTTCATAGTAGCAGCCGTGTTAGTCTGTATTCGCAAAAAGAAAAGGAGTACTTGTGGCACCTTAGAGACTAACAAATTTATTAGAGCATAAGCTTTCGTGAACTACAGCTTGAGCTGCAGCTCATGAAAGCTTATGCTCTAATAAATTTGTTAGTCTCTAAGGTGCCACAAGTATTTTTTTTCTTTTTGTCACATTATCTATCCCTTTCTTAATGATTCCCAACATTCTGTTTGCTTTTTTGACTGCTGCTGCACATTGAGTGGATGTTTTCAAAGAACTATCCACAATGACTCCGAACAAAATAACAACAAAAAAGAGTAGGAAAAGCTATGGAAAAAGTGTACAAATGCTATACCGAAAAAGCTCAGTGTCTCAGTTTTTACTTCTTATCCAAACTCACCTACAGGTTTGACCATGTTTTCATTTTACTCATAGAGATTTGTTATCCTTGGACCCTTTATCCCTGTTTTCTAAGTATTTTTCTTGACTTTTCTGCCACATATCTATTAAGATATGAACTGGGTTTTCAAAATATAATGGCCGAGATTTTTAAGAGCTTTCATTGTTGGATTAACTCTGCCCCCATGAAAGTCAACAGTAAGACTCCTATTGAGTAGGTGCAGAGTTAGGCCAATACTGAGTGTTTTTGAAAATACCACTATTTCTCAGCTGTCCTTCAGCGTACGTGCATTTCAAAACAAAAATACCAAATACTGCACTACGAGTAGCAACTGGAAAAATAGTTCTTAAATACACATTAAAATGGAAGGAAAGAGCACAATGAGATGGTTCTTTTCCTTGTCAGATCGTTCTTTAAGATGGTCTCTTAGTAAAAATATCATTGCTATTTTTTTAGTTTTAGGATGCAATATAAACCTTTTGTTCAACCGCAGCCCACATACTGATGCAGCAATTTTGTTTTATATTATTGCAAAAGAAGCAATCTCTCTTTAAACAGACAAAGACTGTTTTATTTCCCATTAAAACCGCATTGACAGCATCATATCTCACAATATGAGATTCATTGGCCATATACAGTAATACCGTACACTTTAGTGAAGTGGAAAATATTCAACTTTTTTCCTTTTCTATAAAATGCACTACACTAGCTGAAGGATTTATGGGCAAAAAAGAAATTCTCTGAGCATGATTATTTTCTAGTTTTAAACAGATAGTAAAATCCATTACTCTGCTCACAATGTCCCAATATATTGTCTGAAGACAACGAAAGAAAGCTATTTTGTGCTGGAATTTATCACATTAATCTGAAAACATGTGGAATGTTTAGCTAGTGGTTTAAATACTACAGACATGTTCTTAATGACTGTGACTGTCTTCTTAAAGATATAGTACAATAGCCTTGAAACAAATATTCAATGTGCATTAGAGCACTCTTTCAGTAAATTAGCTGTTACCACTCAAAGAGATCTTGGAGTCATTGTGGATAGTTCTCTGAGACATGCGCTCAATGTGCAGCAGCAGTCAAAAAAGCAAACAGAATCTTAGGAACCATTTATAAAGGGATAGATAAGAAGACAGAAAATATCATAATGCCACTATATAAATCCATGATAATTTCTTGGCCGGAGGATTTAAAAATTGGTCAATTTCATGATTTCAGATGTTTACCTCTGAAATTTCATTGTGTTGTAACCAAGGGGATGCCGACCCAAAATAGGATTGATGGGGGGAGGGTTTGCAAAATTGTTGTTCGAGGGGGGGAAGGGAGTCCCAAGATTGCCACCCTTACTTCTGTGCCTCCGAGCTTCCTGCCATTACAGGAGGTTCCTGGAGGTGAATAGGATCTCCCCTATGCTGCTGGGAGCTCCCAAATCGGGGGGGCTCCTAGCTACTAGTCCAGACCAGTGGCAGATTAAGGCAGGGGCCCCCAGCAAATTTACCTTCCCTCCTTCCCCCCCAAAAAAGGGTGCCCCAGCCCTGGAAGAAGCCCCCGGGATGAAAGCCCTAACCTGGTCACCCCAAGCCCCAGCAGGGGCTGTGGAGGAAGAAGCCCCAAGCCTGGGCGCATTAAGCCTGTCTGCAGCCACAGAAGCTGAAGCCCTGAGCCCCAGTCTCTAGCTGCAGCTGTGGGGTAGAAGCCCTGAGACCAGGCTGAGGGTTTCGGATGGAAACTCGAGGGGTGGAGCTGCAGGGGGCGGAAGCCCTGAGCTCAGCACCCAGAGCTACGGCAGGAGCCACAGGTGGAGGAAGCCCTAAGCACAGTGCCAAGACCCCATCTCCCAGGCTGCTGCAGCGCAGAAGTGAGGGTTTACCACCCTCACTTCTGCATGGCCTCTGGAGGTGGTACTGATCTCACCAAGAGCAGCCACGCAGAGGAAGGACAACTCTTGTCCCTCCCACTCATGGCCAGACAAGCAGTTAGAAGCCCCTGGCTCCCAGCAGCAAAGGGAGATTAGATTTCATGGTGAAGGCTTATTTCACAGTCCATGACACATTTTTCTTGGCCGTGAAATTGGTAGGGCCCTACGAATACTTATATGAAGCTCTCAAATTACCTCTGAGTCAAAAAGAAAAAAACTATGTGGGAAAATCTGCTGACAGATATAATTTGCATGTTATTCAGTGGAATTTCATGAAGTACTTAAAGTTGTACTATATTCTTAGGCAATGAGTTAAAAGTGTGATGTAAGTGTATATATGAGGAAAGGCACATGAAAGTTGTGTGCCAGAACCTAATAGTTAGTGGGTTCCAATTGGGTACTTGAGCCCAGGGTGCATGGAGGAGAGTGAGGACTGTATCTGAGGTCTTACTTTGCCCTGCTGAGAGACACTCCAACTCAGGATTGAGACAAGATGGGAGTCTTCAGCTGTGGACTGGAGCTGACCTGGTGGAGCAGGAGCAGTGAACTGAAGAGGATTTGGAAGCAGTGATATCATCTGATTGGGTGGTGACTTCAGCAATCAGGGCAGCCCTCACAGTCATCAGTGGACTGAACCAGACTAGAGACAGAGGCAGACCACAGCCATCCACAGCAGTCAAGTTAAAAAGGAGCTCCCCCCAATTTTTGCCCACTTTGCTTCACAGTCATACTAGATTTATTAATGTGACTGAGGTGGATTGGGACTGTGCTTTGAACAAGAGCTGCAGGGATCCCTGAAAATAAACTACCAATTAATAGGTGAGGTTGTAGAAACTGCCTATATGTTGTCATTATCCTCAAATTACATTACATTGTATAAAATGACCAAATCTTTATAAAAATACAGGGGCCGATACACAAAATTAGAGAGCTCTGCCAGCAGAAGCTGCTGTACCATTCTGAATCATCAACTATATAGGTTGTCATAGAGCAGCCTCACACAATGTGGAGGCACTGAAGGGAAATACTGTTAAGCCAACAGTGTACATAAACTATAGCATTCTGACAGCATTAGCATCCTCTTCATGAACTTATGGTGTCAGAGCTCCTGTTTTCTTCCACAAGGAGCCCTGATGTGGCCTAGCTTGTTAGGGTAGGCAAATATACCACCCTCTTCCTAAAGTAGGGCATGGATGTTCAAGGTAATAACATAAAAAGACTTCCCACTAAATTTACACATGCTTTCAAAATACATAAAAATAAACTAAGGATGCTAAATAAAATTAGAAAATGGGCCCACTCCCACCCATCCAATTGCAGATCTCATATGAATACAAAAGACACCACTGAGTACAACTATACAATCAAATGCAAGGGAGGGGAAGACGACTGAAAGAAAGTGGGGAAGAGTACAGTTGATAACAAGTGGATTGGCAATACTACCAGCTAGTCTATTTTCTGTATGATTAGTCTCCCAAGTGCCAATGCTAGCAAAAACTCTCTCTCTCTCAGGCCTTTTTCTTATAATCTAACAGAAACAGAATGATCTCCATAAGAAAAGCCGCATGAATTTGGCACATAAAGAATGATAATCAATGGCAGGTTTCCACATGGAGCACATATTTGTTATTAACGTTCGAACAATCTCTCCATATCCTCTCCTCCTACCTATACTTTTCTTCCCTTTTGCTATTAGTAGGTGTGTGTTGTAACATGTGTTTATTGGGTTGTAGCAGGTGTTTGTTTTAATTAAGGCAAGTCGCTCCATATTCCCCATGGAGAAGTAGTTACATATGTTGATGACTACAGCATAAGGGTGTCAAACATACAGTCCATAGTCCTAGACAGTTAGAAACACAGTATGGTGTGTGGGGACTTCAATCACCCCAATATCTGCTGGGAGAGGAATACAGCAGTACATAGACAATCCAGGAAGTTTTTGGAAAGTGTAGGGGACAATTTCCTGGTGCAAGTGCTGGAGGAACGAACTAGGGGCAGAGCTCTTCTTGACCTGCTGCTCACAAACAGGGAAGAATTAGTAGGGGAAGCAAAAGTGGATGGGAACCTGGGAGGCAGTGACCATGAGATGGTCAAGTTCAGGATCCTGACAAAAGGAAGAAAGGAGAGCAGCAGAATGCGTATCCTGGACTTCAGAAAAGCAGACTTTGACTCCTTCAGGGAACTGATGGGCAGGATTCCCTGGGAAAATAACATAAGAGGGAAAGGAGTCCAGGAGAACTGGCTGTATTTTAAAGAATCCTTATTGAGGTTGCAGGAACAAACCATCCCGATGTATAAAAAGAATAGTAAATATGGCAGGTGACCAGCTTGGTCTTAACAGTGAAATCCTTGCTGATCTTAAACACAAAGAAGCTTACAAGAAGTGGAAGATTGGACAAATGACCAGGGAGGACTACAAAAATATTGCTCAGGCATGCAGGAATGAAATAAGAAAGGCTAAATCACAATTGGAGTTTCAGCTAGCTAGGGATATTAGGAGTAACAAGAAGGGTTTCTACAGGAATGTTAGCAACAAGAAGAAGGTCAGGGAAAGTGTGGGACCACTACTGAATGTGGGAGGCAATCTAATGACAGAGAATGTGGAAAAAGCTAATGTACTCAATGCTTTTTTTGCCTCTGTCTTCAAGAACAAGGTCAGCTCCCAGACTACTGCACTGGGCAGCACAGTATAGGGAGGAGGTGACCCGTCCTCCGTGGAGAAAGAAGTGGTTCAGGACTATTTAGAAAAGCTGGACGAACACAAGTCCATAGGGCCGGACTCGCTACATCCGAGAGTGCTAAAGGAGTTGGCTCATGTGATTGCAGAGCCATTGGCCATTATTTTTGAGAACTCATGGAGATCGGGGGAGGTGCCGGATGACTGGAAAAAGGCTAATGCAGTGCCCATCTTTAAAAAAGGGAAGGAGGAGGATCCGGGGAACTACAGGCCAGCCAGCCTCACCTCAGTCCCTGGAAAAATCATGGAGCAGGTACTCAAGAAATCAATTTAGAAGCACTTTGAGGAGAGGAAAGTGATTAGGAACAGTCAGCATGGATTCACCAAGGGCAAGTCATGCCTGACTAACCTAATTGCCTTCTATGACGAGATAACTGGCTCTGTTGATGAGGGAAAAGCAGTGGACATGTTATTCCTTGACTTTAGCAAAGCTTTTGATATGGTCTCCCACAGTATTCTTGCCAGCAAGTTTAAGAAGTATGGGCTGGATGAATGGACTATAAGGTGGATAGAAAGCTGGCTAGATCGTCGGGCTCCATGGGTAGTGATCAATGACTCCATGTCTAGTTGGCAGCCGGTATCAAGTGGAGTGCCCCAAGGGTCTATCCTGGGACCAGTTTGGTTCTATATCTTCATTAATGATCTGGAGGATGGCATGGACTGCACCCTCAGCAAGTTTGCAGATAACACTAAACTGGGAGGAGTGGTAGATACGCTGGAGGGTAGGGATAGGATACAGAAGGTCCTAGACAAACTAGAGGATTGGGCCAAAAGAAATCTGATGAGGTTCAACAAGGACAAGTGCAGAGTCCTGCACTTAGGACGGAAGAATCCCATGAACTGGTGCAGATTAGGGACTGAGTGGCTAGGCAGCAGATCTGCAGAAAAGGACCTAAGGGTTACAGTGGACAAGAAGCTGGATAAGAGTCAATAGTGTGCCCTTGTTGCCAAGAAGGCTAACGGCATTTTCGGCTGTATAAGTAGGAGCATTGCCAGCCGATCGAGGGATGTGATCATTCCCCTCTATTCGGCATCAGTGAGGCCTCATCTGGAGTACTGTGTCCAGTTTTGGGCCCCACACTACAAGACGGATGTGGAAAAGTTGGAAAGAGTCCAGCAGAGGGCAAGAAAAATGATTAGGGGGCTGGAGCACATGACTTATGAGAAGAAGTTGAGGGAACTGGGATTATTTAGTCTGCAGAAGAGAAGAATGAGGGGGGATTTGATAGCTGCTTTCAACTACCTGAAAGGGGTCTCCAAAGAGGATGGATCTAGACTGTTCTCAGTGGTACCAGATGACAGAACAAGGAGTAATGGTCTCAAGTTGCAGTAAGGGAGGTTTAGGTTGGATATTAAGAAAAACTTAGGGTGGTGAAGCACTGGAATGGGTTACCTAGGGAGGTGGTGGAATCTCCTTCCTTAGAGGTTTTTAAGGCCCAGCTTGACAAAGCCCTGGCTGGGATGATTTAGTTGGGGATTGGTCCTGCTTTGAGCAGAAGTTGGACTAGATGACTTCCTGAGGTCCCTTCCAACCCTCATATTCTATTCTATTCTATTCTATTCTCATCCAAAAAGTGAAGTGTGGAATTCTAGACCAATGTTCTATTGCAGCTGGTGGCAAGGAAGGTCTCAGAGAATGAGGTATAGTAAAAGACTAGATGAAATGGGTGCAGAACTTTTGGCCTATTGTTAGGACTTTGATCACTATGAAGTGCCTTCACAGAACTCCTTCACCAGTAAGTTGAGACAGTGTGCAAATTGGAAGATGGAAATGAAATTGCCTGCTGTATCTACTCACGGGAACCCAGTGTGCACTAAAGGAAATGTAATCAGTGATGAATGTCCACTAACACAGCACTTTAGGTCAGTGGTTTCCAAACTTGTTCCGCTGCTTGTGCAGGGAAAGCCCCTGGCGGGCCGGGCCGGTTTGTTTACCTGTTGCGTTCGCAGGTTCGGCCGATCGCGGCTCCCACTGGCCGCGGTTCACTGCTCCAGGCCAATGGGGGCTGCGGGAAGGGCGGCCAGTACATCCCTTGGCCCGAGCTGCTTCCCGCAGCCCCCATTGGCCTGCAGCGGCAAACCGCAGACAGTGGGAGCTGCGATTGGCCGAACCTGTGGACGCGGCAGGTAAACAAACCGGCCCAGCCCGCCAGGGGCTTTCCTTAAACAAGCGGCAGAACAAGTTTGGGATCACTGCTTTAGGGTGTGATGATCTGCAATCTATACTGCTTGGCACAACCCTTCCAGTGAGGGAAAAATGTTAGTCCGCAGCCACTCTGGAGCAGCAATAGCCTCTATCTGTTTCTGGAAGGCCTAATCCTGAGAAAAGATGAGCAGATCAACTGCCAGCATCTTTGCACAAGGAATCTTCAACATTAGGGCTGGGTGTGTTCCTAATAGTATTCTTGGCTCTTCTGGGCCCCCCTCTTTTTTTTTTGGACACACTTTAAAAGGGAACTTCAACAAAAACACCATTACTCATTCTGTGCAACCCAACTATAACTATTTAATACTTTAGAAAAGAATATTTGGAAATCACTTTATAAAATCTAAATGAAATTAATCTATTACTTAGGAATGGATCACAGGGGACTTCTCTCTGGAGCCAGAACATTGGACGAATGGTTATTAAGTCTTATTTCTACATTAAGGCAAGTCTATGACTAAAATTAATTAGAGTATATAATCTTAGCTCAATTTTAGAATATTTCCAAAGAGATCTTTTAAGAATGAGCAAAGCCTGAAAGGACGGACTTTAAAACTGTGTCCCTTTTCAGCACAATAATATTAAAATAGAAACCTGGAAAACACAAGAAATGTAATTTTACCATTGCAATTTCATGTGTAACACAATACACCCAGAAAAAAGGATGTTTGAATGTAAAAGAAAACTGAACTGCTTTTGCTCAGAACAGCAGTTTATATCATAAGCAGCACTTCATATCAAGTATGAACTGCAAAATGTATTTTAAAAGTACATAAAAAAACTACACTAAAAGAATACTAAAGTTGCAAAGTCAGGCACCTTTAGGTTACAAAATACTAGAATTAAGGTTGCTTGTGCAGCTGCATTATGATACAACTTTTAATAACATAGTATTTTTTTTCCAGAGGATCAACAGTGCCACTCAATGAGTAGCTGTTCAATATTTATTTTTATCCTCATCATTCAACGTGTAGCCCCACGCATTATTTTCAATACATTATCCAAACGCTGCACTGCACCTAGAATTATTAATTTCCTTGTGGGCTTTTTAATGGTGCTTTCATTGTAATATCTTAGTTCTTTACAAAAGTTAATGAATTTACCTTCATAACACCCCTGTGAGTTGATGTAGTAGTATTATGTCCATTTTACACATGAAGAACTGAGACACAGAGATTAAAGCCAAAATTGTCATAAGTGTCAAATAATTCTGGGTGCCCAATTTAAGATGCCTAGTTCCTGATTTTTGGAGTACTTAGTATTTTATAGCACTTTATATGTTCAGAGCAGATCTCCCATTGACCTTGGTTGCAGTTACGAGCAGTCAGCCCCTCTGCAAAGTGTTTCAAGTTGGGTACTCAGAAAATAAGGAGCATACTGTGGCTACCTGTGAAAATTTTGGTTTGCATGACTTGCCCACCATCACATAGGAACTCTGTCACAGAGGCAGGGATAGAATCCAGTTCTCCAGGGAAGTATTCTACTGCCTTAACCAAAATACCATCCTTTCTCATGCCCATCTAAATAAGCAGACTTTTAAAATAAAATTAAATAAATTTTAAAAAATAAACACTACTAAACACCTCTTTCTCCTCTACACAAAGCAGAGAGAAAGAACTCATGGCTCTGTACTCACTGCTGAGATAGTCATTAAAGAACTTAGGTGAAGTTGGGTCCACAGCTCACTACGTAACTCATATCAAACATTCAGATCTGCTAGGATCATGCATAAAGCTACAAAAGTCATTACTTCACAATGGGTTGTGAAATGGCGCCATAGGAGTATGCACAGCCTGAGGGAGGAGTGACTCTGTGTTGCCAATACTGGAAAGAGAAATTTCTATTTACAGTCTCACTTCCGTTACTACGCATTTCAGATTGTATTCAGTAGAGAATTGATCATTACTATGGCATTCTTATATTATCTACAATTGCTGCTACGAAGCTGGTTAACACTGAAGTCAGATCCACTTTTTTTTAAAATTGTCATTTATTCTTCTAAAGAAAAATTCCCCTCCCAAAGGAAAAAATGGGAATTTTCCCTTCTGTTCTTCTGCAGATTAAAGTAAACAATAGTCAGTGTTGATGTCTTATAATAAAATACTAGTATTCAGTACATACTGATGCTAAATCATTTGACAGTAAACTTAATTATAATATTAATAATATTAAAATGACCAATTCCCAAAACATCAATTATAGCTGAAGAACTAGCAACAATTACAGTTAAAGTTGCACAAAAGCAATTCCATTGCAACCCCTTGATTTCAGACACCACTTGCTTTCTGAAAATGCCAAATATTGGACTTACATTTTCTAGATATGGTTCTTGCCTGAAGTGAGTATTTCCGGAAAATGAGAGCAAAAATGGTTCAGCCATTTTCCAACTTTTATTAAACAGTACTAGCATTGACACAGATGGGAGCAATGAGTTTAAATTTAGCAGGCAAATAGTTCTCTTAAAAATCACAAGAAACTTAACTACATATTAACATATTTGATTAATAAAACATGCTAACTAGGAGCCTGACTAGCCAGACAAGCAGCTGAAGTTCCTTCACTTGTAACTGTAGAGAAGAAGAAACAAAGGTGGTCAAGCCCCTCCTCCCTTGTGTAACTTGCTGTGCTGAACATTTAGTGCCACAAGATGGCTCTTGTGCAATCCTCAATGGAAAATGTTTTAACAGAAGTCAGCAATGGTGGCCCTTCCCAATGGCAGGAATATCTCCACACCTTCTTAAAGGTTTCTTTAATATGGCCAAGTAATAGGCCTTTCAAACCACACATTACATATGCACAAGAGTTGAATAACATCATTATTTTTAATAATTACAGCTGAACATTCAGAAGGACTATGCCACTGGAACGCAAGTGACTAGTTTAGCCCAAAAATGCAATACTAAGGAATGAATTAGCTTTACATGGTGAAATATCAGGCTCCTGAGGCAAAAACTTTTCTATTACATTGAAAACCTGCACATAAAATATTCAGTGGCATATATACAATGAGACAGGCTCTGTAGAAATCCTTGTCTCATTCAGCAAGGTATGCAGGCCGAGGAAACTGTATTCTCTTGCTCAGAACACTATAAGCAGGAAAGACACAGGATATAGACGTATTTAGATTCTGCTATTCAAACTAACCTAAGTGGGGTTTATGGAGAGAGGAATGGTTTATAGATTTGTACTTGTTTATTATTATTTTTTATTATTATTATAATAAAAATGACAGTATAAAAACTGAACTTTTTTTTACCTTTAAATATTCCTCGTTTCCATGCAGACACATTCAGAGTGTAAGCGGCTGTGTCATCAGCTTCTACAGTGAGATTTGGAGTACCAGCCACCATTGGAAGATCTGAAGTAACCTAGGAAGACAGATTGCACACAAAAAAATCAAATACATCCTTTCAAACAGCTTTGAAAAGTAACATGAGGTACAAATAATACTGGAAGTAATAATAATTATAATATCTGTTCTTATATAGCACTTTTAATTATTAGATCTCAAAATGCTTTACAAAGGAGGTATAAATCCTAGTCCTTCCATACCGTCTTTGGTTGACTGTAAAGTGGAAGGAATATGCACAACACAAGAACTAGCATCACATACAGAAAGTATCAGGTATAAATTCTGGAGCCACTACTCAAGTTATATAGCATGAAATCATTAAGTCAGCCAATGGGACTACTTAAAGTGTAAAGAAGGAATCAGACTTTCAGCCTTTTGCATACATTTCCCTGAGAACAAAAATAGGTGTAAAGAACAACAAATACTAAATTTACTAAGGAATATTTAAAATAGTGTTGTGTTAATATTCATTCTGGAAACTTATGCATTATGTAAAAAATAACCAGTAGTATGTTTTCGATGTTATATGTCTATAACTTAGGTGGAAAGGCAATTAATTGAATAAGAACTGAAATAGCAAAAGATTACTTTAGATAGATATTAACTTTGCATACCATAATTATGTTTACAAAAGTACAAGCTCACAGAGACCATACTGCAAAGTCTGCTCACAGCCAAGAGTCATTGAAAAATTAAGCCTAGTGTTCATAATGGATTTGGAAATACAAACTTTTATTTGAATTTTCCAAAACTCCTTGATCTTCCCTCTAACTTTTCTAAAATCTGCCCCTTGCTTTCCATGGCATGTTTGCTGGAAGCCAGACTGCCAATATAATCATAGTCACCGAGACACCTTGGTGGTTAGAATGTTAGAAATACCTAGATATGGTAGACAGACTGCATAAAGTGTGGTGTCACATGCCATGGTTTCTTTTACCTTAACTTTATTAAATTTTTTCTCTAGGCTCCCTGACTCTTCCCTCTCCAATCCAATTACCATTTCATAAGTAAGGATCCAATTCTGTCATGGAGCTCACAGATTCCGTGACTCCAACAGACATCCATGACTTTGGCTTCAGCCTCTGGCAGCGGTGGA
Source organism: Dermochelys coriacea (assembly GCF_009764565.3). Taxonomy (NCBI): domain Eukaryota; kingdom Metazoa; phylum Chordata; order Testudines; family Dermochelyidae; genus Dermochelys; species Dermochelys coriacea. Next base: position 150,751,123 of record NC_050068.2, read on the forward strand.
GCTGGAGTAGCTGTCAGCCCCTGCCCAGGAGCAGCAGCTCCAGGCCAGAGCAGCAGCCGGTGGTCAACCCCCAGGACTGGAGCCGTGGCCCGGGGTCACTGGAGGAGCAGCTGCTACTGCTGGAGCAGTGGCCAGAGCCAGGTCAGCTCCCGGGCTGCCGGAGCAACCCCTGGGGCTGCTCTAGCAGTGACTAGGGCCACCGGACCAGCAGACTGGGGCCAAATCAGCCCCCAGCACCAGAACAACGGGGTGGGCATACCATGTATTTATATGGTGGCATGATGATATTTTCTATCTTCTTATCTATCCATTTCCTAATGGTTCCTAATATTGTTAGCTTTTTTTTGACTGCTGCTGTGCATTGACCAGAACTATCCACAATGACTTCAAGATCTCTTTCTTGAGTGGTAACTGCTAATTTAGACCTCATCACTTATAGGTATATTTGGGATTATGATTTCCAATGTACACTACCTTAGGTTGATCAACACTGAATTTCAGCTGCCATTTTGTTGCAGAGTCTCCCAGTTTTGTGTGATATTTTGTAACTCCTCGCAGTCAGCTTTGGACTTAACTATCTTGAGTGATTTTGTACCATCTGCAAATTTTGACACTATTAACTCCTTTTTCCAGATTATTTATTGTATATATTTAACAGCACTGGTACCAGTACAGGTCCTTGGGGGACTCTGCTATTTACCTCTCTGCACCATAAAAACTGACCATTTATTTCTGCCCCTTGTTTCCTATCTTTTTAACAAGTTACTGATCCATGCGAGGACCTTCCCTCTTATCCCTTGACTGCCTACTTTGCTTAAAGCCTTTGGTGAGGGACCTTGTCAAAGGGTTTCTGAAAGTCCAAATACACTATATCAACTGAATCGTCCTTGTCCATCTGTCTGTTGACCAGTGGTGCAACTAGATTTTAACTCTTACCGGTATGGTACCAACCCCTTGACCCCCCCCCACAAAAAAATGTTCGTTCTGTGATTAGAGCCCTGTGTAGATACAAATTTATACCCACGATGCAGATATCCATGGATAGAAATCGGTATCCACTGAATCACAGGGCTCTCACGGGAACCTCAGCGGCAAAAGGAGCAGAACATAGGGTCACCACTCCCATGGGCCAATGACCTGCCCCAGCAGCTCCTCTGATGTGGCTATACTGCCACCAGCCCCGCCCCCAGCCCTTCCACGCAGCTGCTTCTCCTGTCTGGGGTCTGTACAGCCCCGCCGGAGGACAGCAGTGGAGTGTAGCTGGGGGCAGTACAGCCATGCTGGAAGAGCTGCCGGCATGGGGCGCTGGCCCCTAGGAGTGGCAGCCCCACGTTCTGCTCCTTTCACCACTGCGGTTTCCGGGAGAGCCCTGTGGTTCAGCGGACAGGGCCGGCTCTAGGTTTTTTGACACCCCAAGCGGAATGCCACCGAAGCAAGAAAAGGGCTGGAGTGCCACTGAAGCAAAAAAAAAAAAAAAAAAAGGGGGCCGGAATGCCGCCCCTTGAAAAGTGCCTCCCCAAGCATGTGCTTGGTTTGCTGGTGCCTAGAGCCGACCCTGTGAGTGGATACCGATATATGGTATGGCATACCTGCCCATACCATCTTACTTGCACCACTGCTGTTGACCCAAAGAATACTAATTGACTCAAAGAATACTAATTGATTTCTTAATTATTTGCTACATTATCTTTCCGGGTACTGAAGTTAAGCTGTCTGGTCTGTAATTCTCGGGGTTGTCCTTATTTAACCTTTTTATAGATGGGCACTATATTTGCCCTTTTCCAGACCTCTGGAATCTCTCCCATCTTCCATGACTTTTCAAAGATAATCACTAATGGATCAAATATCTCCTCAGTCAGCTCCTTGAGTATTGTCGGATGTATTTCATCAGGCTCTGGTGACTTGAAGACATCTAACTTGTCTATGTAATTTTTAACTTGTTCTTTCCCTATTTTAGCATCTGATCCAACCTCATTTTCACTGACATTCACTATGTCAGACATCTAATCATTACTAACCTTTTCGGTGAAAACTGAAACAACAATTATGTCAGAATCTGAGGTTCCATGTTAAAAAAACAAAAGCTTTTTGCCCTCAAAGCTGAAGATAAAAAGCTTGACAATGTGAACTCAAAGGCAAATAAAAAAGATCCCCAATTTATTATTTTAACATGTCATGATTTTAAGCCAATCTCATTATTTTTTGGAGGCCTGACTCATAATTTTGAATGCTTTGGGTTAACAATACTGTAGCACCTCATTCTCGACTTTAAAAATATCAAAAAATATTAAGACTTATAAGTGGAATATAAGTAGTTCAAGTTGGGTCAAATCCTGGCTGCATTTAAATCAATGGGAGTTTTGATGTTGACTTCAATGGGGCCACGATTTTTACCCTTGAACTTGAATTATTTTTACCCTCATCCTTTCCTCTATCTGGTTTTTTTATGTTTGTTTGATGTAGACTAAGATTTTGAAGGGGGCGGCAGAGCCTCTTTTAAAATCTCTGTAAAAGGTCCTGCAGAATTATGACACTGTATAAATACTTAATACATTAAATAGTAAAATGATAATATAATTGAGTTTTGAGCTAAATCATTATTCCAGTCAGAAAGGCTCGATGGTACTTTTTCCAGCTCTGTTAATTATTTCAGTGCTGACTGTACCCAGCTTGTCAAGCACTCAGGTGGAAGACTTTTCAAATTCAGCAAAGATTATTGTTTCAATAGTAAAAGCATTAGCTGCTTGGATCAATTTTTTCTTCCCAATTGTTAGCGTCTTCTTTCTAGTCAATAAGCTTTATTTATATTTTTCTGAAGAAAACAACAAGCCTAGGGTTATCTTGCTTTTGGCACTAGAGCCATTGATTGGTCTTACCATTATTCTTCTGTATATCATTTGTATTAATATAATCCTGGTCAGATCACTGTAAGAATGTGATACTATTTACAATAAGGACAGATAGAAAAGCAAGCTACATAATTCAGGTGATCAGTAGTTATTAAAATTTGAAAAGTCACTGAGAATAACAGTTTGAAAGCCATGAAAATATGAATTATGTGTTTTTCCTCTGAGATGCTTTACCTTTTTACTCTATCAACATACACATTATTTAAATAATATTTAAGTTGTGCTACAAAGTGACAAATGCAAAGAAACTGAAGGCTAACTTTTCCTTTTGTATTGTGCAAATATTAAATTGGACATTGCAAACATTATTTATGTATTCAGTGTACCTGGCGCTGTCCCACTGAAGCCATATGACGAGCAGATATTCAGCACCTTGAAAAGTAAGGCTACTTAATTTAGATTTCTAAACAATGGATTTAGGAGCCTAATTTTAGACACCAGGTTTTGAAAACTGAAGCTTATACATTTAAATAAATCTTTTGTTAAGGAACTATGTATGATTTCCAATAATCTATTATTGATTATTTTCAATAATATACTTCAATAGACACAATTCCTTCCCAAGTCCACAGTGCACAAGGTATCTATCATTTAGGATGGTGCAGCCTATTCCTCTGGTATTCTTGGCCAATGAGGAGGGTTTTATGGGGTAGCCCTACATTCTTTTCCTGCCCCATTACTTTCAGAGTAACTTTTAATCCCAAGGGGCACTAGAACTGTGCAACCCTTGTGCAGGACTGTCAGGGTTCCCTCCCCACTCTGAACTTTAGGGTACAGATGTGGGGACCCACATGAAAGTCCCCATAAGCTTATTTCTATCGCTTAGGTTAAAACTTCCCCAAGACACAAATTCTCCCTTGTACCTTGGATTAGGTAAATGCTGCCACTACCAAGTGATTTAACAAAGAATCAGGGAAAGGACCACTTGGAGTCCTATTTCCCCAAAATATCCCCCCAAGCTCTACACCCCTCTTTTCCTGGGGAAGTTTGAGAATAAACATGATGAGCACAAACCAGCCTCGATTTTTTTAGGACACTAAAGAAACCAATCAGATTCTTAAAAAAAACAGAACTTTATTAGAAAGAAAAATGGTAAAAGAAGCACCTCTGTAAAATTAGAATGGGAGATAATCTCAGAGGGCAATTAGATTCAAAACACAGAGAATTTCCCTGTAGGCAAAACCTTAAAGTTACAAAAAGAAAAACCAGGAATACACCTTCCTCACGGCACAGAGAAAATCACAAGCCAAAACAAAAAATAATCTAACACATTTCCTTGCTAAATACTTACTAAGGAGCAGGAGTGCTTGCTTTCTTGTTCTGTCTCCGGAAAAAGCCACATGGAACAGACAAAGCCTTTCTCCCCCTCACCCCAGATTTGAAAGTATCTTGTCCCCTTATTGGTCCTTTTGGTCAGGTGCCTGCCAGGTTACTTGAGCTTCTTAGCCCTTTAAAGGTAAGAGGTTCTTGTGCCTCTGGCCAGGAGGGATTTTATAGTACTGTATACAGACAGGTGGTTACCCTTCCCTTTATTTTTATGACAAGGACAATTAGCATCCTCCATTTACACAAGGAATAAGGAACCACTTTGGTTACTTCCTACTGTTACCTGTGCTAGGTCCATGGACAACATGACTCTTGATGATTTAGAAATGTAAGCAGGAGTTTGTTTCTTTCTAAATATGTAGATAGTAATATACAATAAAATGTGCATATATATATTATACATGTGTATTGTGACAGGGCAAAGCCAGATGGCTATGGAAGACCAGTGGGAGATAGATATATTTGCTCCAGGCTAAACAAATCCCTGGTATGAGGTTAAGTGAAATGGCAGCTGCTCTAGGTCAATTAAGACACCTGGGGCCAATTAAGAACTTTCCAGAAAGCAGGGAGAAGGCTAGGTTGATTGGGACACCTGAAGCCAATCAGGGGCTGGCTGAAACTAGTTAAAAGCCTCCCAGTCAGTCAGGTGGGTGTGCATGTCAGGAGCTGTGGGAAGAAGTTGTGCGGTTAGAGAGGCTGAGTAGTACACACCATATCAGGCACAAGGAAGGAGGCCCTGAGGTAAGGGTGAAGTGAAGCTTAAGGAAGTGAGGGCTGCTGTGGGGGAAGTAGCCCAGGGAATTGTACATGTCATGTTTCTAAAAGGTCAGCTACCATAGCTGATACTATTAGGGTCCCTGGGCTGGAGCTCGGAGTAGAGGGTGGGCCCGGGCTCCCCCCCACATACACACCTTTGCCCCCTGTTTAATCACTGAGACTGGGAGAGAACAGAGACTGTGCAAGGAAGGAAACTTCTCCTCACCTCCCTCGCTGGCTTATGATGAAAATGGCTCAGTAGACTGTGACCCTTGTCTCTAGAGAAAGAAGGGTTTACTTGGAGGGGCACAGTGAGCCTCTGAGGCTAGTGAAATCTGCCAGGAAACATGGGACCCACGGAGGCAAGGACAGAGCTTTGTCACAGTATACACATAAGTATACACTTTTAAAAATAAATCAGTTTACCTTTAAAGTCTTCCCCGCTTGAATCTGTGCTTAATTGAATTATCCTTTTTCAGGGACTTGTAGGTCATATCCATTAAGACAGGTTCAATAACTTTCCCCACAATTTATATTAAAATAATTTATCTATAGTTTTCTTCTGACTCTCTTAAAATAATTGAAATATATTCTCTCCTATTCAAAGTTTATGAATTTCTCCTGATTCTAAAGAACCATTTAAAACATCAGTGAAAAGCTCATTTTCATTAAAATTTACAGAAGTACTGGCACTTGGGCCGTTACTTTCTTTAAGGGCATCTTATAAACAATTAGCATCTTATGAACAATTCTTATAAACAACTGTGTTATTTGTACATTACGTAATGTTGCTCCTTTACTACTGGTAAACTGAGTAATCTTCAACTTGGACCATGTGATGTCTCTGTAGAAAGGGTGGCAAAATAAGAATCATCCTGAAATTTCATCATCTCTAAATAGAAGCTTTTCACAGGCATTTCGAAATAGTCATTGGTTTATTTTATCTATTTAATCTTTATCTTCCTTATCTTTGTTAATCCCTTTATTGTTATGCAAAATATTCTACAATTTGTCATTTCTATTTATGCTCCTCTAATTGTTCTTTCTTCTTTCTGTTGTATTTTCTGTTTCTTCTGTATGTTCTTACCAGTTGCTTGATTTACAAAACAAAAACAAACCACCACACTCATGTCTCTGATATTCTTCTTTATTCTCCCTCCCTCTACAATGTAATTGTCCCTTTAATGCTCTGGTTTAACCAACTTCCTGCTAATTCAATTATAATCACACTTCTCCTTGGACATACATACAATTTGTTACACAAAATATGCTGCTGGAATGTTAAAATCCACATAACATTTCATTTTCAATTTTCTTCTTTGTCTGCCTTTCTTGATCCTCTTTCCCACATTTTCCCCAAAGGTCTCTTGTTGTCTTTTACTTCTTCTAGATGTGAATCAAGGAACTTACAAGGTGACTCGTTTTTTTAAGTTCTGCAAGCCAAATAATTTGAGCTTTTTCTACCCATTAAATCAAAACAAAACAAAATAGGAAATTAAATACAAAAGAATTGCACAGTTAAAATGGAAAATAAACTGTAAAACATGCAAAAGTAAAGGTTCTAAAAGGAGTGTAGTAGTTTCTATTCTTTTTTTCTGATTAAAGGTGTAGTTTCATTTAGTACTATTTTTGTTGTGAAATACATACTATAAAACCCAATGGATGTGAACCATGGGCAGGCTCTAAGGGGCCACAAGGACTCATCATTGTTTTTGCTGATACAGATTAACACGGCTACCACTCTGATTACTATCTACATCGTTTTAGATTTCCTTATTGATTTGTGGTTTCAACTGTATAACCTCAAAGTTGAATACATTCTTTTATTTTTTTTTGTATTTTACATAAATATTGGTTCATCTTCTATATCTTTGCACCATGTAATGAACCTTCATCTTAGTATCCAAATCTTTTGTACCATAGAGGTAAAAATAAAAACTCTACTGGCTTCATAGTCTTGTCAAAACAGACTGTTCATAAACCCATTCAGTGAATCATGTACTCCCTTTCGTTTTTCTCATATCACATGCTCCCTTTTTGCCTTTAGCCTATTGCAACCCTTTTTAATACTACAGAGTTACATCAGAGTCCTTCACAAATGCGCCTTCCTGTCTTGAGGGGTAAGGATGGGAATCTCGTTGGACCCGAAGAAAAATGGCCAGCTCCTGGGAGGAGAGATGAACAGGAAGAGCTCACACTCAGACATGGTAGAACTGTGCCCCAATTTGTGCTTCAGAGTGCACATAGGAGCATAGCTTGGATAGCTGGAGAGGACCTGATTGGCGTTCACAATACCCCTCAAATTAAAGTCTTTGCAGATGTCTGGGAGCCAATCTTGCCATTACTGATGTCCTGCTCTCCCTCTCTGTATTTGAGATATATTGACCTGTCTTTTCAGGATGCCAGGGGTCTGACCAATTGCCTGTTTTAGTATTAGGAAGGATTTTTTTCCTATTGAGCCAAATTGGCAGGGATCCAGAGGATTTTTTTACATATTGTGCAGCACCGTGTATGCACAATTTAGGGTAAAACTGTGAAAATAGGAATTTTACAGTTAGGAGGCAGCATAGGAACGTTTAATGGCCGGTGTCCAGTATGAATAAAGGCTAAAGGGCCAGCTCCCAGAGATAAATGAGACGTAGGATGTGGCTGGTAGACTGATTAACTATAAGGAGAAAGAGAAAACTTAAGTCTTGCAGTCTGAGGTCCGCTATGGTACACTCCACACCTCTCAGAGAGGATAAAGCAAGAAGTTCAGAAGTATGCTGAGTTCTAGGGGCCTGTCTGAAGAGGGCTCACCCCGAGTTATTGGTTACATGGTGTAAGTCCTGTATCCCTGCACAGGTCCCAATTAAATGCTAGTATGTGAGAGAGGGTGAGCAGATAAAATGGAGTGGCAGCACTAAATTAGAATCATAGACTATCAGGGTTGAAAGGGACCTCAGGAGGTCATCTAGTCCAACCCCCTGCTCAAAGCAGGACCAATCCCCAATTTTTGCCCCAGATCCCTAAATGGCCCCTCAAGGATTGAACTCACAACCTTGGGTTTAGCAGGCCAATGCTCAAACCACTGAGCTATCCAATAAAGTTGTGTCCTACTGCTTAACTCCATTCCTGTGTCTGTCTTTCATTCACCTGAGTATCCAGATAAACCTCTTAGTATTTGCCACTGGCTTCAGAGGCCAAATGCCATCTGAAATTGGTATTTCCTCAATCTTCCATCAGTCTCATCTATAACACCCTGTAACAGGGTAGCTGACCCCTTAAATAAAACTGAGCTCAGCTCTCCCGTTCCAGTTCAGGTGTACCCCAATTTGGTGTAATGAGGAAGCTGGGGCTGCCCATGAAATATAAAGAAGAATTCAGAAGCCTGAAAGGGGAGTTCAGAACCCAGAGTCCAGCATCCTGAGAGAGGGCTTAGAGTGAGAGTTTACGGCCCAGAGTTTAGAAAGGAAGAGAACCCAGACACCTGAGAGTAAAGAGAGCTCAGAGGAAGAGCAGAGCTCAGCTGAGAGGTTCAGGGATGGGGTACCCCAGAAGACAGGAGTAGTGAAAATTCCCTGTTTGAACAGTGGGAGCCAGATCAGACTGGTGAAAGCAGAAGGCAGACTCTAGGCAAGAGCTGGAACCATTCCTGTGAATGAAACAGGGCAGAGTAACACCCCAGCTAGATGAGCTGAACTGAAGCATGGTGAGAGACACCAGAGCCGTACCTGAGAGCTGAGCTGACACGTAGCGAGAGACACCAGAGCCATACTTGGTGTTGGACTGTTGAGACAAATGTACTATTTGGATTGTGCTGGGGGGATTCTGGTTTAGTGGGGCCTTTGGTAATAAATTAACCCTGCCAAAAGGGCAATGTATATGCTTGAAAGGCTGTTCTGAGTTTATGTGATGAATCAAAAGGGAAACTGAGGCAAGGGGCCACTTTTAGGGCTGCCCAGAAGCCACACGTTTACATGCCCCAATACAATTACGATTGAACTCACTAATATGCTCATCAACTTCTGCTATATCTCCTACAGATTCAAATACCAGCCATCTATCATCAACGAACCACTCCTAGTCATTTATCATTGTAAGCACGTCTGTCTCTTTCAGCTATTCATTCCTTCAGAGACCTAATTTCCAAACAATGCTCACAACCAAATTATCTCCTTTATCAGAAACCTTGACAACCATAAACATACCGCAGCCATCACTTACACAATTTTTTTTTCTCTATTCAGTAAATTGTTTGTGCTGCTCAGATGCCCAACTGATTCAGCTACTATAGTCATGACACACATTCAGAATAAAGTTTTTTTAAAGCACTTGATTCACTTAATATCTTACTCTCTGCTGGACTTTCAAAACTTCAGTTAGCATTTAAAAAAAATCTTGTTTTCTTGTATCGAAGAGCAATCAGGATGTGAACAGAATTATAGTGTTAGTCTAGAACAAAATTCAGTTATATAACATTTTGATAAGAATACTTTCTTGCTATTACTTTGGACAGTAACTTGATGAGAAAGTTAAAATTTGTAACTGTACATGTTAGATACACCAGCTGGGAATGCTTTGGGCCAGTTGCTTTCATCGCTGTCAGGTAGAAACATCAATTGACTTGTACCCAAAGTTTCATCCTAATAATATTTTTTCCCTATGTGAGGATTTTCATCCAAAGATGTCTTAAATTATTGATATTGCAGTAGCACCTAGAAGCCACCAATCAAGGATCAGGGTCTCATTGTGCTAGGCACTCGTATACACACACACACTAGAATGGTCCTTGTGCCCCCAAAGAGTTTAACAAAGATGCCAGTGTTTTAGAAAGGTAAATATTATTACACCCATTTTACATATTAGGAAAATAAGGATTATACACATTAAGATGTTTGTTCAGGCTCACAAAGCAAGCATGTAGCAGAAATGAGTATAAAACTCAAGCGTCCCAACTCCTAGTTCCATCTATTGCTACACCACGAAGCCTCTTTTAGTGTGGTGTCCCATCCTGTCTCTATCAAATTCCTCAGATGAAGCTTGCATATTGTTCAAAATCAGAAAGGAATGAGTGCAATAAAAATAAACATATCCAAAATACTATTAATATCAGGAAGGTCAGACTTTGACTCCCTCAGGGAACAGATGGCCAGGATCCCCTGGGGGACTAACATGAAAGGGAAGGGAGTCCAGGAGAGCTGGCTGTATTTCAAGGAATCCCTGTTGAGGTTACAGGGACAAACCATCCCGATGAGTCGAAAGAATAGTAAATATGGCAGGCGACCAGCTTGGCTTAATGGTGAAATCCTAGCGGATCTTAAACATAAAAAAGAAGCTTACAAGAAGTGGAAGCTTGGACATATGACCAGGGAAGAGTATAAAAATATTGCTCGGGCATGTAGGAAAGATATCAGGAGGGCCAAATCGCACCTGGAGCTGCAGCTAGCAAGAGATGTCAAGAGTAACAAGAAGGGTTTCTTCAGGTATGTTGGCAACAAGAAGAAAGCCAAGGAAAGTGTGGGCCCCTTACTGAATGAGGGAGGCAAGCTAGTGACAGAGGATGTGGAAAAAGCTAATGTACTCAATGCTTTTTTTGCCTCTGTTTTCACTAACAAGGTCAGCTCCCAGACTGCTGTGCTGGGCAACACAAAATGGGGAAGAGATGGCCAGCCCTCTGTAGAGATAGAGGTGGTTAGGGACTATTTAGAAAAGCTGGACGTGCACAAGTCCATGGGGCCGGACGAATTGCATCCGAGAGTGCTGAAGGAATTGGCGGCTGTGATTGCAGAGCCCTTGGCCATTATCTTTGAAAACTCGTGGCGAACGGGGGAAGTCCCGGATGACTGGAAAAAGGCTAATGTAGTGCCCATCTTTAAAAAAGGGAAGAAGGAGGATCCTGGGAACTACAGGCCGGTCAGCCTCACCTCAGTCCCTGGAAAAATCATGGAGCAGGTCCTCAAAGAATCAATCCTGAAGCACTTAGAGGAGAGGAAAGTGATCAGGAACAGTCAGCATGGATTCACCAAGGGAAGGTCATGCCTGACTAATCTAATCGCCTTTTATGATGAGATTACTGGTTCTGTGGATGAAGGGAAAGCAGTGGATGTATTGTTTCTTGACTTTAGCAAAGCTTTTGACACGGTCTCCCACAGCATTCTTGTCAGCAAGTTAAGGAAGTATGGGCTGGATGAATGCACTATAAGGTGGGTAGAAAGCTGGCTAGATTGTCGGGCTCAACGGGTAGTGATCAATGGCTCCATGTCTAGTTGGCAGCCGGTGTCAAGTGGAGTGCCCCAGGGGTCGGTCCTGGGGCCCGTTTTGTTCAATATCTTCATAAATGATCTGGAGGATGGTGTGGATTGCACTCTCAGCAAATTTGCGGATGATACTAAACTGGGAGGAGTGGTAGATACGCTGGAGGGGAGGGATAGGATACAGAAGGACCTAGACAAATTGGAAGATTGGGCCAAAAGAAATCTAATGAGGTTCAATAAGGATAAATGCAGGGTCCTGCACTTAGGATGGAAGAATCCAATGCACCGCTACAGACTAGGGACCGAATGGCTCGGCAGCAGTTCTGCGGAAAAGGACCTAGGGGTGACAGTGGACGAGAAGCTGGATATGAGTCAGCAGTGTGCCCTTGTTGCCAAGAAGGCCAATGGCATTTTGGGTTGTATAAGTAGGGGCATAGCGAGCAGATCGAGGGACGTGATCGTTCCCCTCTATTCGACACTGGTGAGGCCTCATCTGGAGTACTGTGTCCAGTTTTGGGCCCCACACTACAGGAAGGATGTGGATAAATTGGAAAGAGTACAACGAAGGGCAACGAAAATGATTAGGGGTCTAGAGCACATGACTTATGAGGAGAGGCTGAGGGAGCTGGGATTGTTTAGTCTGCAGAAGAGAAGAATGAGGGGGGATTTGATAGCTGCTTTCAACTACCTGAAAGGGGGTTTCAAAGAGGATGGCTCTAGACTGTTCTCAATGGTAGCAGATGACAGAACGAGGAGTAATGGTCTCAAGTTGCAATGGGGGAGGTTTAGATTGGATATTAGGAAAAACTTTTTCACTAAGAGGGTGGTGAAACACTGGAATGCGTTACCTAGGGAGGTGGTAGAATCTCCTTCCTTAGAGGTTTTTAAGGTCAGGCTTGACAAAGCCCTAGCTGGGATGATTTAACTGGGACTTGGTCCTGCTTTGAGCAGGGGGTTGGACTAGATGACCTTCTGGGGTCCCTTCCAACCCTGATATTCTATGATTCTATGATTCTAAGGGTCATTATAATGATGATTTCTGAAATATTTGGTCTATCAATCTGAAATGCTTGGTATCTATGTAGCAACATTTCATACAGGGAGAATAAGTTAGGAAATTACTCAAAGACAATGACTCTGCATCTTGTGGGAAAAAGATGCATCATCTGATATGTCAGTCCAGGGTTGTCTTAACCATTAATGGAAGGAGAACTAAACTGCAGATTTTCAAGACTCTCTCACATTCCAAGCCATAACCTTGAGAGAGGATAATAGGTAGCCTAGTTGGTGAGGCCCTTTTTGGATTATGCAGTCATTTGGGGATTAGAAGCAGAAAATTGTCACTTTCATTTTAGTCACTCTCTGTTAGTCAGTCTACCCACATTTAAATAATACCACATTCACTTTTCCTAGATTCTTTTTATATATGAATTTTATTTTAGGAGATCGTCAAGAGCACCCAGAGCATTTAATTGGTGCTTTTTTTTAATTAATTATCGGGTGGGTAGCCATGTTAGTGTGTATCCAGAAAAACAACAAGGAGTCTGCTGACACCTTAAAAACTAACCGATTTATTTGAGCATAAGCTTTCATGGGTAAAAACCTCACTTCTTCAGATGCATGGAGTGAAAGTTACAAGTGCAGACAAATATACTGACACATGAAGAGAAGGGAGTTACCTCACAAGTGGAGAACCAGTGTTGACAGGGCCAATTCGATCAGGGTGGATGTAGTCCACTCCCAACAATAGATGAGGAGGTGTCAATTCCAGGAGAGGCAAAGCTGCTTCTGTAATGAGCCAGCCACTCCCAGTCCCTATTCAAGCCCAAATTAATGGTGTTAAATCTGAAAACGAATTTTAGTTCTGCTGTTTCTCTTTGAAGTCTGTTTCTGAAGTTTTTTTGTTCTAGTATAGCTACTTTCAAATCTGTTATAGAATGTCCAGGAAGACTGAAGTGTTCTCCCACTGGCTTTTGTGTGTTACCATTCCTGATGTCCGATTTGTGTCCATTATTCTTTTACGTAGGGACTGTCCGGTTTGGCCAATGTACATGGCAGAGGGGCATTGCTGGCACATGATGGCATATATAACATTAGTAGACAAAAATCAGTAAAATAGGGGTTGATGGTACTTTGAGCTAATCACAGAATCATAGAATATCAGGGTTAGATTGGACCTCAGCAGGTCATCTAGTCCAACCCCCTGCTCAAAGCAGGACCAATCGCCAACTAAATCATGGAGTTGCCTTTTACTTTTCACCATCAGTGTTCAAATTCTAACTTACGTTTTAAATGAAAATAAGATGAATTCTTATTTTGTTGCATGAAGCATACATGGTCATTACACAAAATACAATCTGAAGTAGTTTAGTAAGATTGGGTTTTTTTCCTCAAGAAAGGCCCACAAATGAACAGGGGTGTGGGACTATGGTGCAATGGTAGAGCTGTGTAGAAAAGCTTCAAGAATGCTTCTTTTATTATAGTCTGACTACATACAGTGTTACTAGCCCTTCACATTCATTAACATACATGCTTTACTTACATAAGTTGTTTTAGAAAGACCGTCTATCCTATAATTAAGAAACAGCAAGGCTGTTCATGTTGCTCTAATATTTAGCATGTAATCATTACAATTAGATCAATGAAACAGTGCTGTCTTACAGTATCTGCAAAAATACTGTATCCCTGTTTTTTTTCCTTGCCCACAAAATTTATGTTCAATATCCTCATTATTGTTCATAAAATAAGAACTATGAAATACCAGAGTTAAACAAAAATTGAAAGACTATTCTAACACAGTTATCATGGTACCCCTGTGGAAGACTTTTGACAGTCCAGAGTAATATATAATTAAGGATTTTTTTAAATGAGAGGGAAAAGGGGCCTGATTCTCACAGACAGCTGCAGCGGCACAGGAGCCAGCAAACAGAGCTGTAAACAGGGGAGTTTGAAAGGGGAGTTTGTATTGTGGTGCTTGTTTGGGGTTTGTTTTTGCTGTGGGGGGGTGGTCTTTTTGGTGTGACTTGTGTTCCCCAGATTAACAGGACGTAGGTGGGAAGGCTGTGACGGATATGGAGGCAGCTGTGGGAGTGACTCCTGTAGTGGAAGACACAATGAGGATGACTGGATGTGGAAGCTGTGGTATGTACATGATCCTGGAGGGGGGACCTGGTAAGAGGTTTTTCTGCATGAAATGCCGTCTGATAGAGCTGATGGAGGAAAAGATCCGAGGTTTGGAGATGCAGGTGGAAAGTCTGGTTGAGTTTAGGAAGGGGTTTGAGCAGATGATGGAGCAAAGACATGAGGTATCTGAAGGGAAAAGCTCAGACTCACAGATGGAAGCAGGGCTGGGGAATTTTGAGGGGAGACTGGGTGAGGAAAGTGGTCAGTGGAAGCATGTGACTAAAAGAACCAGGCAGAGGAAAAGACGGGCTAGTGAAGAAGAAATAGAGCTTAGGAACAGGTTTGCAGAGTTGGAAAATGAAGAAGGGGCTCAGCAGGTAGTTGCTGAAGGTGGAAGGGCAAGGAAGAAGACAAGAGAGGCTAGTCCTATAGGAAAAGGGGAAGAGTCAAGGGAGACTACACCAAATATGAGCCCCAGGGGGATACAGGATGGGTTGAAGAGGATTATAAGGGAAAATACGAATGGAAAGAACTTGCAGCCAGAGGGAACAGGGGAGAGACTGGAGAATAGCACTGTCACCAGGAAAAGGCAGGTCTATGTGATAGGGGACTCTTTATTGAGAAGAATAGACAGGCCTGTAACCAGAGCAGATCCAGAGAATAGAAGGGTGTGCTGTCTTACGCGTGCTAAGATTTGGGATGTAGACCTGAGGTTGAAAAGGATCCTAAAGGGAGCGGGAAAGAATACCCTAATTATCCTTCATGTGGGAACAAATGATACAGCTAGATTCTCGCTGGAAAGTATTAAGGGAGACTATGCTAGGCTGGGGAAGACGCTTAAAGAAATTGAGACTCAGGTGATCTTTAGTGGGATCCTTCCTGTTCCTAGAGAAGGGCAACAAAGGTCTGACAAGATTATGACTGTCAACAGATGGCTTAGGCAGTGGTGCTATAAGGAGGGCTTTGGGATGTATGGCCACTGGGAGGCATTCATGAACAGAGGGCAGTTCTCTCGGGATGGACTTCATCTGAGTAGGGAAGGAAATAGACTTCTAGGATCGAGGCTGGCACAACTGATAAAGAGAGCTTTAAACTAGGAATTTGGGGGAGATGGTTGGAAGATGTCCAGGTAAACTCCACGCCAGATTTTAGCATTGAGAGGGAAGAAGATGAAGTAAGAAAGGAAACAGCCGTGGGTAGGAGAATGTATATAAGGAGCGAGGGCTGTATGGATACTAGTCTAATAGGTTATACTGGCTGTAGAATGACTGTGCCTAATAGGGTACAAAATGTGAGCGAGGCCAAACAGCAAAAATTAAGATGTTTGTACACCAATGCGAGAAGCCTAGGTAACAAAATGGAGGAACTAGAGCTACTGGTGCAGGAAGTGAAACCAGATATTATAGGGATAACAGAAATATGGTGGAATAGTAGTCATGACTGGAGTACGGGTATTGAAGGGTATGTGCTGTTTAGGAAAGACAGAAATAAAGGCAAAGGTGGTGGAGCAGCATGGTATATCAATAATGAGGTAGACTGTAAAGAAATAAGAATTGATGGAACAGATAAGACAGAGTCTGTCTGGGTAAAAATCACATTGGGGAAGAAAGCTACTAGAGCGTGCCCTGGAATAAAAAAATAAGAAATAAGAAGTGATGCAATGGATAAGACAGAGTCCGTCTGGGCAAAAATTACATTGGGGAAGATAACTAGTAGAGCCTCTCCTACGATAGTGCTTGGGGTGTGCTATAGACCTCTGGGATCTAATTTGGATATGGATAGAGCCCTTTTTAATGTTTTTAATAAAGTAAATACTAATGGAAACTGTATGATCATGGGAGCCTTTAACTTCCCAGATATAGACTAGAGGATCAGTGCTAGTAATAATAATAGGGCTCAGATTTTTCTAGATGAGATAGCTGATGGATTCCTTCATCAAGTAGTTGCTGAACCGACTAGAGGGGATGCCATTTTAGATTTAATTTTGGTGAGTAGCGAGGACCTCATAAAAGAAATGGTTGTAGGGGATAATCTTGGCTCAAGTGATCATGAGCCAATTCAGTTCAAATTGAACGGAAGGATTAACAAAAATAAATCTGCAACTAGAGTTTTTGATTTCAAAAGGGCTGACTTTCAAAAATTAAGGAAATTAGTTAGGGAAGTGGATTGGACTGAAGAACTTATGGATCTAAAGGTAGAGGAGGCCAGGGGTTACTTTAAATCAAAGCTGTAGAAGCTATCGGAAGCCTGTATCCCAAGAAAGGGGAAAAAATTCATAGGCAGGAGTTGTAAACCAAGCTGGATGAGCAAGCATCTTAGAGAGGTGATTAAGAAGAAGCAGAAAGCATACAGGGAGTGGAAGATGGGAGGGAGCAGCAAGGAAAGCTACCTTATTGAGGTCAGAACATGTATGGATAAAGTGAGACAGGCTAAAAGTCGAGGCGAGTTGGACCTTGCAAAGGGAATTAAAACTAATAGTAAAAGGTTCTATAGCCATATAAATAAGAAGAAAACAAAGAAAGAAGAAGCGGGGCTGCTAAACACTGAGGATGGAGTGGAGGTTAAAGATAATCTAGGCATAGCCCAATATCTAAACAAATACTTTGCCTCAGTCTTTAATAAGGCTAAAGAGGATCTTAGGGATAATGGTAGCATGACAAATCGGAATGAGGATATGGAGGTAGATATTACCATATCTGAGGTAGAAGTGAAACTCAAACAGCTTAATGGGACTAAATCGGGGGGCCCAGATAATCTTCATCCAAGAATATTAAAGGAATTGGCACCTGAAAATGCAAGCCCATTAGCAAGATTTTTTAATGAATCTGTAAACTCAGGAGTTGTACCGAATGATTGGAGAATTGCTAATATAGTTCCTATTTTTAAGAAAGGGAAAAAAAAGTGATCCGGGTAACTACAGGCCAGTTAGTTTGACATCTGTAGTATGCAAGGTCCTGGAAAAAATTTTGAAGGAGAAATTAGTTAAAGACATTGAAGTCAATAGTAAATGGGACAAAATACAACATGGTTTTACAAAAGGTAGATCGTGCCAAACCAACCTGATCTCCTTTTTTGAAAAAGTAACAGATTTTTTAGATAAAGGAAACGCAGTGGATCTAATTTACCTAGATTTCAGTAAGGCGTTTGATACCTTGCCACATGGGGAATTATTAGTTAAATTGGAGAAGATGGGGATCAATATGAACATCAAAAGGTGGATAAGGAATTGGTTAAAGGGGAGACTGCAACGGGTCCTACTGAAAGGCGAACTGTCAGGTTGGAGGGAGGTTACCAGTGGAGTTCGTCAGGGATTGGTTTTGGGACCAATCTTATTTAATCTTTTTATTACTGACCTTGGCACAAAAAGTGGGAGTGTGCTAACAAAGTGAAATTTAATAAAAATTTAATAAAAGCCAATTTAATAAAATGAAATTTAATAGTGAGAAGTGTAAGGTTATGCATTTAGGGATTAATAACAAGAATTTTAGTTATAAGTTGGGGATGCATCAGTTAGAAGTAATGGAAGAGGAGAAGGACCTTGGAGTATTGGTTGATCATAGGATGACTATGAGCTGCCAATGTGATATGGCTGTGAAAAAAGCTAATGCGGTTTTGGGATGCATCAGGAGAGGCATTTCCAGTAGGGATAAGGAGGTTTTAGTACCGTTATATAAGGCACTGGTGAGACCTCACCTAGAATACTGTGTGCAGTTCTGGTCTCCCATGTTTAAAAAGGATGAATTCAAACTGGAGCAGGTACAGAGAAGGGCTACTAGGATGATCCGAGGAATGGAAAACTTGTCTTATGAAAGGAGACTCAAGGAGCTTGGCTTGTTTAGCCTAACTAAAAGAAGGTTGAGGGGAGATATGATAGCTCTTTATAAATTTATCAGAGGGATAAATACAGGAGAGGGAGAGGAATTATTTAAGCTCAGCACCAATGTTGACACAAGAACAAATGGGTATAAACTGGCCACCAGGAAGTTTAGACTTGAAATTAGACGAAGGTTTCTAACCATCAGAGGTGTGAAGTTTTGGAATAGCCTTCCAAGGGAAGCAGTGGGGGCAAAAGATCTATTTGGCTTTAAGATTCTACTCGATAAGTTTATGGAGGAGATGGTATGATGGGATAATGTGATTTTGGTAATTAATTGATCTTTAAATATTCAGGGTAAATAGGCCAAATCCCCTGAGATTGGGTATTAGATGGATGGGATCTGAGTTACCCGGGAAAGAATTTTCTGTAGTATCTGGCTGGTGAATCTTGCCCATATGCTCAGGGTTTAGCTGATTGCCATATTTGGGGTCAGGAAGGAATTTTCCTCCAGGGCAGATTGGAGAGGCCCTGGAGGTTTTTTGCCTTCCTCTGTAGCATGGGGCATGTTTGACTTGAGGGAGGATTCTCTGCTCCTTGAAGTCTTTAAACCACGATTTGAGGACTTCAATAGCTCAGAAATAGGTGAGGTTTTTCGTAGGACTGGGTGGGTGAGATTCTGTGGCCTGCGTTGTGCAGGAGGTCGGATTAGATGATCAGAATGGTCCCTTCTGACCTTAGTATCTATGAATCTATAAGTGCCCGGCACCTTGAGTCGTCATTTTACCTACCTGTACAAACTGAGTACAAAGAAGATGTAAAATACTATAATATCCAAATTTTCCATTCACTTTTAGCAGTAGCAACATTTTATACTCACTTTGCAAAGATGCAGATGACCACCCAGGGTGAAAAGCAGTAGAGAACCAGGCCCCAAAATAGTATGAAGAAATTAAATTATTTACAGAGCTGAGTCACCCTCAAATAAGTGACTTACTTAACATGTGATATCTGAAAGTTATTAAAGACAGATAGGTAAATGAATGCATAGAATGGCATTTATATGAACACTGTTAAACCAAATATCCTAACCCCAATTGTCCAAAATGCTATTTTATTTAATTTCAGGTATATCTTAACCATTCAAGTAATAGTAGGTACTTGCAGTTACCTTTATTGTAAAATTGTTATTTTTTGTTATCCTAATTTTTGTGAAATATTACTACATAACAGCTGTTATTCTCTTAGCAAGTTTTTCCTTAAACATCAGAGATAGATTATAGCCATTTATCTCTCTCGGTATTTGTCATAAATATAAAGGGAAGGGTAAACACCTTTAAAATCCCTCCTGGCCAGAGGAAAAACCCTTTCACCTGTAAAGGGTTAAGAAGCTAGGATAACCTCGCTGGCCACAATGAACACAATGACCAATGATGAGACAAGAAACTTTCAAAGCTGGAGGGAGGGAGAAACAAAGGGTCTGTCTGTGTGATGCTTTTGCCGGGAACAGAACAGGAATGGAGTCTTAGAATTTAGTAAGTAATCTAGCTAGATATGCGTTAGATTATGATTTCTTTAAAAGGCTGAGAAAATAAGCTGTGCTGAATGGAATGAATATTCCTGTTTTTGTGTCTTTTTGTAACTTAAGGTTTTGCCTAGAGGGATTTGCCTAGATGTTTTGAATCTAATTACCCTGTAAGGTACTTACCATCCTGATTTTACAGAGGTGATTCTTTTTACTTTTTTCTTCTATTAAAATTCTTCTTTTAAAAAACTGAATGCTTTTTCATTGTTCTTAAGATCTAAGGGTTTGGGTCTGTGGTCACCTACGCAAATTAGTGAGGATTTTTACCAAATCTTCCCCAGGAAGGGGGGGGTACAAGGTTTTGGTGAGGATTTTGGGGGAAAGACTTTACCAAACGGCTCTTTCCTAATAAAAAACCTGGTTAGACATTTGATGGTGGCAGCGAAAGACCAAGGGCAAAAGGTAAAATAGTTTGTACCTTGGGGAAGTTTTAACCTAAGTTGGTAAAAGTAAGCTTAGGAGGTTTTCATGCAGGTCCCCACATCTGTACCCTAGAGTTCAGAGTGGGGAAGGAGCCTTGACAGTATTTAATAAAGTAAGAGAACACATTAACTGTTCTTTTGGAAAAGAAAACAAATTCAATTTATAGTGAATAAGGGCTAAATAGCTAACTAATTTATTTGTTAGAGCTAATGTATATTTTAATAAAAAGAACATGAAATAAACCAATCATTTCAATTGTTCATTAGCAATTTTAAAAAAAATCTACAGTTTATATGATCATTCATCAAAGCTCCATTTACTCAAAACTGCAGTCCTTTTTCTCACATTAAAAGTGGATTCCAGTGTATAGTTTAATGCCCACATAGGGATACTAAATTAAATATAAATGCATCCATAAATTAGCTGCTCCAAATGGCTTTTGGGATTATTTATGTTCATTTCACCAGAATTCAAGATAGCTGAAGGTAAAATGTCTGTGTATATTTGTATTATAAACTGTGTTTTGCTGTTTTAGAAAAAGTATCAGTTTTGTGTGACACCCTTCTTTTGAAAAGGTCCTTTTATTGCAACTTAGTTTGAGATTCTGAAGCAAGAAGTAAAATAGCACATTTTATGTGATTTATATATGCCATTTTATTGTTCAATTTTATGCAGATAATATTCAAGATTTATTAATATTCCAGACCTTCCCTTCCCTCACCATTTAGATTTTTAATATTTGGAGTATTCAGTACTAATGGCTACATATAACACTTCCAAATCAACATTTGCTGCAGATTCCAATTCATTTTTTGATGCCGCCATGCCCAGCTGAGGAGAGAACGCTGCATGAACTAGCTGAATATGGGGAGGAGAAAGAGAAGGAAACACGATAGCCACACTGATAAACTCAGGCAAGGCCACTGTTAACAGAGCTGATTTTGGTTCTCATGAAGGTGACTTAACTTTTGTTAAAAAAGGCCTCCTGCCCTTTTTTGCAAAGATAGCCTTAAATACCCAAACTAGTGCAAATCAATTGCAACAACTGGAACAAGCAGCTGGATTCCACTTGTGCAGCTGGAGGGGACCATGACTCCATCCCACACAGACACTTATGTATGCACTAGCAGCTGCAAGGTAATTTGTAAAGTCATGTCTGTAAGAAAGCCAAAAATGGAGTTTCTTCTTTCCGTGCAGTGCACTGTAGTGAGCCATGTTGCTGTTTGTACATGGTCCCCAAAGCCTGTGCGCAGAGCTGCCCCCTGGCTGGAGGCACAACCAGCTCTGTCACCCACATAGCTGTTACTCCCTCCTCCTCTGATCAACTGTTGCATTCCAGCCACCACCAAACCTTTGGCCTCTAACATCCCATCCGGCTCTCACAGGGCCCAGTCATTGAACCTGGTGTAATTCTCACTCATACTCATAGGTAGTTCCATCACCTCACACTGACTCACACACATTCTAGGCTTCAGAGTCACTCATGGACAAGTGACAATCATAGGTGCTGACTTCTGGTTGTGCCGGTGGGTGCCCTCCCGAGGCCCCACCCTTGCTCCGCCCCCTCCCTCAGCCCTATCCCCACTCTGCCCTTTCCCCCGCCTGCCCACTGCTTGCTCCTCTCCACCCCCTCCTCCGAGCACCTCTGCCACTTTTGGAGGGAGGCTATTCACATTAGAGAAAGAAGGTGGGTGAGGTAATATCTTTTATTGGACCAGCTTCTGTTGGTGAGAGAGACAAGCTTTTGAGCTTTCATGGACCTCTTCTTCAGGAAAAAGAACTCTGAAAGTTCCAAAGCTTGTCTCTCTCACCAACAAAAGTTGCTCCAATAAAAGATATTACCTCACTCACCTTGTCTCTCTAATTTCCTGGGAACAACAGGGCTACAACAACACAGCATACAAAAATGCAGGATTCACATGAACAGCACAGAGTGGCCATCACACTAGGGCACTATTTTCAAGATTCATCTTAGCATAATGTCATCATTACACCAAGGAAGTAGCACTACCAGCACAATGAGATAAATATAGCCAAGTGTGCATGCCAAAAATTTACCGTACAAGCACACTGGGATCCACACAGCAGGATAGTAGTGTCAGTTTAGCTCTCAGTTTAGTGGGGATACACTCAGGGACTGAGTCCAAGGGTTCAGCTAAACACAAGGGCACCTGCAAATAGCTGTACTAACAGCAGGATCTACACTGGCCCAATAGGAAGAGTTGCATGTCAGGGCACTAATTCCCAATCCCAGTGCAAGGCAATATGGGATCCAGGCACCAGGTCTTTAGTACCAGAATTTGTACTCCCAGGAGAGTGGGATGGAATTATAGAAGTTACAGGGGAAAAAGCCCTCTGTGATCATCCTGGCTCTGTCCATCTCCCTGCCAATGCAGGGCTGATCCTTACTGCAAGTTTTGTCCAGTCTCCTTTTACAAGTCCCAAGCCTTGAGGTTTCTAGCTGTGACACTCTATATCAGGGGTTCTCAAATTGGGGGTCGGGACCCCTCGAGGGTCATGAGGTTATTACATGGGGGGTTGCGATCTGTCAACCTCTACCCCAAGCCCCACTTTGCCTCCAGGATTTATAATGCTATTAAATATATAAAAAGTGTTTTTAATTTATAGGGGGGAGTGTCGCACTCAGAGGCTTGCTATGTGAAAAGGGTCACCAGTAAAAAAGTTTGAGAGCCACTGCTCTATACCTCAGGGGAGTGGCGTGCTGTGCTCGTTAAGCCCCATATTCATTATTTGTATATATTCTTTATATTCATATAAAGCATGCCATGTAATGTATCATATGAAAGGTTATGATTTGCTGAAACCCACTGTTCTGTTAAAATATGTACATCAATAAAGTGTATGAAATTATGAGATTGTGCTGTGTGGTGTTAATGAAATATACTGCAAATTTGGGAGTGGCCCAGAAGGCAACTCCCCAGAAACAACAAGGCACTTAACCAAATGGCTGGGTGGATGTTACACAACCATCACCAGCCATTGTGCAGCAAGTGAATGACAATTAGCAATTCAATGACCATCACCAGAGAATTACTCAACCCTGGGACTCAGCAATGCCCCCCTCCCCCGAACATGGTGCTTGGACTTGCGTTTGCCAGAGCACATGGACTAAACAGGAGATAGTTCCAGTCCAGGTTGTACCCCAGGGGTCACACACTAGCCCTTCCCTTGGGAAACTATTCCATCCACACCCCAAGGCAGAGATAGGAAGGTTTCCCCTGATAGCTTGAGTTTCCCTCTCCCCTGCCCCATCCCTTCACCTTTCCCCACTTCTTCTTCCTTTCCGCCCCCCTACTCCCATAAGAGGCAGTCACCCAGATGCCAGGGAGGGGGACCAAGTGCACTGCATGGACATGGCCACTGTCCCCGAGAGGCAAGCGTCTCTGCCTGGGCAGGGAGGGCAAGCAGGGGGCACCGCACCCTGCAGCAGCCCAGGAGACTTCCCCCCCCCCCGTGCCCATCCCGGTCCAGCTGCCCAGCGGGGGCTGGTACTCTCAGTCTCTCTGTGCTGCAGTTGGCTAAGAGGTTGAAGGGAGGCTGGGAGCTGCTCAGTTGCAGAGCCACAGAAAGAAGCCTGCTGCCCACAAGAAGCAGGTATGAGAAGGAGGCAGGGCAGTGGCGGTGGGGTCACTCAGCCCCTGCCCCAGGAGCAGAGTCCCCGTCACTGATTGGCTGGTGACCAAAAAACAACTAAACAGCCCTGCTGGGAAGAGCTGTTTTGGCCACACTGATCAGTGCAGCAGCTTAGAGCTGGAAACAGCTGATCGGCGGGGGCTCCCGGCTCTGCAAAACATTGCTGATTGGCCCCCTGACAGTCCGGCTGAACAGCTGATGTGGCCCGCGGGGCCCCTTAAACAGTTGACTGATGCCCCGGAGCACCCATGGAGTCGGCGCCTATGGTGACAATACTAGATTGTGTTGATTTATGCACGTAGTAAATGGGGATCTGGATGTTTGGGGTTATTGTGGGCACTGATTGTGTTATGTGGGTAGTTCTGAAGAACTGTGGCAGTTGAGACAAGATATCCACCATCTGTGCAACCTCCCACATACAACCAATTAAATTGTTGCATACAGATTACCTGTAAAGGAAGGGTAGTGATTGGCTGAGTTACCTCTGTTATCACAATGATCTAGGACTCTTGGCTATGGCATACATACACACCTTGAAGTAGCTAAACGCACCAGTGTAATTCAAAATAAAAAATGAATGAGAACTTAAAAATTGGATGGTAACAGACAGCAAATACCTGTGATGATCGAATCAGGTGATATTCTGAACAAAAGGAGAACTTAACTCTGCTTGTAGCAGTCTCAATCACTTCACAATGACTCAACAAGAAAAGGAGTACTTGTGGCACCTTAGAGACTAACAAATTTATTAGAGCATAAGCTTTCGTGAGCTACAGCTCACGGAAATGCATCCGATGAAGTGAGCTGTAGCTCACGAAAGCTTATGCTCTAATAAATTTGTTAGTCTCTAAGATGCCACAAGTACTCCTTTTCTTTTTGCGAATACAGACTAACACGGCTGCTACTCTGAAACCTGTCAATGACTCAACAGACATTCTAGGCTTCAGAGTGACAATCCTGGAATTTTCTTATAAGGACAAAAATGTGATCAAAGCTGAGGATCACCTCTTTCCCCGCTGATGCCCACCTGCCCAGCTGCAGTCCAGAGTTTAAAGATCTAAATATGGGAGGAGAATTTGGAGCAATATCCCTCTGTCTTTCCATACTTCCCCCTCTTGGGGAGACCTGATTGTCTACCCCTACCTGAGCTAGGAGAAACCAGCATCCAGACAGACTAATGCACTTCCGGAATCAAATCGGACCCTCATTGCCCGAACAATCCACGCAGTTCATGCACAAAACTGATTCACTCCCCACTTTGCCAACCACTCCACAGCCAGAGGACACAGGAGAAACTATCTGCCACAACAGCTGCCAGCAGAGACTGCAGAACATCAG
Source organism: Dermochelys coriacea (assembly GCF_009764565.3). Taxonomy (NCBI): domain Eukaryota; kingdom Metazoa; phylum Chordata; order Testudines; family Dermochelyidae; genus Dermochelys; species Dermochelys coriacea. The sequence goes on from NC_050068.2 coordinate 150,776,287, forward strand.
TCTTCCACCATCACTACTGTTGTGAAGAACAGCTGTGTGATAAAGAGCCTACTAGAGAAGTTCCATTAAGTGATGGGGAAGCTGAGGGTAGTGCGGCTTGAATGAGTTAGGAAGGATTAATGGATGGGGAAGAATACAAAGAAGAGTATTGAGCAGATGGATTTTTGGGTGCAATGGTTGAAGAACATGAAATTGATAGGGTTTGGGATTTCAGGGGTTGGACAAAGGGCATGGAATTTATACCCAAGCAATGTCACATACTTTCTGCTAAAACAACTTGTTTAAGGGAGTCCCTTGTTAAACTTCTGATTGCACATAATTGGATTACCATGACACATCTGTTAGGGTACCCAACAGCAGTGCCATTCTTTCTTTGGTACTGGAGGGCCCTTTGTGACAAAACAGACAGACAGGAAGAAGGGGCTGTATAGCTTGGATGGCCTCCACCTCAGTAGAAGGGGAACCCATTTCCTTGGGGTCAGGCTGAATAGAGTAGCCAGGAGAGGGTTAAATTAATAGTGAAAGGGGAGGGTAAAAAGAAGAAAGAGATGAGCACTCAACACAAAATCAAGATGTTGAGAACACAATTAATGAAGAAACCAAAGGACATGAAAAGAAAAAATTCCTTAATTGCCATTACACTAATGCTAGGAGCCTGGGTAATATACAAGGGGAACTGGAATTGCTAATTTATGAGCATAAATTAAATCTAGCTAATATTATTGAAGTCTGGTGGGATGATTTGCATGATTGAAATATTAAAAATTAATGGTTATAAACTATTTAGGAAGGATCAAGTGGGCAAAAGGGGAGGAGGAGTGGCACTCTATGTAAAAAAAAATGGCATTACCTGTTCCCAAGTCACTGATAACTCAAAAGAATATGATCTTGAGTGTTTATGGATAAATGTTGTAACAGATAAAGCTTAAGATGGTACTAGCTGGTGTCTGCTACAGAACAACAATCACACTAGGGAACAGGATGACTGCCTCCTTACACACCTATCTACATAAAATTTAGGGAAAAACCTGTGAGATCATGGGGGGCTTCAATCTGAGTGACACATATTGGCTACCAGTAAAAGAGACTTGAAATTTCTAAACATTATAGATGACAATTTCCTAATTCAAAAAGTGTTGCATTCAACACAGGGGAATTCTATATTAGACCTTGTCTTAATAAATAAAGAGGAACTGATTACAGAACAAATGTGAATGATAACTGGGAATCATTTAAGTACACCTTATTTGAAAGCCCAAAAAGCCATGATCCCACCATTGAGGAAGAAGGCTATGCTGGTTAAAAAAAACAACCTGGTTTAGAGGGGAACTGAAGGTAGTTGTAAAAAACAAAATACAAGAAATGGAAGAAAGGGGAAGTTGACAGTAATGAGTTAAGTACTGTAGAAAATTGATAAGGGAAGTCAAGGAACATACGGCACACTCTATGGCCAGCAGAGTTATGGACAATAAGTAGTTTAAATATATATATATATTAGAAACAAAAAGAATCCTTACAATGGTATTGATCCACTACGAGATGGAAATTATGAAATTATCAATAACTATTCAGATAAAGCAAAAGTTACGCATTTCTCTTCTATATTTGGGAGAAAACAGATGATATAATCGCATCATATGGTGATGATAATATTCTTTCCATTCCAGTGGTATCTTTGGAGGATGTTGTGACTGGTTGGGTCACAGAAACCCCTTTGGGATTGCCACCTGATGTGCCTAAACTACCTCTGAGCCCGTTTTCCCTGCCAGCTTGGGACTTCAGTACCTCGCCTTGTTTGAGCCAGACATGCTTGCCTGCTGCAAACACAGATGCAAGTCTGAATCACGTCCAACACAAGCTGCAGGCTTAACTGAAAACACCTTAAGAAGTGCTCCTGTCTACAGCACTCAGATACCCAGATCCCAATGAGGTCCAAAGCCCAAATTAATCCGTTTTACCCTGTATAAAACGTATACAGGGTAAATGCATACATTGCCAGCCCTCTATAACACTGATAGAGAGATATGCACAGCTGTTTGCACCCCCACAGGTATTAATACATACTCTGGGTTAATTATTAAGTAAAAAGTGATTTTATTAAATATAAAAAGTAGGATTTAAGTGGTTCCAAGTAATAACAGACAGAACAAAGTAAATTACCAAACAAAATAAAATAAAACACACAAGTCTAAGCCTAATACAGTAGAAAACTAAATGCAGGCAAATCTCACCCTCAGAGATGTTCCAATAAACTTCTTTGACAGACTAGCCTCCTTCTAATCTGGGTCCAGCAATCACTCACACCCCTGTAGTTATTAGCCTTTGTTCCAGTTTCTTTCAGGCATTCTCTGGGGTGGAGAGGTTATCTCTTGAGCCAGCTGAAGACAAAATGGAGGGGTTTCCCAGGGTCTTATATAGTGTCTCTTTTGTGGGTGGAAACCCCTCTCTCCCCCGTGTAGAATTACAGCTACAAGAGGGAGTTTTGGAATCACATGGGCAAGTCACATGTCCATGCATGACTCAGTTCTTTACAGGCCGATGCCATTGTCCACATGCTAATTTGAACGTTCCCAGGAAAGCTCATATGTGGATTGGCATCTATCAAAAGTCCATTGCTAGCCAACTAACAATTACTTGAATAACCCCTTCACACTGTGTTGACCAGATTTGTCTTAGGTACTTCCTAAAGCAAACACTTTAAACACAAGCATAGAGCCAATGTTTATAACTTCAGATATAAAAATGATACATGCATTTGAATAGGATGAATACATTCAGTAGAACATAACCTTTGCAAAGATAGGTTACATGGCATATGTAGCATAAAACATATTCCATTTATGTCAGATTTACATTCATAAGCATATTTCAATAAAGCATTATGGGGTGCAATGTCACAGTTGTTAAATAGAAGCTACTGTTAGACATTTTTAAATCCGCAGGTCCAGATAACTTGCATCCAAGAATTTTAAAAGAGCTGGCGGAGTAACTCGTTAGACCATTAAATTGATTTTCCAGTAAGTCTTGAAACAGTGGGGAAGTTCCAGAAGACTGTAAGAAAGCTCATGTTGTGCCAATTTTTTAAAAGAGGAAGTGGGATGACCTGGGGAATTATATGCCTGACATTGATTCTGAGCAAGATAATAGAGTGGCTGATAATGAACTAAAGAAAGGTAATATAATTAATGCAAATCAAAATTGATTTATGGAAAATAGATCCTGTCAAATTACCTTGATATTTTTTAATGAAATTACAAGGTTGGCTTATAAATGTAATAGGGTTGATGTAATATAGTTAGAATTCTATAAGGCATTTGACTTGATATCATCTGACAATTTGACTAAAAAACTAGACTATCCAATTAACAAGGCCTACATTGAATAGATTAAATATTGGTTAACTAATAGGCCTCAAAATGTAACTGTAAGCAACAAATCATCACATGGATATTTCCAGTGGGGTCCTGCATGGATAAGTTCTTGGGTCTACGTTATTTAAAATGTTTATCAATTACCTGTAAGAAAACATAAAATCATCACTGATAAAGTTTGCAGATGAGAAGAAAATTGGGACAGTGGTAAATAATGGAGATGACAGGTCACTGACTTAAGAGTGATCTAGATCCTTTGGTAAACTGGGTGAAAACAAACAGTACGAGTTTTAATATGGGTAAATGTAAATGTATAAATCTAGGAACAAAGAATGCAGGCCATACTTATAGGATGGGGGATTCAATTCTGGGAAGCAGTGACTCTGAAAAAAAATTTGGGGGTCAGCTGATATTCAGCTGAATATGAGCTCCCAATGTGATGTTGTGGCCAAAAAAGATACTGTAATCCTGGGATGAATAAACAGCGGACTCTCATGTAGGAGTAGAGAAGTTATCTGTATTTGGCACTGGTGTGACTGCTGCTGGAATATTGGGTCCAGTTCTGATGCCCACAAATTAAGGATATTGATAAATTGGAGGGGGTTCATAGAAGAGCAATGAGATTGATTAAAGGATTTGAAAACATGCCTTATAGTGAGACTCAAGGAGCTCAATCTAGCTTAACAAAGAGAAAGTTAAGGTGTGACTTGATTACAGTCTCTAAGTATCTACATGAGGAATAAATATTTAATAATGGGCTCTTCAAACTAGTAGAGAAAAGAGTAACACGATCCAAAGGCTGGAAGTTGAAGCTAGACAAATTCATTATGAAAATAAAGCATACATTTTTAACAGTGAGAGTAACTGACCATTGGTGCATTTACCATGGGTTGTGGTGGATTCTCCATCACTAACAATTTTTAAATCAAGATTGGATGTTTTTCTAAAAGATATGTTCCAAGAATTATTTTGGGGAACTTTTGTGGCCTGTGTCAAACAGCAGGTCAGACTAGATGATCACAATGGTCCCTTTTGGCCTTAGACTCTATGAATATACATGTATATGTGAAAGAGAAACGGAACTGAGTACTGGAAATGTAAAGTTTTTTTTATTTTCAATTGCTGGTTATGTATTCATTTTAGAGTGTTTTCTGAAATGACTAAGATTTTGCATGTGTGATCTGATAACTGACCACTTATCTGTACTGATTTACATGTTCCTTTATCTTCCTTCTGAATGTTTATTTTAATGACAGCTGATTTGAATGGTACTGAAAAATTAGTTTAGCATCTTATTTTTACTACAAGAGCAAGCCACAAATTGTAGCTAAATTTACTATAAAAGGTGCTGTTCACACATTATTTGCACATTAGTGTATTTTTACCATATAGACATGGTTTTATGTAAACATTTAAAAATGGTAGAGATTGTTGTCATGAGACAATGAGAAAAATCATTTAATACTATTTTACACTACTATTACAATCTGATTATATGAATCTAATTTTACAGCCACTACAATCCACTTATGTTGAAGTCTCTAACCTTGTATTAATTCAGTATCAGATAAGAAACTGCTCTGAGCCCAGTACTACACGTGCACACAATGCTTTATGAATTTTGTTGTGAAGAAGTGTTACATATGGGGTAATAACAGGAAATTCTTTTATTGCAGTATTTCCTAGTAAAGGCTTCAGAGAGATTCCCTTAGCAGAATTTCCCTGCAGAGGTTCACTTTCAGTCACACACTCTCTCTCCACCCCTTGTCATTCCCACCCCCCAAACCAGAAAACTTTATGAGTTTTTGATTAAGTGACAAATCTCATCTTGCTGTTATTAATTCAGGTTCAGCAAAGAACCAGCTGCTTCTACTCAAGTCTTGTCTACACTACAGTCTTCTGGACAAAAGTAGTTTTTGTTGACAAAAAAGTGGAGGTATACATGTTCAAATGCTCCTCCTGCCAATGTAACACCCCTGCTATGCCGACATAATAAAACCATCTCAACAAGAGGAGTAGGGCTTATGCTGGTGTTGCTAGGGTAATGCAGTGTCTGTGTAGACAAATTAGTGTCTGTGGGAAGACAGGATACTTGGCTAGATGAACCTTTGGTCTGACCCAGAATGGCCATTCTTATGTTAAGGCTTTCCAGTTCCCAGCAGGGAGCGGGCGGGACCAAAAATCTAGGGCAGCTGAACCCTGCTCCCTGGGGCGAGAAGCCCCGGGTAGCTTCCCAGCAGGGAATGAGGAGACAAGAAGCCCTGGGCAACTTCCACCCTACTACCAGTGGGGAATGGGGAGGTGAAAAGCCCCAGGTGGCTTCGTCCCTGCTCCTGATGGGCAACAGGGAGCCGGTGGCAGCCCAGCAGGAACCCGGGAGCCTATGGGGCAGCTGGGCTCCTGGTAGGGAACTGCCAGCAAAGCTCAGAGACCAGGCTCTCAGCTCTCCATGCTGCCCCTCTTAGTCGGTGGAAGCACTACTGGTGAGAACATACGCCACCAACCCAAGCAGGGTAGTGTGGACATCAGCCACTACAGTAATTAACAGTCTCTACATAAAAGAATGAATGGACACAAATCAGACGTCAAGAATTATAACATTCAAAAACCAGTTGGAGAACACTTCAATCTCTCTGGTCACTCGATCACAGACCTAAGAGTGGCTATCCTTCAACAAAAAAGCTTCAAAAACAGACTCCAAAGAGAGACTGCTGAATTGGAATTAATTTGCAAACTGGATACAATTAACTTAGGCTTGAATAGAGACTGGGAATGGATGAGTCATTACACAAAGTAAAACTATTTCCCCATGGTATTTCTCCCCCCACCCCACCCCCCACTGTTCCTCTGATATTCTTGTTAACTGCTGGAATTAGCCTACCTTGCTTGTCACCATGAAAGGTTTCCCTCCTTTCCCCCCCCTGCTGCTGGTGATGGCTTATCTTAAGTGATCACTCTCCTTACAGTGTGTATGATAAACCCATTGTTTCATGTTCTCTGTGTGTGTGTATATAAATCTCTCCTCTGCTTTTTCCACCAAATGCATCCGATGAAGTGAGCTGTAGCTCACGAAAGCTTATGCTCTAATAAATTTGTTAGTCTCTAAGGTGCCACAAGTACTCCTTTTCTTTTTGCGAATACAGACTAACAAGGCTGCTACTCTGAAACCTACAGTAATTAATGCAGTGTCTGGAAGTTGATCTAACATAGGTTGATTTATCTTATAGTATCTATGAATATAAGGTCAGAAGGGACCATTATGATCATCTAGTCCGACCTCCTGCACAACGCAAGCCACAGAATCTGACCCACCCACTCCAGCGAAAAACCTCTCACCTATGTCTGAGCTATTGAAGTCCTCAAATCGTGGTTTAAAGACTTCAAGGAGTAGAGAATCCTCCAGCAAGTGACCCGTGCCCCATGCTACAGAGGAAGGCAAAAAATCTCCAGGGCCTCTTCCAATCTGCCCTGGAGGAAAATTCCTTCCCGACCCCAAATATGGCGATCCGCTAAACCCTGAGCATATGGGCAAGATTCACCTGCCAGATACTACAGAAAATTCTTTCCTGGGTAACTCAGATCCCACCCCATCTAACATCCCATCACAGGCCATTAGGCCTATTTACCATGAATATTTAATTACCAAAATTATGTTATCCCATCATACCATCTCCTCCATAAACTTATTGAGTTTAATCTTAAAGCCAGATAGATCTTTTGCCCCCACTTTGTAGTGTAGATATAAGTCTCAGCTTTACATAGATGAAGGGGTGACTCCTGTTCACACACACTTTAGGAGCTTTACTCCCTGAGACTAGTCAAATCCAACAAGGTGGATAGGGCTTATCTCTAGTGATAAAACTGGGATAGAAACTACCACCTTCACAGAAGCATACCTTGGAATCTCAAAGGACCTGCACATTCTATTACATAGTAATACATTCAATCTTCTGTTTGGACTGAGGTAAGAAACTGAGGTCTGTGAAGCCTACAACTTTGAAGAGTAGACCACTTCTCACTGTAAACTATTTTCTTGTTCAGCCATCCAGCAGTCCAGTCTAGGAGTGGCTGAATTGTGGGTTCCGCCTTTAAGCTGGATAATCCTGGCAGGTGACCTGCACACACAACGCTGTAAAGGAAGGCAACTTCTGCCCTCCCAACCCCTAAGGTCACTGCCATTCTGACCTGGGGGAAATTTCTGATTCAACCCCACATATGGTGATCAGTTAGACCTTGAGCATGTACCTTGAGCAAGAACCAGACAACCAAGCACCTCAGAGAGAGACTGCTTGGTGCCAACTCAAGAGCCCTGGCTCTTCCCATCCAATGTTTCATCTCTAGCCATGGCCATCCCTGATGCTTCAGAGGAAGGGGATTAAAAAAACAGTCCCAGAATACACTGGGGGGAAAAATCCCTCTCTGACCCCTGCAGGTGGCCAGCTGAAACCCTGATCCATGAGCTTTGGGAGCATAAGACAAACTGGAAGTGAGCCCCACGGCTGTTCAGCCCTACCTCCTACCATTATGAATTACTCCATCACACACTTGCACTCATAATTTTGTCTCTCGTCAAATTAATTAAGTTGTTTGCCCTTGTGACCTGTTTCAGTTGGTCCATCGAGCCGCTGGCGGGCGGTGGAAAGCTACTGCTTCACTGGCAGGCCTTGGTCACACCTTTCTGTCTCTAGGGAATTAGCAGAGGGGGGTGTGCCAGCCAGAGTCTGCAGCGCGCCCCTCAAGCAGGGGAGCACTGGCAAGAGTCTGTAGCGTTTTTGGGATTCTGCTACCCAACTGCATTGCAGCCCAGGGCCCTGACAGTGACAGGAGGAGCAAGTCCCGTCACTGGATCAGCAGGGAGCCATCCACAACACGTTGACCAAATAGACCCACTGCACTGTGTAGTTCTGCCCCTGGGCTACTTTCTACCCGGTCTCTCAAGCGGGTCCCTCTGGTCCCTCCAGCTCGTCAGGGTATTCCGCTGCTGGCAGCTCCAGTTCCAGATCCCCCTCCGTGTCAGGCTCACACTGGCCCAGGTTACTGCCTGGCTCCTCCAGTTCCTCCGGGTACTCGGTGGCTGGCAGTCCTGGTAGCCCCAGTCCTTCCTGCAGGTCAGGTTTCTCCTGGCCCAGGGCCTCCCCTGGCTCGGCAGCAGGGTCTGGAGGGAATAGTCAGCAGCCTGTGTGTGTCTCCCATCCTAGTGCTGCCCTGACTGGGCTAAGGGCCCCGCCCTTTGTACTTCCTGTTTCACCCCTCCCCTTCCAGGAGTTGGAGTAAACTTGGTCTGGCCCCACCCACTCAGGCTGAGAGAGAGGCTCTTTACCCTCTGGTTCAGAGGGAAACCACCCTGGCTCCCTACATACCCCACCCCTCAAATCCAGCTCCCGACCATCAGAGCTGGCGTTCTCAGCCTCCCTGAGGCGGGATAGAAATTCTGCATTGGCGTTGTCCCTTCCTGTCCGATGGTGAATCGTGAAGGCGTAGGGCTGCAGAGCTAGATACCACCGCATAAGCCTGGCATTAGTGTCCTTCATCTTATTCAGCAACTTCAGGGGTGCATGGTCCGTAACCAGTATAAAGGGAGCCCCCGAGGAGGTAGTACTGCAGGGCGTCAACCGCCCATTTAACTGCTAGGGCCTCTTTCTCCATGACGAAGTAGTTCTGTTCTCTGGGGAACATCTTCCGACTGAGGTAAACAATAGGGTGTTCCTCCCCGTTCACCTCCTGTGAGAGGACTGCCCCAAGCCCTACCCCTGAGGCATCGGTCTGAACAACGAAGTCACAATGAAAGTCAGGGCTGAAGAGTACTGGTTCGCTAGACAGCCATTTTTTGATAGTTCAAAAGGCCTTCTCGCATTCGTCAAACCAACACACTCAGCGGGGGCGATCTTTGGTCAAGAGCTGCATCAGAGGGGCAGTAATACTTGCAAAGTGGGGTACAAACCACTGGTAATAACCAGCTAAGCCCAAGAATTGACGTATCTGCCTCTTTGTGGTAGGTGCCTGATATAGCTGAAGTGCTTTCACTTTCCTGATGAGAGGTGTACCTGTCCCCAGCCCAAGGTTTACCCCAGGTAAGTGGTTTCCTCCTGCCCGATTCGGCATTTTTTTGGATTGGCCGTAAGCCCAGCTGCATGGAGGTCCAGAGGACAGCTGCTACTTGGTTGAGATGTTCCTCCCAGTTGCTGCCATATAGATGACTATATCGTTCGAGTAGGTTGCAGCGTACTTGGTGTATGGTTGCAAAATCCGATCCATCAAGCGCTGGAAGGTTACCGGGGCCCCATGGAGGCCAAAAGGCATCCGGGTGAAATGGTACAACCCTGAAGGGCTGGCAAACACAGTCTTCTCCTTGGACCTGGGATCCAAGTACCTCTTTGTGAGATCTAATGTGATGATATAACAGGCCTCTCCAAGACGGTCGAGGAGCTCATCGACGCGGGGCATCGGATAGGTGTCAAATTTTGAAATGGCGTTTACCCTCCGGAAGTCAATGCAAAACTGCGAGCTCCCATCCGGCCTTGGTACGAGCATGACGGGGCTCCGCCACTCGCTCTGGGAGCGCTCAATAACACCCAGCTCCAACCTAGCCTGGACTTCTTCCTCTACAGCCTCCTGCATTCACCTAGACAATGGCTGGGTTGCCTCTCGGACCACCACCCTGGGTTTGGCATGGATCACATGGTAGGCGAGCGTAGTCTGCCCGGGTTTCATGGTGAAGGTCTTGGGGAACGCCCTCGCTAAGCAGAGGGCCTGTTTTTGCTGCTCGACTGTGAGCATCTCTGCTAGCTGGGGCTCACCATTATCTGACTCCTCTGGATGTTGTGGCCCTAGGTCCAGTTCAGGGGGGTAGGGGGCTACTAGTAGTTCTTCCCATTCCCGCCAGGGTTTTAAGAGGTTTACATGATAAATCTGTTTTTCCTTACGGCGCCCAGGTTGCTGGATTTCGTAGGTGACAGGCCCCACTCAGCGGAGGATCTCATACGGACCCTGCCAGCGGGCAAAAAGTTTTTATTCCTCCGAGGGGAGCAGGAGGAGTACTCGGTCCCCTGGCACTAATGATCAGGCCTGGGCGCCCCAATTATAGTGCTGCTCCTGGGCTCTTTGGGCTGTGTTTAAGTTCTCCTTCGCGAGCTCACCCGCCCATGCCAGCCTCCTCTGCAGCTGTAAGACGTATTGTTAGAGACTTTGCTTTGCGGACGGGTTGTGTTTCCAAGTCTCACTCAAGAGGTCCAACAACCCATGGGGCCGCCGCCCATAGAAGAGCTCAAATGGGGAGAACTTTGTGGATGCCTGTGGGACTTCTCGAATTGCCAGTAGTAAAGGAGGGAGCAGTTGGTTCCACTGGTGGAGGTCTTGGGTGGGGAAACATCGCAACATTCCCTTCAGGGTCCGGTTAAAACGTTTGACCAACCCGTCAGTCTGGGGATGGTAGACCGAGGTCTGCAGTTTCTTAATCCCTAACAGGGCACATACCTGACATAACTGCTTAGAGGTGAAGTTGGTCCCTTGATCAGTGAGTATCTCCCGTGGGAGGCCCACCCTGCTGAAGATCTTCATGAGTTCCGCAGCAATAGTGCGGGCGGTTATACTTCTTAAGGGGATGGCCTCGGGGAAGTGGGTGGCGTAGTCCATCAGGACAAGGATGTATTGATGGCCTGTCTTACTTTTTAGAAAAGGCCCCACCAGGTCCATCACTACCAGCTCAAATGGTACACCTATGACTGGTAAAGGGACCAGGGGTGCCTTCTGTACCCCCGCCGGTGCTACGTGTTGGCAGTCCGGGCACAACACACAGTAATCCTTCACCTCATGGTGGATGCCGGGCCAGAAGAACCTGTCCAGGACCCTAGTCGCAGTTTTTTCCTGCCCTAAATGAACTGCAGATGGGATGTCATGTGCAAACTTCAGGACAGCCCGACGATGAATGCGGGGAACCACGAGTTGGGTCTGGACCTCTTGGGTCTGGGGGTCTCAGTCAACGTGGTAGAACCGCTCATGACTGAATTCAAACCTAGGCCATTGGGTGGTGCGATGGGCCTCCAAGACCTCACCATCCACCCGGGCCAACTGCTTATAGGCAAACCAGAGCATAGGGTCCTCCCTCTGATCTTGGCTAAAGTCCACAAGGTCAAGAGGGGGGGCAGCCTTTCCAGGCCATCCTACCTGGGTGTGGGAACTGGGGCAACTCCGGGGTCGGACCTCGCGTCGGGGCCTGACTTCATCTCAGGTGGATCTCCCTCGAATGCCTCTTTGGTGGGTAGGGATCAGAGCACCTCAACGAAGTCTGGCCAGTCGCAGCCCAGAATAACCGGGTAGGCAAAGGATGATGCCACTGCTACATTCATTAACTGAGTTGCTCCATTCACTGTGATAGGGACCCGAACCGTGGAGTACGGTTTCACATCTCCATGTATGCACTGAATCCGTACATCCCCAACAGCCTGTCCGGTGTCCGGGAGGAGCATCCTGGCAGACAAAGGTCTGCCCAAAGCCCGAATCAACTAGACCAATAATGTGGGTCCTGGTGACTTCCATGGGGGCTGTCAATTTGGCTGCAGAGGGCAGACGGGCCCATCGCTCCCTGGTGTACACCAGGCCAAAGTCGCAGTCCATTACAGTACAATCCCGTTGCAGATGACTGTACTCGCCACACCAAAAGCAAGATCCTACCTCTGGACGCCCCGGCTGCATGGGTGCACCGGGGGGGCTGCGGGATTGGCTGGGGCCCGGTGGTCGGAGTAGGCATCTGGAGGCAGTGCATGGTGTGGACTCTGGGCGTCGGGGAAAATTGGTCCTGCCGCCATCTGGTCGTCGGGTACCAGGTGGTGTGCCGGGTGGCTTTGGAGGTGGGCCCCCTTTCAAGCTTCTGTGTGCTGGGTCCAGAGTTTGGGGGGCGGGCTCTGGTCCTATTGGGGCCTCTGCCTCCAGAAAGTCCTCCATAAGCATGACAGCTGCACTCAGTTTGTGGCCGCTGCCGCAACACCCACTCCCTCCCCTGGGTCGGGAGGATGTGCACGAATTGTTCGAGGATGACCTGTTCAGTCATCTCAGCCACTGTTCGACGCTCGGCTTGTAGCGATTGGCCACCTGCGTCCTTTAATTCCTGGGCCACCGCCAGGGGTTGGATGCCTGGTGAATAGACCTTTCCCCGAAACTGTTGCCGAAATGTCTCCGGGGTGATGTCGAAGGCATCCGAGATGGCTGTTTTTACTCGAGCATAAACGCGGGCCTCATCATCTGGGAGTCCCCAGTAAGTCTTCTGAGCAGGCCCCGTCAGATGGGGGTGAGGAGAGTCGCCCATTGGTCAGGTGCCCCACCAGCCACTGAGGCAACCCGCTCAAAGGTCACCAAATAGTATGACCAAATGACTCCGGGTCATCCTCTGGCCCCATCTTGGCCAGACGGGGTCGGGGTGTCTGCCCCCTCCGGTTGAGCCCTGCCTGCCCGGCCACAGGGTTGCAAGTTGCTGGAAGCATTGGGTTTTTTGTTCATGGTACTGGGCCCCCAAGGTTTGAAGCAACTGCTGCTGGTGGTGCCAGCTGCTGTACAAGTTGCTGCTGCTGCTGCTGTTGCTGGCTCTCGGCCAGGATCCATATAAGCCTCTCCATCTCCATATTTCAATTAGGGGAGCTTCAGAGGCCTCCTCACTCTAATCCCTTCCTACAGGGATAGGGATCAGTGCCCGCATTCTCCACCACTTGTGACCGGTTTCAGTTGCTCCACTGAGCCACTGGGGGGTGGTGGGGAGCTACTGCCTCACCAGCAGGCCTTGGTCACACCTTTCTGTCACTAGGGAATTAGCAGAGGGAAGTGTACCGGCCAGAGTCAGTGGCTCGCCCCTCAGGCAGGAAGAGCACCGGCAAGAGTCAGTGGCATGCCCCTCAGGCAGGGGGAGTGCCGGCAAGAGTCAGTGGCGCATCTTCTGGCAGGGGGAGCGCCAGCAAGAGTCTGCAGTGTGCCCCTTAGGCAGGGGAGCGCCGGCAAGAGTCTGTAGCGTTGTTGGGATTCTGCTATCCGAGGCGGGTTGGCTGGGGTAGGGGAACGCAAGCCCACTGAACTCCACTGCGTTCCAGCCCAGGGCCCTGACAGTGACGAGAGGAGCGGGTCCTGCCACTGGGTTAGCAGGGAGCCATACACAACACGTTGACAAAATAGACCCACTGCACTGTGCAGTTCTGCCCCTGGGCTACTTCCTACCCAGTCTCTCAAGCGGGTCCCTCTGTCCCTCCAGCTCGTCAGGGTATTCCGCTGCTGGCAGCTCCAGTTCCAGATCCCCCTCCGCGTCAGGCTCACGTTGGCCCAGGTTACTGCCTGGCTCCTCCAGTTCCTCCGGGTACTCGGCGGCTGGCAGTCCTAGTAGCCCCAGTCCTTCCTCCAAATCAGGTTTCTCCTGGCTCAGGGCCTCCTCGGCTCGGCAGCAGGGACTGGAGGGAACAGCCTCCAGCAGCCTGTGTCTGTCTCCCATCCTGGTGCTGCCCTGACTGGGCTAAGGGCTCAGCCCTTTGTACTTCCTGTTCCACCTCTCCCCTTCTGGGGGTTGGAGTAAGCTTGGTCTGGCCCCGCCGACTCAGGCTGAGAGAGTGGCTCTTTACCCTCTGGTTCGGAGGGAAACCACCCTGGCTCCCTACAGCCATCTTCACTGTGGACTTTTAAAGCTACAATCTAGTGCTTAGTGTCCTTCAGAGTCAATATAAATATGTTAATTGGATGGTAAACCTTATGGTCAGGGCTCTGTGCAGAATTATTAAATATATATAATACAGAAGCACCAGGGGCCATGAACAGGATAAAGATACTAACTTTGCAAATCAGTTAAGGGACGGCATCTTATTCATAAGGGGTAATGAAGAAGAACATACAAAGAGATCTGTGGGAGGGGCAAGCAAGAAGTAGTAGTAGGAGATCGTCAATCCTGGCAGAGTAGAAAGGATAAAAGAGAATAGTGTGGATAAATACAAAAGAACAGAATTGTGAAGGTCCTTGATGGGCTGTGAAGAGCTAGTGGGTAGGGAATGAGGAATTCAAACTTCCCTTCCCCAAATCTGAAGTGACTTCTGCCCCGGCTGAAGTTAGCAAGAGGTTAAATAGGAGCTCAGTACCAAAAGCCTTAATCTCCTTCAAGATATTAAATACCAGGCCTTCTTGAATGCCTAAAGCCCCAAATGACCCCTACCCACATGCCAAAATCATTGTCCTGGCAACTTCTACAATGTAGTTACTCACCAATACAAAAATCCACATCATGCTGAAAGTATAAAATATGGAGCAGGATCAAACAAACTGAATATCAAAGTACATAAATGATGGAAAGACCACTATACTGATTAGAGTTGCAGATAGAAGTTTGTGTGGAAGCGATGGGGGCGGGGGTCATCACATACTTCTGGACTCCCTGCTGCATAATTTTGATCTAATGTGCTGCATAAGACAAAGCCCTGCCTAAGATACATCAGTTCTTTTAGCAGTGGAAAATACTTCACACACTGTATTCAAGCTTAAAATAACTTTAAATAATAAAGTTTTTGCATTGTCTCCTTTGTCATTGAAAGCTTTGTAGGTAGGTATTGTGACAAAGTTCCTCCTCTGCCTTGGTGGGTCCTGCGCTTATTGGTGGATCTGTTCACCTCAGAGGTTCACGGCAGCCCTCAGTCTGGCCACTTTTGTGGCTCAAATCTACCGTTCACTCAGTTAGCCTCATCAATGGCCAGCATGGGGGAAAGGAAGAAGAACAATCCCTGCAGCCTCTGCTGATCCACCTAGTGGATCGGGGAACAGGTCAGAGACCTTCCCCTCTGGTGGAACCCACAGTCAACTCCTCCAGTATCAAGTAGTGAGTTGGGGGGATGGAGGGAACCCGGGTCCACCCTCTTCCCTGGGTTCCAGCCCAGGGCCCTGAGGATTGCAAGTGTCTACAGTGGCTCCCGTAACAGGAGACAGTGGGTGCTCCACTCCAGCTGTGTGACACCTACAACTCCCTGGGCTACTTCCCCATGGCCTCCTCCAAACACTTTAAATTACATTTTTATTAAATTAATGATTTAATATATCTAATTATGAAAAATGGAACACTGATGCTGATTTAAATTCCTCAAGATAAAATTATCTAATTTCTAAGTGCTAATTGGGCAGTAAAACCTTTATATGAACATAGCTGTAAATTATTATGGCTTCCCAATTACTGGTACATTTCAGTATTAAGAACCTCACAGCTATCCTGCACTTCACCATTGTGGAGAATTAACTAAATATTTTTTTTTACAAATATCATGTGCAGCTCAGTTTTCCTATGTGATATTATCTTGCCTAGCTACATAGAGTTAAATCAAAGGTGGAAACCAACAGGAAATGAAACCATGGCAAAGATAAAGTACTATCAGAGAATATCAAGATTCTTTGGGGAAAATGGGGAAGCTGTTAACTGGGTAATACCCCTGCCTGGCTCCAACTAGACTTGCAAAGTTTACTCTTCCCCATCCTGGGCCTAGGAATAAAGGGGATATTACAATCTTAAAGATGCTGGTCTATGTAAGAAGGGGTGGGATGGGGATAAGGGCTGAATGGGCTGTCAGGAGCTGCCCAAGAGGGGATACACACAGAGTCACAGATAACATGCTGCAGATCAGGGCAGTCTGCTTCTCCAAACCCACAGACGGAAGTAATTGGGCCAAGGGGAGTCCCAGTTCAGGGGAACTGCACCAGTATTCCTTCTACAGTAGAACCTCACTGTTACAAATACCTCGGGAATGGCGGTTGTTCGTAACTCTGAACAAAACTTTATGGTTGTTCTTTCAAAAGTTTACAAGAGAAGGTTACTCACCTTGTGCAGTAGCTGAAGTTCTTCGAGATGAGTATCCCTGTTGGTGCCCTCTCCAGGTCTAGGTGTGCCACTGTGCCTCCGACTCAGAGAATCCTACATCAGTGCTCGTATGGCTCGCGCACGCGTGGTGCCTGCCTCATGCACCGTTGCCTCTTGAAGTGCCGCGTGAGTGACTCGGACTCCTCAGTTCCTTCTTTACCTCAGAGCCTGTATCTAGCTCCGAAGTAGAGGGGAGGAGGGTGGGTAGTGGAGCACCCAGAGGGACACTCACCTCAAAGAACCTCAGTTACTGCACAAGGTGAGTAACCTCTTCTTCTTTGAGAGGTGTCTCTGTGGGTGTTCCACTCCAGGTGACTGTAAAGCAGTGCCCTTTAGGTTGGTTGGGGTTTGGAGTAGGAAATAAAGCAGCAGAAAGTACCGCTCGGCCAAGCTGAGTATCTGGTTTTAGGACCTTGCATGATAGCGTAATGTTTGGCAAAAGTGTATTCAGATGCCCAGGTGGCAGCCTTGCAAATGTCTAATGGGATATTGTTTAGAAATGCCATGGACGTCGAGATGGACCTCGTGGAATGCGCCCTGACAGTTGTTGGAGTCTGAATGCCCTTTAGCTGGTAGCATAGTCAAATACAGCCAGATATCCATTTAGAGAGCGTCTGTGTATGGGTGCTCTCTTGGACTATTACGCTATGGATATAAAGAGATTAGGAGTAGCCCAAAAGGGTTTTGTTCTGTCCAGATAAAAAGCCAAAGCCATTCTAATGTTCAGCGTGTGCCTGGTCGCCTTGAACATGGGGAGATGCAGTGGTTCGTTAATGTGGAAGGATGAGTGCACCTTGGGTAAGAATTTGGGATGGGTGAGTAATGTAACTTTCTCCTTAAGAAAGGTAGTATAAGCGGGGGTCAGCCATAAGTGCCCCATCTCCCCCACATCTCGTGGATGTGATGGCAACCAGAAAGGATACTTTCATGGACAGGTGTAACAAGGAGCAAGATGCCAAGAGTTCAAACAGTTGATGAGTTAGGACTGTTAGCAGGAGATTTAAGTCCCTGGTCCCACTGATTTTGGGGACCTAGGTGGCGAAGGAGCCGGTGACCCGGGGGCTGTTCTCCTGGGTCAGAGACTGGTCTCAGGGGCTTCTCCATGAGTATGAGTTTCAACCTCAAATCCCTGTCTCTTCGTGCCCTAGCTTTAAGTTTGCTGCAATGGGCACACTTCTGGGGAACATGGGATTCACTCACATTGTGAGCGTCCGTCTGACATTGGCATCGCCTCTCTACATAAGGTGCATCATTTGAAACCCAGTGAGCCCGGCACAACAGGGGTTAGTATCTAACTACAAGTTGAAAGAACATATTTTTTTAAATAAAGAAAGAAATGAAACTTAATACTAAAATTCTAATGGTATAAACAGGCTAACACTAAATAACTATTTATTAATCTGACTGAAAACTAGGTCTGAACGGGACTGCAGAGCTTGGTCTCAGGCCGGGGACCAATGAAAAGGAACTGAAGAGTCCAGGTTGCGCACACGACACTTCAACAGACAATGGCCTGCGGGCACCGCTGTAGGACTCTCCAAGTGGAAGCACAGGTGCGCACCTACACCTGGGGTGGAGCACCCACCTGGAGTGGAGCACCCACAGGGACACCTCTCAAAGAAGAACCGAACATTGGCTTAATACAGTTTTGAAACTTTACTATGCAAAAGAAAAATGCTGCTTTCCGTTTATTTTTTAGTAGTTGACATTTAACAAAGTACTGTATTTGCCTTTTTTTTTTTTGGCTCAGCTGCTGCCTGATTGTGTACTTCCAGTGCCAAATGAGGTGTGTGGTTAACTGGTCAGTTCGTAACTCTGGTGTTTGTAACTCTGAGGTTCTTCTGTATGTGGTCCCCCAAGAGCACGCACTCTAGGTTCCCGGCTTCTCAGCCATCACCTCTCTTGGGAAGAGACCCATGTCTCTCTCGCTCTGGACTGTTGTTTTTCCAGGCTGCACAGTTCTACACTGTGATATCCCCAGCAAGGCAGACTGCCTAAATAGGCCAACATCTATGGTTAGCTTTCTTTCCAAAGGCTATGAATAGCTGTAATTGCCAGCAGTTACAATTTACCACACAGCCCTTTATAAACAAGCACATTTATTCTTAAGGTGAATGAATTGCAGAGAAAATATACTGAAAACAATGGAAGAACCTATGCACATGCTAAAACCTACCAGAGATCACCCCAGCTCCAACCTCAGGCTCCGGTAGGTGTCAGTCCTTCAAAACCCACAATGGGTTTTTCCCCAGGCTATAAATTCATAGCTGTCCCAGATTCAGAACAACCTTGAATAGTTCATTCTTTCTTTTATACAGCTTTGCCTTTGATCATGGCCTCATATAACAGGAGATGCAACAGACAAAGGCCCACTTCTCAGGAAGTAGCTTTAAAGGGCTGGGGTGTTGCATAATCGTAGGTGGGGAATTGCATTCACCTCCCCTTAAATATTACCCAGGATTCCACTTCATATGTGTTGTCCCAAAAGTTCATTCTTGACTAACACATTGTTCAATATAGTACTTACATCACATCTCCCCCCTAAAGAGGTTACATACAATAATACAATGGACCCCCAAAATATTTAAATTTAATTTAGTAAGTTTTTTCAAGAATATTGTAGGAAAATGCCATATCTGTTACAAAAGCTTGTGTGTAGATAAGACCTTTGCGTGAAGAGGCTGAAAAGAAAAATGTGGAAGCTCCTAAAACCCAAAGATTTTATTTCTTACGTTGTTTTGTGTCTTGAACAGTGAGTCAAATGAAACCTGAGTATAAGGCAAATCCCATTCTATGGTATATTATATTTAATAAATGTAAATATTCCTTTAATAATTAAAAATACACAGATAAAGCATGGGCTTAAGAAAAATAAATGTACCCTACTACTTAGAAGTAGTGTCATGCTGATGTAGAGTAGCTACCCAAAATGGTACAGGACACTTTTTCCAGTGATGTATAATTTTTGGAGCATGATCCCATAATGCTATTAACATAATTCTACCCCAGCAATGGTAAAACATTTTCACCTGTATTACAGGCTTTGGTTTATTCTGCTCCATTGTGTCTAATGGTTTCAACCTGGAGAAATCCCATCAACAGTGGATGTCAAAGCAGAAGTGGAAGAGTAAATAACTAGTGTTGAAGTATTTCTCCTGCACTGTAGAATGAAATAAACTTGCTCATCCATTGGTCCAGGTATCATCTTTGTTGATTATGATAGTATAAATGTACAGTCTAGAGTGGGAAACAGATTCTGTGTGTGCAGAAATGAAATCCTCTTTCATGTATGCAGTATACCAAGATCCACCTAAACAATGGTAACACTACTGTATACTTAGGGTCCAATTCCAGCTACTTTACAGCACAAGAGTGGGAGAGAGTTCCAAGCTTTTTCTCTCTCTTGCACATATGCACATAGGGCAGACAGAATCTCAGTGCTTCAGCAACTCTTGACCACAACAGTAACGACACCACAGCCTATGATGATATGTACATCAAGGCAGAGGGAAAAGGTTAATGAGGCAGGGGACTATTTGGGGTCTCACTCAACTGTATACGAGCAGTTGCCTGAGGCCAGCACTAGCGAAGGACATGCTAGATTTCTATTACAAAATCTATTACAAAAAACTGTAATAGAAGCTCCCAGGTGAAGTATCCTATTCATTCTGAGAGTCAATTTTCCTGCCTCAACAGTCCACATGGTGAGTGTTGCACAGGTGCTGCGCTACAATACCCACCCTGCATCTCTGCTCCCTCCGTCCCCAGTTCCACAACCCTTTCTGCTCAGCTTTAAAAACCACAAAAGATCTCTTGGTGGTTTTTATTCACTAAGTCCAAATCTTCCCTGAATAATATTAGAAAACCTTCTCTGTGACTGGGAAGGAAAGAGGTGGTCCTCTGGTCCTGCCCCAATCCTCAGCCATCTCCTGCCTATTGGCATGCAGGAAGCCACTAGCTCTGCTACCTGGGAGTCCAATGTATCCACAAAGGGTACAGGACTTGCCTCTAATAGAGTACAGACAATTTACCATTCTAGACACATTATATGGGGAGAAGATACCTATGCCTATGTACATTGCTTTACACTTTGCATTATGAAAGATTCCTGTGACTTTTTAAAGGAGATCTTAGACCTCCATTGTTTAGAGCATGAGGGCAGAATCCGGGTTCCACAGGCAACTGTAAATCTGGCATTTCCTTACTTACAAGCACTTGATGATGCAACCTAAATAGCTTTATTTTAACAAATACAATATTTGTATATTAATAGAAAATTTATATTAAATAATACATATATGCCTAATTAAAGCCAGGGTTAAAATGTCATTTTGGCTAAAACCTAACTTTCATTGAGTATTTACAGGTTTGGAATACTGAGATTTCTAAGCTCCCGACACAGAACTCTTTTACAAGATACTCATGTTAGCAAGATTTACAAAAATTGCAATAATTAATTTTACATACGGAAACAGGCTTATCTCAAACCACTTGTAAAATATACTGAGTGAAAAAAGTGAAAAACAAAAGTATTAAATTATTTAATAGTAAGAAATAATTAAATCTTTCTTCATGAAATGTATAATAAATCATGCACGAAAGTAAAAACAATTCTGTCCTATGGAAACGTCAACTATAGTAATAACAAGCTAAATCCTATTAGATATAGAAACAATTTCTTACTGCCAAATGAAAGTTAATAAATAGGAACTATGGCAATATTCTTACTATGTTATTTTCACACCATCATTAGCATCCTTTTTGACAAAGATACATATATTCTAACATTCCACAACTTTACCTTGTATGTCAACTTGTTCTTGGTATAATTGGGCACCATTATGACCTTCTGAGTAATTTGTCTCACTTGACAGTCTATCACGATATGATCCAGTGCAAGAGGTTTCCTCCCTATTCCCTTAAGGCCAAAGATGTGTTTAGTGCCATCTGTTTCATTTTGAAGAATAAGCTTGCCCTGTGACAAAGAAAAAAATGAGAACATTTCAGCACTGCGTGAGTCTTGCATGGCTGCCAGACAAATTCCCTTAACCTAATTAATCTTGAGTCCAGGTAGTGAAACAAGCTTTCAGGGAGGTGTTGTCTGTTTAACTCTAGCATATATGTAAACACTTCTGCTGAATTAATGAAGACTAACTTAAGGAAGAATGACTTTTATTTCTAATTTTCCTATATTACAGAGTTAGCAGTATAGTGCCTCACGTATATTGATTATACACTTGTTTACTTCTACTCGGCAAAGAAATATACCTTCCAAGAAAATATTTTCTGAACCATCACTATTCCTAATTAACATGAAAAACTGGAAGAGAAAGGTACTTCTTTGTTCCAGCAGTACCCATCCAACAGAATCCTGTGCAGGAGGTGGCTCTTGGTACTAAACTTTTTTGAATCAGTTTTATTTACTATACACAAGAAAGAGACAACAATAACTCTTTCTTTTATATGTTATATGAATCCTCATACACAATAAATTACAATTAAAATTTGTCTATTTCATTTTTGTATCTTGGACTTCAACATTATTGCTAGTTTTCACATAGTAACTGTGCCTAGTAGCTTTGCCCACTGCATTGATCAGAATACTAGAATTCTAACATTTTGGGAAAATACAAAATGAGAACTCAGATCATTAATATCCTCCCTCACAACCTATGAATTTTATTCCCTCTTTGAATGATAACTGCAGCAACACATTTATGGATGAAACTAAAACAGTGAAATCTTAAAACCATTAAGTAACAAGGCTGAAGCTGACCTGTTTGCAACTCACTATTTTTTGGCTATTTAAATTCTGATCAGATTTAAATCAATGGCCTAGGAGGAAGAAACTTTGCATCTTGCTAAAATTGACGGTAGGTGAAATTTGGCCCCAAAGGGAATGATTTTGTCAAACTGTTTAAAAAAAATGAAGACCCTTGTGAAAACCATCAACTTATTTAATGATACAGTCTGGAAAGATTGGGACGAATTCCTGTGGATTATAATTTTAAAAGAAAGATGAAGAAAATGCAATCAGCATCAGAACTATCTACTGAACTCCAGCATCCACAGCTTTCTTTCATAAGGTAACTCCATTTTGGGGATCCTCATTCTGGTAGGAAAGATAAAGAGCAGATGCATCAATACTACACTAACAGATAATGAGAGTTTTAAGAGTATTGAGAGAGCAGGGACCTGCCGGGAAAGTCTCCATAATAATGAGAACCTTGGGGGAAATCCTGGCCCCATTCAAATCAATGACAAAGTTCCCATTGACTTCAGTGGAGCCAGGATTTCACCACTAGAGTACAGACAAGGGTATTAAACTAGTCCAGGCTGGAGAGAAAGGACCGCACTACAAAAGTGACAGAATCTGTCCTCTGGGTGGGAGTACATAGGTTTTGTCACAGGTTTCAGAGTAGCAGCCGTGTTAGTCTGTATTCGCAAAAAGAAAAGGAGTACTTGTGGCACCTTAGAGACTAACAAATTTATTAGAGCATAAGCTTTCGTGAGCTACAGCTCACTTCATCGGATGCATCGGATGAAGTGAGCTGTAGCTCACGAAAGCTTATGCTCTAATAAATTTGTTAGTCTCTAAGGTGCCACAAGTACTCCTTTTCTTTTTTCATAGGTTTTGTGTGGGTGACCTACCTCTTGATATTTTGCTGTGAGACTGAGATTCCAAAGAACTGGTGTTTCATGCCTGACCGGTTGTGTGTAGGGATCTACATGTGATACACGTCTGCTGAGTATGTGCAAACACACTAAATGCTTTATACCTACATAAATAGAATTTGGATATGTGATGAGATATATATATATATATATATATGTATATCATCACATATCCAAATTCTATTCTCATGTACACTGAAATAACTCCTCTGAAGCCAGTGAAGTTGCACCAGTGTAACAGAGTGAACTATGGCTATCCACACACAGAGATTATATACTCCAAACAAAAATATTGTGCAGTATCTGTGCCTAACAAATAAATAATAATGATTAATAATATTAGTGTAACATTAAGAATGAGAAACCAAACACTCAAAAGTTAGAAAATACAGAGTTAAACACAAATACTCAACTCTTAAATCTAACCCTTCATGCATATCCTTTAAAATGTGGCCTCTCCTTACATCCTATATTATTTTTCAAATATAATATATAATTCAAACATACAAAAAGCTTATTGAAAATAATTAATAATTGCTAAGGATAAAATATACCAAACTCCAACTCTCATGAAGCAGGAAATATAGAGTACAACCACACAACGATCTTAACTCTGTTGTCTGTGTAATGACAAAAAGAAAAGGAGTACTTGTGGCACCTTAGAGCTTACTTTCGTAAGCTCATGAAAGCTTATGCTCAAATAAATTTGTTAGTCTCTAAGGTGCCACAAGTACTCCTTTTTTTTTTTGTGAATACAGACTAACACGCCTGCAATTCTGAAACCTGTGTAATGACAGTTTTCCCAGGGAATAATTCCATATTCCCTAGCTTGGGTTGTTTTAGTTTCGATGAGTTTTGTCTTTAGGACTATTAACTGTTTTAGGAGGGTTTGTATTTTTGTTACTGGATTTGTGAACTACATTATACTGATGTTAGTAAGGAATCTGAATAGCTTATTGTAGTTTGTAGAAAGCAATTATTCTGTGTTAGGCAAAAGAGTGGTACTGTAAATTTGTGTTTTTGTATGGCATGCCAAACACCAGAGTAGCTCAGTACAAACTGCTTCCTGTTAAAAGCTGAAACAGCCCTTGCCCTGGTATGTACCTCATAATATCCAGAATGGCAACTACCATTGGCACAGAGTGCCTGGGAATCCACCCCAATGTGAGCAATGACATAACTATCAATGGAAATTAATGAATGAACTAATATAACATCCATTCCTATAGAATCCCCATGGCATATATATGCAATGAGGGATACTCATTGTTATTAAAGAACCTTAAAATTGGCATTTCCTGAATTTACTGATTAAATAAAGGCTGGAATGCACTGTACATATTTGTAATTAGAGTGTTTGCAATTTGTATAGAATACCTAATAATTTTATTAAAATTAGGTGGGCAGAGAGAGAGGGTAGGACCACGAGAAAAGAAAAATTGACCATACAAAATATTAGCCTAAGCTCCCCTGAGGGCAGCTTATTTCATGAACATCCTCAGGAAAAGGTCTTGCCCTGAATAATCCTGATTCAGAAAACCTTGTAAGCAGATGCTTAATGTTAAACACCTGCTTAAGGGGTTTCCTGGAGTGTAGGCACAGTTTTATGTGTTGCGGCACTTCTTATAAAGGCTGAAAGTCTCTTTTCTCTTACCAGAGTTACACACTCAGCAATGGGCTTAAACATGAGAGGATACTGTGATGTTTCACCTGGACCCACATATATGAGAGGAGGGCCATAAAAACAATGTCCCTGTAGGATTGCTTGAAGTTTCCAGTCCTGATGAGACATATTACTCTGGGGGAAAAAAAACAGATGTCATCCAAATGGTACTTTTAAAGTTATAACATACAATTGCAATTGCAATTGCAGCTACATTTAACTTTCTAACCATTAATTCTTAGAATGGACACCAAATCAGATCACAATCTTTATTTTTTCAAAAGTGCCAACTCAGAGCAGATTTTAGGAAAATAAAGATTATATTTTTAAAAGCTTAAATTTATTCAACCATAAGTTCAATAATGCTGGCACTATAGGTACTAGTAGGAATGCTCTAAAAATTCATGTATTACGTACTCATACTATAAAATAAGTTTGATTGTACTTATAATTATGGGCTCAATCTAACCATATGCACTTAGATACTGACTCTGCTGAACACTAAACTGTTTAGCAGACAGACAGTCCTGTGGCAGAACCCAAAGTATGAAAGAAAAAAACAACAGTTATGTGTTGACAAGTTGGAGGCTCAATGGGAGATGAAGAGTTCATGCAAATACGTTTTTCTCTCATGCTCCACAACATCAGAATCTCATCCTCTTTAAAACCAGCACACCCTTTATCCAGCAACACACAAAAGAAACTCCAGTTCTAGGAGCAGGCCCAATAGACAGGCTGAGCAGATCAATATCCATTATCTTACTTATTATTTAAAAAGGAAAATAAAATTCGGAGAAATAAAGATCCCCATCATTTTGATTGGTTATCGGCATGGTAAAAAGGAGCAAAGTTGAAATTTTGGAGCAGAATATGGTTCCTTTATTATTTTTTTTTCCTATGGCTGACAGATCTACTCATGATGTCAGCCAGGAAATATGGCTTAAAATAGCCATAGGCCTTTGATTCCCCTATCAGTACAGAGACAGAGACCAATACATGATGTAAACTGCTCTCTCTGGCCTCAAACAGGAAAAGATCTGTCAGCCAGAGAAGAGCAACTGTATCACCTTCGAAATTCTTCCATAGCTGAATGCTGTTCATTAGCTGAAGAAGGACCTGCCCACACATGGAAATACAGTGTCACATTATTAATCTGTAGTAATCACACTATTATGCCCGAGATACTGCAAAATTTCCTTATACATAGAACAGAAAAAACTATATCAATACATAGCTTCAAGTAATAGAATTATTAATTTTACTTTTAAAAAACAACTTTAAAATTGCATAGAACAACAACACTATCAAAGTCAAAACAATAAAATGTTAGGAAATGCCAAAATTTAGGTTGCCTGGGCAATCTTAATTCTAATACCTTGGACATTTGCATTACCATACATTTTTTAATTTTCTGACCCCTGCTTTGTTCAGGGCTTGATCCAAAGCCCATAGAAGTCATTGGGAGTCTTTCCATTGATTCCCTTTGGCTTTGGATCAGCTTGTGAGTGTACAGGATGATCAGTGCACAGGAAATCATGCAAGATTATGGAACAGATGAGGCTGTTGACTGTAGAACCTCTGCCTCATTCCTTCAAGAAACTGTAGTTTCTACACCTGCATCTCCAAACCTCGGATCTTTTCCTCCATCAGTTCTATAAGATGGCATTTCATGCAGAAAAAACTCTTACCGGTTCCCCCCTCCAGGATCATGTACATACCACAGCTTTCACATCCAGTCATCCTCAATGTCTCTTCACAACAGCAGCTGAAGTCAATGTGTGCTGTGGAAGCTGAGCACTGCACCCATTAAGGCAGTGTGCTCTGAAGAAATGAGCACAGGATTGGGATTCAAAAGACTCTGACATCTTATCCTCACTCTGCCACTAGCTCACTGTGTAGCCTGGGCAAGTCACCTTGCCTTTCAGTTTCCATTCCCCCACTTGTAAAACTGGGAATAATAATTTGCCCACCTGCCACACCAGAGTGCTGTGAGGATTAATTTGTTAATGTCTCTACAGTACTTTGAACAGAAAGTGCTATAAAATGCTAAACACCATCCAAAATCATCAGGCCTCAAGTGTCAAGTTGGGGAAATTTCATCCTTAATACACCAAATTTCATCATCTGTTAAAACACTCCCTTCCATACAGGGGTGTTGCAAAGATAAACTCATTAATGTCAAGTATCACTCCTGTGATGAATGCCATAGAAAAGCCCACGAAGAAATTATTCCTTCTCTATTCAGAGCTGGGTATAGTGGCCTGCAGTAAATAAGACCTGCGGGACACATAAAATGAGGAGGACAAAAATATTGAACCACCATTTCATTCCTTGCACACCATCTACCTTGCACACTGAAGGTAACAGGGGCCCTGTGGAAAATGTAAATAAAGTATGTAATTCTTCAATTAAAGACTGTGTCATTATGCATATACACAAGAAAGTAGAAACTTATGTTGCCCAGATAACCTTAAATTCGGATACGTCTCAACTTTTTAGTGCTTTATTTGCAAATTTAATAACATTTTAAAACAGGCTGGGATCTGTGTGCGTGTGTGTGTGTGCGTGTGTGTATGTGTGTTTTCTAAACGTACATTTAATACAACCCCATGATTTTTCCCTGTTTCTTTTGTCTTAATAATAAAAAGATAATGCAAGGAAAAGAGAGTGAAAAGATTGCATTCAGAGATGTTTCACTTTCAGTGTTTCTTCGTTAACTACTTTCAGAACAACCTCCTTGGTTATTTTCAGTGTTTCACTGTGCTTTCACAATACTATCCTTCTCCAGACAAGCTACTGATCTCGTGTCTGATCATGGATCCCTCCCCTCTTCTCGTCCCATCAGATCTCAGTGTGACTTTCTCAGTGTGACTATCACTCTCTATTCTTCCTGACCACCTCACACAAAATATGGTATGTGCAGCACTCTCAGTTCCTGGTGCAAACCTTAAGTAACATTTTTACTTCTAACAGAACCTTTAAGTCTTCCTTTTGTTGTTTTATGCCACATTGTTTTCTCTCTTTATCTTTTAATTTGAGACAGTCTGCTGACGGCCTCAAAAGCTTGAAAATGTCTTCTCTGAAGAAGATACCCAACCCTACAGCTCAAAATTCACACTTTGACTCTTTCTCTCTCTAATCTATTTTTTAGACTGTCGGCTTATACCATAATTATGCACTATGGGATTTCTTGCATCAGTTTCTGGAGCATCAGGTCCTGGTCGTTGCCGGAGATAAATTATTAGAGTAGATCAGAATAGTTATTAATCTAGTATGTTAATTACTGAACCCCTCTCTTACACCATAGTTTCTTAGTATTGAACGCTTCAAATATTTAACTTTTGAATACACTTTTCTAATGTATCTATATTACATATTATTAGGGCTCTGTATCTGTCACGGAGGTTGCGGAAGTCACGGATTCCGTGACTTTCTGCGACCTCCGTGATTTCTGCAGTGACAAGTGAGGCTAACACCGGGGCCACCCAAGCAGCTGGCTCCGGGGCCAGCTGTCCAGTGGCCTGAGGGCCAGCCACAATGACCACTCTTGGAGCACCTCTGCAGCCAGCTTCACTGGCTGCTGCTCAGGTGGCCCCGGGCAGCTTGCCCCGGGAACGGCCTGAGTAGCGGCCGGTATGTCTAGCCCCAGGGTCTTCCTGAGCAGCGGTCCCTGGGGTGGCCAGAGCAGCTGCTGCTCGGTGGCCCAGGCAGCGGTCCCAGGGCAGCAGAAGCAGCTGCTGCTCCAGCAGATCCCTGCAGCTGGTGCTGCTGGCCATGGCCACCCTCCAAGCAGTGGCCCCCCCGGGATGCCCACACCAGTAGTGCCATCCCCTATCCTCCAAAATTTAGTCAGGGGTATTTATAGTATAAGTCATGGACATGTCATGGGCTGTGAATTTTTGTTCATTTCCCATGACCTGTCCATAACTTTTACTAAAAATACCCATGACTAAATTGTAGCCTTACGTATTATTTACAACCTCACATTTCTCTTAAAAATTATTTTTAAAAACAATTTCTTTTTTGTGGGGAAAAAATACATTAATATGATCTGTACAATATTTAATTCCGCTATCATGCTCCTTAATTCAGATTTCTGCTTTCCTTCCATTGCCAGAAGTCTTACATGTAGTATTCATACTACTCATACCAACCTTTTCCCCACTACTTGCAATATCCTGTATGTTAATAAGTGTCAGTTACAGAAGAAAAATCATTAGGAATAACAGACTAAATAGTTATTTAGGTGGACCGAAAACAATAAGTAACTCTTTTCCATAAACAAGTTTTATGTTTACATACCATTTAGACTTTGGGCAACAAGATAAAGTTAGTATTTCAGTACTTTTGTGGGTTTTATGATACATAGATATTCATTTTAATTTAAAAGGCTGAATCCAATAATCCTGAATCTTGATTTAACCTTCTAATTATAAAATGGACTTACTATCGGTAGGTCCTGAATCACGGCCTGATAGGCTGGTGTTACAAATTCAAGCTCAGCCTCAGCACTGTCTGTATTCACCACACACTCAATCAAGTAGACCCGGATATCATAGGAAGATTGCAGCAGAATCTGGCAGGGATAGCGACCAGGATATTGTGGAGTAAATTTTATAGGAAGTTCAACTGCTGTATCTTTATCTTAAAAAAAAAAAAAAGTATAATTATGTAAAGTGTTCCAAAAATATTTCACACACAAACATCCGGAGAGACATTGCAGTTTGTATAAGGAGATTCTTTCCACAGTACACACATCAGGCAAGTAACTCTGGAATCACAGATGTCTTTTCACTTATACATAGCCAAAATTAATTTTGCTAGAGAGAAACTTTTGAATATATTTAAGCTTCCAAATAACATTATTTTGTATAATTTCTTGTTCTGCGTAGAGAAAATATATATATAAGCTCTATTTACTTATTATATTTAGAAAAGTTTATTGCATATGAATCTTTTGCCAGATACCATATACATAGTGACTACCACTTAAAAACATTTGTCTACAATTATCATGCAGTGGTATCTGACACAGACTCAGACTTTAAAGTTTTAAAGTCTGACTCAGACTTTAAAGTGACCATCATGATAATCTAATCTAACACTGCAGGCCAAAGAACCTCACCCACCCACTCCTGTAATAGACCCATCATCTCTGTCTGAGTTACTGAAGTCCTCAAATCATGGTTAAAGACTTCAAGTTACAGAGAATCCACCATTTACATTAGTTTAAACCTTCAAGTGACTCGTGCCCCATGCTGCAGAGGAAGGCAAAAAAATCCTACAGTCTCTACCAATCTGAACCAGGGGAAAATTCCTTCCCGATCCCAAATATGGTGATCAGTTAGAGCGTGAGCATGTGGGCAAGACCCTCCAGTCAGATACCTGGGAAAGAATTCTCTGGAGTAACTCAGAGCTCTCCCCATCTAGTGTCCCATCAGCGGCTCTTAAAGATATTTACTACCAGCAGTCGCAGATGGCTACATGCCATTGTAAGAAGTTTCATCATATCATTCCCTCATAAACTTATTAAGATCATTGTTAAAGCCAGTCAGGACATAACTCAGTATAGAAAATAACTATAATATTGCAGATACCATTGACCATAACACTCCCCCTGTAATCTACACATCTCTCTTTATGTGATCCAGGGCAAAGGGTCAGCCTCCTCCATGAACTCTGCAGAGGGCCCAGTGCAGAAAAGGAGGGGAAGACATGTGAGGCAAGATAGTGGCTGTGAGCAGAAAGAGGTATGGGTATTCCCAGGAGCAGCCCCCCACAAGCCCTTCAGGGAATTCGCAAAAAGTGAATGCAGCTTGCAGCGACAATAGCTTCTCTGTGGTTCCCTTTATGCTGAAGAATGCACCTTCATGAGGACTTCCAAGGGTAGCTACCAGTGCAGAAAGACCTACATGTAATGTAGAGCAGTACAGAGGCACAGAACTTTAATACAGCTGGAACTGAGATCCACAGGGTTTGAAGACACCACCACCCAGTTTGTTCCACAAGGGAGGACATATCCCACCTACCTCAGCTAAGAGCTTGGAAAAGAACTCATACAATAGTTTCCTCCTCCACTCTCCCCTGCACTGGGTTATTTTGTAGAAAGGAGGCAATCAGGCTCAATGTGTGACATTATTTTCAAATTATATTTTAATGGCAACTATTGTGTTTTAAAAATGCAATCAATCTTCATTTACAATGCTGCTCTCTTTCACAAATGATATTGCCCACTTATTCAATTTTCACCTCTCTGAAAATTATACAGCAAACCAATACTTCCCTGTTGCTTGACTATGTTCCAAAAAGTGGATACTTCTCTTGTCTGTTCCCTCCATTATTTCATAAAAATAGCTCAAGTTCAAAGGATGAATAATATACTATTACTATGTAATATAATATATTACATTATGAGCTTTTCAACATTACAAGGCTATCAAAAAGATTATAAATTGTACCTCAGGTTCAACTGTCTCTGAAATAAATTAGCTTGTTCTCTCATAAAGACAAGATTAATGACCTGCTAATTTATGAATTATTACTCTTTTTCTGTTTTGTCACTAAGTTATTATTCCCAACGGCTATCTTCCAAAAAAATGTCCCAGGTTTGTCAGTTATGCAAGTAATAAAACTCCCTTTCTTATACTTGATTCATAAATATATTTCCTGCAAATTTTACTGTAACCCTATCTGATCAGTCAATTTGTGGGAGTACATAGAGGATATCCAAACCAATATACACATCTAAATCATTAGTGATATATTTTAAGTACTTGCAGTACTTCAAGGTAAGATGGAATTGTGACATTGCACTCCAAATGTTTTATGAAAATATGCTTTGGATGTGAATATAATGTAACTGAAATTTGCTTTATGCAAAAAGTCTCTTGTAAGGTATCATCACAAAGCTTATAATCTACTGAGTGTGTTCATCCTATTTGTATGCATGCATCATTCTTGTATCTGAAGCTAGAAATATAAAGTATAACTCTGAGGTCCTATTGTAATTATGCAAATTGTGGGCCATTAATGGTGGTTTAGAATCTTGATGGCTCCCATTAACCAGAACAATTGACTGTAGATGGCTTTGTTTACTTGCAAGCCTTCCTGTGAGTCAGTCCCAGAAGAATGGAGGCTGGAGTCTCACAGGACATGTGCCTATATCACATGATACTGGAATCCATCTTAAATCTGGTACTTTTCCATTTAGGAGAAGGAGTGGGGACCCAGAGAGACAAAAGATTTGCACCTGGTGCCAAAGCTATAAAAGGGGGTGGAATAGAACAAAGAGGGGTGCCAGTCATGAGAAAACCCCTAGTTTCCACCTAAGATGTCTGCTGGAACTAACAAGGACTGTATCAGGGGAAAGGATTTGGAGTTTAGTCTGTGAAAGAAGCTTATTGGAACATCTCTGAGGGTGAGATTTTATCTGTAATCAGTTTCTTAATGTACTAGGCTTAAACTTGCTTGTTTTTGCTTTATTTTGCTTGGTGACCTACTTTTTTCTGTCTGTTATTACTTGAAACCACTTATTTCCTACCTTTTATACTTAATAAAATCACGTTTGTTTATTAATTAACCCAGAGTAAGTGATTAATACCTGGGGGAGCAAACAGATATCTCTCTATCAAATAGATAGAGATAGCAAATAGATATCTCTCTATCAGTGTTATAGAGGGTGGACAATGTATGAGTTTACCCTGTATAAGCTTTATACAGAGTAAAGCGGATTTATGTGGGGTTTGGATCCCATTGGGAACTGGGTGTCTGGGTGCTGGGGATAGGTGACCTGCTGAGCAGTTTTTGGTTAAAATCTGCAGCTTTGGGGGCACGGATCAGACCTGGGTCTATGTTGTAGCAGGCTTGCATGTCTGGCTCAACAAGGCAGGGCTCTGGAGTCTCAAGCTTTGGCAGGGAAAACAGGCTCAGAGGTAATCTCAGCACGACAGGTGACAGTCCCAAGCGGGTCTCTGTGACCAAACCAGTCATAGGAATGTCTGTCCTCACATGGTCCAGTTATTGTCAATATAATGTAGTATATTTTGTATGATGTGGAAGCTCCAAAATGTTTTTAGTAATAAGAGGAATTTTAAAATGTTATGTACTATAGAAGCTTATTATTGGGGTAAATACTGCTCCCCCTATTGTACCCCTATGATCATTTAGAGTCCACTCCTGACTCACCAGAACAAATTCAGTTGTATTACACAGTGGGGAGGGCAGTTTATCACATCCTCCATAAGGTTCTATAGCCCCCATGTGCCATTGACATGTGCTGCAACTGCAACTGGGGATAAATTCCTCCGTTCATAAGCCCTGTGGAAATGCATTCTGCTAACACAGGCTGTGAGCTGGGAAGATTATTTCCTATAGTATTTTTAGTCAGGACATTCAAGTGTTTCACAAGACACTCAAGACCAATAATATTAGTCAGGATAAAATCTAGTAAATTAACAACTAAAATTCTTCATTTTAAATGTTAATTTAATATAGTGGTGCATGAGTAGCCGATCACTAGACCAATCATCCCCCAAAATTTTTGTCCACATCCCTCCCTTACCTGATCTGTGCCCCTCCAGGAGCCACAGCTGGGAGCCGGGGCTGGGAGCTGGGCCAGCGCTGCCACTGGGGCCTCAGCCAGGAGCGAGGCCGCGGTCAGGACCAGGGGCTGCGGCAGGGTGTGGGCCTGCAATCAGGGCCAGGAGCCAAGCTTGGGAGCAGAGCTGTGTCCGGGAGTGGGGATGGGAGCCGGTGGCCGAGGCTGGGGCCAGGGCTAGGGCTGAGGTCAGAGTAGAGATGGGGGAAGAACAGGGTTGGTGGTGCTCCCTCTGTCCCCATAGGGGCTGGCCTGCCCCCCCTCGAATATTCCTAATCAGCCTCCTAGGGGGACTTGTCCCATAGTCTGGGGACCACTGCACTAGACCCATCTATGGTTGTTGCATTTTGTATATCCTAAAGGTGAAATGTATGCCTTATGGATATTATATTTATTTTTTATAAAAAAGAATCTCTTCCCAATATTTACAATATTTGGTTTGGGCAGTGCTTTTATAAAATATTCACTTCACATGCATAAAGCAAATATTTAAATTCAGGAATAGATAATTTGATTAACTATGATCAATGAAAGGGAAAGCAAAGAAATCTGTAATGTTTATTTCATATGGTCAAGTACTTTACTCCCTAGAAAATGATTTAAGTGAGACTGAATCGTCAAGTCAAATCAATTACAAGAAATACTTTCTAAAAATCTTCCGAGATAAATGGAGGTTGTTCCCTTCTTCAGAATGCCACTTTTAATGCATGCAGTCAGGTAATCAGGACATAAGATTTTCTCAAATCAAATTTTTTTTTCTTTTTCTGTCTCTCGCACTTCAGTAAGCACAAAGGCTTTTGCAAAGATTAAATTAGCAATGAATTCACTGACTTGCTGAAAATCATCCACAGGGTCACAACAGAAGCAACCAGGGCAGCAGTTGAGAGCACATGTAGGAAAGTGGGGATGGTGGACAACAGCCAGGCCAACTCCTTACATCAGGACCTGCACTATGATTCCCTGGAGATGAATGATGGCCCCAAGCTTCTCCCTGGACCCAGTGAGAAGCAGAAAACACCAGCAATAGTGGATGTGATTTCTCCAGATGGGGATTTTTCTTTTGCAGGGATTGTGTGCATGGGTTGTGGGGGATAGGATAGCAGGATGCTCTGGGAGCTCCCCAATCCCTGATGGCTGTGAGAAGACAGAAGAGAACAGGGTAGAGGAGATGGGGATTTTCCCCTGTAGTTTGGGGGCCCAAATGGAAAACCCTGACTAAATTTGAAATTTGTAGCACTCTCCCCACACAGAAAAAGTTTAATACATTTTTATGAAGGGACTAACTCCCCAGAGTGATTTTATGGGGGGTGGGATGTGGTATTCTGCACTGGTAACTTTGAGAATTATAGATGCTTTTTTCAGAGTAGCAGCCGTGTTAGTCTGTATTCGCAAAAAGAAAAGGAGTACCCGTGGCACCTTAGAGACTAACAAATTTATTAGAGCATAAGCTTTCGTGAGCTACAGCTCACTTCATCGGATGCATTTGGTGGAAAAAGCAGAGGAGAGATTTATATACACACACACACACACACAGAGAACATGAAACAATGGGTTTATCATACACACTGTAAGGAGAGTGATCACTTAAGATAAGCCATCACCAGCAGCGGGGGGGGGGGGGGGGAAGAGAAAGAAGGAAAACCTTTCATGGTGACAGGCAAGGTAGGCCAATTCCAGCAGTTAACAAGAATATCAGATTTCAGAGTAGCAGCCCTGTTAGTCTGTATTCGCAAAAAGAAAAGGAGTACCCGTGGAACCTTAGAGACTAACAAATTTATTAGAGCATAAGCTTTCGTGAGCTACATCGTGAGATACATCGGAAATGCATCCGATGAAGTGAGCTGTAGCTCACGAAAGCTTATGCTCTAATAAATTTGTTCGTCTCTAAGGTGCCACGGGTACTCCTTTTCTTTTCAAGAATATCAGAGGAACAGTGGGGGGTGGGGTGGGAGGGAGAAATACCATGGGGAAATAGTTTTACTTTGTGTAATGACTCATCCATTCCCAGTCTCTATTCAAGCCTAAGTTAATTGTATCCAGTTTGCAAATTAATTCCAATTCAGCAGTCTCTCGTTGGAGTCTGTTTTTCAAGCTTTTTTGTTGAAGTATAGCCACTCTTAAGTCTGTGATCGAGTGACCAGAGAGATTGAAGTGTTCTCCAACTGGTTTTTGAATGTTATAATTCTTGACGTCTGATTTGTGTCCATTCATTCTTTTACGTAGAGACTGTCCAGTTTGGCCAATGTACATGGCAGAGGGGCATTGCTGGCACATGATGGCATATATCACATTGGTAGATGCGCAGGTGAAGGAGCCTCTGATAGTGTGGCTGATGTGATTAGGCCCTATGATGGTATCCCCTGAATAGATATGTGGACAGAGTTGGCAACGGGCTTTGTTGCAAGGATAGGTTCCTGGGTTAGTGGTTCTGTTGTGTGGTGTGTGGTTGCTGGTGAGTATTTGCTTCAGATTGGGGGGCTGTCTGTAAGCAAGGACTGGTCTGTCTCCCAAGATCTGTGAGAGTGATGGGTCGTCCTTCAGGATAGGTTGTAGATCCTTGATGATGCGTTGGAGAGGTTTTAGTTGGGGGCTGAAGGTGATGGCTAGTGGCGTTCTGTTGTTTTCTTTGTTGGGCCTGTCCTGTAGTAGGTGACTTCTGGGTACTCTTCTGGCTCTGTCAATCTGTTTCTTCACTTCAGCAGGTGGGTATTGTAGTTGTAGGAATGCATGATAGAGATCTTGTAGGTGTTTGTCTCTGTCTGAGGGGTTGGAGCAAACGCGGTTATATCGTAGAGCTTGGCTGTAGACAATGGATCGAGTGGTATGATCTGGATGAAAGCTAGAGGCATGTAGGTAGGAATAGCGGTCAGTAGGTTTCCGATATAGGGTGGTGTTTATGTGACCATCACTTATTAGCACCGTAGTGTCCAGGAAGTGGATCTCTTGTGTGGACTGGTCCAGGCTGAGGTTGATGGTGGGATGGAAATTGTTGAAATCATGGTGGAATTCCTCAAGAGCTTCTTTTCCATGGGTCCAGATGATGAAGATGTCATCAATGTAGCGCAAATAGAGTAGGGGCATTAGGGGACGAGAGCTGAGGAAGCGTTGTTCTAAGTCAGCCATAAAAATGTTGGCATACTGTCGGGCCATGCGGGTACCCATCGCAGTGCCGCTGATTTGAAGGTATACATTGTCACCAAATGTGAAATAGTTATGGGTCAGGACAAAGTCACAAAGTTCAGTCACCAGGTTAGCCGTGACAGTATCGGGGATACTGTTCCTGACGGCTTGTAGTCCATCTTTGTGTGGAATGTTGGTGTAGAGGGCTTCTACATCCATAGTGGCTAGGATGGTGTTTTTAGGAAGATCACCAATGGACTGTAGTTTCCTCAGGAAGTCAGTGGTGTCTCGAAGATAGCTGGGAGTGCTGGTAACGAAGGGCCTGAGGAGGGAGTCTACATAGCCAGACAATCCTGCTGTCAGGGTGCCAATGCCTGAGATGATGGGGCGTCCAGGATTTCCAGGTTTATGGATCTTGGGTAGCAGATAGAATACCCCAGGTCGGGGCTCCAGGGGTGTGTCTGTGCAGATTTGTTCTTGTGCTTTTTCAGGGAGTTTCTTGAGCAAATGCTGTAGTTTCTTTTGGTAACTCTCAGTGGGATCAGAGGGTAATGGCTTGTAGAAAGTGGTGTTGGAGAGCTGCCTAGTAGCCTCTTGTTCATACTCCGACCTATTCATGATGACGACAGCACCTCCTTTGTCAGCCTTTTTGATTATGATGTCAGAGTTGTTTCTGAGGCTGTGGATGGCACTGTGTTCTGCATGGCTGAGGTTATGGGGTAAGCGATGCTGCTTTTCCACAATTTCAGCTCGTGCACGTCGGCGGAAGCAGTCTATGTAGAAATCCAGGCTGCTGTTTCGACCTTCAGGAGGAGTCCACCCAGAATCCTTCTTTTTGTAGTGTTGGCAGGAAGGTCTCTGTGGGTTAATATGTTGGTCAGAGGTGTGTTGGAAATATTCCTTGAGTCTGAGACGTCGAAAATAGGATTCTAGGTCACCACAGAACTGTATCATGTTCGTGGGGGTGGAGGGGCAAAAGGAGAGGCCCCGAGATAGGACAGATTCTTCTGCTGGGCTAAGAGTAAAGTTGGATAGATTAACAATATTGCTGGGTGGGTTACAGGAACCATTGTTGTGGCCCCTTGTGGCATATAGTAGTTTAGATAGCTTAGTGTCCTTTTTCTTTTGTAGAGAAGCAAAGTGTGTTTTGTAAATGGCTTGTCTAGTTTTTGTGAAGTCCAGCCACGAGGAAGTTTGTGTAGAAGGTTGGTTCTTTATGAGAGTATCCAGTTTTGAGAGCTCATTCTTAATCTTTCCCTGTTTGCTGTAGAGGATGTTGATCAGGTGGTTCCGCAGTTTCTTTGAGAGTGTGTGGCACAAGCTGTCAGCATAGTCTGTGTGGTATGTAGATTGTAATGGATTTTTTACCTTCAGTCCTTTCGGTATGATGTCCATCTGTTTGAATTTGGAGAGGAAGATGATGTCTGTCTGTATCTGTGCGAGTTTTTTCATGAATTTGACAGATTTCCACTCTATACGGCTAAATTCAGTGCCTTGCATAATGACAGGTTTCAGAGTAGCAGCCGTGTTAGTCTGTATTCGCAAAAAGAAAAGGAGTACCCGTGGCACCTTAGAGACTAACAAATTTATTAGAGCATAAGCTTTCGTGAGCTACAGCTCACTTCATCGGATGCATTTGGTGGAAAAAGCAGAGGAGAGATTTATATACACACACACACACACACACACAGAGAACATGAAACAATGGGTTTATCATACACACTGTAAGAAGAGTGATCACTTAAGATAAGCCATCACCAGCAGCGGGGGGGGGGGGGGGGGGGCGGCGGGAAAGAAGGAAAACTTTTCATGGTGACAGGCAAGGTAGGCTAATTCCAGCAGTTAACAAGAATATCAGAGGAACAGTGGGGGGTGGGGTGGGAGGGAGAAATACCATGGGGAAATAGTTTTACTTTGTGTAATGACTCATCCATTCCCAGTCTCTATTCAAGCCTAAGTTAATTGTATCCAGTTTGCAAATTAATTCCAATTCAGCAGTCTCTCGTTGGAGTCTGTTTTTCAAGCTTTTTTGTTGAAGGATAGCCACTCTTAGGTCTGTGATTGAGTGACCAGAGAGATTGAAGTGTTCTCCAACTGGTTTTTGAATGTTATAATTCTTGACGTCTGATTTGTGTCCATTCATTCTTTTACGTAGAGACTGTCCAGTTTGGCCAATGTACATGGCAGAGGGGCATTGCTGGCACATGATGGCATATATCACATTGGTAGATGCGCAGGTGAATGAGCCTCTGATAGTGTGGCTGATGTGATTAGGCCCTCTGATGGTATCCCCTGAATAGATATGTGGACAGAGTTGGCAACGGGCTTTGTTGCAAGGATAGGTTCCTGGGTTAGTGGTTCTGTTGTGTGGTGTGTGGTTGCTGGTGAGTATTTGCTTCAGATTGGGGGGCTGTCTGTAAGCAAGGACTGGTCTGTCTCCCAAGATCTGTGAGAGTGATTAAGACTGGGAATGGATGAGTCATTACACAAAGTAAAACTATTTCCCCATGGTATTTCTCCCTCCCACCCCACCCCCCACTGTTCCTCTGATATTCTTGTTAACTGCTGGAATTAGCCTAGCTTGCTTGTCACCATGAAAGGTTTTCCTCCTTTCCCCCCTTGCTGCTGGTGATGGCTTATCTTAAGTGATCACTCTCCTTACAGTGTGTATGATAAACCCATTGTTTCATGTTCTCTGTGTGTGTGTGTGTGTGTGTGTGTGTGTGTGTGTGTATATATAAATCTCTCCTCTGCTTTTTCCACCAAATGCATCCGATGAAGTGAGCTGTAGCTCACGAAAGCTTATGCTCTAATAAATTTGTTAGTCTCTAAGGTGCCACGGGTACTCCTTTTCTTTTTATAGATGCTTTTGTAAATCAAGTCAAATCGCCTTCACCAATTTCTTGAAAAAGTCAAATTAAGGACTCTCTTTTAACTTGTGTATAATTACACATGGATTTCATCATATATTGATTTCATTATGGCAAATTTACTTTAAATATGTTCTCTGCTTGTCATTCTGTCTAATAAATATATATAATTTATGACCCACTTACACATTGCAATTTCTAAAAAATATAAAATAGCTTATTTCAACATGATTTATAGCCATAAAACATGGACAACGGGCATTTTCATTTTATCTAGATATAATTTTACAAGATGCATAATGGATAGTTCTCTGAAAACATCCACTCAATGATCAGCGCTAATCAAAAAAGCTAATAGAATGTTGGGAATCATTTGGAAAGGGATAGATAATAAGACAGAAAATATCCTATTGCCTCTATATAAATCCATGGTATACCCACATCTTGAAAATGGTATGCAGATCTGGTTGCTCCATCTCAAAAAAAAAAAAAAAGATATAATGGAATTGGAAAAGTTACAGAAAAGGGTAACAAAAGATGCATCCGATGAAGTGAGCTGTAGCTCACGAAAGCTTATGCTCAAATAAATTTGTTAGTCTCTAAGGTGCCACAAGGTGCCTCCTTTTTCTTTTTTGCGAATACAGACTAACACGGCTGCTACTCTGAAACCTGTTATTAGGGATATGGAACGGCTTCCATATGAGAAGAGATTAATAAGACTGGGACTTTTCAGCTTGGAAAAGAGATGACTAAGTGGGGATATGATTGAAGTCTATAAAATCATGACTGGTATAGAGAAAGTAAATAAGGAAGTGTTATTTACTCCTTCTCATAACACAAGAACTAGGGGTCAGCCAATGAAATTAATAGGCAGCAGGTTTAAAACACACAAAAGGAAGTATTTTGTCACACAATGCACAGTCAACCTGTGGAACTCTTTGCCAGAGGATGTTGTGAAGGCCAAGACTATAACAGGGTTCAAAAAAGAACTAGACAAGTTCATGGAGGATAGGTTCATGAATGGTTATTAGCCAGGATGGGCGGGGATGGTATCCCTAGCCTCTGTTTGCCAGAAGCTGGGAATGGGTGAGAGGGAATGGACCACTTGATAATTACTTGTTCTGTTCATTCCCTCTGATGCACCTGGCATTTGTCACTCTTGGAAGACCCCGTGGTCTGACCCAGTATGGTAATTCTGATGTTTTTAAAAGTGTTTTAATTTAGTACCTATGAAACATTGCTGGAATTATCTCTGCTTAGTCCCATGACAAGGATAGACAAACAGGAGCAATAACAGCTTCTCTTCGCTGCTGCACCTATGCCACACTGTGATCTAGTGGGATCACCTCTAAAGGTAGCAGTCTCCAGGTTCAGTCAATCCCTTCTGTACTATGAACAACTATATCAATGTGATGTGGTTCTCTCTCCACTAGGAATTAGAAGACCAACAATTAATTTAATAAAAGAGACCAAATAGATATCAGATTGGGGGTCAAGGAGAGAGAGAAGAATGGGAGAGGTTTCAGTACTGAATTCTGCAAGCTCTTACATAGTGCACACTGTGGTGCAAATGGTTGTTGTGCTCGAGTATAGTAATGGACTTCCTAGTGTGGGCTTAAATAAGCTTAAGAACATTAGTGCCCATAGTTTCAAGAGCTAAACACCCAACAGCTTACACTTATAAACCTACAAAAGCAGTCAGATTTTCAGAAATTCTCATTTCAATTGGAGCTACTGGGCGCTGAGAGCTTTTGAAAAGCTGGCCACTTCATTTAGGTGCTTAAATGGGAGCTAAGTCCTTTTGAAACTCTGGCCACAAGTGTATTCAGCTCTGTTGAAAATCTGATGCTAGGTATAGTCCTTTGGCACTAAGCAGAATTAAGTCTCAAGTCTCTTGCACTTTTGATCTCTTATTTTCAAGTGAGAAGGGTAAAAATGAGATGGGGCAGTGGGTCAAGATGGATATTTCCAAGGAGATGTGCTTAAGAGCAATCCTTATCACATACATGAGGATTTTAGCCATGCTTTTTCTTCTTACACCTGCTACTAGTCAGAGACCAACAGTAACCAGTGAGTAGCCTTCTGTCTTTCATGGTATTATCTCTGCCAAACCCTATGGAAGAAGACTAGCAAGCATGGCTTCATCATGCAGAAACTTCTTTTTGGAACAATATCTCAAAAACCAGGGGGAAGTGGGTATGAGCTTTAGCATGGTTTCAATCTGTAAGACAACTTCTGTTCTACAATTTCTAGGACAAGAGAAAGAAAAAGAGAAGGCAGCAGATAAAACTGCTTTGAGGTCCTCTCATTTTCCTTCAAAGGTTATAGGAAGCAGAGTCTTTTACAATTATTTCCAGAATGTTGGGACTAAAGAAAATCAACTCTCATCCCTAATAGCTATATATTGCTTTAATTGGTTCTGAGGTCTGTGCAGCAAGTCAGGCACCAAGCCCAGATGTCTACATTGGAATTTTATAGGTTCAAAACCCAAGCCCCACAAGCCTCAGCTCTCTCCCGTTGGCATACAATGGAGCCTTACAGGAGCCTTACAATGCCGCAGTTGTGGTACAGTAAGTGTAGACATAGCTTTAGTTGTAAGCTCCAGACTGTCCATTAGAGGGGCAATACACCCCATTATACTGGTACTACAATTAAAATATTACATTATATATAAAAAATATTCTGAGAATTTTGCAAATTTTCCACCCAGCATGAGTTTTACCCAATCTAATTACACTAGTAGCAGGGTACACTCTTTGTTTCTCAAACTGAATATTGACAGAACCTTAATAACAAAGATTAATTAATGAGCAACACAATCCATTATTTCTACGTCCTTCTTAATCCTTTGAAACTGACAGTATAAAAGAACATTCTGAACACTTCTTTATATGTACAGCCAGTGTCATGATATGCTGAATCTGGTGCACCATAGAACTAATTGCATGGAAATCAGCATTATTATCTAAGTAAACTGTCAGTTTTGTCAGAGCAAAAAACCAAAACTATAGTTTTACTTAGTGGCCAGCTTTAAAAATCACTGTTCAGTAATTTAGGTCCAAAGTTTGATTTATTTTTCTTCAAATTATAATTCAAAATGATCTTACATTGTTTTATGTCTGACCATATAAATGTTTGCCCTAACGCAGCAAAATCAACCATCAGGTATGAATTAATTAACAAACCATTTTCAAAGTTCCATTGACAGCACTGATGCTGGTGGTGTACAAATAAAGAATTGAACAAAGTAGAATTATGATGATTACTGCCCACCTAGTTAAAAAAATTGCTAAATGAAAAAGGGCAAACAGCATGAATAATGCTTTAAGCTTTTCTGAGGTTATACCCAACGGAAAGTATCTCTTTAAAAAAACAAACAAATAAAAAAAAAGCAACCTTTTAAAAAAAGCACTTATGCACTCAGAAACCAGGGACTAAATTAAACAGTTTAGTATTAAAACACTCAAGATCTTCATGGACTCTTACGGAAATCCTGCTGAGCTGGGCTGAGAACAGCAATTATATAGCCATCTAATCAAAATATTATCTTTATCTTGCTCAAGTGAAAATCTAATTTTAGAACAAAGTAGTGGAAAAGTCTTCAGAAAACCTAGGCTGTTTGCAAATTATTTTCCTTTCTTAAATAATATGTATTTGTTACTGTATTTATCTTATAAAATTCATTGATAAAATGTAATTGTTTAATCAGAACCAAGAGATCACTTGACAAAAGTTTTGGAAAGGAAGTACTTTTTTTTCTAAACTGATTTAAAATTCTAAGTGGTACTGAAACTGTTCAGATGATAACTATGTTACTAACTTGTAATCAGAGCTTTTCAAATTAGCCTTTTCCACAATGTCCATATTTGTGGTGTGTGAGCACCATACCTCAGAAACTCAGGAGCCACTTAGGTATTATAAATTCAAATGGAAGCCAGGAGCTACAGCACTAAGGTAGTACAGCACAATGGTTCTCCCTAAAATTACCTTTCTATTCAGTATTTCTAATTCTGCCTACAAAGAAATTTGAAAATAAGTGGGTAACATTCTCAATATATCCAAGAGACTAAATGGGATTTCTCCACTTACATGTGAATAAACTGATTTTCTCCTTCATAAGTCATCCAACACAGATTTCCACTTTTTGGAAATGGGGAAAAACATGAATCTGCAAAGGAAAGAGCTGTGGACTGAGAAACTGATATTGGAGTGGCAATCTCACAAACTATGTATTTGATATTGGTGGGTAGAACTTAATAATACTTCGAAAATATGTGCACAGAATTAGAAGGTCACAACAAAGTGAAAAAGTGGGTTCTTGAGTTATTGGTCCTAATAGAGTGACAAGAGGAACCAGGGAGTTGACACAAGGCCCCTGAAATTTAAGAAGGAAGAGTAGAGAATACAGAAAATAAAGTCCTCCAAATGTATCACCGATGTTCTTAATAGAGGCTCTTCGAATAATCAGATCAAGGAAAAGAGTTCAGAACCAATACTAAAGAATGCAGT
Organism: Dermochelys coriacea; assembly: GCF_009764565.3. Classification (NCBI taxonomy): domain Eukaryota; kingdom Metazoa; phylum Chordata; order Testudines; family Dermochelyidae; genus Dermochelys; species Dermochelys coriacea. The sequence goes on from NC_050068.2 coordinate 150,819,947, forward strand.
AAACACTTGAGTAGATATCAGTACTGACGGAACCAAATAAGAGTGTTCAGTCTATCATTTATTGCATTGAAACAAATGAATGTAATGTTACTGATGATAGCTTAAAAGCAGACAGTGCCAAAAGACTAGACAAATGCCAGCTAGTAATTTCGGTAGTAAACAAGGTCACAGCTTTCATCATCTTCCACAGCTTTGGAACTTATGACTGAGGGACAGAAGTGCTCTCTCAACACACACAAAAAAACCCCTTAACAGCTGTTTTAGCATCAGTTTAAGATTTTTACACAAAGACAGAGAAAACTGAGTATATTAACTGTAAAAAACATTTATCAGAAGAGAGATGATAACTCCAAATACTTTTCACAGTATTTCTACAGAAAACTTTTTAATCCATTCACTGGAAAAATAAAATCAAACCTCTTTTATTGGACATTCTTTAAAAATATAACAGCAGGCAGCCTATATTGTCAAATCTTGTCAGGAGAAGCTATAGAACTTTTTTATTAGTTTTTGATACGAACCTAAATTAGGTATCAAGATGTAATACAATGCCTTTCATTTTAAGAACACTTTTTCAGTGCACTATATTTCAGTGCACAGATGCACTTCCATCTCCTGCTGTACAATTTTAATGCTGAAATAGTTCACACAATTTTTTTTTTTATATCTCTGTAATTCAAAATGTAAAATGCTTTTTCTTCCATTTGTCTAGTTGGGTTTTTATTTCCAATTTTACAAAAGACTCTAGATAAAGAGACAAAACATTCAATCAGATGCGTGAGTAGAAGTGCAGAGGACTTGGAGCACATCTGACTTAGGTAAGCAAGTCCACCACAGTGCAGGCAGCGAATGAGAGATGTGTGCTATTGTGTGGGGCTATTGTGTTTTGGGGGTTATTCTGCATGCTGATTGTGTTGTGTGTGGTGGTTGTGTTGATTTGGATGTAGGGGTTGTAGGCTGATGGATCTAATCACCAGCCTGGGACAAAAATCCATGTCTGGTTCCATTTGTATTCTTTTCCCCAGAGCTCAGTTTATTCTTTAAAACACACGCAAAGGGAAATATGAAACAACCACCACCAAAGCTCAGTTCTTAAGTGAAACTGTGGGGCCCACTGGCAGGTATGGGGGCTGGACCTTCCGCAGCCTAGTGGCGCCTATGGGGCCTGCTTGCCCTCTCGCAGCCTTCTGCTGCAGCCACAGGAGAGTGAATTCCTCATGGAACTGGTGCGCTCATTTATATACTCCAGCTGAGAGTCAGACCCAGTCAATATCAGCTGTTCAGCAGGGTCAGCTGATTCCCAGTACCTGCCTGCTGGGCTTCCCTCCAGCACAGGACCATTTGCTCTCTGGCCTACCTAACTCTTGAAGAGACAGACTGCCCTATTACATGGAGTTGCACTCGGAGCTTTGCGTTGGTTTATGTAGGTGATGAACGAGGGTAGCATGCTGTGGTGAGGGGCTATGGATGTTTGCAGTTACTGTGTGTGCTGGTCACAGGCCACAGAGCCAAGAGGGACACCTGAACCATAGCCTCACCACTTTTTGGCCAGGCCAAACCTAAGTGGCACTGCAAACCCATGTGTCAGGTTTCAATGTCACACACTCAGATTTGGCCTGGCTGCATGGAGAGGTGACAGGGCCAAATCTGAGTGAGTGACATAAAACCCTAGTGCACCAGATCCCAACGCCACTCAGGTTCCCAGCCAAAAGGTTACCCAGCCATGGCCTGGGTGCCCCTCCAGTTCTACAGACTATGTGACCAATGCACACAATAACCCCAAACACTCATATTTGGAGGGAGGGGGTTTAGGGAATCATAGGCCAGGCTGCTCGGGGCAGAAGGGTGTCGTAGAGGGAAAGTCGAAGGTCAGGCAGAAAAAGGGGAGCAAATCTATGATCCATCCACTTTACGTGGCACTCCACACCCCTGGCTGGTTATGTTGTGGGGATAGTTGTATTGATTAGTGTCAGGGAGGTTGTGCTGGGAGAATTGTGCCGATTTGTGGAGGTGGCAACTGGGCCAAGTAATCCACCATCTGTGCTGTCTCTCCAGGGCCGGCTCCAGGCACCAGTGTTCCAAGCAGGTGCTTGGGGCGGCAGTTAGAAAGGGGCGGCAGTGTTTCTGCAGCGGTGACAATTCGGCGGCAGCTCCTCTGTCCCGTTGGCTGCGGTGGCAGCTTCTCCCTTTTGCCGTCCGCGGCAGCACTTTTTTTAACTGCTTGAGGCAGCAAAAACTGTAGAGCTGGCCCTATGTCTCTCCCATACACTCAATGAAATGGTTGCATCCCCGTTATCTGTAGCGTAAGGGTGATCATTGGCTGAGTTACCTCTGATGTCACAATGGTCTTGAACTCTTAGCGTGACACAGATAGACAGGTAACTGTAGTTATATACTGCAAACTGTAATTGGTAAAGTCAAAATGGTTGAGAATTTAAAAACTGGATGGTAACAGACTACAAATCCCAATGATGACTCAACCTGGTGATATTTTGAACAAAAAGAGCTCTCAATCATGCTTGCAGCTGTTTCCATCACTTCATACTGACTCAGACATTTTAGGCTTCAGCGTGACATAGCAAATGATATTCTCGGAGTTTTATATAGATACTACCAAACAGCATCTAACCTTACCCTATTGCTATCCTTTGCTTATTTCACATGTGACACTGTACTTTAAATGTGGCACCTATTCCATGGAATGCAAAAGGATCTTGTCTGTGCTAGGCTTGCATGTTCAAGTTCTTTGAAGGTAAGTGACTGTGTTCAAGAGAGTTTGGACCAAAATGGAACAAAAACATGCTCTGTGCAGCATTTGTTTAGTATGCTAAAGTACCTGTGATCCATTAAATATCAAAATATATCCATCTCTACCTATCAAGCTTTTGTGCACATTTCTACTTCAATTGCTTGAAGCCACTGCCAGTAATATGTTCCAGTACCTACAGACCTGTCCCTTTCACTTGAAGGAGTACCTTAGTGAATTGCCCAGATACTATTAGTTCCGCATTCTGAGGACTTATTTAGTATTCAGGTTTCAGACAGCACTAGCATAGGTTCTGTAGTATCTAGGATACCGCACACACTGGTCTCTGGACTAACAATTCTCCTCTCGGAAACGCGCAGATTTTATTTTATTTGGGGAAAAGTGGGTGTCAGATTTCCCTAGTAAACTGGAATAGCACCTTTGAGTTTTGGTAATCCTGGGCAAGAGCACAAGCTGTATGGGCTGCCCCATCAGATGTAGGGACACCAATTTCCATCAAACAGACGAGCTATGTTCTTTTTTCTGCCCATGCACATTATTCATTCTATTCTTTCTTTTTAAATTCTGCATTGACTTCACCTTAACTGCACTGTATTTTTTTTTAATTCTCTTATAATAAATCTCTGCACAGGATTACAGAGTTTCTACTTATTTCCATGTTCTCTCCTTCTTTAGTCTCTCACTGTAAGGCAGGTTTCTCAGCTGTCAAATCATTCTTATAACTCTTTTCATCAATCTTTTTGAAGTGTGGACAACAGAACTGAACACAGTGTTCTAGTAATGGTTTCAGTAATGACATAAACAGTGGTAATATCACCTTCCTATTTCTACTCAACATTCCTATTTATACATCCAAGGATTACATTTTCTTTCTTAGCTACCATATCATACTTCAAGCTATAGTAGATGATTATCCACCATGACCATTAAGTTCCTTTCAGAGATATTGCTTTACAAAATACAGACCCCCCTCCAGTAAGTATGATCTATATTCTTTGTCCCTAGAGATATGACCTTGCACTAGCTATATTAAAATGCATATTGTTCAAAGGATCCCAACTGAACAATCAATCCAAGTTACTCTGTAGAACTGACCCATCTTTATTACTTCATTAATTTTTGTCAACTTCAAAATTCACCAGCAATGTTTTTATATTTTCTTTTAGACTACTGATGAAGATATTGAATAACTCTGGGCCAAAAATAGATTACTGGGGGATGCCTCTAGAAACATCTTCATTGGATGAAGATACCTCATGATTGTGCCCATCTTTTGCTTTGCAGAGATGTTGAGCAAAAATAATTCCCACTAACTTATACTGAAGTTGTTGGTGTGCTACACTGCTAAAATTATGCCCAAACTGAGTCTAAAGCTAGGCATCCAAAAAAGAAGGTACCTCAAAATCAGATTATTTCAGCCACTATTTATTCTCTGACCCCCCTCCCCCATACTTGAGTCTCATTTATATAGTGTAGGAGTTTGGGGAAAGAAGTGAGATAAGGTCACACAATAAATCTTGGGCTCTTCAGACTTGGTCCTCAACCACTGACTGCAGGAAACCCAGATTCTCAGAGATGTCCCTACCTAGCTTCTCCTTACCTCCTCCTATTCCTCTTAGTTGAAGTTCTGTTATGTGACTTTTACTTAGAAATGCCTCAATAATTTGTTAGGGGTTGTTTTTTTTTTGGTTTTGTTTTGTTTTGTTTTTTGCCTAACACATAGATCTGCAAGACCTAATCTGGTATTTGGATCTAACTTGTTTTCAAAAGAAATTCTAAAAAATAGGGCAGAGAGGACGAAGGGGAAGGCTTTGGTTAAATATTTTTGGTTAACTGTAGGATGTTGCTCACTGTAAGGGGTTGCACTCACCTCTGGCGAGCACCCCCTGGTCGAGTGTGTGCGCCTGCACTCTCTATCTGTTTGTGGTGGTCTTCACTGACTCAGCCCTCCGGCCAAGTCACACACCATCTCTCTCTGTGTTAAAAGCAAAGCAAACCCCTTCTGGGGTACAAGTCCAACAGGGGCCTCTCTCAGTGCCCTCTGTAATGTCTCTTTCAGTTGTCTCTGCTCCAGAATAGGGCAGTGCTCCTTCCCTGGAGTCAGTGTCTTTACCCTCTCAGAGCCTTTCTGGTCCCAGCTCTTCAACTGGGCCCCTACAGTTCAGCCCCCTTCTGGGATGCCTCAAAGTTCAGGCCACTTCCCCCAGCAACTAATGTGGGGGTTGGAGGGAACCCTGGCCAGCCCACTACTCCGGGTCCCCAGCCCAGGGACCCTGTACATAGCAGCTGTCGCTGTGTCCCTTTATCTAAGTTGTGTTGCTGCTCTAATTCCCTGGGCCACTTCCCCGTGGCTCCCGCACATTCTTCACCCTTAGCTGAGGGCCTTGTCCTTGTGGAGTACCAACAGCCAGCCTGGAGCACCATCCACTCTCCTCAGCTTTAGCAAGGACCTGAACTCGCTCTGGCTCTGAAACTCTTCTTATACTGACTTGCTGGGCCCTGATTGACTACTTCCCACACAATTGCTCTAGGCAGCTTGGAGGACCTCTCTATTTTCCTTTTCTGGGGCAGGGTGTGGCAGGGCCATAAGGCCTCGAGCAGGGGCCTCAGAGCCTAGTCCACCCCATCAGACTCACCCATACCAGAGTTTAGTCTGGCACAATTTTCTTTAAAGCACAGTTTTAAGTAAAAGTTTAAAAATTGCAAAAATGTTCTGTAATCTCACAAAAATATAAAAATAAATTAGAGTTTTAACAAATAATATGTGAACCCTAAAACCTTGAAGCTCTTCTGCAACATTTCTGCTTTACATAATTGATCTAGAAATCCTCCATTTGATATTTATTGATGGTATCTATAATACCCAGTGAGTCCTTCATTGTCTCAAAGATAAATAACAAGTTTTAAATTGTTTTAAAATGCCAGATAGTAATTCTATCGCCCCCACTCCATAATTAACATTGTATTGTAGAGATGAACAGCAAGTGTACTGAAGTTAAACTATAGCTTACAGGCCCACTATTAAAATTGGCTAAAATAATTAATTCAGTGTTGGCCCTTTAAAAATCCTACTGACCTGTACAAAAAGAATATCCTTTTTATAGGAACTCTGCATAGAGAATAGAATTTACCCCACAGAGTAGGAAATCTTCTTCTGGGTAAGAGATATTTGAAAGAATCAGGACTGCACACATAAAAATGTATTACAAATAGACTCTGAAAAATTATATTTCCAATTAAAAGCAATATTCTGATAATTGTATTAAAAAGATACAAAAGTATTATGTCTGTACAATGTAGCTAATAGTTCAAGTTTTAAATGGTGATACTACCCTGAAAAGTAACTATAAAAATAGTAACTTCCCACTCCGTGGATTTATATATGACATGTGGAGTTGAATCCACATATTTACGATAGTAGCCAAGAGAAGTTTTTACTGCTTTTTGCATCTGCCCTGCAAGACCAACATTGCTAGAAATATACGTCAAACTCAATTCCTTCTTGTGTGTATCATCAACAGAATTGTTTACTAAATTCGAGTTAGTTACATCTGTCTACCTCATTGCCCAGGTGACACTGTCAGCTTCAAGAGAAGGCAGTGGGAATACACTGGTGTCAACAATGCCATATTTGGTTTTAAAAAAAAAAACCAAAACCTTAAAGGTTCCTTAATGGTAACTGCTGGTAACATTGAGAGTTGGCCTCTGTGCATTCACCCATGAAGGACTGGCATTCCCTGGAACTGAAGTCACAAAACAGTGGGATAAGAACACCGAGGTAGAGGGAAGGGTGGGCAGGAAGTGTGTGACTGCATAAAGGTGATTTTCAAATTAGAACAATCACCAGTAATTGTCCTGTTGTTCTTTATATAAAGCAGAAATGTTGTAGAAAAGCTGCAAGGTTTTAGGGTTCGCATATTATTTGTTAAAACTCTAATTTATTTTTATATTTTCGTGAGATTACAGAATATTTGTGAGAGAGAAGTGAGTAGTACCACCTTGATTATACAGTGTCCATTGAGACCACAGAATTCAAGATCTCCTTGACAGCATTCCAAGCCTGAACCAAAGGAAGCTGAAGGCTCAGAGCACATGGTGCCAAAGGTGATCTATAACGAGGAGTGGACATCACCAGTGCCAATTGAGTCCCCAGCATCAAAGTACTGGTGTCAGAGTCTCTCCCACAGGATGGTGCCAATGGCAGGGCCAAAGCAAAAGACAATGTTAAAAGTTTCACTCATTTAGTGGCCGATAGTTTTAGTGCCAATGTAGGTCAACAAGAACCTAGATCACCAATCTGAACCACTCATGCTAAGGCCTGTGTCTTGAAGTCCTCACTTGCAGGCCTGAAACCTTAACTGTCTATCCTGATGTGTTCTGGGTCCGAATGCCTAACAGGCAGCATGCTGTCAAGGTGTGTGAGCTTCTCCTAGATACAGAGCTGCAGACCTGTACACTGGTTTCGGAATAAAGGGCCGAACAAGTGTTGTTTTCTTGATAAGAACATAAAAACAGTCATATTGGGTCAGACCAAAGGTCCAACTAGCCCAGTATCCTGTCTACTGACAGAGGACAATGCCAAGTGCTTCAGAGGGAATGAACAAGTAATCATCAAGTGATCCATCCCCTGTCAGCCATTCCCAGATTCTGGCAAACAGAGGCTAGGGATCCATCCTTGCCCATCTTGGCTAATAGCCATTGATGGACCTATCATCCATGAACTTATCTAGTTCTTTTTTGAATCCTGTTATACTCTTGGTTTTCACAACATCCTCTGGCAAAGAGTTCCACAGGTTGACTATTCATTGTGTGAAGAAATACTTCCTTTTGTTTGTTTTAAAGCTGCTGCCTACTAATTTCATTGGGTGATCCCTAGTTCTTGTGTCATGAGGAGTAAATAACACTGATGCCATTCTTATTGATGTTAATACACAAGAAGGAAAGAACCAACCTTGAATTTTACATTTTGTTGAGTTTGCAAGACTCGCAGTTAATATCTTTTTACTTATTAACTGAACTGAATACAAAATAAGACGTAAAGACAGAGACCGAAAATACTTCCATACAGTCACTTTTCAAAGTAGACTCACGCTTTCAATAAAGTTTTATTTGACAGGAGAAATGTGAAAGAGCCCTAACCAAGTACTTCTTAATTACCTCTGTTGTCCAATATTCTGGATAAGTAAGGCAGTAAAATGTAGCTCAATTACGAGTATAGTAATGGAAATTAAGTAATCATAAAGCTCACTTGTCATGGGTTCCTAATATGATAAGGAGACATGAGAATTAATTTGCAATCTAAGAATGTATATAGTAAGTGGAGCTCTTAAGAGTAAATAAAAGGTGATAAACATGGGGAGGTTGCTGGTTAATCTTACACAAGGAAGTTTCTTTTTCTTTTTTTAATGTAAAACAACAAAATGCTAGAGCACATATACAGCCCATAGACCATGGGACATTACCAGGAAACCAACAGGATCACTGATAACGGTGTACTGAAAAATAGATTTAAAGCCCCAGGAAATTACATTGAAATAAAAGATTGCTCTGATTAAACCCAACAGCGAGCAACAATCTGAGACAACATTTAGAAGGCATACCGAGAAAAAGATAAGGCTGAGCCCAGTTCTTGAAAAAATATGAATGCATATTTTAAAACGTATACATATTTATTCAGTCAAAATACAATTCTTGAAAGTGTTATTAAAATATGTAAAACTTTTGTAACAGAATGCTGTAGATAAAAATAGTTTCTCCTTAGCATAACTGATTGATGTGGTGAGGGTAAAAGAATTTTTTAAAATTATGAAGTATTTTCTACCCTAAGTGATAAATGAATGGCATGATGTAGCATCCTTTTTAATACTGCCAAATAATGATTTAAAATTCAATTCTTGTTCGACTGGTTGTTCTGCACTTTATTGCAAACTATGGCAATGAAACAATAAAAATGTCTTGTATTTCTAACTAAAATTTTAGTTTATTACAGTACATGAAAAATATTCTGACAAGTCAGATATTTTAGGCTTGGCAATTCAGTAGGTAACTGTGACAGGGTGGACAAGACCCAAAGACCCACTACTGGAGGCCTCAGTGTCCAGCCACACCCATCCCAGAAAAGGAGCAGTAGATAGCTCCTCCAAGCTGCCTAGAACCGGCTGCAGGGAGCAGCCAAACAGAGCCCAGCAGGCTCATATAACAGGAGCTGCAGGGCCAACATGAGTTCAGTCTGCTTGTAGGGACCAGAGAAGCAAGAGGTGCTCCTGGCTGGCTACAAGAGCTAAGGCAGGTAGTTGCTGGCAGGAACCAGAGAAGTGAGAGAATAGCTTCTGGCTGGCTGCCAGGACTCAATTAAGACAGGCCATGGGGAAGTGGCCCAGGGAAATGCAGTTAGTTAAGGGACATGGCACGTGGCTGCTACTTAGAGGGTATCCCTGGGTTGGGACCCAGAATAGTGGATGGGCCCAGGTCCCCTCCCCAACAGCCATTGGCGAAGTGACTGTGCCCTGAGAGAAGGGAGTGTATTCAGGCAATGGGAAGAGACTGTACACAGAACTGTTACCCCTGAGACTGATCCAGCTGGACAGCCAGGCTCAGAGGTCTAAAGGACAGGCGAAGAGCCTCCAGGGAGGAACCCCTGGGGATGCTGCTCCACACCAGAACAAGAACCTCTGCACATAAGCTAGCCAAATAGGGTATTTAGATACATTAAGTTGGTCAGACTGAGGACTGGAGCCCAGGGAGGGCTAGAGAGATGTTGCCAATGGAGGAATGCTGTGATAGACACTGTTGGACTGAGCCTGGGGAGGGCTACAGGACATTACTGAGGGCTTTGAGATAGGCCTGGTTGAACTGCATACCTCAGGAGGGGTTTGTTTTGTTTAGTTTCCACACATGGACAGAGTGTGACTCAGCCAGAAAGCTTAGTCACCAAAGACTTGCCAGACAAGCGCAGCAGCTGATGGGAGGCAACAGGAGCCAAGAAATGAAGGAAAAATTGCAGGCAGGCACACACTTGACCCAAGGGGGTACTCAAAGAGGTAAGTGCCACCCCATTACAGAACTACATTTCTTTAAGTTAACAAAGAACCAGCATCCCAGTACAATGTCGAGGGCATTGTGTTGCTGTTGAAGATGTTACTTTTTGGATCACTTGTAAAACTGAGTCCTGCTTTTTGGATTCAATGTAAAACTGTGATCCCATGCACTTTTGGGGTATTAAAGATACCACCATATTTTCTGAAACAACAGGGGGTGTAAACTTGGTGCTTTTGACAAATTTCAATGTGAATACATTTGGGGCCTCTGGAAGCTACCATAATACAAACATTCAGTGACCACATGGCCAGTTTAGATTACAAACAAGTCCAAAGACAATGTCCTCCTCTATTATCTTATTTATTATTAGGGGCAGCATTAGGGTACCTCCCAAGTCAGGATCAGGATCTTATCAGGCTAGGTGCTGTACAAACACAGTAAGAGACTGTTCCTACCAGAAGACCTTAAAATACAAAAGGGCAAAAACCAGTGAAGAGTGGGGAAATGATATAAACACACAAACATTGTAATTAGAATGGAAATATGAACACATTTTGTTATTTCCATGTTTACTTCTCTCCCTCCCCTTTCCTTCCCTCCCCATCGTCCTTAAAGACAGACAACACACAATAAGTGAGGGAGAAGGATATAGACAAATATCACAACAGTTGCTAAAATAACCTTTTGCTCTCTCCGCTGGGACAAAAAGATGATTTCATATCAGGCAAGAGCTCTATTTATGATGACAATTATTCTACTAACTGTGACAGTGGTACGCCAATTGCCAGCTCTGGCCAAGGTCGAAGGCATTAGCTAGAACTGACAAACTCATAGCTGGAAACCAAGCCAGCTCACCTATAGTTAGAGATATTCAAAATAAGTATTAGTCTTATAAGAATGTATTTAGTGTTTAGACTCTGTGAAATACTTGTTAAATTGCAGCATGCATTAATCTCACTTATAATGCCTGTATTCCATGCTATAAGGAATATGTAAGTTTTGCTTTGTAACTTTAAAAATGTTTGCTCTGAACTTGTGAACCCAGGCATGGGAATCACCGGCAGGAGAATCATCTTCCCACTCCCCCCCTCCCACCTCAACCTGATATTAAAGAGGTCTATCAAGATTAAGCAGGCCATTGGGGAACATCACAATACAAAGGATTAGTGAATGGCCTTATCACATCTTGGAAATGCTATGTGTAAAAGAGCCCCTCTCATAGACTGGAAAGCCAAATGTAGAAGATAAAACAGGTCACAAGAAAATTTTTCATCTCTTAGCTGTTTGAATTCTCACAGGGCCAAAGACACTAAACTAAGGCAGAGATCCCGAGGGGTTATCCCGGGATCCTCCCTGACAGACATTTTAGATTGACAGATTACTACATCTCTGTCTTTAGGAATCGTCGGTGGTAACTCATCTGTGTGTATATGCTTTTTTGTTTGAACCTGTAAATAACTTGTATTTCTTTTTCCTAGGGATGGTGTCTCTAGCCTCTGTTTGCCAGAAGATGGGAATGGGACTTGTGTTGTCAGAGAACTACTTCCTCTATTTCTCTTTCTTCAAGTACATACTTAAACCCACTTTTCCAGATGTCCAAAAGATTGTCTTCTCTACAAATACATTTTGGGGTTTTCGGGGTACTAACTGATCCCTTTGGGAACTCCTCCTTGCCCCATACATCTCCCCAAGGCAGGTTCTTGTCCCTCCCTTTTCCCAGCAACAAATAAAAAACAGAAAAATAACATATTTCTTGACTTGCTATAGTTTCTCCAAAGTAGTTTAACACAGGTTAATAATTTCACATAATTAACATTTTAAAACTTTGATGTATGTGTATCCACAGGTGGTTAAACTGTAGAAGTCATGTCTGAGATGTTGCTAAGCAACAGTGATCTGCACCCAGGATCACTGGCCAGATAATGAACATTTTGTTATGTGGATAAAATGCTGGTAATATTGTGCCTTTGTTAGAGTTGTGGAGGTGGATTCCTGAAGTCATCTCTCCTAGACTATTTCTTTGCATATTACCTACATTAATCTCTCTGAACAAAGTCATTTGTAACTTTTCTAATTCACCTCCAGACATTTCTCATTACTGCAAACACAAACACTTATTTTTAACTTGACAACAAATAGTATGTAAACACAGAGAGATCTTATGCTTAAATAGAAGCTTCTGTCAGGAAATCTTTCAACCTTTATACCTCCTGGTTGCGTTAGCCATCTGGCTGCTCACCATGCTGGTTTCTCCTCTCCTAGGTGACAGATGAATGCAATAACTTCTCCCAGCTTCCTGAAAGAGTGATCTGATCTGATGTACCCTGAAATACCTTCCATGTGGCTAATCACAACAATACATATTTCATATTTATTTATTTCAGATGCTTCGTCTTCACATTTTCTTTTCTTTCTACTTAAAGCTTGATCAAATGGTCCATGTTAGTGCAGTTCCCAGACATCTTTCAACTTCCAATTTCTCCTGCCACTGAACTGTCTCCAGACTCTTTGCCTTTGGAACTGTGCATTTGTACAACTATTTTTAGCTCTTTCCTGGCAGTACTCTCAGAGTCAGGAAGGTCCATCATTCTCTGGCTATTCTTCAAATAGATGTATAAGGACATCTGACAGCCAATTTCCAAAGTAGGCTTCTGGCAGGTAAATTACATTGACGCTATTGCTCCAGCTGAAATGCTTGACACCCCTGCTCTATCTGGACCTTGTATGTAAGACTTGTATGTAAGAACCTGCAGGGCTAGAACTGGGACCATCGGAGTTCTGGACCACTGATGCCTCCATATTATCATAGGAAGCTTAGGCTGGGCTCCCGCAGGAGGACCCTGTGAGGCTGGGACCAGCAGGAAGTACTGCCCAGCAGGACATGCGTAGCAGCTCCTTACAGCCAACTGATTGACTAGCACTGGTATGTAATCCAGGAAGCCATGACAGGAAGTTGGCTGAGCAACAATACAGACTGCTTGCCTCTCTTGCTTCAGATGCTGTGTGCATGAGAGATCCCAGACTCTAGCTTCTGACCCTGTTTGCCTCCTGACACCTGGCCGATTTGCCCTCTGGCCTGTCTCGGACTCTGACTCTCTGGTACCTGACTTGGCCTGACACCTGACTCCCACTCTGACTAGGTTTGACTGCCCACGACCTAGTAATGACATTCTATCTATTTAGCAAAATAGTTTCAATGGTGGAATTCATATTTTCCAAGCTCTCTACCCTCTTCACACATATTGTGAATTTACCTGAAATCCTCTCCATACATAGTAAGACTGCTGCAAGCAGAAGGCTAGATGGAAGCTTTGGGTCACCGTCACGATTTTTTTTTTTTTTGGTCCAAAGCTTCAGCTAGCACCTCAAGTGTCTGCTTCACGAAGGCGTCTCTTCCAGACCTTCCCTGTACCTCCCTCACTTTCAGCCTAACTAATCTGGCTGGATGGGCAACACAATAGCTAATGAAATTATATTTTGATAATTGCCAAGTAGTGCACATTGGAAGGCATTATTTGAACTATCCATAAACCTTACTGGGTTCTAAATTAACTGCGTCAATTTAGGAAAAATAAAACAACAAAAACAATAGGTGCAGCCCAGTGTAGATCTAAGCTCAATGTGAGGTAGCAATCAAAACAAATAACCAAATATTAAAATGCATATGGAATGGGGTGGAAAATGTAGAAAATATTATAATGCTATTATGTGAATCTAGGATACAGCTTCAAATGGAATACTGTGTGCGGTTCTGGTCACCCTGTCTCAAAATTAGTATTACAGAATTAGAAGGTTGTCAGAGGCAGTGATGAGAATGATTAGCAGGATGGAAAACTTCTCAAAGTGAGATTGAAATGATTGGGATTATTTACCCTAGAGAGGACATTAATAAATGGAGATATGACATAAGTATAGAAAATAACGAATGGCAGAGACAAAGCCCATTGGTAAATTCTATTCACCCATCTTGATACAAGTGTAAGGGAACAGTCAATGAAATTGAAAATTGGCAAGCTCAAAACTGACTAAAAGGAATACTTGTTCCTTTGTTATGACACCAGTGTCATTCCTCTGCCACACGGTAGCAGATGTCTGGCTGCTTGCAGGTGGGTTTCCAATTGATATACTCTAAGTCAAGGGTGGGTAAACTACGGCCTGCGAGCTCCTGCTGGGGATTAGGGTCTGGGGCTTGCTCTGCTCTTGTGCTCCAGCCAGGGCACTGCACTGGGGGCCGCACCACACGGACCCTGGAAGCTGTGGCATGGCCCCACTCCGGCTCCTATGCACTCCACTGGCCCCCTCCGGTGCTCCAATGGGAGCTGCAGGGGCAGTGCCTGTGGATAGGGAAGCGTGCAGAGCTGCCTGACCATGCCTCCGCGGAGGAGCCAGAGAAGGGACATGCCACTGCTTCTGGGAGCAGCCTGATTTAAGCGCCGCTCGGAGCCTGCAACCCTGAGCCTCTCTCCACACCCCAACCTCCTAACCCAGCCCTGATCCCCATCCCGCTCTCCAAATCCCTTGATCCCAGCCCAAAGCACCCTCCTGCACCCCAAACCTCCCAGCCCCACCCCAGAGCCCACCCCACCAGCCGAAATCTGTACCCCTTTCCGCACCCCAATCCTCTGCCCCAGTCCTGATCCCCCTTCTACCCTTCAAACCCCTCAGTCCCAGCGCAGAGCACCGTCCTACACCCCAAACTCCTCATCCCCAATCCCACCCCACAGCCTGCACTCCCAACCAGAGCCCTCACCCCCTCCCGCACCCCAATCCCAATTTTGTGAGCATTCATGACCCGCCATACAATTTCTATTCCAAGATGTGGCCCTCACCTTGCCCACCCCTGCTCTAAGTGTAACTTACTTTTATTTAATTGTACATGCATACACCCACCTCTGAATCATGATAGTCAAATAGCACATGCAGGACAACTCCTTCTTCCAGCAGTCTCAGCCCAAAACCAATGCTCAGATCCCAGGAAGCAACTGCCTCTTGACTACTTCTCTCTAATCAGAGACCAAAAGCAGAAAGCAAATTCTCCTGCTGCTTGCACAGCTCCCTCTCCTCTGAACCTTCCATATCAAAACCTAGCTATAAAGAATGTCTTCCCAAGACCAAGCATTATGAACTTGGGAAATTATATGTTACAGTGCCACCTGGTGACATGCTATAATATACTTTTCACACAATGCACAATTAGACTGTGTAACTCACAGCCACAAGACATAACTGAGATGAAGAGTTTAGTAGGATTGAAAAAATGAATGAGCATTTATACAGATAAGAATGTCCAAATTTATAATAGTAAACATTCAAAAATAATCATTTTTGAAGGATTATTAATTATCAGGGCACGAATCAATGTCTAATGACTGGAAGTTAAGAGGAACCTTTCTCTGGGTGCAGTTTATCCCACAAAGATCTATTATAAGGCTGGTTCTGGCCTCTCAGAGATAGGGTGCTGCACTAGATGAACCATTGGCCCGATCAAATACTGGAAATTATTATGTTCTCACCAAGATAAGCACACTGGCCCTTCAGCGGATAGGAAGCGTGAACCCAAATCCTGCACTTCCTCCACAATGCAGCAGAAACACACTGATTCCGCTGCATCTGGGTCCTGCTATGAATGGCACAGGAGGAAGCTGGGTTTACTCCTGCTGATAACTTGACCACCACTAATGAAAGCCTGTACGTAAAAAAAAAATGCAATGCGTTTCAATTGCTTTGTACAGTTCATTAGTCTTTTTCCTTTAAAAAAAAACCCCTACATTTCACGGTCAGTAGCTAATGCAGTAGTGGGCAGGACTCCAGACCAAGAAGCAGAAAACATAGAAAGAAGCCTTAGTATTGTACATTGCAGTCTTGACTCACCATCTCCATCCCCGCCTTTCTGACATTCTGCCCCCTACTTCATGCAAAGGTCACAAACAGGAAGACATTCTTCACTCTCAGTAGGAGAAATTAATTGCTGCTATAGCACTGAACTGCTATCTCTCCTGGGCTCCCAGGTTACTTCCTAAGTGATAGGGCAGCATGGTTCTGAACAGGTTTTCTGGAAAAACATTCTGCTTTGTGCTTTAAAAATTGAGACAATATTTTGCATTTCTTTTGTCTTTTTTAATGTGACAATGGATTCCTTCACACAAGGAGCTGAGTGTATTGGATTGGCTTCTCACAAAAATATAATGGGCAGTGGCCATGTTGCTGGAATGTGACACTCTCTGGACTCAGTCTGGATTTACACCACTGTGGACAGAGAGCTGAATCTGGCCCAGGGTATCCACTATTTTTAAGTATTCCTAAGGCTATATCTACACTACAAGCCAGGGGTGTGATTCCCCTGCTCAAGTACACATACTCACAATAGCTCAATGAGAGCTCCCAAAAGTATAAATAATAGGATAGCTATGATAACATGGGGAGCAGCGAGTACATACTTACTGGTTTCTGGTAGATTTGTATGCAGCACGGCTAAGCCATGCTGCTGCTGCCCACATTATTGCAGCTATATACACTCATGCTTGCTCTCATCAAACTACTGCAAGTATGTGAACAGAAGCTGGGCAATCACACCCTTAGCTTGGAGTGTAGATGTAGCCCGACACTGATCACAGTATGTACCTCTCAGTGGGTTTATGCCATCTAATTGATTCAGAGTACAGCTGAGTGTATTTCCCAGGAATTGAGTTCTGGACAAAAACAAGTTGCCTACATTTTACTATTAGGAAGACTAACTGGGGAAAAAGCTGAGGTTGTCTGACGCCCTCTAACTGAGGGTGTATATCTGACATTTGTGACTGAGATCTGCAACTCAAGGGTCCCTGGAGACTCCAAGCTACTTTCGGATCATCAAATAGTGGCAGTGTCAGGGGAGGGACCAAGACACAGCATGCAAAATCTATAACTGTGGCCAGCCCCAGAACAATGGAGGAGGCTTCCTGCGACTTTATGAACATTTACAGGCATCAGCCACAACTGGCCATTAAGATGAAAAAATGAACATTTCAGTTCAAGCTCTGGCTCCTGTTGACACATGCAGTACGTACAACAAGGAGTAACAGTGGCCAAGACGGGAATTCCAGAGCACAACTGTTGCAAACTGACTTTAGCTTCCATAAAACTCACACTGTTCTTTCTCTGCAGGATCTCTGAACCTCTGGCTATGTAAGGAGCATTCCCAGACGGAGCTCAGGTATCACGGTAAACGTTTTTTAGTGGATACTTCCCTGATTTGCACATAGCCCTTACCCATCTTCCTCTGCTCAGATTACTCCTGCTCTTTGAACAGGTCAGTTGTGGCCTCTAGGAGCTACTGTAATATAAATAATTAATAATAAGAATATGGGTGGAAAATAATGCTGATTTTGTAGCATTATATTTTGCATATTTACAAGGCAAAAGCAAAGAGGGTGATAATTTGGCGCCTAGATATTATGGAAATTGGTGCCTTACAAATATGTATCATCATAACATTATTTTGTATAATATACAGGTTTTCTTTTAATTGCTCCATAGCATGCTGTACTTTCCTGGAAATATATGTATATATATATATATGTGTAAAAAGAAAAGGAGTACTTGTGGCACCTTAGAGACTAACAAATTTATTAGAGCATAAGCTTTCGTGAGCTACAGCTCACTTCATCGGATGCGAAAGCTTATGCTCTAATAAATTTGTTAGTCTCTAAGGTGCCACAAGTACTCCTTTTCTTTTTGCGAATACAGACTAACACGGCTGCTACTCTGAAACCTGTGGATATGTGTGTGTGTGTGTGTGTGTATATATATATAAAAGGTCTCTCAAGGGCTTCATTATAATAACTATATATATACACATACACACACACCCCTACACCTTATATTCCTAATTACAGAATATTTCCGAGAAATATATATCCCTGACTTATTCCAGAGTAGGCCTTTAAGTCCCAGGAAGGCCACAGTTTTCCCTAGTGTGTGGAGGCTTTGAAATGTAAAGGAGATTTTCCAGCTTTCATTTGAATAAAGGAAGTGTGTGTCTAGCCATTCTTTTTGTGAAGACAGTCTAGAAAACAGGAACAGATGTGAACTGATTGCTAGCATTAAAAGGAACAAACAAATCTTCTGAACTGCTGCATAAAGAATTTGCAGCAAAGAGGGGATGGGCTAAAGATTTCTCCCCTCTCCCTCCTGTTACATTTGGGATGTGTACTAATCTTGTCCTAAGTCCTCAGGCTGGCTCTGAGGTTGGAAGGACAGTATCAATTCAGTTTCCAGTAGGGATGACAAAAAAAAAATGTTTTGTAGGCCCACTCAAGACCAATGACCCCATTTGTGGGCTCTAGCCATTTATAAAACTAACAGACTACTTCATATTGATAACAGCTAATGAATGCCCAATCCTGCTATGTTTCAGAGTCGTAGCCATGTTAGTCTATCAGCAAAATAAAACGAGGAGTACTTGTGGCACCTTAGAGACTAACAAATTTACTTGGGCATAAGCTTTCATGGGCTAAAACCCACTTCATCGGATGCATATAGTGGAAAATACAGTAGGAAGATATATATATTGTGGAAAACCCAGGACAAACAGCTACAAAAGGGGGTAGTAACTAGTCCCAGGGGATTAAAAGGCCCCTCCCTATCCACTGAGGAGAGAGAACCACCAGGCAATAAGGTTCAGCTGGAAAAGGGGTTGCTAGAGAACCAATTAGGTTCAGCTGACTCCAACTACTTGGGACCTTTTTAAACCCTCCCATGTGTGCTAGGAGAGGAAGAGTGAGAGGAGCAGGGAAGTTGCCAGTAGGCTGTTTGCAGCAAGACGCCAGACCTTCCCAGTAGGGAGGCTGCACTCGCTCCCCAGAAGGGAAGGAAAACAAGCACAAGGGACTGACTGAGGAGAGGAGTAACAGGACCTTGTGCCACCTATAAGGATTCGCCTTGCCACAAACCTGAGTCTCCAAGGCTAAAAAGGACTGAGCCTACTGAGGCAAACAAGGTATTTTGCCACATGTGGTGTGAGAAGTGGGATGTGGTGAGTGAGTAAGGCTCTGTGGCAAGCCATCTCAGGGCAGGGTAAATCACAAAAAAAAAAATGAAGGATGTAGTGAAGGCATTGATACAGGCCACTGCAGCCCAACAAGAGGCTACCAGGGTGCAGTGGCTGCCCAGCAAGAGTCAGTACGCATCCAGCAGGAGATGAACCAATTACTGATAAACCAGGTGGCCCAAGATCGAGCAACCCTGAATGAAGTAGTGAACCAGTTAAAAGCCCTGACCACGCTGACACACGGGCCCCAGGGGATCCGGCCACTGTGGGCAAGCAACTATTTACAGAAGATGACTACAGATGACGATATAGAGGCATATTTCCTCACCTTCGAGAGGACGGCACTGCGGGAGGCCTGGCCCCAAGACCAGTGGGTAGGTATCCTGGCTCCATTTCTGTGTGAGGAGCCCCAGAAGGCCTATTTCGATATGACCACAGAGACAGATATGGATTACCCCCAGCTGAAGGCGGAAATCCTGGCAAGGTCATGTGTGACGTCAACCATACGGGCCCAGCGCTTCCATGAGTGGAAATACTGGGACAGCAAACCGCCGAGGTTCCAGCTATTTGATTTAATCCACCTCGCCCAGAAGTGGCTCCTCCCCAAGACCCATGGGCCGGAGAAGATAGTGGAAATCCTCGTGTTGGACAGGTACATGAGGGGGTTGCCGCCAGACATATGGGGGTGGGTCCGCCAAAATGATCCCTCCTCTTATGATGAGCTAGTTGCCCTCGTAGAGAAACACCTAGCAGCCCAAGAACTTTTGCAGACCACGGGGAAGGAAGGCGCCAGAATCGGAGACAAGTCTCTGCGCCGAGCCCTGGTTTGCCCTAGCACCAGGCTGGACTATGGAAGGGAGGAAGGAGGCCGAAGAGCAGCCATATGTCCCGAAGAGACTTGAGGACTGGGGGAGAAAGGCTCAGGGGATAAAGCCCAGTAGCCCGAAAAATTGGGGGCTGCCCCGAGCAGAGTACCGATGTTATGCATGTGGTGAATTGGGGCATATCGCTGCCCAATGCCCAAATCTAGAAGAGCCCATGCAATGCGAACTGGGAGATATAGGGGGGACCATGTGATCTAATAAGTCTAGTAGGGGTTGCGATGGTCCCTCATAGATACACTAGACCCGTTAAGATGAATGGTATAGAGACCGCCGCGTTAGTAGACTCGGGAAGTGCAATCACACTGGTCTCGGGAAAGCTGGTTGGGCAGGTCCAACTATCCCAGGCCAAACGCTCAGAAATATACTGTGTGCATGGGGATGTCAGTTACTACCCGACCGTTCCCGTAAAAATAGAAGTTCTCGGAAACCCCACTAAGGTGACGGTGGGAGTAGGTCCGAAACTCGCCTACCCACTCCTTATCGGATGAGACTTCCCGGGGTTTGATAGCCTACTCCCTGGGGAGAAGGTGGAAGGAAATAATGAACCCGGGACCCAGGGGATGGCCCAGACAGATAACATCCCCCGGCCTTCCATGAATTTGGCCAGGATTTGTTCTCCCTACCGGGAAAGTCCCGGAAGACGGATAAAAGGAGGGGAACGAGGATCTTGACCCAATACCAGAAATCTATGCTTGTAGGGGAAAGAGGTGGCTCAACAGACAGTGGGGCGGGGCAGGAGATCAACAACCCAATAGCCGGACCTTGTTCCCCGAGGGGGAGACAGAGGTAGATCCCCCTGAGTTTGGGCAAATGGGAACATCACTTGGGAATTTGTCAGGATCAGGCCAATGATCCAATATACAGCAATATTCGTAAAGAAGTAGTCAAGGTAAATGGGGTCCCCGTGGAGGAGAGAGTCAATGGCCCAGGCCATATTATGTGATTAAGGGTGATCTGCTATACAGAGTAGTCCAAGTCCAAGAGCAAGTCGCAGAACAACTCTTGGTCCCACAGAAGCATCAGAGGGGCGTGATGGATCTGGACCACAGCCATCTGTTTGGGGGCCATCTAGGGGTAGATAAGACCCTTGATCGGATTCTGCAGAGGTTTTTTTTGGACTGGCATTTATGCAGTGATATTGTACCTCCTGTTCAGAATGTCAGTTACATGGGCCCCGATTAACACCTAAGGGCCCCTTTGGTACCTCTTCCAATTATTGAAATCCCATTCGAGCGAATAGCTCTGGATCTAGTAGGGCCACTGGAGAAGTCAGCCCAGGGTCATCAGTATATTCTGGTCATACTAGATTATGCCACCCGATATCCTGGGGCCGTACCCCTACGGAACACCATGCCCAAGACCAAAGCCAAAGCATTAGTCCGGATTTTTTCCAGAGTAGGGATACCTAAAGAGATCCTGACAGACTAAGGGACCCCCATTGTGTCTAAATTAATGAAGGACTTATGTACAATGCTCCATATATGGACCCTCAGGATGTCAGTCTATCATCCCCAGACTGATGGTCTTGTCAAACACTTCAATAGAACGTTGAAGAACATGCTACGGAAAGTGGTTAGTCACGATGGGAAAGACTGGGACATCCTGCTGCCTTACTTGCTGTTTGCTGTATGGGAGGTTCCCCAAGCTTCCACTGGATTCTCCCCATTCGAGCTGTTATATGGTTGCCACCCCAGGGGCATACTGGACATAACCAAAGAGGGCTGGGAAGAACAGCCGAACACTGGGAGAAACATCGTTGAACATGTATTGCAAATGAAAGACAGGATAGCCCAAGTTGCCCCCCTTGTGCACGAACACCTGGAGAAGGCCCAAGGGGCCCAATGGACATACTACAATCGCCAAGCAATGACCCGGAAGTTCCAGGTGGGAGACCGGGTAATGGTGCTCATACCCACAGCAGAGAGCAAGCTCCTGGCCAGGTGACAGGGGCCATATGAGATAATAGAAGCCATAGGAGAAGTCGACTATAAGGTCCAACAGCGGGGTCACCGAAGCTGGAGCAGATCTACCATATAAACCTGCTGAAACCATGGCAGGATAGAGAAGAGCATGTGGTTGTGCTAGGGGCACCATCCCCTAAAAGCAACCAGCCCGACCAAGTGGGAATATCCCTGGAGTTGACTCTGGAGCAACGATCTGAAGTGATCAGCCTGATTAAACACAACCAGGATGTGTTCTCAGAAAAGCCAGGCAGGACTACTGAGGTTCATCATCACATCCTCACAGAGCCTGGAGTGAAGGTGAACGTCAAGCCATACCAGATCCCGGAGGCCAAAAGAGAGGAGACCAAGACAGAGGCCAGGAAAATGATGGCCTTAAGAGTCATTGAAGAATCTCATAGCCAATGGTCAAGTCCAGTGGTTTTAGTGCCTAAGCCGGATGGCAATGTGAGGTTCGGCAATGACTTCCGAAAGCTGAATGAGGTGTCCCAGTTTGATGCATACCCTATACCCCGGATAGATGAGCTAATTGACAGATTGGGAAAAGCACGGTTTATGTCTACCCTTGACCTGACCAAGGGCTATTGGCAGATCCCCCTGGCCAAGGTCGACAAAAAGAAGATGGCCTTTGCAACTCCAGAGGGACTATATCAGTACACTGTCCTCCCCTTTGGGTTGCATGGGGTGCCTGCTACTTTCCAAAGGCTCATGGACAAACTGTTGCGACCACATGGCAAGTATGCAGCAGCCTATCTCGATGATGTTATCATATATAGCCCCGAATGGGAAACACACTTGGAGAAGGTGGAGGCAGTGCTGGATATCCTGAGGAAGGTGGGGCTGACGGCAAACCCCTCCAAGTGTTCGCTCGGGCTAGCTGAAGCCAAATATCTTGGGTATATAGTGGGGAGGGGGCGTGGGGAGGTCCCAACTCAACAAGTTAGAAGCTATACAGAAGTGGCCCTGACCACTCCGAAAAAAACAGGTCAGGGCATTCCTGGGACTAGTGGGATACTATAGACAGTTCATTCCCCACCTTGCACCAGGGCATGCCCATTAATGGACCTAACGAAAGCTCAGGGCCCAGACATAGTTAGATGGACAACTGCCGCTGAAGACGCTTTTTCAGATCTAAAGACGACCCTCTGCACTTGACCCCATACTCGTGGCCCCAGACTGGGGGAAAGAGTTTATCCTACAAACCGACGCCTCTGATGTAGGGTTGGGGCGGTACTTTCACAAATGGTCAGGGATGACAAACACCCCATCCTCTTCCTCAGTAGGAAGCTCCTGCCTAGGGAACAGAAATACGCCGTTGTTGAAAAGAATGCCTGGCGGTAAAATGGGCCATAGAAAGCCTCCGCTACTATCTCCTGGGACGGAGGTTTACCCTTGTCACGGACCATGCCCCTCTGCAGTGGATGCACCAAAATAAAGACAAAAATGCCAGAGTGACGAGATGGTTCCTGTTGCTTCAATCCTTCCACTTCAGAGTACAACATAGGTCTGGAATCCAAAATGGCAATGCAGCTGGCCTGTCGAGAGAGCACTGTTTGCCGACCCAAGTAACTCAACCCAGTAGTGTTGAGCGGGGGGGGAAGGGGAATATGTGCCAAAGCAAGGACAAACAGCTACAAAAGGGGGTAGTAATTAGTCCCAGGGGATTAAAAGGCCCCTCCCTATCCACTGAGGAGAGAGAACCACCAGGCAATAAGGTTCAGCTGGAAAAGGGGTTGCTAGAGAACCAATTAGGTTCAGCTGACTCCAACTACTTGGGACCTTTTTAAACCCTCCCATGTGTGCTAGGAGAGGAAGAGTGAGAGGAGCAGGGAAGTTGCCAGTAGGCTGTTTGCAGCAAGACGCCAGACCTTCCCAGTAGGGAGGATGCACTCGCTCCCCAGAAGGGAAGGAAAACAAGCACAAGGGACTGACTGAGGAGAGGAGTAACAGGACCTTGTGCCACCTATAAGGATTCGCCTTGCCACAAACCTGAGTCTCCAAGGCTAAAAAGGACTGAGCCTACTGAGGCAAACAAGGTATTTTTGCCACAATATACACAGAGAACATGAAAAACATGAAAGGATCAAGCCCTAGCTAGTTTATTATGTATTTATTTATTTATGATAGATTCAAAGTGTGTCTAGGAAGACAGATTTTTAAAAAGCAAACTACTGTCTTCACATTTTTTCTAAAATCCAGAACTATCGAAACAATCTTCCAACTAAAAAACTGACACTACAAGTTAACAAAAATAGCAAAAACCTAAAAAGGAATAGAGAACACAATTTAACCTGCAGTTAAAACCTGACCTTGTTCTCATTCCATAGTACTGAACTACTATTGATTTAATATCAAACACAAAGAAAAAATTTTAAGAAAGATTCATGACGTTATTCATGAACAAGCTTTAAAAATGGAACATATTAAAAAATAAAATCTTTAACACCACAAAAGAAAAGTATTCATAAGCACTAACTAAAAACAAACTGACAGGTTTCAGAGTAGCAGCCGTGTTAATCTGTATCCGCAAAAGGAAAATGAGGACTTGTGGCACCTTAGAGACTAACAAATTTATTTGAGCATAAGCTTTTGTGAGCTACAGCTCACTTCATCAGATGCATTAAGTGAAACTCTAGGGTACAGATGTGGAGACCTGCAAGAAAAACCCCCAAGCTTATTTTTACCAGCTTAGGTTAAAACTTCCCCAAGGTACAAACTATTTTACCTTTTCTCCCTGGACTTTATCGCTGCCACCACCAAGCATCTAACAAAATATAACTGGGAAAGAGCCCACTTGGAAATGTCTTCCCCTCCCGAAAATCCCCCCAAGCCCTACACCCCCTTTCCTGGGGAAGGCTTGACAAAAAGCCTCACCAATTTGCATAGGTGAACACAGACCCAAACCCTTGAATCTTAAGAACAAAGAAAAAGCAATCAGGTTCTTAAAAGAAGAATTTTAATTGCAGAAAAAGTAAAAGAATTACCTCGGTAAAATCAGGATGGTAAATACCTTACAGGGTAATCAGTTTCAAAACATAGAGAATCCCTCTAGGCAAAACCTTAAGTTACAAAAAGACACAAAAACAGGAATATATATTCCATTCAGCACAACTTATTTTATCAGCCATTTAAACAAAACAGAATCTAACGCATATCTAACTAGATTGCTTATTAACCCTTCACAGGAGTTCTAACCTGCATTCCTGCTCTGGTCCCGGCAAAAGCAACACACAGACAGAGAGAACCCTTTGTTCCCCCCCGCCCCAGCTTTGAAAGTATCTTGTCTCCTCCTTGATCATTTTGGTCAGGTGCCAGCTTCTTAACCCTTTACAGGTGAAAGGGTTTTTTCCTCTGGCCAGGAGGGATTTAAAGGTGGTTAGCCTTCCCTTTATATTTATGATATGCTCCCCAAATCACAGAAAGGATGAAACGTTGGCTGTGATTTCTTCCTGGAGCTCTAGGAGAAAACAGAGTTAATAAGACACATGCACCTCTAAATATACTACCAAGTATATAAAGACTAACAATATTTTCCACATCTCAAGGACGATTTTAACCAGTTGATTCTGGGAAATTTTCATGGAAGAGTGCGTCAGCCACTTTTCCACTGAATGCATCTGATGAAGTGAGCTGTAGCTCATGATAGCTTATGCTCAGATAAATTTGTTAGTCTCTAAGGTGCCACAAGTCCTTCTTTTTTAAAAACAAACTGTTTATCTGTTATTGGAATATTTTTAAGGCGTACACCATACATACATAATTGTAGCTTTTTGGTCCACAAGCACACAGCTTTAGAAATGAGTTAGCTAGGTCTAGAAGTTTTACACACTCACTTCATGAGCAGAATATGTCCATACCTAGCTAAGGTTGAAGGTGGTTTATAAACTTGATTTTTGCCCTGCTTCTCTTCCTCAGAAAAACTAACAAATCCACCTGAAGTTTCACACATTATATCTCATTCCAGGGTAGAATTTCCTGGAAAATCTAAAGAAATTCACATTTTCAGAGAAAAGGGGTCTTAAATAGTCATTTTTCAGAAATCTGCCTAATTTTTTTGGCAGTCACTATACCCCTGAAACAGATTAATATAAAAACTTCAAACTTTTCCAAAAGTACCCATCAAAAGTGACTTTCATAGATGGGGGGGCATGCAGAAATTATGGAGATATCGTAAGGTGTTAGAAGAATACTTAACATAAACTTAAAACTGTTATTGAGAGAATACATCAATATTGGTATAAATTCACTTAACATTTGTAATAAAGTAAAGTATCTTTTTAGGTGTATACAAATATATTTAAGTATATACACATTTTACATGCATTTAATATTAACTATTTGTATTTCTAAAACACCCAGATGTCCCAATCAGAATTTTGGTCCTATTGTGGTAGGTGCTATAAAGTCACACAAAGATATGGTACATCCCCAATGAGCATACAAATTTAAGGTCATTATCCTGCTATCATTTATGCATAGGAGTTGTTCCACTGAATTAAATTAAAGTTACTCATGAGCATAAGGGTCTACAAGATTCGGCCTAATATACATGCACAAGATTGATCATACATGCATCAGCTGGATGACTGCATTATAAAAACTTGTTGACGTGAGCATTGCCTCATGGGCAGTAATGTGCATAGTTGTCAGATGCAGACAATCACAATGGGAGGGTCTGTGTGAGAAGAAATACTTGGGATGTACGTGCAGTAGTCTGGAAAACAGAATATTGGACTAGATGGCAGGGGAAAGGAAGAAGCCATATTTGGAAGCCAGAAGGATGTCTGAAAAAGAAGTCTAGGAGTCTGTTCCTGTTCTCTTGGAGACCATGAATGTCTTGCATTTTTGTGGTCATTAATAAGAAGAACATGTGTAATGGAGAGACACTGTTTTCTCAATTTCTGGTTTCTCTCAAGATCCCATAAATGGGGCAGAGTTAAGGTTGTTTGGGTGACTTTTTATACATTGGAGGTTCCTTCCCCACTCTGAACTCTAGGGTACAGATGTGGGGACCTGCATGAAAGACTCCCTAAGCTTATTCTTACCATCTTAGGTTAAAACTTCCCCAAGGTACAAACTTCTTTCTTCCCTTGGGTTAAAAACCTGATACGCTGCCACCACCAAGCGATTTAAACAAATAACAGGGAAAGAGACCATTTGGAGATGTCTTCCTCCCAAGCCCTACACCCTCTTTCCTGGGAAAGATTTGATAATAACCTCAACAACTGGTAGAGGTGATCACAGACACAAACCCTTGGATCTTAAGAACAAGGAAAAAGCAATCAGATTCTTAAAAGAAGAATTTTATTTAAAGAAAAGGTAAAAGAATCACCTCTGTAAAATCAGGATAGTAAATACTTTACAGGGTAATCAGATTCAAAACAGAGAATCCCTCTAGGCAAAACCTTAAGTTACAAAAAGACACAAAAACTGGAATACACATTCCCTCCCACAGCAAATTTACATACCAAAACAAAGAAAACCTAATGCATTTTCTATCTAAATTACTTACTAACTTTACAGGAGTTGGAGGGGCTTGCATCCTTGATCTGTTCCCAGCAAAGGTATCAGACAGACAAACAAAAGCCTTTTTCCCCCACTCCAGATTTGAAAGCATCTTGTCCCCTCATTGGTCATTTTGGGTCAGGTGCCAGCGAGGTTACATTAGCTTCTTAACCCTTTACAGGTGAAAGGATTTTGCCTCTGGCCAGGAGGGATTTTATAGCACTGTATACAGAAAGGTGGTTACCCTTCCCTTTATATTTATGACAGGAGTATTTCTGGTATTTTTGCAAATATCAAACTTAACTTTCAGATTAATTTTCAGATTAACATTTGTGTTTTCTAAGAAAAGTATAACCTCCTCTTCAGTGTTTTTCTTGCTGGGGTAAATCTAGATTATTTCAGTGTTACTCAATATTAACTATTTTTTCCTGGAAATTTTTTTATATTTTTATTGCATGATAGTCCCTAACTTTAGTGTATTTTAACTAAAAAATTAGAAAATGACTCCAGAAGAGTTGTAATATGTGTTTATAGTAACTACTTATACAAACTATTTTTTAATATTCTGTAAGTAATTGCATTTCTCATTCAGCAAAGTTGACCATTTTCTATAGACCCTTCTATATAGACAGATACTTCTACCAGACAAAACAACCAGGTAATTTAGGATACCTCAAAATATATCAAATAAATTATCAATTGTCACATAATCAGGTAGCAGTTTAATTACAAAAAAATCAAACAACTTTTTTTTTGAGAATAAATACCAGTAGCACAGATACAAAAATGTAAGCAATTAATACTTCTTATTAAATTAGGTAATATATATTTACACATAAAAACACTTAACACAAAGGAGATAGAAAATTCTCAGAAAAGACAAAAGAGAGAAGGGTTTTCATGCAATATAGTAAAGCCAGGTTTGTATTCTCTACATGCCACAGTGCTGGAACAGCAATGTTCTATGATGCAATACAATGAATTCCAAGTGGGTGCTTTGAAAATTCAAGAGGCTGAATGGACTTGGAGTTTACTCTTGTCATTGCCACAGCTCTGGTTCAATGATTTTTCATTTCACCCTCAAGTCACAATGATACCAATGAATGAATAACAATGTGAAATACATGAAGACAAGTATGTAAAAATATTTACACATAAAAGTATGTAAAAAACATGGAGAGTCAAAAGGGTGTCAAGATGAATTGGCTTATATAAAAGGTGTTGTCTGCTTCACATAAAAGCTAAGGGCTCTTTTCAGAGGCAGTGAATATTTATATATATAATTTTGTCAAGAGGCTTGCAAGATTTTGATTTCCATTTTGTTATCTTTCAAGATTTTCTGCACCCATCACAAAGATTTTCAGTAATCATATTGACAATTCATAACTTTTTGGGTAAAGAAATTGGCCATGTGTTCAATGTAAGACATTCCGCCATATATACTGTATCCATAAGTTTAAACAAAATAAGACTAAACCCAGTACATTTTCATTAATCTCTATTCAAGGTAAAATTCTAAGAAATAACTTTGAGTATTCAACACTATCTTAACTTTATGCAGTCAGTTGTCCCTCCACCCCAGCTTAGCTTAGTGCCAGTACTGGAAACCAACATTTTAAATATCTGAATAGATTCTAACCTCTTAATAATGACTGTCAAAAGCATAATATGTACAGTACCAAGTTTCTAGCCTACAATGCAAGTGGCTTTTAATTTATGGTTATTTTTGAACTGCTAAAGATCAATCAGAATCTGTTTTCCTTTTTGCTAATTCAGGAAAAAATAACCTTCACCAAGTCCTGAAAAAAATGGAAGTCAACCAAGTAAATGCAGAGGTATTTAAAATAGCAGTTGTGTGAGAAATAAACATAGACTACCTATTTACTTTCACTTTAGTCAGGTATCTGTTGTGACATTTAGGCCATTTTCCTTGTCTGATAGCTTGATGGTGTACTCTTGCAGGTATTATGGAATCATGTTGCTAACTCATTTCTTAGGGCTTGTCTATATGAGGAAATTGACTGGAACAGCTATTTTGGAATGGCTACCCATGTAGACACACTATTCCAGAATAAAATCACATTTTTTTGGAATAATTAGTGAACTTCCAAAGCACAATAATTATTCTGGAATGAAGTGACTTATTTTGGCATAGAATGTCCACAAAGGCAAATATTCTGGAATAGCTGTTGTGTAATAACTTATTCCTCAGTAGCTATTCCATTCAGTCTCCTCATGTAGACAAACAATTGTTGGTTACTTCCCATTTAAAACATAACACGAGCAGCTGACAAAAGAGACAGGATACATACAGATCATACCAATTATATGACAATTGTTCACCCTTTGCACTTATCTTCATAAATTACAAAGTTATGTGAACTTCCACAGGAATTATTAGCCTGGATAATTATTTCACATCACATTTATACAGGGTGAATTTAGGCCCTGGTCTACACTGGGGGGGGGATTGATCTAAGTTACGCAACTTCAGCTACATGAATAACATAGCTGAAGTTGACATACTTATATCGATTTACCGTGGTGTCTTCATTACGGTGAGCCGACTGCTGCCGCTCCCCCGTTGACTCTGCCCGCACCTCTCGCGGTACTGGAGTAAAGGAGTCAACGGGAGAATGCTCGGGGGTCGATTTATCGCGTCTAGACTAGATAAGATAAATCGATCCCCGCTGGATCTATCGCTGCCCACCGATCCGGTGGGTAGTGAAGACATACCCTAGGTTTCAGATTAATGCTTATGAAAGGAAAAACAATAACAATGAGTGACCAATTAAAAAACAGCTATAAAATCACTATAGGCAAATACATATGACCTGGACAAAAGGCTACTTTGTTTTTATAAAAGTTCAAGAAGAGAAGATAGGACATATTCTCGCTCACTGTTGCAGAAGCCAAAAGAAATAACAAAAAGGCCACCTTGGCACAGGAAATATAAAGTTCCCCATTCCAGAAGATACAAGAGAAGTATAAACCAGTCTATTCAGTACAAGATTATAACTGCAGTGGCAGAATGGAAGTTTTATTATTATTATTTGTATTATTGTAGCTTGAGATACAGATGAAGATTGTTGATAGTATTTGTGTTTTAGCACTATCCTCAAGGAACTCTAAAAAGAATGAAATTTTAAAGGCCAAGTTCAACATTTCAAAACTACTGAAGAATGAAAGGTTTGGTGGGCGGAAATGACTATGCATATACTTTGGATGAGATATGAATTCCCCTGCTTCTAACCAAAAGCCAACTTCTAACCAAAGGGTTAGGAAGAAACTTTCCCTGTAGGAAGGTTGCTCTTAAATTAATCACCCTGGAGTTTCTTGCACCTTCTTCTGAATCATCTGGTAATGGATACTGTCAGAGACACGACCCTGGACTTGGTGGACCACTGGGCTGATCCAGAATGGCAATTACTATGTTCCTAATATAACATCTGAAGACTTTGTTTGCTGATCAATAATTTAAAAATGGCTGAGCAAACAAGTCTTCAAACTTTTCATGTAAACTCTTTATTGAGTGCTAAGGCCCTTCACTAGGTTTGGTGTAAAAATTAAAAATAGAAGAAATAAGTTATCAGCATATTTATCAGGTGACTAGGTGTTCATGATGCCTAAGGGTTTTTCCTGTAACCAGACTAACATTCACCACTCATTACTCATGCATAGAGTCTCAATGATTTCAAGGGTCTGTTCACCAGATCAGGCCCTTAGATTTTAGCAGAGCCTTGCAAGGACCCTCCTCTTTTGTAACCTCACAATACACAGCCTGGCCTGTCTCTGGCTGGCCTGTCTGGTCCAGGAATTACTGCTGGGATAAATCTGGGTAGGAGAGGGTATAAATCTCTCACTGAAACACACAGAACACAGTCATACAGGAGATTAAAAATTAACTTTCCATGGTTTTTTTTTCCCGTTCCTGCTATCCCCAGCTGTTTTTTGTATGTGTCGCAATCCAGGTAACACAGCCTTGGAGAAAAATGACAGCAGCAATAATGCCACTCATTCCTTTCCAATCCTTTTCACTTCATCAGTGAGTGAACTATACTTACAAAACTCGCTACATCTCAATGAAGTGTGAAATTCAAACCCTAGTTGCGACCATATTGTAAATATTAATGTGAATGGGTAGTGGTTGTTTTATGCTTTTTGTTTTCTTAAGAAAAGAAAGACAAAAGGGAAATTTAATTGTCAGAGCTATGCTGCACATATGTAATATCTTAATGACTAGTCAGGCCAGCAGTTCTCAATCAATGGTCTGTGGACAATAGTCACTTCTCACAGGACAGAGTTTTAAGGTTCCAGGACAATGTGAACATAACTCTTCGAAGGCTCCCAACTGCCTTTCACTAGCACAAGCTGATGACAAGAAATATACTGAAACTTGAATCAAAAAGCGACATCAGCAGTGGTTTCCTGTTACTATTACACATGACTATACCTGTGCCTAGATATCATGACACAAATTACAGCAAACTGAAAA
Organism: Dermochelys coriacea; assembly: GCF_009764565.3. NCBI lineage: Eukaryota > Metazoa > Chordata > Testudines > Dermochelyidae > Dermochelys > Dermochelys coriacea. The sequence goes on from NC_050068.2 coordinate 150,851,625, forward strand.
ATCAGATTTCTATACCAACTGCTCAAAATGTTTTATAAAAGTAACTAACACATTTTCAAAGTTGTAAAAAATTAATAGCAGAGGGAGACTGAAATTCAAAAGGTTCTGCGCAATAGAGAATATTTAAAATCTCAGTGGAAAAAGTAACAGTTAGAAAGCAATAAGACAGAGAGTGTAAGGCTGGCAGGCCAGATGCCAGTTCTTGCCCAGGCTGCAGGCATTAGCTAAGAACTAACAAACTCAAAGCTGGAGACCAAACCTGTTCACCTGTATGTTAGTTTTGCTCAAAATAGGTATTAGTCTTCTGAGAAAGTATTTAGTGTTTAGACTTTCTGAAATACTTGTAAGTTGCTGCATATGCGCTAATCTCACTTGAAAATGTCCATATTCCATGCTATAAGAAAATAACTAAGCTTTGCTTTATAACTTTGAAAATGTTTTTTCTGAACTTATGAACCCCCACCCATCCGAAAAAACTATTAAAATCAGACGGGCCATTGTGGAACACCTGGGTTGAGAGGCTTGCTGCTACTGGCTCCAAAATGCTGTATAGATATACCTTTTGTGGATATAGTGGGAAAGAATTGGGAGAGGGAGACAATTTAAGGATGCAAAGTTATCAGTTGCAGTTCAAATAATAAATTGATTATTACCTGTTGCTTTCACAGCCTGATGGTCTTCCTCTGAAAAGGCTTTAAAATTAACTCTGCTTGTTGCTGACATGGGAATAGAGAGTTTTTCAGGGATTTCAAAATATTCTGGCATGCTCAATTCTATACTGTAGTCCACAGATTTTAACTTTGGGGGGTATTTAGTAGGCCTATACAGTGCATCTCTCTGCAAATAAAGGAACAATATGTAAGTTTGAATAAGTGCAACCATAATAAAGACTTTAAAACAGAATTTATTTACTTTTAGAGACTCAGACTAAAACAAAATAAGGGTGTATAATTAAACAGGTAGAATAGCTGATTATTAACTTTTGCAAATATTACTACAGATGGGTTCCCTATATAATTCTAAGTTGCAAAATAGTGAATCAAATGGATAAAATGAATCTGGAAACTCTTCCTCTTACAGATGTGAACAAATTTTGTGATCTACAAGCCTCATGTGCCTACATGTGCCTGAAAGTGTTCTCACACTACTCAGAAACAAATTGTAAATCTTTAAAGCTTTTCAAGGAAGGTAAGAAAGGAAAAAGAAAATATACTAAAACAATAATGAATTTTTTTAACTTGCTACTCCGAACTGGAAACTTCTGTAATTTTTTCACCAGGTCTTCAGAATTGCTGAACAACGGTAAGAACAAGGGAAGTCCAATAAAGTGACAAACATTTCTTGTGGGGAGTGGAGGAGTTTTCGTACTGCTTTATAAGTAATCAACTAAAACTGAGATAAAATGATATTTCCAAGATACTTTACTGAGGCTTATGAATCAGAGGGAGTATAAGGAATTTTCAGGACAAAAAACATTCTTACTTTTGGTAAAAGGCATTTTTGGATTTCTGATCAACACAATATTAATGGGTGACTAGCTTGAATTCAATGTATGCATTCAACCATCATACCAAAAAACTAAACTTGACTTAAACTATGACGGCATCACAGTATTAAATTACTCAAAAGTAGCATGGTCTATCAAATATTACAGTATCTCTACCATTCTGCCATGGTCAGCAGTTACCAGCTAGTTCAGCAAATAATGTCAGAAAGCAACCATACTTCAAAACTAGTCCTTGTTATGTACCTAAGCTTAAAAATTTGTTCATCATCGGTCATTTTTGCCAGTTTTCTCAATAATTACAGCTTTTACAGCTCCCTCTCTCTCCATTCTCTAAATTACACAAGTTTAAGGTATAGGGAAACCGTTTGTTAAGCTCTATGTGGTGAGAGGCATCCAGCCTGTTTTTTCTACTGCTTCAAATATTCAGCTGGGTGGGAAGGACATGTGTCTATCCCCAGTTGCTACTGCATTTAAATAATGCTATGTCCCATTGTGCCAAGGCACATGCTTCCCAATAGTGGAACACTGTAGAGGGAATTCATAAAAGTGAATTTGAATTTAAAATTGATCCTTTTATTAGTGAAGTCAGACACAATATTATTCATTCTTTAAGATCTATCCTCTCCCAGTGCTAATGTTACAACTCTTACTAAAGATAGTAGAAAATGTGCACAATTGCTGACAGAAGGAAATGCATTGCATTGCATTTTTTAATTATGGAAAGGATTTGTGAAGGAGAAAAATCCAAAAAGTTAGATGCTAAATAGGATTATCATTATTAAAAGGGATACTGTCAAGTACTGTTTGAATCAATAATTCAAGCAGGACAAGGCAGAACGCAGCCTATATGCTTTATTCTGCATTTTTTCGAGGGAGAGATTAAACTTCTATGAAACTTTAAAGCAGATGTGGGGCCCTTTGTTAAACTTCAATTGTTAATATACAATTACTCAAACAACAGTATATAAAAATGTACGAGTATGTTCAAAATCCCTTCTCCATGAAACATAACCGGATAGTCATGTATGACTGAGGCATTACTTACTTAAACAGAAAATTCAATATTTTTTGGTACTATGTATTTTTTCAGTACATATTTACAAGTGGGACAAGCAGAGTTGCTTCTTGAGGTAACAAATTGGATGACTTCATTATCTACTTTCTTTTATTTGAGGCTGGAAATACACTAACAATACCCGCAAAATTCAACAGCTGAAACAAATCATTTATCGGATAGTAGCAATAACCTATTCCAACTAGCCTGTCCCAGGGCAGAAGTGGTATTATTTTTAAATCAGTGAGACAGCTTTGAATAAGAGTGCTATCTTTATTGTTTATGACAGGAGTCACAGAACTGAACAAATAAATCCCTCTGTTTATTCAGTCTCCAAATCTATGGGTATTTGGATAACAAACAGGCAGCCATAGCTTGGATGCTATTGGTATCAGATGATTGTCCAACATTTTACTGAAGTCAGAAATCCAATATAATTGGAGAAACCCAGATACATTTAGTAATAATGTAATTATTTGGTAGCAATTTTTTCAGTGGAAACACTGAACATAGAGATAAATTGTGCTGATCTTCAAGAAATTATGATTTTCATAAGCATTCATTTAAGTATTTTTTGGGGGGGTCATGCTCACATTTCTCCCCTATTTTTAAAATATGAGAAAAACATAGCTGCCATGGCTCTGACATGAGATATGAAATTATCAAACTTTATTAAAGGTAGTAAACATTTTGACTGTCATACCTAGATCAATATCATCATTTTTTTTAAAAGACTAATACTTGTTTCAAAGTACAGTCATATTCAGAAAAAAAACCTGTGTAAAAGGTGGGAGAGATATTGCAAGAGCATGCAATATCTGTGTGAACATATTGTATTAAGTTTGTGAATGGTTTACGTACCATTGTTAGCCAAGGACTATATGCAACTGCAAGAGGGGGAAGCTTACCACAACTCCTCCAGGAACTAAAAACTGTGGGGACTGATTAAGGCTAGTTGCTGAAACTGTAAACAACTCTGGAAAGGTATCAGATCAAGGGATAAAAAAGATGCTTTTAATATAAAAGACTGAGTTTAAGCAAACCTAAGGCTTTCTTTTGATTCAGCAAACAGAGAGGACCTTCTGGCTGCCCAAGGGGGGCCCCAATCCTTGTGGTAGGGTTGAAAAGACCTTGACTTACTTGGGCCCCATAAGACCGACGGGTGATCTCTGATAAGCTTTTAGGATACACACAGGAACATTATTATTTTATATGTTTACTCTGTAATATTTTTATCCTAAGTTTAAATATATTTTGTTGGGCCTTTGTGATGGCTTGTTGGTAACTGGGTGTACCCCCTGGGGAAAGGTTAGCCACAGATGTTGGACCCAGTCAGACCTGTTGGGGAAATCACAGTGAAGCACAGAGGGACTGCAAGCCTAAGCCCCCAGTCTCAAGAGACAGACTGATGCAAATCTCTGCCCGAGAGAGGTAGGAAGCCTGAAACTTTTAAGGGAGTGTGGGGGGGAGATAAGGAGTAGTTAACACTGAAAGGGTGACAAAATGTACCTTGTTGTTCAACGGGAGCTGTTCCCTTTGTATGTATTCCAAATCATATCTGCTTATTTAGCGATAAACACAAATGTTTACTAATTTTTACTCCAGTTATCAGTGTACAGCCTATACAACTGTAAGAGAGCGAGGCACATTTTATTCTGGCACATGCATCAAAGTAACTGCTAAAGATGTTCCAAAATGTGAAATTTTTATTACTGGTGAAGAACATAATTGACTTTCAGTTCCCGGGTGAGTTTGCAGTATGAGCAGATAGAAAAATAGGCTTGTTACAAGCATCAGACTTCATTAACTTATTAATATTCTCTGAAGAGTAGCCACCCTTGTCTTTCTGACTTTTTTTTATTTTGCAGCCCATCCTGTTTGCTCCCCAAGTATCCCATCCCCCTTTTCTGTGCATTGTAGATTCTTCTGCTACAGGTGACTGAGGCAGTGTGGGAGCTTCCCTGGACCTAACTGTCTCGCAGATTTTCAAATCTCATTTTAACTCTATTTGTTCCTTCTGGCCTATGAGTTCTAACCCCTCTCTAATAGAACAACTTTATACCCTCACTCTCAGTTTTTTTGTGCTCAAAGGTTCTCCGAAATGAGGACATTGTACCCTCTTTCACTGTACATCAACAGATGCTGCCTGAATGATGTAATAAAATCTATATAGTTTATTTGTGGTTTTGTGTATAGCCTGCAATTAACTATGAAAAATCCTAGGATCTTTTTCTATAAAAGACAGTGTGGTGTATATGTGTGTATATACACACACACACACACACACACACACCACCCTTTCACTTTGATAGAAGACAAACACTGAGCAGTGGGACAAAAAAGATTATGGGCCCAATTATGATCTCATTTCTAAAAAGGCAACTGAGACCAGAATTTGAGAACCAAGATCTCTTTTGTTATTGTTGTTTAAAATGCACGTTTAAAATGCACCAAATCCCAGGTACTTCCCTCTTAGAGTCACATGACTGAGGGGGGAAGGTGAGAGAAGAGCCATGGTCAGAGCCAAGCATCTGTAACAGAGGACTCCCACAATGGTCTGAGTCAGGGTAGCAGAGCAGTGGTGAGGCTGGATAAAGACCAAGATAGAATCCCTTGTTCGCCTCCCCTAGACCAGAACTCCAGCAGAGTGTGAATGCTTACTCGCACCATCCCAAGGCACCAGGTCACAAAAACCCAGCATCCCCAAGAGAAAGAGCTAAAAGCCCCCAGGAACAGAGACTCCAGCACAACAAAAGCTGGAGGATGGGAGAGCCTCAGCTGGATCCCTAACATTACTTCAGTCAGCTAGGACTTAATCAGGCATTGGGTCCCAAGAACCTTTTCCACACAGTTATATGGGGTAAGGAGGACAGCAGGTGCTTCTTAAGGCTGAGCCAGTCACTGGGGACAGAGGGCAGCAATGCAGATCCAAAACAGGGAAGGGACCGTGTTGGGGCCTCACCTGCATTTCCAGACCTACACAGCTCTCAGAACCAGTGATGACAGCAGAGTACATTTTACACTATGGATTCTGGACATTTTGTAGTGTTTGTTGATTTTCCGACCCTCCCCTGCCCTCTTGCTTCCTCCACTCATCGCACTCCCTTCTCTAGCAGCGCTCCCAACCTGCCCTGCTCCATTCCATTCTTTCCTCTCTTCAGTGTTCACCTTCCCTTTCCTCCTATTATCTTTGTTTATATAAACTCCCCCCTACCATTTTCCATCACTCGCCATTAATAAAAACACATTCACATAATGTGATCATCACCTTGATCATTTATCTGTATGTTATATCCCTTTTCTCTCACTCATTTTTTGTTTCTGTGTTCATTAGATCCCAAGCTCTCAAGGATTAGGGACTGTCTCTTCCTATACTTTGTTTGTACACTGCCTGTACAATGTTGTGCCAATCCTGATTTAGAGCCTTTGGGCAAAAGCACAATGGCATAAGAAAATAATCAGGGTTTCACTGGAGAGAGGAAAAGATGCATTCTTTACCTAATAAACACAATTTCCAGGGACTCAGCATAAACTGCTCTTTGTATGACAAGAAGAAATAATTACAAGGAGAATTTTTAGCAAAGCGGTCCAAAAATAGAGGGGACATTCAGCCATCTATGTGTAAGGGTGAAGTCACATACTGTACAGACATGAACCTGCATTTTTACTTTGACTTCCAAGGACAAGTTTTTCAGTTACAACCGTGCTCCTTAACAGAATTACAAAATAAAAGTCAAACACAACCATTACTAAGAATAAAGATCTACATCATTTCGGTTTTAGAGGTACCAAAGTAGGGATGGCAAGCAATAATAATGTAGACAGCACTCTCCTTCTGTTCATACATGTAATTGGATCTGTAGCAAAAGCTTCTTTACTTATGTATTAATCTATAAAATCCTTTCTAAATGACTTCACAAATCTATATAAATTTTGCCAAACTACAGATTTTTTTAGGCAATTCAGACATCAAACCAGAATGTAGCCCTTGAGCTTCAGACTAAATTGTAAAACAGAACTCTACTCACAAGCTTCTTCAATAAACTCTTTCATAATTTCTACACTATAAAATGTTTTTATGTGACCAATAAATGTGAATTTATGACAGACTTTATTATGATCGCTTTTCGGAGTTTAAACTTTACAATGGTTTACCAAATGGAGAAATATATCGGTTTTAATCTATTAAATAAATCTCTTCTGCATCAATCAAAACTAAGCTCCATGATATTTTTCTTGGAGTAATATTTGCCAAAAGAATATTTCCGGCGCAAGGAAAAGGGCTCTCTCTGCGTATTATATTCACCTCATACTTTTTTACTATTGATTCTCAAATATGACATTTCAAATATTTTGACATCTCACCTAATCTTGACCCTCATCAACCCCCTAAGCTTCAAATCATATTAGGTCTCTCATTAGGTTTTAGCATGACTACTGGTACAAGACACTAAACTTACTCTCACTATCTTCCCAGGCCTGACTAAATCCAGAGCTAATGCTCCAGTACAGCAGATTCTTTGTGCAGTATGAATTAAAAGGTACAGAAGCATTATGTGTGAAACACTCAAAAAATGTCACCACAGCAAGTGATTAGCTAGCATCCTAGAGGAAGAAATTTAAGGCTAGATACCATGGATGTATATCATGCCCCCCATAACATAAATCGGAATCCTATAGAGTCAGGATTTCACCCCATGGTGAGGAACACACTGTAAATGGATGGATAAAGTGTAGATTATTCTTATTTTATACATATTAATTTGCAATATTAGTGTTTAAAAGAAAACTTCATAAAGTGAGAGACACAGCGATTGGGCAATTTCCTTGGGGACCTAGGAGTTGGAGTTGTCTTTGTACCCCACTCCTCACCACAATCCGTACATTCACACACACATAACAGCTTCATTTACTTTACTATTATATGGTATTTTTCTCGCTTCTTTTTCTTTCAGTAACCACAGTTACTATTCATAAGACTATTTACATTAATGTGTACTGTACCTTAATGCTCTTGAACACAGGGGAGCAGACCACAATTCCCATACCTATGTTTAACCTATTGAATTAGATATTATGTAAAAGGCAGGCTCTTCGGCCCATTAAGACTGCTTTGCATAGTTCTGGCAGCACAAAGAAATATTACAGCCAATTTAACTGCTAAGTAGAGGATTTCCCTTGTATAGGGGAATCCTCTAGTGGCAGAAGGCTGCTTTAGCAACGTCTGTGCTATCCTCTACTGCAGAGCATTGGGGACACATCCAGGGAAAACAGGATATGGCTACAAGGCTGGCATAACAGAGAGCTGTCCAGGGATCTACCTGATGGTCAGATGGCTCCAAGATCCAGAGGGAGCTAAATTATACAGCCCAGGACCTGGATCATGATTGATATACAGTTACATTTTATTTTCATAATGGAACTGTGCTTGTATGTTCAGTGATATTGCAGATATTCTGGATTTACTCAGATACTAAAATTTGACTTTTAAAAAAATTAACATATCATTCTCTAGGTCTTTACAAGTTTAGTAACACTACTACAATAGAAATGATCAAATTCCTGATGGAATGTCTCTATACAATAGATTGATAGATTCCAAGGCCAGAAGGAACCATTGTGATCATCTAGTTTAACCTCCGTATAACACAGGCCACGGAGCTTCCCTGAAATAATTCCTAGAGCAAACCTTTTAGAAAAACATCTAGTCTTGACAGCCCTTGGTAAATTGTTCCAACGATTAATTGTTCTCACTGTTACAAATTTATGACTGAGTTCCAGTATTAATTTGTTTAGCTTCAGCTTCCAGCCATTGGATCCTGTTATACCTTTTTCTGCTAAAATTAAGAGCCCATTATCAATATTAGTTCCCTGTGTAGGTACTTACAGACTGTAATCAAGTCATCCCTTAGCCTTCTCTTTGTTAAGCTAAGTAGGACTGAACTCCTTAAGTCTACCACAATAAAGCTAGAAGATCTAAACTACACGTCACTGCTTATAAAAGAGTTTACTTTTTCAAAAATGCTATGATGTTCTTGCTAAGATATCAGTACACAAATGTGACAAACACACTGTGCATGTCTAAGTTATTAATGGATAAATGCAATTTAGTAACATTTAGGGTACAAGGAGGTCACAGAGTCTCTTGACAGCATATCTGTACTACCTGCTTAGCATATGTTCCTTGTTTCTTATGAATCCTGTTTGAATATGCTTATGGTTAAACAGTAGCTCATGGTAATGGAGCAAAGAAAAGGAAACCATTACAAATTCACAGAAAAGAGGATACCAATAATTAGATCTGTTACATGGAGTATGGAAACTTTTACAGTCAAGTTTTCAGAGAAGAATCACACAGCACAGACTAACTGAACTGATGTCAATTGTTTTTGAGGAGTTTTTTTGTTTTTCATTCAAAAAAATACTGTGAGTCCTAGAGAACAAACAAAATAATATCTCTGTGTGTGTGTGTGTGTGTGAGCGAGCGAGAGCCAGAACTTCTTTATAAGAAAAGGAGTACTTGTGGCACCTTAGAGACTAACAAATTTATTAGAGCATAAGCTTTCGTGAGCTACAGCTCACTTCATCGGATGCATTTGGTGCATCCGATGAAGTGAGCTGTAGCTCATGAAAGCTTATGCTCTAATAAATTTGTTAGTCTCTAAGGTGCCACAAGTACTCCTTTTCTTTTTGCGAATACAGACTAACACGGCTGCTACTCTGAAACATAACTTCTTTATATATTTGATGGTACTTTCTGAAATTTAACAAACCCAGTCTCACAAATAAAGAGAAGCTATGTAATATTCTGCTAGATTTACTGTGTTTTTTACCTCAATTCTGGACAGCCCTAAGACTGCAACTGCAACTCGAACAGTGCTGCTCTCCAGTGTTCCTGTGACCTTTCTTCGCTCGTGTTCAAGAGCTGACATCTGCTGCTGTGCTGCAATGGCCAGAGCCTTCTCCCTAGCTTCATTAATCAATGGGATCTTCAGCTTTTCTTCAAGAATATCAGTGAGACTGCATTTCAAGTACAGAACTGGCTGTACTACATTGCGACCTGCAATAAACAAAGCCATTTGTCATCTGCTATTACAACTGTATGCCTTTTTTATTCAGTAGCCCAGAACACAAGCAAAAATATTAAATTCAATTCCTTTATAGTTTAATGTAACAATGTATGCTTTGCTATAATATTTTGAGTTTTAGACTAATTATAAATTTCAACCAGGAAAAAGGACTGAAAACACTGATTGAAATCCAAATGGAAAGGTCCTATTCATAATCAACAAAAAGGTATATTTTGACTAATTTTCTTTTCATCTGATTAAATTTATGGGAGGAATAATTATCAACCATCTACTGAAGCTTTCATACTGCCCTCATCACTGGGGAGTCAGAGGTCCTTACAAATTATAAAGTAAACCACAGTGAATATACATCTTTCTACCTGTCCTCCCCAATCAATATTGTTCCTACCACCCTCCTCCCATTTGTTCGTAAGTGTTGTTCTGATGGGAAGGCTAGGTCAAAGTGATAGGATTCTGATAAGAAGGGAGTAAAATTTGTGGTAGTTTCAGTATCTTCTGAAGGTGACTTCCACAGCTGTCTGTTAGTTACTGAGATCTCTCTCTCTCTTTCACACACACACGCACACACACACACACACACACACACACACACACACACACCCCTCCCTCACTACCTGCTGTGGAACATATCTCCAAAATGTCTTCCAACTATAGAGTAAGGCAATACATCTATTTATACTACCCTGGCACCTAAAGCCTCCCGCTAAAATTGGGGCCTTTCTGTGGTAGCACAGTACAAACATATAATAAGGGACAATCCCCTTACCCCAAAGGATTTACAATCTAATTATGTAAGACAACCGGAAAGGGAGTTTTATCCTCATTTGACAGAGGAAGTGAGACACAGCAAGATTAAATAATTTGTCCAAGGTCACAGAGGAAATCTGTGCTAGAGATGGGAATGGAACCCAGATTTTTAGCATCCCATTCCAGGTTTTAAACACAAGATCACTCATGGGCTGTGCTGGTTGGCTCCAAGCCCCACAGAAGAGTGGGTTTTATGGTTAACATGTGCCTCTTCACTGCTGTTCCAGGCTTCACCTAAGTTCCATCACCACAATGAACAGCAGAGGCAGGAACAGTTTCTGATCGAATACTTAACCCAGACAGCAGGGTTTCGATAATGCATGGTCAATAATCGTATTGAGAGGAATGAGAGACAAGCTACTGGGAAGAAGAATGAAGGAAAGTCTTGTAGTCTCACAAAAAAGCATATCAGAGTCATGCATTAGAGTGCACAGATTAAAGTGTTTTAGCATTTACATGCCACCTGTGAATTTGTACTTCAGGTTTTAGCCTGATGTGGTTTAAAATGGCTGAGGCATGAACTATTCAATTCAGAATGATGCATTTGAAGAACTCACAAGTTATTAACATGGCAGGAACTGGCACTGAGCAGAAAATATCAGTAAAAGCCTAGAGCTCACTATAAATGTTGTACTTTACTGCTATCATAATGACAACATTATTCTGAAACTCAGCACTCCCTAGCTACAGATGGCTCAGTCTGAGGGGCTACAATGTGCTAAATCTTTTAAAAGGTACCTAATAGGAACACAGTCATTGGTACTGTAACAGACATGACTTTCCCCTTATTTTTCTCCTTTGGTTTCAAATTTTATATATTATAGTAACGAATCTAACTGGCATTTATTTAGAGACAGTGAGTGAAAGAGCAAATTCTTAAGATAACTTGACCAGAGGAAAGGAGGTCTCTATATAGCTCATGTAAGCCATCAAGTTCATATAGTGTAAAGAGGTCTTGAATTACCTACGGCCGTATGTGTTGTTGAACAAGGAGCAGGTGATGATTAACACACTTCCAAAAGCAGCACATAAATATACTCCTCGCTATAATTAGAGGGCATCATCTCAGGAGTTTACAGTCCATGCTGCTGATTTTTCCTCACAAAAAATTGAGTATGTTTAAAAAATTATGTATTTTAAAGAGAGATGGGCCCAAAGCAATGGTTTAGAGATGGTTAAATACAGATGGTTACATTTCATCTTTCTTAAACTGATGTAATAAATGCTATATTTCTCTTTGATTGTATTGCATTTAAAAGGTGCCCTGTCTCCCAGAGTCTCTTGGAGGAACATTATCCACATGAGAAATAGTCCCATACTGACGAAGCTGGTCAGGCCTCATTAAATGGCCATGCAAGAGTGTGTCTGAATCACAACACATGAAAGAAAGGTCACTTCCCAAGTAACTGTCACTTTTCAGATAATTTGCTGTGTGGATCTATATTCAATGAACAAAGAGCTAAAGAGTCAATTACTCAAAGAATTACAGATTCTAGGTAAATAACCTTTCCCTCTGACTTTTGCCTCCATAGATTCCCAGCCCATTAAACAGAAACAACTCCTGAAGGAGGTGGATTTGGACAATACTAATTGAACAAAGTTTCAGGATTGTTCTCCAGAACTCACCTTGAGATCCAGAAGCTAAATTAAGGGTGTAATGAAATATCAAGGATGTAATGCTGTATAAATGTAAGTAAGGACTTGTCTAGACGGTGCACAAGTGCACAACAGCTGGAGTGTAAATTCCAATGTACACCAGCATGTCATTAAACTAACTGTCCATGAAGACCCTGCTGGTGCTCACTAAAGTTCCCTAGTGCTAGCTGACATAGTATTGTTTGAAATAGGACAATGTTAACATGAAGTAGGGAACTTTTAGTGCACACCAACGGGTCCTCAGAGGTCAGTGAGTGAGTAACCCACTGGTGCACACTAGAATTTGCATTGCAGTTGATACACAACACCACAACATGTAGACAAACCATAAGGAACTCAAAGTAGGAGCCTTACATATTTCTGGTTTCAGAGTAGCAGCCGTGTTAGTCTGTATTCGCAAAAAGAAATGGAGTACTTGTGGCACCTTAGAGACTAACAAATTTATTTGAGCATAAGCTTTCATGAGCTACATCCGATGAAGTGAGCTGTAGCTCATGAAAGCTTATGCTCAAATAAATTTTAGTCTCTAAGGTGTCACAAGTACTCCTTTTCTTTTTACATATTTCTTTGATTGAGGTATTTCTGAGACATGCGGGCTCTAGTTCACTGTGCTCCAAGAAATACAGATGTCAGATTACATATCAGGACATGACATAAATGTGTATACAAAGTGTCAGTATTTCATACCTAGGAAAGTTCTAAGACAAGCAAGAGATGCTTGTACTGGTTCAAGTAGTGTCAAATTACTGCTGCAGTACTACAAGACTGAAGCACCTTGGAAAGTAGCTATAGAAAAATATTGATATGGCCAAGCTGAAAACTTACTCTAGTTTACTTGCAGAGACATACCAGGTCAGGAGGCTCGCAAGCAGCCTCTAATTTGAAAAAGGTCTGGGCAGCAAAAAAAAAAAAAAAAAAAAAAATCTAAACCATCTGACTAAAGGAATAATTTTAGATCATGTTTGTTTTGCAACATCTTTCAAAGGCTCCTTCCATTGTAAAATGGCTCATCTTTCCTACTGTATTTGTTTTCCTTCCCCTACATGCCAGAGAGCTCAACCCATTATAAAGGATGATGTTTTCCCTATTTCATTTTTCCCCCTTTCATTTACTTTACCTTTTAAAGTACTGCTAATGCGCAGAACATTTGGACTATCCATAGGAAGCAAGCCTGAAGGCAAAGGTATGCCACATGTTCCTTCCACCACGTAAACAAATTCTCCAACCTGAAACACAGGAGCATATGCATTTCAATTCAGGGAGCAATTCATGCTGAACAAATTATAAACCATTAAAACAAACAAAATAAACAAACTATTCTAGTAATACAGAAGATCTGACTTATAAGAGTGGTTCATATATTTTGAAGAGCCTTTATTTTAAAACGGCTTTTAAATAAAGAAGAAAATGAACATATTACAAAAAAACCCCTATGATAAGTAAATGTAATGGTGAAAATTAAACTTGCGAAATCAAATAATTTTAGAATCAAAGTTTTTATAGTGCTAGGGGACTGGAGAGCCCCCATATGGGCCACACCCTTAGACGCTCCTGTGTTCCCAGGCGAGGCATCTTTACGCTTCTTGTTTTTAATGTTTATCTTTTTAGTACATGTTTTGCGTTTTCTAGCAAAGGAAGCCATAGTTGGGCATGTCTGGACATTCTGTGCAAGTCCATGTCACAGGGTGCATGTGCAGCCTAGAGCAGAGGTACCAATTATTTTTTGTCAAGGTCCAAATTTCTTAGTCAAGGTCCAGACTCAGGAGAAAATAATAAACAACAATAATAATGACAATAATATGTAAATAAAAAGGTTTCAGAGTCCGTTCAAAGTGTCTGGTGATCTGGATTTGGCCTGCGGTCTGCCTATTAACTACTGCTAGCCTAGAGTATATATGTGTGTGTTAACAGCTTCTCTGTGTGGTGGAGCGGTGACAGACTCTAGAAAGAAAAAGGTTCATCTCTCTGCAGCCAGTATATCTTACAGGACCACCCACAAAGGAGTGAGATTTTACTTACTTGCTGTAATTCTAGCCTAGGATCACATATTTAGATGCTGTTGTAGCTTTCAATAAATCGTTAAAACCACCTGGTCTCTCTCAAATTTGACTGCATTGCTCTGGGAGATGGGCAATTCATAACAATAGTTCAGTTCTTTTTAACTCATCCCACTACAGTTAAATGCCTGAGCTAGGATATCATGAGCCACAAATGAGATAATAGACAAAAAAGTATATATACTGATCATATGCAATAGCCATTTTTAAAACCTCTATAATCAGTTGTTTTAAACAAATAGAACAACCGCCTGCATAGTTCACATTTAAGGATGAAACAGTTTAAATTATTTCAAACTACATAATTTTTAATATCTTGAAGTTTTGTAAAGTTGAAAGCAGCTTAACTATTTGGTAAAAAAAAATTTGAACCATTAATATTTTGTTAACCAATGCATAAGTCTCTAGTGAAAAATGATTGTGGATGAGAGTGAGCTAGTTATATGTTCTGACTGTCCTTTAATTTTACTGAACATTTTCCACTTACTTTCTTTTAAATTCAAACTGTCACTAATTGAGGGAGTTAAGTTAACTAACTAATCTGATTTCTAGAGTTATGCCAAAATCACTGATGACAACACTGCACAAACAAGAAAGTAAACAGAAGTGTTATCTAGGGGAAAACAAAGGGACAATAAAAGTTTTACCAAAATGGAAAGGACAAATCCACTGATGAACAAACGGCATTTCAAACTGTTAAGAAGGCATAATACACCAAGAACAAATATAATAAAAATGCATGTTAAACAACTTGTGTGCAGTATCCTAGTCTATGGGGACTAGATACCAAAAAAAAAGGTTCAAGGTGGTGTAAATTACACCTCCAAGCAACAATAAGTTCCATGTTGCTGAGGGGAATCCACATCAGCAGAGAGCAGGCAATGTTATCCTCAGGGTTTCTGCTTTGGGGGTAGCTTGGTTCCACCAAAGTTCCATCTAGCAGGAATCTATAAACCCATTCCCACTACTTTAGTGACCTCCCCTTATTCCACCCCCACCCCGTAAGCTAACACCACCCACTTTTTTGGACTGCCCTTGGCCTTTAGTGGCCCTGTATGCCAGCAAAAGGAGTATGTAATCATCTCATATGGCTGCAGCTTCAACCATTAACAAACTATTTGCCACTACAGGCCTCCACCAAGGTTTCTACAAGCAAAATCTGTGTGAACCTTCTTAGGAATCATATGGTTCAGGTTGTTTGTTTACTCTTGGCAGGCAGCAATGAAAAAAAGACTTATTTAGGTCATTTAGTCCATCCCTCCGCCGGCAATGCTCCCTGTAGAATAGGCTAAGTGACCTAAAATAAGTCTGTTTTTCATTTTACCTTTACTCACCACTTTGTAAGGATTTTTTTCACACTAGAGCTAAAAACACAGTGTTTATAAGATTACTAACTTACTAAAAAGATAATTATTCAAATTCCATGGCATTTATCTCCCTTTCCTTGGTTTAAGAGCTCAAACACATCTTTCTTGAAGGGACTAAACACCATGGCAAAACTTGAGTACCACCCACAAACTAATTACCACACTGGGGGAACCAATTTAAATGGAAATTATTCCCTTTTGAGACAATGTTATGGCTCCATAAGGCCCCTGTAAAAGCTCTTGGCATACACAACTACTTTTATAAAAGTACCAGTTGCTAACACTCCATTCTATTATCATTATTTTTTCTCTGTCATTAATTATACCAACATAGTTGTACGTAAAAAGAAGCTCTCTCAATTCAAAACTTGGTTTGACAAGATCCAAATGTGTTGATTTCCAAGGGCTGGAAGACCAATTTTCTTTTTGCTCAGACTTTTCCTGACATTGCAGGATGGGAAGGAAGAATCATGTTTATGGTGTTTCGGGAGGTTTAGTGAATATTCTTAATGTTTGAGTGCTTAATTTTGCAGCCTTAATATTATTTTTTAAAAGTTTTTGTATGAAAATTTCCAAGATTTTTAAGAAAAATTCCATCCTGTGGAACAATATTGACAGCTGGAAATCAAGAATACTGATGTCTTTTCCTGACTCTGGACAGGAATGTGATCTAGCAATCACAGTCAGTCTTGCCATGCATATAGATTTGGCATATTTAATCCTCTCATCAAATCTCAAGTCCTTGCTCCGAAACACAGAGATGCTAAAGTTCTTTAAAAAAATGGTTGGGAAAAAATAATTCTCAAAAAACTGTTTCTCTCTAGCTTCATACTCAGAAATGGTTGCATGTATTTTGCTCAAACTTTACCAAAAAAATAGCACAAGGTAGAGAGAAAGCATGAAAACTTCAATCCAAATGGTTAAAATTTGGCAGTTATAAAGCAACTGGGAACATGGGTTTATAATGGTACATTTGGTAGCACAACCCACTGTGTCTTTAAGTGCTACAGCTTCTCAAAGAAAAAAGAGTAGATGGAAGGTGACTGATGGAGGAAACAATGAATATCACTGAGTTCCTATTCATTTCCTGTGGCAACTAGGAGGAAATGAGTGGCAGCTGGGACTGAGATTCATATATACTTGGCCCTGAGATGCAAGATGTAGGCAGGTTATGCACACAACCCCAGTGAACATTACTATTCCTAAATTCTGAGCCTGCATACCTGAAGTGAGCACATCACCTACAGTGGGGACCCCTGAAAAAACTCTAAAGGGAGTAGAGTTAAAGCAAATATTCTGTGTTTCCTCAAGACAATCTAATTCCATTCACAACCTTTTGGAAATACCATTTGATGATTTCCAAGAAAATTTAAAGCGCCACATAAAAGAAGTCTTTAAATTGCACAGGAAGAGGAAAAGATAGTGAACCTTCTCCCTCCATAAGATATTTAGGTGGAGAAGGCCTGGACTTTCTAAATCACTACACTTTTAAAACTATAACTTTATAATGATTATTAGTCACTTAAATAAAGAGTTGGCATGTGAACCAACCCCAGAAATTAAGATCTAGTACTAAAGGCCATCTCATTAATTCACTGCATCAGGCAATACATATTTTTTCCACAACGCCTCATGTGAAAAAAAATCTACATTAATGTCTGAAGGACATGTCAGAGCCTCAATTTTTCTTCTAAATAGCAAGAGGATTATTAAAAATTAATCACTTAAGTTTTTAAAAAGTGTTGTTATAAGTAAGTTAAACTTCCATTGTCATTTCAAAAGACCACTACAGTACCAATAGAGAGGTAAACAAAGAGGTATTTTCACAGTTTAAAAAGCAGCATGCCTAGCTGTGGTTGTGCTAGCATATGAGAGGAAAGAATGATTCTGAAACAAGCTAGACGCTTGCTACTGGGTCTTGTTCAACATGAAAGCATCAAAGATGTGATGATAGACAGCAACTGCAGGCAGAATTTGGTGAGAATGGGGTCCTCACACCATTCTGCAATCTAACTGATATTAACTGACTTTCATTTTTGTTCTAGAGCAGGGATCGGCAAACTTTGGCACATCCCTCGGCCCTTTGGCATGGAGCGGCAAACCGCAGCCAGTGGGAGCTGTGATCGGTCGAACCTGTAGATGCGGCAGGTAAACAAGCAGCCCGGCCCGCCCGGGGACTTCCCGGGTGGGCTGTGTGCCAAATTTGATGATCCCTGCTCTAGAGAATAATCACTACTGTAATAGCTGATGCCTGTTATGGAGATGAGTATAAGGTAAGTAATAGAGTGGCCATGAATGAGGTGACCGAGTAAGACTAGGTCAGCAGAGTTCATATTGTATACCTAGGTATACATCACCTAAATGAAGAGATTTGAGCTTTACATGACTTCTCTTTAAATTATGGTTTATTAATGATGAAATGACAATAATAATATTGCAAGCCTGTGTCAATAAGCACCTGTGTTCACACCCTACAAGCTGCTGTAATAATCTTTGTACAAAATATGCCTTTTGAAGTATCATTTGAAAACTAATAATTCATTGATCATTAATATTCTAGTATGATGTATGTATGTAGTGTGTTTTAAGAGTTATGAATATATGCTGGAATTATGATAAAGAGTCTATGTAAACTAGGTATGTTGGGGGAGTTGTTAAACAAGTCTATCTTAGACAAAGGAAAGTGTATTTGATTCTCTGACCAGCCCAATATTCAGGCAAAGACAATAAAGGTGCATATTTACATACAAGTAGAAGCAGGACTAACAAGACAGCAGGGGGATGCAATGGCAAACACAAGTGGGGGAAGAAAGAGCATGCAGCTTCCTTCACCAACAGACTCCATGCTGAGTCTCCTCACAGCTTGAATAAACTTTGCTTTGAGGCATAAAGCATTTCAAAGGTTTACTGGTCTATAAAGACAGGGGATCTGAACCTGGAGTGATGAGCAATTGAATCAACTGATTATGTACAATATTACTGTATTATAAGAGTGTACAGAGTGACGTCTTTTCTGAAAGTTAGTGACACACTGGAGATTAATAGCATTGTGAAATGTATGTATTAACAATAGGTGAGGAATTATGGATACTCATTGATATTAGGTAGATATTAGAGGGAGGATGGAGACAATTTTAGCAGCTGCATTTTGGATGGATTGAAGGAAAATAAAGAGGTGAGTACCCGGAAGGCCAGAGAAAAGGAAAAGTAATAAAATTGAGAAATGACCAGGTGGTGAAAGACGGTTAACTATTAGAACAGAAATGTTTGGATTTTAAAAATGTAGAGAGAAAAAAAGTGACATGGGTTGTCAATAGTCTGGGTATGTGGGGAGAAGGGACAGACATTGAAAACAATCTTCACGGTACAGCTCGAGTAATGGGGAAGACCGTGGTGTTATTTACAGCAATGGAGTAGGGTGGAAGTGAAGAAGATTTGGGATTAAAAGTACCTTGGTTTCAGCAATGTTGAGTTTGAGCTAGTCATTGTTCAAAAGGATGGGCTGGAGAAACTATTAGGTATGCATGACTGGACTGAGTGAGCCAGGCCAAATGGGGAGAGATTTGTGAGTGTCATCAGCACAGAGCTGGATGCTGAATCTATGTGAGCAACTGAAGTAATCCAGGGACATAGGGTGTGAAGGGAGAAACAAAGACGGAGTGCGGATGGACACTGACAGACAGGGAGTGAAATTCAGCAAAGAAGATGCTAAAAAGTGGTTGGAAGGAAGGAGAAAAAACAGAGGACAAGACCACAAATCCCAAGGGAAGACTTGGCATCAAGGTGAAGGAAGTGACCTATGACATAAAAAGCTGCAGGGAGATCAAGCAAGATGGAACACAGAGGAAAAGCCATGAAAGTTGTCTGTTAAGAATTGGTTGGGTATTTTGGTTAAAGCGTATTCAGTAAACTGCGGAAGGCAAAAACCAGATTAAGCAAATCAAGAGAAAGTAACAGCAGAGGAAGTTTCAGAGTAGCAGCCGTGAAGTGAGCTGTAGCTCACGAAAGCTTATGCTCTAATAAATTTGTTAGTCTCTAAGGTGCCACAAGTACTCCTTTTCTTTTAGCAGAGGAAGTAAAAGCAGCTTTTATAAATCACCCATTCAATGATCTTGGATACGTATGTTAGAAGGATGACTGAGCAAAAGTTGGACAGAAACTTAAGGTCAAGAACCTGTTATCTAATGATGGTCAAGAACCTGTTATCTTGTAGAACAGGTGCTAGCTCATGCCAAAGGCCCAGGGCCTCACTGAACACTGACAAATGCATAGCTGGAAACCAGTCTGGCTTACCTGTGGGTTAGCATAGTTAAAATAGATATTAGTGCCATAAGAATATGTTTAGTATTTAGACTTAAAGTAATGCTTGTAGGATGCTGCATGTATTAACTTACTTCTAATACCTGCATGCCATGGTATAAAGTTATATTGAGTGTTGCACTGTAAACCTTTGTAATTGTAAAAAGAAAAGGAGTACTTGTGGCATCTTAAAGACTAACAAATTTATTTGAGCATAAGCTTTCGTGAGCTACAGTTCACTTCATTGGATGCATTACGATGAAGTGAGCTGTAGCTCACGAAAGCTTATGCTCAAATAAATTTGTTAGTCTCTAAAGTGCCACAAGTCCTCCTTTTCTTTTTGCGGATACAGACTAACACAGCTGCTACTCTGAAACCTTTGTAATTGTGTAACTCATGAAACAAGAAAAGAAGCAATAATTAAGGTAAAGTGCTCATCCTTCAATACAAGACAGCCCATTGACGGTAACTGAGGCATTGTGTAGCACCAAAGTACAGAGACCTTGTTGATTGCATTCCTTGCTGCCTCCAGGAAGGAGATGCCTACTTATGAACTCATCCCATCATCTTTTATTCTGGGGTGAAGGGGGATAAAAATCCCTGACAAGGAGGAACTTGGTCTTTTTATGATGTCTGGACTCTGAGGGACAAAGATTCCTAAACATAAGCAAGAGATCCTCATGCTGCTTGGCATGGTTCAGCCCTAAAGGGCATATAGAGCTGCTTATTAGAGAAGTGTACATTATCTTTTTAAATCTAAGACTGCCATTCATTTTTGTGTGTATGTTTCCAGTTTCAACCTTGTAAATGTCTCTCTCATTTCATTTCTTAGTTTATAAATGTTTAGTTACTTTATTTCAGGACTGGCTATTAGGTCTTGTCTTTGGTTTGAGATCTGAGTACAATTGACGAGGGGTAAGTGATAGATCCTTTGGGACTGAGAAGAACCTGAACATTGTTGTGATTTTTGATGTAAAGTGACAACTATCTCATTGTTCAGCCTGCCTGGGTGGCAAGATACACTGGAATGTCCAAGGGGACTATTTGTGACTCCATGGTAAGACTGTTGTAGTACTGTAGAACAGGAGTTCACACCTGTTACTGGGTTGGTGAAATATAATTACAGAACATACAACCAGTTTAGAGTTCCTGCCCCACTTTTCAACAATCTGCAATCTGCCCTGAAGTTGGCACTCTGGGTCGTGAGCCACTCCAGACAGCGTGACAGGGGTAACAGTACATGTTCAACACAGAATTTCAGGACAGTTAAGCTTCCATCTACTACCCCACCAATGTCTCACAGGCTTAATGTAAAGGAATGCCCCCCATGGGGGAGGAGATTAGTTTAGTTTCCATGGGCATTCAAAATTTGACTTATCTGATAAGGCTGCCAAGCAGTGTCAACTGTGGTACTGATTGTTAATGGTTTAAATAATAACTAGGGCTATCAATTAATTGCAGTTAACTCATGCAATTAATTCAAAAAAATTAATCACGATTTAAAAAATTAATAGTGATTAATCACAGTTTTAATCGCACTGTTAAGCATAGCAATTGATATTTAACAACTATTTTTGGATATTTTTCTACATTTTCAAATATATTGTTATAAACTACAACACAGAATACAAAGTGTACAGTGCTCACTTTATATTATTATTTTATTACAAATATTTGCACTGTAAGAATAAGAGTATTTTTCAATTCACCTCATACAAGTACTGTAGTGCAATCTCTTTATCATGAAAGTGCAACTTACAAATGTAGATTTTTTTGTTACATAACTGCATTCAAAAACGAAACAATGTAAAACTTTAGAGCCACAAGTCCACTCAGTCCTACTTCTTATTCAGCCAATCGCTAAGACAAACAAGTTTGTTTATATTTATGGGAGATAATGCTGCTGGCTTTTTATTTACCATGTCAACTGAAAGTGAGAACAGGTGTTCACTTGGCACTTTTGTAGCGGGCATTGCAAGGTACTTACGTGCCAAACATTCATATGCCCCTTCATGCTTTGGCTACCATTCCAGAGGACATGCTTCCATGCTAATGAAGCTCATTAAAAAATAATGTGTTAATTAAATTTTTACTGAACTCCTTGGGGGAGAACAGTACGTCTCCTTCTCTGTTTTACCCGCATTCTGCCATGTATTTCATATTATAGCAGTCTCGAATGATGACTCATTGTTGTTCGTTGTAAGAACACTCTCACTGCAGATTTGACAGAACGCAAAGAAGGTACCAATGTGAGATTTCTAAAGATAGCTACAGCACTCAATCCAAGGTTTAAGAATCTGAAATGACTTCCAACATCTGAGAGGGACCAGGTGTGGAGCATGCTTTCAGAAGTTTTAAAAAAGCAACGCTCTGATGCAGAAACTACAGAACCTGAACCATCAAAAAATAAAATCAGCCTTCAGTATGGTGACCATATTTCCCCATGCTGAATACAGGACACATGATAAAATTACTCGTATTCAAGTGAGTTCAATGGCAAATCAGTCAGAACTATGCAGTACAAATATTCAAATTAATATCAAGTTGACTGAGCCCCTGTTAAAAAGAAATACTGCATAGTTGGTTTCTTTTTGTTTTCCTTCTTATCTTTTAGGCTTTAGGGTTCATCTGGGGAGAGATCACACACACACACACACACACACACACACACACACACACACACACACACACACACACACTCACTCCCGTACACCTCTCTCACACAGAGGGGGTGACCAACTGACCCAACTGGCACACTCTGTTCCTGGCTGGGCCCCATGACAGACTCACCTCTCCTGCAACCTGGCACTGCGCCTTCCTGAGGCAACACGTGGCAGGGTCACACAGGGTACGGAGCATGGGCATGAAGGGGTTAAGCCCTAAGGATGACATTGTGCAACAGGAACCAGGGAACCTGACTGCAGGGGCTTCAGCTGCCTCAGACCCTTGCCAGGGAGGTGATTCAACAGGGGAGGGTACCTAGGGAACAGAGCAGCCTGCGGTCCCAGGGGTAGGACCCAGGAGAGTGGGGGAGGGAGGCAAAGAGGGTGCTAAGCCCCTATCCTGCTGTGCAGTCTGCAGGTTTGGGGCAGGAACATGATGGAAATTGTCCCTCCCCCTGCTATCTCACTCTGAGTTTAGCTGAGGGGCGGAGAGGCTCCCTCGTGCCAGCACTATGTAGGGCTTTGGCACATGCAGGGCTCGGAGGGTCTTGGGCTTTCCTGGGGCACCAGCCCAGCCACAGTGGGGGAAGCAAGGAGCCTGCTGGCCAGGCTGTTCTCTGCACAGCACTGGGAGCAGGACGGACCCTGCCAGTGGGGAGGATATGGAAGAACAGCGGGGTTGGGGGGGGTGAAGGGGCAAAGCAGGGAGAGGAGAGCAAGAGAAGGAGCGCGTAAAGGGCCGATGGGTGGGCAGCACAGGAAACGCATAACCAGCCGCCGCCTGGCACCTGCCTGCACTCACCAGCCACCGCAGCTCAAAGCACGCAGCCAGTGCTGTCTGGAAACGGAACCGGGAGCTGGGGCCCTGCTGGCCGAGAGCCGGCACACAGCGAGGGCTGCACTGACGGAGCAGCAGGGGGAGCGGCCAGCTCTGCGTGCTGCAGCTTTGCCCCGCCACCAGCCTTGAACACCCATCCCCATCATCGGTCACTGGACCCCCTACTCACCACTGTTGGGCAGACGGCTGGTGAGCAGGGATCCAACCACCAGTACTGATGGGAGGTAGATAGATAATATGGGACAATTTGCCTGTTTTTCAAGAAAAAGTCAGGACACCTGCATGAGGGCTTAAATACGGGACTGTCCCTTACAAAACGGACGTCTGGTCACCCTACTTACCATAAGCCAAACAGACACCAGCTGGTAATAAACTTTGTGTCGCTACTCATCTAACAAACTTAAACCAATGACCTACAGGTGACATGAGGCATATCCTGTCAATGTTCAACTCCCATAGCTATCCACTCCACTCAGAAATAAAATGTTAATATACTGAAAAAAATGCTACCATTAATGTCAAAATAAATAGCTAAATATTCAAATCTCAAAGCCTAAACTGCAGCAGCAAAATATTATGTACACAAGCAAACTCATATTCATATATATGGATATAACTTGTAATTATTACCCACAACAGCATATGCATAACTCCCAATTTTGTACACGTAGTTACCCATTTTGCACAAACAAACTGAGGCATGCACTTGGCAGGCACAGCTTAGCTGCAAAGTTTTACAAATGTAATCATAACTGTTGTATATATCATTAACAACATTAACATATACAGACACTGACAGAACACACTTTCTATTCTTACCAGGTCATTGACCAGAATGATGGTGCAATAGCGCTTTTCCAGATTAAAAGGAAGAAAGTAAAGATCCAGGTTTGCAGAATTTCTCTCTTCCAAGTACAGTGTGCACACTGGACTGAAGAACTCTCGTAGGTGATTGAATCGATTAACTGCCAAAATATGATTTAAGGGTTGTTTATACCTAGTAACAAAGCTGGTAAAGGTTAAAGTAGCTGTTCCAATATAAAAACATAGCAAGCTACAATAGCATGCCCTAGGAACTAGTATTTAAGGCACTCTCCAATCACAAAAACAGTAAAACCGAATGCTATACAAAAGTCATAAACAAATTATGTTAATTCATTCCTTTCATACTTGCCAAGCCTATGCATACAAATGCATACACACCTTTTTAGCTGCACAGCTCAGAAAGAGCAAGACTATGTTGGATAAACTACCAGTCTATAGTCACAAAAAATAAAATCTTCAGAGACGTACAGTAGATATGTAAATTACTCATGCTAGAGGCAAGAGTACTGCTTTATACTTTTTTAAACTAATAAGATTGCTCCCTCACCAAGACTAGCTACATGACAATATTAAACTGGAAAATCCTCAAGCACAAACAGAAATTAAAATTTGCATGTTTGCTTTTGATGGACAGCATTTTAAGTACATTGAAGACTATGATGACAACATATTACACATTACATTGTTTATTGTAATTTTTGCATTTTCAAAAATAACACAAATGATTAGATGGTCTTTCAATACCTAACACAAATTAAATTTTTTTCCCAGCTAGCAGTGATTTCATTAATCAGGTCTATAACACTCAATTCATGCTCCATTCTGATTGTTTTCCTTATTCCTGTTTCATAATGGCAATATTTATAGTATATTCAGTGCTCTTCAGGTGGTTCAAGTGTTTTAAAAGACTACCTGAAAAGAATTTTGAAAAATTCAGGCTAGGATGTCAACAAGACTGCCTTGGATATCTGTCTTATTTCAGACTCGGTGACATATCAGCCTCAACAACTACAAAAGACTGAACTTAATCATCTCCTCCATGAGACACTACCTTATATGTTGGATGTGAGGGGTGAATCGGACCCAGCCAAGTACCCTTAAAGTCTCTTTAGCCCAGAAATTTAAACATTTAACATGCTGATCTGATGCACACATTCCGGACATAAAGAACGCTGTAAAGTCCAATTTTCATTCAAGCTTAGCCACCTCAACCCTTTAGGGCGATGAACTGATTAGAGGCCAGATGTGAAAATGGAGCTAAAACAAATGGGTCAGAGATAGCATTGATACACATGGTGACAGCTCATTTAGAAACAAATCAGTATCGAAAGCTGACCTCTAGAAAAAAAGTGGCTGATACAAGAAACCAAAATCAAACAGAAACCACACATGCATCACTTTTTCCCCATAATAACAATGCAAATAAAACAATCTCACTATCCTAAAGTTAGGCCCAACAATCAATGTAGTGCTGCAAATGAAGACCTGGCACTTCCAAAATCCTTTTTTGCACTTATACCAAACACTCCAATAATTGAGTGGGCACTTGTACCATCCTAATAGCTACTGCTTTTTAGATGACTCTGAGATAGCAGTACATCTTGAAAGGAGAATGCTCAATGATGTGCTGGAGGGAGCTCTCAAGGATCATACTGAAAGGAAGGTTAGGCTGATTTCCCAGATTTTGATAGCGCCCTCTTCCTGTCAGGATACTGCAAAATTATCCTTGATATAAGTTACTTAACCTTGGGGGCTCATAGAAATACTTCTGAAGAGGAGTTACACACATGCATGCACAAAACATATTTTGCATCAATTAGCAGGTATTTTCAGAAAATTCTGCAGAGGATACACCTAGCTACTCAATACAAAGTCTTTACCCTTTAACCCATGGGTTTTCAATCTGGAGGTCGCAATCAGGCATAAGGAGATTGCAACTGCCTCTTCCTTACCATATTGTTAAATGGATAGGGAGTCTGAGATGAGAGAGACAATATCAAATCATAAGGGGCAGAAAAATGTTAAGAACCATTGCTGTAATCCCTCCCTTCCAATTATATAAATTGACCACAGTGCTATATTATCAATATACTCAGTACAGCTTTCAAAGACCAAATATAAACATTTCCACATAATACAGAGAACATTACTATACAGAAGTCATATCCCAAAATGTAGTGTAACATACCTAGGTATTTCAGAATTATTCTGGTACTAGTAGTACTGATATAGCAAGTCTCAGTTTTCCATAGGGCCATGTGTAAATGCAATACTATTTTGTTCAAGTATGCAGCGAACTTCAAGGAACTGCCCTACAGATTTTGTGCAACTGAACTTTCTTGAGAGTATCTACCTAGGCCAGTGCCATAACTCCCAATGAATAAAACTTGACATAACTCTTGACTGAAAACTATTGGGGAATGAAAGTGAAAAATCTATGGACAATCATTCTTAAATAATTCTTTCACATCCAACACTGAAACTGGAGGGGTCTCAAAGGAGCCCATGGTTAGAAGAGCCAGTCTTTGAGCCCTGTAAAGGAGAATCTCAGCTTTTTTTCTTTTTTTAATAAATTCTTTAGCCGTAAAATGTATTACTAAACCTGCACTATCTAAATGTAAAATGTCTGCAGACAATAAATCTGTAATATGAATATCTATTATTGTATATAGTTTAACATTTAAAGATTCTGTTCATTCACATTGGTTCCCCATGTACTCCAAAAGTCATTAGTTAAAACAAACTGTTGCAGAAAAATGAAAGGCATCCATTTTAGAAGTACTTACGGCCATTTGAGTTGTTCTCTTTGTGATACAGTACATCTTCACTTACCACATCAGTTGTACTATTCAGTACATTACTTTCAGAACTAGTGAAAGAGAGAAAAAGCAATATGCTAACTGAGCTGTAATTTATAATATTAAATAAAATGTTCTCTTCACATTTCAGACATATAGGAATGCAAATGACTACCAAAATCCAACAAACATGGTTTTAAAAAAAAGTTATTTGGCATAATCTACCCATAGAAGATACTGAATTTTATTTTGTTCTGAAGTTATTGTTACTTCTACCTCCAAAAACAGTTACATTCCTTCTTCAATTCATCTGCATGTTCTTTTTCAAACTAAACAGATAAGCAAACTCCATATATAAAAAAGCAGGTTACAAGTGATTGGTGATTGGCAAATCAGCCCTGAGAGTGTATGCCCAATAACAATTTTGAGATCATATGAATAAATTTAGTCCCAGTTCTTTCCCCCCCCCAATCTTCATATTAGTACAAACCTATACAAAATTCATTTAATTATAAATTCACCATGGACTTTCTTCCAGGGGAGATTAAACAACATTTAATCCAAAAAGTACCTTAATGCAACATTAAGACTGATATTTTGAAACTACAAAAGACCAGGACATTCAGGGTTACAGTTTCCACTTTCACAATAATTTTATACTTTGTGCATATACATTATGGCATGATAGTATGTGTAATGAAAATAATTTATTAGGTAAACATTTCACAAATATTGGGTTAACTATAGTATATAAAGGGATCAGACACATTGGGAGAGATATTTCAGGCAGTAGCCTCAGACTCAGGAGACAGAGTAGCAGCCGTGTTAGTCTGTATTCGCAAAAAGAAAAGGAGTACTTGTGGCACCTTAGAGACTAACAAATTTATTAGAGCATAAGCTTTCGTGAGCTACAGCTCACTTCATCGGATGCATCCGATGAAGTGAGCTGTAGTTCACGAAAGCTTATGCTCTAATAAATTTGTTAGTCTCTAAGGTGCCACAAGTACTCCTTTTCTTTTTTAGACTCAGGAGAGATGAGTTCAGTTTCCTGCTCTGACAGACTTACAGCTGTGTGACCTTTGGTAAGCTACTTACCTTCCCTACCTCACAGCAGTAATCAGAGCATAAATACATTAAATGAAAGTGAATCTCTCAAATATTACAGCTATGGAAACCATATAACTACCAAAGATAGAACATTCCCTGAAAAGTTTACTTTCATGCATCTAGGGTGACCAGACAGCAAGTCTGAAAAATCAGGACAGGGGGTTGGGGATTATAAGTGCCTATATAAGACAAAGCCCCAAACATCTGGACTGTCCCTATGAAATCGGGACATCTGGTCACCCTACATGCATCTGCAAGCATACCAAGAGAAGCATGACTTGTAACAATGCAGACTGCACAATTTGAAATTATGATCTGGATCTTTCTTTAATCAAATGGACTTTTCAGTTTGTTTACCACCAATGCAAGTGTTTCACTAGTCAAATGGAGGTGTATTGACATGAACCGTGTTTTGGGGAATTTTATGTTTGAGGGAGAAGGAAGAAAATTGAAAAATCTTTTAAGGCATTTTACATCAAATTGTTTTTATATTCACTAGAGAACTTAAAAATGTTATTAATGTTGAACATGCTGAAATCCCTACCCAATCATAATAAATCCTGCTTTTTTGTGTTTTTACTTGAGCACTTAGGTTGAAGACGGTAAAGGTAATAAACCACACCAAATTATACAGTAGATGTACGATGTTTTATGTTTACGATCATTGGTAAAGATTTGGTTTTGATAGTTGTCAGGTTGCTTATAACCTGGGATTGGTACTACTTAGAGTGTTAAATCGAAGTGAATAAAAATGAGTGAATTTGAGGCCAAATCCTGCCATTCCTGGGCACCCAAATCTCCCGAGTAAGGACTGAAGGATTTGACCTGAAATCCACTTTTTTTCAAATTTACTTTAACATACAGTACTAACCAATACCAATCCCGGGTTTTGGGTGACCTGACTTCAGTCAATGGGAGACATGTCTGAATAACAACTCCCGGAATGACCCTATGGGATAAATAATTTCCAATAGCAGGGCTTGTGGTAATTCACAACTGAAAGATAAAATTGACTCTCCATTGGGATTATATGACTGGAGAGTCTCCTTTAGTTCAACATGTGGAACTAAAGTTTTAAATTTCAAAGGTTCCTGGTATCAGAGACATCTGAGATAGCACTCCTTGCAGTTGAAGAAATTTCAAATACAATTAATGTGTCATTTGGAATTTTTACTTATTTAGGCCCAGATTCTGCACAGTATCTTCTACCATAGAACGTGCCACTTGTGCAAAGTTCCATTGATTTCAATAGGAGTCTGCATATGTGCAGAAATCTATGCTAGTGGATACCAATGATTGGGGCCTTAGTTACTTCTCACATTTTAAATTTCAACACACCTGAAATTTTATCTTGTCTCATTTATTCTTCTTAGGCTCCCTTCCCTCCACAGTGTCTATTGTTTTTAATGCTTGTTATTTAATTATAGAATTAGACATCATAAGTTGAACTGCATGCATTTTGTCATTTTCTCATGGATTTTTCTAATCCATGTTGAACAATAAATATATCACAATTCATAGGAAGTATGGAGGTGAAATATGTTTCTTGCCAATTTTGTTGTTTCAGGAAGAAAGAGAGGTTACTTACGATTAACTGTAGTTCTTTTAGTAGATTGTAGATACAGATTCACACCCTTGGGTGTGCCTGTGCTCTGTGTACCAGAAGAGCCCTCTGTATTGCAGTGCCACTACTCACTATGCATGCTCCTTCAAAGGAATGAGCATTTAGACCCAAGTTTTTATAAGATGTCATACCCCAGAGTCCCTTCACTGCCTTTCAACCAGCAAAACAATACACATGATTCATCTGAATGAAAATCAACCCAAAACCTGTTTATTGGCAACTTTATGTTCGAGGGAAAAGGAAAAGATACTGTGACCCTTTTCTAAACCCAATACATCATGGATTCAGTCTTGGCCTCATTGATGTCAATGGCATTTTTGTCACTGAATTCAATGGAGCCAGGATTTCACACCCTGGTTTTCACCCTTTGTCTCTAACATGCTTTGGAATATACAGATGACAAGTGCTACATAGTATTATTAATAACCTTTTCTTCTACATCCAAGAGAACTTGGAAATTTTACCAATGGGAAACATTATTCTACAGTCACAATAAAATCCGTTCTTCATCTTTTCCGAGTGCAACATTTATAAAATTGTATTACTAATGTTAAGCCAAATTAAACATTAGAGGCCATTACAGTGGATGCACAAGTAGCTAAGGAGCACATATTCAGCAGTTTGTCCTCTTATTTGCTGCACTGGTTGTTATGGAAAGATCAGCATCCAATAATAATGCTTCATGTTTTACACTTCATAGTCAGTCAGTTAACAGGGTGTAACCCAGGCAGAATTTGATCATGATATTTAAGTATAACACCATTATTGAATGAGGAATTTTTGGTGGCTGCAACGCACATTATGAAAATTGCAATCTGCATGATGCGTAATATGCTATTCAATCATTTGAATAATTGCTATTTAATCTGACATACTAGTACCTTAGAAATTATCTCAGAATCTCACTTGAACATAAACTAGTCAAAAACCATGTTTCCTGTCAATATTAATTAATGTGAACAATAAAAGACTTGCGCTGCTCTACACACAAATTAGACAAATTCATCAATACAGAATAAATGCCATCTTCTAATCTGAAGTATTTGAAGCACATTCATGCATACTTCAAGATTTTTTTTTACATTAACATGCATGCATTGTAATTCATTTTCAATATGCTTAGATATGCTCATTGTGTCTGGACTTAAAATCTGTCCCTAAAATTGGTGATGCATAAAATAGAACATACAATGGACTGGTTTTGCACACTTTTCTCATTCATTATCGATGAACTGTCATGACTCATAAGTGGCAGATAAAATGTTTTCATCAATTCTTTGTGTCAAACAATGAATGCAAAGATAACTCACTGCATATCCTTTCTCTCTTTCTCTAGTTACACAATTCTCAGTTTGCAAATTTGAATTTAAACGATATTATATGCTCATATACCCCTTATATGCACCTGTATTATAAAGTAATGTTGTAGGGTATTACATTTAGTTATATACATTATATATTACATAGGAAATACAGAAATTACTGTTGTAAAATGGACCTAACTTTATACAATTCCACTAACCAAGCCACAAGAGAAATGGGAAGTCTGCAATGCATGTATTGTTTAACAGTATTAAGATCGATATTTTGAAACTACAAAAGACAGGACATTCCTTGGTCTGGGTTGTAATTTAGCCAGCTAACTCCTTACCTTGCTTTTCCTTCAGCTAGCCCCTTATTTTCTCAATTAATCCTCAAGCTAGGAGGATGCAGCAAACAGTTTTCTCCTGCTAGTGTCTGCCTTGCTATGGGGGAGGCGGCAGCATTATGCTGGTCCCTTTCTCTTAGTTCATCCCGAATTGGTTTGGAAAGAGGGGATTAATACCCTGCCCTTTCTTTAATGCTCCTGGCCCCAGCCCTTAAAGATACAGGATATTCTCCCAAGCATGTATGTGTGTGTATATACATACCCTTAAAGGGCTAAGCCACGACAGGATGGGCTGAACACTAGGCATCACAACCCTGAAGAGGGCAGACCATCCTATCACACTGGCCCCATGAGTTTTTGCCACTGAAGGAGCTCTTCCAACTACAATATCTGAATTCTCAGGCCTCTTTTACACTAAACCATTATTCAGTGGTTCAGGATTAGTTTGTCTAAATATGCCTTCTCTCCATTTATTCTCTGCCATCCTGTCCCACTCTGTTATCTGCCTGGCTGTTATCTGCCATAACTACTCTGGTACTCCTTATTACAAGTACAGTGTTTTCTTTGTGGGACACATTTCCCTTACAATCTTAGGGTCATAAAATGAGTCAGCACTCTTGTGCTAGTTTTTGTTCCCAGTTCTGATTTCTGTCCATTTTTTTCCCACATGAAAACTGTCAATGCAGATAGAGACAATGGTTTCCATGGAAAACTAATTATATTTTGGTTTTTGCACCAGAATATTTTCGCCTTTAATATACATAGTATATGGATTTCCTTAGCACTCTAGGTTCTGCCTACTTAGTTTCTTCTTCTGACAACTACCATCTAGAATATTCCCGTTAGGAATCAACTTTATGATGCATGATTGTGACTAGAAGCCATAAGCCCCAACACACACACACACATTTTCAAATTTAAAAGGATTACTTTAGGTCCCTTACAAGATAGTTGGAAAATATGACTAGAATGGATCTTATACACATTTTTGATTTCTGTACCTGACCTACTACAAAAGAGTACACAAATGTACTATACCAATTAACTGAAAAAAGCTGACCTGTGCACTTGTAGTCTGCAATTAAATGGGCAAAAAGATACATTTCTGAATGTTCACACTTTACTAGACAAGCATCTGCAATTCCATATAACCACTAATGTTATATCCGGTTCTACAGTGCTCAACATAGAATTTGCACTGTTAAGAACGCCTATCTATAATAGAGGCACAGGTGACTATAAGGAAGTATTCTGCACATTACTCAGCCAAAACATCTGTTGGGAGAATGGTTTTTAATTGGATGGTTGCAACTTTAATAACGTTTAATGGGGGCAGGGGTGTTAATCCACCCTGACCCCTCTCCCCCCATAAACACACCAAAAAAACCCCTAGATATTTACTTGCATCCAGTATAGTATTAAATGGCTTCCTTAACAAATAATCAATAATCAGGAGACGTAGCAGTTTCTCAAGAAGACAATATTAAAGTCACAACTATAAACTATCCCAAGGCAAAGGAAAGATAGAACAGTAATCAGTAAGAACAGTAAGAGGCCAATATGACATCAGGAGCTCTTTAATGACCTGAAAAAGAAAAATGAATCCCACAAAAAGTGGAAATATGGACAAATTCCTAGGGAGATGTACAAAACAGCAGCATAAGCATGTAAGGACTAAATCAGAAAGGCTAAGGCACAAAATAAGTTACTCCTAACAAGATAATAAGACGAGATTCTTTAAATATATTAGGCACAAGACAAAAATGAAGGAAAAGATGTAGGTCTTCAACCTAGTGAAGAAGGAGAGCTAATCATGCAATCATAGAAATGCAAGGTTGGAAAGGACCTCAAGAAGTCATCAAGTCCAGTTCCCTGCACCAAAGCAGAACCAAATAAACCTAGACTATCCCTGACAGTTGTGTGTCTAACCTGTTCTTAAAACCTCCAATTCCACAATCTCCCTTGGAAGCATATTCCAGAGTTTAACTATGTTTATAGTTGGACAGCTTTTCCAAATATCTAACCTAAATCTCCCTTGCTGCAGATTAAGCCCATTAATTCTTTTCCTACCTTCAGTGAACATGGAGAATAATTGATCTTGGTCCTCTTTATAACAGCCCTTAACATATCTGAAGACTTATCAGGTCCCCTCTCAGTCTTCTTTTCTCAAGACTAAATATGCCCAGGTTTTGGGGTTTTTTTTTAAAACATTTCCTCATAGGTCAGGTTTTCTAAATCTTTTATCATTTTTGTTGTTCTCCTCTGGACTCTCCCCCGTTTGTCTACATCTTTCTTAAAGTGTGGTGCCCAGAACTGGACACAGTATTCCAGTTTAGGCCTCACCAGTGCCTAGTACACAAGGACAATCACCTCCCATGTCTTACATGCAACACCCCTATTAATATACCCCATAATGATATTGGCCTTTTTTGCAACTGCATCACACTGTTGACTCATATTCAATTTGTGATCCCACAATAACCTCCAGGTCCTTCTCAGCAGTACTGCCATCTAGTGAGTTATTCCCCATCTTGGGAGTTGTGCATTTTAATTTTTCCTTCCTTAGTGAAGTACTTTGCACTTGTCTTTATTGAATTTCATCTTGTTGATTTCAGACCAAGTCTCTAATTTGTCAAGGTTATTTTGAATTCTAATCCTGTCCTCCAAAGTGTGTGCTCCTAACAATGATGTCATCTGTAAACTTTGTAAGCATACTCTCCACTCCATTATACAAGTCATTAATGAAAATATTGCATAGTATCAGATCCAGGACTAACCCCTGAGCAAACCCCACTAAATACATATTCCCAGTTTGACAGCGAACCATTGATAACTACTCTTTTAGTATGGTCTTTCAACGAGTTGTGCACCCACCTTGTGGTAATTTCATCTAGGCCACATTTCTCCAGTTTGCTTATGAGAATATGATGTAGAACTGTATCAAAAACCACATTTACTAAAAACCAAGATATATCACATCTATGGCATCCCTCCCCCATCCATTAGGCAAGTAACTCTGTCAAAGAAGGAAATTAAGTTGTTTTGACATTTGTTCTTGACAAATCCGTGCTGGCTATTCCTTATAGCCCTATTATACTGCAGGTGCCTAAACTAATTGTTTAATAATCTGTTCCAATATCCTCCCAGGTATCAAAGTTAGACTGATTGGTCTATAATTCCCAGGGTCCTCTTTGTTTTCCTTTTTAAAGATAGGTACTCTGCTTGCTCTTCTCCAGTTCTCTGGGATATCACCCATCCTCCATTAGTTCTTGAAGATAATTGCTAATGGTTCTGAGATTGCTTAAGCTAGTTCTTTAAGTATCACAGGATGAATTTCATCAGGCCCCGCCAACTTGATTACATATAATTTATCTAAATATTCTTTAATCTGTTCTTTCCCTATTTTGGCTTGCATTCCTTCCTTCTTGTTGTTAATATTAATTGTATTGAGTATCTGAGCACCAGTAACTTTTCTAGTGAAGACTGAAGCAGAATAGGCATTTTTGATGTCATCACGTATTAGCTCTCCTTCCCGACAAGGTAAAGGACCTACACTTTTCTTCATCTTTCTCTTGCTCCTAAAGTACTTATAGAACTTCTTCTTGTTGTCTTTTAAATCCCTTGCAAGGTACAACTCATTTTGTGGTTTAGCCTTTCTGATTCCACCTCAATATGCTCATGCTATTCTTTTGCACTCCTTCTTAGCAATCTGTGTTTCCACTTTCTGTAGATTCCTTTTTGGTTTAAGTCCTATTTTGATCTTAGGTACACGAGAGGAAATTCAGCCCCAGTGATGTCAGTGCCAAAACTCCCACTGACTTTAACAGAACCAAGATTTCACCCACAGTCATTAATCACAGCTTATTTGGTAAAATCAGATGCTGTGCACACATGTCCACATTTACTGGCATATTTTATAAAGACAACCTTTCCAGCAAATTCTATATATTCTTCCTGTAACCCCTGAGAAACAATTACATTTCTTGTCATCTTATTTGCTTGGTACTACTTTATCCTCTCCTTCTGTTGTTCACAAATAATACCTATTGTTGTTAAGAGGAGTTAAACTTGCACAATTAAGTTTATTGAATGGACTTTTTTTTATTTTATAGCAAGCACAAGTAAGAGTGTATTGATACTGGAAAAAGATGTGGTAATGTATCTCAAGGAATTTTTAGCTCTAGTCTCAAATTTAATAGTATCCATATACAACATCTTTCTCTCCTAGCAATAAATTTTGAAGAGCAAGCTCATACCATACAATTATTAAATACTGAATTTGGTAGTTATAGGCTCTGGCTTAAAATAAGTTGTTAGTCTTGCTTGGTTAAAAAAGCATCCCAAACTTGTATCAAAATAGGCATGTAAAATCCTCTCAATGTATTGCCCTTGAGATCCATTTTAACAGTTGTACTTGCAAGCCATTAAAAAATAAAAGGAAACTACCCTGTGGACTACCTGAAAATAAAATACTTTTTATTCTATACTTATGAATACAGATTTCCTTTTATATAAAAAATACAGAAACCTATGTTTCTGATATACAGAATTTCACATCTTTCAGCATCACATCTTTGATACAGAATGCAGAACTTACAATTCCTAAACCATGGCAACTGCAGCAGAATCACTGTAAAGACAATAAGCCACCTAAATGTTATGTGAGGAAATGACTGTTAAAATGGGGATATTAAAAGGAAACACTGTGAAAACTTAAAGTGTCTTTTTTCACTAGTAAGAGCAAATTACAAATTGTTACTCAATAAGATTTATTCAACTTTCATCAGATACAAATACCACAGATATGCATTGCACTGATTTGAAGGGCTACAAAATTCTTTTACGAGTATGCTGTGACATGGGTGAGCAAAGGAGTTGCCAAAAAGTGATAAGTTCTTGACCCTTCTTGCCTGCAAATGCAAAGATGGGGCAAGTAAGATGTGTGCACAGTGCCTTACTGCTGCTCCAAAACAAAGAACTGTACACTCCTACCTACTGCCCACTGTCAACAACATGTGTACGTGTGGGAGGAGGTTAAGGGCCTGACTATACAGCCATGCTAGCTGACCATATTCCTTTAGGGCCACAGAGAACCAACAGAAATGATAGCTAGTTTCCAAGATTATGTCTGAACCCTGTTTTAGTTGGACAGAGGTGTGTTGGCAGGGGGAAGAAAAGTTGAAAGAAACATTCTGACTCCACTTTCTTTCACGTACACCCACACACGAAGCCAGAATTATTTTGCTCTTTATATGCATCACTGTGGTATACAGTAAAGTTGAAGAGTGGCAGGTACCATAGGCATATCTAAATCTACATAGCAGCTACTTCATCAGTAAACTTAGGAAGACAGAAGCAGGGGAATGTATCAGAGAGATAAGGAATCCAAGGGAACAGTTTATTAACATACTTAGAAATACTGAACCATGTACTGGCAAAGAGCTCAGTACAAAATATTCACTAAAATCCCATGTCCTTGCAGGATATAGTCTATGATGCTCCCACAAAACTCAGGATAGTAACTGATATTTTAGAAACAACTAAAATCAGGTGGAATGTCTTAAGTTAGCATAAACCAATTTACAATTTATCAATTATTGAGCAGAATTGTAATGCCTCCTAGTAGTATCTTTCTAAAATGTACTTGTGGAAGCTAACAGAATAAAGATATTAATGTTGGACTGACAACTCTCACAATCTTCTACATTTATACACTGGAACAACGTATGACATTTATATCTATTCTTTGTCTTATGACAATAAGAAATAAAGGTTGTTCCTTTTTGTTTAGCACGACCCCTTCCTTCACTCATCAATCTGCCTGGAGATGTAACCTGCATGAGAACCAAACTCAGAATGTAAGAATATTTCTTGGTATTCTGAATTTTTTTTTAATTTTGCCAATGAGGAAGTAAACAAACTAAAAATAATTTGGCATATACTATATGCTGACAGGACTAGCCTTGAGAAAAATTGACAATTTTTCGTTTCTTTTTTAAATGAGTAGTTCTGAAAATATTTCCCCAAGTAAAGGATTTTTTTAATTCTCCAATCAGTTTGCAAAGTCATAAAACCCTTCTAATGACCTACCTATACAGTGACACCCATGATAATGGTAAGGCAAATGATAATGGTAAGGCAAAAGGATGGTTAGCAACTCTCTAATATATACTGTCCAATTACTTATTTTAAATCAAACTATGAAGTCTAAGCTTCGCTAATAAATGTAACTTTGTTCCTATTAGTGTAACCCATCATTTCCCTCCCCCATTCTCTCCCTTCCCCCTTCCATTGTGTTTTATAGCTACCTGTTAAATTCTAAATAGGGACAAGATGTAAGTCGTTTGAGAGAGGAAAAGATTGTCTTATAGTTCGTTTATACAGTGCTCAGCACAATGGGCCCCCAGCTTGACTGGCATCTCTGGGCACAACTACAGTACAAATAACTTATTATTTCTGGTCTGATCAAAATAAAACTATTGAACATAGAGTATTTTTATTATACAGGAGTGTATATTGCACACGCAGTTTTTTCTTTACTGTTTCAAACTCTGCGAGTTATTTATTTTCAGTTCCAGAAATGTTCATTGTTAAGAACATACACGGAGGATTCATCAATGTAAAAACATTGGGAAAGTTGTGGCATTTCCTACAATTAGCTAGTGATATCTGATGTGTTATGGATTCCTCAATCCCATTTCAATCATGTTTAGGCCTCGGCATGGGAAAGAAATTGCAATTGTTAAATTGGTTGATTATCTCCTGATGATGGATTAGCTAAAGTGCCCATGCTGATTTTTTGCATCTGTCTTAGCAGTTTCTGATATTTCTGACCACACGTTTTTGTTGACATCTGCAAATGTCAATGGAATTGCTTCAGTGGCTCCGTTCCTTTTTCTATAAAAGGTTTCAGAGGGTAGTTTGGAGCAATCCATCTTCTGCTCTCAACTGGGCGTGTGCAGTCTCCTATTTCATTACTTTATCCTGTTTAAAGCTGGGATGGAGTGGGCCAATGAGGGGATATCCACTGTGGTGTAAGCTGAAGACACTCAGCCTTATAGTTCCACCACACCTGGCCCAACTAGAAAAAGGGATCGATTCTCCACACCAATTACTTGCCAGTGTATGAGAACAGAGAATCTGATGAACAGCATCTACATAAAATCCTTTGAATTTCTAAACTTTGTATATGAC
Source organism: Dermochelys coriacea (assembly GCF_009764565.3). Classification (NCBI taxonomy): domain Eukaryota; kingdom Metazoa; phylum Chordata; order Testudines; family Dermochelyidae; genus Dermochelys; species Dermochelys coriacea. The sequence goes on from NC_050068.2 coordinate 150,890,160, forward strand.
AATTTCCTCGTTCAAAAAGTGTTGCAGCAAAAGGGAAATTCTATATTAGACTTTTCCCTAACACATAAAGAGGAACTGATCACAGAACTAAAAAAGTTAATAGTAGCTTAGGTACAAGTGATCATGACATAATCAGATTTATAATGTGCGAACAGAATAAAGTCCAGACCAGTAATCTATACATTTGGTGCTTTAATAGGGTCAATTTCACAAAGCTGAAAATAATGATGAGCTATGGCAGCTGGGAAGAATTTAATCACAAAAATTTGAATGATAATTGGAAATCATTTAAGGCCACTTTATTAGATGCCCAAAAGCCACAATCCCACAACTGAGAAAGAAAGTCATGATGGTTAAAAAAAACCCCAACCTGGTTTAGAAACAGAAGAGGAGGCAGCTGTAAAAAAAAATTAAAAATATACAAATGGAGGAAAGGAGAAGTTGATAGTAAGAAATATAAATCGGTATTTAGGAATTATAAAAAACTGATAAAGGAAGCCAAAGGACACAAGGAGAAATCTATGGCCAGCAAAATTAGGGGCAATAAGAAATTTCTTAAATATATTAGGAAGAAAAAGAATTTTGACAATGGTATTAGACTATTACTAGATGGAAATGGTAGAATTATCATTAATAGTGCAGAAAAGAGCGAGGCGTTCAATAAATATTTCTGTTCTATATTTGGAGAAAAACAGATGATGAGGATAACAGACTTGTCATTCCTTTAGTATCTTTGGAGGATGTTAAATAAAAGCTAGTACAGTCAGACATTTTTAAATCAGCAGGTCCAGATAACTTGTATCCAAGAATTTTAAAAGAGCTAGCTGAGGAACTCACTGGATCATTAATATTGAGTTTCAGTAAGTCTTGGAACAGTAGGGAAGTTCCAGAAGACTGGAAGAAAGCTGAAGTTGTGCCAATTTTTAAAAAGGGTAAATTGAATGACCCAGATTATTATAGACCTGTCAGTCTGATACTGATCCCAGGCAACATAATGGAGTGGCAAATACAGGACTCTATAATACACTAAAGGAGGGTAGTGTAATTACTGCAAATTAGCATGGGTTTATTGAAAATAGATCCTGTCATATTAACTTCATATCTTTTTAATGAGACTACAAATTTGACTGACAACAGTAATAGTATTGACTTAATATACTTAGACTTCTGTGAGGTGCTTGACTTGATACTACATGACATTTTGATTAAAAAACTACAATGTAACAAAGTTAACATTAAAGGGATTGAAAACTGGCTAACTGATAGATCTCAAAATGTAAGTGTAATCAGGGAATCATCATCAACTAGATGTGTTTCCATTGGGGTCTTGCAGGAATCAATTTTTGGCACTGTGCTATTTAACTATTTTATCAATGTTCTAGAAACAAACTGTTATCACTGATGAAGTTTGCAGATGACACAAAAAATAGGGCAATGGTAAATAATGAAAAGCACAGGTCACTGATTCAAAATGATCCGGATCACTTTGTAAACTTGGTGTTTTAATATGGTTAAATGTAAATGTATACATTTAGGAACAAAATGTAGGCCATAGTTATAGAATGGGGGCATCTATCCTCGGAAGCAGTGACCCTGAAAGAGATTTGTGGGAGGTGGATAATCAGATGAACATATGCTGCCAGTGTGACGCTGTGGTCAAAAGAGCTAATGCGATCCTTGGATGTATAAACAAAGGAATCTCAAATAGGAGTGGAGAGGTTATTTCACTCTGTATATAAGTGGTTTTCAAACTTTTTTTCTGGGGACCCAGTTGAAGAAAACTGTTGATGCGTGCAACCCAACGGAGCTCAGGATGAGAGGTTTGGGGTATGGGAGGGGCTCAGGGCTGGGGCATAGTGTTGGGGTGCCAGGTGAGGACTGCGGGGTGGGACTGGGAATGAAGGTTTCAGGGTGTGGGAGGGGGCTCTGGGCTGGGGGTGCAGGTACTGTGGTGGGGCCCAGGATGAGGAGTTGGGGTACAGCAGGGGCTCCGGGTTTGGGGGGGGGCTTAGGGCTGGGGCAGACAGTTGGGGTGCGGGAGGGGGTCAGGGCTCTGGGCTTGGGATACAGGAAGGGGATCTGGGTTTACGGGGGCTCAGGGCTGGAGCAGGGGATTGGGGCACGGACTTACCTCCGGCGGCTCCCAGTCAGCGGCACAGCCAGGGTGCAGAGGCAGGCTTCCCGCCTGTCCTGACACCATGGACTGTGCTGCACCCCGGAAGTGGCCAGCAGCAGGTCCAGCTCCTAGGCAGAGGCGTGCAAGTGGCTCCGCACGGCTCTCACCCACAGGCACTGCCTCTCCTCCCCCCCCGCTCCCATTGGCCAGTTCCTGGCCAATGGGAGTGCAGAGCCAATGCACGGGGCAGGGGCAGACCTGCTGCTTCTGAGGCACAGCACGGTGTTGGACAGGTAGGCACTAGCCTGCCTTACCTGGGCAGAATTGCTGATGGGACTTTTAACATCCTGGTTGGCAGTGCTGACCAGAGCCGCTAGGGTCTCTGGGTGCTGAGCAAGGCGACCCAGTGCCTTACGTACCGCGACCCGAACTTTAAAGAACACTGGACTAGATGATCGCCACTGTCCCTTCTGGCCTGAGAATCTATAAAACTTTGAATCTAAGACTGGTTCAAAGACAATTGAGAGATGGATTAAGATAATTCAGACAAGATTGAGTTAATGTTAGTAAAATGGAGTAATCATCCCAAAGTACAGGTGAGCCAACTAGTCCAGCGTTTGTCCCACAGGCTCACAGTTTGGAGGCCTTACTAGACCCAAGTAGCTAAAGTAGTAATTATGATCAAGAATATTTTTCTAATCTACAGTTGGTGAAACTATTATGATCTGATTGCTTTCCCTGGATGTTGGCCTTGCTACACTTGTACATATTTTTGTTACCAACACCAGACTGCTGCAATTGGCTTTACACAGGGCTAAACCTTGGAATCATTTAGAAGCTGAAGTTAGTACCAATTGCTGCACCTCGCTTATTAAGGAAACTTTAGACAGTACACTGGCAACAAGTGCTGATCACAAAGTACCAGTTAGGATCAGGGCATTATTCTAAATGTTTACCTAGAAAGCTTAAACTCTTTGGGATCTGGCTACCTATAGAGGTTACCCTTCTCATGCAATACTGCTGCAGTTGTGATCAGCAGAGGCACTTGAGCTGGATCCTCTTACATATCCATTTTAAGTGGGACACAGCTGCTGGTAGGGCACTTTTCTTGAAGTGTTTTCAAGCATGGAATTTGTTATTGCCTTGGTTCACCAAAGCCCATTGTTTGTAGTTTACATTTTATTATCATAGAGAAACCTAGAATCATGAATATGTCTTATGAATAAATTAAATGAATCATGTACTGACAGGAAGTTAAATAATGATAGACCTTCTGTATAGCTAGCTTCCATTATGTGTGAATGGGACATCTTACTGCCACAAATACTTAGAAAGCAAACTGAATATTTCAAAATATATTTCATTCTATGATTTTAAAAGTAATGTTCTTCAATTCAAGTGATTATTAAACCATAAATAATTCTAAATCTCTTGGCAAGTTAAGGGTATTGTTTCATAGGTCTGTGGTAGCTCCTCTGTTGTGCTAAGAAAGTCATTTGTACAGATTCCAAAAGTTTCAGTTTTCAAACCTCTTTTCTATCTTCTCCTTACTTGTATTCATAATTATCAATTTTGGTGATACTCATCAGCCTTCCTCACACATACAATAACTTCTTCCTGTTCCACCTCTTTTGTCTTGACAAATAAACTTGTGGATATTTGTTTCACCTCCTGTCAGCTACAGATGGTGAAGACAGAAGTATTTCTTTTGGGTATGATGAGTATCCTTAAACATAGCACTTTCTTTCTTCAACATTCCTCCTTCACTCAGATTGTAACTTGCCTCTACCATCTACTCTAGGCCATTTTTACCACCATTGTCATCCTGATCTTGAACTCTGCTCCTCTTTCCATACCTTGTACATCAGAAAATCTGTCTACAGTCACTTAAGTAACAATGACTGTGCACATAACTGTCTCAACTTAGATCTCTGCATTTGCATTCATCTTTTTTCATCTTCATTTTTGAAAATCCATAGTCTATGGCCTCCTAAAGCTATAGGATTTAGAACTCTAGCATGTGCAGAATTTTGTCACCTGCCTCCTCACATATTAAAAAAAATGTGAAGATCTCACCCCCTCCTGAAACATCTCCAGCCTATTCAGTTCAGGACCCAGTTCAATCCAAAATAACTTTTCCTTGTTTTTAAGCCTCCAAATGAACTTAAAGAGTCACTACGGCAGACTGGTTCCTCTCTCCACTTCCGCCACTCATTTAGCACCATTGTGCTCTCTGTCTTTTCACACATCACCACGTTAGCTCTAATATTTACCTGTTCTGCTGTTTCTTCCTATCACTGAAGTTCCAGTGCTTATGATGATATTCTTTCATTTATAAAAATGTCTTTTCATAAATGTTATGTAGTTTCTATCATATGCCAAAATCACATTTTGCAATTCTTGAAAGTTTAGGGATACAGATTTATACAAGATGTTATACCAATAAAGTTGTATTACACCACAATACACAATCAGTAACTGAATTTTAAAACCTACCTGTGTGTTTTACCTTGCTTTACCTGGCTGGCTTGATGCAATTGCTCAGGCATAGTTAAGTAAGTTGTAGATTCCACTAAAATGACTCTGAAAAAAAAGCAAACACACATTCTTACTGTACATATTACTTACAAAATGAAAGTTTATTACTTTATCTAAAAAACTGAAACAAAGTCCTGGTAAAGAAAATTATTATGATCCTCACATTAGAAAACTTAAAAAGTACACTAAAATGTGCAAAAATATAAGGGACAAGTTTACTTTTTTTCAAATTATGACTCAATTTTCAAATTCACAAAAATTCCAAGACACTTCTCAAAACATAAGCCACAATTAATTTCTTTGTAATTTAATAATAGGAAAAAAATGGTTACTAACCTTTCTGTAACTGTTATTCTTCAAGAGGTGTTGTGCATTTCCATTCCACTGTAGGTGCGTGCACTGGACATACACACTCACTTAAAGTGGAATGGACATGTGCAGTCACTCAAACAAGAACCTACTTGGAGCCACCTATTCAAGGAGCAAGTATATTATGAAAAACCAAAACTATTACTTTATCTAGATCATAGGTCAATTTGTAGTCCTTACTGCAAATCGATGAAGAAATACTTTTCAAATGACATATGGCATAACTTTCAACACATCCTTAGCCATAGTAAAGAAAATAAAAATCTGAAGATTCAACAACGTCCCACAGCTTAATAGAACTCAGGTATTAACATTAAAATAGGAACTATTTTTTTCAAAAAAATTACCTATCCAGAGACTAGTTCCATACTGAATGAAATGAAACATCCAACTGTCTCTGCTCATCAATGCAACTTTCCAGTAACTATGAGTAAGGCGGTGAGTCAGTCACGGATTCCGTGACTTTCTGTAACCTCTGACTTCTGCAGCAGCTGATGCTGGCTCAGGGGCTGTCCAAGCCGGGCAACCCCGGGCCAGCTGCAGCAGTTTGGGTGTGTAGAAGGGGGCTCATGCCTAGAGGCGGGAGGGCGCTTATCTCGGGGTCTGGGGGCTCCCACTGGCATGGTCCTACAGCTCCTAGGCTGTGGAAGGGCCTAAGTAGGTTCTAGTTTGAGTGACTGCACATGTCCCACTGGCTGCGGTTCCACCCCCCAGTCTCTCAAGTACCTTAAGTAAACCCTTTCCCAGAGATCCAACCTTGTGGGTACTCTGAATTTACAGTTCAGCTCTTCAGGCACGCATGATAGTTAATGCAGACTGTCTCATGGGTTTGTAAGAGCTTCAAAAAACACTCTTTACTATAGCGAGACAAGAATTATACAGACCTAGACAAAACTAAAAATACCTATTCGCATTTCCCTGCTTCAATTTCCTCACTACTCAAATGTTATTTGGGCTTTCTGGGGTTTTCAGGATCCCCCTTACTGAACATGACTTCTTCTCTGAATCATGACTCTGTCTCTTTCCTCTGCAGCCAGTTTCCTATCTGCTCTCCCTCCAAAGTGGCCAGCAAAAGAACCTCTCTTTTATAACTTCCTCTTTGGTGAGGTGAGCCTCTGATCAGTTTAGTTAAGAGACTGAAGTCCCTTACCACGTAATCGGTTGCTTAGTTACTTTTTCCCTGGAGTTCAAACTGAAAAATTGGTATGCCCTGGGTAGAGAAGCTCTTTGTTCAAAGGTGCACAATTTGAATGGATGATTATCATCGCTTAATGACCCTCTATTGTTAACCCTGTGCCAGGTACAAGAATGTCTCTCGTCACTTCCTGTGGGTTTTAGCTCTCAATACGGAGACAACAGAAAGCAGAGAAGGCAAACAAGCTTCATATTCAAACTAGGATTTGGAATCTGACACAGATACACAGAGCCTCCAATATCAACCAGAATTCCCCTAAGTAGTCACACTGACCATGACACATAGTACTCCAAGTGAGTAAGGGTAGCAGAACCTGGACTAAATATATTGATGCAGCTCCAGCTCTCCCTAAGGCTATGTCTACAGAGCCCTGCAGTTCAGACTAGGGGGATGTGAATTGCAGCACACACTTAACTCCCCCATGTGTACCATGTGGGTGTGAACTAAAAGGTACATAGTTTACATTTATGTAGTTGTCTTTAAACAGCAGTTCACACCATCACAGTCCAAACTGTGGGGCGATGTAGACAAGCCCTCAGCATAGGCACTTATATAACTTGAGCCTCTTTAAACAATACTCCACGTTGTGGTCTCAAATCATTTCACTGGCCTTCGGGAGTTTTGTCCTGATCAAACTTTCACTCTTCGTCTTTGATGAGCTAATATGACCCCTATCCATGCAAAGCATGTTTGACAATGTTTTTAACTTGGATGTGTAAAATTAGAGATGGAGTTAGGTACCTAGGTAAAAGAGGTCTGATGTGTCCATGGCTCTCAGTGAAGCCAAAGACAGTGGTGAACGATCAGCACCTCTAAAAATCAGGCCAAGTTTATTTACATGCCTAAAAAGGATTTAATTTTAGGCACCCTAACTTTGGGTGAGGTGCTTAAACTGTTCTTGCTTGTTTAAGAAGCTAATGCACCCTGCATTTGCTGATGATACAAAGTTCAAATGCCCCTATTGGAAAAACAACGGGGAATCCTTGTGGCACCTTAGAGACTAAAATTTATTTGGGCATAAGCTTTCGTGGGCTAAAACCCACTCCATCAGATGCATGGAGTGGAAAATACTGTAGGGAGGTATAAATACACAGCATATGAAAAGATGGGCATCGCCTTACCAAGTGGGGGGTCAGTGCTAATGAGCCAATTCAACTAAGGTGGAAGTGGGCTATTCTCAACAGTTGACAAGAAGGGGAGGAAATCACTTTTGTAGTGCTAATGAGGCCAATGTAAACAAAATGGCCCATTTCAAACAGTTGACAAGAAGGTGTGAGTATCAGCAGGGGAATATTAGTTTTTGTAGTGACCCATCCTCTCCCAGTCTTTATTCAGGCCTAATTTGATGGTGTCCAGTTTGCAAATTAATTCCAGTTCTGCACTTTCTCATTGGAGTCTGTGTTTGAAGTTTTTTTGTTGGAGAATTGCAACTTTTAAGTCTGTTATTGAGTGTCTAGGAAGATTGAAGTGTTCTCCTACTGGTTTTTGAATGTTATAATTCTTGATGTCAGATTTGTGCCCATTTATTCTTTTGCATAGAGATTGTCAAGTCCGGCCAACGTACATGGCAGAGGGGAATTGCTGGTACATAATGGCATATATAACATTGTTAGATGTGCAGGTGAACAAACCCCTCTGATAGTGTGGCTGATGTGGTTAGGCCCTATGATAATGTCCCTTGAATAGATAAGCGGACAGAGTTGGCACCGGGGTTTGTTGCACGGTTTGGCCACAAGGACTTCTCATTGTTTTTGCTGATGCAGACTAACATGGCTACCACTCTGAAACCTGTTGGAAAAGACAGTCTGACCAAATCTCTGGGAGTAGGTACTGATATTCTGTCTTCTTGAGGCATCAAAGCACACTCTCAAGACAATATCATGAAAGGAGGAAAACTGACATGACAGTCAACTCAGGTTTCCCCTCACCAAGTATATGGCCATCTCCAGGGTAGAAGAGAGATCTACAGCTCTCCTGGATGGTCAACTCAATTGGGAAGGTACTGGGTACACTGAACTTTATTTGAACTTTAATGCCTCCCTGAGAGAAGGCAGAGAGACAACAGGTTGTCAGGCATTTGCTCACTAAATCATCTATGGCCATGGATGATTTGCACTAACTGTTGCTTTTTTGGGGCCAAGTTATTCAATGGGAGTGGGAAAGCATCTAGAATACCAGCTGTAGTCCTCACCTTTCCTTGTTTTCTGTTGCTCAGATTTCTAACATGGAAATGGTATAGAGATTACACATGGATCTTGCAATCTGATGATCTCCTCTCAGCAATGGATAGAAGTCAGGTGCCTCTGGTGACTTTTTAAAGTAGTGTTTTTAAATGAAGTCATACTCATATATTTGATACCAATTAGGGATGTTGATTAATTGCAGTTAACTCACGCAATTAACTAAAAAAAATTAATCACAATTAAAAAAATTAATTGCAATTAATCATAGTTTTAATCACACTGTTAAACGATAGAATACCAATTGAAATTTATTACACATTTTGGATGTTTTCTACATTTTTGAATATATTGATTTCAATTACAACACAGAATACAAAGTGTACAGAGATCACTTTATATTATTTTTATTACAAATATTTACACTGTAAAAATGATAAAAGAAATAGTATTTTTCAATTCACCTAATGCAAGTACTGTAGTGCAATTTCTTTATCATGACAGTTGAACTTACAAATGTAGAATTATGTACAAAAAAACCCTGCATTCAAAAATAAAACAAAGTAAAACTTTAGAGCCTACAAGTCTAATCAGTCCTATTTCTTGTTCCACCAATCACTCAGACAAACAAGCTTGTTTATATTTGCAGAAGACAATGTTGCCCACTTCTTATTTACAATGTCACCTGAAAGTGAGAACAGGTGTACACGTGGTACTGTTGTAGCCGGTGTCGCAAGATATTTACGTGCCAGATGCACTAAAGATTCATATATCTCTTCATGCTTCAACCAGCATTCCAGAGGACGTGTGTCCATGCTGATGACAGGTTCTCCTCGATAATGATCCAAAGCAGTGCATACCGACGCATGTTCATTTTCATCATATGAGTCAGATGCCACCAGCAGAAGGTTGATTTTCTTTTTTGGTGGTTCAGGTTCTGTCGTTTCCGCGTAAGACTGCTGCTTTTATAAGACTTCTGAAAGCATGCTCCACACCTCGTCCCTCTCAGATTTTGGAAGGCACTTCAGATTTTTAAACCTTTGGCTGGGTGCTGTAACTATCTTTAGAAATCTCACATTGGTACCTTCTTTGCATTTTGTCAAATCTGCAGTGAAAGTGTTCTTAAAATGAACAACATGTGCTGGGTCATCATCTGAGACTGCTATAACTTGAAATATATGGCAGAATGTTGGTAAAACAGAGCAGGAGACACACAATTCTCCCTCAGGGAGTTCAGTCACAAATTTAATTAACACATTTTTTTTTAACAAGAGTCATCAGCATGAAAGCATGTCCTCTGGAACGGTGGCTGAAGCACAAAGAGGCATATGAATCTTTAGCGCATCTGGCACATAAATATCTTGAGACACCGGCTTCAACAGTGGAGCATGAATGCCTGTTCTCTGTTTCAGGTGACATTGTAATTAAGAAGTGGGTAGCATTATCTCCCGTAAACGTAAACAAACTTGTTTGTCTTAGAGATTGGCTGAAAAAGAAGTAGGACTGAGTGGACTTGTAGTGTCTAAAGTTTTACATTGTTTTATTTTTGAGTGCAGTTATGTAACCAAAAAAAAAAATCTACATTTGTAAGTTTCATTTTCATGATAAAGAGATTGCACTACAGTACTTGCATGCGGTGAATTGAACAATACTATTTCTTTCAGTTTTTACAGTGCAAATATTTGTAATCAAAAATAAATATAATGTGAGCACTGTACACTTTGTGTTCTGTTTTGTAATTTAAATCAGTATATTTGAAATGTAGAAAACAAAAAAAAATTAAATAAATAGTATTCTATTATTGTTTAACTGGGCAATTAATTGCGATCAATTTTTTTAATTGCCCGATTAATCATGATGCATTTTTAAATGCTTGACAGCCCTAGTACAAATCAGATTAAATAATATCCATTTCCACAATATATTCATCTGGTGCATTAAACTTCTGGTTTTCCTGTTGTCATAAATCCCTTTCCCATTTTTGTCAAATGAAAAATAAAAATACCAGAATAAGCTCAGATAGCCAAATGGGGTGATGATTTTAGTGTATCACTCAATTTTTATGCTCTTATACCCTTTTTCTCCCTTATTTGTTCAGTTTTTCTCTGAAATATTGGAGAGTCTCTCTAATTTACTAATTAATTAATTCATGTATGAATCTATGAAAATATAGGAAAATATCTGTGACTTCACCCCTAAAAAACTTTAGCAGCTTCTCTTCTTTTTTTTCCCTAGAAGACTCTTGTCTACTCATTCTGACACTGAGTGGTTTTCCACATTTGGATCCTATCTACTTCCATTTTGATTTGTGCAACATTAAGAATAATTTAGATGATCAAAAACAGAAAGCGGGGAGGGAGAGAAAACAGTAAGTCATTGGCGCTACAAAAAGTGCTACAATTTTGATAATGCTGTTGTAGAATTTCTATTTTACCATACTTGCTATGGAACAATCAAATATAAACTGATCTTAACAACTAGTAGACAGAACTCACTCAGCCTGGTCAAACCAAACGTCTATATTTTTTTCTGAACCATACTAAGAAAGCAGTAGCAGAAGGAAGATAATATCTGTACAGTATAAAAATAGAGGAACCTGATTCTCCTCTGATGTAAACTGGCATAGCTCCAGCTGAGGATCCGTACTCTTAGCTTTCAATGGTGCTATGCCAATTTACATCATCTGAGGTTCTGGCTGACAGTTTTCACAATTAGAAAGTCAAAACTGACCAGCAGTTACCATTCTATGATATTTAATATATGGAAATATTTCCCCATATTAGAAGATGAAACAGTTGCAGTACTTTAGAGAGAAACATTTTGAAACTGTTAAGAGCATTTACTTTTTAAAAATTAAATACAAATATTCAATAAGAGTTTAACAAACACATAACAAGTGTAAGTACAGAAAGTATTTGTGTGTTTTTTAAAGGACAAAGAAACAATGCTATATCTAATAAAACAGAGAACTACCAGCAGAGTTATTTAGCAAGAAAATTTTTCTGCTATGTAAATATCAGGTGTTTTCCCTATATTTAACAAAGAGTTGAAATACCTCCACTTTTTAATAAAAAGAAAAGGAGTACTTGTGGCACCTTAGAGACTAACAAATTTATTTGAGCATAAGCTTTCGTGAGCTACAGCTCACTTCATCGGATGCATGCAGTGGAAAATACAGTGGGGAGATTTTATATACACAGACAACATGAAACAATGGGTGTTACCATACACACTATAACAAGAGTGATCAGGTAAGGTGAGCTATTACCCGCAGGAGACAAAAAAAACCTTTTGTAGGGATAATCAAGGTGGGCCAATTCCAGGAGTTGTCTAGAAGGTATGAGGAACAGTATGGGGGCAAAATAAACATGGGGAAATAGTTTTACTTTGTGTAATGACACATCCATTCCCAGTCTTTATTCAAGACTAATGTAATGATGTCCAGTTTGCAAATTAATTCCAATTCAGCAATCTTTTGTTGGAGTCTGTTTTTGAAGTTTTGAAGTGACCAGAAAGATTGAAGTGTTCTCTGACTGGCTTTTGAATGTTATAATTCTTGATGTCTGATTTGTGTCCATTTATTCTTTTACGTAGAGTCCTTGCTTACAGACAGCCCCCCAACCTGAAGCAAATACTCACCAGCAACCACACACCACACAACAAAAACACTACCCAGGAACCTATCCTTGCAATAAAGCCTGTTGCCAACTCTGTCCACATAACTATTCAGGGGACAACATCATAGGGCCTCATCACATCAGCCACACTATCAGATGCTCGTTCATCGGCACATCTACCCATGTGATATGTGCCATCATGTGCCAGCAATGCCCCTCTGCCAGGTACATTGGCCAAACTGGACACTCTCTACATAAAAGAATAAATGAACACAAAACAGATGTCAAGAATTATAACATTCAAAAACCATTCAGATAACAATTCAATCTCTCTGGTCACTTGATTACAGACCTAAAAGTCGCAATTCTTCAACAAAAAAAATTTCAAAAACAGACTCCAATGAAAAGGAGTACTTGTGGCACCTTAGAGACTAACAAATTTATTAGAGCATAAGCTTTCGTGAGCTACAGCTCACTTCATGCATCCGATGAAGTGAGCTGTAGCTCACGAAAGCTTATGCTCTAATAAATTTGTTAGTCTCTAAGGTGCCACAAGTACTCCTTTTCTTTTTGCGAATACAGACTAACACGGCTGCTACTCTGAAACCTGTGAGACTCCAATGAGAGACTGCTGAATTGGAATTAATTTGCAAACTGGACACCATTACATTAGGCTTGAATAAAGACTGGGAGTGGATGTGTCATTACACAAAGTAAAACTATTTCCCCATGTTTATTTCCCCGCACTACTGTTCCTCACACCTTCTTGTCAACTGCTGGAAATGGCCCACCTTGATTATCACTACAAAAGGTTTTTTTTCTCTCCTGCGGGTAATAGCTCACCTTAAGTGGTCACTCTGGTTACAGTGTGTATGGTAACATCCATTGTTTCATGTTGTCTGTGTATATAAAATCTCCCCACTGTATTTTCCACCTCATGCGTCCGATGAAGTGAGCTGTAGCTCACAAAATAAATTATGCTCAAATAAATTTGTTAGTCTCTAAGGTGCCACAAGTACTCCTTTTCTTTTTGTGGATACAGACTAACATGGCTGCTACTCTGAAACCTGTCACTCCACTTTTCAATATATCCTTTTCAAGAGTCCACTCTGTACAGTGTATTTAAAATGTTTCAAAATGTATTATTGGAGTCCTTCAGACTTCTTTCCAGTACTGTACATAGGGCCCTACCAAATTCACAGTCCATTTTGATCAATTTCATGGCTGGGGGGAATGGGGTTAAAATTAGTCAATTTCACGTTTTCATGCGTTTACAACTGAAATTTCAGTGTCCTGACAGTGAGGGTCTCAATCCACAAGGTACCCGGAGGTGGGTCTGATCCCACACATTCCTCTGCCAGCAGCCCTGCAGGGGAAAGACAAATCATGTCCCTCCCCATCCTGGTGGGGACTCATAGCTTAGAGCCCCCTGGCTGGGGCACTCCCAGCAGCAGGGGAGATCGAACCCACCTCCACAAGCCTCCAGCTGCAGGAACCTCCAGGGCTGTTGTCCAGCATGGGAGCTTCCTGCAGCAGGGGAAGGCACTCGGAGGTGAGTCTGATCTCCCCCTGAGGGCAGCCGTGCAGGAACTTGCAGCAAGGAGTTCCTTGCTGCGGTGCTCCCAGCAACAAGCGGGAGATCAGATTTCATGGGGAAAGGCTAATTTTATGGCCTCTGACACGTTTTTCATTGCTGTGCAATTGGTAGGACCCTATACATAGTTAAGCAAATGAATTCCCAGGGAAGTCCTGAATGGTTCAGAAGACTGGCAATGTGATATGGAACCTTTCATCTGTAGCTTGCAGTTATTTAAAATAGTTGTGATCCAATAGCTGAAGAGTCATTCAGATGAAATTAGTTTACTTGGTGGCCCTAATCTACTTTCTGGTGGACAGGTATCCATCCACATCATAAAAACCACAAGAGGTACCTATGCTGATTGTCTTAAGGAATGAACAAACATGGAAAATAAACTAATTCATCTTAGGTAGTTCAGGTCAAAGCACAATGGTGGGGCAGTGAAAGCAACTTCACTAGCTGCTGCCCATGCTGAACCTAGTTTTCAAGTATGTAAAGGTTTGTTACAAGGAGGAGGAAGAAAAATTATTTTTCTTAACTTCTGAGGATAAGACAAGAAGCAATGGGCTTAATTTGCAGCAAGGGAGGTTTAGGCTGGACATTAGGAAAAACTTCCTAACTGTCAGGGTGGTTAAGCACTGGAATAAATTGCCTAGGGAGGTTGTGGAATCTCCGCCATTGGAGATTTTTAAGAGCAGGTTAGACAAACACCTGTCAGAAATGGTCTAGATAATACTTAGTCTTGTCATGAGTGCTGGGTACTGGACTAGATGACCTCTCCAGGTCCCTTCCAGGCCTATGATTCTATGATTCTATTTTGTAGATAAACAGAGGACTTCCATCCTCAGGACTGTCAAACTAGCAAATATTAAACAAACATTAACAAACATTAAATTCACTTAAAAAAACAAAAATAAAACTGTGATGAATTAACATGAATGAATACCAGTCACGTAACAAAAAAGCACACTGACAAATTTCCATCAATCTTTCATGTTTCATCATGAGAGTACTTTGTAATTCCAGAGATTTTTTTGGCATATCCCATTTTAGCCTATCATATATGAAATTACAAGGAGGCAATGTGTGTATTAAACAGGATATCATTAAGAGAAGCTAGAAATAATACAGAAAACTGTTTTGTGTTCTGGGCTCTTAAATACAAATTAATTTTATGGTCCTGTCTGATTAAGTTAATTAAATTAATTTGGGTCTGCAGATTAAAGACAAAATCTGGAGCCAGATCACACAGCACTGAGATATTACAGCAACATAATTTTCTACTTCTTACATAGTAGAAAAAGAAAGTTTGCGTCTCTGGAGATGTTCCATATATTGTGAATACAAAAGAAAAAATAGATTAATTGATGGTGATGCGAGTCCCTAGGCAAATGCGTATATTCTCTTTTGCATGAATATTTCAGTTTAGTAATTTAATCAGCAGGACAAAGCAGATTGCAGGTGGGGGGGAACCCTATTAATTAACATGGTTTGTTTCTCTTTGGAATTCTCCTGGATCTCAGCCATACACAAAAATACAAGCAAGGTTCATGAACTCCATTTGATGAAAGCTGTAGTTTCATTGCTTACACAAAGATGGATTTCAATTCAGGTTTATTTATCTACTTTATTCATTATCATAGTGCTTGTAACAATTTTGGAAATGCAAATTCCTATAATTTAACTTCAATTTTTCCTACATTTTTAAACAGGAGAAAATTATGAAAAAGACTAGATATACATATTATTATAGTTATGATTTTGTCTTTACAACATTGCCTACCTGAATGTTCCATCAGTTCTGAAGGGACTAGTAACATTCAGACTAACTTTCTTCAGTTCATAACATGGGGATTTGCATTTTAATACTTCCTAAAAGAGAATAAAAAGTTATATCAGAGTGGGAAAATTAAAAAAACACTCCATACTTAATCAAAAATAAACTAGTAACTAGGCAAAAAATATTCCAAATACATGGTATAGTTAATTCCCTGTAAACTGATATTAATATCACTAGTATAATTAATATGTAAGGTTTTGTTGCCAACATATAAGATGATTTAGGGTCCAATTCCTTTTAAACATACATGCTTAAACCCCACTCTCCTCCAACCCTGCTTTTCAGAATTCTCATATACAATACGGCTAAAGATTGAGGGGAGGAAAAGCTATTTTTCTTCTTTTTTTCATATCACATCTATCCTTCTCTCCATCACAACCCTCTCCTCCACCAAATTCTTCTTACCCACTAGCTCTTGTGTATAAATGCTCTCCCCAAACCTCTCCACATCGCTCTTCCTCAAGGCTTACTGCTTCCCTGATGCCTACAAAAAAAGTCAGCCAATTCATGAAGGTAAGTTTGAGGAGTAGCTATATATATCTATATCTATCTATCTATATATATTTGTATATTTTATTTAAAATTAAGCAAGTGGATGTCATCATCATCATCATATTCCTATTACTCCTCTGGCATTTAGGGCCGTGGCGAAACTCCTCCACTCCTGTCTGTTTCTGGCAAGTCTTTCAATGGTTCCCCAGCTGTGCCCCAGGTTTTTCAGCTCAGCTTCCACAGCTCTTCGCCATGTTGTTTTTGGGCAGCCTCGTTTTCACTTGCCTTTGGGTGTCCATCTTATTGCTACTCTGGTGATGGAATCAGTTTCCATCCGAAGCACAAGACAGATCCACCTCCAACGATGGCAATGATGGTGCTCAGATTCTCTTGGCTGCACTGTGTCAATAGATCTTGGTTTGAGATTGTTCTGGGCCAAAAGATAAGGAGAATTTTTCTGAGGCAGGTTGTATGGAATGAAGACAGTTTGGACATGTCATACTTTCTCATTCCCCAGCATTCTGCACTATAAAGTAGTGTTGAAAGTACGCAGCTCTGATAAATCTTGAGTTTAGTTTTGGTGTTTTATTTTGATGATTTTCAGACTGTATTTAAGCTCCTGAAGGTGTTCCTGGCTTTATTGATTCTGTTCTGGATATCCTGGCTTGTTCCACCATCCTGGCTGCCCAAGTACGTGAATGGTGCTGCCCAAATATGTGAATGTTTCTATATTGGTGAGAACATAATCCTCTATCCATACTGGTGATGGTGAGGCAATATTAAAGGTCATGATATCTGTCTTACTGTGGTTGATTTTCAGTCCAATTTGCTGGCTGAATGCATTGAGTTGAGATGCTTTTTCTTGTATATGGTGTTGGGTATGAGATAGGAGAGAAAGATTATTTGCAAAGTCCAGGTCTTCAAGGGATGAGAAGAGTGTCCATTTAATGCCTCTTAGCATGTCTTCTGTTGTATGCTGCATTACCCAGTCAATGGCAATGTTGAAGAAGATTGCAGACATGACACACCCCTGACATACTCCTGTTTTGACTTCAGAACAGCTCACTGTGATCAAAACTACTTGTAAACTTGAAATAGAAGCTTTTGATGACACTAATTATACAGAAAAGAATTCCATATGCCCTCAGAATGCACCACAGGCTGGACCTGTGAATGTTATCAAAAGCCTTCTCAAAGCTTATGAAATTTATGTAGAGTTGCCATTCCCATTCTAAGCACTGTTCTATTATGTTTCGTAGAGTGAAGATCTGGTCTGTGCATCCATGCCCTTTCCGAAAACCAACTTGCTCTTTTCTGAGAACACTATCAACTGCCTCTGATATACATTGGACTATGATCTTACACAATACTTTGCTTGGCACAGACAAAAGTGTGATACCATGCCAGTTATTACAATCACAGAGTTCCTTTCTTTGGTATCTTCACTATCACCCCATTGGTCCACTCATATGGCACTTTTTCCAAACTGATATAAATAGAGGGGCCAAGTATAGATGCTGCTGATTTAGGATTTACCTTGAACAATTCTGCTCAAGTTATCCTTGCCAGGAGCTTTCCCATTTTTTAAGGATTTGATGGCTTGAATGATCTTTTCCTTAGTTGGGGTGTCTGTGCTGATATCAAGATCATCTTCTGCTTCCTGGATGTTTGCTTCCCCTTTAGGTGGCTCCCTGTTCAGCAATTCTTTGAAATGCTCCGTCCAGCTCATTTCTTGTTCTTTTTCAGTTAGCAGGTGTACTTGTTTGTTCCTGGTGAGAGTGTTGGTTAAAGAACAGGTTTCAAGCACTTGCAGACCTTGATAAAGAGGAGAGGAATGCAGATGAGGAGATCAACAAGAGATGGGATAAAGTAACAGCAATTTATAAACAGAGCAGTGAAGCCTGTCTAGGCTACAGGCAGAAGAGAAGGAAGGAGTGGATTACACCCAGCACATGGAACATCACAGAAACCAGACAAGGCCTGAAGAAAAAAGTTTTAGACACAAAATCCCAGAAGCTAAAGACAAATACCAAGAGCAGTATAGAACGGCATACTGGGAGGTCAAACGCCTTGTGAGATTGGACAAACAGCATTATATTAATAATCTGGCAACACAAGCAGAGGATGCAGCTGCTCATGGTGAACAAGGAACCATCTACAAAATTATAGATGCCAGCTAGTGTGCAAGACGACAAGGTTGTAACCAGTCCCTGCCATGCCATCTCAAGGACAGTAAGTGCTCCCAGTCGTATTAGCTGCCCCTGTATCCTTGTGCTTTTGACAGCTTGAAGTCTTTATGGCTACACCATGCCCACTAGCACTGAGGATGGGAAGCTTCCTTATCCTTCTGTTATTGGTACAGCTGCAATTTGTAATTTCCATATGATGATGTAGCCCAAGTTACATCTCTTAAGGAAACAAATGGGTCCAACGAAGTCAGCGTGCATCCTTTGCAGTGATTGGTGGAATGTGTTTTAGTATGTTTTACATTAGTACAGAATGACTTTTGGTCAATAAAACTGTTAAATTCCTGAAAAGTCCAATCATTCCTCTGTGAAGTAATCTATTTCATGTGACAGCAATAATGGTGGATTAGCCTATCACTAGTGTTGATAAACGGGAAATTATTTCACTTTTTTCAGATGAATATTTCTAAGGTCTGGATGGCCATTAGCATATAGTAAAAAATGAATAACCATGTTAAACACACTGACAACATGTACAAAAAACTGGACTTGTAATTCAGAAGCATGATGTTACTCCAGAGAATAAGGAGACTCTGAGGATGCTTATGTTGAAACAAAAGCTGTTCTGTGGTATGTAAAAGGAAAGCTGCAAAGATGTAAATATATACATCAAGGGAAAAAGACTGTAGACCATACTTACAGGCTAGGGGACTCAACACTGGGAAGCAGTTATTCTGAAAAAAGATTTGTGGGTGGTGGTGAATAATCAGCCACCAGTGTGACACTGTGGCCAAAACAGCTAATGTGATCCTGGGATGCATAAACAGGGGAATCTCGAGTAAGAGTAGAGAGGTTATTGTACCTCTGTATTTGGCACTGGTGTGACTGCTGCTGGAATACTACGTCCCGTTCTGGTGGCCACAATTCAAGAAGGATGTTGATACATTGGAGAGGGGTCAGAGAAGAGCCATAGGAATGATTAAAGGATTAAAAAAACATGCCTTATAGTGATAGACTCAAGGAGCTCAAATTACTTAGCTTTACAAAGAGAAAGTTAAGGGGTGACTTGATTATAATCTTTAAAGCATCTATACAGGGAACAAATATTTTATAATTGGTTCTTCAATCTACCAGAGAAAGGTATAAAATGATCCAATGGCTGGAAGCAAAACAAATTAAGACTGGAAACAAGGCATACATTTTTAATGATGAGAGTAATTAACCACTGGAACAATTTACCAAGGGTCCTGGGGGATTCTCCATCACTGACAATTTTTAAATTAATATTGGATGTCTTTCTAAAAGATCTACTGAAAGAATTTTGTGGGGGAAGTTCTATGGCCTGTGTTACACACGAGGTTAGAGTAGGTGATCACAATGACCCCTTCAGACCTTGGAATCTATGCATCTATGAGATATTTTCAAAAGGAGCTGTTCTCTCAGCACATAGAGGAAAAGTTACTGTGGCACATTTAAATATATATTTAAAGCAGCTTTACAATGAAGATCTGCATATTAAATTCAAAACATAAAATGACTCTACCCATGGTGCAGTGGGACATTACATGGTCCCTTTCAGCACTCGAGCCCCAAGTAGGGATTGTGCAGTGTCTGCAGGCGCAGTGGCCACACAACATGCCTGCATAAATCCTTCAAACCTAGGCTACAAATGGGGTGATCTGAGGGTAGGCTAAAAGAAGAGCTATCATAGAATCATAGAATCATAGAATATCAGGGTTGGAAGGGACCCCAGAAGGTCATCTAGTCCAAACCCCCTGCTCAAAGCAGGACCAAGTCCCAGTTAAATCATCCTAGCCAGGGCTTTGTCAAGCCTGACCTTAAAAACCTCTAAGGAAGGAGATTCTACCACCTCCCTAGGTAACGCATTCCAGTGTTTCACCACCCTCTTAGTGAAAAAGTTTTTCCTAATATCCAATCTAAACCTCCCCCATTGCAACTTGAGACCATTACTCCTCGTTCTGTCATCTGCTACCATTGAGAACAGTCTAGAGCCATCCTCTTTGAAACCCCCTTTCAGGTAGTTGAAAGCAGCTATCAAATCCCCCCTCATTCTTCTCTTCTGCAGACTAAACAATCCCAGCTCCCTCAGCCTCTCCTCATAAGTCATGTGCTCTAGACCCCTAATCATTTTTGTTGCCCTTCGCTGTACTCTTTCCAATTTATCCACATCCTTCTTGTAGTGTGGGGCCCAAAACTGGACACAGTACTCCAGATGAGGCCTCACCAGTGTCGAATAGAGGGGAACGATCACGTCCCTCGATCTGCTCGCTATGCCCCTACTTATACATCCCAAAATGCCATTGGCCTTCTTGGCAACAAGGGCACACTGCTGACTCATATCCAGCTTCTCGTCCACTGTCACCCCTAGGTCCTTTTCCGCAGAACTGCTGCCGAGCCATTCGGTCCCTAGTCTGTAGCGGTGCATTGGATTCTTCCATCCTAAGTGCAGGACCCTGCACTTATCCTTATTGAACCTCATTAGATTTCTTTTGGCCCAATCTTCCAATTTGTCTAGGTCCTTCTGTATCCTATCCCTCCCCTCCAGCGTATCTACCACTCCTCCCAGTTTAGTATCATCCGCAAATTTGCTGAGAGTGCAATCCACACCATCCTCCAGATCATTTATGAAGATATTGAACAAAACGGGCCCCAGGACCGACCCCTGGGGCACTCCACTTGACACCGGCTGCCAACTAGACATGGAGCCATTGATCACTACCCGTTGAGCCCGACAATCTAGCCAGCTTTCTACCCACCTTATAGTGCATTCATCCAGCCCATACTTCCTTAACTTGCTGACAAGAATGCTGTGGGAGACCGTGTCAAAAGCTTTGCTAAAGTCAAGAAACAATACATCCACTGCTTTCCCTTCATCCACAGAACCAGTAATCTCATCATAAAAGGCGATTAGATTAGTCAGGCATGACCTTCCCTTGGTGAATCCATGCTGACTGTTCCTGATCACTTTCCTCTCCTCTAAGTGCTTCAGGATTGATTCTTTGAGGACCTGCTCCATGATTTTTCCAGGGACTGAGGTGAGGCTGACCGGCCTGTAGTTCCCAGGATCCTCCTTCTTCCCTTTTTTAAAGATGGGCACTACATTAGCCTTTTTCCAGTCATCCGGGACTTCCCCCGTTCGCCACGAGTTTTCAAAGATAATGGCCAAGGGCTCTGCAATCACAGCCGCCAATTCCCTCAGCACTCTCGGATGCAATTCGTCCGGCCCCATGGACTTGTGCACGTCCAGCTTTTCTAAATAGTCCCTAACCACCTCTATCTCTACAGAGGGCTGGCCATCTCTTCCCCATTTTGTGATGCCCAGCACAGCAGTCTGGGAGCTGACCTTGTTAGTGAAAACAGAGGCAAAAAAAGCATTGAGTACATTAGCTTTTTCCACATCCTCTGTCACTAGCTTGCCTCCCTCATTCAGTAAGGGGCCCACACTTTCCTTGGCTTTCTTCTTGTTGCCAACATACCTGAAGAAACCCTTCTTGTTACTCTTGACATCTCTTGCTAGCTGCAGCTCCAGGTGCGATTTGGCCCTCCTGATATCTTTCCTACATGCCCGAGCAATATTTTTATACTCTTCCCTGGTCATATGTCCAACCTTCCACTTCTTGTAAGCTTCTTTTTTATGTTTAAGATCCGCTAGGATTTCACCATTAAGCCAAGCTGGTCGCCTGCCATATTTACTATTCTTTCGACTCATCGGGATGGTTTGTCCCTGTAACCTCAACAGGGATTCCTTGAAATACAGCCAGCTCTCCTGGACTCCCTTCCCTTTCATGTTAGTCCCCCAGGGGATCCTGGCCATCTGTTCCCTGAGGGAGTCAAAGTCTGCTTTCCTGAAGTCCAGGGTCCGTATCCTGCTGCTTACCTTTCTTCCCTGCGTCAGGATCCTGAACTCAACCAACTCATGGTCACTGCCTCCCAGATTCCCATCCACTTTTGCTTCCCCCACTAATTCTACCCGGTTTATCGATCAGCTGCACACCAGGCCTGCCCCTTGCTCCTGGGTTGTGGGAAGTGGATGTCACCTGCCACGCCTCCTTTATCCTCCGCTCCCCACACAGACTCCTAATACCGAAATTCCATGCAAGTAGCCAGAATTTCACCCTAACCAAACATTAAGGGTCCACAGCTGAGTATTCAGTCAGAAAAAGCCAAATTAAGGCTTCTCGACAACCTAACTCTGACCTGGTTAAATGCCTTTAATTACATGATCACTACTATTTCTCATACAATTTTACCATAACCATTAGATACACGTGTTCTGTCTTGGAGTGGGTGTCATTTTTTCTTAATTACAGTACTTTTCATTTCACTGTACTAATGGGCCAAGTTTTCTTTACTGTCTGACTTTAGATATAATTTATTCTCTAAGGTATGCATTACAATAATTTTGTCAACAGCCATATACATTGTATCTCCTTATCAACCAGCAGCACAACCTTCCTTAGGCCCAAGCAGGGAATGAGGCAGTTAACTAAGGAGCTAATTTCATGTGCACATTTGTGGAGCAGACATCCTGTGGTGCAAGTCAGTGGGAAAAGTTGTCAGAATCTATGCAAACTGTTAGCGCATGGCAAGCTGTGGTGTAAATCTACCTCACACTAGCCAGCTGTGCATAAATAGTTTGCATGGACCATGCTGCTGTGTACTAAAACTTTCCCAGTGTTCTTTGAGCTACTCCCACTTCCAAGCAGGATAGATCAAAGCGCACTAGGCAACTTTTAATGCACACTAGTAGGGTCCATATGGACTTAGTACATGCCAGGCTACAGCAAGATAGATTTATACCCCCGTTTGCTGCACACTAACTATTCATAGAGACAAGATCCAAGTACAATCTGTATCATAATGCATACAAACAAGGCAGCAACATTAACTCTGTCATTTCCTGGCCTTTGAGTACCTACTTTAACATAGTCTATTGTCTGGAATTTCCTAATTTCCCTTCCCCCAGCAAAAAAAAAAAAGTGATGCTTGCTTTCCTAAAAACAGACAATAGCACATCTACATTTTATAATCTGGATCTATTTGCAGGAGGAAGTCTTTTTCCTGTGATCCTGGAATCCCTTATTCTCAGCCGATGGGCACCTTCAGTACATTTTTCTCTATGCAACCAAGCCATGCAGGGACATGCAGTGCAGACATCTTTAAGTTCAAGTGTCTCCATACTCCAGGGTGGAATATGGTGCAGGGGAGAGAAAAAGGCAAACAGAAAGACTCCCCAGAATAGCCGTTAGCCCAGTGGTCACTCACCTGAAATGTGTGTGTCCTGGGTTCAAGTTCCCTATCAGCCTGATTTGGCATGGGAACTTCATTCTGAGTCTCCTACATCCCAAGTGAATGCCCTAACCATTGAGTTTTTGGCTATTCTGCAGTGGGGTATGTTGGTATCTATTGGTTTGTGTCTCATTCTTATTTCGAAAGGTATAGTTTTCATTTTCATAAGGAACTAAAATAAATGCTGAAACAATGAAATTTTTCACAAAATTAGATTCTGGTTTTACTGCCAACCCTACATATCATTTAAGTCCAAGAATTTTTGAGAGTGACTTACAGGAACATTCACATTTTTTCAAATGACATACACGGTACTTACAGCAGGGTCAATATGGTTGACTTTAGATTTCAGAGAGAAAGTCATTGTTGTACCTCTTACTTCACTTACAGTCCTCGAAACCAACAATAACATTGCTTCAGCAGGATGTAGAAAGCGACTAGTGAATTCTACATTTATATTTATTTGGCTCCTAGGTAAAAAAAAAGGAAAAGGAATCACTTTCTTTAGAATTAACCAAATTAAACTCACAAATTAATACCAAAGAAACCTGGAGGGTCATTTCAGTACCAGAACATTTTAAAAAGATTTTTGAAGAGAGGGTGGAGACAAGGAGAATTACTTTTGAATTTGCCAATATGCAATGCTGTGTCCAAAAGCTGTTTTTGTGCGTTAAAAAGAGGGTGGGGAGACCGAGAAATAATAATAATGATATAGAAAAATGTGTTTGTTTACTTGTACTATCAGTGTAAAGTTTAAAAACAATAACATTTAATATTTATACTCTTGTGGTGCAAAAAGTGCCACCCTTTCCCTGTATTTTTTGTTCTAGGATTACAATTAAGTTTATTTTGTGTTCCCTTTCATCCAAGAGAACTCAGAAGTTAAACAATAAGATACTTTACTACAAATATTGTGGGTCATATCCAGAAGTCCTTACGCAAACTCTCAGTCAAGTCCTATTGGGTGAGGGCTGAGTAAAAACAAATAAGGGTTTCAGGATTTAGCGTATAATTAGAGATGAAGGAAAAAGTGCTTTTGTGTAAATGAAGACTGTATAGCTGATAAAGCCACAAAACCAGAAAGCAAATTTTAACAAGGGGGCCCTAAAGACAAGGGGGCCTTAATGAGATTCTAAAAGAGGTGAAAGAAGTATGATTTGCCTAGCTCTGGGACAATGAGAGATTAATTATTGTTATATAATTATTGAAGAATAAGTTTGGGTTCTTAGGACTGTGTGCCAACAAACATCTTAAAATGGTACTGAGGTCAGAAAAATAACAGTGCATGGGTGAAAAACAAAAGGCTGTATTAAAGCAAGAGTATTACAGAAGCTAAAAAGACACAGTATTTCAGAAAAAAAGACATTCTCTATAAGGTCTGAAATATGGTAATAATATAGCTACTCAGAAAGGAGAGGCTCCCAGATTTTGTGGGCTGTTTGAATTGGAATCACTTACAATGTAAGTAGAAGGAAGTGAAAACTTAAACTATGTGGTCATCTGGTTAATACTTTTGGTTAATCCAGTTAATACTAATACGATGCAGATTCATAGAAGAAGCCCTAGAAAACAGCAGACTGAATCAACAGATGGTAGAAGACTACTGTACAACAATGTTCTTTAAGTTTATCTTAGCTCAAGATTACTAGAAAGTTGTTAATTATGGAAGACAATTTTAAAGTTACACACGTGATAGTGTTATTTCTGGAGCAGAAATATATCTGGTATTAAAATCAAGAAAAAACAACAGAGGAATGCAATGACAGCCAGAGGAAGAGATGGGATGCATGTTAAAACAATTACCAATGAAAAACCAACCAGTTAGCTACTTTTAATAATTGTGATTTTACACCTTCAAATAATGTATTGCATCTAAATTAAGTGAATACAGGGGACAACTTATCTTTAGAGAAGCAGAACCACAAAGTATCATTCTGGCAAATTCTCATTTCTCGATCTGGAGCTCTCTAGTAAACAACAAGGGAATTCCACATGCTTTAAAGTTTTTGGCCATTGGTGGCAGCAGTTGTGGGTTGGCTTCCAAAATTTCCCCCCTTTCCCACTGATAGCTGTACGCCATCTGCGATTTGAACTGTCAACATTGGAACATTCTGGTCAGTTCCTAATTGAGTAGGAAATGAAGGCTCCCCAACATGGTAAATCATTCATAAAATAGTGATTGAAGGAGTGCCTTAAAAACATAGAGCAATAGAAATATGAGAAAAAACAGCATCTCAAAAACAATTTCCCCTTCACACTCTCAGAGGTGAGTGAGAATCCTGACAGAATGATAGTTTTCACTGAAGTAGAATTACAGGATAAGTAATTCCGTTTTCTTCTTCAACAGCCATCTAACTAGTAAAATGCATTGAGTCCCAGCCTACCCAGAACCTACAAATACTGCTAAGCATTTTGTTAAAACATGTAGCAGCCATTCTCTCCCAAAAGGCAAAAAAGACTACAAATCTGAGATGCTTTTGGTACTTGAGAACTATATGTATTATAAACATCCACAAAGTCAAGAGCACAGTAAAGCTGATCAAAATAGAAGATATACATTTAGGTCATCTTGATGTAAAGTTGCTCAAAGTCAGAAAAGATTCAGAGGCAATTGATGTAAGGTTGTCCTAAGCCTCAGTAGTTTAGAGGCAATATGTGTAATGATCTGGACAGCCCAAAATGTGGGGGAAGCTTGTATTGGTAGTTCTCAACCAGGGTGACAAACATATAAAAATGTTAACTTATTAAGTGGGGGCTTGAGGAATATATGAATATTGCTAAGGAACTATTAATATTAACTACTACTAACTGTAAAATAAACATTAATAATTCAATATTTGTATAGGATAATCACTTTGCATAGTGCTTTACAGAGACTGAAGGGAGGCATGTCCCTTGTCCCAGACAGCCTGCAATCTAAATGTGACAAACAGAGAGAGCAAACAAAACGGACAGAGGAAAGTAGTAGGTAAAGGAGAGTTAAAACAAAATGGAAACAACGAATCGGTAATGGAAACAATGTAAAGGAAGAGTTAATAATACAGGTGTGTTAAGTCAGTGGCAGCATGGAAAGCAAAAAATTTGTGGGTTTTAAAGGGGGAGAGAAAGAATGTTTGGTGCAGGAAGAGAGATGTTGTGTCAGGCCTGGAGCGCAGCACAAAAAAAAAGATACAGAATTGAGAATAAGAGAAAACGAACGGAACAACAAGAGAAGAGTGGTCAGAACACAAGATACGATTAAGTGAGTGATGGCAGATCTATATGGGGCAGAGCTGTGCAGAACCATAAGAGCAAGGTTGAGAAATATGAAAGACAGAAAAGCAAATCTAGGGGTTACCAGAAATTCTCTAGCCTTCATCAACTGAAAACTCTACTCCAGTGGTGCTCAGAAAAGTTGAGTTTATGAGAAACTTGCTTAATTGCTTTCAGATAAAGAGGTCAGGATTTTAGCTGGTATAAATCAGGGTAGCTTGACTTCAGTGGAGCTATGCTCCAATTTATGCTGTGATCTGTTTCATCACCAGATCAACACAAGATCAAGGGAGCACAAAGGAGGTTTAAAGTCACATCTTCTCCCACGCTCAGTGTCAAATGTAAACTCAGACAAAACTAGCCTTTTGTCTTCTCGTGGAACAACTACAGATTACCCTACTTATTCTCTTACTACTGAAGTAGTGAACTCCATTCCAAAGTCACTGCTATGGGCATGTTTGTTATAAAATGTTCATAGAGGTCTGAAAATCATTATTAGCTTAATCTTGTACAGTCCATCATCATCAAACAAACAAACAACCCAGCTTTTAACCTCTGTATTTTTAATTTAATTAAGCAGATTTAGTTTTCTGCATAGGAAAAGTCAGAAAAAAGTTGTTTTTATTGGGAGTGACATAGGTTCATAGAATTTCAAATCTGAAAGGACCCTTAAATGATCTAGTCTGATTTCCTGGATATCATGTCATTACATTTAACTCATATCCCTGTATTGAGACCAGTAACTTAGTTTAGCTAAAGCATATCTTCCAGAAAGACGTCTAATCTTGATTTGAAGACATGTGTTCCAGTGGTTAATCACCCTCACTGTTAAAAATTTGTGCTTAATTTCTAGTTTGAATTAATCTAGCTTCAGTTTCTAGCCATGAGTTCTAGGTCAGGCCTTTTTCTGTTAAAGACCCCTTTAGTACTCACTATTGTCTTGCCTGAGTATTTGTACACAAGCCACCTGTTCTTTTTGATAAACTACACAGATTGAGCTCCAAGTCAAGTTCCAAGTAAAAGACATTTTCTTCAGCCTTTACATCATTTTTGTGGCTTTTTTCTTCATTCTTCCCACTTATTAAACATCCCTTTTTAGAACGTGGACACCAAAACTGTATGCAGTATTCCAGCATTGGTCTTATCAATGCTTTACACAGAAGAAATAAATCACCTCCCTATTCCTACTCACTACTCCATCATTCATAACTTTTAGAAATTCTAATGATTTTTTTTACTATTGGCTGCATGTCTCTCTCAAACTGAAGTCCCCCATAACAACACAATTCTTCTTTCCACACATTACAGACAGGTAACTAAGGAGTAACAGATCCTGAGTTCTGTAGCAGAGTCCTGCCAGTAACCTTTCCTGGGCTTTAATAGTTAGCACACTAATTCATATCTAGTCAAGATCCTGTGGTTTTGAGTTATCAATAACCCTGAAGCAGGTAATGGTGTCTTTAATATAGAATGCCATTTCCCACCTCTTTTATGCCCTTTATCCTTCCTGAATAGGTTATTACCAGTGATTTTAACATTCCAGTCATGGAAATAATCCCACCAGGTTTCAGTAATGCCAAGTATATCATTTTTGTTCTCATCAGAGGCATTGAAAATTCTCATTTGTTTCTAACCCAGACTCTGCACTGGTCTTCCTATGTAGAACTCAGTTAGAAGCCACTCTATCTCATTCACTTCCTTACAGACCCTAAGTCTTTCTACAGTAGACATCAGAAAGTTCTCTTTGAGTAACGCTCCTGGAGTGATACCTTGAAGAAAAGCACAGAGCCCAGACATAACCAATTAAATAGAGATTGTAGCTTATTCATCACTTTACTAATATTTCTCTAGAAATTAAAAACCAAGTTAAGAGATTGTATTCTAATATAAAGAATCTACCTCATCTGTATTTCCCTGCTTTAGGTTATTACATTTTATATTCCACCCCGTATCAACAAAGCTATTAATTATATCTTACAAAATGTTTAGCTTAGTGGCCCGTGAGTATAAACAAGGTTATGTTACCATAAACTATGTTCAGGGCTGTACATAGGAGTCACCAATGGATGATTAACTTTTGAGTCAGCTTTCATTTCCATGCATTTATCCAAGATGTCTGCTACAGTATTTAATGCCAGTCTTCAAGAAAAACTTGCATATATTTAGTTGTGTCTTTTTATGTACTTCAAAAGGTGAAGTGAAAAACAACCACGGTATTGAATTTTAATAAAAAATACATTCTATTTTCAAAGATTACCTTTTTAATTTTTATCTAAAGCAATTGTAAGGAAAACAATCAAATTAGCCACAAAGATCAATGATAACATAGCATTACCCATTTATACTTTCTGTATATATTTATAATAGGGGTGTTATTTAATATACATTTTTTGATCATCTTAATAGAACACTGTATTTATGCTGACCTTTTGAATTTTTAAAAGGAAACTGTCTTCATTGACAATACTTTTTATATTTACTTCTTCTACCAGCTTGAATAGTTTATTTTCCTACAAACTGTCACCTTTGCTTTCCATACATGGATTCATTTCATTTGCACTTCAATTATCCAGAGGATCCAGCATCACTTACTTCTAGTGGGACTACTCATCACATCTGGTATTTTGCAGTTAAACTACATATACTAAAAGACCTGTACCCAGATATATGACCAATCACAAACAAAGTGCAGAATATTTAACAAACACAGAGGAAGCAGGACACATGCTAGACATAGAAGCTCGGTTTTCAGCTAGTAAATATCCATTGCAACAACAGTTTCTAAACATTTTACATAATGACAGGTTTCAGAGTAGCAGCCGTGTTAGTCTGTATTCGCAAAAAGAAAAGGAGTACTTGTGGCACCTTAGAGACTAACAAATTTATTATTCGTGAGCTACTGCTCACTTCATCGGATGCAAATGCATCCAATGAAGTGAGCTGTAGCTCATGAAAGCTTATGCTCAAATAAATTTGTTAGTCTCTAAGATGCCACAAGTACTCCTTTTCTTTAAACATTTTACATCCCCTTGTAATCCTTATGTCAGTTAAGTTTCAGAAATTTAAGCTATAAAAAGAATGACATATTGTAGCTTTACAATTCTCATCTTGTGGAACTGGGAAGAGGTTAGTTAACAACACTATTAAAGCCTTGACATGCCCTCTTAATCTTTCAATCCTGCTAGAGTATAACAATGAGAAATCAAAACAAAACAGCCTATGAGAACTTATTCTTAGCTGCATAATCTCACCTAATGTGTTAATGTCAAAAAGTTGACTTGCTAAGGGACATGGTTAGCTCTAGCTGGGGGGAAAAAAAAGCAGCTTTAGAACAGTAGATCCAGCTCAAGCTTAAAGCCTTCATCATGATGGGCACAAAAACATTTACCAGGAGAGAGGACCTCCCTGCTATGACTGAAGATATGTACTCTGAGTTCTGTTGAGCTAATCTGCAAATGTGCCATTGATGAGTTACTCTGGATTCACACCAATTTCACAAGGAACAGAATTTGATCCTTATACTTTTTATTTTTTGTCTGTGTTTATAAGTGAACACATTCTATTGTTCCTCTATAAACCAAGCTTACAGATTTCTTTTATACTTACACTTTGCTAAATCTATCATGACATCACATTCAATAAAACTAGACAGATGGCTACTTACTTTGGGGCAATGATGACAGTGTTTCCTTTAGGCAATAAGAAATCAGCAGACTCTCTTCCAACAATTGTAGCATTGTACACCAAAGGTTTCAGGCTTGGGTTTTTCAGACACACCTATCACAACAATCGATAAAAGTTATTCTACTTTTACTTATGTACTTTTAGAATTGAAACATACATCCATTGCTCAGTCTTTGGGGACACACATGTTAAGTATAACAGAATATACCATTTAGCTACAAATAAAGTAACCAAACTCTCACCATGGAATAAAACCTTTAAACATATATCAATATAGTGCAGTGTTTTGTGTCATTCTTGTGGATCTGCTAGGAAATCCATATAGAACTATGCAGATCACATATTTCCACCGGGAGAGCAAACTCTCTTCCCTCAGATCTTTCAACCGCTGTTTCTCCTCACAGTATCGCTCCCATTGGATCCTGCAAGCATTGTAACCCCACTTCAGCAGTTACTCTCTAATTCCCCTCTCTCTGATCCCAGAAAGCCACAACTAGACTTGTGGAGAAGCTCCTGCACTGATTGAAAGCAGTGGTGGAAACAGCTGTGGAAGTCAGAACCTCAAATCTGAAGAAAAGAAAAGAGGGGCCATTCTTCCTCATTCTATAGTCTCTGTATTGAGTAGCAGAGCAGAACATGTGATCCATTAATACAAAAAATGTGTGCTTTATGTATGTGTAATATATATTCCCCACATATATTGTACATTTTAGTGCTGGGAGTAATTCAGACCGAAATCCAGATATATCAATACCTGTCTAACAACAGTAGCATGGAGAGCTCCAGTAAACTCAACAGTCTTCGTGGGTAAATATTGAGGGAGCCTTTCATACAAATAGACGCAGAGCATAAGCATCATGACTGGGTTTGGATCACAGATGTCGGTGGCCTAATTTTAAAAAGGAAAAAAAGAACAATGACCACCGGATATTTAATCTAATCTCATGTGTATAATTGATAGTGATTTATTAAGTTACAGAATTTGAAATGTAAAATACCTTGTTAATGTGCACACTTGTTTTCAAATTGCTCTTTTTAAAAAAAAAGTTTTGAGTTCCTTGTATAACTGATTTGAACAATTGTATTACCATCTTGACTATGAATCTTTTCTCAGTATATGAAAATATCAAGAGGATCAATGACATAGTCTAGTAAGAAAACTCAAACTATACAATGAAATGAAGAAAGTTACTGTGCATCTTTCTTCCATAGTTTGGGGGGAAACGGACTAGAAAGGGAATATATTTGACTAGAAAGGGAATATAACAGAAAAAGTAAATAAAACTCAGTGATTGGAGAAATACATTTATTAAGCAGTTTTCTAATAAATCAACTTTTATTTAACATTTACCTTTTAAAATTTCCTAACCAAACTCATACTTATTATTTCTACATAAACTTTTTAAAAGTTACAATTTTCTGTAAAATTAAAGTTGTTACATGACAATACAATAACACCTATCTCTTATAGAGCCCTTTACAAATGGAAGTTGGTATCATTACCCCATCAATATATTTGTTTTGAGAAAAACATTAATTCAGATGACAAGAAATGCATATTTGGTTAAGTCTTTATTGCTCAAAGACTTTGAATAGGTCATTCTTTACAGAAAGCTAAAACTCTTACACCAAGTATCTGCATGGACTTTTCACACCCTTCATCACCTAATGAAGAAATAAAAATTCTTAGTTTATAAGGCCAGAAGGGATCACTGTGAACATCTCGTCTGACCTTCTGCATAGCACAGCCCACAGAACTTCTCTGAATTAATTCCTGTTTTAAAGAGAGCCAATTTAAATATACTATCCTATCTTGATTTAAAAGTTGCCAGTGACTAAGCATCCAACACCACCACTGGCAATTTGTTCTAAATGTTAATAAACCTCAATGTCAAAAATTTGCACCTTGTTTCTAATCTGAATTTGTTTAGCTTCAACTTCCAATCATTGAACTATGTTATACCTTTCTCTGACAGACTTAAGAGCCTACCATTTAACTTTTGTTCCCCCATGTAGGTATTCACTAACTGTGATGAAGTCATCCCTTAAATGTTCTCTTTGTTAGGATAAACATACTCAGCTCCTAGAGTCTATCACTATAAGGCACATTTTCCAATCATTTAATCATTCTCGTGTCTCTTCTCTGAACCCTCTTCCATTTATCAAAATCTTTCTTGAATTGTGGACATCAGAACTGACACAGTATTCTAGCAGGGGTCACATGAGTGTCAAATACAGAGGTAATAATATAGCCTTCCTATTCCTACTTTGTATTCCCATTTATACATTCAATATTCCTGTTTATGTATCCAAGGATTGCATTAGCCCTTTTGGCCACATCACTACACTCGGAGCTCATTTTCAGCTGATTACCCACCATGACCCTAGCTCTTTTTCAGAGTCACTGCTTCCCATGATAGAGTCCTCCAATATTATGGAAGTGCATTCCCATATACATCATGTGTTCATGAAAGGTATGACTACAGGGTGGGGAAAATAACATTAAAAGCAAAATAATCTTTGCTGAGGGAAAAGGCTTCCTTCTTCGTACTTCCCGTGGGTCAGCTGTGGGGCGGGGGTGTCATAGAGAGCACAGGAGAGAGAAGCTCGTTCCTCTCTACTCTGGTGCCCAGACACTCCACAGTCCCAAGCAGCTGGGTGCAGCCATTACAAGAAAAATCCATCTAAGCCTCTGCAGTCCTTTCCTGAGCTTTACTGTTCAGTAGGGATGGTGCACGCACAGTCCGGTCACATGTCAGACCTGTGAAGTGACAGAGCATGCTCAGTTACTCTGGGAAGATGGCCCATATCCATATGTGAAGCAATGGCTCATGCTCAGTTGCTTTGTGGGGATGGTGCATGTGCAGTATGGTTGGCACAAGGATATGTGAAAAGCTTGAGCATGCTCAAGACAAAATCGTTGGAGAATTCCGCTGCTACTCTAAGTCATCTCTACTGTGCATGCGCAAACTGTAATTTTTAAAGGCTTATAACTTGGCCACATTTGGCACATTTTCATGGTTATGGCAAAAGGCATTTCCCTGACACAAGGGCCACCCTCTATCAATTTCAAGACCCTGCTCCAAAGCATGGGAGCATTAGAGCTTTCCAAAGAAAAGATTGCCAAAATATTTTTAACATTTAAACCAAAATGTTTCCTTAGCCTCATTCTCAGAAACAGCTGAACAGTTTGGGCTGAAATTTTTTTTTTTTTTTAAAGCAAGGTGGAAATGGAAAATTTCAGACCAAGTGGTCTGGCAAAGTTATAAGCATCTGTTTAAAAGGGTCTTATGGGAAGCACTGGGCAATCTTAATAATAAACCATGCTACTAGCACTATCTATAATTCAGAGTAGACCCTCCTCAGACTAACTGCAAGGACTCAGCTCACTTCTGAATCCTCTTGTCCTCCCCCACTATCTGTGAAGACTTTAGGTCTCCCCTGCTCCTGACAGGGGAAAGATCCACCAGCCAAATCCAGGGTGCATCTCCTTTGGGAACTGGCCCTTTTAGTCTTTTAACCTTAAATCTGCCTCCACAATGCTGCAAGGAAGGTAAAAACCCCTCCTTACCAATTTGTCTTGATGGGAAGTGATTCCTTCCTGATCCCAAAAGCTGGCAATTGATCAGACCCACAGCATGCTGAAAATGTAACTCAATATAATTCTATGGCATGGCAAGAGAAGCAGGGCAAAAATAGTAGCAAGATGGTAACTGGGAAGGCTTTAAATTGAGAGGGAGAGCTGTGAGAAACAATCGGCTCTCCTCCTCCCACAATTGGCCAATGGGAAACAGAGAAGACCCTCCCCTAGGCACATTCCCATATGCACGCCGAGGTGCAAGGGGGAGGAATTAGGCTACGGCATAGGCTCTCCCCCCTTCCTCCAACCAGGAGCTGGTCATCCTCCTACTGGTCTGATCAAATCTATCCCACTCTCTGCCCCCATCCCAGAGATGGGGAAGGCACAGGGGCATTCCTATGGCAAGTAAAACATTTTCCCTCAATGGTTATTGTATTTTTAATTAAATGTTATATGCTATCCAAAAGTTAAAAATATATACTGAATTTTTAAGCAACAATAAAATCAAAGTCTGGATCTTACAAGAACAGCTCTCTCACAGAAATACAAATACAGTACTACAGAAATACTATTATTTTCCTGCATAAACCTTTAAAGCCAATTTATTAAAAGAATACACCAAAACTTGGAGTTATTAGCCCAGCAATTGCTTTTCCAAGTCCACAGTATGAACACTGATTACACACTGATGCCCTTCATTGTTGAGATATTTGAGTATATCTACCCACCCTTGTACCGGGTCCCTCTACATTTATACTACTAGGATTTAATCTTGCAAATATTTGCTCAGGAGACTAGTCCATTAAAATCAGTGCCATTATTTATGCGAGTAACAGTGTTTAGGATCAGGCTCTTAACTATATCACTTTGTCCGTAGAAGAAGAAACACAGATGTCAATGGCCTTATTTTATTTAAGTAACTCAGAAACTAGCAGATCCTCAAACAGATTTATAGGGGACCTTGTACACCCTGCATGAAGATCAAGAGTTTTACCCTCCAGTGAAATTGGAAACTGGCCTGTTTACATACACTGAACTGACAATGATTGTACTGTTGTATTGCCAGCTCAATTTAAGTAAGCATTTACCTGTAATTAATTGTTGCAAGGTCATAAGTTAGTTTTCTAGGGAAATAAATTAATGCGTATGCTATGGGATGGATTATGCCTTTTAGACACTTCTCTGTACAAGGAAGGGGCCTTGGAAGGTACTGAGAGAGGTTGCACTGATGCCAGAACTCCACAAAGGATTCTGACTAAGCCAAAATTCTTCCTTCAGTGCTCAGGCCATTGTAGAAGTGAACCACCCCACCTCCTTTAGGCAGCCTGGTGCCATCAGAGGGAAGTCATGGAGCACCACTATTCCATAACTATATTGTGAGTGACTCTTGTGCATCTAATCCCTCCTTTGCCCAATTATAGACTGAACCTGAATATACAATTCTGCCACTAGCTGCAAGTAAAATCACACCATCTTCTATATCAACAATTCTCAAACTGTGGCCTGCAGAGCACTTACTAGTAGTCCACTGAGCTCAGGCTAGTAACTTTGTGCTAGCTCACTTCCTACCAAAATGTATTAAAATACAACACACATTATAGGATTTCCTAATATTATTTTCCCATATAAACAATTGTTATGGGAATAATTGCATATGGAAAGTGGTCTACTGAATGCATCCAATGAAGTGAGCTGTAGCTCATGAAAGCCTATGCTCCAATAAATTTGTTAGTCTCTAAGGTGCCACAAGTCCTCCTTTTGTTTTTGCAAATAAATACTAACATGGCTGCTACTCTGAAACCTCTCTCTATTAAGATGAGGTCCAAACTAAGATAATGTTTAAGATCGCTTGTTTGATATGATCACTAACCATAATGTGGGCCTAATTTACCATTAGTTCCACTGTAACACTAATCTAAGACAAAATGCAGTTAGAGTCATTTACGTTGGGTGTTTATAAAAAGGAAAATATTCATCTATACTTGGCATGTTCCACCACCTTCATACTAAGTCTGATCTCCTTGAAAGATTCAAAACATGTGCCTGATTTTCCAAAGGATTGAATTCTCAAATATACTCTTTTCAGATCTGCAAGACAGTGTAATCTGTCATTTTTCAGATAAAAAACCTTAAAGGGCACATTTCCAATATTATCACAAAATTCTTCCGAAAGTTACTTACAACCTTGAGACAAAGAGTCTGATGTTAACAGAGAATATGCTTAGCAAACCTTAAAAAAAGTTAATAACCATGGATGGCTACTTGGTTACAGGAATTACCTGGCTTCAGCCAAGTTCCAAGAAAGACATTAATTCAGTCAGCCCTAACTGCTTGAAGGAAAGGGGTATTTTAAGTGATTCTACAGTAAAAGGAATCATTTTCCTAACAAAACTTAACTTTTTAGCTATTTAAGCAAATTCTGAATAAATCTGTTCCCAACAGATATACTGACTATGGACTAACTCTTCAGCTCAAGGCCCATCCTGAGTGGCTTGATTAGGTACTGAGAAGAGTCTTAGTGGTATTAAAAGGTCAGTCTCTCACCAAGACCCAGAAGCAGCACTCTTCCATGACAGAAAAAGCCCTGTATGCCTCTAATGTCTACCCCACTTGGGATGGAAGAACTGAGGAATGACACAGCAGCAGATCCTCTGACTCTGCCACTGCAACTGTCACAAAGGGAATCCCTGCTCCATGCTACTCAAAGGATGCATACACTTTGTCCAGCCTGCCCCCAGACACCATACCTCCCACATCCAGCCTCCTCCGAGTGATGTAATTGTATCAGTTTTGCTGGTGAATTTGGAACTATAAGCCAGAATAGAATGGATGAGTGACAGGAGATATTATTATAATCCTGATCTGTACATTATTCAGACAATATTTTAACTGAATGTAGTAATATGTCATTGTAGTTCCATTAAGGGCAGATTGTAGAGCTTAAAGTTGGTTATGAATGACCTGTAGGTTCCATGTTCTCTATATTATGATGAAACTGCTGTCAGAAGACTTTGGCAGATGACTGCTCACCTGCCAGAGGTATTACAAGTGGTATTTAAGTGCATTTGTATTACAAAAAGAAAAAAATTCTATACACCAAAGCAAGTGTTCATCAAACTGTGCAGCTCACCTTTTCCAGGGAATATGCAAACAAGTATTTAATAAAACAACTTTTCCTTGGTAGGATATTTTTACTGAGAACACAGAAGAGTATTATAAAACAGCTTTGTTTTGTTTTTTTTTGCCGAGTCCTAAATGTGTAAATGACTCAACAAGAAGAAAAAGTAAGCTTGCCCAGGCAATATATTTTTAAAAAATTAATTATTTTTATTAATTTAAACAAAAACAAACATTACCTGGGGAAAAGGGTGAAAGGTGGGCCGATAACACTCCATTACATCCTTATTTAAAAATTCATACATCAAGGGAGACTTGAATGAGTCTACTCAGATTTAAGAGAAAAATGTTAAATTAACGAAAAAAATTCAGTTTAAAATAATTCTCCTTGCTTTGTGTATTGAAGAGAAAACAGGAGTTGCATGGAATTAACAATCAATTTCTGTTATTCTTAATCATACTCTAAGTATTTTGATACCTAAATATGTACAAAGAAGGTGCCTCGGTCACACTGTAGCATTTTTGCCATGACTTTCATGGCAACAAATCATATGGCAACATAAACAACAGTATATGCCAGCAGCTAATCCACTGGCAAACCCAAGTCAACACAGCCCCTGTCCTCCAAAAGACAACTTCTCCCCATGATAAAATAATCACTCCCACAAATTCCTACTTCCGCCAAATCTAAATTAATAGATAAGCCTTTCAACATACCCTAAATGTCACTAACTTGGTATATTTCAGAGTAAGAACAGGGGACAGGTTCCTAAACTGAAGGTCCCTCACAGAAAAGTTCCTCATAGATTAAGGGGACCCTAACTCTAGTACTTTTGCTGATCCTAATTTTGGTAATATTAGGTGGGTGAGGTAATATCTTTTACTGGTTCAACTTCAGTTGGTGACAGAGACAAGCTTTCAAGTTTGCACAGAGCTCTTCCTCATGTCTGGGAAAGGCTAAATACAAGATGGACCAGATTGTTTAGCATAACTAGTTAGCACATATTCTAAAGGACCATTCAAGGTAGAGTGGCCTATTACACCTCTGCAGTCATAAGACAAAAAGAGAGGGTTAGTGAGTTACAGATTGTTGCAATAAACCATAAGTCCACTGTCTCTGTTCAGTCCATGATTTCTGATGTCCAGTTGAGTAATGAATTTAACCTCCCAGGCACTTTTGAAAGTGTTGTGCAGATTTCCTTTAAGGATGAGGATTGATAGGTCACCCCTAAAGGTTGTGAGAAGTGTTCACCCACGGGTGATGCAGGGTTTTTGTCTTTTATCGGTTTCCTGTGTGAGTTCATTCGAGAGCGTAGTAATTGTCTGGTTTCACCCAGAATAATGCATACAATTATGGTATTAGAGCATGGGGACAGAGTCATTCACAAAGTGAGATTTAGTTATCTTTTCTGAATACAACAAGAAAACAATAAGCAGTGGCCATATTTATTTTGGAGAAGACTGCATTTTAAAAATGCATCTAGTTACTCTAGCTCCCAAGTATTTAAAAATAGAAATAAAAAACACTCCACATAGGTCTTAAAAATGAATATGAACTAGAAGACTCCTTTCATTTGTTTATCAGAAGGATTTTGTTTTGTTTTTTGGCACCATGATGCTCATATATTTTACTAGTTAGTTACAAGAGTACAAAGATCCTTAAGTTGGATCTAGTTTTTGCAATGGAACTAAATTTTCATCACTTAGGAACACCCCTGGGCCTTGGTCAGCACAGTGAAATTTGTAATCAGGAGGACCCACATAGTGTGGTTGCTTAATATACAGTCACAAGTATTTGAATTGGTCCTTAAAAGAGCCAAGTATATTTCAGGAGACTGAAAATGAACACTGTTGAACAGCTGTACTCCAGAAAATGAAAAAGCAGAGAAGAATGGAGCACAGATGGATATATTTTGAGAAACATTTGGGCAAACCATCATGTTATAGTGCAAAGATACATTTTTCTTGACAATAGCCAAACTGATTTCTTCAAGTTAGCGATGTGTTTGGTTCATACAAAACTGTCTTCTGATTTACATCCACCATATGATTGATTTTCATTTCCTTTTGCTAAAAAACAAACAAACCAGTGGTACTCAAACTCCATTAAAATAAATATCAAAGTGCATCACTCTGTACCCGCATTGATTTTGACAGCTTGTGCACAGTTTTACACACCGAGTTTTATTCCACATTGCTTTCTAAATAAAGCATTAATGTTGAATTTTATCCAAAGTGCCAGCCCAACTCTAAAATAAAATTTGGGACTCATTACAATCAAATCACTAGCTGAACAGGGAAACCGAGGTTTTTAGCAATGCTTAGTAGTAACTTTTCATATCTGTGAAATATTTACAAGTTTTGATCCTTTTTCACCACAGACTGATATCAGTGAGGTGATTCACACCATCTTGATGGGTAGGCTTGAGGACCTCATGATGTAGCAATGCCTATCAAGGAAAATAAGTTTTCTCAACCACATTTGTACCATGATTGGGGTGGGTGTAAAGACACAATAAAGAAATCTAAAAACATGCCAATAAGTTTACCAGACATCATCCCTCCTCTAACATGGACTCTCACAGGAGCAGTCCTTTAACACCTAACCTAAGACTTTCCCTTATGGTCACAAGTTGATCACAGTTTCAACTCCGAATTAGCACACAGTCTTATGGGGCCGTAGTTGAACCATTCCTTCCAACCCTATCCTAAGGCCTGGGGCCCTCCATCGAGCAAAGGTCCTGTCCCATTTGCTGAGTCAGAAAGAAGGCCTGCAGGCAGTTTAAAACCAAGCTATTTATACAGTGTCTGTTGGTCCCTGGAGAATCCAGTCTGAGCTAGTATATGGGTATCTCTTTGACGTGAGGGG
This sequence comes from Dermochelys coriacea, assembly GCF_009764565.3. Classification (NCBI taxonomy): domain Eukaryota; kingdom Metazoa; phylum Chordata; order Testudines; family Dermochelyidae; genus Dermochelys; species Dermochelys coriacea. The sequence continues at coordinate 150,930,084 of NC_050068.2, forward strand.
GGCTCAAAGGGGCTGATAATACAGAAAGTATATTAGCACATCTCTCCTACTAGGAAAGGTATCTATAATTCCACAAAACACATATACTAGTATATTTTTAACACAATGGCCCCTAAGGTATTAACCCTAATTCAATAGGATTTAACCTAATACCATAAGGTTTCTTCAGGATATTGTCAGTCTGTTACAGGTTCTTTTACTCCAGTTCAAACATCATCAGCATATTTGAGAAGTTGGGATCATTTTCTCCAGTGTTCAACAAGCCAAGTTGAGAGGGGACAAACCTTACACAAAACACACTTCTGAGTGATAGTTTTTAGCTATGAACATTCCAAGTAACAACTAGGGTTACTCTAACTAGAAAAAGTTAGAGGAAAAAAATTTCTATTTTTCTCTACTTGATTCATTAGCACAGCACGTACAGTCACGGTTTCGTGGCCCCCTCTGCATACTTTTCCCTTTGGTTTGTGTGGCTCTTTCATACAGCAACAGGGCAGAGAAAAATATTTAAAAATATAGGAAAATGTGATTGCAAATCCTCCAAAATTTGCAGGGGGATTCAGGGACCAGAAGATACTTTCATCTCCTATTTTAAAATTGTCTAGTTTCTAAGTTAACAATTTTCTTTTAATTTGCAAGTGCCAACATGCTCCCTGGGGCCCCACTTTGCTTAGATGCATCTGCAGAGTCTTTCAGAGCTCTGGTTTACTAACCTAAACAGTTTTGTGTCATCAGAAAATTGAAATAACTCAATTTATAGATTCCAAGGCCAGAAGGAACCATTAGGTATATCTACATTGCAAAAAAAAAAAAAAGACAGGGGGGCGAGCCAGGCAGTGAGTCTCAGAGCTCAGGACAACTGACTTGGGCTCATGCTGCAGTGCAGTTGTAAACACTGTGATCATCTAGTCAAACTTCTCTGTAACACACACCATAGAGCTTCCCCAAAATAATTCCTAGAGCATATCTTTAGAAAAACATTCAATCTTGACTTTAAAATTGTCAGTGATGGAGAATCCATCACAACCCATAGTAAATTGTTCCAATAGTTAATTATTCTCACTGTTTAAAATGTGTGCCTTATTTCCAGTCTGAATTTGTCTAGCTTCAACTTCTAGCCATTGGATCTGTTATAACTTTCTCTGCTACACTGAAGAGGCTACTATTACATATTTGCTCCCCATTTAAATATGTACAGACTGTGTACAAATATGTAATCGAGTCACCCTTTAACCTTTTCTTTGTTAAGCTAAACGGATTGACCTTCTTGAGTCTATATAAGGCCTGTTGTATAATCCTTTAATCATTTTTGTGGCTCTTTTTCCAACCCAATTTATCAACATCCTCCTTGAATTGTGGGCACAGTATTCCAATAGTGGTTACATCTATGCCAAATACAGAGGTGAAACAACCTCTTTAATCTTACTCCAGACTCCCCTGTTTACGCATACAGAGATTGCTTTAGCTATTTTGGCCAAAATGTTGCACTGGCAGATCATGTTCACCTGATTATCCACCATGACCCCAAAATCTTTTTCAGAGTCACTGCTTCCCAGGATAGAGTCTGCCATTCTGTTAAGTATGGCCTACATTCTTTGTTGCTAGATACATAAATTTACATTTAACCATACTAAAATATATACTGTCTGCTAATGTCTAGCTTAACAGGCAATCCAGATTCCTCTGAATCAGTGGTCTGTCCTCTTATTTACCACTCCCTTCATTTTCCTGTCATCTACATACTTTATCAGTGATGATTTTATGTTTCCTTCCAGGTCATTAAAAAAAATGTTAAATAACATAAGGTCAAAAACCAATCACTGCAGAAGCCCACTATAAGCACACTTATTCGATGATGATTCCTCTTTTACAACTACATTTTGAGACCTATCAGTTAGCCACTTTTAATCCATTTAATATGTACTCTGTTAAATTTAAATCTTTCTAGGTTTTTTTTATCAAAATGTCATGTGTACCAACTCAAAGACCTTGTAGAAGTTTAACACTGTAGTACATTTATCAACCAAACTTGTAATCTCAGGTAACTTATATATATATATATATATATATATATATATATATATATATATATATATTTTAACAGTATCTATTTTTCATAAACCCATGCTTGACAGATGTGGCAATTTTATGCAATATCCTGGATGAACTTTATTAAATTAAGTATCAGGGAGTAGCCATGTTAGTCTATATCCACAAAGTGGGTTTTTTACCCACAAAAGCTTATGCCCAAATAAATCTGTTAGTCTTTAAGGTGCCACCGGACTCCTTGTTGTTTTTATTAAATTAAGTGCATGTATCTTAGGAGTTCATTTCATTAAAAATGCATATGTTTATATATTATTGAGAGATTGTGTGAAATGTCCCTAGGAGGGAGACCTGACTAAAGTAAACCCTGGGAAGCGTTATGAGTGTCAAAGGACTATTTGAAATAATGTGAACTTTTAAAGTAGGTTTCCTAGGAAATATCTAGGGCAGGATATATCCCCATGTAGCTCCTCCATTTATGCAAAAACCCAGCCTTTTTTGAAACTATATCCTGAGAAGAAACCCATTGTCCCTGAATTACCTATTCCCAGATCAAAGACTCTGGCTATATAAAGAAGGGACCAAAACTTTTTATGAGTGTGCTTGTTCTGAGCCAAGGAGGTTATGAATTGGTAACCACAGAACAAACCCTTGCTAGGGTTTGAAGGACTGTTCACCTGCCAGAGCACTTCTTAGAGTTGGGATGATCTCTGGTAAGCTTATTAGAATGCATGTAGGTTCTTTTATTTTTTAATATGTTTTCTCTGTAATGCTTTTACCTTAAGAATAAATGTGCTTGCTTAGAAGGAGCAGTGTGGTAACTTAATTGTGGGCAATTACGTGGTTAATAGCTTCTGGGAATGCAAAGCAGACCTGCTTAGGCAATACGTCTTGATTGGGAATTCATATGGAAAGAGTGCTGTCATACAATATGACTACATAATCTGATTTTTCCACAACACAGAACAGAAATATTTACTGAATATGTCTGTCTTTTCTGCATTATTATTCCTAGTACCATTTTTAAACACCTTATTGTTCTCAACACTTCTGGCTACAGATTTTTTCTTGTGTTCTTTTACTTCCCTTATCAATTTTCAAATGACTGAACAATCCATGATAGGAAACAAAATGAGGTGGTAAAGGGCCTCTGGTGTATGATCATGAGGTTTGGAAGATGGCCATAAAAGATGTCAACCCTGAACAGGGAAGTGGCAAGAACAAAAAAGATTACGATGATGACCACCAGTACAAAGCCTTGTAATAAAATCATTTTCTAATATCCATAACAAGCAAACATACAGTGAGTTTGTCCGATTCCCCTCTCCTGGGACACCACCATCAAGTCACACTCCCAAGGGTCAACATCAACACTGTGTTCTCAATTCTTTTGGCTCCTAATCCAGGGCCCCACTCTCCAGGCCTCTCTGCCTGACAGTGACAATTCTTCCCACAGCCCTTCACTCATGACTTTGTCCCAAAGGTTTCCCCTTCTTTCAGTATCTACTCCTCCACGTTTCCCTGCCTGAGAGTCCTACCCCTGCTCAAAGGATCCACCCTTCTGCCACAACCCTCTTGCTTTGGGGCTCAGCTGCCCCTGACCAAGATGGATCTTCCCCTTTTCCTAGGGGCCACTGCCAAAGCCTTCCATTCATCGGGGTCCCCAGCTTTGGTCAGCTCTCACCAACAGCTTTCTTCCAAGCTCCTCAGCAGATCATAGTTGCTGCTCTTCTTCCAAACTCAGCTCTCTGCCAAGCAACTCCTGCTTTAAATTATCTTGCATCCAAGGTAAGTGCCCTAATCGGTGGGCTATCCGCTATGCTGGGATGGATGTCTTTTTGCAAAATATTTTTGAAAGGTGTTAGTTTGGGTCTGATATGGAATGAACACAAATGACAAAACCTTTTTTTTGCACAATACAATTCTTGTTTTCCAGACAACTTAATCTTTAGGTATCCCATATTTTAGACTCTTGACCATTTTTTTCTAGTCTCCTTATTTATGAAAATCCCCATTGAACAGACCTACATATTCTACTTGCAAATATAGTCTCTCTCTTTACAGTTCTTTAGAAACCTTTCTGGAGAAAGTATTATCTGTCTTTGGCAAAAAAAAAAATTTTTGGTTGCTTTTCTGTTCCCATGGGAGTAAAAAGTACCAGTTTTTTCTTAGAGACATGAAGTTCCTTTGTTATACTCACAGTCAGTCACTCTCTTTCACGATATTCCATAGGCCACCAAAGGATAATTCTAGTTGAGTTTAAAACTAAAGATGACTAGATAGAGGAAGGGGCTGTGGGGAACATTGTGTTTCAATAGGCCTCAGCATTTCAGTGAACATCACTGAAGACAAACTCCTGGCTAATGTTCTTTTATCTGAGGCTCTGATTTATCAAGATCATAGATCAAAGGGAATAGTTGTTGCATCCACTTTGAGAAGGATGCCTTGGAACACTCAACTTTTCAAAACCAAGCACAGAGAAGTTACTTGAAAATGCTCCAGTTTAGTATGGACAGTAGTATACAGAAAGACATCTTCCAGTCTAGCAAAGAGAAAGCAAGGTGCTCTTTTGTACTCTTCTATATTTTGCTTATATATGTAAGATATAACATGAATGCAAACTATGGTAGTTATCTGTTTCAGCCAAATCTGAGAAGGATTTTAATTTGAATTTCTTTTAATTGGCAGATGAAATTGTCAATTTGCATATTTAGAATATTCCTTAGATATTAATAATCTATCCAAGGATTTTGAAAGAACTCCTTAAAGTTGGTTTTGTCAAGAAGTGCGGTTAAGAGTGCTTTCCCAGAGGGAAATATTGGGAAAATGAAGACCAAGCAGCATAGATAATCAGCAGAGATGACTAGGATAAAATAATAGATGGCATGTTAAATGAGGTCCCAGGAAAAAAATCAGATATCCTATAATTACTTAGAAATTCATATGAGTACTTTCAGTTATTCCTCTGGTGACCAATAAATTAACCTGTAGACTGTTTCGATAAACCCTCAGATATTCTGAAGATTTAAACAATTTGACTGTACCATGGTCCTTTTCTGCCTTTCTCCATTGTTACTGACATGATCTTCAACCTTCCCTAATTCAGGCTCATACCTTTGGGGTCATCTTTGTCTCCTCCCTTTTTTTCTTCTTTCCTTATGCAGCCAGGTAACCACCAAGTCTTATTGCATCTTACTTCACAACAAAAGAAAACTCTATTCCTTCCTTTCTTTAAGGATGGGCAAAGCCCTGGTCCATAGTTATCATTGGCATTGCTTACTAGAATATCTTCTATGGTTTCTCGGATACCCACATCACTCCAGTCTACTTGGTTTAAAGCAGAAGTGGCAACACTATTATCCTCACCCAGTCAGACAGACCAGAGCACTTTGGAGTTCCTCAAGTGGATTCCTCTTGCCCACTGTTCTTTCTACCCTAGCTATTTGGAAGGGGGAAACTAAATCTGAACAGCCCTTACCATCCTCCCCCACTTTAATATCATCCTCTGGGTCTCCAATCTTGTGCTATCCATGTTTGTTTTTATAGTAATAAAATACAGGAAAACAAAACAAATCTAAAAATACCCAAGTCTTCCACTAACACTCCAGGGTGTTACTGTCACTTACGATTAGGCAAGTGAAACACAGAAGGATTTTCTTCCTCCACAAATAATCCATCTTGAGCAAACAAGTCTCAATCTCATCCAAAATGGGGATTTTTTTTTAAAGGCCTTGAATTCTCCAACAGATGAATCATTTAAACTTACAGTTGGAGGCTGTATGTCTTCAGTCAGTTGAACTTCTTAGTAATTATAGAATCTTAGATACTCTCCCCAGAAACTGATTGAAAATGTCATCCATTCCAGATCTAATAAATGTTACAGCTTGCATTGTCACCACCATCCTCATCAAATAATACAAGACTGCCATTAAAGTTCATAAGAGGTAATAGCTTGAGATAGTGAAGCAGCCTGTTGATACTGCTGGAATGCCTTAACCTATAGAATTTATGAGACAAGAGTATTCCAGTAATAGTCCAAGTTAGGATAGTTCAGCAAGATCATTCATGTATTTCACTGTAAACTCCTATTACCAAAGGACAAGAATACATGGAGAATATTTACAGTATTATTAGAAAAAAACATATGATGAATCCCAATCAATCGCTTTAAAATATGTACTCCCTATATCCTGTCAATTTTCCTAAGTGTATTTATTTTTAGGAGCCTAGGTTAGTGGTTAAAGCACAGGACTTGGAAACCTGGGTTCTGTTCTCAGCTCTGCCACTGTCTGGTCATGTAACCTTGAGCAAGTTATTTAACCTCAGTGCATTAGTTTTTCTATCGGTACTGTGGAACTAACTCTAACACCTCCCATGGTGTTGTAAACTTTAATTTCATTCTGGCACTAGAACCTCTGGGGTTTCTGAAGAATTTGATGTAGTTTTCACATCAAGCAAGAATTTGATTTTTAGTGACAAAGAAAATTTCCAATTTCATCACCAAAACATGCGACATATCTGCCTTACTACTGCCCGACTTGACCTAGTAATATAGCCTCTGTCAGGCTCTGAATTCTCAACTACAACTGTGTTTCTTACCTCCAATTTAATCACATCTGCTCTTGGAACATCACTTTGTTATACACGCTGTTTACAGACTCTGGGAATCCACACATCAATACATATTTACAACAGAAAAACACATTTCTCAGAATGTGTCTTTAAATATAGTAAAAATATACAAATACTCAAATTTTTGACCTTGACGTTTTAGGGGGAGGGTTGTGCAATAAAAATTATGCCTGTTGCTGTTAGTCTGGGACTCATATACAACTGTTTAGGACCATACTTGAAACACTACCTTCCTTTCCAATTCTTCAATTTCAGCTCATAGTGATCTCACTAAAAGCAATTCAGTACTGCTCCAGAGTGAGGAACTTTATCTGCTCAGTCACTACTACTCGCCCATATCCCAAACAAAAATACAAACTGACTCTTAACTTCCATTCCTTGGAAAGTTAAGTAAATTGAATTGCCTTCAGCAGCTCCACAACCACATCATACTACGTAGTGCGGTATCATTATTACATTTTACTGAAAAGGAATTATCACAACTAATACCAGGCACAATGCAAGGATGCAATGCAACTCATCACCCAAAAAAAAAGACACATTCCTTTTTGGGAAAGTTAGCACGGGCACTCGTGCGCAACCAGTGGGGGCTCCATATTGGGGAACTAGCAGTAGCCAAATGGATGCTGACCTCAATAGTGGGGTAAGGGTTACAAATCAGGGAGTTGTAAGCATGAGGTGCTGAATCTCTCTCAGGCTTGGAATATATGGGTGGGAGCCATAGAGAAGAATGCATCGGGGGTCAGATGGAAAGGATAGTGCCATTAACGCTGGCAGTTAGTCTCCTTCAGGTGGGGAAGGACAGGCTCATACAATGGCATCTTCCCTACTGGGGTGCATCTTCTCAAAGCCACTAAAGGGAAAATATTGGTAGAATATATAGAAAAATTCTCAAAATTTCAGAGGGAGGCTCTGATGGAAGGTAGGGCAAAGAGAAAAGAGATGGACACTCTGAATTCCAAGGGTCCTAGGATTACTTGGACCTGGGAAAACTGGCAAGCTGATTTTTTGATATATGCATGTGTGCTGTCTGCCAAATACCCAGAGAGAATTTCAGCCTTGCTCCAGTGCAAGGATATAATTTGACAGGCATAGAATATATTTGGTGCATGGCATGGACCTATTATGATGAGGAATTTAAATTACAGGTGGCAGAATGTCCACGAATGAGGTGGCATCAGGCAAATAATGACCTCTGGTGAGTAGCAGAGAACCTCCAGATTGGGTATTGCCATGCTTACAGAAGGATAGCAGTTTATTGGTTCTGTGGCAACTTAATTAGAGGCCCAATGCTCGCAGTAAGGTATGCTCGGCCTTCAATGGAGAGAGACGTTTCTGGAACTTCTACAAATATAAATATGCACATGAGAAGTGCATTGGCATCCACAGGGCACACAATTATCTTGCCCCATCAGGGAAAGTCCCAATCCAGTGTGAAAAAAGGTTATTCATGGTGCTCCCCCATCATTAGAGAGTGGACCAACTAGCAGGGGTATGGGACAGATCTATCCCTTGCTAAATTCAAGATGCTTCAGTTACTCCTTTGGGGTTACCCTAATGAGATAGAGGGAGCATATTTAGGGGAAGTGTTTATATTAGGATTCAGGCTACCATATGAAGGAATTAGAATTCTCATTAAGTCTCTTAATAAAAGTCTATTGAAGGTTTGAGTCGCACAGCAAGGAGACAAACTGCACAACAAATAAATCATTAACAAAATTACAGGACCATTCACATGCTTGACTATGTCTGACCTGTGAGTCTCTCTTTTGGGGTTGGTCCCCCAAAAGACACATACGGAATATTGTTCAATCCGCCAACTGTTTATGATAGAGAAGCTCAGCAAGTGATGTGACAGGCCCAGAACTTTGTTCGGTACACTACTCTCCCTTTGACACTGCTGTGAACATTGTGAGGGCTTGTGGCTCCAGAGTGATGTTAGTGAAATGACTCCAAGTAGGAATTTTGGCTGCTACCACTATATCCTCAGGGATTTTTTCCTTCTTAAAGTCAATTTCATTCTGACAAGGCCATGCCAATGGGACACTCAATGTCATGCTCAGCATTTAAAAAGTTCAGCATGGTTATGGACTGGGCTTTTGTACAGGAGTTAGGCTTGCAATAGGTGGTACACATTACCTTGACCTGGGATTACTCCCGACAGAAGAAAAATAAAGGGTCCTACACTAAGCTGACCTGTTTAGGAATAGAGTTAGATACAGAGAGCGGTATCTCCAGATTCCATGTGAATAAACTTGGTTATCTTAATTTTGCACACTGAGTCATGGCAAAGTTAAGATGAACAATAATAGCCTGCAGTTTGTGCAAAGTAACCTTCTTGGCTATGCTGGTCCTCTCAATCAATCACATAAGTTCTGCATGCTTAGAGATAACAAGGCCGAATCATTTTATAAGAGTGAACAAAGAAATAAAGGAGGATTCTTTGGCATGGCATCATTTTCTAATTCACTTTAATGGAGCTTATTTTTGGAAACAGGATTCATTGCTAAAGGCAGTCCTCAAAGTTCAGTCAGATGCAACAGGGGGCACTGGATTTGAGGATTTCCACCATCACAGGTGGTGTGCTCAGGGATATGGTCCACTGACTGGATACAAAGTGGGAGAGTTAATGAAATCACATTCTTGGATTTTTTCCCCTATTTTCATAGCAGTCACAATTTGGGGGATGGAGTTTATGAACTGAAAAAAGGAGTGAGCTCTAGAGTGACAACCTGGCAACGATACATATTATTAATAGCCAACCCTGCAAATCACTCAGGGTTATGAGGTTGGTTAGGACATTTTCATTGCAGTGTTTTAATTTATATATCTATTTTGTTGCTAAAGTGTCCCTGGGATTAATAACGACATAGTGGATGCTTTGTCTCTATTACAAGTGGAGAGATTTCAAAACTTGGCACCAGGTGCCAACAAGGAACCCAAACAAATACTGCAGGCTCTTTGGAACTTTGCCTCATGACTTGTCTTGGGTTAGTGCAGTGTTTAGTAGCACCATGAACATTTAGGGCTAATGCTGCATGTTTTATAGAATTTACTTAAATTCAGGCTAGGGTGGGCCTGTGTAAGATTTAGCCAATTCCTGAAGACCAGATCAGCATGTCGTGTCACTGGTACACTATCGGTTGGCATCATCAGGCACCATATTTTGTAGCAAACTGTCATGTTATCCAGATCTTTGTGGTAGGTTTTTAATTAGGAGGCTATTAAATGAGTGGTCATATTCCACAAACCCCAGGGAAGATCCCCAATGATCCATCACTATTGAGATTCTTCGGAAACTGGAGGGAGTTCTTCACTGGGTACATTGATGCAGCCAGGAGACATCTTTGTTCAAGGCGGTTTTCCCACTTGCATTTTTGGAGCATTCAAAGTCAGCAATTTGGTGCCTGGGTCAGCAATGGATACCTCAAATAGGTATTTGGAGTTTAGGGATTTACAGCTTGGGTGAGCAGTCATCTTGACCCTGAGAATGCCAATCATAGAATCATAGAATCATAGAATATCAGGGTTGGAAGGGACCCCAGAAGGTCATCTAGTCCAAACCCCCTGCTCAAAGCAGGACCAAGTCCCAGTTAAATCATCCTAGCCAGGGCTTTGTCAAGCCTGACCTTAAAAACCTCTAAGGAAGGAGATTCTACCACCTCCCTAGGTAACGCATTCCAGTGTTTCACCACCCTCTTAGTGAAAAAGTTTTTCCTAATATCCAATCTAAACCTCCCCCATTGCAACTTGAGACCATTACTCCTCGTTCTGTCATCTGCTACCATTGAGAACAGTCTAGAGCCATCCTCTTTGAAACCCCCTTTCAGGTAGTTGAAAGCAGCTATCAAATCCCCCCTCATTCTTCTCTTCTGCAGACTAAACAATCCCAGCTCCCTCAGCCTCTCCTCATAAGTCATGTGCTCTAGACCCCTAATCATTTTTGTTGCCCTTCGCTGTACTCTTTCCAATTTATCCACATCCTTCTTGTAGTGTGGGGCCCAAAACTGGACACAGTACTCCAGATGAGGCCTCACCAGTGTCGAATAGAGGGGAACGATCACGTCCCTTGATCTGCTCGCTATGCCCCTACTTATACATCCCAAAATGCCATTGGCCTTCTTGGCAACAAGGGCACACTGCTGACTCATATCCAGCTTCTCGTCCACTGTCACCCCTAGGTCCTTTTCCGCAGAACTGCTGCCGAGCCATTCGGTCCCTAGTCTGTAGCGGTGCATTGGATTCTTCCATCCTAAGTGCAGGACCCTGCACTTATCCTTATTGAACCTCATTAGATTTCTTTTGGCCCAATCTTCCAATTTGTCTTCCAATTGGTCCTTCTGTATCCTATCCCTCCCCTCCAGCGTATCTACCACTCCTCCCAGTTTAGTATCATCCGCAAATTTGCTGAGAGTGCAATCCACACCATCCTCCAGATCATTTATGAAGATATTGAACAAAACGGGCCCCAGGACCGACCCCTGGGGCACTCCACTTGACACCGGCTGCCAACTAGACATGGAGCCATTGATCACTACCCGTTGAGCCCGACAATCTAGCCAGCTTTCTACCCACCTTATAGTGCATTCATCCAGCCCATACTTCCTTAACTTGCTGACAAGAATGCTGTGGGAGACCGTGTCAAAAGCTTTGCTAAAGTCAAGAAACAATACATCCACTGCTTTCCCTTCATCCACAGAACCAGTAATCTCATCATAAAAGGCGATTAGATTAGTCAGGCATGACCTTCCCTTGGTGAATCCATGCTGACTGTTCCTGATCACTTTCCTCTCCTCTAAGTGCTTCAGGATTGATTCTTTGAGGACCTGCTCCATGATTTTTCCAGGGACTGAGGTGAGGCTGACCGGCCTGTAGTTCCCAGGATCCTCCTTCTTCCCTTTTTTAAAGATGGGCACTACATTAGCCTTTTTCCAGTCATCCGGGACTTCCCCCGTTCGCCACGAGTTTTCAAAGATAATGGCCAAGGGCTCTGCAATCACAGCCGCCAATTCCCTCAGCACTCTCGGATGCAATTCGTCCGGCCCCATGGACTTGTGCACGTCCAGCTTTTCTAAATAGTCCCTAACCACCTCTATCTCTACAGAGGGCTGGCCATCTCTTCCCCATTTTGTGATGCCCAGCACAGCAGTCTGGGAGCTGACCTTGTTAGTGAAAACAGAGGCAAAAAAAGCATTGAGTACATTAGCTTTTTCCACATCCTCTGTCACTAGCTTGCCTCCCTCATTCAGTAAGGGGCCCACACTTTCCTTGGCTTTCTTCTTGTTGCCAACATACCTGAAGAAACCCTTCTTGTTACTCTTGACATCTCTTGCTAGCTGCAGCTCCAGGTGCGATTTGGCCCTCCTGATATCTTTCCTACATGCCCGAGCAATATTTTTATACTCTTCCCTGGTCATATGTCCAACCTTCCACTTCTTGTAAGCTTCTTTTTTATGTTTAAGATCCGCTAGGATTTCACCATTAAGCCAAGCTGGTCGCCTGCCATATTTACTATTCTTTCGACTCATCGGGATGGTTTGTCCCTGTAACCTCAACAGGGATTCCTTGAAATACAGCCAGCTCTCCTGGACTCCCTTCCCTTTCATGTTAGTCCCCCAGGGGATCCTGGCCATCTGTTCCCTGAGGGAGTCAAAGTCTGCTTTCCTGAAGTCCAGGGTCCGTATCCTGCTGCTTACCTTTCTTCCCTGCGTCAGGATCCTGAACTCAACCAACTCATGGTCACTGCCTCCCAGATTCCCATCCACTTTTGCTTCCCCCACTAATTCTACCCGGTTTGTGAGCAGCAGGTCAAGAAAAGCGCTCCCCCTAGTTGGCTCCCCTAGCACTTGCACCAGGAAATTGTCCCCTACGCTTTCCAAAAACTTCCTGGATTGTCTATGCACCGCTGTATTGCTCTCCCAGCAGATATCAGGAAAATTAAAGTCACCCATGAGAATCAGGGCATGCGATCTAGTAGCTTCCGTGAGTTGCCGGAAGAAAGCCTCATCCACCTCATCCCCCTGGTCCGGTGGTCTATAGCAGACTCCCACCATGACATCACTCTTGTTGCACACACTTCTAAACTTAATCCAGAGACACTCAGGTTTTTCCACAGTTTCGTACCGGAGCTCTGAGCAGTCATACTGCTCCCTTACATACAGTGCTACTCCCCCACCTTTTCTGCCCTGCCTGTCCTTCCTGAACAGTTTATAACCATCCATGACTGTACTCCAGTCATGTGAGTTATCCCACCAAGTCTCTGTTATTCCAATCACGTCATAATTCCTTGACATCACCAGGATCTCCAGTTCTCCCTGCTTGTTTCTGAGCAGTCATACTGCTCCCTTACATACAGTGCTACTCCCCCACCTTTTCTGCCCTGCCTGTCCTTCCTGAACAGTTTATAACCATCCATGACTGTACTCCAGTCATGTGAGTTATCCCACCAAGTCTCTGTTATTCCAATCACGTCATAATTCCTTGACATCACCAGGATCTCCAGTTCTCCCTGCTTGTTTCCAAGGCTTTGTGCATTTGTATATAAGCACTTGAGATAACCTGTTGATCGCCCCTCAATCCCAGTATGAGGCAGGAGCCCTCCCCTCACAGACATTCCTGCCTGTGCTTCCTCCCGGTATCCCGCTTTCCCACTTACCTCAGGGCTTTGGTCTCCTTCCCCCGGTGAACCTAGTTTAAAGCCCTCCTCACTAGGTTAGCCAGCCTGCTGGCAAAGATGTTCTTCCCTCTCTTCGTAAGATGGAGCCCGTCTCTGCCCAGCACTCCTCCTTCATGGAACACCATCCCATGACAGACCAGGGATGGCATGGTGAGTCCATAGTACTGCATGAGGGTGGGGAGGCAGCGACATACTCATTTTTACCTTTAAGAACTTATATAGGGCTGAGGCTGGCTGGTGATGGCCACTCTTTCTTCATGTTGATAGGAACTACCTCAAAAATTCCAGTTTGTGGCAGTCTTTTAAAAGGGCTTATACTGCCAGGCTTCCCTTCTAGCAAAATTGGATCCCATTCTTTCAAAACATTTCTTTCAGGATTTAGGTGGTGACATCTGCAGCACAACTAGGAATGGGGGCTCAAGGGACATAGAAAATTGTTCGATGGCAATTGAATGAATACAGGACATATGTGAGGACCCCTGGTTGAAACTAGAGACCAATGGTGTGAATGTACCAATTTTTTTTTATATATTTTTCAGGAGCAAGGCAAAAGGGCATAAGAGCAAGTATTTGGATGAATGGGCACAGTATTATGTATTGGCCCCATAGGCAGGCAACCAGTTTCGCTGGTAGTTCACAGCAAGGCTTCAGTGGTGAGGTGATTCTGAGTTAACAAGGGAAGGGGCATGCTAGGGGAACAGCTGACGTCCCTCTTATACTCTTTGGCAGCCAGGAAGCAGCCATCTGAAATGATTAATATACACCTGGGTGAGAATAATTTGAAATTTCGTAAAGTGATGGCATGGAGATTTAAAGCAGATCCCAGGGGTAATGGAAATTGGTCTGAAATGTTGCAGTGAGGAGCCACTGGGCCTCCAAGGATTGACAACGTCAGAAGGTGCATGATTCAGGAGGTGGTTAAATTTGCGTGGTAGTGGGGTGGATTGATGATTACCCACATGAGGGAGCATATATATTTTTGTCTGATGTGAGGAAGGGAATTGTTAACCATCTGGGAACCCAGCTGGGCAGCCAAGACAGCCAAGTTAATGGCTGACACCTCTTGCTGGCAGGTGTCCAGTACAGGTATTCATTTGATAGAGTTCTGGTTTCCTGGTAAATTGTAACTGGCAGTGGATTTAGGGAAAGGCATCCCCTAAGAACCCGGGAATGGGGCTGGGGCTCCTGATGTCAGGTACAGCTCGAAGACGACCCCCTTTCTGCAACCCCTTAACCTTGATATGAGGAAAGGGCAGTGGGGTCCCAGCAACGCGGTGTGACCAGCTGTGCAAAGGTGGGGGCTGACAGCAGCCCTCCACAAGGTTGAACACATTACAAAAGGAAAGATGATCTGCACTATACCGATTATTGCCAGATGTTTCCAGATGAGTTAATAAATTTGTAACCTAGTTAAAACACATCCCTGGTATCTTGTCTTTCTTCCCATGTGTTCAGGACAATGAAGTTGAATGCTTAGTAGGGAGGAGAAAGGAAATGCAAACTTCACTCAGTAAAGCAAGAATTAAGAACTTTTTCAAAAATGGAATCAGAACAGGTCCACTTCCCCACTGTCCCCAGATCCAAAATATCTTTTAAATTGTACATGGGGTTGCAATATTTGAAATATGAAAAGAGCAAATGTTATTGTGGTGAATTTCACATTTCACACCAGAGATATGCTATATTAAATCAGTTATAAAACTAATACCTCACCACCAAAAGGTACAAATACAGTATTTTCCCCAAATTTTAGTTAGCTGCAGCCCATGATTATGGATATCTTCAGGCTGTTTTTTTTTTTTAAAAAAGCTGATGATGGGAAGTTAATGGTGGTAAAGTCGCTTGTTTTACAAGATGTATGCAGTCTCAAACCATAGGATGGTGAAGTCTTAGGAATAATTCCTGAATCCAAAAGTATAGTCCAAAGTTGTACGTGTGCATGCAAACGTGCGTACACACATACACGTCCCACTTCAATTTTTTCCAGATTGAAAATTTTACCACTCCCAGCAGTAACAAGAAATCACCCTAAAAACCCCTAGAATCTTTCAAACTGAAAGAAGTTTTGCACACACAATATCCCAAGCACAGAATAGATTCCCAGATTTTGAAGCTGGAAGGGACCATTATAATCATAGTTTGCCCTCCTGTTTAAATCAACCTTAGAATTTCTTCCCATAAATCCTACCCCTACTTGATAGGCCTTTATTTATACACCTAATAACCACATTACCCCTTTCAACTAGAGAAGTGTTACACAAAAACTTTTCAGGTCAATGGCCTCTTATACAAAGTCAATAATTTTCATTATCCTTTTCTATTTACTGTAAAAGTAAAAATGTACCCAGGATAACAATGATAAATCTGTGTGTTATTTGTGCATGTTTTTCAAAAGACTAACAAAGAATAAGGACGTGTGGGGAGTAAGTGAGCAAGATTTTAATTGCTTTAAATTGTAAAAAAATGTCCAGTGCCACGGATGCCCCCCTGCTTGCCTTGCGTGACAAAGGGCTCTGTAACTCACCAGATGAGAAACAAGCAGCTAGAGAATTGTAATGGGAGCTCATATTCAGCTAGCTATTTATAATGACTTCTAAATCCATTTCAGAGTCATTGCTTTCCAGGATACAGACCCCCAACCTGTAAATACAGAGCCCCAACCATGGTCTACATGCAACGTTTTCAAAAGTTCCTAAGTGATTTAGAAGCCCCATTGAAAAAGTAAATTTCAGCATGTCTGAAAATTTTACAGTATAAAAAGCAGGAATGTGCTAATAAAGTTTGCAGATGACACAAAGCTGGGAGGTATTGCCAATACAGAGAAGAACCGGAATATCATACAGGAAGATCTGGATGACCTTGTAAACTGGAGTAATAGTAATAGGATGAAATTTAATAATGAAAAGTGCAAGGTCATGCATTTAGGGATTAATAACAAGAATTTCTGTTATAAACTGGGGACGCCTTACTTGGAAGTAACAGAGGAGGAGAAGGACCTTGGAGTATTGGTTGATCACAGGATGACTATGAGCCGCCAATGTGATATGGTCATGAAAAAAGCTAATGCGGTCTTGGGATGCATCAGGCGAGGTATTTCCAGTAGAGATAAGAAGGTGTTAGTACAGTTATACACGGCACTGGTGAGACCTCATCTGGAATATTGTGTGCAGTTCTCCCATGTTTAAGAAGGATGAATTCAAACTGGAGCAGATACAGAGAAGGGCTACTAGGATGATCCGAAGAATGGAAAACTTGTCTTATGAAAGGAGACTCAATGAGCTTGGCTTGTTTAGCCTAACTAAAAGAAGGTTGAGAGGAGATATGATTGCTATCTATAAATATAGCAGAGGGATAAATACCACGGAGGGAGAAGAATTATTTAAGCTCAACACCAATGTGGACACAAGAACAAATGAATATAAACTGGCCATCAGGAAGTTTAGACTTGAAATTAGACGAAGGTTTCTAACCATCAAAGAGAAGTTCTGGAACAGCCTTCCAAGGGAAGCAGTGCAGGCAAAAGACATATCTGGCTTCAAGACAAAGCTTGATAAGTTTAAGGAGGAGATGATATGATGGGATAGCCTAATTTTAGCAATTAATTGATCTTCAACTACTAGCAGTAGATATGCCCAATGGCCTGTGATGGGATGTTAGATGGGGTGGGATCTGAGTTACTACAGAGAATTCTTTCCTGGGTGTCTGACTGGTGAATCTTGCCCACATGCTCAGGGTTTAGCTGATCACCATATTTGGGGTCAGGAAGGAATTTTCCTGCAGGGCAGATTGGCAGAGGCCCTGGGGGGGTTTCGCCTTCCCCTGCAGCGTGGGGCACGGGTCACTTTCTGGAGGATTCTCTGCACCTTGAAGTCTTTAAACCACCATTTGAGGACTTCAATAGCTCAGACATAAGTTAGGGGTTTTACAGGAGTTGGTGGCTGAGATTCCTTGGCCTGCATTGTGCAGGAAGTCAGACTACATGATCATAATGGTCCCTTCTGACCTTAAAGTCTATGATTCTATCACCAATGATCCTGGATACAAACAATTTTTCTATAATTTATTCTTGGAACTTCAATAATATTAATAAACCACTCAAGCTTCAATTTTGTGGTTTATGAGGTCAGCTCCCTCAATGGAATTATAGTCTAATTACGTGTGTGCGCGCGCGTGTGTGTGTGTAAAATGCAGTAGTTTTATATGAAGCAGTATTTCAGTTTCTACATTTTAACAGTGCATCACAAAAAGTTCACTTCATCTCATTCTCACTCAAATGATATGTAAGATATTATTAACAGTAAAATAACAAAAAGATTCAAAATGTGAATGGGATATAAAACCATTTACCTGTATACCAATATCAAGGCTGATAGCATGAAAAGCATTCACGAGTATCAAGCAATTGTGCAAACGTTGTTCAGGAGTTCCCGGATTAGTATACATATTCACAAAGTGAGTTGAAATCTGTATAGACGATAAAATCAAACTCACTGTATTGCACTGGAGAAAACTAAGTATATATATATATATTCATATTCATCTTCTCATTATTACATGAATGTTCATATACACCCTGAACTAAATATTCCATCTTAAGTGCATACTCAAGAAAAGAGTATCACTGAAATAATAATTCAAGACTTACTATATATGGCTTCATCTTTTAAAGTTCCTGCAAGCCGAGAGTTCCAAAGTGAAAGTGGATAACCACAGTAGTAATAAATACTTAGATTAATGCTCATCCAGTTATAAAACTGAAAGTTTTTTTTAAATAAAAAGATATGAAAAAAGTTCTTACCAAATATGGGCAATAAGCTGCCATCTGTGCTGCCAATACCAGACCATCTAGAAGATCTCTGTCAAAATTTACAATCCATCTCATAGGTGGTACTTCACCTGTTTGAAACAATATGGCACAGGCTAGAATTATCTTCTCCTTTGACAGGTTTCAGAGTAGCAGGCGTGTTAGTCTGTATCTGCAAAAAGAAAAGGAGTACTTGTGGCACGTGCCACAAGTACTCCTTTTCTTCTCCCCTGAGAGATTCTACCTTAACTTTTCACAGAAAGGATGACTTATGAAATAACTACTAAAGACAAATTAATGTTGTAAATTAATGTTGTTGGGAACATATTGGGTGTGTGCCAGAACCATCCAGAGTACAGAAATGACTACTTGCATACTATGATGCAGCTGAATATTCACCACAAAGGGATTTCCAGTGTAAGCATCCCCAGTTCTTTTCAGCCACTTGAAATACAATTAAAGGACTCAAAAAACAGGAAGAAAGGCAGGTGGATTGGCACCTCGTTCATTATGTGTGTTGTTTAAGATTTAAGAAGTTCTTAACTCTATTTGTTTAAGTGCTTGGATTATAGATGTTTGTGTGTGTGCACGCGCACACATACACACACAGTTTCCTTCCATTCACAGGGGCACTGATATTTATACAAAGCCCCTGAAATGTAAGAAAACACTTGAATACTTTAAAGATAAACCATGTAGACCATGCCAGTGCAACTTCTTTTTTTTGTTTTTTTTTTGTTATTTTGCTTAAACCATTAAATTATTTGGCACTAATTAATCAACAAGCGTTATGTAAATGAAACTGAAGAGTTTCCATTTACGGATGCACAATTAAGCAGACAACTAGTTCTACCTTTGCTTCACCATATGCACTCTGATTCCTCACATAATTGAATCATCTTTGTTTTTCTGGTACTTTTGTGAAAAGTAATCACTCAGTTAAGTTGCCCATATTTCATAATTGACAATTATGTTTTCCAGCTTTAATATTTAACATCAGTCTTAAAATATTTATCCCCCACTCTTAAAAAGCAAAACTTTAACGAACTAAGGGAACAGTTTAATGATGTAAAATCTTAACCTGAAATACTCTTTAAAACCTTTAAAGTAATTATTGCCTTATACAAAAGGATTTTGGTCAGTGTCTATATATATACACATCATTAATTAAAAACAGAGAGGGTATCAAGGGTAAGGAATCAGCACCCTCTGCCCTGGATTCCTTAGTTACTGGATCACATGGGGACTGCCCATATATTTACTAAAGTGGCCCTCCCAGGAGACTATAACCTCATGCGCATTAGGGAAGATGATGAATGGAAGACCACCTTCTGAATGCACTGTGGTCATTTTGAATACCTGGTGTTGCAGTTCAGTCTGACCAAAGCCCCCACTACTTTCCAGCAGTTTATAAACAAAGTGTTCCAGGACATTCTGGACCAATATATAGTATTTTATCTAGATAACATCCCAGTCTTCTCAAACTACAAACACTGGTCATGCTTGAGAGGTTCTTGAGAGTTTATGGCCGCATGGACTCTATGCTAAGCTTCACACGTGTGCATTTGATCCTCTATGCTCTGCTCTGGAAAAATGGCCTGTGCGAGTGGTCCCCCACACCTAACATACATTTGATCAGCTGAATCTCGCCTTTACCACTGCACCCATACTGGCCCATCCTGATCCCTCCTGAATCTTTCTAGTAGAAGCTGATGCCTCTAGTCTGACAATCAGGGTCAGACTCTCCCAACAATACGGATCCGAACAAAACACTACACCCGCATGCCTATTATTCGTGGAAGCTTACTCCCAAACAGAACTAGGAGATCTTGGATAAGGAGCTCCAAGCAACTAAGATGACCTTTGAGGAATGGCAACATTATTTTGAAGGGACTCACCATCCAGTCCAAATATACACTGACACAAACAACTGGAGTATCTGCACAATGCAAAGGTATTAAACCAATGGCACCTCTAGTGGGCTCAATTTTTTTTTATGGTTCAACTTCACCATCACATATCACTCTGGAACCAATAACAGCATGGCCAACACCTTGTCCTGGAGCTTTGCAACTGAACCACATGGACCTAGCCAGGAACTGGCTCACATCCTCAAGCCCCTCAACTTCCTGAATAGTGCTCTGTGCCAGGACCTAGTCACACTGATTCATTCTGCCTCTGCCTCAGAAATTCTGCCAGACAAAAAAGCTACCATCGACAGGGAAGCAGACAACACTTTGAAGGGGGTTACATTAGAGAATAACCGCATTAACGTTCCCTCAAGTCAGGCAAGAGTGGTGGCCTTACAGCTATGCCATACCTTATCTCTGGACCATTTTGGTGAAGTGGTCGACCACCGTCAAGACAGTTGTGAGTCCACAGGACTCTGATAGCTTCACAATAAAATCCAATGCTTTAATGACCCAGGATCAGGTTGGAGTGTCTTCAGAATGGAGTATATTGCAGGGTTTGTGGTATAGCATCTTAGCTTGAGCACACACGTTGCAGGATTGCATGAAGGCCTGTATTATGTGGCACGTTCAGGGCCATGAAAAAAGACATCACCGCTGATTGTGAATGATACTTTATAGCCTAATTCTGGTATGAGGCCCTTCTGAGGTTCTAGCCACGCCTCTCCACCTTCTACTACCCTCTGTCCAATGGCCAGACGGAAAGGATCCATCAAATTTTAGAGCAATACCTATAACGTTATATTAACATTCATCAAGATGATTGTTTCTCACTATTACCCGATGTGGAGTTTGCAAGCAACAATGCAGATCACACAAAGAAGGGGAAATCCCCTTCTTTGACAACTATGGGTATCACCTCTGATTCCACTCACAGCTATCTATGACCTCTCCTAACCCAAAAACCACAGACTTGGTGTAGAGGATTCATCATATCCAGGAGGAAGCAAAGGGCCACTTGGAAAAAGCAAAAGTCAACTACAAAATGACATGCAGACCCAACATCTTCATTCAGACTCTCCCTATCCAGTCGGACAAACAGTGTGGCTCTCAAAAGAGCATCTCTACACAAAAAGACTGTCACGTAACTTGGACTTCCAGTTCCTTGGCCCTTTTCAAATTTGTCGCCAAGTTATTCTGGTCATTGTTGAACTACACCTACCCCGATCTTTCAAGATCCACCTGATATTCCACAAATCCCTCCTGAAAACCTATGCTAAGGATTAATTTCCACACAGGACCCAACCACCTCCCCCATCAGCGTGCATACAAGGCCACAAGAAATGTGTCATGCTTGAGATCTTGGATTCTAAACACCAGCAGGATAACCTTTTATATCTGATCGACTGGGAAGGCTATGGCCCTGAGGAATGTACATGGGAGCCAGTGGAAAACATTCACACAACTCGCTCTAATAGAAGCTTTGCATGAGAACCAATCTGAGAAGCCTGGACCCACAGAGCCTGGAAGGCGCCCGGAAGAGTGAGGTCGGGTCCCATGAGTCTTGAACCCAGGTCAGAAGGGGTTTTGGGAGTCATCACATTCCAATCCTCCATCTAGAAGCTCCTAGACAGCAGCAGAGACCAGGCTCCATGAAGCCCAACTGGGACAGAAGTCCCACCCTAATGCTCTGATTGGGCTGCAGCCCTTATTTAAGACAGAAAAAGAAACAGGAAGCTGTCCATACAACTGGGCTTCATCCTGCCACGGACTGCTGGTCTGGTGATTACTTGTTCCTGCCTTCTAATTTTGACCTCCTAGTATCCTCAACTCGGCCTGATCCTTGCTAACTGCCTCCTGATTCCTGCCCTCCTGTTCCATCATCTGATCCTGACTTCCCAGAAAGGTTATGGCTATCTATAGACTAAGCCTGACTCTTAGTACTGCCTCCTGGTTCCTGTCCTCTGGTTCTGTCACCCGAATATGATCTCCTGACCATATGGTATCATGACTTGACCTAACTCTTGGTAACTGCCTTCTAGTCCTGTCACCTGAACCTGACCTCCTGGTATCCTGACTCAGCATGATTCTTGATCCCTGCCCTCTGGTTTGTCTCTCAAGTCTGATTTCCTGTCATTCCAACCCGGCCTGATTCCTAGTAATTGACTCGTACCCCCTAGACCCTCAGTCTGTTCCCAATGCTAACCCCCAGACCAGGCTGCCCATGCCCCAGCTCTCACATTATTGAGCACATATATTGCCATGGTCTTCAACCAGTAGTCAAGAAAGGTCTGTCTTCTGGTCTCATAAGTTTGATATTACTGTGGAACACAACTATCAAGGGAATTCAATCTTCCCCAAAAAATGCATTCTATTTGGTAGCTTGGCTCAGGGACACTAAGCATTTTAAAGATGAAAAACAGTATCTTGAAATGTATCTGATAATCTATGAACAGCCAGTGTAATGAGCAGAGCACCAGAGTGAGACGGAAGTCGCTGTGTTTTGAATATGCTGTGTTTATGCACTCATTTCCCTGTACAGCCAGTTTCAGTTATATAGCCTGGAAGTCAGCAGGCACAGATCATTTTAGTCAAATCATTGCCCAAAAGCAAAGGGCGTAAGAGTCCAGAAGCAATAGAACTGAGAAGAACACTTAGCTGTAATATGACTATTTAAGGGTGGAACACTTCCCCAGTACCATGAGAAGCTCTGAATCTTCAAAATGTTTTCCCTTCAACAACATCTGTCTTGCTTGACTTTAGATTCAATCAGATGCTTCATCCACTCGCTTATCTCAGGCAGCCACGGGGACAGTCAGTTACAGAACCATCAGCACTGAGGATGAGCACATTATGGAGCTGATAATATGTAAACCATGATATGTCATGATTTTCCCCAGTGGCTTCACTAGGAGAAGATCTGGGGATTATTTTTCCAGGAAGGATAGCATACATCATTATCACATTTGCAAAGAAACCCCTTCCAAAAATTTCAGACAAATTTAATGAGAATCATCACATTTACACCGAATGAATGTACTGATTCCCAATCAAAAGCTCAGATGGAACAGTAATTCTGCAGACATTACAATTACTATATTATGTTTCAGATTCAATAAACAAAGAAGATTTCACCAAGAGCTAATTATTTAGATGTTAAAAGTCCACATCAAGTCTTGTACTAACGCAAAGTAAATATATTAACAAGCCATCTCAAAAAAAAAAAAAGCAATGACCTAGGGACAGTTATTTAAAATACTTTTGCTCTCATAAAGCAATCTATAAAAGACACTGATAAAATTATCTCAAACTAAATGTGTGTGTGTCATAGAAGAATTTTGCAGTTACTTCAAACATTATTAATACACACCCAGAATCAGACTCTTCATGTTAAATTATAATAGCCTGCATGCATTTATAATATTTGGAAATTGCTTCCATCAAAACAGTTAAGTAACTTGATTGTAAACTATACAGTTTTATTTCTGGAGAACAGATGCCCTTTCCAGACAGATTTACATAAAAACATTTTACCTCTAAATTTTCACCACAGTGAAAGAAATATTTCGTTCATTACAGAAATGTCATTTAGAATTTCAAGATGTTTTGCTAACTTCAGAAGTACAAGATTACCAGGGAACAATCTAGCCTTCCATTAGTGATCCAAAACTACTTTTGAAGCACAGGTCAAAAATAATTATTTAGAAGACAATTTTGTACAGACATTCTTATCTGCTGGATAAGTGTCATGTCTTAGGAGGTTGTCATTGTATAGAGAAAAAGTGCTCTGTAGAAAAAAGTACTTACTTAATGTTCATGCAGCAAGAAAAAGCCTAAAGGATATGATTCAGGGTGCTATAAAGGACAGAAATACTGTACATGTAAGATCAAACTTATGACCTGACACTTTGGCATGCTTCTCAGTGACAGTCAGTTCAAAAGCTTCCCTTTTAATTTTATGATCATGTTCACCAATGTGAGAATAAAGATGTAGTTTAGTCTAATTTATTTGATACTAAAGTCGTTGCACTACCATGCACAGCATAAGACACAGATTGTCCTGTGATTTTTTTTAAATAGCTACAACAGTCTGCTGTATAGAAAAACAAAAACTCAAAATCCATGGAAAAGGGAAAAAAGGACAGTAGGAAAGTAATTAGCCTATTAATAATTAACCACATTATAAAAATGTCAAAATATGACAAACTACCCTACTATACACTAGAACAAAAAATGTTTACATTTAATATATCTTTTGTGCATATATAGAGCAGGAACACTTCAGTAGCTGGAATATTTATTTCGTTTATCACTGTATACAAGTTATTGCAGATATTTCAGTACATACACACAGAGAATGTGAGTGGATGCTGTGCATCCTTACCCATAGCGCTATGAAAATGTACCTAAATCCTAATCTGTAACACCAACAGCTACTCTAGCACGGGCCTTCTCCAGTATTATGGTTTTGTTTCAGTGTGGACATCTAGCAAGTTGAGGAGAAGAGAAGATCCAAAAATATTTTTTAGGTAATTTAAGCTACAACTAAGACCCAGGTTTCAAGAAGTGAAAGGCCATTGGAGTAAGCTATAAAACCACAGCATTCTTGTCAGCAAGTTAAGGAAGTATGGGCTGGATGAATGCACTATAAGGTGGGTAGAAAGCTGGCTAGATTGTCGGGCTCAACGGGTAGTGATCAATGGCTCCATGTCTAGTTGGCAGCCGGTGTCAAGTGGAGTGCCCCAGGGGTCGGTCCTGGGGCCCGTTTTGTTCAATATCTTCATAAATGATCTGGAGGATGGTGTGGATTGCACTCTCAGCAAATTTGCGGATGATACTAAACTGGGAGGAGTGGTAGATACGCTGGAGGGGAGGGATAGGATACAGAAGGACCTAGACAAATTGGAGGATTGGGCCAAAAGAAATCTAATGAGGTTCAATAAGGATAAGTGCAGGGTCCTGCACTTAGGATGGAAGAATCCAATGCACCGCTACAGACTAGGGACCGAATGGCTCGGCAGCAGTTCTGCGGAAAAGGACCTAGGGGTGACAGTGGACGAGAAGCTGGATATGAGTCAGCAGTGTGCCCTTGTTGCCAAGAAGGCCAATGGCATTTTGGGTTGTATAAGTAGGGGCATAGCGAGCAGATCGAGGGACGTGATCGTTCCCCTCTATTCGACACTGGTGAGGCCTCATCTGGAGTACTGTGTCCAGTTTTGGGCCCCACACTACAGGAAGGATGTGGATAAATTGGAAAGAGTACAACGAAGGGCAACAAAAATGATTAGGGGTCTAGAGCACATGACTTATGAGGAGAGGCTGAGGGAGCTGGGATTGTTTAGTCTGCAGAAGAGAAGAATGAGGGGGGATTTGATAGCTGCTTTCAACTACCTGAAAGGGGGTTTCAAAGAGGATGGCTCTAGACTGTTCTCAATGGTAGCAGATGACAGAACGAGGAGTAATGGTCTCAAGTTGCAATGGGGGAGGTTTAGATTGGATATTAGGAAAAACTTTTTCACTAAGAGGGTGGTGAAACACTGGAATGCGTTACCTAGGGAGGTGGTAGAATCTCCTTCCTTAGAGGTTTTTAAGGTCAGGCTTGACAAAGCCCTGGCTGGGATGATTTAACTGGGACTTGGTCCTGCTTTGAGCAGGGGGTTGGACTAGATGACCTTCTGGGGTCCCTTCCAACCCTGATATTCTATGATTCTATGATTCTATGATAAAACCTACTGCCATCACCACCGACTACTGTATTTGATCAGAGCATGCTGTCTCTGTCCTTCATATATTTTAATTGTTTATGTCTGCAATTGAATTCATTTAGATGTCCAACTTCCCAACATTCAGATCTAATAAGATAGTTAGGGATTGAAATAAGTGCAACTGTGGGCACAAACAGTATCCACGACATTGAATTTGAGATCAAAGCCTGGCTAACAATCAGGACCAAAAGTTAAATCTTATTCTTGCATCCCATGCTTCTATTTTTTCCCCTCAAAAATGACTATAATTCAAGCCTGGGATGAAACTTTTGTTGTTTTGGTTTTGTCTCACTTCCATGTTTGAACAGTGAGCTCCCAACAGTTTACAGTTAGAACTAGAGCTGGTCAGAAAATAAAAATTTCTCCCACAAGAACTTGCAAATGAAAAATCTTGCTTGAAATTTTTATTCAGAATTATCTTTTTCTTAAGAAAAAATCAAACCAATTCAAAATGAAAAAATTAGTTTCATTGTGACTTAAAAGAGAATTTTGAGTTTTTATTTAAAAAACAATGAAAATAATATTAAGTTGTAACTAAACGAAAATTGTCATTCTGAGTAGACATGAAATGTAATTTCAGCTTTTATTCATTTTGAATGGTTGATTCCAAATTAAAGCTTTCTTTTAGACCCTTTTTGTTGGAAAAATTTAAATTTTATCAGGGTTAACTTTTTCCTACCAAAAAGAGAAAAGATTGATTAGACTGTATTTTTCAGCAGGAAAACCTTCCACTCAAAAAATTTGAACCCGTTCTACTTACAACATTTAAGAAGTCTGTCCAATCTGGTCATAAGAAGGCACCAACTGTCAAGTTGTTTACAGCGACTGCATCACATGGTTTTTAATAAATGTAATGTTTCAATGATCAAGTAATTTTGATATAGTGTGCCCTTCAATCCACTTTATTCCAGATTATTTCTCTGACCTTAACAATTAATTTTTTTCTCTTTTTGTCAAATTTTATATCACTAATAGCCCTAGAAGACAGCTAACAATTCTGCTTCTTTTTGTAGCTCAGCCTGTGCTCTCTCTCCTGCATCCATGTTTTTTAATCAACTCTGCAAGTTAAACCTTCTACAGTTTTTAGTTATCCCCACATGTGTATTACCCCTTGGCTTTGTTATACCTACAACATCTTCACATATATGGCTAAGCTAAGGAAATCCATGAACATGAATGCTTTGGTTAAAAGTTACACTATATGTTAATCTTATTTATATTTTATAAATATACTTTAAGATTAACAGTACGTCTCATTTAGTTTCATGGAATCCATTCTAAAATTAGAATATTATAAAGTAAGTTAAAACATTTGATCATGTTTTCCCATTTAAAAACGTTTACAAGTACATTTTTTGTATTGGAAACAGTTAATAGTTCTAATATCAAGCAATTTACTTACTCTAAAATACTTGGGAATAAACGAATTAGTGACAGAACAAAATGTAAAAGTAGTTATCTTTTCTAACTGTAATTACAGCTCTGGCATTAAAGCCTCACGCTACCTGCTCTGATATAATTAAACTTTCTAAACATAATTAGTCAGTTTCAGTGCTGATAAACAATGGAAATCAGAAGTCACGAACAGGACATTTATTTTTTTGATCAAGCATACATTTTAGCTTTTCAAACATTGATTACATCGAGGGGTCTTTCGATTAAAATACTAATGAGTATTTAAGCAGAGAGTCTCAGCCTTTCAAGTACTAGCGGTCATTCTGGAAACTCCACAAGAGCCCAGTAACTACACCCACTGTTCACACAAATATGTATCAGATCTGATCATAGATAAGGTTAAGCTTTTGTCACGGATATTTTTAGTTAAAGTAATGGACCAGTCATGGGCAATAAACAGGGCTGGCCTTACTATGAGGCGAACTGAGGCATCCGCCTCAGGTATCAGACTGTGGGGGGGGGGGGGGGGGCGCTAGTAGGACCCAGCATGGTAGAAAATTTTGTCTGCTGCTGTTGCATATGTATGCACAGACATGGTGGAGTGCTGTGTTGGAGGAAGGAGGGCACAAGAGACATGACATAGGCAGGCAGGAAAAAAGGTGAGAGGGAATAACACACAACAGCAGGAGCTGCAGGGAGAGAGAGGAGGAGGAGCCTCTTATGTACCTATCTAGCACCCCCAGGAGCCTGGACTGATTAACACCAGCTTCTCAGGGAGCTTCCTGTTTCCTGCTGCTTCCCTGAACCCACTTGAGGAGAACAGGCAGTCAACTGACAAAGTAGTAGGAGCCAGTTAGGCATTTAAGACGCTGATATCTTCCCTCACTCAGGCCCTGCTACCAGCCTGCTTATTTGTCCCCTTCAACTGAGTGTTGAGAGCCACTATAACTGGAACAGAACAGTAGTCATGAGTGAAAGAAGAAAATGCCCCTCTGGGGCAGCATTCAGAAAAAGAAAGCAAGCAAAGGAAGCTTTTCTATCTAAGCAGGAAGGAGCTCTCCTGAGATACATAGACACAAATGTTCACGGTGAGCCTTCCAGCCCCAGTGAGGATGTGAGTGATGAGGAGATGCGTGATCTTCCAGTTAGTCAGAGTGCAGGTGACCTGGCAGCTACTGCAGCATCCATATCTCCATCTCAAATGGATGTAACCATGCACATTCCTGAAGAAAAGCGTAGATCAGAGAAGAATGTGGTGGAGGCGCAAGAAAAAGCTGATGCTGAGGTTAGTTCCTTAAGTCTAGATGATCCAGGACTGTGGACCCACTTGAGCAGTAGCCTGAGGTACTTGCTGTAGCTCATACAGTATAAGGAAGTGAAAAACTTCATGTTCCCCAAAGACAATGAAAATAGAAGTTTCCATCCAACACATTACTGGCATGAAATCCCCAATGGTGACAAAGTGGAGAGGCCATGGCTTATGTACTCAAAAATGCAGAATGCTGCATACTGTTTTTGTTGCAAACTCTTCCAGTCTAATGTTCCAGACACATTGGGTTCTACAGGAACAAAGGATTGGAAAAATCTGGCATGCCATGAGAAGGCAGCAAATCACCAGAGAGCATTCCAGAGTGGAAAGAGCTTGACATGAGACTAAGGTTAAAGGCCACCATAGATGATCAGCATCAAGAGAAGACTGCATCAGAGTCTCTTTACTGGCAAAATGTTCTGAAAAGGCTCATTGCCATTGTGAGAATGCTTGCTACCCAAAACCTAGCACTGTGTGGCACTTCAGACGAGCTGTATGTGCCGAACAATGGAAACTTCCTTAAAACTGTGGAGCTGATGGCCGAGTTTGATGCTGTACTCCAGGAGCATCTAAGAAAAGTCACCACCCGAGAAATGTACACACACCACTACCTTGGAAAAACAATTCAAAATGAGATCCTACAATTACTGGCAATAAAAGTCAAACAGAAGATTGTGGCAGATCTGAAGGCAGCAAGATATTACTCTGTTATTCTGGACTGCACACCTGACATCAGCCATACGGAAAAAAATGACTTTAATGGTGCGTTTTGTAACAACAACAGAACCTAGTAAAAATGTCCCTGTAATGGTGACTGTCAGAGAGTATTTTCTAGAATTTATTGACATTGATGATACTACAGGAGCTGGTATGACAAATGTGCTTCTTAAAAAGCTGGAAGATACAGGAATTGCGATAGCTCACATGAGAGGGTAGGGCTACGATAATGGTGCCAACATGAGAGGAAAGAACAGAAGAGTGCAGACACAGATCCGAGAGTTAAACCCTGGAGCTTTTTTTGTTTCATGCAGTTCTCATTCATTGAACTTGGTGATCAGTGATGCAGCATCAGGGAGGCTGCTGAATTTTTTAATGTAATTCAAAGCATCTATGTATTTTTCTCTGCATCAACTCATCGATGGCAAATTTTGAAGCAACATCTGGGAACATCCTCTCCGATACTGAAATTACTGAGTGACACATGATGGGAAAGTCGAGTGGAGGCGAGAAAAACGATCAAACACCAAATTGGGAAGATAGATGATGCCATAGTTGCCATTATGGAGGATAATGCTATGACAGGAACTGTTCATGGGAGAACAGTGGCAGAGGGAAATGGAATCACTAGAAACATACATAACATCAAATTTCTGTGTGGCTTAGTGTTGTGGCATGACATACTGTTTGAAATAAATGTTGTAAACAAGAGAATCTGGAGCAATGGAACAACTGGACAAAACAAAAGTCATACCTATTGTCTTACTGGTCAGATGAGGAATTTCAAAACGTTCTCAAGAGTGCACAGAAGTTGGCAGAGGAACTTCACACTGAAGCTATTTTCTCACCCATTCAAGAATACAAGAGTCACCAAAGAAGAAGACATTTTGATTACGAGGCACGGGACAATCCCATAAGATACCCCAAACAACAATTCAAAGTTGAATTCTTTAACCAGGTGCTAGATCATGCAATACAGTCAGCTGAAGAACGTTTCATGCAGCTCAAGGAACACAGCAGTATATTTGGGATGTTGTAGGATATTCCAAAACTCCGCACTATACCTGAAGAAGACCTACACCAGCAATGCAGGGCACTAGGGACAGTGTTGATACATGATGACATATGCGATATTGATGCGAGTGATTTAGGTGAGGAACTGAAAGTCCTTTCAAGATACATTTCAGCAGGATCAACTCCAAAGGCTGTTCTGGAATATATGTGCACAAATAAGATGACCACCCTCTTTCCAAATGCTTTTGTTGCTCTGCGCATACTTCTAACACTTCCTGTAACAGTTGCCAGTGGAGAACGCAGCTTCATCAAGCTGAAGTTAATAAAAACACATCTATGCTCCACAATGACACAGGAGAGGCTGGTTGGCCTTGCAACCATCTCAATAGAGCAGAGGTGGGCAAACTAAGGCCCACAGGACTGTCTTACCTGGCCTCTAAGCTCCAGCCAGGGATGCTAGCCCCCGGCTCCTCCCCACTGTCCCCCTCCTGCGCAGCAGCCTGACACTCCTGCCGGACAGCACGGCAGCGTCGCTGGCTCTGACATGGTAAGGGGGCGGGGCAGGGAGTGTCAGGGGGCAGTCAGGGGACAGGGAGCCGGGGTGGTTGGATGGGGCTGAGATTCTGGGGGGAGGTCAGGAACGGGGAGCAGGGGAGGTTGGTTGGGGGTGAGGTCCCAGGGCACGGTTAGGGGGCGGGGGTGTGGATAGGAGTTGGGACAGTCAGGGGACAGAGAGAAGGGGCAGCTGGATAGGGGGTGGGGTCCCAGGGTGCGGTGGTCAGGGGACAAGGAGCAGGGGTGGGGTTGGATGGGTCAAGGGTTCTGAGGGGGGCAGTCAGGGGACGGGAAGTGGGAAGGGGCGGATAGGGGGTAGGGGCCAAGCTGTTTGGGAAGAGACAGCCTTCCCTACCCGGCCTTCCATACCGTTTCGCAACCCCAATGTGGCCCTCGGGCCAAAAAGTTTGACCACCCCTGCAATAGACCATAAACTGGCCCAGACTGTGGATCTTCAGGAAGCAGTTCAAATCTTTGCAACCAAGAAGGCACAGAAAGCACCACTTTGATTATTCAAATAGATAAAAATGCCAGTGTTTACTATGCAGACAAGAAAAGTTACATTTGCTGTTCAGCTGTCTGAAAGTTAAGTGTTACTTAAAATTTTTGAACAAGGCATTTTAAGTTGTTAGTTCTCCTTTATTGGGGTTGGTAGCAGAGCAATGCTATGAGATGAGCAGAACAGGAAGAAGGCAGAATTGAAACCTTTCAAAGTTTTGGGCCAAGTGAGGGGACATGGGGGTGTCATTTGAGTTCCCCGCTTCAGGTGCCAAAATGCTGTGGGCCGACCCTAGCAATAAACAAAAATTCATGGAAGCCCGTGACCTGTCCTTGACTTGCACTAAAAATATCCTTGACAAAATGAGGAGGCAGGCTCAGCAGGCACTGCTACTGGGACTCCCAGGTCCCCCACCACTGCGGTCAGTGGGAGCTCCAGGTCGCCCGCTGCAGTGGGGAGTGAGAGCTACAGAGTCCTCCTGCTCATAGATTTGGGCAGCTGCGGGGTAGTCCCCACCCCCCGCTAGGCAGCTGCAGGGTCCACCGGCCACCTGCCATGGCAGAAAATGTCACAGAGGTCAATGGAAGTCACGGATTCGTAGCCTTAATCATAGATAAGCACACAGTCACAACTCTTTACCATAAACATGGAACATCAATATATACTCAGAGTTGTGTGGAAGGAATATTAAGAGAAACACTGGTATTACTTGTGTCAATACAAACATTCGTGCTACTTCTTTTAAAGCAGAGTGACTTTATCTTTGAAGTTACAATGTTATATGGAAATCAGATTTGAGTCTGTTCAGATTCATAATTAAAAATTCCACTTACAAATAATTACTTCCAAAATGGCTTGCAAAAATAGTACCCCTCTTATGCAATTCTGGGTCTTTGTCATTTGGCAAGCATTTGTGTAAATATAATAAAAACTTTATTTAGAATATGTCGTCAGTCAAATTCAAGTTTAACTTTGGCTTCAGATAAAAATAAGTCTGTAAACAATTTGAATGCCTTTTTGTCTGTGATAATCTCAGATTATTTCTTCATATTTGGTAAGAACCAACAGTATGCTCAGTGAGATACAAGAAACAAAATTAAGACTGACCCTGCCCTGAAGAATTTATAGTCCAATAGACAGAAAAAGATGACAGGATGCACTAGGAGGCTCTGAAGAAGGAATAAGAGTATGGTTTTCCGTCCCTTGAATGTTTGATATAATTCACTTCTTGTGGCTATTGAGGAAGAAATGTCTTTAGATTGGACTTGAAGAGGGAGGGGAGGAAAGTGTTGTGGGAATGATCCTAAATCCACTGAAAGCAATGGAAACACTCCCAGAAATGCCCTGAGAGCAGACAAGAAATTTAAACTTAAAGTAGTGGACACTGGAAAACCTGTAGAGTCATTCAAAGAGACAAGGCAACACAATAAAATTGACTGGTGAGGAAAATAATTTTAGCAGTCACCCATGTAATTAATTTAGAATGTCATTAATAAATATCAAAACTGATCAAATCTTGAACTTCTTAATCCATTCATCATAGGGATAACTGACATTCATATTTCTAGATAATTTTCTGGCAAGATGGAAAGTAGAAATTTATTAAAATGAAGCTTTGGTTTTTAAAAAAGCTCACCCATTATTTTTAAAAAGAAAAAAAGTTACCTAGATAATATTTGAAGATAAAAAACCCTAAAAATATTAAGATTCCAAAGTGAAGCTCAGAAATACTTGGAAATACCCAATTTAGGTAGCCCATACAAAACTTAATTCTTCCTCGTGTTTATGTAATAGTCAGAGACAAACACTAAATTAGGATGCAATTAAGGTTACAAGTACATATCAATAATTTGGGGTAAAATGCATTGCAAGGATGTTGCAATTATAAACCTTAAATTTTATCCAATAGTGACACCATAAAAGAACTGCGAGTATAATTAAAGTGTTTTAGTGTTCGTGGTGCCAGATTAGATTACATGGCTTTTAAAACCATTGGATTTTGTTTTCCTCATGGTGCCGCTAAAAGGAAGAGGTAATTTTTTTTTGGGTGCCCTAACTGTGAATCGCCATTCCTTAACATGTTTTGATTTCTTTAAATTGAATCTTAAATCTGAATTTCCTGGATTTATAATACAGTAACTCCTCGCTTAACGCTGTAGTTATGTTCCTGAAAAATTCAACTGTAAGCAAAACGATGTGAAACAAATCCAATTTCTCCATAAGAATTAATGTAAATAGAAGGGGTTAGGTTCCAGGGAAATTTTTTTCACCAGACAAAAGTATATACACACACACACACACACACACACACACACACACAGAGAGAGAGTATAAGTTTTAAACAAACAATTTAATACCGTATACAGCAATGATGATTGTGAAGCTTGGTTGAGGTGATGAAGTCAGAGCGTGGAAGAGGGTGGGATATTTCCCAGGGAATGCCTTCCTGCTAAATGATGAATGAGCACTTGGCTGAGCCCTCAAGGGTTAACACATTGTTGCTAATGTAGCCTCACATTCTACAAGGCAGCATGAATGGAGGGAGGGGAGACAGCATAGCAGAGAGAGACACACCCTGTGTCTGAGAGAGAGTATTGCCCCTTTAAGAACGCTGACCTTACTCTAAGTACACTGCCTTTTTAAGTAGATCCGCAAGTTGTGACAGCAGCTGCTGCCAGCAAGTTCCCTACATCCTGAGCCCTGTTGTGTCCCTGCCCCTGCTCTGTGGAGATAAGGTACAGGAGCAGGGGGAGAGGGACACACTGACATTAGCATCCATATTCTTCCCCCTCCCCCCACACACACAAAACGAGCAGGAGGCTCCCGGGAGCAGCTCCAAGGCAGAGGGCAGGAGCAGCACATGGCAGTGGGGGGAGGGACAGCTGAACTGCCCGGCAATTGATAGTCTGCTGGATGGCTGCCGCACAGGAACTTGGGGAGCAGGGAGCTGATGGGGGGTTGCCGGTCCATCCTGGTTGCAAGCCCCCACCAGTTAGTTCCAATGAGCTGCTCTTTCTGCAAGCAGCAGACAAAGAAGGCGGCTGCCAAACAATGTTATACGTGAGCACTGCGCAACTTTAAACGAGCATGTTCTCTAATTGATCAGCAAAGTAATAACGAAACAACATTAACTGGGATTTTAAGTGATGAGTTACTGTATTTGCTTTTGTGATAATTACAAAAAATCACTGAAATGCATTTTACCCTAACTTACTGTTACATACTTACAATCTTAAATCGATGTTAAACCAGGTTTTTGTCTGGGAGGTTTTTTTATGGCTTTTTTTTAATTTCAAATGTCATACATGAACCCTAAACAAAAAACTCAAAACAAATACAAGTAT
Organism: Dermochelys coriacea; assembly: GCF_009764565.3. Taxonomy (NCBI): domain Eukaryota; kingdom Metazoa; phylum Chordata; order Testudines; family Dermochelyidae; genus Dermochelys; species Dermochelys coriacea. The sequence goes on from NC_050068.2 coordinate 150,964,750, forward strand.
CATATGCTAACAATGTTTTGAAGTAGGGTTGTCAAACAACTAAAAAAATTAATCGCAATTAATCGCACTGTTAAACAATAATAGAATACCATTTATGTAACTATTTTGGGATGTTTTCTACATTTTCATATATACTGATTTCAATTACAAAACAGAATACAAAGTGTACAACGCTCACTTTACATTTATTTTGATTACAAGTATTTGCCCTGTAAAAAAAACGAAATAGTATTTTTCAATTCACCTAATACAAGAACTGTAGTGAAATATCTTTATCATGAAAGTTGAACTTACAAATGTAGAATTATGTAAAAAAAAACCCTGCGTTCAAAAATAAAATAATGTAAAATTTTAGAGCCTACAAGTCCATTCAGTCCTACTTCTTGTTCAGCCAATCACTAAGACAAACAAGTTTGTTTACATTTGCAGGAGATAATGCTGGCCGCTTCTTATTTACAATGTCACCTGAAAGTGAGAATAGGTGTACTCATGGTACTGTTGTAACTGGAATAGCAAGATATTTATGTGCCAGATGCACTAAAGATTCGTATGTCCCTTCATGCTTCAACCACCATTCCAGAGGACATGCGTCCATACACAACAACGATCCAAAGCAATGCAAACCGTCGCATGTTCATAATCATCATCTGAGTCAGGTGCCACCATCAGAAGGTTGATACTCTTTTCTGGTGGTTCAGATCGTGTAGTTTCGTCATCACAATGTTGCTCTTTTAAGATTTCTGAAAGCATGCTCCACACCTTGTCCCTCTCAGATTTTGGAAGGCATTTCAGATTCTTAACCCTTGGGTCGAGTGATGTAGCTATCTTTAGAAATCTCACATTGTTACCTTCTTTGTGTTTTGTCAAATCTGCAGTGAAAGTGTTGTTAAAAAGAAAAACGTGCTGGGTCATCATCTGAGACTGCTATAACATGAAATATATGGCAGAATGCAGGTAAAACACAGAGCAGGGGACATACAATTCTACCCTAAGGAGTTCAGTCACAAATTTTATTAATGCATTTTTTTTAACAAGCGTTATCAGCAGGGAAGCATGTCCTCTAGAATGGTGGCCGAAGCACGAAAGGGCATACAAATGTTTAGCATATCTGGCATGTAAATATCTTGCAATGCTGGCGACAAAAGTGCCATGCAAATGCCTGTTCTTACTTTCAGGTGACATTGTAAATAAGAAGAGGGAGGCATTATCTCCAGTAAATGTAAACAAACATGTTTATCTTAGCGATTGCGTGAACAAGAAGTAGGACTGAGTGGACTTGTAGGCGCTGAAGTTTTAAATTGTTTTGTTTTTGAGTGCAGTTATATAACAAATATAAATCTACATTTGTAAATTGCACTTTCACGACAAAGATTGCACTACAGTACTTGTATGAGGTGAACTGAAAAATACTATTTCTTTTGCTTATCATTTTTACAGTGAAAATATTTATAATAAAAAATATATTTTGATTTCAATTACAACATGGAATACAATATATATGAAAATGTAGGAAAACATCCAAAATATTTAATAAATTTCAATTGGTATTCTGTTTAACAGTGTGATTAAAACTGCAATTAATCACGATTAAATTTTTTCAGTTAATTACATGAGTTAACTGCGATTAATCGACAGCCCTACTTTGAAGAGATAAACTCTCTAGGTGTTTTTTGTTTTTTTACTTTAGCTTTTACAGTCAGAATCACTAGTATGCTATGGCTGCTTTGCCTCTTTATCCAGTTAAGCTAGATTTACAGCTATTTTGCAACACAAAGCAGTAAAGTCCTTTCCTCCTACCTTTTGCACCTCCCTAAATTCCCCCTCTTTCCTGTCCTCTACAATCCCATGCACCCACAGCCCCTTCTCCCTCTTGCATCCCCCAGCATGCACGCAAATGCATACACACCAGTTTTCTCTTCCCTCCTGCCCGCATTAAGAGAAGACCCAGCGTAACAGATTTTGAGAAGAAATATTTAGATTTATTGTCTCTGCCATTTTTTTAAAACAGAGTTTATCTATTGCATAATATCATCATTTCCTTCAGGGAAACTCACAAGTAATTTTCCTCTTCCAAACTGGACACCATCTCCCACTGACTTCAATGGCACTGAGGTCATAATTTGATGCCCTCTTTCAAAAAAGCCTGTACTTCCAATTGTTCCCAATAAAAATTAAGTCCAGGAAGATGTTGGCCCCCTATTCTGTCAGGAAACAGAGAGGACACTCAATCCCAGTGAGAACTAGGTGGGATGGATTCCCTGTTCAGAATGGCCTATGGTTTCAGTCCCAGTGAGAACAGTATGCGCTATTTTGATAGAGAGCAGGCCTGCAAGAAATTCTCTGTGGAATAATATTATTCTTTAGTCCCTGCTGGAGAAACTGTCATTCATGAAAAACAATTGGAAACATGACCATTAATCTTAAATTTTAAAATAGGTCAAATTTAGGCTAGGTACATATTTCAGTGATTAAACTATATGACAAGTTTGACACCTCAATGTTATCCTGTTAAAACCAGATAAAAGAAAAGAAAGTCTGGCACCAGGCACTAAATTTCTTATAAGACTCGTTTTATTTAATTTTAAATCCTAAACTAGTTAATGAATGTACTTATAAATTCTCAGAAAAAAAACGTTGTGCACTCAAAGAGTAGTGCTGTAATTTTGGGGAGGATATACTGTACAGGGTTTGAATCCTTACTTTCAGTGCAAAACAACTCAACTTTAACTATGGAGCCACAACCAGATACTTCATACACTAGTCTTTTACTACATAATCACATACTGTTTTTCCCCACAGTTCAAGAGCAATAGGTTTACTACTCATTTTTCTTTCATTAATAAAACCGAAACTTAATCTGCATGACAAGCATTTGGACCACAGAGCACGCATCATTTATATCTGTCTCTCAAGCTTAATAACTAAAAAACCCAATTAAAAGCTTATTTTGGATTAGACCAATATTATATAGGACCTTTGAATAAATATATGCTAATACATAAAGACCCTGAAGTTATTTAAATACCATGTATCATTTCAGCATTCCAAATAAGACAAGACAGTTGATTTCTAGAGATTATTACATACCTCTCACCTTTCACTATGCCATTTCATACCACCACATAGAGTATGAAATAATGAAAATGCACTGCTTCTCCCATATTATTACTGAAAATAGCAATGGTTATATGAACTGCTTTGGACACACATAGCCAACAGCGCTCCCTCTGCATCCCCCACGTTAAATGTCTAAACAGCTAATTCACAAACATAACTAGAACAAACTAAACCTATGCGCCTACCAAGGTGCCTTTTGGATTCCACATCTAAAAGATCTTTCAGAAGCTGCTGGAGCATGCAAGATTCAAAAGGTTTACCAAGTGCAACTAGGTTTACATAATACAAGCACCTTGTTTTGATGTGAATACAGGACCAGTGTAAACATCTGAAAAGTGTCATTTAAGCCAGAAAACCAGATTGGTCTCTGAATATCTCTCACAGTGATCTGTGTTTAGGTAGCCTTCACAAAATATATACATGAAATAAAATTAAATTGTAAATTAAAAGAAAATTGGTTTGAACAGTTCATTTCTTTCCTTAAACTCCTTTTGCCAATCCTCCAGATTTTTCATATTTTGTATGACACGTGGACAGCTGGAATCTTTTCATGTACGTGGGTTTCCTCAAGTACCACCCTTTTCATACCAACTCTTTCTTTAAAGCTGCATAACACCAACTTGCACAAACTACTAATGACTAGAAAAAAAAAGGTTTTTTAAAAATATTTCTCCAAATATACTAAAAAGCTGTATTTAAAGTAGAATTCGGCTTAATTATCAATGCCACAATATACCCCTTAAACTCAAAATGTAGGCTTTTTCACTTTTCTATTAAGGACTAGGTGCTCAGAACTGATCATTGTTACATGTGAACTCCCTGTCTGTTGAGAATCAAGTGTGCTGGACCTCTCTCCAATTTGGATAGATTATCTGTATTCCTAAAAAAATAAAAAGCATCCCTTTCTTGCATCTAATCCTTCTTTGCATTGCTCTGTTTTGTACACAAGTAAATATTCTAATTTAATGAAGTTTGTTGATTTGATGACTCAGAGTGCAATTAAAATCCAAGTAAAAACAGTTTAATAAATTTCTTTATTGTACTCAAAGGACTCTAGTCTCTTCTCAGCACTCAGATGCTCATTACAACATATCTTGAAACATCAATTACTGGATTTGCATGCAAAAACAAGTAGACAGTTTCATAAGACAGTTTCCTACAATACATAAGGAAAGGTATATCTGTTTGGGAGGACAATGAAACCCTAAACAGAGTAACACCAGCCTATTTAAGCACCAACATATATTTCTTCTTGGGTATTAAAATACATAACATTTTTCAATCCTGGAAAAATTAGGTAAACAGACATAGTAAACAGTGAGGGTTCATTCTCTTCATAACCTCATTTCAGTGCCCACTGTGTGATTTTTACTTTGGTTGGAGAACTGTCAGAATAATACAAGCTATGGTTTGCAACACCAGTCTGCTGCCCATCAATGTCATATAACCATAAAATCTTTACCTGGGACAAAAATTCTAGCCTGGCACAACTAGACTCTCAGAACTGTGGCACAGTCAGAAGCATTGCTCAACTTAATAACTGTATTCCAATATATGGATGCAATCACATTTGCAAAGCTGGATGCTTTGGTGGTTGAGGCCTACTCCTAGGGGCCAGTCCTCATAACACTGAGCCAGTAACAGCAATACAGTTGTTCATATGAAAGTGAAGGGCAACATACGAAAAAAATCGAAGATGTCATTCAAGCTTCATCTGTTCCAATACACAGTATTCTTCAAAGGATTGACTGCAATCACATTAAATATGAATATACTTGATGGCCAAAGTATATTTACTAAATGCCACAGAGAAATATCAAGAGACATTGCTGTAGACTTATGCTGACTGAATCTTATAGAATGAACATGTGACAGTTGATCTGAATGATCACATTCTTTTAATGTTTTTGTTGGTTCGGTATGGGCTAGATGAATATTTACTCTAATCTATAACGCAATTTTCTGCCTTACACCTCCCCAAAGTGTTCCTAGGATGATTCTATGTAAACTTTTCATTCTAAAGATGGTGTTTCACTCTAAAGGTGGTGTTACTGGAAATACTGAGCCATCTTCCCATAACAATTCCATTTGTTCATTATTATTAACCTTTGTAAAGCCAAAGAACCAACATTCAGCATAATTGTGGCTTTTACATTGCTAAGATTATTTTGTTGAGTTCGTCATCTGGTATATGTTCAGAGGAAGAACTTGTTATATGATTGAAGAGGGTTTAGTTAAGCAAGTTTTTGAGAAGGATTAGATCCCACCCCACCATGGTAAGACTCCATTCTCTAGAGGTTGCTTTGGTAAATAATAATTTACCACATATATTTTGTGCCAAATACAGTCTTCTAGGGGTAGAAATGTCATCAAAAGTGTATACACTAATTAAGCAGCTAAAGGGACTCTGTTATCTTTAAATGACGCTGAGGATGGTTTGTAGCCAAGGCTACTGTTCCCTGCTTGGACTAAGAAAAGCAGCCAAGACTGGGACAAGAGAACACAAAGGAGAAAGGACTGGGAGAATTGTAAGGGAAATAGTGATATGTAGGGGGAAGGTTATGTAGGGGCTTGAAGGTGACGACAAGGAAGCTAAATATCTGCTGCAAAGGATCAATATCAAAGAGGTTAATAAAAATTGACATTTCAAAAAATTCTTTTACTGGCAGCCATTATATAGCAGAAAATTCATACATTTATAACACCAGCAACAGGGGAACACAATGTCTGAGATAAGAAAGCTATTTCTGTCCTACTTCTAATACTAGCTGGATATGGAGAAGAACATTTACATGTCTTGCTTAAATGTTAATGTTCTTCTAACACAGGTTACTGTAATCTTATTGCTAAGAAACAAAGATTCAACATCACAGTTACAATGAAGCCCTTATGAAGTTCTGTGCCAGTATTCCAAGATTTTATAGTTTCATTGGTGTACTTGGTAACTTCTAAAATGTGGAAGAATGCAAAGCTAACACTGGGGTGAAAAAGTCATACGAGTTACTTCAAAAACTTCCCATTTCAGTGGTTGTCTAGATTCTGAAAATATTAAGAAAAATCTATTTTGGCAAAGACTAAGCTTGCTTTTGGAAGAAAAAGATCAAAATCCAATCGTATGCCTATGGCCTTAACTATACTCTTGTGAGGGGAGCTATAGCAGTTTGTGAAAATTGAAGTTTGATAAATTGATTCATATTTTGATAGTTAAGCAAACTAAAACTCATTTAATGGTGTTCTGAACTGTCCTTAAGATATAAGAAATATTACAGTAGAAAACTGAAGTCCAAACAGCAATTTCCTGCTCACGAAAAGCAATTCTGGTTTGGAAATTTCTGTGATAAGATCTTATTTGATTTGATCTGTGTGAAACATGACTTGAAACTTCATTTAGAGGACTACAATATAGAGCAATTGATTTGATATCCCAGTGCTCCTTCTAGCAGCTGAAGAGTTTTTCTTTCAGAATGTGAAAAATTACACTTGAACAATTATCCTTCTAAATTTGCAAGATTTTCACAAAATTTGTTAACCTAATTTGTTCTGGTGATAGCACACACCATAAACTTAGGGAAAAGATAGGACAAATAGCTTTTGGGACATAGACAGTTTTGCTATATTTCTAACAGAAGCAAATCTTGGAGGCAATGGCCTGCTACTAAGTAAATCATGGAATGCCTTAAACATTGCACAAGCGTGGAGGTTTAGCACCAAAAGAGAGAAAAAAATTATCCCAGGAGGTAGCTGAGCTGTAAGCCATTAGGGCTTTGTAGACCCCCAAGATTTTTACCTGAATCTGAATATATTTCAAGATTTTGCTGAAGCCAATGCTGGGCACAAGATGTTCCTGATGACTTGCTTAACATATCAGCTAGTGAAAAATGTTGCTTCTCAGCTTAAGTTTCTGGATGGACTACGTCAGGGTTCCCTCCCCACTCTGAACTCTGGGGTACAGATGTGGGGACCCGCATTAAAGATCCCCTAAGCTTATTTCTACCAGCTTAGGTTAAAACTTCCCCAAGACACAAATCCTTTCTTTGTCCTTTGCTGCCACCACCAAGTGATTTTAGACAAACATCCAGGGAAAAGAGCCACTTGGAGTCCCTGTTTCCCCAAAATATTCCCCAAGACCCTTCACCCCCTTTCCTGGTGAGGCTTGAAAATAATATACTAACCAATTGCCTTTAATAAAAGTACAGACCAGACCCTTTATTTTTAGGACACTAAAATCAATCAGGTTCTTAAAAGAAGAACTTTACTATACAGAACAAGGTAAAAGAAGCACCTCTGTAAAATCAGGATGGAAAGTAATTTTACAGGGTAATAAAAAGATTTAAAACACAGAGGATTCCCCTCTAGGCTCAATGTCAAATTTCCAAAAACAGGAATAAACCTCCCTCTTAGCATAGGGAAAATTCACAAGCTAAAACAAAAGATAATCTAATGCATTTCCTTGCTTTACTTACAATTTTTGTAATCTTAGGTGCTTATTTCAGATAGGGGTTTAGGAGAGGTTTTTTCCTGCCTGGTCCCTCTCTCTGTCCTGAGAGAGCACACAAAAAGAGCACGAACAAAACCTCCTTCCCCTACCCCCAGATTTGAAATTATCTTCTTTTCTTATTGGTCCTTCTGGTCAGGTGCCAACCGGGTTATTTGAGCTTCTTAACCCCTTACAGGTAAAGGAGGAATTCTATGCTACCCTTAGCTGTATGTTTATAACAGACTACATAGCTACTTCTAAGAAGAAAGTCCAGTGCAGTGCAGTAGTTTAAAATAGAGGGAACAGATGTGGATGAACAAGGTGAAGTCTTGTGGGAAGGGTTGGCCAAAATATGCCACCTAAGAGTTTTCAAAGGTTCCATATATATTTCTTTAAACTAAACAACAAGTAGTGCTCATTCAAGGGCTCTAGGTATCCCAACACATAGAACAATAAGACTACCTACCAGTATAATAATAATCATCATATGTTAAAAAGAAATAACTCAGTCAAAGCATCAGAAAAGGCCTCCCTGGAACACAACCCCAACCTTCTTTGAAATGCCTGTCAAAGAAATGGACTGACAGCATGACTGAGAGATATCAAGTTTAGATTATTTAGGACCAAGGATCTGTTTTTCTTTAGATTCGGTATATCTGTTCTAACAGTCCACCCAAACATTTCTGAGGTTTTTAACTGTAGATAATTTTACTTAATTGCTAACATTTTTATAATAGGTGTTTCCATACATTAATCTGCGTCTTCACTTTTACGGATCTAGCTAGCTTACATAAAAGCAAGTGTTTGACCCTTACTACATTAAAGAGAATGGATCAGAACATAAACTGATATGAGTAAACTATCAGGATTTTCACGCAATGTTCCTCAGATGATCACTTTTTCCTCTATTATATATTTCAAGTTACCCCTACAGATAGGGCAAACTTATTTTTTACAGTGTAAAACATCTGACATTTCAGGTTTCCCTCTATAATAAGGCCATGGGAACGAAGGTGAGTAAGCACTCCTTTATAGGACAGAACATTATCTACATAACTTCTCCAGTGGTCACAGACAACAGAAATGAGCAATCAGCTTTTGTCTGCTGCTTGATAATGTGTTGAACTGTTTCCAGAACAATCAGAATGAAGGTAAGGAGTATTTTACACTAAGATACAGAAACTAACATTTCTGCTTCATCAGAATTAAAACAAAAACTAACAAATTACATATAAACACAAATTTCAAGTCAAGTACAGGTCTCCAAATATTTAAATACTGTAAGTTTAGCCTAAGTACAAGCAAGCCTAACTTAAACCTTACCCTGATTCCAGACTTAGTGATTATATAATCATTCTCTCTGAACAATGACTGCCAAAATATCATAAATCTCTCACATAACTGGAGAATGAATCTACCAGTTTTACTCAGGATTATTGAAGAAAATAAGCACACAATTATTCAAACAGAAAAACTGAGCCAACATCTTAGTACAGTATAAATTACAGTTATCCAAATTCCCTTTATCTGAAAATCCTGGTTATCCGAATCCACAGTGAGTCCCCTGGTACATCAATGTTATTTAATAGCACTTCCATTTATCTGAACAACCAGTTATCCAAAACACTGGGATGTCCCCCAGGTCATTCAGATAAATGGGAGTATACTGTATACCCAATAGATTCTTAGGTCTGATCATCTTGAACACTTAATCAAAACTTTAAATTACAGATGGGGATAATACCACTGCCTATTATTAAGAGTGTCTATAACTTCCCATTATACAAGTCTTTTTTTTCCAGTTGCTTATAAACTTCACAAAACTTTATCAGTTTGAGCTGACATTTTCCATGCCCAGTATCTACCACAAACTGTACTTTTTGGAAAAAAAGGTTTGTTTTTTTGTAACAGAGCAGAAACAGTTAATTACCTACAGTAACTGTTGTTGTTTGAGATGTGTTGTGCACATATATAGTCCAATGTAGGTATATATGCACCTAATGCACTCAAGTGTCAGAGACTTATGCTCATGCACTCCTACTCTCTGTATGCGTTGAGCCAAAGCCATAAAAGTGGTTATCACATCCTTTTCGCCACTTGTAAAATTACTGACTGAAGCAGAGGGGAAGGTGGGAGGACAATGGAATGTATATATGCACAACACATCTCAAAGAACAAGTTACTGTAGGTAAGTAACCATTTTTGGTCCTTTAAGACACTGTACACACACATTCCACCGCTGGTGATTCTGTAGCAGTTCCCTCTCAGGTGGTGGGACGTTAGATTACTTGAACTGAGACTGCAATACCAACTTCCCCAAGTTGGCATTGTCCCAAGAGGCCTAAATGATGGTACAATGCTTGGAAAAGCATGTACAGATGGCCACATTGCTGCTTTGCAGGCATCTGTTATGGGAACATTGCTCAGAAAGGCTGAGGAAGTGGACAGAGCCCTGGTGGAGTGACCCTTTATTTTCAGTGAAGGAGAGACTTTTACAAGATCATAACAAATGTTAATACAGTCAGAGAACCAGTGTGAGAGATGCTGAACTGTCACTGGGTGAGAATCATTTGACTCTCTCAGATTAGGCTACAAAGAGTCTGAGAGAGTCTCTGAACAACTTAGGGTGAACAGGATAGAAGGTCAATGTTCTGCAGACATCCAACATGAGACGGCTTTCTTCAGCTTTGGAGAATGAGATTTCAGAAAAAAATACTAGAAGCTAAATAGATTGATTCAGATGAAAAGCTGGTACCACCGTTGCGAGAGACTGGGAATTGACATGACCAGCAGCCATCTAGTGTACAAACTTAGCATAACCCACAGCCATCTTGTATAGTCAGCCATCATAAGAAGAAAGAAGAAAGCCATAGAGTCAGGAAACTTTATCTTTGGTTTAGGCAGATAGAACATTACTAACAGGGATAGATACAGTAAAATCACAGATTCATGGGAATGGAAAAGAGTATAGACAAGCTAATGTTGTTTCTGCAGGTTTCTTACTGCTTGTCTATGTGAGTTACTTGTTAGAAGTTGCTTTTGCTGATAAATAGAAATTATGAGATTTTGCTGTTGCTAGGGAAATTGTTTTAGCCCATTAGGGATTATTTTGAGAAATTAGTTAGTGTATATTTTGGAGGAGCAGGGAGTCACGTTCTACTGCTGATTAAGCATTTCTACCCTGAGAGTGTATCCCACCAACAAGTTATAAAGATAAGCAGACTTTGAGATGTTTTAACAAACTTTGAAAAACACAATCACAGGAGCGGAGTACCATGCTGGAACTCGCCACTCCCCATGGATGGTCAAGGAGTCCCATGATAGCCTAAGGCAGATAGCAAGGACTGCCCCCACCACTTTCAAGCTAGGTGTTTGGGATAGGGAGGGCATTCCCATACCTTGAGACTTATGAGTAAACCACTGGGTGTTGTCTGTAAGGACTTGCACCTTCCTGTCTCCTAATGGCAGATATAAACGACTCACAGGCCCAATGAATAACACAGAGCTCCAGCACATTTATGTGCAGAGAGATCTCCTGAGGTGACCACAGTGCTTGCACACAAAGTCAAGCAAGGTAGGCCCCGAAGCCTTTGGTAGATGCATCCGTAACCAGAGAGAGTCATAGTTGGTTCTGGAAGGGCTAAGTCCAGGGACTGAAGCATTCATGCAGGTATGCAAACCAGCATGTCCAGAAGATGCCTGGATGGACGATATACTGAATGGAGCCAGGCCTGAAGACAGCAAAGGTGACATCTGGCATGCGGAGTTACGTATGTGCATGAGGCCAGGTGGCCCAGTTGTTATAGGCAGGAAGGCACTGTTATCAAGCTTTTGGACAGAGTAACTAAGGACTGAAACCTGTCCAAAGGATGAAAGGACATCACAATTACAATGTTGAGGTCTGCTCCTATGAATATTATATGCTGCATCAACTGTAACTTTGTTTTGCCTAACTTCAGTTTCAGGGCCAGATGAAAGAACAGCTGTCTGATTACGAGGATGATGATGTGGATTTGAATGCTTGAGGCTCTGCGCAACAGCCAATCGTCAAGGCAAGGGAAAATTTGGACACCTAGGTGGCACAGGTGGTCCACTACCACCACCATGTGTTTTATTAAGACCCTTGGATCTGACAACAGGCCAAAGGGGAGCACCGTAAATTGGTAGAGGGTGTCTCCTGCTATGAAGTGAAGGTACTTCCTGTGGCATAGAAGTACTGGCACACGGATCTATGAGTCCTACAAATCAAGGGCAGCATACCAATCTCCAGGAAAGGGATAATGGAAGCAACGGTAACTATTTTGAACTTGATTTTCTTGATAAAACGGTACAACTTGGTCAAAAATGGGACAAACTATCTGACTTTTGGAGATTAGGAAGTAACAGGAATAGAATCCTTTCCCTCTGTGATGACAAGCCACCTCTTCTATTGCTCCAAATTCCAGAAGAGACTGTACTTATAGTTCCCTGAAAAGAGATGGGGAAGGTGGGCTGGAGAAGGAGAGAGGTGAACTCGATAACATATCCCTCCTTTATAGTACTGAGTATCCCTTATTCAATGTTGTGTCATTCCAAGCGCTATAAAAGAGCAATAGGTGTCTTCCAAAAGGTGGACAGGTGTCCTCAAAGAGGCAGTCAAAATACCTGTTTAGAAGTTGTCGAGGCCTGGTGACAATCAAGATTGTAGTTTGTGTCAGAATACTCTTGTTCAAAAAATGGAGCTATCGCCTCATCTTCTTCAGACAGAGTATCTAGTATCACAGTGAGATACAGATCGATCTGGTGAAACCCAATCAGAGGATTCTGCCATCAGATCATAGAATCATAAAAATGTAGGACTGGAAGGGACCTCAATAGGTCATCTAGTTCAGTCCCTTGCACTAAGTGTTATCGAGATTATCCCTGACAGCTGTTTGTCTAACCTGTTCTTTAAAACCTCCAATGATGAAGAGTCCACAACCTCCTTAGATAATTAATTCCAGTGCTTAACTACCCTCACAGTCAGGATAGTTTTCCTAATGTCTAACCTAAATTTCCCTTAATTCAGTTGAAGCCCATTATTTCTTGTCCTGTCCTCAGTGGTTAAGGAGAACAATTTATCACCCTACTCTTCATAAACCTTTTGAGGAACGGTATCTTTGGATACAGACTGGCTAGCCTGGTGAGGTGGGCTTTAAACTAGGTTTAAGGGGGGCAGGAAACAAAAGCCCCTAGCTAAGACCAAAACATTAACACCCAGGTGAATGGCTGGAATCTTGGGGTACATGGGATATTGCAACATGGACAAAGAAGAGACAAGAGGGAATATAGAGGGGAAATCTGATAAACATCTTAGATGTCTGTGTACTAATGCAGGAAGTTCGGGGAATAAACAAGAAGAACAAGAAATACTAGTGAATAAATCACAGATATGACATATGGCATCACAGAAACTTAGTGGGATAATTCACATGACTGGAATATTGATATAGAAGGGTACAGCTTGTACCAGAAGGATAGGCAGGGAAAAAAGGAGGAGGTGTTGCCATGGATATCAAAGATGTATACCATTGCACTGAGGTTGAGATAGAAGTGGGAGACAGACCTGTTGAAAGTCTCTGGGTAAGGATAATAGTTGTAAAAAAACAAAAGGTGATATCATGGTAAGGATCTAATATAGACTATCGGCTCACAAAAGAGAGGTGGATGAGACTTTTTTTTTTAAACACAATTAACACAATCATCCAAAACGCAGGACTTGGTAAGGCTATTGTAATACTGATTACTCTGAAAAATCAGGCCCAAGGCATCTCAAACTGGGCACCCAAAATTAGTGGATACTTTTGAACTTAATCTCTCTGTGTCAGTTCCCCATCTGTAAAATTAGAGTTCCACTGCCACGTCATCTTAGAGGTGTTGTGGAAATTAATTAATATTTCTGAAGCACTCAGATACTGCAATGATGAGCACTACAGAAAAGCCCATGAGGAAATCAATAATTCTATCTTCAGAATAGGGTGTGAACAATAATGCAGTAAGTAAGGCCTAGAGCCACACACTGAATAAAATAAGCTGAAAACTAAATATTTTAAAAGCTCCTCATGAAATGAGCACCTTCCATCCCGTGCACTGAATAATGCAGCTGTCCTGTGTAAAGAACAGCATGTGATCTTATAATTAAAGATTGTATCATATTGCATACAAATAAGGGGCCAAATTACGGTTGCACAGGTAACACATTATATTAATCAATTTTATGATATTGTTGAGAGGATGCATAAAAACCATGAACTGAAAAAACTGGCTAGAAGCAGGTGCAGTCCAAGCAGTCACCGTGTAAACTTACACACACACACACACACACACAATCACTCCCGCTATTCCAGTCTGAGACTTCTCTGAAAGCAGAAAAATACTAATTATGTTAAATTGTGAGGGGATTTTGTGATATACAAGTGTCTATAAGGAACCAGACAGTGACCATGAAACTCATTGTCACTTGTTATCTCTGGCCAAATCTGAAACCAAATCTTCACAAATGAGCACATTAACCTACTGAGCCATCTGCCCCATGATGATGATTTAATACAAACATTTTATTTCTGAGTATCCGATTACCTAATTAAACTTGCCATCATTTTTGAGTGCCAACTCCAAACCTATTGTAGAAAGTTTTAAAACTAAATTGTTTAATCCTGCTTTAGAATTGAAGATAAATTGTACTAATTCATTTTTACAATAATTTATGATACTAAGCTACAACGTATTGCCAGGAGGCAAAAAGAATAGTTACTTACCCTATTGCAACTGTGGTTCTTCGATATGTGCTGTTCACAAGGATTCCGCTTCAGGTTTGCATGCACCCCATGCCCTGGAGATCAGAATCTTTTGGCCAGCAGTGTCCACTGTGGCGGATTCTGTGCCCTTACACTCCCCATAACTGAGGGCATAAAGAGCAAAGTAGGGACCAACTGCCCCTCAGTTCCTTCACCAATAAGAAATCTAGGTGTTAATTAGATTAGGTAGTAGCAAGAAAGGAGGGTTGATTGAGGATTATATATGGAGACCACATCTCAAAGAATCACAGTTACTGTAGGCAAGTAACTGTTCTCTCGTCTTCAAGTGCTTGTCCATATGTATTTTACTTCTAGTGACTCACAAGCAGTCCTGGAGGTGGATGCTCAGGCAAGGATGCCAGAACCTTTGTAGAAGTGGGGGGGGGGACAAAGTGCCCCCTCCCTCTTCAAGGCTGGCTGCTCCAGCAGTGAGCCAGCTGCCCTCTCTTCTGGTGCCACAGCAGCCTCTGGTGCGTGAAAGGTGTAACTGCAGCATCTCCCCAGCAGAACCTATTATTTTGGGTTTTGGGGGCGTATAGGGTGGAATCTTCAGGGGACATGAATTCTGCACTTACATTTCTTTTGTTAAAAAGTGAGGGGGGGCCCGGATTCCGGCGCCAAGGCTCAGAGTTTACTTAAATAATTAAGTCAGCTCTGCCAAAGTGGGCATCTGACTTAGATGCCTCGACAAGGGAATAATGCCTTTCAAATGTATATAATGAATCCCAAGTAGCTGTCCTACAAATTCCAGAGATCAGTACATTCGAATAAGCCACAGAGGCTCAAATAGGGGTTCCATGAGCCACAGAAGGATGATGATGTTGAGATTCCAAGAAGAAGCTGGGTCTCTGATATTGAGTCATGAGCGCAAAAGTCCTTGAGAAATTTTGTCACTGTGGAGTATGAGAAGATTGATTGTGAAAATCAGAGCATGATATGCAGAGATTGCAGCTAAATGGACTTTCGGAAACTAAATGCTAGGCCTTTTTCCTTCAGAGATAATATGGAGTCTAGAACCTTTGGTACTGGACCCTTGACTGGGTCCACATTGTCCTGGGCAGCCCACACAGAAAATTATTTCAAATTTTTCAGCACAGGTTTTTACGGTGGAGGTCTTCCTAAACACTGTTGATATTGTTCATCCAGACAGCATTCAGGCCATCAAAGGTAACGAGTGGGGTTCTAGAGGCAGTATCTGGCCTTGGTTCTGAAACACTATGACCACACAGACAGGGAGATAGATGGGAGGTTCACTGGACAATTGGAGACGGTCCAAGAACCAGAACTGTCTCAGCTAATATGGGGTTATCAAGATCACTGTATCTGTGTCCCATCTGATCTTTATTATCCTGGGGATCAGCAGAACCAGAGGAAATGCACAGAGGAAGCTTTTAGACCACAGGAGGAGGAATGCATCATTCAGGATTTCATGTTCATGCCTCCCCTGGAACAGAACATCTTGCATTTGGCAGTCTCTGCTAATGCAAATGGTCTATAGCCAGGATCCCCCACATCTGGAAGATAGTCATTATGAGACACCATGTTGCACTCTATGTCAGGTTGGATACCAGGTTCTTGCTTAGAAAGTCTGACATACTCTTGTTTATTCCTGGGAGGCGAAGGGCCAGTAGGGTTACCGAATATACCATTCGCAGAGTTTGATGGTTGCCAGACATAACTGGGATGAGCGTAAGCCACCCTGTTTGTTCATGTAATGCATTGCTGACATGTTGTCTGTCATGATCTGCAGTACTGAATTCCACCATGGTGTACAAGGGGATCCGTATTGATGGGGAAGGGTGGACATATGGGTACAGGGGGTCTTTTGATGTATTTCAGTCCAGTTTGAGGATCTGGGGTGCAAGTTAAGCACGGAAAGAAATTTTAAAGACTTTCAGAGGGGCTTTTTTGAGAAAAAAGCTTGCTAGGGTTCTATCCACTGGTAGTACATGGCTAGATTATGACTTGCTGCCATTGGCAGTAAGAAGGCACAAAAGGAGAGTCATTCCACCCTCTATGCCCTTATATAGGAATACAAGGAGAGAGTGCAAGCAAGGTTCCACAGACACTGCTAACTTTAAATAAAAAAAAAAACTGGCCTCGTATGCATTGAATGCATGCACACCTAGAATGGGATCCACATTGACACACACTGAAAGAAATTATGTTTGGAAACAGAGGTACCAGTGCTTGAACTAAATTTCATCCAGGGCTTTGGAGTGGAGCCTGGAGCTGGAGCGCAGAGCAGCTCCGTAACAGTGGAGCTGCAGGTTTTTGTCTGGAGCTGGAGCGGAGCCAGAGCAGAGCTCCAAAACCCCGATTTCATCAGATCAGAGGAATAGAATTTCCTAAGCCAAACTGGTGCTACCATGATCACTACTTCCACATCTTGTCTGAGTTTCTTTAACACCCTCGGTATAAAAAGGATTGGCAAGTAGGTACACGTTGTCCCCAGAGTCCACAAGATGAGGCAAGTTTTTCATTGAGAACTGGGACTTACGCCCCTCAGGAGCAGAAACTATGACACCTTGTGTTTGTCTCAGTGGCAAATAGATTTATGATTTTGTGATCACACTTGGGAAAGTAGGTCTGGATGATAGAATCTTTATCGATCATTCCTGATTGCATGAGAACTGTCTGCCCTCGTGATCTGCTAGGCTATTCTAGGTAATCCATGCAGGTGCAGAACTGCTAGGGTGATCTGAGGATAGATACACCAGTTCCAAAGGCAAACAGTTTCCCCACTCTGCCCTTTTTGCCCTAGGTTGAGGAGCACGAGGGCACAAATGGCACAGGTATGGTTCCAATGAGTACTGCTGGCCAAAGATTCCATTTGAGCGAATGGAATGTATGTGCATATTAAGTGAAATATTTATGGACACATATTCAAAGTACGGTACTTTCAGTGACAAACTGTCACAACATCCTTAAGGTATACAGAAACTGGGGCAAAAGTACTAAGGGGGGGTGAGGGGGAAAAGAATAGTCAAAGCATTGCTTTACCTTTTTGACAATCTTTCCACACAATTTTTCTGGTTTTCTCATAATGTGTATTCAGCCAGGTAAGGAGGAGTCTTTCAGATGGAGAATATATATTACTGGATAAAGGCTCAGCATTTATTCTCGGCATGCTTTGCAGGCTTTCTGAGCTCAACAGGTTACTGCTAGTAAGTGACAATACACGTGCAAGGACCAACACCTAAAATCAGAAAAAATATTTCATCTTTTTAATAAAAAATATAATTACAATTCCAAGTAGAAAGAAAAAAACACAAAAATACAATTATTTTTCAAACACAGGAAAACTTTCAGATTTGAAACTATTTGGTAGATTCTAAACTAGTATAAAGGCATGTTGCATTAATGGGGCAGGGCTTCCAGTCTCCACCTTTTTTAAAAAATATTTCTTTATTGTTTTCCTTTCAAGAATATTATTCACAAACGAACAGCGAACAGCATGAAATTTAACCACCTCTTCGAACACCAACAAAAAATCATGATGTATAAAAGCCTGGGTATGAATTCAACCCTATGTGCTCCTAAAATTATGCAAATATAAGATTAAATCTTCCCTTTCATCCTCAAATGCACAGCAAATACACGACATATTCAAATGTATTTTCTTTGTACATTTGCAATTTACATTCAGCAGTGAAAAAACTATTTTTCCTAAAATCTACAGTATTTTCCTTATGACATTTAGAAATGGATTCAGAATCTTGTCAACATTATCCAATTTATCCTCTATCCAAAAAAACATTTTATGAGATCAATGTTTATATAAATAAACCTTCTCTACTCTTTCAGTTCTGTACAGTTATCCTTTCAGCAATCATTAACATAGCAGAGATTGGTTCGGATTATGATTTAGGGACTCCTTTAATTCCTGAATCAAATTAAATGCAAATGGGAGGTTCTAAACATATTTTGTTTCCAATTATTTTTCCATTATTTTTGATGACTTCATCAAAAATAATTTGACCTTTTTGCATTCCCAGAATGAGTCTGTAGACTCCAACAGAATTCAACAGCAGCTAAATTACCAATAAATATTGGAATTATTTTTTAATCCAATTTTATAAATGCAAAGCCAATTTAATCTAGTGTTTGCAACATCTCCTTCATAGCTCATTTCATTTTTTCGGAGCCAAATTCACCTCCCAGTTTTTCTTTAAAATTCTCCTATTGACATTATTAAATATTTATATTATGGTAGTACCCAAAAGTCCTTGTTAGGGCCCATATGCACACAGAGATTGACGAGTTTGTAATCTAAAGCAAGCATCCTATAGACAACGGAGGAAGAGGCAATCAATTTTCATAAATACATGCTAATTATCTGCTTTTCCCAACTGCCTCTCAGCCTTGCAATCAGACACTGGTTACAGAGCACCTGGGGAGGGAGGGTGCTTTCCAAGCATAAGTGGTAACTTTGAGAGGAGCACAGAAGTTGGTTGCTGAGGTTGGTACCATTGACAGAGTGAACAGGATGATGGAGAATGTAGAAAGAGACCAGAATAAATAAGTAGCAAGTGTCAGAGCTGGGAAGAACATTGAAGGTTAAGAGAAGAAGTTTGAATCTGATATGATGGAAGAGGAGTCGCAATGGGTCAAAATAGAGGATTCATATGTTCAGACCCATGAGCAAAGAAGATGATCTTAACAGGTGAGTTATGTATGAATGAGACTGGGACAATACAGATGCCCTGAAGTCCAATAAGGAGGAAGTTACAGCGTTGAAGAAGGGAGATGAGGACCTGCAAGGGACAGCTTTAGTTGTCTAGATGGAAAGAAAAGCTCAGGTTTTAGAAATGTCATAGATAAAGTGGCAAGATTTGAACACTGATAAAATGTTGTCAGAGAGACTACATATGTGGGGAAAGAAAGAGGGATGACTCCCAGGTTATGAGCCTGACTGAAACGACAGACAATAGTACAATCAATACTGAAAGCAAATGGAGGGGAGGGAAAATGGTGCAAAGGAAAAAGATCAGGAATTCAGTTTTGGCCCTGTTAAGTTTGAGGTAAAAGTAAATGGCATCCAGAGGGAAATGCTAGCAAAACAGGTAGAGATGCGAGACTGCAGAGTTTGCAGAGATTGCATAGCAGTGTTTGCACATTCCCACAAAATACACAAGAGACCAGGACTTCAACCCCCTAAATTCTGAACTACCTCCACATTCCCATCAGCCTTCACACTGCACATGGAGGAGCTATGCTGCAACAGATTCCTTCAACTAGGTCTTCCTCTGATATCCCTGTTCAGGGCATGTTTGATAGTGAGGAAAGATCAGCAGCATACGTTTCTTCACAGAAAAGGTTAATTCAGCCTCATGGTCCATCAACCCAAGCCAGAGGAAATCAGGTTACATGCCCTTGGTGGTGGCAAATTCATCTTTATATTCTACTATAGAAAGCAAATCCACTCTCAAACAATGATTGGGTTATATAAAAATAGAAGTAGGAAATTATAAGGACTGTGCAATAGGATTGTGCAATATTGCTTGCAGCGTAAGTATTAATGAGCAATCAAAGGAATTCTTCTGACCTTCAAGCAATCATTTCCCTGACGCAGGGAAGAAAGGTAAGCAGCAGGATACGGACCCTGGACTTCAGGAAAGCAGACTTTGACTCCCTCAGGGAACAGATGGCCAGGATCCCCTGGGGGACTAACATGAAAGGGAAGGGAGTCCAGGAGAGCTGGCTGTATTTCAAGGAATCCCTGTTGAGGTTACAGGGACAAACCATCCCGATGAGTCGAAAGAATAGTAAATATGACAGGCGACCAGCTTGGCTTAATGGTGAAATCCTAGCGGATCTTAAACATAAAAAAGAAGCTTACAAGAAGTGGAAGGTTGGACATATGACCAGGGAAGAGTATAAAAATATTGCTCGGGCATGTAGGAAAGATATCAGGAGGGCCAAATCGCACCTGGAGCTGCAGCTAGCAAGAGATGTCAAGAGTAACAAGAAGGGTTTCTTCAGGTATGTTGGCAACAAGAAGAAAGCCAAGGAAAGTGTGGGCCCCTTACTGAATGAGGGAGGCAAGCTAGTGACAGAGGATGTGGAAAAAGCTAATGTACTCAATGCTTTTTTTGCCTCTGTTTTCACTAACAAGGTCAGCTCCCAGACTGCTGTGCTGGGCAACACAAAATGGGGAAGAGATGGCCAGCCCTCTGTAGAGATAGAGGTGGTTAGGGACTATTTAGAAAAGCTGGACGTGCACAAGTCCATGGGGCCGGACGAATTGCATCCGAGAGTGCTGAAGGAATTGGCGGCTGTGATTGCAGAGCCTTTGGCCATTATCTTTGAAAACTCGTGGCGAACGGGGGAAGTCCCGGATGACTGGAAAAAGGCTAATGTAGTGCCCATCTTTAAAAAAGGGAAGAAGGAGGATCCTGGGAACTACAGGCCGGTCAGCCTCACCTCAGTCCCTGGAAAAATCATGGAGCAGGTCCTCAAAGAATCAATCCTGAAGCACTTAGAGGAGAGGAAAGTGATCAGGAACAGTCAGCATGGATTCACCAAGGGAAGGTCATGCCTGACTAATCTAATCGCCTTTTATGATGAGATTACTGGTTCTGTGGATGAAGGGAAAGCAGTGGATGTATTGTTTCTTGACTTTAGCAAAGCTTTTGACATGGTCTCCCACAGCATTCTTGTCAGCAAGTTAAGGAAGTATGGGCTGGATGAATGCACTATAAGGTGGGTAGAAAGCTGGCTAGATTGTCGGGCTCAACGGGTAGTGATCAATGGCTCCATGTCTAGTTGGCAGCCGGTGTCAAGTGGAGTGCCCCAGGGGTCGGTCCTGGGGCCCGTTTTGTTCAATATCTTCATAAATGATCTGGAGGATGGTGTGGATTGCACTCTCAGCAAATTTGCGGATGATACTAAACTGGGAGGAGTGGTAGATACGCTGGAGGGGAGGGATAGGATACAGAAGGACCTAGACAAATTGGAGGATTGGGCCAAAAGAAATCTAATGAGGTTCAATAAGGATAAGTGCAGGGTCCTGCACTTAGGATGGAAGAATCCAATGCACCGCTACAGACTAGGGACCGAATGGCTCGGCAGCAGTTCTGCGGAAAAGGACCTAGGGGTGACAGTGGACGAGAAGCTGGATATGAGTCAGCAGTGTGCCCTTGTTGCCAAGAAGGCCAATGGCATTTTGGGATGTATAAGTAGGGGCATAGCGAGCAGATCGAGGGACGTGATCGTTCCCCTCTATTCGACACTGGTGAGGCCTCATCGGGAGTACTGTGTCCAGTTTTGGGCCCCACACTACAGGAAGGATGTGGATAAATTGGAAAGAGTACAACGAAGGGCAACGAAAATGATTAGGGGTCTAGAGCACATGACTTATGAGGAGAGGCTGAGGGAGCTGGGATTGTTTAGTCTGCAGAAGAGAAGAATGAGGGGGGATTTGATAGCTGCTTTCAACTACCTGAAAGGGGGTTTCAAAGAGGATGGCTCTAGACTGTTCTCAATGGTAGCAGATGACAGAACGAGGAGTAATGGTCTCAAGTTGCAATGGGGGAGGTTTAGATTGGATATTAGGAAAAACTTTTTCACTAAGAGGGTGGTGAAACACTGGAATGCGTTACCTAGGGAGGTGGTAGAATCTCCTTCCTTAGAGGTTTTTAAGGTCAGGCTTGACAAAGCCCTGGCTGGGATGATTTAACTGGGACTTGGTCCTGCTTTGAGCAGGGGGTTGGACTAGATGACCTTCTGGGGTCCCTTCCAACCCTGATATTCTATGATTCTATGATTTCCATAAATTGCTATTTCACTTCAGCACTCAAGATCTGTTTTATTAACCGTCTTGTATGTCAAAAATATCCAGGTTGTTTGAGGTGGTGTCTTATGCATCGATGTGAAATACATGTTGTACCATAACTGAAAAAGCAGAATGGGTGGTGCCTCATTGTGGGAATTTAACTGTTTTTTTTTCTATATATTAGTTACGTCTTACCCAGTCTGGCTTTCAAACTATAATGTAATTGAAGGTGCTTGAGATGAGAAATCTCTCTCTAGAATATAAAGACTTTCTTTGAATGCAAAAATCTTCTTTTCCTATGGAATAATCAAAAATTTTTATTGGCCTGAGATGGGGCCAATTAACTCCCCAGGCTGCACCTGGGAGGAGGAGCCAGGGAACATGGATTAATTAGACGAAGCTCAGCTGGATGGGAATAGGAGGGGACTGTATAAAGCCCAGAAGCTGAGAGCAGCAGGGGCTGCAGAGTAGTCATCTGCAGTCACACCCTGGGAGAAGGGAAGTGTGTTTGGAGCTACAGAGGTAGGTAGCCTACAGCTACTCTCTGAGAGGAGGACACTTGGGCTGGCAAACCAGAGAACGGGGAGAGTCAGAGAGGTAGGAAAGGCTCAGGGGAAGAGCAGCAAGGCATGGGATAGTGCAGACCTTGCTTGCTGAAGAGAGGGCCACTGAGCTAGAACTCTGAGTAGAGGGTGGGCCTGGGTTCCCCTACCAGCCACTAGAGAAGTGACACAGACCATGCAGTGGAGAGGAGAGTGCCCGGGACAGTTTTCCCCAATAGACTTTGATATCCCAGAAGGGGAAATATGCATAGTGACTAGGCCAGAGGGCCCAGTCATAAAGAGGAAGCTGTAACTCATGGTGCGAGAGGGGCTACAGGGTGAGAGAAGACAGAAGAGGGCACAAGCACCTGGAAGGAGCAAATCCCCAGAGCGGCCAGGAGGAAGTGCCCTATCAGCAAGTAGGCCCTGTGACAGGCCCTTTTCCTGCACTTAGTTATAAGATACTTATATGGCACCCACATCATAGCATCTCAGAGCCTCACAATCTTTAAAGTATTATTTCAAAACACCTCTATATGGTAGAAAAGCCCTGGTGTTCCCCTTTTACAGTTGGGGAACAGAGAGACAAAGATGTCTACATGGGACGGAAAGCCAGGGTGTGAATCTACAGTGCACTAGCTTGCCACATGGTAACAACATCCTGTGTGGATATGCTACAGTGCATTAAAAGTTCTGTAGGGATCTTTTACATTGGCAAACACAGTTAGGATCTACACAGTCTGTAGGAGGGGTCTTGTCATATAACTTACAAAAAGATCTGTGGTTTAAATTTTATATCCCTGGTCTCATGCCAGATTCCTGAAGTATAGAGGCTGCAGCATACGCACAAGGAAGACATTCTTGGCTGCCTAACCATGATACAAATCATGACAAGCATAGCGGACAGCCATGATGGACTGGACCTAAGTGAAACAAACATCACAGGAGCAACCCAAGGCTTCAGAAGGTCTTGAAAGAGAAAACAGGGTATAAAACTGTTTTAGTGCCAATTTTGATGAGAGGAACCCATAATGGCAATAATAATGGGGATGATGCTGGGCAGAGCATAGTTGCTCAGATGAGGAAAAATTTAGTCAGCAATGAACCTGGAGCTGAGAGAAGAGTTGGCATCAATCATGACACACACTAGCATTAAAAAAATGTGAAGAGATATCGATGTCAAAGCACATGTTAATTTTATCACTGATTATCCTAAGGATGTGAGTAAAGCCCAAATAAATTTGTTAGTCTCTAAGGTGCCATAAGGATTCCTTGATGTTGTTTTTTGAGTACTTGATGTTTCAGAGTAGTGTTTACGTGGCATCACACACTCAGAACCCTTCAAGACTAAAAACTGAAGTGCTTCTGGATATGCAGTGTGTTTTCTTCTTTCTTTAGGCTCCTTGATAGAGAGTAAATGGGCTGACAGGAACATAATCCATTCATTTGTAGATGTAGCATTGAGGGAGGAATGCTTGACCCCCAAAGCACTCTCCAGGAAAAGCAGCTTCATTTGATCAGAATGGAAATAACTCTGCCTTTCAGGGGCTGTTTATGCCCCGGATATAGTAGGCACAAGTGATTGCTGGTTTTTGACAGACATTTCAGATAAACATTTCTTCAAAAATCTGAACTCTTCATTTCAGAATCCAAGATGAAGAATTTTCTAGAGTAGTAAGTCAACCAACACCAACCACTCTACCTTTTTTAAATCAACAAAGCATTTTACAATTACTAATTTTAGGGCTCTAACAAATTCACAGTCCATTTTGGACAAATTTCATGTCCAGGGTTTTTAAAATTAGTAAATTTCTTTTCAGATGTTTACGTCTGAAATTTCATAGTGTTGTAACGGTGGGGGTCCCAACCCAAAAGGCCATCAGGGTGGGAAGGTCACAAGACTATTGTAGGGAGATTGTGGGATTGCCACACTTACTTCTGCCCTGCTGCTGGCAGGGCTGTTGCCTTCAGAGCTGGGCAGCCAGAGAAGAAGGCTGCTGGCCCAGCACCCAGCTCTAAACCATCACCAGATGCAGCACAAAAGTGAGGGTTGCAGGGCATGGGGCGTGGTTACATTATGTCCGGTTTTCCTGTGAGTCTCCCACCTGAATTGGGGGCTCACAGCCATAGCCTCCCCACGGGGTGGGGGGGTTAACAGCTCCAGCTACCAAGCTTCCTGAACCCCGGGGAAATCCTGGAGGTGGGTCTGACCCATGCCAGGAGCAGCCCCTGCAGGGGAAGAGGAAGTCTTGTCCTTCCTCATCCCCAGACAGGACTAGCAGCTGGAGCCCTACACAGGGTAGGAGCCCCTGGCTGCATGCCAGATTTCACAGGGGAGATCAGATTTCACGATCCATGATGCATTTTTCACAGCTGTGAATTTGGTAGGGCCCTACTAACGTGCAAAAAACTAAACTATGTAATCTGTTAACGCATACACTACTTTTAATTAAAGCCCACATTATAAACAGACTCCTATTTTGCAAGCAGAGAGAGTAACATTTACATGTTTAAGTTCCCCCACAGTATTGAAGTCTGTTATCACCCACATTTAATTGCATTAACAATTAACTGTACTCCAAAAACTGAAGCGACTAAGGGTCCTTTAAACCACTGACCCTAAGGGTATGTCAATACAGCACACAAAAAAAATGTGTTTTTAGCAAAGTAGATTAATTCTTTTGCCATTTGTTAAAACATTTGGGGTATTTGAAATAAAGAATTATTCTCACCTTGTTTGAAATCTTCCTGTAATATTTGCAAATATCATTTAAAAGCTTAGTACTATAAGATATTACATATCTGCAATGTACCTTGTATACCTGGAGTAGCACATCAGTCCATACACGTTTGCTCATGGTCTCAAATACATTGTCATCCAAAACAAACAGACTCTTATTGTTAAAAATGTCAGAGTTCTTCATGTTAGCTTTTTGCAGCTCAGTCATCTGAACCTTCATATAAAGGACAATGAGATTTATATTTTATCTGAAACTATGACATCTGTAGGGTACAATAATCATAAGCAACAGCCACTACTGGCTTTTAAAAGTTTGTCAGACAAACAACTGCTTTTTCTAATATAATTACATACTTAGTGGATAAAGAAAAAGCAGTCCATGTAGTATATTAGAAATTTGCCAAAGTATATAATACTGTTTCTCACAGAATCTTAGTCACAAAATTAATTTTAGCTGCCTGGGATGAGAACACTATGGAGTGAAAACTCACTGGAGAACTATAAGCAAAGCATAATGATAAATGGCAACACACATCTAGTGTGCTTCCACATTGTAAGTGTTAGGACCATTAAACATCTTTATTAAAGTTCTTAAAGGGGGAGTAAACAGCACAGATCGTACTAAATGGATAGGAGTGGCAAATACCAGTGAGTAAAGGGAAGTAATACAAAGGTACCTAAAGGGATTAAAAACATGGATAGAAATGAATGTATGATTTAACCTGAAAAAAATAAAAACTAACAGATTTTGGGAAAAATAATCACACATACAGATTTAAAATGGGAGGGAGAAACCTGAAAAGCAGCAATGCTGACACAGACTTAGAAGTATAGTTATTGCGTGTTTAATTTTGAATATAGCAGCAAAAAAAAGTGACTACAAGTTTGGACTGAAAATACCCAGACATTACACCATAAATTGGGATGGATGGGTGTGTAAATGGGCTCTGCTTGCATGTTTCTTGTGTGGCTCTCCTTGGAATATTAAATTCATTCCTAGGTGTCAGAAAGAGAGAGAGTGACAAAACTGGACCTAGTCTGGAAAAAAACTACAGAAGTATTGGGGAATGAGAGAGTGACTTATGGGGAAAGAACAGAAACTTGTAATATGTATACTATTTGGCTAAGATTCAGAGATACTAGTCTACTACAACATATTTGAAGCAAGGGTCACATTGGGAAAAAAAACATGATGATTCTCTTCCAAACTCTGCCTACAAAATAGGCTCCATCAATATATGGATTGCCAAAACAAGATACTGCTCCCAGTAGATTGTGCAGATGTTCAAAAATATTGTATTGTCACTTGGCTCCCTAGACTACTTAAGCCTGACACCCCCTCAGTGGGATTTAATTATGGCCATGAGCTCTGCTGGGTTCCCTGGATTCATTTCCTTTTGGACTGGGGTCGGGTGGGAGGAAGGGGAAGTGCTATATCTCATAATCTGGTATTTGAGGTGCTAAAATGAAACATCACTCTCAGTAAGTTGTGCAGATCTGTGATCTTTTCTCTCCTTTCTACATGATGGATCAAATAGCTAACAATGCTGACATTTAAGTCATCATAATTGGATCTCTGAGTAATCACCTCACTGAGATGAATGGGGTATGTCACACCTCTCAGGGCCATTGTTCCAGGCTCTCAGCAGATTCATCACTGCATCATTAAACTTTGTTCATATTTTTGAAGTTTCCTTTGTAACAACAATATCTAGAGACTTATTGTTTTAAAATTAATGCTAAGTTCGGGAGAGCAAGACAACGGCTTCAGAGAGGTGCCTGAATTGCATATGGTTATGTAGTGACTGTTTCTAAACCCTGCTTAGAAAGGTGTAAAGATGAAGTCAGGAAGCAAATTAGCTAGGGTGACACATGGAAATTTAACTAGGAGCAATGGAATAAAATTAAGAAAAAGAAAATTTAGACTAAATACTAGAAACACTTCCTAACACTGAGATTTTTTTCAGCTGTTGAGGTTCTCAAAGGAAGTGGAAGAAGCATTGCTAGGGATATTTAAATCTTTTTTCTGCTCACTAAATTTTACTCACTTTGTTCTACTGCTCTTCCCTACCACACACAACTCAACTTTTGACTGTCAACCGCTACTGAAGTCTCTAGTTTTAAGGGTTTTCATGGCTATGTTCTTTACAAAAATATTAGGATGATGGCATTATGAGGTTGGCAAAATTTTCCAGATCAATCAGGTCTTCCAACCCACTGATTGGCACAGGTTATATATGAAACTAAGGTGGCAAATTAAAACTTAATAAAAGGAAATACTTTTTCACACAATTGCAACAATTAGCCTGTAGAACTCATTGGAACACAGAGGTGAAAAGCTTAGGAGGATCCAAAAGAAGGTTAGATTGATTAACAAGAATATCCAGAATTATAACTGTAAATTTTGAAAAACATAAGTTTTGGAAGAGACATAAACCATTGTGTTTCATGTCTTAAGTTTACCTTTAATTATTGGGAACTAGAAGGAAACTTTTCCTAAGGAAAGATCATCCCATAACTGTCTATTGCATGGTTTCTTGCAAATTCCTCTCAAACACTGGGAACTGGTCACTATGAGTAACAGGATATTAGACTAGAAGGACCACTGGTCTGATCCACTATGAGAATTACTATGTTCCTATTTTTTACGAGAGAGATGTTTAAAAAAAATCTACTGTTAAATAGTTTTTAGAAAGACACATAGCGCCACTTCCTGTGTGTGTGTGTGTGTGTGTGTGTGTGTGTGTGTGTGTGTGTGTGTGTGTGTGTGTGTGTGTGCGCGCGCGCGCGCACACGCGTGTGAGAGATTACACCAAATACCAAACTACAGCTCTGATCCTTCTAAGGCTTATGCACATGCTTAATTTTACACACTGCAAATAAACTCACTCATTTCAGTGGGACTGCTCACAGTGCAAAAAGTTAAGCATGTACATAAGTCTTTGCAAGATAAAGGAACACGTATGTAAGCTATTTTAGAACAATTACCTTCAATGTGATTTGCAATCCAATCCATTTCTTATACTCATCAGGTTCAAGCAGAAATTCAGGCATAACGTGTGGAAGGCATGCTCCTTGGCTTCTTAAATAATACAAAAACGAAAATAAGTAGACAGGAAAGATCATTTTTAAATACAGCCCCTAATTTCATACCCACCGTTTTGTACAGACTATCTAACTGTAGGTGAAAACCAATAGCTACAATCAACTTAGGGCACAAACAACAGAATGCAGACATCTGACCAAGTATGCGACTGAACACACAAATCAGAGATTCAGATTTTGAACTATCATTTGCTACTACAATTGAGTTAGAGTACTAAATCAGAGGTGGGGTTGAGACCCAAAAAGCATTGCTAGTTTTGAAAAAGCCTGTTTCTGGAAAAACGGCAAACAAGTCTTAGAAGTCTTTTTGACAATAGGCTTTGCATAACGGTTTTTTAGTTCCTAGGAAAGGAGGTTACTTTTACAGATGTTCTTCAAGATGTGTAGTCCATATACATATTTTACAGTTGATGAGTGCACATCCAGTGTGCACACATAAGACAACTTTCTGGTCAGCAACTAGGGCAATGTATGTGCGTTCCAGTGAGAATAAACGGTAGAGCCTCCTTGTCACACCTTCACCACTATGGGAGCCTGTGATGTCAAGACTCAAAAGTAGTGGGGATGGAGAGTGGGTTGTGGAATATGTATAAGGCCTACACATCTAAGACCATCAGTTACTGTAAAGGTAAGTAACCTCTATTTCTTCTCCCAGTACTACTCTGTACACATATTCCAACGTTGGTGACTCCCGAGCCCTAACTGGAGGTGGATATGAGAAGTGTCTGTGAGTATGGACTGCAGCATAGACCTTCCAAATCTAGCATCATCCCTGGTTGCTTATACCAATGCATAATGCTTCATAAACATCTGTATGAACGACCAAATTCCTGCGCTGCAAATGTCCTGGATAAGCAGTTTTGCTAGCAAGGCTCCTGGTGTAAACTGAGCCCTGGTGGAGTGGGTCATCAGCCTGCCTGACACCTGCCTCCCCTAGCCAATAGCAAGTCTTGACCCAATGGACAATCCAGTTCTATAGCTTTTGCCTAAACACAGCCTACCCTTCGATTGTCTCTGTGTAAGACAGGAACAGCCTGGGAGACTTCCTGAAGGAGTTCATCCTGTCAAAGCAGAAAAATCTAGCTCTGCGCATCTCCAACATGTTCAACTTTTGCTCCACTCTCCCAGCATGAGACATTAAGAAGAATACAGGTATGTAGATGACCTCAGTGACATGGAATTCAGACACCATCTTAGAAAGAAATCGGGCAGGTGTCCTCATGGATACACTGTCCTTGTAGATGACTGTATAGGGTGGCTCTGCCTTTAATACTTACAGCTCCCCAATTCTCCTGGTCAATGTGAATGACAAGAGATAGGACAGGGAGCATATAGAGACATATGCTCAAAGGGAGTCTCCATCAGTTTTGAGAGGACCAAGTTAAGGTCTCATGATAGGGCTGGATCCCTGACTGGCAGATAGAGTCTCAAGAGGACTTGCAGGAACCTCTTTACCATAGGTGTGAGAAAATTGAGGATGGTTTAGTTGGTGGATGGACAGCTGAAAAAGCCACCAAATGAACCCTTAATGAGCTCAACGAAAGAGTGGAGTGCTTCAGTTGCAACAAGTAACCAAAAATCTCTTGGTCCCCAGAATTCATGGGGGACAGGTGGTGTTGTCATGCTCAATTTGCAAACCTTGTCCATTCAGAGAGATAGTTATACCTACTGGAACCTTCCCTACTACTAAAGAGCACCTTCTGGAGGTCTCACAAACAGAATCTCTCCACCAGTGTTAACCAGGGAGCATCCACACCATCCCGTGGAGTGAACTCGTGCTCAGATGCAAGGTCAAGCCCCTGGTTCCAAGCCAGGGGTTCAGAAATCAGGGATAAAGTGATCAGCTGCACTATAGAGAGGGCATGGAGGTCCCTGAACCCCACATCTGTCTTCACCAGAGTGGGGCTATGAAGATTACTCTGGCCTTCTCCCGCCGAACTTCCAAAATACCTCAGGGAAAAGCAGGACGGGAGGGAATACATACAATAGTTCCTCTGTCCATGGGAGGAGAAA
Source organism: Dermochelys coriacea (assembly GCF_009764565.3). Classification (NCBI taxonomy): domain Eukaryota; kingdom Metazoa; phylum Chordata; order Testudines; family Dermochelyidae; genus Dermochelys; species Dermochelys coriacea. Next base: position 150,995,336 of record NC_050068.2, read on the forward strand.
GGCAGCGGAAAGAAATGCTAGACTGCACCACCTTCCCTGGCAGAAGTGATGACCTTTGTTATTCTCCACTGTCATGAAAATGTCATGTGCTGGACTCTCCCATTGTTGGAAGATATCACTGAAGGCCCTCTGGTACATCAACCACTCGTGATTGTTACAGAAGTACCTGCTGAAGCCGCTGCTGTCATGTCATCCACCCTGAGGAGATGGACCATTGACCGTGCAATTCCATGACCTATGGCAAAGTCCCATATTAGGATGGTCTCCTGACATAGTACCAGCACCTGTCCCTTACCACCTCACCTATATAGACAGAAGACTGCCACCATATTGCCCATGATCAAGATTGTCTAGTAGGAAGGCCATGCATATTTTGTATATAGCTCTGAGCTCTAGAACACTAACATGCAAGATATTCTCTGTAAGAGACTATATGCGTTGTGCTATGAGATTGCCCATGTGAGTCCCCCACCTGAATGTGGTACTTCAGGGCAAACTTGGACTGTACAGAACCCATTTGTGTATGTTGCCTGGGTCCTTCCACCAGTCCAGTGACTGGAGAACTGCTGGAGGGAGACATACCACCTTGCACAGGTAGCAACTTCTTGGACGGTATAACCAAGCCTGAAGCCACTGGAACTGGAGCCTCATATGTGGAGTGATAAACGTATAATCTGACACAAGACCCAGTAGCATGAGGCAGGATCTTACTTGTGTTTCAGGGTAGGACTGCAGGTGGGAGCAAAGATTGTGCAACTAGAACTTGTCAAGTGATAGGTAGGCTTTCATTGCCTCTATCTTCTACATGGGGGCTAACATGGATTTCTTCTCATTTGCTAGTAGGCCCAGGCATGAAAACAGCTTAGAAAAGATCCCAACGTTGGTTTGGACCTGAGGTTCCAAACAACTCATAAACAGTTAAGTTCAGGAACACCTGGATGCCCATCCTCCTGATTAAAGCAGACCTCTGCATAGAACCCAAAGGGAAAACCCAGTATAGGTAGTGATTGTTGCCCAACACGAACCTTAGGGAGTACTTGTGCACCAGGTGTATCCCAATGTGAAAGTACGCATCTTGGAAGTCGAGGGAAGCACACCAATCTTTCTGATCTAGGGAGGGGATAACTGAAGTCCAATATCAGCTGATACCCCTGTCTTCTTGGGGATGAGAAAGTACTTTGAAAAGAATCCCCTTCTACTGTGTGGATGGAGAACCTCCTCTATCGCACCCAGAAAAGGATGCATTGAATCCCGTCGAAATAGCTCTCATGGAAGGAGTCCCTGAAGATGGACTGAAAAGGAAGGTGTATGGGGGGGGAGGGGAAGGAAGAGGAACTCTGGACTACCTTCTATACTTAGCAGTCTGAGATAATGCTGGACTAGCATGTTAGAGAAGAGATAGATAATTGCCAAAGGGAGGGGAAGGCAAAGATTGTGGAACACACTGTCCTTGGTCTCCAAGTAAAATTTGCTGCCTGCCCAATTCCTAAACAGTATGGCACAACTGAGAACTTTCTACAACCCCAGCACTCAGGCAGCTTATGGTGGTAGGGCACCTGTAGCTAATAAGGTTGGGACCTAAAGTGTCTCCTCCTAGATGCTGGGTACAGACACCCAGAGATTTGAGGGTAGCCCTAGAGTCATTGAGGGATCTCATTGCCTCATCCCCCTTGTCATGGAACAGTGAGCGGACCATGAACAGCAGATCCTCTATAGTTGTTTGTAATTCCTTAGATACACATGCCAAGGCCAGCTACAAGAAACAGCACATCCTAATCTCTGTCGCCATTGCCTTGTGTTTGCTGCATCCAAGGCAACCTGCAACACAGTTCTGGCCACCAAACATCCCTCAGCCAGGATAGTCTGGAAATCAACTCTCTATTCTTGCAGCAACTTGTCAATAAGCCATTAAGGCTCACCAGTTGATGTGGCCATATTTTGCCAGGACAGCCTGGTAGTTCAAGATCATCTTTTAGAGGCTCAAAATGGAGTATGATTTCTGACCCATCACTTCCTTATCCTTGGGCATTGACTTCTGGTGTCTTTGGACGGTTCTTTCATTGGCCACTATTACTATGAGGGACCCTGGTATCAGGTATTAATAGAACTTTTCATATCCAGTAACCAGGACCTAATACCATCCCTCCGCTCACTTTGATGCTGGCATTTGCCATAAGGCTTTTGCAGGCTCCAATAGTCCTTTATTGATTATGTTGATAATTAAGAATTAATTACGAATAATTTCTCAATAATCAATAGCCAATAATCAACAAGAATTTTGATTGCTATTATATATTTAATGAGTTATGGCTTCTTGATTTGCTCTTTTGTTTAATAATACCAGACCCCCAACAACTCAGGACTGATTGGATTTATTAAATCAAAGAGTTAGTAAAAATAGCACATACAGAGAGGCCTAAAAATACCAACAGCTGTGAAAGACCTTCCCTGTAGTTTCTGACAGCCTGTGTGCACTCTGCTAATGGTCTCACTTCCCCTATGATTTAGGGGCAACTATACCCTTGGTGCCCTTATCATGTCTCATTCTGGCCTTTATATATTTCCTCTTCCTGGTACATATTTCTCCTTATCTTAAGTTATTTCCAAGGCTCCTTGTTCCACTGCAACTTTCCAACTGTCTAAACAACCGGTTAGTCAGTAATTTATGCCCTTTTGAGGATAATTTCACTAGTTATACATTTTTCAGTTCGTGCACTGTAAAAATATATCTTACAAACAGCTTTCCAAATAGTTTAATGGCACCGTAAAATTCCATTCTTCATTAGATCTATTTATGCTTAAATGTTCCCAGGCCAGCCTTGAAATCTTTCTTGGCTTATCTTAAGTGTCAATAATTGGGAATGCTATACATTCCAGGACTGACAAGTGTAAGAGGAGGAGTTTGTGTGACACATCCTGGGCCTACTCAGTGTGTATTTCCAAGACTGCCATCTCCGGTCTCATGAGATCTTGGAGTATCTTGTAGTCCTTGGAAGTAGTGGCCAACTGACCTGTTGTCAGGGCACCATCAAGGGATGATGAGGTTGTAGTGGCTGGTACCCTCCTGCCTTTCACCATGAATCTGCGGCACTGGCCCTCATTCTGGGGGCACAGGACGGACAGATCCAATCTCAGATGCGACAGTGACAGTCTGTGCCTTAAGCATGCTGAGGAGGCCACCTCAGGGTAATACTGAAGTCCCCAAGAGGCCTACATGCCATAGTCTTAAGGTGCAGGGGCCCAAACTCTCTGAAACCACTGATACAGGTGCTGGGCCAGGTTGATACCCCACTCTACCCTCACCCACATGTATACACCTCATCAAGATCAAAACTGCCAAGTCACGGGAGCAAGGTAGGGGTGGCTGTTGGCTTTCCAAGGAGGTGGAAGATGAAAAAAAAGAGTCATCTTGGAATGGTGGCGCCCACCCCCTGGATGAAAGGGGAACCTGACAGGGTACCAGCAACACTGATGTCACCAGGTTCAGGAATCTGGACAGCATCAGGGGCAAATGAAGCTCCAATAGCTAGGAGGACATCCACCCTAGAGATACAGACCATGATCTGGGGTGACAGAGCCCATGTGGGTAGGTGTGACAGTAAACATGCAAGTATTGGTGCTGAAGATCCCGGGACGGTGAGTACCAGAGTCAGTCTTCTACCAGGTCCTGTAGCAGCTGATGATCATTCCAACTGCCTTAGTACCAAAGAGATGAACACAGACATGACAACTTCGGGTAAGGCCTCTATCACAGCTGGGTCCACTCAGTTGGTACCAGCTCCAGTGCTCAAGGAACATTTCCTAAGTTTTGAGGCACCCTTAATGTCCAGCAGCCTTATTCAACCTCAGAGTGAGGACAGGAGAGGGCAGTCACCACCTCTTCTCCTTGGAAGACTTCCACTCTGAGTCCAACCTATCCCTATGCTTTCCTTGACAGAGACTCCACAGGTTTGAGCAATCCCTCAGCCAGTTTCAAAGTCAATGCAGGGGCAGATTTTGACAACCTCTGGACACCTGGAACCCAGGGTCAGAGTCTGGCTCCAATCGACTGCTCCATTAGGAAAGCCCTCAGGCAGGTCTCCCTCCTGGGTCCACTTCAAAGAGGATCTGCAGATTTCACAGCACTCTGGGGCTTTCCCCTCATCAAGGCAGAACAGGCAGCTCATGTGTCCATTGTTCACAGTCAGATGTGCCATGCTTAGCCATGGCAGCCCGCACCACTAGTGACCACAGGGAAAGAGAGCCACTTCTCCCACAATGTCCCCTAAAGCTGCCCTACTTTAACTAAATCAATCCTGCTAACTAATTACAAATGCTTAAGTGGAGGTTAATCCAAAGAGAGATGCTCTGACACATACCACAAGTGGTAAAGAAGGAAGTGGGGTATGACAATGCAGCTCCACCCTTTAAACCCTCATTAGTATGTACAAGGATTCAGTGGATGTAGTCCCAGTGTATACTGCTGACTAGAGAATTCTCTGATGTGTGGATATGCACTTACATGTTCCACAGTTGGCATACAGATTAGCATTCAAAGAACTAAACTTGCTGCAACTTGTTGACTAGTACAAAAATTTCCTATTTAATTTCAATACAAAAGATGTAAATTGAAATGTGAGAGAAAGAAAGTCGTGAACATAAAAAATATGCTTTTAAACCAGATAGTTAAAATTTCAACAAATACAAAACCACCACATTAGCAGAAAAATGCACCTTATCCCATTGTTTGACATGAGATTTAAGGGAGGAGAAAAAGGAAAAGAAAGTGGAGGGGGATTGAAAGCATAATCACAGATGTTGAAGTATATAGTGGAGAGGACAAGGAGAACAGTAAATATCATCAAAAAGTTGTAGCCATGTTTAAGAAGAGATCTGCGCTTCCTGAATAAGAATGCCTTGCAGCATCTCCCAACTTTTGGAGGTCTAGATTGTTTCAACTTGATAGTAGTCTGTTTGCAAGTTTACAATACTAGCTGTTTATCCTGCATGAAAACATTTTGGTTAAAGAAGAACTTCCAAAACAAACCAGAAATCCCAAAAGGGAGGCAGGTGGCTTGTGTAGAACCTGAGCTTCCTGTGCACCTCCTCTCCAGCTACTCAAGCTCTGCCCTTGCCACAGGATGATTCTCCTATATAAGGCAAAGGCTGTGAACACACATTTTGAGACGTGTTATGTGATTTTGATTGGTAAGCAAAAAACTGTAAAAAGGGTGATAATGTGTTTTTGTGCTTCTGCAACATGGGATATTCCATTCAGCTAGGTGATATTTTCTTGCCAAGACTAAATAAATAATACTAGTGAGGGAGGCAACCAGCTGCATCTTCTTCTCTCAAACCAATGTTATCTGGGCTCTAGCAATCACCCGTTTTGTCTGTTTCCTAGCGAAAACAAGTTTCCAACAACAAAATGCCAAACAGATGAAACACTTTGTTTTGTAAACTCAAATGGGAGAAATGGGTGGTGGGCCTATCCAACTGGCAGACTGAGTTCTCTGGGTGGTATGATTACCTAACTCAATAGGTAGATTACGAATTAAAGGAAGGTAATGTAATTAATGCAAATCAACATAGATTTATGGAAAATAGATCCTGTCTAACTTTATTTTTGTTTAAATGAGATTACAAGTTTGGTTGATAAAGGGAATAGCAATAATATACTTAGGCTTTTCTAAAGCGCTTGACCTAATACAACACGACATTTTGATTAAAAAACAAACGATATAAAAATCAACATGCAACATACTAAATGCATTAGAAACTGGTGAACTAATAAGTCTCAAAATGTAATTGTGAATGGGGAATGGTAATCAATTGGGTGTGTTTCCAGTGGAGTCCCACAGGGATTGGTTTCTAGTCCTACACTAGTTAAAATTTTTATCAATAACCGGGAAGAAAACATAAAATCATCACTGATAAGGTTTGCAGATGACAAAAAACTGAGCAAGTGGTAAATAATGAAGACAACAGGTCACTGATTTAGAATGCTCTAAATTGCTTGGTAAACTGAGCCCAAGTAAACAGAACGTGTTTTAATATGGCTAAATTTAAATGTATACATCTAGGAATAAAGAACACAGGCCATACTTACAGGATGGAGGATTCTATCCTACAAAGCAGTGACTGAAAAAGCGTTGGGGGTCATGGGGGATAATTAGCTGAACATGAGCTCCGAGTATGATCAAAAGGACTAATGGGATCCTTGGATGCATAAACAAGACAATTTCAAATAGGAGGAGGGGGTTATTTTACCTCTCTCTATTTGGTACTGGCATGACACTTGCTGGAATATGGTGTCCAGTTCTAGTGTCCACAATTCAAGAAGGATGTTGATAAACTGCAAAAAGGTCAGAGAAGAGCCAGGAGAATGAGTAAAAGTTTTAACATTTTAAAATATGCCTTACAGTGATAGATTAAGCTCTTCCAGTCTATTTAGCTTAACAAAGAGAAGGTTAAGGGGTGACCTGAATGCAATCCATAAGAATCTACATGGAGAACAAATATTAAATAATGGGCTCTTCAATCTAGCAGAGAAGAGTATAACACAATCCAATGGCTGGAAGTTGAAGCTAGACAAATTCAGACCGGAAACAAGGAATAAATGTTTAATGGTGAGAGTAATTAACCATTGCAATAATTTACCAAGGATCATGGAGGATTCTCCTGCACTGGCAATTTTAAAATCAAGATTGGATGGTTTTCTAAAAGATCTACTCTAGGAATTAGTTTGGAAAGTTCTATGGCCGGTGTTATACACGGGGGGTCAGACTAGAGGATCACAATGGTCTCTTTAGGCCTTTGAATCTATCACACTAGTGACTGCAGGGTAACTATTTCTCTCTCTTCCCCCCCACCCCATGAGTGAGTAAGTGAGAGAGAGAGCGCAAGCGTCCTTTCTGGCAGCTTTGCACTTGCATTGTAAAACTGGATTCTTCTAAACAAGCTGAGGCCAAATCCCAACAATACTGACATTATACCAGTTGAGAATGGGAGGAAGTATAAAGAGAAGAACATTGGCTTAGTTCTCCTCGACTGAGTTGAGGAGTCACTTCAGAATACTACTGTACAGTTCAGAATCTTGGTATAACATTAGAAGACTAAATATCAGTAGGATCAGAGACGGTTTTTACAGTCTGAAAAATGTTATCACCATGTTAAGGCCTGTGATGAAATTTCCCAGCAGGGGAAAAAAAAACCAATAGAGACATGATTACACCTGTGCTATAACTCATGGATTGCCTCCTGGCCAGGGAGGTCTGAGTTACATGATAGTCCATTAGATGCCCTGACCTTACAAGTAGGCTAAGGGAGCGACTGCAGAGGAGGCAAGACTCTCCTGCAGGGGAAAGCCCAGAAGTTTGGGACTTTCTGTGGCTGGAGAGCAGAATCACAGGAGTACATCCAACTCCTGTGGGGGACTCCTGGAACCAGGGTCCGGTGTTCCAGAAGAGGAACAGGGAAAAGAAGGGACCCACAAGGAACAAGGTGTGTCCTATACCAGATTGGAATTTTTTACAATTCAATATAGCAGTGAAATAAATGTTACTGTAAAAGCAGATTTTTTTCCATGCCTCTGATCCCAAGAATATTGACACTTAAACAAGGAAGCCACATCTCACCTCAGAAATTCCAGTTTTACATTATCAGCCTAGTGTTCAAGGATACTTCAGTGTGTGCACAGTGAAGCATTTCTCATTTTTGGTTTCCAAACTGCTTTGCTTAAAAACAAAACCCCACACTTTTCCTTTTAAAAGGAAGAATTATTTAAAGTCCTTTCCTTCCATCTAAATCAGAAGGCTATCACATTTGGAATTGAACAGCTTTATCAAAACTTCTAATCAGCGTAACTTTATAATCTAGTTTTATGGCTGATTCAAGGGGTTTTTTTAATATATATACATACACGCACACACAGAGTGGCAAATTGCCGGCACTACTATGATGGGTGTCGCACTTTCTCTTCTTGGTGTGGGGGAGTTCAGGGCACAGTTTCTTGCCCCTGAACAGGGGTATTAGCTGCCCCACTAGTGTCCTAGAGGAGGGGAGTGGGAGGGACTGGGGCCCACTCTCTACTCCAGGTCCCAGTCCAGGGGCCATAGGGATAACAGTAAACCACTAGAACTAGCGGTTCCTTCCCCTGCGCTACTTCCCTCTCCTGCCCTTCAGCTTGTGGGGCTTCCTGCCCTCCCTCTGCACAAATCAGGTGTCCCCTTACCTAGGGTCTTGGTCTTCTTAGACCACCACAGCAGTTCTCCAAAGTCTCCTCTGCTTCCCTCCAAACTGCTCTCTGCTCCAACACCATCCACTCTGCTTCAACTCCTCCAAACTGCTCTCTTCTCCCACATCAATCCACGCTGCTTCAACTCCTCCAAACTGCTCTCTGCTCCAACACCAATCCACTCTGTTTCAACTCCTCCTCTTGTCTGATTGAAGCAGCGAGTTTTTATCATGTGACTGGCTTCAGGTGCTTTAATTGGCTTCAGGTGTTTTAATTAATTTATAGCAAACTTTCTTCCCTATACAGGGAATAAGGCTCCCTTCTAACACTCTTCTGCTGCCCTCTGGCCATGCTGTATCACAAAATATTTTATATATATATTTTGTGATATATAGAGGGAAGAATGTTTGCTATAAATTTATTAAAGCACTAGAAGCCAGCCACACACACACACCCACACCCACACCCCTACCCCTACCTTGGGGTAATGAGCCAATTCTATTAACTTATATTGGGCAATTTCTATGTGACAAGAACTTCCATTTCAACCAGTATAGCCTAAAAATCCTATGTTTGATCCTAAGGGTAATATGTATAAATCTGGGCAGGTTGCCTTCAGTGCAAGAATTGTTCTTTAACTTGAAGCATCGAAACACAAACCATCCATGTCAGTGTCAGAGCCAGAAGAATCCAAGCCCAAAATAATGCTGTGACTATCACAAGAATCGATAGTACTAAAACTTAATGATGCTACTGTCTGCCGACAGTTACAGTATTGGAAATCTCACAGGTGCCGGCCTGGATACTTCGCAACCGCTTAGACAACTGTGCAACTAAGCTCTCATCAGCTCTCATGAGCCAAGAGATTAAGAAGACAGGAAAGATAAGTAAATATAGTAGCTTTATGCTAATAAACTGCTGATTGCTGGTTTTAAAAAAAATCTGTGCTTTAGCTCAAAGGCTAGAATATAAAGAAGCATTACTGGGAAGGGGATGAAGAACTCTAAGTCTACTTTACTCAGAGTAGAAAAGCCTCCTGACTCCTTGTTCAGAGAGATTTTCACAGGGCTTTTCATTTTAAATTCCTTTCAGTGTGTTTCAATATCTCTAATATTGTGAATAGTAATCAGCTGAGGTTATCTTATTATGTAACCTGCTTCTCATTGCAAAGTAAAGCACTATACGTTTTCATTAATGTGCTGTATAACTTTAATTCACTTTATAGGAGTAAATTGATAGGTTTTAGTTTAGATCAGGCATGAACTAGCCTATTTTTCTTTCTTTCTTTCAGCAGAGTTGTGCTCTGTTAACAATCAAGAGGAAACACATAAAGCATTCATAGAATGTTTTGCATTCATTGTGTCCAAACTATACATAGTGGTATATGTGTCTCAGATCATCCAGATGTCAAAATTTGATATGACCTCAAATTCTCTTAACAAAAATGTTTTAATCTAAAGCATCGAACAACAACATAATGAAGTAATAGCACTGGTTCTGAGATTCATGAGATTGAGAGTCAAGCTATCCATAAAGTTGCAGGATCTGTGCTCTCTCAAATATAAAAAGAAAGCTTCATAAAGCTCCTCTCTTCAGATTCTCAGTCCTCTTTCCATTGATTTTTCAATTGGGTTATATGATGTGGCCCTGCATCCTAGGAGAAATAACCTGACAATGTTCTAAAGATGGATCAGCTTTTTAAAAAATGACAGATATCACCGTCATGTCAGAAACAAAATTAGTTCCTCACCTTTAAAGTGGTTATTTAACATTTCATAACATGCCATCACCAAGCTTCACAGATTACATCACTACCAAGCTCATCGTAATTTATCATAAATATCACACTTTTAATCACATGAACCAAAAAAACAGTGTAAAAATACAACTAAGAAAAAGCATATTATTCCTTGGGAAAGGTATTTAAAATACTTAAACACAGCCAGGGAAACATAAGCAAAAAAAAAAAAAAAACCAAAAACCCTTATCTTACTTGAGGAAAGTAAGCATTGTAGAATGCTGACAGTGGAGCTGGACTACTCGTTCAATAGGATCAGAGGGCAATGACTGGCTTGAAGTAATTCCAGGTAGCAACTGTCCACTCAGATGGAGTAGCATGTCATAAACAGTCTTCGTATCTTTGCCAAGGTTTTGTTTAAAAACTTTATCAGATGAAGTCATCTGGATTTTACACACATCACTAAATGGGGGGGGAGGAGAGAAAAACTTCACTTTATTGTTTTAAATATATTAAAACAGACTTGAGTTAAAAATAACTATTGTACCATTAACTGCGGTGAATTAATTAATAAACTACTATGGAAAGGTCTGAGGAATGGATTGTGAAAAATTCAGTACTTCTTGATTTCTGTACAGATGTTATGACAACATAAGATTTTTGATTTGGTTAGACTATTTAATAAAACTGAGTCTGCTAGTCACCATTACCATTCAAGTACAATTCAAATACAATTTCATTTTCACCCTATATAAAAACCTACACATTTGGGAATCAACCAAATGAGAGAATGCCTTTTTCTTTCAGTACTATCAAACAGCTAGGACTAACTCAGGTAATTCATATAACTGCTGACAGACATCAGGTTCAAGGGACTGGTGACAAGACTCTACGTACTGGAATTTGCTTCCCCTGTTGCTCATCAATTTGTTGACCTTGTGGGCAGGAGGAAAGGCACAAAACTATTCATTTACATGGCTTTGCCTTGAGATAGTGGTGACTGTCAGAAACTGGGTTCATTTTGGGATCAGACTCAATTTCAGTTGTAATAAGCACTGTATATGGTTTTAATGTTGTACATGCTCTCAGAGCCTCTTGTTTGGGAACATTTTATAAATGGAAAAAACAAAAAACAGACCTTTTTGTTTTACAATGCGTAAAAAGTTTGACTAATTAAAAATATCTTTGGGTTTCTCCATTTAATTATTCAGTTGCATATTAAAAGTAACTTGGTCATAAACATGGGTCATCCAAGAATGTTTCTAATGATGGAACACACATAGGTGTGATGCAGCATTTTCCTAGGAAATATTAAGAAAAAAATTACAATTACCGTCTTAGTGAGTGGGGAATAGAAATAGGATTAGGTCCCTTAGACCAACCAAAGAGAGTGAACCAGTTCTGAACCGCAGTTATCACTTTCTGAAAGAAGATGTATTCCTCTCCGTCTTCGTCAGGAAAAAGCGATAGTTGAAATTTATTGTCTCGCTCCTGTCTTTGGCTGTCAGCTTCATCCTTCACCCTTTCATTTTCAAGCTTATTTTCCAATTCTGAATAATACAAAAAGTATTCCAAATTTTCCTTATCCATTTTCCAGTACAAAAACAGCACTTTTTAAAACACTAATCTTATTGAGACAGCAAAGAAATAAAATACAGGGATCATATGAACGGTTACTTATATTAATTATTCCTGACAAGTGACAAGATATAAATTTTGGAAACAGCAAACCTTGCATTTCTGGGTCCTATTTTTATTTAGAAAAGGAGAAATAGTTATTACACAATCAGAAAAAGATGAATACAGATCATTCAAACTTGGCATATGACATCATTGGCAGTAATCCTGCCAAAATATTCTTAGAAGTGGTTCCAATAAGGATTGATTACAAACCTTGTTCAGGCAAGTTCCATACCCCAGTGATATAGAAATGCACAACTGGCTAAGTTACCTTTGTCCAAATTATCAGGTACTGTATAAGCCTCTGATATTGGAAGAGGCTTGTTTGTAAATTACATTAAATACTCAATGGATTAGAGCAGGAGTACAGGCATATCCACTGGAAGGCAAAATACACTATGCTGGGCAGGGCACAGTGGCTCAACATACTAGTTTATCTTTGGTTTAATGCCTGTAACAGTTTTGTCACTCTTGAAGTGTCTGCCATCTGAGTCAGCACCACTTTAATCAATTAATCCCGCAGCCCTTTGAAAAACATAAATAGGTATTTTTACCCCATTGGAATTGCACATACTATGTATGTCACACAATTGCAATTTATGAGAAAAACATTTAACAATCTTAAACATCAGAACAAGTTAAGGGAGATATAAGGGAGATATAGAGGGTGAAATATACAGTGTGAACAGTATAGTACAACAGTACATTTCTCTAGTAATAGGGTAGATAGTCTTTCCGAGCACATTCTATTACAGAACAAAATACAGGTTTCAAATAGAAGACTCCATTAAAAAAAATCAATCCTGCTTATTTTCATGATATCCTTTTAGAGGAAAGTAAACAATAACCTTCTGAAAAGAATCAGTATGCCTTATCCTAGTACAAACCCAAGGGAGCACAGGAGGAGCTGAACCAAACGCTGTCTGCTTTCATTACAGCTCCTCCTGGGGCCCTTCTTTGTAAAAATGTCATGGGAGTCTAAGAGAAATCAATTATTAAAGGCAGTTGTTGCCATGACAACCAGGACAACAGTGACCCTTTCCAAGTATATAAATGCACTGGAGGGAGTGATGAGTAGCTAAATATCTCTGACGTTTCAATGTTTCAGGCAGCAGCAGGGGAAGGAATCATGCATTGTGGGGGTGAAGGGAAGGGGAAATCAGGCTTTTCCCATGTTTTAAGTCTTTCCAAATTTCCTAAGAAACCAAAGCATACCAACCCAAAATACATACTGGAGATCATTTCACACACATTTATTTGTGTCTGACACCTGGTTCAAATTTCCCATGGCATGTTTACAAAAAAAGAGTTCCAAAAGAAGGTGAGACCCTGAGGTATAGGCCTTGCAAAAAAGAAAATGTTGATGCAACTTTAACTGTTGTGAGACTACAGTAGATATTTTCTATGCTACACTAATTACTACAGTGTTTACATTTCTTAAAAAGCATTTTATCATCATCACCATTTTGGTCTTCACATTTTTACGAATAACCCATTTAGACTTTCACTGTGCAGGATATTAATATTCATTGCGTATGGTTTTTGTTTTGATTTTTCAAACTAAACTGGTTTTATAATTGCTTACAGTTAAAAAAGGGAAATAGTCATGTCAACTGATTCCTCTTTTTAAAACCTTGTGTTAGCTATGTGATGAGGATCTATTGTATTGCAAATTCACTTTCCATTGGGGAGTTCTATCAGAATTTCTCTTCCTTAGACAATGGTAGCATAGTCACCTTAAAAAGGACCAGATTCCACCACTCTTATGCATGCTGAGTATTAATTTGTTCCTGGAATAGTCTCACTCATTTTAGTGGGATGGCTCCAGTCATATGTTATTACCCTACATGAGTAAGAATAGTATAATCTTGCCCAGAGTTTATGGGAAAGTTGCCCAGAGTTTATAGCCTGGGAAGGGGCACACAGGTTGGGTCCACCCACCACAAGGTTAAAACTCAGTGACTATGGCAGCTAATTTTTGCCCCTCTCAGCAATCTAGTCGGGCACAAGGCTGTTATCCTGTAACCAATTCAGTACAGGAGGGGAGGGGGTTTGCTGCATGAATGAGACTCCTAGACATGCTGTGTAACCAGTTTGGTTAATTCCAATTCCAGTATGTATTTCCCCTCTGTGTTCATGTCCTCCAGACAGTCTATCCTCTGCTCAGATGGGATGGGATAATTTCCCAGACATTCACAGCCTACACTCATTGTCAGACAGCATAGCAGTTAAGACATTTTTCTTTAAAAAATTTAAACATGGCAGTAGTAAGCAGAAATCCTGTTATAGAAATCTGTATGTTTAAATATTAATTGCTGTTTTACCTGAAGAAGAGCCTTCATAGGCTGAGTTAGTGACTGCACAGAGGGAACTGGAGGAAGTACTATGGGACAGAGATCCTGGAGTGTAACAGGGATGCAAAACAGCTTCTCCATTGTTGTAGATTATCCCATTATGGTCTATAAAATACAGATTTTGAGCTGAAGTTTGATTAAAATGCACAATAAAAGACATTATCTTACTGGCTGTGTATTAATGGTTCACATACACAGTTATCTGCTATTAAATCTTGGTTTCTTTTGCAGCTCAGTTTATCGGGTAACACTTACAGTTTGGCTAATGATAACATGACACTTCTCTAAACAGTAACTGAAGAAAGAAATATGTGCAATTTCCCCCCCAACTATAATCTGTACTTCTCAGGTCTGGACACTTGCTGAAGAAACCCCAGTGGAGCATTCCCAACTCTAAAGCTCTTAGCCAGGAACCAAGTCGCCTTTTAAGGCATGTCTGACTCCAGCTCCTCACTCAGTAGGTCTCAGTGTTTCATAGTCAGCCTTTTCAAAGCACTACCAATCCCACACATTTCACAAAACAAATTAAAAAGCAGCATCTACAGAACCCTCAGATCTGTTGAGATGAGCACAGGAGTAACAACACTGAAATGTAATTCATGTTCTCTGAAAATACTCAGTATTTTTTTAAAATCCAAAGATATCCTCTCTCAGTACAGTCTTACTCTCCACTGCTGCAGGGGGAAAAGAGGCTACTAACAGGGATACAGGTAATTGGGAAGTAGTGAAAGATTACCAGAAGGTGAGGTTGAGATAACCTATGAAGTGTTAGGATATAGATATTCAGGCCTGTCTGTAAAGGCCTATACTCTAAGAATGTAGGTGTATTCTTATTACTTGGCTAGTTAGAGGTATAAAAGAAAGAATCAAAATCACTGTCTGCCAGTGTAAGAGCCTTCTCTTACTGTGACAATCTGAGGCCCTGTTTTTAGGCTAAGGCCTCTGGCTAAGCAACAGAGGGAGCCATAAGCTGGGAAGCGACCAGTCACCTCCTCACTTTCCAAACTAGTCACATTGAAAGAAGGTGCTATTGGGCTGTTAGGAATACAATCCTGTCCTGATAGCGCCTGTTGCCTCCAGAGAAAGGGAAGTGCCTAGAAAATGTAAAAGGAAACTTAGTTTGATAGCATCCTGTCTGGCAAGAACTCAACTATCAATAGCTGGGATGTGAAATCCTCATTTCTGTGTTGTTTTATCACTGTAGTCCCCATTTCCCTATTGTTTGTCTGTATAATCTCTGTCTGGTTCTGTGATTGTTCCTGTCTGCTGTATAATTAATTTTGCTGGGTGGAAACTAATTAAGGTGGTGGGATATAATTGGTTACATAATCATGTTACAATATGTTAGGATTGGTTAGTTAAATTTCAGGAAAATGATTGGGTAAGGTATAGCTAAGCAGAACTCAAGTTTTACTATATAGTCAGGAAGTCAGTCAGGAAGTGGGTGGGTGTGGAAATGGGAACAAGGAATGGGAGTGGGGAAAATGGAATCATGTTTGGCTAAGGGCAGGAATAGGAACAGGGACACAGGTAAGGCTCTGTGGTGTCAGAGCTGGGAAGGGGCACACTAAGGAAAGAAACTGGAATCATGCTTGCTGGAAGTTCACCCCAATAAACATCGAATCGTTTGCAGCTTTGGACTTCAGGTATTGTTGCTCTCTGTTCATGCGAGAAGGACCAGGGAAGTAAGTGGGTGAAGGAATAAGCCCCCTAACGTCTTGGTGCCACTTGGATGCATTGCATCGGATAGGTGAGTGGCAGCCTGTAAATCCCCCTCCCCAACAGTCCATGCAGCTACTCGGAGGGGGTATAGCAACCTCTTGTGATAGTAGTTGTGGGTTCTGGGAAGCCAGGGTAAAGGATTTTTTGGATAAATGGAAAAGGAAGAACCAGGGCCCATACCAGTTGCAGGGGTCACCCTGGAATGAGATTAAAAAGGAAATGGAGGAAGTGTTAGGGGACCCAGAGGGATGGGGGGTGGCTGAGGAGCCCACCCTCCTTGGTATATGGGTAGTGGAAGAAGGTCCCTGCCCATGGGGACTGAATGCCTTCCAGGGAAAGGAGGCACTTCAGTCTGCTTGTGAGAGGTTTGAAGTAAGGGCAGCATTATGGGAAGCTGCCAGTAATCTTTCAAGTTTGGTGCTGCTTCAGCAAGGGCTGCTGAAGGGTTGTAAATTAGTTAGGGGTAGTGAAAGATGATTTGGCACAACAGGGTTTAAAGTCAAAAGCAGAGTTAACAGGCTACCTTTAGAGACTGGAGCTGGGACTTGGTCCTGGGGGAGTGGAGAGAAAGAAGGGAAAGAAAAAAAAAAAGGCAGGGTTTGCAGGAGCCGGAAACAACCCCCACTCTTCTCCCAGAGCCAGAATGAGAACCTGGGGATAAGGGTTCCCAACTGTTTCAACCCAGGAAGCCTACTCTTGGCTCAGAGCTAACTACATCCTTTTCTTCTTTTCCTTGGTTTACTTAATTTGCTGCTGGCAGCCTATACTTTAAACTGACCTGACAGGCTTAATTGGTTTCTTTCCACCTCTCCCCCTGCCTTTCCACACTTTTGTTTTTCTGAAGTTTTAATGGAGGGTACTTTGGATACTTATGTGAGATGTTTTTTTTGGTTATTTTGGATAAAGTATGATGGAAGTCTGCTGTATTCCACCGGAATTTTTGGAGTAAAAGATCCTTGGACATCCATGGAGACAAATGTTTTACTGCCTCTTTGAACAGTCTCAAGATAAAGACTTTACTAAAGCTTTTGATACTGTCTCACATGACCTTTTCATAAACAAACTAGGGAAATACAACCTAGATACAGCTACTATAAGGTGGGTGCAGAACTGGTTGGAAAACCATTCCCAGAGGGTAGTTATCAGTGGTTCACAGTCATGCTGGAAGGGCGTAACAAGTGGGGTCCTGCAGGGATCGGTTCTGGGTCTGGTTCTGGTCAATATCTTCATCAGTGATTTCGATAATGGCATAGAGAGCACACTTACAAATTTTGCGGATGATACCAAGCTGGGAGGGGTTGCAAGTGCTTTGGAGGATAGGATTAAAATTCAAAATGATCTGGACAAACTGGAGAAACAGTCTAAAGTAAATAGGATAAAATTCAATAAGGACAAATGCAAAGTATTCCATTTAGAAAGGAACAATCAGTTGCACACATACAAAATGGGAAATGACTGCCTAGGAAGGAGTACCACAGAAAGGAATCTGGGGGTCACAGAGGATCACAAGCTAAATATGAGTCAACAGTGTAAGGCTGTTGCAAAAAAAAGCAAACATCCTTCTGGGATGTATTAGCAGTAGTGTTGTAAGCAAGACACGATAAGTAATTCTTCCGCTCTACTCTGCGCTGATTAGGTCTCAACTGGGGTATTGTGTCCAGTTCAGGGCGCCACATTTCAGAAGGATGGGGACAAATTTGAGAGAGTCCAGAGAAGAGTGACAAAAATTATTAAATATCTAGAAAACATGACCTATGAGGGATGATTGAAAAAACTGGGTTTGTTTAGTCTGGAAAAGAGAAGACTGAGCGCGGACATAACAGTTTTCAAGTATGTAAAAGGTCATTACAAGGAGGAGGAAGAAAAAAAGATTCTTAACCTCTGAGGATAGGACAAGAAGCAAAGGGCTTAAATTGCAGCAAAGGAGGTTCAGGTTGGACATTAGAAAAAACTTCCTAACTGGAAGTTAGGAATAAATTGCTTAGGGAGGTTATGAATCTCCATTGGAGATTCTTAAGAGCAGGTTAGACAAAAACTTATCAGGGATGGTATAGATCAGGAGCGGGCATTTTTTGTGGCCCAAGGGCCACATCGGGTTTCCAAAATTGTATGGAGGGCCAGTTAGGGGAGGCTGTGCCTCCCATAACAGCCAGGCTTGGGCCGACCCCCGACCCCATCCAACCCCCACTGCTTCTCGCCCCCTGACAGCCCCCCCCGGGACTCCTGCCCCATCCACCACCCCCTGCTCCTGTCCCCTGATTGCCCCCCGCCACCCCATCCAATCCCTCCTGTCATTCCTGACTGACCCCCCGGAACTCCTACCCCCATTCAACCCCCGTTCCCTGCCCTCTGACTGCCCCAACCCCTATCCACAGCCCCACACCCTTGAACTCCCCTGCCCTCTATCCAACCCCGCCCCCGCTCCCTGCCCCCTTACCGCGCTGCCTGGAGCACCGCTGGCTCGCGGCGCTACAGCCACGCCCCCCAGAGCACTGGGGTCAGGCCACGGCTCTGCAGCTGTGCTGCCTGGCGGTCCAAAGCATTGCGCCAGTGGCACGGTAAGCTGAGGCTGTGGGGGAGGGGGGAACAGCAGGGGAGAGGCCGGGGCTAGCCTCCCAGGTGAGGAGCTCAGAGGCCGGGCAGGAGGGTCCCGCGGGCCAGATGTGGCCCGCGGGCCGTAGTTTGCCCACCTCTGGTCTAGATAATACTTAGTCCTGCAACGAGTACAGGGGACTGAACTAGATGACCTCTCAAGGTTTCTTCCAGTTCTATGATTCTATGAAGTAGAACTGCAGAGGAAGTTGGTTGACTTGTCAGACCTGGAAATTTAGGGCATGTAGCTTCAGTCTTGCACAGCAATTCCTGCTTTAGGCCCCAATACACCAAAGCACATGTTTCACTTTAAGAATGTGAACAGTCTCCTTCTTTATATTTTGTACAGTTAAAGTCTTAGGAGCAACTAGTATCTGTTCTGAATGTCTTGAAAATTTTTATAAAACATTCTTTGAGACTTAAAAGGAGCTAAAAAATGGGACTTCAGCACTTGCTTAATGTTAAGCAACATTAACATAATGTTAAGCTGGTTTGGGGCTATTAATGTTGGGTCATTATCAGTTACATTCCCCATAAGTGTCCTCTGTGTTCAGTCAGGGACCAGATGGAAAATCATACCCAGTTTAACAATTTTAATTTATTTGGCACTTATGTTTATAATAGTTAATGTCCAAATCTACCCTCGTGTGAAATTCTGTGCTTGGGAAAAACTGGAGTCATTTAAGTATTTAGTCAGAAACAGTGATTATTAAATTAGTTCAAGACTTTCAGAACAGATAATAGTGTGCCTTTGAGACTTTAGTTGAAAAAAAAATAAAAAACCATGAGGATTTGTTGTTTTGGACTTGTAAAGCGGTTTGCATCAAAAATAAGCCTCGTCAAGAGACACTAGTACTACCTCAACTATGAAGGACTGCAGTTCTCAATCAGAAGAACCATGAGGTGATCACAAAAGAATCTAAACCTGAGAGCTCAATTTAGCTACCATTAAAGTCAATGAAAATACCCATATTAGCTTAAAGAAAAGGAGTACTTGTGGCACCTTAGAGACTAACAAATTTATTAGAGCATAAGCTTTCGTGAGCTACAGCTCACTTCATCGGATGCATTTGGTGGAAAAAGCAGAGGGGAGATTGATATACACACACAGAGAACATGAAACAATGGGTTTATCATACACACTGTAAGGAAAGGTTTCAGAATAGCAGCCGTGAGTGATCACTTAAGATAAGCCATCACCAGCAGTGGGCGGGGGGGAAAGGAGGAAAACCTTTCATGATGACAAGCAAGGTAGGCTATTTCCAGCAGTTAACAAGAATATCGAGGAACAGTGAGGGGTGGGGTGGGGGGGAAAAATAACATGGGGAAATAGTTTTACTTTGTGTAATGACTCATCCATTCCCAGTCTCTATTCAAGCCTAAGTTAATTGTATCCAGTTTGCAAATTAATTTCAATTCAGCAGTCTCTCGTTGGAGTCTGTTTTTGAAGCTTTTTTGTTGAAGGATAGCCACTCCTAGGTCTGTAATCGAGTGACCAGAGAGATTGAAGTATTCTCCAACTGTTTTTGAATGTTATAATTCTTGACGTCTGATTTGTGTCCATTCATTCTTTTACGTAGAGACTGTCCCGTTTGGCCAATGTACATGGCAGAGGGGCATTGCTGGCACATGATGGCATATATCACATTGGTAGATGCGCAGGTGAACGAGCCTCTGATAGTGTGGCTGATGTGATGAGGCCCTATGATGGTGTCCCCTGAATAGATATGTGGACAGAGTTGGCAACGGGCTTTGTTGCAAGGATAGGTTCCTGGGCTAGTGGTTCTGTTGTGTGGTGTGTGGTTCCTGGTGAGTATTTGCTTCAGATTGGGGGGCTGTCTGTAAGCAAGGACTGGCCTGTCTCCAAAGATCTATGAGAGTGATGGGTCGTCCTTCAGGATAGGTTGTAGATCCTTGATGATGCGTTGGAGAGGTTTTAGTTGGGGGCTGAAGATGATGGCTAGTGGTGTTCTGTTAGTTTCTTCGTTGGGCCTGTCCTGTAGTAGGTGACTTCTGGGTACTCTTCTGGCTCTGTCAATCTGTTTCTTCACTTCAGCAGGTGGGTATTGTAGTTGTAGGAATGCATGATAGAGATCTTGTAGGTGTTTGTCTCTGTCTGAGGGGTTGGAGCAAATGCGGTTCTATGGATGGATCTTGGTTAGCAGATAAAATACCCCAGGTCAGGGTTCTAGGCAGCTCTCCAACACCACTTTCTACAAGCCATTACCCTCTGATCCCACTGAGAGTTACCAAAAGAAACTACAGCATTTGCTCAAGAGACTCCCTGAAAAAGCACAAGAACAAATCCGCACAGACACACCCCTAGAGCCCCGACCTGGGGTATTCTATCTGCTACCCAAGATCCATAAACCTGGAAATCCTGGACGCCCCATCATCTCAGGCATTGGACCCTGACAGCAGGATTGTCTGGCTATGTAGACTCCGTCCTCAGGCCCTACGTTACCAGCACTCCCAGATATCTTCGAGACACCACTGACTTCCTGAGGAAACTACAATCCATCGGTGATCTTCCTAAAAACACCATCCTAGCCACTATGGATGTAGAAGCCCTCTACACCAACGTTCCACACAAAGATGGACTACAAGCTGTCAGGAACAGTATCCCCGATAATGTCACGGCTAACCTGATGGCTGAACTTTGTGACTTTGTCCTCACCCATAACTATTTCATATTTGGTGACAATGTATACATTCAAATCAGCGGCACTGCGATGGGTACCCGCATGGCCCCACAGTATGCCAACATTTTCATGGCTGACTTAGAACAACGCTTCCTCAGCTCTCGTCCCCTAATGCCCCTACTCTACTTGCGCTACATTGATGACATCTTCATCATCTGGACCCATGGAAAAGAAGCCCTTGAGGAATTCCACCATGATTTCAACAATTTCCATCCCACCATCAACCTCAGCCTGGACCAGTCCACACAAGAGATCCACTTCCTGGACACTACGGTGCTAATAAGCGATGGTCACATAAACACCACCCTATATCGGAAACCTACTGACCTCTATAACTACCTATATGCCTCTAGCTTTCATCCAGATCATACCACACGATCCATTGTCTACAGCCAAGCTCTATGATATAACCGCATTTGCTCCAACCCCTCAGACAGAGACAAACACCTACAAGATCTCTGTCATGCATTCCTACAACTACAATACCCACCTGCTGAAGTGAAGAAACAGATTGACAGAGCCAGAAGAGTACCCAGAAGTCACCTACTGCAGGACAGGCCCAACAAAGAAAATAACAGAACACCACTAGCCATCATCTTCAGCCCCCAACTAAAACCTCTCCAACGCATCATCAAGGATCTACAACCTATCCTGAAGGACGACCCATCACTCTCACAGATCTTGGGAGACAGGCCAGTCCTTGCTTACAGATAGCCCCCCAATCTGAAGCAAATACTCACCAGCAACCACACACCACACAACAGAACCACTAACCCAGGAACCTATCCTTGCAACAAAGCCCGTTGCCAACTCTGTCCACATATCTATTCAGGGGACACCACCATAGGGCCTCATCACATCAGCCACACTATCAGAGGCTCGTTCACCTGCGCATCTACCAATGTGATATATGCCATCATGTGCTAGCAATGCCCCTCTGCCATGTACATTGGCCAAACGGGACAGTCTCTACGTAAAAGAATGAATGGACACAAATCAGATGTCAAGAATTATAACATTCAAAAACCAGTTGGAGAACACTTCAATCTCTCCGGTCACTCGATTACAGACCTAAGAGTGGCTATCCTTCAACAAAAAAGCTTCAAAAACAGACTCCAACGGGAGACTGCTGAATTGGAATTCATTTGCAAACTGGATACAATTAACTTAGGCTTGAATAGAGACTGGGAATGGATGAGTCATTACACAAAGTAAAACTATTTCTCCCCATGTTATTTCTCCCCCCCATCCCACCCCCCACTGTTCCTCAGATATTCTTGTTAACTGCTGGAAAAAGCCTACCTTGCTTGTCACCATGAAAGGTTTTCCTCCTCTCCCCCCTCCCCCCCGCTGCTGGTGATGGCTTATCTTAAGTGATCACTCACGGCTGCTACTCTGAAACCTCTCCTTACAGTGTGTATGATAAACCCATTGTTTCATGTTCTCTGTGTGTGTATATCAATCTCCCCTCTGTTTTTTCCACCAAATGCATCCGACGAAGTGAGCTGTAGCTCACGAAAGCTTATGCTCTAATAAATTTGTTAGTCTCTAAGGTGACACAAGTACTCCTTTTCTTTTTGCGAATACAGACTAACACGGCTGCTACTCTGAAACCTGTCATATTAGCTTAGTTACATTGTTGATAGTTGCCTCATTCTGAAAAGGCCTAAAGATTTGACTGGCATTCTTTTAAAGTTATTTTCCTTTCTTAAAATATTAAGAAGTCCATAAAAAAATTAAATGACCCCAGTAATTCAAATTAGTATTTTGCCCAAAAAGATAAAAATAAAACAAGCTAAGCTGAACTAAAGGTTTTACATCAAGTGAGGAAAGCAGAAGACTATGTAGGACTCAAGAGTGACTGTCTGTTCTATACATCTTTGAAGAAAAAAATTACATTCAATACTCAATGGATAAGAGCAGGAGTACAGGCATATCCACTGGAAGGCAAAATACACTATGCTGGGCAGGGCACAGTGGCTCAACATACTAGTTTATCTTTGGTTTAATGCCTGTAACAGTTTTATCACTCTTGAAGTGTCTGCCATCTGAGTCAGCACCACTTTAATCAATTAATCCCGCAGCCCTTTGAAAAACATAAATAGGTATTTTTACCCCATTGGAATTGCACATACTATGTATGTCACACAATTGTCATTTATGAGAAAAACATTTAACAATCTTAAACATCAGAACAAGTTAAGGGGGATATATACAGAGTCAAATATACAGTGTGAACAGTATAGTACAACAATACATTTCTCTAGTAATAGGGTAGATAGTCTTTCCAAGCATGTTCTATTACAGAACAAAATACAGGTTTCAAATAGAAGACTCCATTTTAAAAAAAAAAAATCAATCCTGCAACTGACTACAATGAAATTGTAAAAGAGGACCACCAATCTCTCTCTGTAGCACAGTAAAACAAAATTTCTTTAAGATACTGTTTCAATGATACCTCGCACCAGTCAGGTTAAAAACATATAGATATTGCATAGGAATAAATGTTGGAGAAATTGTAGTGAAAGAGGAGGTTTTATGCATGTATGGTGGACGTGTCCAATCAGAGAGTATTAGGATCAAAAATAAAAAAAATCACAAATTATTGGATATTATTATCAAATTATCCTTTGGCAATTCCTCTAGGTCTTCCTAGTGGAAATAGTCACACAAGTGAGAATACTTTAAAAAAGCAGACTTTAACAAATGCAGTGAACTGGTAGGTTAGGACTCAGGGAAAGAAAATCTAAGGGATAAAGGAATGGCAGCTTCTCAAAGACAAATACAAAAGACAGCTCTGCAATGACCTGAAAGTCAAAAAGGAATTTGACAAGAAATGGAAACATGGATGAATTGCTGAGAATGAATATAAAAGAATAGCACAAGCATGTAGTAACAAAATCAGAAAGGCTAAGGCACAAAATGAGTTACACCCAGCAAGGCACATGAAAGGCAATAAGAGGAGGCTGAACAAATAAATTAGGAGCAACAGAAAGCCAAAGGAAAGTGTATATCCTCTACTATCCAGAAGAAGAGCTAATAACTGATGGCATCAAGAAGGCTGAGGTGTTTAAGGTCTATTTTGCTTCAGTCTTCACTAAAAAGATTAATGGTGAGCAGATACAGTATTAATATAAATACTAACAACGAAGGGGAAGGAACACAAGCCAAAATATGGAAAGAACAGGTTAAAGAATATTTAGATAAATTAGATGTATTCTGGTTGGCAGGTCTTGATGAAATTCATCCCACAGTACAAAGGAACTAATTGAAGCAATCTTGGAATCATTAGCAATTATCTTTGAGAACTCAGAGGACGGGTGAGGTCTCAGACAACAAGAATAGGGCAAACATAGTGCCTATCTTTAAAAAGGACCCTGTGAATTATAGACAGTCAGCCTAACTTCAATACCTAGAAAGATACTGGAATAAATTATTAAACAATCAATTTGTAAGGATCTAGAGCATAACAGAGTTATAAGGAACAGCCAGCATAAATTTTTCAGGAACATATCATGCCAAACCTTCTTTGACAAAGTTACTGGCCTAGTAACTAGTAAGGATGGAGGGGAAGCAATAGATACGATATATCTTGATTTTAGTAAGATTTTTGACATAGTCCCACATTATATTTTCATAAGCTAATTAGTGAAATGTTCTCTCGGTAAAATTATTATGAAATAGGTGCACAGCTGGTTGAAAGACCATACTCAGAATAGTTATCAATGGTTTGCTGTCAGACTGGATGAGAGTATGTGGTGGGGTCCCATAGGGGTCTGTCCTGGGTCCGGTACTATGCAATGGTTTCATAATGATTTAGATAAAGGAGTGGAGACCAGGCTTATAAGATTTGAGGATCTGGGAGGGGTTGTGAGGACTTCAGAGGACAGGATTAGAATTCAAAATGGCCTTAACAGACTGAAGTATTAGTCTGAAGTCAACAAGATGAAATTCAGCAAAGATAGGTGAAAAGTACTTTACTTCGGAAGATAAAATCAAATGCAGAACGATAAAATGGGGAATAACTCGTTAGCTGGTAGTGCTGCTGCTAAGAGTCTGGGGTTATAGTGGATGAGTATGAGTCATCAATGTGATGCAGTTGGATGCATCATTCTAGGGTGCACTAACAGCAGTGGTATATGTAAAACATGGGAGGTAACTGTCCTGCTCTATTTGGCATGAGTGAGGCCTCAGCTTGAGTACTGTGTCCACTTCTGGGTTCCACATTTTAGGAAAGATGTAGGCAAACTGGAGAGAGCCCAGATAATGGCAATAAAAATGATGAAATGTTTAGAAAACCTGACATATGAGGAAAGGTTAAAAAATGGGTATGTTATTCTTGAGAAAAGAAGATTGAAGTGGGGGACCTGAGAACAGTCTTCTGATATGGTAAGGGCTATTATAAACAGGACCACGATCATCAGTGGTCTCATATCCACTAAAGTTAGGACAAGACGTAACGGGCTTCATCTACAGCAAGGGAGATTTAGGTTAGATAATAGGAAAAACTTTTTAACAATAAGGGTAGTTAAGCACTGGAATAGGCTTCCAAGGGAAGGCAGTGAAATTCCCATCATTGAAATTTTTTAAGAATGGTTGGACAAACACCTGTCAAGGATGACCTAGGTTTACTCAGTCCTGCTTCAGAACCATGGACTAGACTTGATGACCTCCCAAGGTCCCTTCTAGCCCTCCATTTCTCTGATTCTATGAAAAGGAAATGAAGAATTAATCTTTCATCTATTAGTAACTGTTTGGCTATTGATAGCCTTTCACTGGAAAAAGAAAATATAGTCCAACTGTAGAAGAATGGCTAAAAAAAACCATGGGTAGTTATGGTCAAATGTACACACCATTTACAGATCCAGAAAAATAAACAGAGGCCAAAAAGATACTTAGATATTTGGCTAACCTTTACTCAGTACTCAAACAAAGCACATTCACCTGAAAAAACACAAGCACACTTGTCCAATTTTTTTTAATAGTAACATTTGATAGACATGCCAGATCTGTTAAATATGTGTAATCAGAGATTTCTTTCCATTTAACAAAAATCACAAGAAGTTAAATACCATAGAAGTATGCTCACTGTGTAATATGCTAATACCTTGTCAAATAGAGATCTGATGACCATATTTATGTATAATGTCTCTTTAAATACAAGCTCACTACTGTAATTATTGTTTAGTTTCTGGTATTTACATGACAAGGCTTTGTAAACCTGTTAAAAAACCTGTTCATAAATAAATTGTTTTAAAATGCTACTGAATGCATTCATTTTAATATATTGTATAATTTCATTGTAATGACATCTTTATTGATGTAATTTGTTTATAAGCAATATTTTTGTGCATGTCTTTTTACTCCAAGTGTGAATTAGTATGAAAAAAAGAGTTTCGTACTAATTATGTAAAAACTTTATATTGAAGAGCTATTATAAAGTGGTTGTCACATGGGACCTCCGGGATATAACATTGCCAGTAGTGAAATTCTGCAACATTAGAACACAGCTCTTCGAAGTCCTGCACCTCGTTTCTCTTACCAAAGAAAAATGCTGAGGACTCCTGTGCAATGATTGTCTAACAGACAAGATAACCGTATGGAAACCAGTGTACAATGTCCAGTGAAAAGGCGCTCAGTACTGTCTGTCCAGGGGATCAACTGGCAGAGGAACACATGGCAATTATCACTGTGGATTAAAAATGTCACTAGCCTGTGGCTGCAGGTGTTTATTAGGCCTTCAAATAATGTCATTTTACACATTCTCACAGGGACACATTTTGCTGCATCCCTGAATGGATGGCCCGATTATGTGGGACCAGATTTAGGCGCACACAGTTTTCCTGGTTGAAACAGGCAGGTTTGAAGGATGGCTATTGTAGAGTGATAGTGCTGGGCTCTGGTGAGCCGCTGCAAGTGATCTTTTTCGGCAGAGCTACTATGCCTTGGGGCTGAAGCATTAGCAGTCATCACTGGGAAAGATAAGCAGCAGCCCATAAACGGGTTTAAGGACCTGGCAAAGGGCCTCATCTCTCTTCCCATTAAGCTAGTCAACTTTGTAAAGGTTCTACAAGCCACTGCTACGTAGGTGGGAACCAAGTGGCTGCAAGGAATGAATATAGCAGCCCGAGTTCAACCCCCCTCAAGCCCAGGGGAAAACAGCTTTTCAGATCTAACAGAGCTCCCTTTAGTCTCATGAAGGAAAACAAAATCTGCAGTCACTCAAGACTCTGCAGGGTCCATGCAGCTACTCATTCCGGATTCTTGTAGGATTCAGAGGCATCTGAATAAATTCTGAACATCAGTTGAGTCCTATGGGCAACTGAGGATCCTCCTTACTGGGATCATTTTTGAGATTTTACTCAATTCTATCTGATTCAGCTTCAAACTTCCATAAGAAAGACTACAGATACAAATTAGAGCTGTCAATTAATCGCAGTTAACTCACGCAATTAACTCAAAAAAATTAATCGTGATTAATCGCAGTTTTAATCACACTGTTAAACAACAGAATATCAATTGAAATGTATTAAATATTTTTGAAGGTTTTCTACATTTTCAAATATATTGATTTCAATTACAACACAGAATACAAAGTGTACAATGCTCACTTTATATTATTATTTTGATTACAAATATTTGCACTGTAAAAATGATAAAAGAAATAGTATTTTTCAGTTCATCTCATACAAGTACTGTAGTGCAATCTCTATCATGAAAGTGCAATTTACAAACGTTGATTTTTTTTTATAATAAATGCACTCAAAAACAAAACAATGTAAAACTTTAAAGCAGTGGTGGGTGACCTGCGGCCTGTCAGGATAATCCACTGGCATCCAGACCATTTATTTATATTTGCGTGGCTGCACACAGCTCCCAGTGGCCATGGTTCACCATTCCCAGCCAATGTATTCTGTGTTGTAATTGAAATCAACATATTTGAAAATGTAGAAAACATCCAAAAATATTTAAATAAATGGTATTCTATTATTGTTTAACAGCACAATTAATCGTGCGATTAATCCCAATTAATTTTTTAATTGCACAACTAATCACAATTAATGTTTTAATCGCTTGACAGCCCTAACACAAATGAATAATGCTGAATGGTCCCCAAAAAAAATCAGACACAGATCATGTTGTTTTGTTTTTCCTAGAATTAGCAACCTTCTCTTGTTAATCTGAGGAATGTAAGGACCCCAATCCTGCAAATTACAACATGCAGCCAGACCTCTGTACATTCACAGACAGCCCAGCCCCACTGATATCCAATGGTGTTCTCACAGGTAGAACTCTCTGCTTTCCCATTGTTATTTACAGGATTGGACCTAAGTAATAAACTGAAAAATAGGGTCACACTGTGGTCAAAGTAGAATTTATTTTAGCTTAATTTTTATCACGTTACAAACATAAACCTGCTGCTGAACTGTTTGGAGCGGGTTCTGAATGTAATTTTGCCACTGCACACTTTCTAGTTGCCTGCCTTATCTTGATCCTTCTGCAAAGATCATTTCAATAGTTGTAACCGGATTCTAAAGCATGGACATCACCTTTAAGTAAGAAAGGCCCATCCATGTAAGTTTGACTTATTTTACACTAATCAATCTGATGTCTTCCAGTATTTTCACAGTATTCCAGATATATTTGAACAAAACGCTACAAAAAAATCTCATGCCTTTTCCAGAATCTCAAAAATACTGATCAGTTCCAACTATTATATAATTACTCTGTAATAACTTTACCATTCAATTATGCTGCTTTCTTCTGTGCTGTTTTTTCGTAACTAGTCCAATTGTAGGTGGCACAGAAACTGCCTATCAACCATAGCTCTCTGCCAACCTAATTTATTTTCCTCCATGTAGTTATGTTATCTTTTCTACTCTTACTCCAATATTAGCAGATTATTCTAAAAACTGTTGGCTTGTCAGACATTTTTCAATAAATATCCAATTTATTTTGTCCCCCTACTTTCAATAAGAACAAGTCTGAATCTGTATGAATCCCAATGTATTATAAAAATCTCATTATGAGTTATGGTACTTCTAAGTACTGAGTAAAAATACTTCCTTAATTAAATAAGTAGCTCTGATCATGATAAAAATTATAGACAGATTATTGTAGTTAATATCATTACAATGTAATAACATAATTAAAAAGATTAAGTGAGGAAATGTTCACTACCCTTACCACTTCTCAAGACAATTTGCTGGTCTGCGCAGTGGAATGCCAGGTATGGATATACAGTAAGAAGGCAGTTCTCTGCTGTGGCAGCAACCTGAAGCGAGAACCTGGGGAGATCAGAGGGGAGGAGAGAAGTATGTCTTTTAATATATGAAAAATAATCTTTCAATATTTTCTATTAATATGGCTGTTCTTCTGTTAAATTTCTCAAATATTTCACTGTCAAGCTTTTTTTATGGTCACCTGATTTTTTAAGATTGCCTTTGATTTAGCTGTTGTATGGTGAACAATAAAGTAAACACAGATATTAAGGTAACAGTAACCAACACTAAAAATAAGATCTGCAGCCAATTTCTGCTCTCTTGTACAGTGGTGCAGTCAGTAGGGTTGCACTGCTGTGAGAGCACAATTTGGAAAGTTTGTGTACATCAATAACCCACAAACAGTGAAGACTGATACAATAGTGGTTCTCTCTTATCTGGCACATTCTACTCTGAACATACATGTGTCATGAAAGTTTAAGGGGTAGAAAGGATTTATTGAAATAACTGAACTGTGTCCATCTGAAAACAAAAATAATTAAAATTAGAGTTGATGTTTATGAGCATACTAAAGGAGGTCGCTGTCTTTCAAAATAGATTATGCATTTTTTGACACTGGAGAGAGTTTATCACACCTCAAAGAACTCAACAAAAACAAAATAAACAAACAAAAGAAAAACTTGGGAGAGCAGTGTCAAATACTCAACTGTCATCTACTCGACTCTCTTGAATCCATGAAGTCAGAGGGCTAGAGAAAGTTGCATATGAACGCCTACAGTTTCACTTCCCTTTTCCTGCATTATTACATGCACTTTTTCTACTTTATGTAAAATTGATAATAATTTCATCCGATAACACTTTTATAGTATGTTAACACACAGGGAACATATACTACACAAACAAATCTTATACTGTCAAAAAGTAAAAGTTTCTAAAAAGCGATCAAATTATAGGTCTGAAGGTATAAACAGTTTGTACCACTGATCATGTAAATTTATGACTTTTTTCCCCATGAAGGTACGTTATAAATAGTAGGTGAACATAACTAACTTATTGTTTGTGTTTGCAATGGAGCATAATCAAATCATATTAAAAAGTCTAGGTGTTTTATTTGAAAATAAGGTAATCATCCTCCTAGCAAGTGTGGAATTACTATATATGGTATATCACTCACTCAGTGGTATCAGTTTTTAAATGCTTAATAAAACAAAATAAAAATGTATGTGTTATCTGAATGAACCATTAGTGGTTCACTCATTTTCATTAAACCTAATCCTGAGATTCTGTAATACTTTATTTAGGGAAACAGAACACCAACTGAAAAAATATCTATGCTTTTTTATTTTGTCCTAAAGACTTTCAGGCAATTTGTTTCAGTGAATACAAATACATGAGTGACATATTTTGCATTAAAGTAGCTGAATTGTGACTGACAGGGACATTGGAGATGTCATAGTAGATCATCAATCAAGCATCCTGTCTCCAACAGCATTCAGTGCCAGATGCAGACTGTCTGTCAGCCGTGAAAGGATTTTAAAAGGACAGATAGCCCAAAGACATCAGGATCTTCCTGACAGAAAACTTTTTATCATCATGGTCTGGGGTGGATTTTACAGAATACAGGAAGAAATGGCATCACTTGTTTAGGGCAATGAGAACAAGACTGATCCAAAATCGATAAGGCTAAGGAACATAAAGGTTCAGATGCTTTAAAAGATCCTGAAAGCCCAAAGGGATCCTAGAGTGCAGCAAACAGAACAACTCTGATTAGATCTAGAGCCTGTGTAATTGGCGTGGAGAGGGGGGGAAATAAGATGTTCCATGTAAGCCCTTTGGGATAACAATTGTCCTTTCAATTCATCTGCACACAATGCCAAGTAAAGTGGGGCCCTTACTGGACTTGGTCATTTTGCTACTACTGCAACACAATAATAATGTCCAATGACAGACACCATGTTTTCATATGATATGCAAGATTCAATGCTTGAGCTGTATGTGCACTTAAAAATCAATGGACACTGCTGACCAGGGGTATATCTACACAGCCCATGGCGGCAAGTCACAGAGCCCTGATCAAACATCTCAGGCTCCCACTGCGGTTCTAAGAACTGTCGTGTAGATGTTGTGGCTCTGGCTGAAGCTCAGGCTCTGATGCCCACCCCCTTCCCTAGGCTGTAGAGCTCTAGCCTCTTGACCCAGGCTCTGAGACTCATTGCTCCCTGCTGTGCAGCTGTAGCCTAGAAGGTTGCAGGGCTCATTCATACTTCCCAACAGTAAGGATCCATGCAGGCAAAATGTCAAAGAGGATTGGTCCATAACCCCCAGAGACTACACAGGCCCTGCTGTGGAAACAGGTAGGACATGACAGATGGAAGGAGAAAAAATTGGAAGTTGAGGACATGAAGGCAGGGACCTCACTACTGTGATCTTCCTTCTCATTAAACTTATTCAGCCACCCATCATGCAGGATTTTGTTAGATACTTTTGGTATCCCAGAGCAGACCAATCACTCATTCACCTGATCTAGCATGTAAGATATTGTGCAGTACACACAGCTGGAAAGCCATAGATAATGTGGGATCAACATCATTCTGTTAAGTAAACAGAGTAGAAAATATGTACCCTTAGATAATAAAACAAGAACAAGGCCATCACAGTGGCTGATAATTCCATCACTAAAATGCAAGTTTTAAAGCTAGACAATATAGGTCAAATCCTATTAACTACACCAAGCCGAACACTATGGGTTTGGTGCAAGAAAGGAGTACTCACACCAACTTCTGTAATCTGCTCCCCAGAGACCAGCCGTGGAGTCAATCTGCAACCACTACTGCAACACAAGATCTACAGTAAACCCTGGCAGCTCCTATGTGCCACCTCTGTAAAAGTAAGGCAGGTGGATCTGTCAGGTGCCTGCAACCAGAGCAGTGAATGAACACCAGCAGAGCGCAGCAGCATTGCACCTATAGATGTCAGGCTACAGCTGGGCAAATAACTGATATTTTCTGTTTGGTGGCCAAACTGAAAAAGTCTGGAAGAAAGAATTATTTAGGTTTGACCTGAAATAAAAATTTATTGGTATCTCACCAAACAGAATAATTGGAAAAAAGTTGTTTAGGCTCAAATGAAATATTTTGTTTGACCCAAAATGAAATGTTGCATTTCACTTTAGGGTGTTTTGGGGCCTCCTCCTCTTTTATGGGGGAGTATAGCTAAATCTAGCTAAATTTCAGAATGAAACACTTAATTTTAAAGTCAAAAAGTGTTTCATCTCAAAAATGTGAAAACAAAATAAACTTTTTCTGAATTTCATACACACACAATTTTTATTCAATCAAAACTATTTGCCAAATTTGACCAAATTCACAAACTTTTTCAGCTAACCCAAACTGCACTTTTTGATGAACCAACTACTGGCTGAAGAAATTTTGTCCAGCTCTATTTCAGACCCTTTATGTGAGATCCTGGCATTTATTTCTCCACTCCCACTATATATAGCAGAACTGCATTGGGTTCTATCTTCTGGCTCTTCCATGGTGAGGGAGGCCAAATTTACTGTTACATAAGTCCTACTAAAGCATTTGTGTAGTCAAATAAATAAAATAAATAAAAAAGTGTAATGTGTATTAAAATTGGAGAGCCAGACCATCAACATGCAACATTCTCATTGCTTTTTTTTCAAGTATTGTAGTGATTTTCCACAGTGAAGGATCTAGATTTGCAGCTAAGTGTGACACCCCTTCTATTTTCTGAACACTTGGGCAAGATATTCTCAGCTTTTTTACTTGCATCAACCCTGCAGAATAAGAAGTCTGTCAATCTGGTTGAGGGCAGTTAAAGAAGCAAAAATTGAGATCATCAGGTAAAAAAAAACAACTACAAATTAACTGGAAAGATGGCTGTAAATTAAGGTAATCTTAGATAAATAGTAGTGTAACTTCTCATGGTTCATTTAATTTAATCTACACAAATAATAAACTGCTTTCTTAAAATACAACCATATTCCTTTACTTTAGAATTCAGGTTTATAGTCAGGGATAGCCTGATTTTACTATAAAACCTGCTTGCCAATGTGTGCCGAATCCAGGCTGTGAAGCAGCTAGGTCCAAGAATGCCCAGCCATCGTGACCTACTCTTATTTATGGCACAAAGATTTATTATTTATTAAATCAGATTTCAGTCTTATACAAACTCAATACCAAAAGACACCGATCCAAACCTTGACATGAGTGTCCTCGACATGCACTTAGAAACACAACTATATAGGAGATGCAAAGTAAAAATTAACCAAAGCAGCAGCACTTCATTTCACCTTTCCACACACCATTTCATCCACAGTCATGTAACCCTTATAGCCTAAAACTTTCCATTGTTCTTTCCCCACTAGACAAAAATCCCATCCTCAACTGCCTCAGCATTTCACCAGTGCTCACCCCAATAGACAGGCTTTGCCATGTACCCAGAAGATACAATTAACCTAACACTGACAAACCATCAAAACAGGTCCCTTGCCCCAACAGGGAAATGCACAAGAAGAATCGAATTTCCAGCTGATTATCTTCTAATCACATTCCAAGCACTAGATCAAGAGCTGGAGTTTAAGATCTTCGTGATTCAAACCTTTACAACAAACACTGTGGAAAAACAGAGACGCTTTTTAATTCTGGTGGTACAATTCAAACAAATTAACATCTTTACAACAATAGCAATAGTTACAAATATTCACAATATTCCTTATGTGGTGTATAAGAGGTTACATACCAAATAATTATTCTCCAAATGTATTTCTCCATTGACCCAAGCTGTATTGTGGTATTGTCAGTAAATACATGAACCAATGAGTCTCTGATACAGTACCGAAAAGTGCGACATGCATTGTAGATGGCCCAAAGCTCCAGCATGTTGATATGGAGTGAGACCTCATGCGCCAACCACAGTGACCCCAGATATGCCCCTCAACCCATCACGGAGGCACCAGTAACAACTGATCTGGTTGGCAAGGGCAGCCAAAGGCAATGCGTTATTAAACAATCTCTGGATGCTTCCACCACAGCAAGGAGTCCAGGACCACTGGAAGAAGACGAACCAGTCTTTCTAGAGATTGAAGGATAAATCGTCTTGAGCCACATTCGAGAGGGGACATAGGCGCAACCTTTCTAACTGGACCATCTGCATGCAAGAATCTCAGACAACTCCAAACAGTCGTGGAAGGCTCAGTCTGCAGACTGAGGTGACAAATTGACTAAAAATAATTGGTCAGCAAAAATGGTTTCAACATCACAGAATCTAATGAGGCCCCAATGAACGCTATTTTTCAGTGGGAGCCAAAGTTGAGTTCCTAGCGTTTAGGATGAGAGCTAGACAGTCAAGCAAGCGCAGCATGTTTGCTGACGTGGGCAAGAACTTGCTCTCTAGCGCTGTCCCTCAGAAACCAGTCATCCAGATACAGGAAGATGTGAATTTCGTTCTTCCCAACATACGCCATAACAATGACCACACATTTGGTAAAAACCCAGGGGGCAGAAGGGGCTGAATGGAAGCACTACATACTAAAAGTGGCATTCTGACATGATGAATTGAAGGAACTTTCTGTGGCTTGACAAAACCACCACATTAAAACAGGCATCCTTAAGATCCAGAGCAGCAAACCAGTTGTTCTGAGAAAACATAGGGAGAATAGTCAACAGTGACCGTCAGAACCTCATATATCTGATATGTTTGTTGAGACTGGAAAGATTGAGAATGCTTCTTACCCTCCCTTGGATTTGGGTACCAAGAAGTACCAGGAATAGAAGCTGTGACCCCGATGTTACAGTGGAACCTCTTCCATCACTCCCAAAACCAATAGAAAGTGGGCCTGCTTGAGCAGTATCTTATGACGGGGTCCCTGAAGAGGGGTGGGGAGGATGCGTGGAGAGGAACTGCATGGCATAACACAGTCTGACGGTGCCTAGGTCCCAGCTGTCAGTCACGATAGCCTCAAGCATTTTGAAAGCGGGACAGTCTGTCCCGAAAGGGGAGACATGAGGATAAAGGAGCAATGACTAGAACAGTGCTCTGGTCCAAGGAGTCAAAATGGGCTCTTGGATGACACAGGGGAGCATGTGTGGACTGGTCAAACCCCAAGCTTTCTCCTGTGGTATCTATCCCTCTTTCTGGGGTAGTCCTGTTGCATCGAAAGAGGGAAAGGCTGGCCAAACATGCATTATGGATAATAATACTGCTGTTGTTAAATGCTTCAGTGGCGCCTTTGCACCACCAGCGTGTACAGCCCCAAGGACTGCAGCGTAGCCCTAGAGTCCTTGAAGGAGCACAGCATTTCATCAATTTTGTCCAGAAACAGCATTTGGCCATTGAAGGACAAATCTTCAATGGCTTGCTGGACATAGGAAGCAATGCCCAATATCTGCAGCCAGGAAGTTTGCCTCATGGTAACCGGAGAGGCCATCACTCTGGCCGAGGTGTCTGTGCCATCAAGTGTGGACTGCAAGGACATCTTAGCCACCAAGCAGCCCTCAGTGACAAATGCCCAAAATTTCTTTCATGAGGCCTCGGGCAGCTGGTCTGAAAACTCTGACATAGTGGTAGAATTAATTAAATTGTATTTCGACAGGAAGGCTTGCTGATTAGCAATTCACATGTGTAAGGAAGAGGAGGTATAAATCTTCCTGCACATGAGGTCCAATTATTTAAAGTCCCTAATCTTGGGTGTGGACTTAAATCTGCCCTGCCAGGCCCTGTCATTCATTGCAGATACAACTACAGAATTTAGGCCTGGATGGGAGTAAAACCCCTCAAATCCCTGCACAGGAACAAAAGAACATTTTTCCATGTGCTTAGCTGCAGGCAGTAACAAAACGACTGTTTTTGCCTTAACTGATTCAAGGAGCACACCACTAGTAGGGAGGTGACTCTCCCAGGGGCAGATGGCTGCAGGATATCCACTAATTTGTAGGTGTTCTCTTGCAAGAACTTCACTTGGATACCAAGAGATTCAGCTACACACTGCAAAAAGTCTCGTTATGCCTAGTTGGCAGCCAGTATCAAGTGGAGTGCCCCAAGGGTTGGTCCTTGGGCCGGTTTTGTTCAATATCTTCATAAATGATCTGGAGGATGGTGTGGATTGCACCCTCAGCAAGTTTGCA
Organism: Dermochelys coriacea; assembly: GCF_009764565.3. NCBI lineage: Eukaryota > Metazoa > Chordata > Testudines > Dermochelyidae > Dermochelys > Dermochelys coriacea. The sequence continues at coordinate 151,031,706 of NC_050068.2, forward strand.
GATGACACTAAACTGGGAGGAGAGGTAGATACGCTGGAGGGTAGGGATAGGATACAGAAGGCCCTAGACAAACTAGAGGATTGGGCCAAAAGAAATCTGATGAGGTTCAACAAGGACAAGTGCAGAGTCCTGCACTTAGGAAGGAAGAATCCCATGCACCGCTACAGACTAGGGACCGAATGGCTAGGCAGCAATTCTGCAGGAAAGGGACCTAGGGGTTATAGTGGACGAGAAGCTGGATATGAGTCAACAGTGTGCCGTTGTTGCCAAGAAGGCCAATGGCATTTTGGGACGTATAAGTAGGGGCTTTGCCAGCAGATCGAGGAATGTGATCGTTCCCCTCTATTCGACATTGGTGAGGCCTCATCTGGAGTACTGTGTCCAGTTTTGGGCACCACACTACAAGGAGGATGTGGAAAAATTGGAAAACGTCCAGCAGAGGGCAACAAAAATGATTAGGGGACTGGAACACATGACTTATGAGGAGAGGCTGAGGGAACTGGGATTGTTTAGTCTGCGGAAGAAAAGAATGAGGGGGGATTTGATAGCTGCTTTCAACTATCTGAAAGGGGGTTCCAAAGAGGATGGATTAGATTGTTCTCAGTGGTAGCAGATGACAGAACGAGGATAATGGTCTCAAGTTGCAGTGGGGGAGGTTTAGGTTGGATATTAGGAAAAACTTTTTACTAGGAGGGTGGTGAAACACTGGAATGCGTTACCTAGGGACTAACTCCTTCCTTAGAAATTTTTATGGTCAGGCTTGACAAAGCCCTGGCTGAGATGATTTAGTTGGGGATTGGTCCTGCTTTGAGCAAAGGGTTGGACTAGATGACCTCCTGAGGTCCCTTCCAACCCTGATATTCTATTATTCTATGCCTTAAAATCCTCTGGTATTGAAGGGAAGGATGATCCAAGCATCACAGAATTATCCAGAGATGACGATGAGGACCTTAACTAAGCTGAAGCCAGATCCAGTTGCAGGACTGATGGACCCAGATGGGACTCTGAAGGCTCCGCCTGGAGGACTAACAGTCCCTGGGCTTGGGGAGGATCGACGGTCACCACTGCAGACCTGGCCAGTGATCTCGCCTTCAAGCAAGACGAAGAGGGAGACCTTCACAACTGAGGAGCATCCCACAGATTCCCTGGAGGCCAATGACCTGGATAAGGCATTGTGGCCAGTAGGCACTGGGCCCAGAGCCTCCATCCCAACTAGAAGATGAGTATCAATCCAGGTATCCGTAATGGTCTATCAGCAACCCGCGATCCAGGTTGGGCGATGAAGAGTGGAAGGATGACGACCCCAATTCTGACGTCGATGTAGCCAATTACTTCATTTTATCATTCATTTATTGTGTGATGTTATGATTAACATGCTATCTCATAATAATCATTGTATGCTAAATAGATTTAAGTTGTAGACTTTTAAAAGTATCAGAGGGGATAAGTATACATTAGATATCTAAGTAAGTGGGGCTGAAACACAAGACCTACAGGCTGAGGCCTGTAAGAGGTCAGCTTAGCCATACTAGGCCATAGATATAAGAAATGCTTGACATAAGTAACCAACCAAGGAATGTCCCTTTGCCACAGGATCATAGGAAAAACTGTGCCAATGGGTGGTATTGCAAAAAATTAATTGTAAGAGTTATTTTTTACTTACAAGATACCCAGTAGTCACATTTTTCTAACACATGTCACAACCGCAGAGTGCACCATGTGAATAAATGCTAATGAGTTATAGTCAGAATCACATTATAAAAAGAGGGTGCCCAGATTGGGAAAGTTTAGTTCCCTATTGGAAGCTCCAGCAGGAACCACCCCTCTACTGATGATCAATTGGCAAGGCAGCCATCAGACCTTAAGAATATCATTAAGGATGTAAGTATAACTACATTTGTAACTTGTGCATTAGTCTTTATAAAAAATTCTATAGGCATGGGAAATCTTAACTTTCATTGTAACTTTAATAAAACTTGTAAAACACATTAGACATTGTATTTGTAAATGTATCAGTGGTCACTATTCTTGGTCTTTATGGTGTTCCCAGAAACAAGTAGCAGGGGTGATTTTCATTCTGTTGAGCTTGAAACTGTAGTCACCAGAGCTGAACCCACGATGGCATAACACAACATTACAAAATTCACGTTAAATAAAATAAAAGGTCATACCAAGGAGTCTCAGGATCCCAGAGATAAGGGTGGAATGACACCAGAGAGAGAAAGTAACCAGTCTGACTCGTCCATCAACCAGAATGAGGCAGGAGGCAGCACTGCCAATAAAAGTGGTACCATCAGTATTGAGCTTGCCCATTCCGGAAATGGTGTTGGCCCTGAAGTCAGCAGCGGTACCAGAGTGTCTGAGGGTACTGATATCAAGGGCAGCGAAAACTGCCACAGAAGCATTTGTGGTGCCTACTGTAGCAGTGCCAAGGAGATTCCCAGTGCCGGGGTTCCCCATATGGATCCCAGTACCAGCCCTGCTTTCACAACCTGTGGAAGGGCAATATTGGGGTGCGCTGCCAAGAGACCCGAGCATCTTGTTCAATTGACAGAGCTATAGATGATGCAGCCCTGGCAAAAGTCCTGATCTAAAGGAGAGGTTGGGACCAAGAGGCAAAGGAGATCTGTACCTGCCTGATACACTGCTGAGGTGGAAACAATCGGTACTGGCATCTCCCTCATCGGTGCCACACTCAACAGATGTCCGAAGGCTGCAACTAGAGTCATCGGTACAGGATTTTGAAACTCCCTACTCAGTACCAAGGAAGAGTTAGAGGTACCCATGCCATCCTGCGCACCAGTACCAACTCCATGCCAGTTCATACTTTTCCTCAGGAAAGTGTAAGAGTCACCCCAAGACCAAGAGCAGTCTCAACTGATCTTATGCAATCTCTTCTTCAGCACAGTTGACAGGGAACGGCTCCTACATTTCTTCAAAGGGGCACCTGCTCCGGTATGTGCAGCAGCAGCACTCCCAGAACCCGAAGCACTGCATGTGGGGATCACTGTGGGGTATTGCTCCGCCACACGAAGGACAACGTTTAAACCCCCATGAAGGCATCACTGAGAAAACAAACTACTACAACTAACACCAATGGTACTACTAACTATATACAACAAGGGGAAAAAAATAAACTAGTTGAGAGGTTATGAGATTAAGAACACACAGAGCTCCGACTCAGCCACAGGCAGTACGAAGGAACTGAAGGAAGGCTGGGGTTGTGCCGCCACATGCAGCTAGGGGAGGGGCTATAGCCACGAGGTGCGAGCGCCACCCCCTACAGGTACTGCTAGGCAAATTTCTCCAGCTCCAGTGCACTGGGTGTGCAAATACCTAAGTGCAATACACGTCTGCACCTACTCAAAGAAGATTACTTTAATGCCAGCTTTTTACTGAATTTGTTTTTTTAATTAAATTCCTCTTCAAGTGAATGGTGGTATTCCTTCTTTCATTTTAATGGCAGTACAGATAAAAGTTTATTGCGCACTAAAATGGTTTATCCCTCCATAACAAGGTTTGATAAGCTGCTACTGTATCATATAAAGAGAGTTATTGAAACTAACTACTGCCCCTGCCAAGTGGCTATTTTTCAAGCCTCAAAATTCTATTGTTTTGTATTACCCTTTCCTACTAATTACTGAAAGGTTTACAAAGAAACCACATCCCAAATCACAGTTTATCTTAGAAGTAAGTAAAATGAGTCTACAAAAAAAAGGGAAGAGAGACATAGTGGAGTTACATTGATATAGCTTAAGAAACAGAATATAAAAATTCCAACCACTACCTGTCTAATTACTTAAGTATTCATACAATTCTTGCATAAAAATATTATAAATATTTACTTTTATATTTAGGGCAACCTAATACCATGTTGTAGCCTCATAAGATTTGAAAGGACAAAATGTTTAACCCTGAAAATTGAGATCATGGTAGAAATAGTGACAGGCAAATAATTAAGGTAGTGCTTATCTGCTCTTTGCCCATTCTAATTCTAAGATATATTCAGTCTTTTGTGCAACATATTATACTGCAATACAAAGTATCAGAAACTTCTAGCAGAAGTGATGGCTATTAGAAAAACCACCTTCCAGAAGCACATTGTTAAAGGCTCAAATGGTGGTCCCATAAGTTTAGACGAGATCAGGTTCAAGTCCTAAGGGGAGACAGGTTCTCTTAATTGAGAGTACAACATTTCCAGGCCTTTAAGGAATCTGATTGTCATGTCACTTGAAAAAACAGACCGTTATCCACGAGGGTGTCAAGCTGATATTGCTGCCAGGTGAACCTTGATAGAAGAAACTGCTACGCTTTGCTGTTTCAGGTACAGCAAATAGTCGCATATATGTTAGATGGATGAATGAATGCATAGGAGAAACCTGTTTGCCAAGCCCAGACCGAAAGCCATTTACATTTGGACAGGTAGGCGGCCCTGGTGGAGGGCTTTCTACTGCTTAGTAACACCTGGAAAACTTGCTCCAAACAAGCCTCTTTTCTGAGTTTTAGCCATTAAGCTTCCAGGCTGTTAAATGAAGGGAACGCAGGTTTGGGTGGAGCAGCTGACTATGGTCTTGAGTGATCAAATTCGGGTGCAACCGAAGTGAGACTAGAGTCACCACTGAGAGGTCCAGTAGAGTAGAGAACAAGTGTGGGTGGGGCCATGCTGGGCTATTATAGGTCAGGCGTGATCCCACTTGATCTTTAGAAGCACTCTGTGTAGGAGTGGGATTGGGGGAAAAACATAATAAAGCTTCCTGTCCAGGGGAGCAAGAAGGTGTCTGTGATGGAACCTGGATGTAGGGAGTATCTAACAAAAATTGGCAAGTTATACTGCAAGAAATTTAAAACAAAAAGCAATGCTAACATTTGGGGGTGGGTGGAAAGGGCAAGGGGTAGAGAAGAATCATCACATCGGCTTCCTGATCCTGAACCTTAACTGTGATCTGACTGATTTCACATCCTACACTGTAAGTTAGCATAGGACTACTAGGAAACCTAGTGAACTAGCTTTATGCAAAAGATGTGAATAAAAACTTCAGACACATTCTGTCTCCGACTTCCTTTTCTGTGTGCATGGAGGAGGGGTGGGAGTAGCATCTAGAAACTCAACAGGATTGGTGAATGTGGTAGTCCTTTCCTGGAAGCCTCCTAAAGATCTGCAAAGCAGAAAGAACAACCACCAGCTCTCTCTGATGCCATGAGGAGCCATGCAATGGGAGGAAGGACTTCCTAGCACCAGGACAGGAAGACAGGTCCTGCCCCACACCTAGGAACATTATATAGTAGAGAGGGGGTTCAAAAGAAAGATGATTTCATAGAGGTTTAGGTTCAAGACAAACTTAAGCCACCTTAAAATCCAACCAGGGTTGGGTTGTTGCCAACTGCTGCAGACCATTAGCCACACAAAACAAGCGCTGCAAGGTTCAAGCAGCCCGACAGTCAGAAATATTTCATTCTTTAAATAGACCTCTACAGGATGATTCCATTGTTTTGTACGAATTATGCATTAAAATGATGATACACTAGGTTAATAAGGAACTTTCATTCTGGAAGACTGCAAAGCACTTTACAAACCTGAATTGATAGGAGCACCATATTTCATGCGGATACTTCCTCCTATTCGACTGCAGTATCATTTAAAATACAACACCAAAAAAATCTAATGGAGATGTTTTTAAAATAACAAAACAGTTTGGATCAAAAAATAGTAGGATTTGTTTACTCAATAGAACATGTCTCAAAAGTGAATATGAGGTAGTGGAACAGAGAAAAACTGAGCAAAGTACAAGATTTTGAAATGATTTAAATCTTAAGGGCAAAGCTGAATAGCGTGGTTTGGAACTGGAATCCAGCTCAAAACAGAATGTATTTCTTCGCAAAAAGAAAAGGAGTACTTGTGGCACCTTAGAGACTAACAAATTTATTAGAGCATTGGATGAAGTGAGCTGTAGCTCACGAAAGCTTATGCTCTAATAAATTTGTTAGTCTCTAAGGTGCCACAAGTACTCCTTTTCTTTTTGCGAATACAGACTAACTGCTACTCTGCTACGGCTGCTACTCTGAAACCTGTATTTCTTCGGTTTACTTTCAAATGTGTTGGTTTATATTAGGGACTCCTTGTAATTTTTTTCCAGCTAGTTTATATCATGAGGTTTGTGTCTTACACACTTCTCCCCAACATGGAGCGTACCCTTCCTTCCCCCAAATTAACTTAATTTAAATGCATTACCTGTTTTTTTCATCATCGATGAAGAATATGTTCCTTAAAAATGACACTGGCCTAGATGACCTGAAGCTGATATGACAAGCAAGTCCTACATTTGTCCCCTCTGGTGAGACTGCAATAACTTGGCCACTTGGAAACTGCACAGAAAGGGGATTAATCCTGTCACCATCTTCAAGTTCAAGTTCTGGAATTTCAACTTGTAGTGCTGACGGCCTGTGTTAAAAATCATTAATAATGATGTTTTTTCCCAAAGGGCAACAGTAACAAAGTTGATTCACACATCTATCAAACTGCTTTTCGCAGCGCGATATATGAACCATGATCATAACAGATTTGTTTTTTAAATTATTGGTCAACTGAAACTAACTGAAAAATTCTAAGTCCTTTAACATTTAACATGCCATTTTGTCTTTTACAAATGTACTGCAATTAGTTTTCTGTAGTGACCCACTGTAACTCAGCATTCTATGGAAGAACAGTTTTTACAGACCATTGTTAAAACTAAGGCCTAAGTATTACTTTTATTTGTTTCCTTAAAAATCACCTATTGCTAAAGCTTTCCTCTATATTGATTAAATTGTATTAATGCTTACCAAATTGTTCTACTGTTCAAAGCAGCTTTTACTCTATATCTATTTGCACAAAATGGAATCTCCTGGATAGAGACATTTTGAAATACTTCCTCTGGTCACACTACTTTAGGCCCCAATCTTGCAATCACATCTATGTGAGTGGATCCCCAGACCCATATGGAGTCCTGCTGGATCTAGTTGTGCTATTATTGACAACAGTCATCCAATAAATTACTATTTCTCAACATAAATCCTAGGAAATTCACCCCACCTACATCATCTGTAGGAAAATGGATGCAAGATGTTCATTCAGGTCTCTGATACTGCAATACTTAGTCTTATAAATGTGCCGCTAACTGCACTAGAAAATGAAATTTACCATTTAACCACAGAAAAAAATGTATTACAGGCAGAGGAAGTACAAGCTTCCTAACACTTCTCATACCAGTGTGCCTCAACTCTTGCCTGGAGAGCCTACTACTAGGGAAGGGAGCAATTCAAGTTGTGCCTAACATGCTAACAATGTCATCAACTCTGGTATTAGTTTTTGATATGTTAGCACCTATCCACTGGAAACTATGGTGAGACATACAATCATTTAACACAGATAACAAAAACCTATCAGATGGTAAGTTTAACCACTATTGCTTTGAGCTGTATTTGAACCAGTGCCCTAAAATTTAAAAGCTCTGGGTAACATTACCAAGCCCTATTATTCAAAAATATTAAGCTGTACAACACTATATAATACAAAACCCATGATAAAGGACTCAGGGAGGCACCAGCTCTGGATTAATACATTTTGCTATACAGTATGGAGATTAAAGGAACGATGTTGTTTGTTTTCAAATCTTCAATTTAACAGAGTGATATTTGGAGATAAAAAATTAATAAAAAGACAATTATTAATAAATCTAATTTATAGACACTTTTAGATTAATGAATTATCAAGTTTGTTTTGTTGAAATATAATACAGTCATGCATAGATAATTAAATCATAGTACATTCAGTGTAACTCAACTGATGTGTATAACAAAATCATAACTGTTTATGAGGATTTCTAATCAATTTGCCAGAGAAAAATAACAGCGACAATGTTTTCATTTCATGACACCAAAAAAAATAGCAAGCTTATGGTCTGAATCTCAGGCTGAAGTCACTGAGAAGCTCTCATAGCTGCTGCTTTTTTCATAGTTCTGCTGTGCTTTCCAAAACAGTACAAAAAAAGTGTGACAATCTGACCTGTAATGAGGATGGACACATTTCTGGAGCACAGAGCTAGTAGAGAAATGATACATCATGAGGATAAAATGCTGTTAACTATCACTATTTCCTATTAAGTATGGCATTTTCCTCCATTGAGCAGACAGTGATATGAACACCAACCCACCCAGCAATTATCAAGTACCTCCTGCAGCGTAAAACAGAGGAAGCATGATAATTATGGTGTTTATGGCAAATTAATCTGGAATTTAAGTAAAGATTTACCTTGAGTAGTCTTTTGGAATAATATTGACATACGTCTCAGTTTTCATATCCAGAGGAACAGGCATCAATATCAAAAGCGGAGGATCAAAGTTTATTGTAGGTGACTTGACAGTACCAGATAGAGTTAATAGTTTGCACTGAGATGGCTTATCGTTAAGAAACACTGGCACTTCAGCTCCAGATGTCCCAGGATAAGCTAATGAAAAATGGAACAATCAAACAAATATACGAACATAATTAAAATAAATCATTTGAAATAACAACCTGATAAGAACTTTCTAATCAAGCATATTACTTTTGTGTTCAAAATATAGTCCAATATGAAAACAAGCTGCTGTACTACATATACTGCCTACTAAGATAAGTTAGGAAGAAAAAGAATAGTTACAAGTGACTTGTCCTGGAAACTTGGAACCCATTTTTAATATCATTTATTAGCAGGAAACTTTTTGAAATTCTGACATTTCTTCAAAATTATTGAAAAATGAAATATTTGTTGCAGTTGATGAGAAGTATATCCATTCTTAAACACCATGAAATATGAAACCAGCCTCTCTACCTGTACTGTCATGCAGTCAAAGTCCTAGATGACCTCTACGTCAACATAATAATGGGCTCCAATATCTGAAAATATAAATTCAACCTACCAGATTCCAAAGCCCTGTACTGTTTCCAACATAAAAATGCCTCTCACATCTCATCTTCAAATACACAAAAAAACTTATAGGGTGAAATTCCGACCCAACAGAAATAAATGCCAAAACTTACATTAACATCAATGAGGCCAGGATTTCATCCTATATATCTATTACATCCAAAATAATTAAATTTAAAAACCCCATTAAGTTCACAAAGTCAAACACTCATTTAGGAAATGTTATTTTTATGATTGCCTTAACTTGGCCTCATTACCTGATCAGATACTAATTTTCCACATGACCCCTGCATCAACCAGTGCACAGGTTAATTTAAGTTAATTTAAGTCTAATTTGGCAATTAGTTTTGACCAAACAAAATGAAAACAAGATTTTTGAAAATGTGGATTTGATCAAAATTGAAAATAATTTCACCTGAACAAAATTTTTCCATTTTTGTTTGTTTGGGTTTTTTTTTTGTTGTTTCATCAAGAACTTGGGTGGGGGGAAATCAGTTTCTGTTTGAAATTTAGTAATTTGGAAGGGGATTTTTCCATCTGGTTTCCAAACCAATAAATCAATTATTTACTCAATTCTACTCAGCACTTCTGCAAATCAGACCCCAGGTGACTCCAGTTGGGTATCCGGAAAATGAGGAACACGTAATGGCCAGCTGTGAAACTTATGGCTTATATGACATGCTCAGCAACATATAGCAACTCTGTGGCAAAGGCAGTGATAGAAGACAGTTCTCTAGCGCAGCATTCAACTGCCTTTTCACTGCACAGCCCTGATTCATTCCCAGAGCAGCTCCATCCTGTGTACTAAATGAGGCAGGAGTCCTGTGGGAAAAAATAACAATAGTTTGCCAAGTGCACTTGATTTCCATTCTGTTTAAAGATATCTTAATTACAGGATCACATACTAACAATAACTTAAACTTTCCTGTCCAGCATTGTCACCTCAACCATTCAAACGAACGTTTTAGAGTTTGCACAGATTTTGTATTCTCATAATTTTTCCTCCTTTAAATAGGACATTGCTTTCTCAAGATCTGAAAAAAAACTGGTCACACCCACTCGCCCTCATCCGGACACAATGATCTCATCCAGATTCTGCTTCTTTCTTAAAAGCACAACTGACCAGGACTCCAAAAAATGCTATACTGCACAACAGCACTAACCACACAAACTGAATAATGAGAGGGGTAAGATAATCATATTAAACCAGAACGCCAGTCCAATTCCAAACAATTATTCACATCAGTTAGCCGGAGAAAACTACATATCTAACATACTATGGGAAATATTTGTTATGTTAACTATACCTCTAGTGACCACAGCCAAAGCTTGTGCTACATTACCACGTAATACTCCACCAGCATTTGCTATACGATAGTCAAGTTGCTAGCTGATGTCGGAGTTTTCCTTGGGGATGTTTCATAGTGCTTACAAATTTGTCCACTTGATTTTGCCCAGAGCTGTTGGAATCCATGGAACTAACTAATTCGTCCTCTTTTTAATTCTGGACATATTTGGGGGGTGGGGGGGAAAAGAGTAATTATCCTAATTTATAAGAAAAGACCCGAGAGGCAGCACCACAGAAACACTTACTGAAATTTTAAAGAGAAAGAGTTTCCTTTCTGATTCTGCAGAACCAAAAACAGGAAACAAAATATCCAAAAAAAATACTCCAAATGCATACTACCACTGCAAACAAAGATAAATCCTTTTGTTAAGATGTAGTCACACACTTATTTCAGTCATCAGTTTCAGGAAAAGCCCATTTATAAAGCTCCTCCTTAAGCAGGTGTCTGAGTTTCTGATGGTTCTCCATGTGGGCATCATGGTGTCAAAGTTAAGGTTGTTTGGGAGAACTTAGCTGCGTATTGGCACTGATCTCCTTACATTCCTGAAGAGGATGTTTACCTAAACCAGAGCCTTATTCCTTAAATAGTTCCATTGATTTTTATATGTCTACTTAACACAAGGATGGGAAAAAAGTGGTCCCAAGTGGCTTTCCCTCATTTACATTTCTGAGATCAAACCGTTATGGTTTCTTGCCAGCCATTCTATCCCAGCCACCACTTGTGGGGCCATGCAAAGCTTTGCAAAGCACACAAACTAGTGTTTTTACATAAACCACACAAACAGATGTATTATGAACCCGAGGTGGATATTATATACACTTAACAAAACATGTTTATATAATAGGTGTTATTTTTAAATATATCTGTATTTACACATACCACCTGGGTGTTTTGTATTCTTAGACTTACCCGTTGAAGTATTTTCTCCAATCCTACTCACAACCCCCTGAAAACTTAAAAGCAAGGCACTTTTAAATGAACATTTCAGGAGAGGTTAAAAAAAAGCACTAGTACATTCTTTGAAAAATGAACAACAAATCTGGAAAATTCATTTCAATGCAGCAGTTGGTCTTAATTGCCCCAAACTTCCCATAAATTCAAAAATGATATGTATGTGAAGTTTCAGTTGCATTGAGTCTTATGTACTTTAAATTCAAAGATAAATTCAGTTTCAAATTCACTCTAACAAGAAGTCAGCTTTAACTATAACAAGGCACAACCAGTGCCCATTGATAGTATTTATAACACTACCTTAACTGCAGTAGAACATCATATGCTGGGATTTTCAAAGGGGCCTAAGGGACTTCAGATCACAAATCCCATTGAAATTAACTCCCTTGTGCCACTCTGAAAATGCCAGCCAAAGTCTAATGTCTTTAAATAAAACATCCGTCTGCCCTGAACCAGCTTTAACTGCACTGTAAGTGTCTTTTTAACTGCCTGGCTGAAAAAGTGTCCTTTGGGTTTGAAAAAAGACATACCTTCAACAGAAACGAAAATTTTCATAAAACTATTAGGAACAAAAAGACGACTTCAACTTCTCAAAGTAATAACTCCAACGAGAAAAAAAGAGTCCCCAGAAGCACAAAGTTACACACAGCTCCACTTGTTTTTGTTGAAGTCATATCAACCTCAAGCCCAGCAGGCAGCTTTCCAGTTACAAAGGCTCTGCTAGTACAGTCAGAAGCACTTCAGTGTAAGCTGCTGCTTTCCGCAAAGCAGCTACAGACTTGAGGATGAAAGTCTGTAGAGTTTCAGTACCAAAATACAAAGCGAAGTTATGATTTAAACAGAGTGCAAACTGTTAAGCAAGTTGTCACAGTCCAGGCATTCTCTCACCAACAACAGCAGTAGGTCGCAGTACAGACCATCCCTGAACCTATTTATAGCCAGGAAAATATAGTCTTCGCTTTGCTGGGTCCCCATCAAAAGCCTTTCCATTTCTGGGGCGGTTTTAGCAGAATATCACAATTTTTTATCAGCTTGAGTACGTGCTTTCTCTCCCCCCGCCCCACTAGTTACTCCTTTCTGCTTCTTCCTTTTATATCTGTTAGCTGGGCCATGTTTTTTTTCCCCCACAAGATCCAGCTGTGTCCACTCATGCGGATACTTAACCCCTAGCTGTCTGGTTCTTAAACACTGCAAATCCAATAGGTGAAGTAGGAATTTCGACCTTGGCTCTAGCTAGATTTCCCCAGTCCAACTACCCAAAGTGTCCAAATATCCAGACCAGTGGTTAAGTATTATACCACCTACAAAGGAAAAAATAAAGTTCTATTAAGGTTGCAACAGTTTCTAAAAAAGAAAAGGAGTACTTGTGGCACCTTAGAGACTAACAAATTTATTAGAGCATAAGCTTTCGTGAGCTACAGCTCACTTCATCGGATGCATTTGGTGGAAAAAACAGAGGAGAGATTTATATACACACACACAGAGAACATGAAACAATGGGTTTATCATACACACTGTAAGGAGAGTGATCACTTAAGATAAGCCATCACCAACAGCAGGGGGGGAAGGAGGAAAACCTTTCATGGTGACAAGCAGGTAGGCTAATTCCAGCAGTTAACAAGAATATCAGAGGAACAGTGGGGGGTGGGGTGGGAGGGAGAAATACCATGGGGAAATAGTTTTACTTTGTGTAATGACTCATCCATTCCCAGTCTCTATTCAAGCCTAAGTTAATTGTATCCAGTTTGCAAATTAATTCCAATTCAGCAGTCTCTCGTTGGAGTCTGTTTTTGAAGCTTTTTTGTTGAAGTATAGCCACTCTTAGGTCTGTGATCGAGTGACCAGAGAGATTGAAGTGTTCTCCAACTGGTTTTTGAATGTTATAATTCTTGACGTCTGATTTGTGTCCATTCATTCTTTTACGTAGAGACTGTCCAGTTTGGCCAATGTACATGGCAGAGGGGCATTGCTGGCACATGATGGCATATATCACATTGGTAGATGCGCAGGTGAAGGAGCCTCTGATAGTGTGGCTGATGTGATTAGGCCCTATGATGGTATCCCCTGAATAGATATGTGGACAGAGTTGGCAACGGGCTTTGTTGCAAGGATAGGTTCCTGGGTTAGTGGTTCTGTTGTGTGGTGTGTGGTTGCTGGTGAGTATTTGCTTCAGATTGGGGGGCTGTCTGTAAGCAAGGACTGGTCTGTCTCCCAAGATCTGAGAGAGCGATGGCTCGTCCTTCAGGATAGGTTGTAGATCCTTGATGATGCGTTGGAGAGGTTTTAGTTGGGGGCTGAAGGTGATGGCTAGTGGCGTTCTGTTGTTTTCTTTGTTGGGCCTGTCCTGTAGTAGGTGACTTCTGGGTACTCTTCTGGCTCTGTCAATCTGTTTCTTCACTTCAGCAGGTGGGTACTGTAGTTGTAGGAATGCATGATAGAGATCTTGTAGGTGTTTGTCTCTGTCTGAGGGGTTGGAGCAAATGCGGTTATATCGTAGCGCTTGGCTGTAGACAATGGATCGAGTGGTATGATCTGGATGAAAGCTAGAGGCATGTAGGTAGGAATAGCGGTCAGTAGGTTTCCGATATAGGGTGGTGTTTATGTGACCATCGCTTATTAGCACCGTAGTGTCCAGGAAGTGGATCTCTTGTGTGGACTGGTCCAGGCTGAGGTTGATGTTGGGATGGAAATTGTTGAAATCATGGTGGAATTCCTCAAGAGCTTCTTTTCCATGGGTCAAGATGATGAAGATGTCATCAATGTAGCGCAAGTAGAGTAGGGGCATTAGGGAACGAGAGCTGAGGAAGCGTTGTTCTAAGTCAGCCATAAAAATGTTGGCATACTGTGGGGCCATGCGGGTACCCATCGCAGTGCCGCTGATTTGAAGGTATACATTGTCACCAAATGTGAAATAGTTATGGGTCAGGACAAAGTCACAAAGTTCTGCCACCAGGTTAGCCGTGACAGTATCGGGGATACTGTTCCTGACGGCTTGTAGTCCATCTTTGTGTGGAATGTTGGTGTAGAGGGCTTCTACATCCATAGTGGCTAGGATGGTGTTTTTAGGAAGATCACCAATGGACTGTAGTTTCCTCAGGAAATCGGTGGTGTCTCGAAGATAGCTGGGAGTGCTGGTAACGAAGGGCCTGAGGAGGGAGTCTACATAGCCAGACAATCCTGCTGTCAGGGTGCCAATGCCTGAGATGATGGGGCGTCCAGGATTTCCAGGTTTATGGATCTTGGGTAGCAGATAGAATACCCCAGGTCCTGGCTCCAGGGGTGTGTCTGTGCGGATTTGTTCTTGTGCTTTTTCAGGGAGTTTCTTGAGCAAATGCTGTAGTTTCTTTTGGTAACTCTCAGTGGGATCAGAGGGTAATGGTTTGTAGAAAGTGGTGTTGGAGAGCTGCCTAGTAGCCTCTTGTTCATACTCTGACCTATTCATGATGACGACAGCACCTCCTTTGTCAGCCTTTTTGATTATGATGTCAGAGTTGTTTCTGAGGCTGTGGATGGCACTGTGTTCTGCATGGCTGAGGTTATGGGGTAAGCGATGCTGCTTTTCCACAATTTCAGCTCGTGCATGTCGGCGGAAGCAGTCTATGTAGAAATCCAGGCTGCTGTTTCGACCTTCAGGAGGAGTCCACCTAGAATCCTTCTTTTTGTAGTGTTGGCAGGAAGGTCTCTGTGGATTAATATGTTGGTCAGAGGTGTGTTGGAAATATTCCTTGAGTCTGAGACGTCGAAAATAGGATTCTAGGTCACCACAGAACTGTATCATGTTCGTGGGGGTGGAGGGGCAAAAGGAGAGGGCCCGAGATAGGACAGATTCTTCCGCTGGGCTAAGAGTATAGTTGGATAGATTAACAATATTGCTGGGTGGGTTACGGGAACCCAAAAGAAACTACAGCATTTGCTCAAGAAACTCCCTGAAAAAGCACAAGAACAAATCCGCACAGACACACCCCTGGAGCCAGGACCTGGGGTATTCTATCTGCTACCCAAGATCCATAAACCTGGAAATCCTGGACGCCCCATCATCTCAGGCATTGGCACCCTGACAGCAGGATTGTCTGGCTATGTAGACTCCCTCCTCAGGCCCTTCGTTACCAGCACTCCCAGCTATCTTCGAGACACCACCGATTTCCTGAGGAAACTACAGTCCATTGGTGATCTTCCTAAAAACACCATCCTAGCCACTATGGATGTAGAAGCCCTCTACACCAACATTCCACACAAAGATGGACTACAAGCCGTCAGGAACAGTATCCCCGATACTGTCACGGCTAACCTGGTGGCAGAACTTTGTGACTTTGTCCTGACCCATAACTATTTCACATTTGGTGACAATGTATACCTTCAAATCAGCGGCACTGCGATGGGTACCCGCATGGCCCCACAGTATGCCAACATTTTTATGGCTGACTTAGAACAACGCTTCCTCAGCTCTCGTTCCCTAATGCCCCTACTCTACTTGCGCTACATTGATGACATCTTCATCATCTGGACCCATGGAAAAGAAGCTCTTGAGGAATTCCACCATGATTTCAACAATTTCCATCCCACCATCAACCTCAGCCTGGACCAGTCCACACAAGAGATCCACTTCCTGGACACTACGGTGCTAATAAGCGATGGTCACATAAACACCACCCTATATCGGAAACCTACTGACCGCTATTCCTACCTACATGCCTCTAGCTTTCATCCAGATCATACCACTCGATCCATTGTCTACAGCCAAGCGCTACGATATAACCGCATTTGCTCCAACCCCTCAGACAGAGACAAACACCTACAAGATCTCTATCATGCATTCCTACAACTACAATACCCACCTGCTGAAGTGAAGAAACAGATTGACAGAGCCAGAAGAGTACCCAGAAGTCACCTACTACAGGACAGGCCCAACAAAGAAAACAACAGAACGCCACTAGCCATCACCTTCAGCCCCCAACTAAAACCCCTCCAACGCATCATCAAGGATCTACAACCTATCCTGAAGGACGAGCCATCGCTCTCTCAGATCTTGGGAGACAGACCAGTCCTTGCTTACAGACAGCCCCCCAATCTGAAGCAAATACTCACCAGCAACCACACACCACACAACAGAACCACTAACCCAGGAACCTATCCTTGCAACAAAGCCCGTTGCCAACTCTGTCCACATATCTATTCAGGGGATACCATCATAGGGCCTAATCACATCAGCCACACTATCAGAGGCTCCTTCACCTGCGCATCTACCAATGTGATATATGCCATCATGTGCCAGCAATGCCCCTCTGCCATGTACATTGGCCAAACTGGACAGTCTCTACGTAAAAGAATGAATGGACACAAATCAGACGTCAAGAATTATAACATTCAAAAACCAGTTGGAGAACACTTCAATCTCTCTGGTCACTCGATCACAGACCTAAGAGTGGCTATACTTCAACAAAAAAGCTTCAAAAACAGACTCCAACGAGAGACTGCTGAATTGGAATTAATTTGCAAACTGGATACAATTAACTTAGGCTTGAATAGAGACTGGGAATGGATGAGTCATTACACAAAGTAAAACTATTTCCCCATGGTATTTCTCCCTCCCACCCCACCCCCCACTGTTCCTCTGATATTCTTGTTAACTGCTGGAATTAGCCTACCTGCTTGTCACCATGAAAGGTTTTCCTCCTTCCCCCCCCTGCTGTTGGTGATGGCTTATCTTAAGTGATCACTCTCCTTACAGTGTGTATGATAAACCCATTGTTTCATGTTCTCTGTGTGTGTGTATATAAATGTCTCCTCTGTTTTTTCCACCAAATGCATCCGATGAAGTGAGCTGTAGCTCACGAAAGCTTATGCTCAATAAATTTGTTAGTCTCTAAGGTGCCACAAGTACTCCTTTTCTTTTTGCGAATACAGACTAACACGGCTGCTACTCTGAAACAGTTTCTAAGGTGAAGTTATGCAGAAATACCTGCATTTGATGTGTTTGGGAGCCTCACAAAGCACCTCAAGTGTGTGCATACAACAGTGTAACTGTATGGGGCCATCTTTCAGATTTTATATAGTAAGACTCGACTTGGGCGGGGGGGAATACTCAAAAACCTGTATCATGTTTTAATGTTGGGACAGAATGTTTCAATATCTGCATCTTCAATACCATATTGTTGCATCAATTTATGGTACTTTAACATCACATAAAAATGCAAAAACCTCACATATATCATCATGGCACAGGATCAAACAAACTGTTGAAAGAAAATTTCAGGATGTGTGGCAAACCTGCCTAAATTATTATTCCTATCTTCTATTTTTAGCCCCCAAAGAATGGTGGGAAGAAAGCAAGACCACTTTAAGCCATAACTATCAATGCAAAATAAGCCATATTAGAAGCTTTTTACTCCCAATCCCCTCTCTTATTACAGAATCAAATCACCATGTCTTCTGAATCTCTGCTGACCTAAAGCCAGGCTATCCCAATGCCCTACAATTCTTCCCTTCTACTTTAAATCAGCCTATCAACCTACTTCATTTCTACAATAGGCAGCCAACCTTTCCTCTATCCACACTCTTACCCTATTCAAAGCACAGCCATACAGTCATTCACCTTCTCCCACAATATACCATCAGACTTTTCCTCCCAAACCAACACCTCTAGCCTATCAGGCATGAACTTCCAATAATCCATTCCATAGTATAGCCAAAATTTTCAATCTTTGAGTTTAAAAATTAGGCTCTTATTATGTGCTTTTCAAAAGGGACTTGTGCTCCCAGGTAATTTAGGCCCATTTGAAAATTGCACTCCTAAATTTGTATTTAGGACCCTAAGTAGATGTGGCCTCAGAGCAGCTGAGCTAATTTGCACCAGAGGACCAGCCCAACACGAAGCACTCTTCTGGCTAGCACTGAGCACTGCACAGCTGCAGCAAATGACTGGATGTTTAAGTGAAGGACATGTGCCTTAGCTAGAGTAAGTTGTTGTTTTAGGGATGGGGGGTTGTTTTTTGTTATTGACATTCCATTTCTATTTTAAATGGAAACAAAGTAATTGAACAATTATATTCCATCACAATACTCAGAAAACATGAAGGTTTCATGGATAAGCAATCAAAATCTGAAAATGACAACACAAACACTGCATAACAATATTCTGCAATAATGAGATCAGTTATGTGCAACCTTAATTCTGCCTTTTGTGTGTATATATTACAATACAATATTTAGTTACATGATTACATAGTATTTGTTTTTTCATTTCTATTATTATTTGTTTATATTACCATAGCATCTAGGAGTCCTAGTCATGGATCAGAACCCCTACACTAGGTGCTGTATACACTTAATGAAAAGATGGTCATATACTGTGTATTCTAATGGAGGGAGAATTAAAGTTTCATGTGCAACACTAAAAGTAGTTTTGTCATTTCTGAGCGCTTAGCTTTGCAACTTTAAATGTTTTATGAATGTAGATTTTTGATGAAATGTTGTATAATTGCAGCATATGGATCTTGAACAGAAATGAGTATCAACAGAAAAAGAATATGCTACATTAAATACACAGATTCCTGAGGCAGGAAGGGGAGGTATCAAGTTGTTTTATCTCAAGGCTATGCCCTAGAAAAAGAAAAATCAATACTAAACCAATCATTTTCCCCATAAAAACTGTTATAGAGTACAAGTATTCAACTTCCTGCTGTAGCAGAAAAAAAGGAACTAGAAGTTAGAGGCTGTGACATCCATCTGCACCCTTCAGTCATATAATCAGCGAACCTCCCTGGTGTTCTTAATTCTTTTAAAAGTTGCTAATCCAATTGTGAATTTTATGACTCGGTAATGAAAATCAAGAGCATGGATCTATTGAAACTTACTTTTCTTTAAAGAATTACAATTATTATACAGGATGACATGATACAGTAACATATTCTATCCCTTTCATGCATTAGTTAATGCATTATAGATTATACAGTAATATAGGATCATTTCAGGTAAATATATATTCAGTTCTTAAGCATCTCTGTTGAACTTAGCCACTTCCATCACAATAAGGAAACCTGTTACATTACCACACCTTGTGTGAGCCATTTATCTGTTAGCTTTAAGTTAAATTTAGTGCCATAAAAATACTTTAGCACCATATCCTGTCACAGGCAGAAACTCTTCATTTTGTATTACCTTGAGATCTACTAATGACAATACATTGGGATCTGAGTTACTATAGAAAATTCTTTCCTGGGTATCTGGCTGGTGAATCTTGCCCATATGCTCAGGGTTTAGCTGATCGCCATATTTGGGGTCGGGAAGGAATCTTCCTCCAGGGCAGATTGGAGAGGCCCTGGAGGTTTTTCGCCTTCCTCTGTAGCATGGGGCATGGGTGACTTGAGGGAGGCTTCTCTGCTCCTTGAAGTCTTTGAACCATGATTTAAGGACTTCAATAGCTCAGACATGGGTGAGGTTTTTCATAGGAGTGGGTGGGTGAGATTCTGTGGCCTGCGCTGTGCAGGAGGTCGGACTAGATGATCAGAATGGTCTCTTCTGACCTTAGTATCTATGAATCTATGAAAAGTGCTCTAAGAGCTAGGTATTATTATTACTACTACAAACACAGTGGTGTGTTGAAACAAACCGGTGCAATGTACACTTTAACATAAATACTAGGGCTTGTTAATCAGTTTGTCCACTCAAACATGCCGCAATTCTACAGAATAAACCTCTGTAGGTAAAAGGCAAAGCATGCTCCTTAATAGGCTATTAAGTTAAAGTCTTCCATGTGGGTTTTGCTGTATTTATTATTCTATTTTAAGAAAGATTAAATATTGTTTCACAGAAGGCACAATACACAGGCAGACTACAAACAGTGGAATAATATTTAAAATATGGAATTATGAAGTCAATTGATTTTTAGAATGCTCTTATTGCTTATGTAAACATAAGACTTGCACATAGTAAAATGTAAACAACTTTAAATAAAAAAAAGTGCTGATCAACAATCCTTGCTGACTACGCATGAATATATACAGATACAGTATATTTTACACACACACACACAAACACACACACACTTTACTCACTAACTCACAATATTGTTTTGTATTTGTATTTTATTATTTGGTTTAGTAGTCTTCATAACAATACTATTTTATACAAGTGGCTTTTTCATAGCATAGATCATATATTAATAGAGATATTATCTTGTGAATGACCACTCCTTGCATACACAGTCATGATACCCTTGAAGCTTCTACAACAATTGCTTATGTGATCTAAATGATTTCCTAATATTACATAACAGTCCTTAATGAAATGTGGCAGCAGGAAACCAACAGGAGAGAAAGAAATGTATGTCCATCCACCCTTCTGTAGTCCACCAATCATTCAAAGGTCACAGCTTGGGAAGAACTGCCTTATATTTGTAAATATCATTAAAATATTTTTCTCTTCAATTTATTTTAGCAAGAGTAATACTGCCTTGATCATCCCCAAAATCAAACCTTGCTGATCTAATCACATGCCAGTTCAGTCATTCAAATTTTCTTCCTCTGTTAATCTATTTTCCCCGCTCAGTCTAGAAGTACAAGACCATGGGATAAGAACATAAAATAACATTTTTCTCAGAATAAAAAACAAATGAAAAATTTTATGGTTTCATATTGTAGTCTTGGGCTGATTATTTTATCATCATCATTCATTAGTGAAGACATAGATAATCTCTCAATGTGTGTGTATTAAAACTGCCTCTTTAGGAAGCAAAGTTACAGCCCTCTATTTTGTGATTTTTCTGTTATTTGAATGACAACAGGGAACAGGGTACATAACATAAAGTAGATGGCTCAGAAAGGAGAAAATCTGTAAAATAAATACAGACTCGCAATTCCTAAACCACATACAGAAGTGCTGAAAGGCAATAACCACACCAGCTTTTTATTTTCCATCCTCCCTGATTTCCATTGCCCCTTCTACTCGGTCTGCACTCCAAAACTTTGGGTCTTAGCATATTTCTCATCAGGTTTTTTTAAAAAGATGAGTCAAACAAAAGGAGATTAGTCTCTCCAACATTCAGCAGGTAAAATTACCTTCCATGTCTGCAGCTTCTACCTAGTCACACCC
Source organism: Dermochelys coriacea (assembly GCF_009764565.3). Taxonomy (NCBI): domain Eukaryota; kingdom Metazoa; phylum Chordata; order Testudines; family Dermochelyidae; genus Dermochelys; species Dermochelys coriacea. The sequence goes on from NC_050068.2 coordinate 151,053,037, forward strand.
TCCAAGAAGATAATAATCATCTACTCCCTACTGGTATAGACATACATCAAGGGAAAATAAATACTTCAAATACATGAAGCAACTCCAGCCCCAAAGGTAGCAGCTGTTTACTCAAAGTGACAATCGAATGCAAGATAAAGTTACTTACTGTAACTGGAGGTTCTTTGAAATGTGTTGTCCCCATCTGAATTCCAAAGGTGGGTGCAGAGGTGCGCCATGCGCCAGAGCCAGAACTGTTGATAGCAGTATCTACACAGTACCTGCACATGTGTCATGCATCAGCCATGTGGTGCATGTGAGGTTTTAAGAGGCTGCACGGGTCAATGTTGCTTCAGTTCCTTCTTACTCAGCAGCAGAGGAGACCGGAGCAGAGGGGAAGGAGGGCAGGATAGAGACCACACATCTCGAAGAACTTCCAGTTACAATAAGTAACTTTCTCTTCTTCAAGTGCTGATCCCTATGTGGATTCCAAATATGGGAGAGTAGTGAGCAGCATTCAGGAAGGAGGCAAGCGTGAGGGCTCTCGGAAAGACCAAACGTCTAGGACAGCATGACCAATGGCGGACGTTGAGGGAGTGGAACGCACACTCCAGGGATGAGGCGTGAGGTTTGGGGTAGAAGACCAGGAGATATATACTTTGGCTGAGGTGAAAGGAGGAAGCCACCTTGGGGAGAAATTTGGGGTGGAGAGACAGGAAGACCTTGTCCTTATGGAAGACGGTGAAGTGGGGGGTCTGCCATCATCGCCGCCAGGTCACTGACATGATGTGCCAAGGTGATGGTCACCAGGAAGATAACCTTCATAGAGAGGTGGGCAAGGGAGCAGGAGGCAAGAGGCTCGAAAGGAGGTTTGGTGAAGGCGGAAAAGATATTAGGTTGAGGTTCCAAAGCGTGATGGGCTGTCACACAGGAGGAAAAACACTGAGGAGCCCCCAGAGAAATCTGGAGGTTATTGGATGAGTGAAGACATAGGAGCCATCCACAAGAGGAAGGAAGGCCCTGAGAGCAGCTAGGTGAACTTGGATGGAGGAGGTGCTAGGCCCAATTGGCAGAGATGGAGGAGGTAATTTAGGAGAGTAGGAATGGAGCCAGAGTTAGCTGGAATGTTATGTCGACTCGCCCAGGCCGTGAAATGATGCCATTTGGCAGAGTAACACGTGCGAGTGAAACATCATCTGCTATTGGTGAGGATGTTGCACACTGGTATAAAGCAGGTCTGGTCTACACAGGATCCCCAACCAAATACCAAGCCATGAGGTGAAGGGGGTGTGGGTTGGGGTGTTAAAGGCAGCTGCAGTCCTGCATCAGATGATTTGGAATGTTGGGGAGGGGAATGGGCGAGCAGAGACATGAAAGAGATCAGTGTAACAGTACTGGCAAGACCAGGAGGGGACTATAAGGATTATCGTTGCCCAGTCCTTATGTAGGACCTGGGGGAGGAGGGGAATGGGCAGAAGGCACAGAGTAGACATGCAGTCCAGGGAATGAGAAGGACATCACCCTGAAAGCCGGAGCCCAGGCCTCCTCGGGAGCAGCACAGGGGCAGTTTGCTGTTCTGTGGAATTGCAAAGAGGTCACGGTGAGGCATGCCCCATTGGTAGAAGAGAGACTGGAGAGTGGGGTTGTGGAGCTTCCACTTGTGGTTGGCATGGAAACAACAGCTGAGTTTGTCACAGAGTTTGCTGGTGCCCAAGAGGTGTACCGCATGCAGGGCGATTTGGTGTCAGAGGCACCAGTTCCATCAGGTGGATGGCTTCCGTGCACAGAGAGGGGGACCTGGTGCTGTCCTGTTTGTTTATATAGACACCTGCCCTCATGTTGTCTGACAGTATTTGTATATGGCAGGAATGAAGAAAGTCCAGAAAGGCTTGGCAGGCCAGATGGACTGCTCGGAGTTCAAGGATATTGATATGCATCCATGCTTCTCTCATGGACCAGAGATCCTGAACTATGCGGCTGTCGAGGAAGGGACTCATCTGTCTTATCGCTAAACAGTTTATTGTTGTCAAAGGGGAGGTCTTCCAGCATCATCTGGACCTCCTTAAGAAGACCGCTGGATTGGAGCCATAAAAGTCACAATGGAGGACAACCCTGAACGCTAAGGAGAGCGAGAGGTCTAAGGAGAGAGGTCTGCAGATTCTACTGTGGCCTGGAATATGATTTAGCTACCAGTTTGCCCTCATCCAGCATGCATTGGATATCTTGCTGTCAATCTGAAGAAAGAGTTCGGAATTCTGCAAACTCAGAATAGGAGAAAAAGTCGTATTTGGCGAGAATAGCCTGATAGCTGACAATACGGAATTGTAATCCCACTGACTAATAAACTTTTCTAACCAGCAAGTCCAGTTTCTTTGCATCGTAGTCTGGGGGTGTAGATTTGAAGTGGTGCTAGCAGGCATGTTCAGTAGCAGCACTGATTACTAGAGAATTTGGCAGGAGGTGGGTGAATAGAATACCTGTGCCGTTGGAGAGAACGGAATAGTGGCATTCTGCTCGTTTTGGTGTAGGGCACAAGAGGCTGTTGTGTGCCACACTGTCTGGGCCAACTGCAATATGGCAGAGTAAATGGGCAAAGCTGTGCGGGTGGGTTCCTGGGGTTGAAAAAGGTCTAGAAATTGATCTTGGGCATCCTGAACATCCTCCACTGGGAGGCTGAGGGCAGTAGCCATGCAACAAAGTAGGGACTGATACTGATACAAAGTAGGGTCATCCAGTGGGGGAGAGGGAAGATGGGATAAGGGCATTGTCCGGTGATGACGAAGCAGAGGTAGGGATGGGCGGTTCCAGCAGGGCAGTCGGGACCATCGGTGCTGATGGGGCTGGAGTGTCCAGGGGCTCATCCCGGTGGGTGGCCGTTTGGGTAGGAGATGTGCAGTGCAGGCAACGTATACAGCAATGATGGTAGGTGTCCCATGAGGGCCAATACAGCCACAAGTAGCGGGTCGCCATGGGTGGGCAGTGCCTGTGGGTACCAAAACCAAGGATCGGCCGTATGACCATACTCTGGAGGGTAGGAGCGGTGCTGAGGGTCAGGACTGTAGGAGCGAACAGGGGAGAGAGCTGTGTCCGGGTCAGAAGACCAGTCAGACTCCAACTGCTCCGGGAACAGAGGAGCCAACGGTGCAGATGGGACTGGTGGTACCAGGCGTGGTGCAGGAGGAGGGTTGACCAAGAGAAGAGGTTCAGTCATCATCAGAGCCAGCAGAGAGTGACAGAGGACAAAGGGTTCATTGGTCGGGGAAGGGAGCCTGGAGCCCGGTGGTGGTCCGAAACATGGTGGAGTACCGGTGATGGGTAACATAAGCTCCGCCATCAGCGTGAGAGATGATAAACAGCCTGGAGTGCATGTGACCAGGTGCAACGAGCCTGAAGGTCCCAGCGGAGTTGACAGAGCCGGGAGCGAAGTAAAGGGTCCCTGTGCCTGCATAGAAGGGGCCGGTCAAGAGCAGTGGCATTTAGAGGATGCTCTGTTCGCACTTTCTTCGAATCTGGTGCTGAAGTTGAAGTCAGACCGTCAGCTGTAGTGCACGACTTCTCGCCCATATGGTCCAGCTCAGGGAGGAAAAGCTGCGCTTTGTGGTGGTCCTGGTCGGGGATCCACTCTTATACCCATGCTTCTTGTACATATGGTGGGGGTTTCATGGGTACAGGTGGTGCCACATGGGAGTGGTCTGGTGAGGCGCTCACTGTTTGTGATGGACATCACTCCAGTTGTTTCATCGGAGCCAGGTTTTGCTGTGCACATGGGTGCATTTCCTCCCCATTAAGAAATTTCAGAGTCGAAGCTCGCAAGCTGCTCAGATCCGCAATGGAAAGGAGCAGCAAATGGAGCAGCGGGAAACTTTGTGGGCTTCACCCAGACAATACAGGCAGCGGGTGTGCTCGTCGCTCACTGAGAAGGAACGAGGGTTTTAAAACCAGCTTGACGGGACATAATCCTTGGACCAGTGAGGGTAGAGAAGCCCCTGAAGGCTAACGTCCAACGAACAACTGAACTAACGACGGACGAAGAATGGACAACTAACTAAAAACAAGGAGAACTATATACAGTGAATAAAAGCTATATACGATGACTAAGAGCACAGAGGAACAGGGTTCCAACTGTGGCCATGCGGCTGTAAGAGGAAACTGGAGCAGCATCGACCCACGCAACCTCTTAAAGCCTTGGCTGCACCGCGTGGCCGACGCATAACACATGTACAGGTCAACAGACACTATTAGCAACAGTTCCATCTCTGGTGCATGGTGCACACGCACACCCATTTGGAATCTACACAGGGACTAGCGCTTGAAGAAGAATTTATATTTTTGTTAAGTAGATTGTGGTCTTACATAAGAACAGATGTACATATGTTCATAGAGTAGAACATAGCACAGTTTTCTCAATGCAATATATTGAATCAGCCTGCAGCCCTTAACCTTTTTGGTAATAAGATGTAACTAGACTACAATGCTTTCCCTTGTTTACTTCAGATTACAAGTTCTGCTCCATATTTTTTCCAGCAGTGTAACTGTCACAGGCTGCACAACTCCTTGGCTTATATTATGATATCCCCAGCAAGCCAGTCTGCCTAGAGGGAAGAGCCTGTGCTGTGCTTTCTCTGAGAGGGCTAAGAACAGTGTGTTGTCACCACACAACTCTTCCTAATCAAGCACCTTTATTCTTAAGGTAAAAGCATTACAGATTAAACATAAAAACAATAAAAATCTCCTATACGCATGCTAAAAATTTACCAGAGGTCATCCACCAGACTCCTGGGGCCCTGAAGACCAAAGTCTTTCCAACCCCTTCTGCAAGGCTTGTGGCCTCTTTTGGACAAAAGGCCCTGTACATTTGCTGGATCAGCAAGAGGGCCCTGAGAATCAGTTTAAGTGCAGCCTTTTATATCAAAAAGCCCTTTCCTTGTCTGTTGGTCTTTGGAAAACCCAGATTTAACCAATATATGCATGCATCCCCAGGGGTGATACCTCTCTGGAGGGGTTTACAACATAGGGTGATTCATTTAATCACTCTGCACTATTTGAGATTCCTGGAGGAGCCATGATAACCCCCCCCCCAACCACCACTGAAGCTGCATACAGTCCTTGGCCCATAATGATACATAAACTTAATACAGGGTTCCCCAACTTGATTCGTGGCTTGTTCAGGGTAAGCCCCTGGCGGGCCGCGAGACGCTTTGTTTATCTGAACGTCCGCAGGTATGGCCGCTCGCAGTTTCCAGTAGCCGCGGTTTGCCATTCCCTGCCAATGGGAGCTACGGGAAGCCATGGCCCAGCCCGCACCGCTTCCCGCAGCTCTTATTGGCCAGGAACGGCAAACCGCGGCTACTGGGAGCTGCGAGCGGCCATACCTGCGGACGCTCAGGTAAACAAAGCGTCTCGCGGCCCACCAGGGGCTTACCCTGAACGAGCCATGAACCAAATTTGGGAACCCCTGACTTAATACAATATGATCCCCAAAAGTATTACATGTGACTGCGATTTCTGTCACAGTTATTACTTCCTGTTCTAGAGTTTCCAGGTGACTACAAACTTCAGAGTCTCCTCCTGAATTTTGGTAGGGATATGTTTTACCTTTTATACACAAAATCTACTTTACTAAATCAATTAGGACTGTTCAAAAATACATGACTGTCCCAACTTTAAGTCTTCTGAAGAGATAAACTGCATTTTATTTCTATATTCTGGCTAGTTAGGAAAAAAAACAAAATTCTCCTTAGTCCACATAGAGAGTTTTAAGTTTTTACTTCACTTAAAATAAGCTCTCATTAAAGATGCAGGACTGACAACACAGAAGAATGCAGGAATTATTTTATCCACAGAACAAGTGCAATATAGGCAACAACTGTGCAAGCTTCTTCTACACCCACCGAATGAGCCTCATTCACAACCTGAAAGGACTGCCTCTACTCCTGAATAGGTAGTTTTCCTGTCCATTCAGTCCTCGGCCTCTCTAATCCATACTACCAACAAGGTTTCCAATTTGTGCCAATAGTGGAGGTTATTGTGATGTGGACATCTGTTCATTGGGAACTGGACAGAGACCAGAAATTTATTTCACATAACCCAAATATATGTGGATAGCAGAAGTTTCTAATGTCTGAGAATTAAGGATACTGAATGCCTTACAGAAAAGCTCGTTGACTTCTCTGAGAAATATATGCTTTCCAGGGTCATTTGCCTAGAAATGTTTCATGTGTTAATGGAAAGGAGCAGTTAAATATTTTGCTCGGCCAACGTTCAGGCAGTGCCCTAGAGTGAGATGAATGCCTGAAACCAGAGTCCCTCAAATTCACAGAGGAACCCATTAATTTGAATCTTTTCTTATCTCCTTAAGCTTTCCCCAAGAAAAGGTCTCAAGTATCCTATCTTATACAGACAGAAGAAACGCTTCAAACAATTCCCCTTTCCTGAGCTGTCCAGACTACAGCACTCTTCATTCTCTGAGCTTCAACAGGGTTGTTTTTTTTTCCCATTGGCACAATCCCAGATCCTGTCACACTCAGTAGTTTAAAGATAGGAAATGCTACTTTTATCTTCTTGGCTTCAACCTATGTAACTTAGGAGTTCAAAAAAGGGGCTGTTTATAGTTTTATTTCAGTTTTTACCAAAGTTGGCTATCTGAACACATTAGCTCCTCAAATGTATTTCAGCAAAGAAAATGTGCTGATTCACAGTGAAAGGGGATTTAAATACACCTCTGGAAATGGAGTCTTGAACAAACGTTAATTTTAGCAAACATTTATATAAAAGTTGACAAATTCAGAAAAATACTTACATGGGCAGAAGCCTATGGTGATACTAGTTTTTTGTCCTGGATCAAGAACTCCGGCACACAGACTAACTTTAAAAATACCATCTTCTATGGCTTTTCCTGCACCATCAAGATCTAATTGCCATGTCACCTGTTGCCTTGAGGTATTCTTCAGGTCAAACTTCTGTAAATAGTGGTAGGTAAACAAGGATGTAAGATGACAGAAGGCAATGGGCATTATGTTATTTTTCACATCACTAAATATTAAGCTTTTCCTGTTGAAAACAAGTTACTATTGTATGCTGTACTTTTTATCTACAAAGAACAATTGACACAAAGTTCAACAGAGCGCTTTCGAGAGCAATAGAGTATGCAGTTTATATCTGTAAGGTAAGAAAATAGGCATGCCTTATGGTTCACAGATAGCACTTACTAGTCACTCACCATTAACAAAGAACAATGTTTCCTACCCAGGAAGGAAAACCATTTTCTCAAATCTTAAATATGACACTGATTTCTTCAATGTAGTAAGAATAACCTGGAGTAATAGCAAGTTGGCTATCAATCTTGGGCTAGTGTGCTGATAAGTTGATTAACTGCATTTATGATGGCAGTGGTGGTAAGGCAAATGCAAATGGGAGAACTTCTACTGGTACCGGTGAAATGTTGCAAGAACTGAATACACTATCAGAGAGAACTGACATTGCAGTTCTCAAAGATACTACATATATTGACTCTTCTGTTGAAAAACTTGTTGAGATTGTAAAAGTTTAGAGCCAGTTTTAAAAACCCAACAACTTTTTTTGCTGGAATGACAAAATAGCAAGAATAAAAAACTTTGCCCTAGTAAAGTGAATCATCCATCTGCTATACTGTCCCCAGGTGCAGGGTTGTGACTTCAGCCCTCAAAAATTTCTCATGAGAATATATATATGGAAAGAGCTGGGGTATAAGGCATGCCATTGAACTGAAAATTGTAGCTCTTTTAAATACATTTCAGCGCACACCCAGGTCCCTAGCCAAAACCTTATTGGAAGAAACTGGGATAAGTTATCTCCAGAAGGAGATGGATGCAAAAAGGCAATAGTGTTGAAAACATACTGGCATCTGGCTACCCGCTGAGATCCCAAGATCATTGCATCAGAGTACAGAGTAGCCTCTGTGATAAAGGAACAGAAGATAAGCCCTCTCCCTAAACCGACTCTATTTAAAGTGAAAGGCACTTGGAAACTACCTTTGCTTACCCTGAGATTGGATATCTAATTTAGTCACCTGAGTGCTGCTGGTACTACACATACCTGAAGGAGCATGTCTACCCTAAAGACGGACTAAAACCCTGAAAAGACTGTGCCAAAAAATTAGTCTCTGAGTCTGCTCAAGTGATCACTTGTTTTAACAGTGGAAAGGCTGCATGCCTTCAAAAAGGCAATTCCAGCACTTTTGTCTGAAGTCCTGAGCCAGTAATATCTCTGAATGGTCACAACAGACCATAGAGAATGAGACAAAACTTCAGATGCATTATAGGTAGCTCATAATGCATGTCTGGCTAAGTCTTAACCCTCATGAATGTTCGTCCTCTTAGCCTGCCCGTCAGGGTACCTCTACATTGCAGCTGGGAGCATGCTTCCAGCTCGGGTAGACAGATGCATGCTTCCTCTACCTGAGCCATCAGAGTACAAACCTGCTCAGACCCACTGGGTATGATTTGAATGACTAGCCCACAAACTGCCCAATCTACCTCCAGCTATGCTGCTATTTTTAGTGTGCTTGCTCGAGCAGAGCTAGTGCTCAACTGTCTACACAAGCTTGGAAGCACACTGCCAGCTGCAGGGTAAATGTGACCTTGCAGGCAAGCTATAAGAACTAACATTCATGAGGGTCAAAATTTAGCCAGACATGCATTATAAGCTACCTAAGCCTACTCCATATATTAAAACTATCCCACACTATTATCTCCTGGAAGGCCATGCTGTCACCAGTAGGAAAGAGAGGCGATCAAGGAGACAGCTGGTGAAAAGGACAGAGCTCCTCTAACTTATTCATTCAAGAAATATCACCCTTCACATAGATGACAGGTTTCAGAGTAGCAGCCGTGTTAGTGAGCTGTAGCTCATGAAAACTTATGCTCAAATAAATTTGCTAGTCTCTAAAGTGCCACAAGTACTCCTTTCCTTCACATAGAGAAGTTCATGGTCTTCTAGCGGATCTCCTGACTTTGCAAGTATCTTAAAAATAGATCATTAAAGAGAATGTAGCTAATCTCTTTCATGATTCCAGAAGGACACTTTCAAGAAGCTTCTTGAGGAAACTTTAACTTAGGCTATATAGTATACATCCTCCAATACCTATGCAGATTAAAGTGACTATATGGGATCTGATCTAGCATCCTTGTTCCCCACCCCCCAACCATGGCTGGGAAAATTTAAAGGTGAAAAATTGATCCTGAACAAGTAGAAAAGATTATCTCTTCTCCTATACATTTTAAGCACCTGGTGTGACAGTCATGTCAGACATTTTATTATGGCATGAAGGACAACTTTTGAACTATAAATGCTTCTCTGGATCCAAAAATAACAGGATCCTAACAATACTATTACAAAAAACTAACAAATTGTTACATAAAAACAAGAACTAATATAACTATTGATTTAACTAAAAATGTCAAGGAAAACAGTAACTATGCAATGAAGGATGAGGGAAATAATTCCAACACCACTGTCACCAGCAGAAAGAGAGAAACTGAAGAAAATAAAGGGAGAAAGGTTAACCTTTCTAAACCACTGTTGGTACTTTGGATCCGTAGCTTCAGAGATTCCAAGGTCAGAAGCGGCCATTGTGATCATCTAGTCTGATCTCCTGTGTATCACATGCCATAGAACTTCCACAAAATAATCAATGTGAGCATGCTACCCAAATGCTAAGCTCTGCTAGCATAATCCTACAATCATGAAGCACAACATACGATTGCCAGATGGGGGATCTGCAAAGGCTTTTTCAACAAGAAAAACTCATGCTTGTAAAATTAAGAATATGTCATGAATTAACAACTGTCTGCATAAAATATACTGCACAAAATTTTCAAGTACAAGCTCAGACATGATAACACTACGCACTATTAGTGGACATCTTTGGAAGTCACCTACTGCTCATGCATTGTGGTAGACAGTGTCCCATGGTGCACAGAATTTAGTTCATGAATCAGAGGGTAAAATCAAGTCTAACCCAGAAACTGAACAAAAGTCATAATTTTTAGAGACCAACATGAAACTCACAGTAGTAGAGAACAATGATAAAAAAACCTTTGGAATCCATCAGCACACACACTAGAAAAATGTTATGCAGTTGTTTAAATTACATTGTGTGTTCTTACACACATACACAAACACACCTTTTACAGTCACAGTAAAGTAAAAGATTAGGCTGAGAATAGTCAAAAACATGTGTGTTTATTTACCTGAGTGCTCAGACTTTCATCAGCAATATCTAAATGTATGCTTCTTGACTGAAATACCAGTTCTGAAGTGGAGAACTCAAGTGGTGGCTGCAGTACTGTAGGAGAAAAATCAAAAAATTTAGAGGGCATCTTAAAATATTTCTGAAACTTTTCATTAAAACTTTATTTCCACTTTACACATTCTTAACAGCTGAAGAAGGGCTCTGTGGAAGCTCAAAAGCTTGTCTCTTTCACCAACAGAAGTTGGTCCAATAAAAGATATTACTTCATCCATCTTTTCTCTCTTTCCAATATCCTGGGACCGACACAGCTATAAATAATGTTCTTAAGATGACAGAAGTCTCCCTTTCTTTTAAATCCTGTCATCCCTTTCAGTGTCTACAAATTGCAACCACAATTAATATAATGCAAGTGTCTAATTGATTATGACTTCCCCCCATAGAGGGATACAAATTTATGTGACATTAATTTTGCACCCATCAACACGTCAGTTGACAAAAGGGAAGTCAAGTTTAAGTCAGGCTAAAAATCAGACTCGTGTCTTTCCTTTATAACACTAATGCTATAAAAAGAGAGAACAATACTCTCTTCCTGTTTCAGATTAACACAAAAGGGAGTCAGACTTGGTCCTGTGTGGACAAGGAGAAGTACTTTAGAAGTCCAATCAATGACTACAAAAAATTTTTTAAATAGTGAACTGGCGTTTCTTTGAGCCCCATCTATTATTTTTAAATCACTAAATATTAATTTTCTGTAATGATGGAAAATTCAAGTAATATTTGCTTCATTTTTTGGCTACTAAAAGTTTGATACACCTATTATTAGCTTCTTTATTTTTTTTAATAGTTCTTACTTTATGCAGATTTTTCTATTCACCAAAGAAGACGTATATATTTATTACAATGGCATTACTTTTCATTTAATAGTTTTCATTTAATAATTTCTCTTCTCCAGTGCCACAGTTAAGAAAGCAAAAGATGTATGATTTACGACAAAGCATTAACTGCCGTCCCTGGGTAGGGGAGCTGGGTGCATGAGGGACAGTCCCTGGCTGGGGGAATGAGTGCATGTGTGGCTCAGTGCAGGGGGGACAGTCCCTGGCTGGTGGGCTGGGTGCTTGGGGGGTGTATGAGGGACAGTCCCTGGCTGGGTGGGGGCATCCCCACAAGAAAGGCTCCACAGCCAGGCTCTCTGGGTGCTCAGCCCAGCCGCAACCCCATGGAGCAGCGTGGAAGTGAGGGTGGCAATACACAATGCCATGCCACCCTTAAAATAAAATTAATTAATTTTGACAGTTAACCGTGTCAATTAAAATGCTCCATGGTAGACATTTGCCAGTGTTCAAATGAAAGGTACTATATTGATTTGAATCATACTGCTGTCATATAACAAATACAAAACCTTTAAAAAAAAAGATGCATGGGTAATATACGTATATTGTGTAGATGAGGCCCACATAACAGAGCTGCATAAGTGGCCCACAACGGTAAACGGGTTGAGAACTACTGGTCCAGAGGGTGACTAGTACATAGCATGGTGTGACAAGGTAAAGTAGCTGCCCTGAAAGGGTTAAGGGATCACTGCCTATCCCTGCTGGTCCCACCGGGATCACAGAGAAAGGGTACAGTATTGCCAAATCCAAGAATTGAGAAGTCAACTCATAAACCTCAAAAATGAGATTTTTTTTAAAGACATAATAAATACTGGGTTCTTTTTATTTGTCTTCTGGTTTCTGAGGCTTTAGGGTGCACTCACTTCACTTTTCTTTCAAGCTTTTCTCCACACTTACGAGAGCTAGAAACTTGCTAAAAGGAACCCCAAAAAACAGAAATCACTGAGTGTGTCCTCTCTTTAATAACGGCTAGCTGAGGCAGGGAAAAGCCTCTGGGGATTGTGACCACTATTTTTCAGTTGAATCATTTTATTTTGTGTTGGTTATGTCTTTTGATATATACAACTAAGTGTACAATGAAGAAAGGGCCTTTATGTCCTTGGCTGTGCAGTTTGCTTTCCTTCCCGATGAAACAGCTCACCAGCCTACATATGATTTCTGGTAACAAAACATCCACAGGACACTGAAACTGTGCTTGCTACCCTCAAGTTCAGAAAATTGCATGACTGCAGATTAGGGCTGCCAACTTTCTAATCACACAAAACCGAACACCTTTGCCCCACCCTCTGCCTTGCCTCTTCCCTGAGGCCCCACCCCACTCACTCTACCCCCCTTCCTCAGTCGCTTGCTCTCCCCCACCCTCACTCACTTTCACTGAGCTGATGCAGGAGGGGGTGAGGGCTCCGGCTGGGTGGGCAGGCTTTGGGGTGGGGCCAGAAATGAGGGATTCAGGGTCCAGAAGGGGGATCTGGGTGGGGCAGGGGGTTGAGGTGTGGGAGGGTGTGCAGGTTCCAGGAGGGAGTTTGGCTGTGGGAAGGGGTTGGGGTGAGGACTCCAGGAGGGAGTTTGGATGCGGGGGAGGGGGGGTGTGCAGGAGGGGGTGCTGGCTCCAGGAAGGAGTTTGGATGAAGGAGGGGGCTCAGGGCTGCGACAGGGGTTGGGGTGCAGGCTCTGGGAGGGACTTTGGGTACAGGAGGGGGTTCTGACCTGGGGCTGGGAGTGAGTTCAGGGTACAGGCTCCAGCCAGGTAGCACTTACCTCAGGCTGTTCCCAGTCGGCGGCACAGCAGAGCTAAGGTAGGGTCCCTGCCTGCCCTGGCTCCCCACGGCTCTCAAAAGCAGCCAGCATGTCCGGCCTGTCTCCTAGGCGCAGGGGCGGCACCACGCCTGCAAGCACCGCCCCCCACAGCTCTTATTGGCCACGGTTCCCAGCCAATGGGTGCTGCAGAGCCGGCGCTCAGGGTAGGGGAAGCATGCGGAGCTTCCCCAATTGCCCCTGCACCTAGGGGCTGCAGGAACACATCAGCAGCTTCCAGGAGCTGTGCAGAGCCAGGGCAGACAGGGAGCCTGCCTTAGCCCTACTGAGCCGCCAACTGAACTTTTAACAGCCCAGTCAGCAGTGCTGATGGGAGCCTCCAGGATCTCTTTTAAATCAGGCGTTCTGGTCAAAACCCAGATGCCTGGCAACCCTACTGCTGATAGAATGGTTCTGCTCTCAGTATGAGCAGTTCTGAGAACACACACATACACAGTAGGATGCCATCAACTTCTGATGTATCTGCCAACTGTAGTAATTCTGCTTCCAGGACTGTCTCAGGTTCTCAAACCCTGTCCTGGGTACTTTTAATCCCAGGCAATGGCCCAGGTAAGAGACACTGATTTTTTTTTTTATAAAGATTACATACATGTGGAAAATACACAGCCTCCCACCAAAAGAAATGTATGACTCGTGACTAAGCATGGAAGACAGCATTTGTAGAACCAGGCCCTTAGATCTCAAAAACCATGTGTGTTATCACATTCTGTTTTTCAATGTGACATCCGAAATATCTCATCAATAACAAGTATCATTTCTAAGATGGTGTAATGGAGTAAAACTATTAAGTCCTTCTCTCATAGCACAAAAACATGTTTTTCTATTGCCTACAGTATATGAGCATGGTTTAGTAATATACTGAGTGCTCAGAACACTTATTTAGTATTTGTCCCCCAGAAAAGATTTCTGTAAGGATATAATTAAATAGCCACAGAATAGAAGAAACTATAACCTAATTTATCAGCTACTTTTAGAAAAGGTTCCTTTGGCTTTTAAAATATTTGGATTGTGGCAAGCTACAATTATTTCAGATGACTTTTTAGTGGCATTTATTATGCAATGGGATACCAATTTAAGATATATTCTGTACACATCCACTGCCATTTTTTAATCAGTCTAGTCGGAGTGTTTGTTTATATCTAGTAATATTGAATAGAGCAGTAGTTTATTGAGTGTGATAGCTATTATATTTTACAGTCAAATATAAGTTATCTGTATTTGTAGGTGTGTAGGAGATGAGAAGTCTTCAAAGAGTTAAAATTTAATTTCAACCAAGTAATTTTATATTTGGATGTGTTTTTTTAATTGATTGTATTGATTACTGAAATGCATAATATATGGAGGTACCTAAAGTATCTTTTATTCATTAGAATATTATAAATGCTCATTGACAATGGATCTTAACTTTGAATTAAAAAAAACTTTGTTCCAAGGGTTATATTCTACACTTTACTTCTTCTGCATATGAAAAGGGGGCATTTGGATCCTTAAGGTTTTATAAGAAAGATTGCCATTCATTATCAAGATTTAATGATTGCATATAATTTCACTGTTCCACAGAAAAACAAAAAAGCAGAAGCAAAAGATAAACATTTCCTTTAATTTTGGGCCTTACGTAAAATCACTTCTGCACTATCAATTTGTCACTTTGTTACACTGTATTTATTCTTTTTACAGAGACATGTTTTTTTTAATAATTTCACATTCATACCTGTACTGGGATTTAGTTTCAATTTTGTTCAGGAGAACATATGTGGATATATTCAACAGAAATTGTCTTTATCCATAAGGACTGCACTACTGCAGAGAAGAACCGTTGAGGGCAAACATATATCAAAGGTCGGGTCTTAGGTTTGGGCACTGTAGTGTTAGAAAACTCCAACTTTATTTCCTTTCCTAGAAATCTACCCTGTTCCCGGTGTTCTTACATATTGGAGTTCAGGGCTCAGCCTTCTCTGCTACTCAAAATATTACAGCAGTATGTGAACACCATCCAAGGGGAGAAGGGTAAGAGGATGATAAATGCACTAAAGCCTCATTCTCTGATAGTCAATGCATAAATTGAACACTGAGGAGGAGCCATACTAGAGGTCTCAAGTAGTAGGTGTATGCAGACAAGCATGAAAGACAGGGTCAGTAAAGAAAGTGGAGGGTACAAAAAAAATTCCACAAGATGCCAGTTTGCTGCTAACGGCAACACACCTGGGAA
Organism: Dermochelys coriacea; assembly: GCF_009764565.3. NCBI lineage: Eukaryota > Metazoa > Chordata > Testudines > Dermochelyidae > Dermochelys > Dermochelys coriacea. The sequence goes on from NC_050068.2 coordinate 151,068,161, forward strand.
TCTGGGCACTCACCTGCCTTTTATGGGCCAGAAGAGAGAAATTTCCCTATTCTTCCTTACAGAAGCATATGAACAGAATACACAGCAGTTCTCTCCAGGCTGGATTACAGTCACTGCTTCAGAGCCCTGTTTTAATTGTACTAATTTTTACAGAGTCCCAGAGAAAAGATACGGAGTGAAAGATGTGCTATTTCTCCACACTGCCTGCTAACTACTACAATTGCAGTGGGGCTAGTACTAGCTTTGGTACTATCAATCAGTAAGAAGAAAACAAATTGGGTTGTGGGTTAACTAAAAAAAATAAAATAAAATAAATGAAGGCAAACTTTTAACTAGCAGAAGTATATTTTTCCCCAGTGCTTAGATACTGAGTATACCAAAAATAAACAAAGCAACAAGGTGACATTTAATACAGACAAGGGCAAACTACTACACTTAGGAAGGAAAAAAAAACAAATTCACAACTACAAGATGGGGGAGAACTGGCAAGGTGGTAGTATTGCTGAAAGAGACCTGGTAGTTACAGTGGACCACAAATTGAATATGAGTCAACAATCTGATGCAGTTGCAAAAAAGGCTAATATCATTCTGGGGTGTATTAACAGGAGTGTTGTATGTAAGACAATGGAGGTAATTGCCCTTCTCTGCTTAGCACTGGTGAGGCCTCACCTGGAATACTGTGCCCAATTCTGGGGACCCCACTTCTGAAAATATATAGACAAAATTGGAGAGTCCAGAGGAGAGCAACAAAAATTATAAAAATCCTGATAACAGTCTTGCAGCTATATTAAGCACTGTTATGAAGAGGACTGTGATATCAGAAAAAAACTTTGCAACTATAAGGATACCTAAGCACAGGAATAAGCTTCCAAGAGAGGTTGTGGAATCCCCATCACTGGAGGTTCTTAAGAACAGGTTGGACAGACACCTGTCAGGGATGCTCTAGGTTTACTTGGTCCTGCCTCAGCGTGTGGGATTGTACTTGATGATTTCCCAAGGTCCCTTCCAGCCGTACATTTCTATGATTTTCTGATACTTAATTTTTATAAATGATAGCAATATAATTCCAGCTTCAAAGATATAAAAAATACACATTTAAAATTGAGTGAACAGATGCAAAGATGCATTTGTTACATTTTCTAATTATTTGATATAATAAATACTAAATTAACCTAGTAAGTTCTACCTCAGTTCTTTAGCTTCTAATTTTTCCTTTGCTAATGCTAGCAATAAACCCCTGAAAGGGCAATACAGAGCACACCACACACACACATTCACTTAATATTCCTAGTTTACATACCAGTTGCTTGAACTGTACATAATGGAGCAATCATAGACACCATTTGAGGACGAGGAACAATTATGTGCTTTTCTGACGCAGAAGGTGTTGTAGCTGTAGAGCTTTGCTGAAAAGATGGAACCTCACTGAAATTAACGTTTATTGGAAGACTGAAATTATATGCTGCCACCTAAAGAACAAAAATATAGTTGTGATCATTTTCTTAAGGAAGGAAACAGCAAGTTTATGCAATACTATAGTCGTGATATCACTATTTTAGCAGAATTATTAAAACAATTTTTGAGCAAATTAACATGATGGCCTGATCATCCTTACCAGGGAAGTTAATGGGAGCTTCGTCTATTGCCACATGGTGTCGGCCATTTTAAATACCCAAAAGCTCAGCTCTGCATGAGGCTTTTGACACATCCTTATTTTGTTCCATTTAATGTATTATTGCAGACAAAAAAAAAGCGTTGGATTTCAAGCTATAATCAGTAGCATACAGTCAGTGGGGGAAGGGGAGATTGACTTTAAGAAAACCCTCCTCAATTGCCCAAGAGAAAAGACAGGCTTTAATATACCCTGAACATTAACAATGAAGTGGAGAGCCTTGGTGATTGTAAAGCCCTATGACAAGTTGGAATAGCATGAAATCCATGCATCAGAACCCCTTTCCTTGTCTGATCATCATTCTAGTAAGCCTTTGCCAAAAACACGAACATTGTTTTACTTTGTTTAGGATACCTAATCATGAAAACACTGATATAATTACATCATTTCTGTAAAATGTTTAGCATGATATTTAACAAGTAAGCCAAATGACTGTATTTTGACTCTCCTACTATCATATGTACTAAGTTCTGCAAATGGTTATGTGATTTGTTGAGACAAATGCTGGTTTTTGTTTTGTTTTTTGCTTTGTTTGTTGGTTAGCGGCTGTTTATTAGTTAGGGCAACCACCTAAATGCATTCAAGGTTTTTAAAAGCTGCATAAAATCTTGCTTAATTTTTATTCACATAGTAAAAGAACTGAAATGCGGGATAAATGGATTATGCATTACTGTGACCCTGCTTGTAACCTTAGTCAACTCAACTAGAAAAAAACTAGTGAATTATTCACAGCTTTGTGTTTGAAAGTGTGGTACTTCTAGTGTCTAGTTTCTGAGGAGCAATGTGAATATTAAACTACAAGGTGTGTTCGATATATTCAGAAGTCATTGCTGTAGGAAATGATTGCTACCACAAGAGCCGGAAGGGTTTCGTGCAAGTTCTGGCAGAAGCAAACAAATATGGAAGGATGCATCTCCAATGGGAAGGAACATTTCTGGCAACTGGGAGGCAAGTTGGGTGGGAGGAGACATCCGCAAGTGACCATGAGGTCAGGGGAACCGATATTCAGGTAGAGAGGTAGGGGAAAGAACTGGCAGCTGGAAAGCAGGTCAAAGTTGGTTCTAACTCAGGGAGGTAGTTGGAAGGAGAGAGCAGATTAGAGCTCTTTGAGAGTGGAAGAGTTGCAGAAGAGGCAGATGGGGTGAAAAGGGGAGGAGAAAAACAGTGTGTGGGGGAGAAAGGGGGAATGCTGGGGGTGCATGAGAGAGAGGTAATAGGGTTCTAAAGAAGTAGAGAACAGAGCCAAGAATGAATATATTCATCCTGAATGTTTAAAGGGTCAATACGGATCTGGAGCCTGAAAAAATTTAGTTTGGAAAGAGATGCTGGATTTGGATCCCTTTTCTTCTTCATAGAAGTACTTTTTTATTAGTATTTTACTTTAAATGAGTTAAATTAAAGAAAAACTAATGCTAGGGGGTACACACACTTCCAGGTGCTGCCTTCAGTTCTGACATACTGGGCAACTCACATAGTTTTCAAAATTGTCTCCATTTAACATTAGTCAGTGCTACTGCTACCAGCTACTGCATTAACTGTCATCCTGCAACCACCAGAGGGTTATATATTTTAAGCATATCCTAGCATGTCTTGCCTTGTAATGAGTGATCTGCCCCTGCCAGGTAGACAATAATACACTCACTGCAAAATAGCTGCTCTGATGGTATAGCACAATTACACAGAATGACTAAGAGGGAGGTGGGGGGAGAGAAATAAAATGAAGATAAAATGAAAAAGAATACATTGAAATAAAAACTCAACTCACGAAAGCAGCACCTGGTAATTGTTTATAAACCTAAGGTTCCCTTGGGCTAGTTTCCCTATAAAATCATTAAAAATTACACACTCATTATGTTCAACATTCTATGTTTTTGTTTCTGTAAAAATCATTGCAACACCCCTATCAATTCCAGTCCTGAGCATCATTTTACAAACATTTAGCTCTATAGTTTAAACGGTGACAAGGCTGGAAGCATTTTTAAACATACATAATTTGTATCTAAAGTTGTATCTACTGCTGGTATTTCAACACTTGATTTCATAATCTTTGCTTATTAGAGCTGATCAACAATTTTCCATGTAAGTGGGTTTTTTGACAGAAAATTGGGCCTTTCAACTAAATAAAAACTTTTGCAAAAAGTATCTGCCTTCCATACAGTTGCCCCGACTTCCCATGGATCCCTGAGGATCCACCCACTTTAAAAAAAGATCTCATGGTTCATTCTGCTGAGGAAAAAAATCTCATCCTCCGAAAGGAACAATAGGGGAGAAAATCTCCAAGGGGATCCTCACTGAGATTCCCTCTCACAGCCCCATCTTTTGAGTTTTACCACATGTAGCATTGGTCCAGGCCTGTATTTGTTGCATACCAGTGTCATATCTTTCTCTGAGAAGAATTCCTCCATTTGTTTGACTTCAGTTACTAAGCTCGGTTTCCTTCTTCATATCAATGCTGATTAAATACAACTCAATTTTGTAGCAACATATTTTAGTAATATGATGCATGAGAATTAGGATCAGACCAAGCAATACAGAACTGCTAATTCCCATTGTTAGTAGTGAGAAAGAAAGGACTTCAGACAACTCATAACTCTTTTAACAGCAGCATATCATTGTACTGGCAACCATCTGAGGGGATAAAGTAATTAAAAGAACCATGAGACAAGGTTGCTGGGGGAAAAAAGTTGTATTGTCTCACATTAAAATCCCAATAAAAAAATTAAAGGAGAATAGGTACATTTGCCTTAAATCTATGTAAATTATGTTGTATACTATTTTATTTGATCTTAAGTGATAAAAATTAAAATGGCATTTAAGACTGAGAATGTAAATAACAAGCTTTTAATTATTGATATTATTAAATATATTTATTTGGGAAGCATTTAAATTATATGAAAACACAGAATTTTTATGCACTTTTGGGAAACCTAGAAATAATACATGTATACTACTTAATATGTTTTTCACCCATAACATTGTGTGGAACACACCACACTTAAAAAATTAGAGTCCATTTGATGTGTTATACATTCTCCACCTCTAAAATGTGGATAAGGATGCTTACCTTCTTTATGAAGCACTATATAAGAGTTAAGTGTTTATTAGGTACACTAATTCAGACTGTAAAATGAGATCAAATAAAAAGGATGGATTTATTTCAGATTATGTAAAAGGAACTCAGAATTTTATTATATAATCACATCACACTTTTAGCAAGTGTTTATTTACTCTGTTTTTTATTATTACATCCATAGTCCATTATAATTAAGGTTGCGAGTCTGTCACAGAGGGTACGGATTCCGTGAGTTTCCGGGACCTCTGTGACTTCTGCAGAGGGCAGGTGTCACTTTGCCCAGGTGGCCTTGGGGTCTCAGGAGGCCCCAGAGCCAGCCACACTGCCCCACCACGACAGTGGCAGTCCTGGGCTGCCCCCCCACCAGCAGCAGCTGCTGCAGTCCCGGGCGAGCAAGCCCACCACCCACACCCCCCTCTGCCAGCAGCAGCTGCCGCAGTCCCAGGCTTTCCCTCTCCCACCAAGCACCAGCAGGCAGCCCAGAGCGCCCCCCCACAGCATCAGCAGGCAGCCCAGAGACCCCCACTCCAGAACAGCAGCTGCGCCCCCGGAGCTCCCCAGAACACCAAAGATTTAGGCAGGAGTATTTATAGTACAAGTCATGGACAGGTCATGGGGCCGTGAATTTTTGTTTACTGCCAGTGACCTGTCTGTGACTTTTACTAAAAAAGCCCATGACTAAATCTTAGCTTTAATTATAATAAAATCTAAATTAACAATTATGGGACACTACTTTGTTACTTCTTATTAATACTGACAGCTTTTTATGTAGGAGGAAGAACGCATATAAAAAGGTTTTTGACCATTAATGGTGATTTTTAAACGGAAAAATGTTTCCAAGAGAATGCAGTTACAAAAGGATGCCCTTGTAAATGAAATGGTATGTCAAGGGATATTAATGGTAAAATAAAAGAGCATATCTTCAAGCTTGCCTATGACAAAATTAAAAATATACCCCTACTCACTGAAAGTTCAGTCAGTCTCTTTTCCTGTTTTGTTTTACATAGCCTATGCTATTTTATCCTTTCCCAAGTTTTCAGAATTTGAGCTTTACCCCTTCTACAAACAACAAGTTTTAAAAATTGACCCTAAATCTGCGCTCACTTATGCAGGATGCAATTTCATTGATTTGCACCTGGCACACTTAAAAATAAATAAATAAATAAATCATCAGTTAGAAGATACTGAGTGAAATCCTGGCCGCACTGAAGTCAACAGGAGTTTTGCCACTGACTTCAGTGGGGCCAGGATTTCACTCACAGGGTATTTCTACACTACAAATAAAAACCTGCAGCTGGCCCATGCTAGCTGACTCAGGCTCCCCGGGCTCGGCTGCAGGGCTATTTAATTGCAGCATAGACTTCAGCTCAAACTCTGGGACCCTCCCACCTCACAGGGTCCTAGATCCTGGCCTCCAGCCCAGAAATCTACACTGCAATTAAACAGCCCCACAATCCAAGACCTGAAAACCCAAATCAGCTGACACACGCCAGCCAGGGATGCAGTGTAGACATACCCACAGAGTACAGACATACTGAAGCATGCTAGTCCCTTTGGGCTTTTTGCAAAAATAAGTGAACAAAACTTTAAATAGACATACAGAAATGAAAATCTCATACTGACTTGATGTAGGATATAGCTCTGAGGCATACCATGTCTGTAATTGAAAAGGTAGTCAGACTAAATCTCAGGGGATAAATTGAATGTGACCAATTGCACAAAATAGCAAAAAATCAAATTAGCTCCACCACAGGAGGTTTGGTAACTTCAGAAAGGTCCTTGGTAAAAGCAGAGAGATTTTCCAAGATATTGGCATCTTAGGATGTCGACACTAACACCATAGTACAGACGGTTCCTACACTGACAGAAGGGTTTTTTTCATCTATGTAGTTAATCCATATAAGCAGGAGGCAGTAGCTAGGTCGACGGAAGAATTCTAAGGAAGGATCTCATTATTAAGTGTAGACCAGGCCTTATTCACCCCATCAATAGAAAACACACATTATATGTATAAAGAATCTACCACGGTTTTACTTGTAAAGGCTAGAACAAACTCATTCAGTAGAGAGGGCCAAATTCCATTTTCAATTATGGTTAGTAGGCTAGTTTATAAAACGTAGATTATATACTCCTTCCTCAATCCACAGCAAACATCCACCAATAACAACAGGAGGCTTGCACAAAAATCCAGAGTAGAATATGGCCTTTATAATTTGTGGCTATTATATATCATCATGTGTTCAGCACCTAATTTTGGCATTTGGTATCAGTATGCTCACCTGTAAGACTAACTACTTCTGTCCTTTTTTCTCTTCCTTCTCCATCTTCTTTCTTTTCTTTTTCCTTGTCTTATCACCCCCTCTGTTCTTCCCTGCAACAAATTCTCAACTCTATGGGCTCTATTTCCATCCCCTCATTCATTCAGCTTCATTACTAATTAAATAATCAGTGTTGACATTAACATGTCATTGGGCTTTAAAGTTGATACCTCAGTGAGATTAATAGGGGGCAAGGGAGTTCACACACCTGTCCTTGTGTCAGCCTGTCTGCAAATTCAGGATAAGACTATCAGTTTATGTTCACATTTGGAAGGTTCTCTGCAACGCTGAGAACTAGAATTTTTTTTTAAATGAAAGCTTAGATTCTGTACAAACTCAGTATGTCACACAGACCATATGAGAGAGATCTATAACTCTTTGGGCTAGATATTTAAAATCCATGAGCTACAGCAAGTATAAGACACTATTTCCTAAAGATTGAGAATATGAAGCCTATTGGAAAAGTATTTTAACAATTTTGAAAATCCTTCTCTATCAAAATTAAACCAAAACAAATTTAAGCTTTGTTACAGAAGTGAAATCTATAGACTTCTCATATGAATTAACAAATCCATTCTCAAAGAAACCTGGAATAAATTTAGCAGGGTCAGTATAATAGGGGTAATAAGATTCTCTTGTTGTCCCACCCTGTTAGCAGCATTTAAAACACCACAAGGAATTGCATGTAAATTACTGCTGACTCACAGAAGCAGGAGAGATTCATTAGACTCTACCATGAATGTAAGGGAGGTGAAAACAGCCCACTGGGAAAGGAAGGTAGGGTCTCAGACTGGCCCTAAAGGAAAGGAACCAAGCAGAGGTGGTCATTATGTAAATGTTATTTTCTAATGACCCTTTTGGAAACAATGATGCCCTTTACTTAAAGCCTTAGGAGGAGTGATATTTTGCCTCCTCCCCAAAATCATTGCACCTCCAAGCTTATTTGACTTATTTCATATAAAATTTGCAGGGGGGATTCAACTAATGCACAAGGCTCCTCTGCTACAGCATCGAATCCAAACGAGGTGTAATTGCCAACATGTACATGTCTTTCAGCTCACTATTCTCCAAAACATGTGGGGTTGGTTAATTCCTAATGCCTTAGGTAGGGTGACCAGGTGTCTAAGTTTTTGACCGGAACACCCAGTCGAAAAGGGACCCTCGCAGCTCCAGTCAGCACTGCCAACCGGGCCATTAAAAGTCTGGTCAGTGATGCAGCCCGACTAAGGCAGGCTAGTCCCTACCTGTTCTGACAGCAGGCTGTGCCCCGGAAGCGGCCAGCAGCTCTGGCTCCTAGGTGCATGAGTCACGGGGCTCCATTCACTGCCCCCACGCCGAGCACCAGCTCTGCACTCCCATTGGCTGGTTCACAGCCAGTGGGAGATGAAGAGGTGGTGCCTGCGGACGAGAGCAGCACACAGAGCTGCCTGCATGCCTCCGCCTAGGAGCCAGACCTGCTGTTGGCTGCTTCTGGGGCACAGCCTGGTCCATGGTGCCAGGACAGGCAGGAAGCCTGCCTTAGCCCCCTCTTGCCCCGTCCCCCCACTGCACCACTGACCAGGAGCAACTGGAGGTAAGCCCGCACCCGAACCCCCTGCCCCAACCTGAGCCCCCTCCTGTACCCCAAACCCCTCATCCCCGGCCCCACCCCAGAGCCTGCACCCCCATCCAGAAGCCCTCACCCCCCTCAACCTCCTGCCCCAGCCCAGAACCCCTCCCACATCCTCATCCCCTCAACCCCAACCCTATCACAGAGCCAGCCCTCACCCCCTGCCACATCCCAACCCCCTGCCTCAGCCCACAGCACTCTCCCACACACTGAATCCCTCAGCCTCACCCCCCCCAGCCTGGAGTCCCCTCCTGCACTCCAAACCCCTCATCCCTGGCCCCAGCACAAAGCCCGCACCCCCAGTCCAGAGTCTGTACCCCTTCCCAAGCCCCAGCCCTCTCCCACATTCCAAATCCCTTAGCCCCACCTCAGAGCCACCTCCTGTACCCCAAGCCCCTCATCCCCAGCCCCACCCCAGAGCTCGCACCCCCAGCCTGAGCCCTCACCCTCTCCAGCACCCCAACTCACTGCCATAGCCCAGAGCCCCCTCCTGCACCCCAACCTCCTGTCCCAGCCTAATAAAAGTGAGTGAGGGTGGGGGAGAGCTGAGCCACCAGGGGAGGGGGAATGTAGTGAGTGGGGGCAGGGGGCTTGGGGAAGTAACAGGGCTAGGATGTTCAGTTTTGCGTGATTAGAAGTTGGCAACCCTACCCTTAGGGTATGTCTAGACAGCGAAGAAAAACCTGTGGCTGGCCTATGCCAGCCAGCTCGGGCTCCCAGAGCTTGGGTTACAAGACTGTTTCACTGCTGTGTAAACTTCTGGGCTCGGGCTGAAGCCCAAGTTTGGGACCCTCCTACCTCACAGGGTCCTAGAGCCCAGGCTTCAGCCCAAGTCCAGAATTCTATGCAGCAATGAAAAAGTCCCGCAGCCAGAGCCCTGCAAGCCCAAATTGGCCTGGCACGGACCAGCTTCAGATGTCTAGTTGCTTTGTAGAAATGTCCTCAGTTTCTAAAACAGTGGTGAACGTGAGTTATATTACTTTATTATCCACACCTAACGGATCATTTTTCTAATGCAGAATAGGCCCATTAGGGCTACTCAAATCTGCAATTCACTTTCCTCAAACAAGTCCATCAGAGGCCAAATTTCTCAACTATTAGGGCATGTTGCAAAACTCCTGTATTTTCATAGACATTTAGAGAGGTAAGAGTTGTGATGATAGCAAATTTGTTGGGCAATTTGTTGGAGGAGGCTGATGTTTTGAGACATGTTTCTCCCCCCACCCACCTTTGATTGTGCATATTTTACATTTTTTTTAAAAAGTGCTTGGAGCAATATATTTAAACTTTTCATGTAACTATGAAGAACAAAGTAAAAAGTGTGTAACAGTTACATAGACGTGACTTCAGAATTCATTTTCTTAATAACATTTTCTCAAAACTATTCCAAGGCCACTATGGTTTAAATATTTGTTGGTTTTAACTACTTAGTACTTTTGTTACACAAAATATGTAGGACGTCTATTTTCTCTAATCGTAGAAAATATATTAAATGCATCCTTTAAAGTTATTGTCATTACTATTGCCTTATAAACTTACTTCTTTTGGTGTGAAGTACAACGAACATTGCAAAGTTGACTTCCCCTCTAACTCCACAGAATACAAATACGGCCTCTGAGGATAATAATCAACCACTGTCAAACAAAATACAGAGATAGTTATATGTTACAATAGCATATTCAAACCTTTGCAAAAGCTACCATACTACAAACTGATTCCCAATAGAGGGTAGACATAATTTCCTTTGTAATTAGGGCTGTCAATTAATCACAGTTAACTCACGCAATTAACTAAAAAAAATTAATCGCAATTAATCACACTTTTAATCACACTGTTAAACAATAATTGAAATTTATTAAAAATTTTGTATGTTCTTCTACATTTTCAAATATATTGATTTCAATTACAGCACAGAATACGAAATGTACAGTGTTCACTTTATATTATTATTTTTATTACAAATATTTGCACCATTAAAAGAATAAAGAAATAGCATGTGAACACCTGTTGTCACTTTCAGGTGACATTGTAAACAAGAAGCAGGCAAGATTGTCTCCTGCAAATGTAAACAAACTTGTTTATCTGAGTGAGTGGCTGAACAAGAAGTAGGATTGAGTGGACCTGTAGTCTCTGAAGTTTTACATTGTTTTATTTTTGAATGCAGTTATTTTTTGTACATAACGACATTTATAAGTTCAACTCTCAACATAAAGAGACTGCACTACAGTACTTGTACTAAGTGAATTGAAAAAACACTATTTCTTTTATTTTTACAGTGAAAATATTTATAATAAAAAATATAAAGTGTGCACTGCACACTTTGTATTCTGTGTTGTAATTGAAATCAATATATTTGAAAATGTGAAACATCCTAAAATATTTATATAAATGTTATTTTATTATTTAATCGCACAATTAATTTTTTTAATCGCTTAGCAGCCCTAATTGCACAATTAATTTTTTAATCGCACATTAATCACAATTAATTTTTTTAATCGCACAACAGCCTTATTTGTGATGTGTTATGGCTGAATTCACTATTTTTTACTTTTAAAATACAGTCTAATCCTGAGAAGTGCAGATCACCAATAGCTTCCATTAAAGTCAATGGAATTTGGGGTTGCCAGTACCTCTGAGGATCAAGCCTTTCATCATTGTTTTTTCTTTTTAAAATAAATGCTTCCAACAAAAATACTTAAGTAAAAATAATGAAAACTAATACCACAGAAGACGACTATTTAGCGTAATTCTGTGTTGCTGAAGATACCACCACATAGCTCTACCTTAGCTCAAAGGGTTTCCTGTCTACCCTCTAAAGCAGTGGTACTGGAGTCAATGCATGACCTACCACATGCACATGCCAGCTGTTTATGCCTGAATCTCTAGAACTTCCACCATTTAGTTCCTGGATTACATAAGCAGGAAGAGCTCCCCAAAAAGCCTATTAAAATTTATATTTAGAAAAGAAAAGAAAAGAAAAGAAAAGAAAAGAAAAGAAAAGAAAAGAAAAGAAAAGAAAAGAAAAAATAAATATCCCACTGCTGTTACGTTATTGGGCTATTACGGCTCATTGGTGTTTCTAAACTCTTTTTTCATTGTCATAACATTAATCACTTGTTTTTTTTCCCAGAAGGATTTTGAGGCCGGGACCACATTAAAAAGTTATGTCAACCCAGCTATGTCACTCAACCCTGGAGCAATGTAGTTAAGCCAATCTAACCCCCAGTGTAGACAGCACTAGGTCGACAGAAGAATTCAGTCAATCTAACTACCACCTTTCCAGGAGGTAGACTAATTACAGCAATGTGAGAACCCCTACCATTGCTGTAGCAAATGTCTAGACTGAGGGTATTTCTACACGGCAACATAAGCCTGTGTGTGAGACCAGGCTCAAGCCTAACCCCCTTTGCATCTACACTGCAATTGCAATAACCCAGGGCTTGGACCCTGGGTCCCAGGATGCTGCAAGGCTGGAGAGTCCAAGCTCGATTCAAGATGGGATCCAGAGTCCGAGACCTATTGCTTTGCAGATTAGATGCAGCTCCGCTTGATGCAGGTCCTCAGAGTCATCCAGAAGTATCCCACAATTTCATGGGACAACTTCCTTAGTCCTCTGTAATCCCAACAATCTGCAATCCACTCTACTGAAAATGGAAGACACACCCCTTTGCAAATGGCAGCCCTGCAAATCTGTGGATATCTGCATTCGCGGACCATTGTTGTAGATCATGGATAGGATGCAGATACAAATTTTGTGTTCATGCAGGCCTATAAATATAGGGTCTCAAAGTCAGGGAAGCAGCTATCTGCAGCTCACAGCCTATAAGGCTGCTTCCCCACCTTTGAGATCCTACATTCCCTCTCCCCCTCTATATACAGAGAAAGGGCAGGGGAATGGGGAGGTGAAATATCAAGACAAGCAGCAAAATCCCCTTGCTGACTTACTTTGCAGAAACAGCTGTCTCCCGCTCCAACAGACCTGATACAGCAATGAACTCAGGAGAGGTTTCCTAAATTGCTTGGCTGCTTAAAACACGATGATAGGAACATGGGGAATTTTGCTCCCTGTCCTGATCTATCACCTCCCCTTACTCTGTATACGGAGGGAGAGGAAATGTTGGATCTTGAAAGTGGAGAAGCAGCCTCCTAAGTTATGAACTGTAGACAGCTTCTTCCATCTTCTTTGGAAGTAGGATCTCAAAGGCGGGGAAGTCCAAACCTCTCACTATGCCATGGTCACTGTACCTCAACAGAGCACTGCAACTCAGAACATACAACCTAGAAACCCATTTAAATTTAGCAACCACACCACAACTTCTGCCGAAGGGAAATGAAATCCACTGGAGAGGGATCTCCATAGTACAGGAAAGATTCAGGGCCAAATTTAGCCCTCACACTTGTGTGTCTTGCCCTATGTATTTGTGAAGGCACAATTTGGGCAAGAACCGATCCTTGGCTGTTAGGTTAACAGGATAGGCTCCTTTAATGATGCTTACTGGGTGCAACAGCAGAATTAGAAGTATTGAGAGCCACGAGTTTATATGACTGCATAAGGCAGCCTTGTACCATATATTACTACCTTACTCACATGGTATCATGCATTTTATGCAATTCATCTTGCATGCTGCACTCTGTACCATGCACCCTATGGCTTGTACCATGAAATTTGCACCCGATCTACCATGCACCCCATTTATTCAGATTCAGCTAATACCAGTGAAAAATTCATTTTTTTAATTGCACTGTCAGTTCATCAGCACAAATTGAAATTGTCACTGCATCACCCCTCTGCACTTCCTTGCCAACTGCCACCAGAAAAGCTTCCAAACTTTGTATTTGAAAAGCCAATGGTCAATGGAGAAGGAAATTAAATGCTGGTGCATACAGTTTGAAGGGAAATGAGAAAGGCAAATTACCAGTTTGGAATGCATTCAGATTTCTTATTGATGAAAAGGGAGATACTGTGGCTGAGTATGTTGCATGTGTGACATGCAAAAAAGTCTGTACTTTTATTAGCCATAAAACTGGTACTTCAAACTTACTTAAACATAAATGTAGACCAGAATCAGAATCCAGTTTGCTGAAGATATTCACTAAGAAATGTGTTACTATCACACAAGACACGAAGACAAATGAGACTCAGGAACTATTGAAGTTTGTAGCAACAAACATAAGACCCTTTGAGGTAGTCAGTGGCCAGGGATTCCTCACATATTCTCAATGTTTGATTAACACAGGTGCCAAATATGGTCAAATGGATGCACGTGCGCGAATATTACATTCCACAACATTAGCCTGGCATGCTGCACTTGTGGCAGAAGAAAAAAGAAAAATCTCCATGGTGCTGAAAAACGTTCTTGGCACAGTGGGTGGAGGGGTTACTCTCTATCTGTGGACAGATGATTACAGAAAGGTTGTCTATTGGGGAATAACTGTTGAGTACATAGAGCCACAACAGTTCGGAATGATGGAGCAGGTGCTTTGTGTGACCCAGCATGACAGTGGGAAATCAAAAACTGCAGAGAACTTTCTTTTGGCTGTTATTCAGGCACTCAGAATATTTGATATAAACAGCATTACCAACCAGATGATTTTCATTATGGACCGGGGATGGAAAGTGATTGCATCCCTCAAGTCCTATGTGCAAATAAGCTGCTCAGCGCATATTATAAATACCACACTTGATCATACTACCAACCTGGGAAACCAGGAAGAGGAAGCAGTAACCTAACTGATCCACGCATGCCGAAATCTCATTACTTCAGGAGATCTGGACTTCAAAAACAGACTGAAAAAGTCTCTGAAAAGAGATGTAGAAACATGACGGAACAGCAAACTACTCATGTTTAAGACAACTGAGGAGCAGTGGGACAGAATATATGAAATTCTGACAGAAAAGGAGGATACTCAACTCACTGATACAATGCTCAAAGTCTAGTGGTCAATGCTAATAGAGTTCCTGCAGCACTTCAAGGAAGCATCAGATGCACAAGAGCAGTCACAGCCCACTCTCCTCTTGGTGTCCATTTGGTACAAACGGCTGAAAAAGCATCTCTATCCTTCTACCACTGATGTAAATAGTCTAAGTCAATTCAAATCCCAAGCTTCACAATGTCTCATCGAAAACGTTGAAGTCAAGCCTATGCACATAGTATCAGTTTTCCTGCACCCACAAATGAAGGGGATGAAAGTTTTCAGTGAAGAGGAGAGACAGGAATTTTATCAAGAGACCAAGAAGCTTGTCTTATTGCAGGAGAAAAATATTCCTGCAGTGAATCTTATGCTGCTTTCATCAGTTACACAGACTCCATCACCAAAGCATGACAATGGACACATACAGAGTTTGAGGATTCAAATAGCGATTGTGGAAGTGACAATGATGAAACTGAGAAAGAATGAAGATGTGTTGTCTCCACCACTTCAGCAGTTGTACAAGCAACTTTCCCCTTCTCAGTCGAGTTGCATGATTTGTGCATTCCATCCCTGCATCTAGTGTGTGACAGGTCACCCTCAGGGTGCCACCTGGAACTGAGGTACAGCCGAGCCCTCTGTCTCATCAATCTGGGTTCCCTCTTGCACTGTGACAAGCTGCAAAGCCCTCCAAGCTTGCACCAACATCCACATGCAGGGACCACACCCAGCTGTGTTCATGAATGCTCTGGCCAGCCACTCATGAACCCATAATAGAAAGGCTAAAGCCAAAATACCCCCAGCTCCTCAACCTAGGACCCCTGAACTGTCCTGCACTGGTCAAAAACTTGACCAGAATGAAATTTATTATCCAGTCTGCCACTTCTACAAAGGAAACTGGACATGCACTAACACTTGTTCCTGGGCCAAGATTTTTCCCTTTGCACTTCAAACACCACACAGTGTTTTAGGTAAAATACAAAATAGACTAACTACAGAAAAATGGATTTTAAGTAGTAAGTGACAGCAAACAAACAGATCAAAGCAGATTACCATAAGAAATAAAACAAAACCACAATCTAAGCCTAATGTAGTCGTCAGGATTTGAATCATGCAGTATCTCACCCAGTTAAACAGTACAAGCAGGTTGGCATATACAGGTAGGCTTCCTTCTTTTCTGCCTGGGACCAGAACTTCCCCTGCCCCCAGTTCAGTCTTTTTTTCTCCAGTACTTTTAGGTGTGTTGCTGGGGGGAGAGTGAGATCCAGTCTTGTCGTCACTTCTCCTTTTATATCGTCTTCAGGCTTGATGGAAAGCTCTTTTGCTGTGACCTGGGTCAAACAGTTCCCGTTGTGCAATGCTATCTCTGGGAGGTTTCTATTGTACACAGTTCCTAGGGTAATCCTTGTGCTTGTGTGCATTTCCTCAATAAGCCATCAACATTGTTTGGTCTTTTTACTGTTGTACCTGAAAGGCTGCTTGTGGGTGTCCTCAACCTCACAACATGTTTCAGTGGCACATAAATAGCCAAACTTCATAACTTCATTTAGAATGACAGCACATATAATCCAACAGGGTATTAACGTTTAACAGAACAAGACATGTAGAATGATAACTCACAAGGCATATTATCATAATTCTATGACAGTGATGAATATGGGGTGTTGCTTTCAGGCACAGAGGGTCACACAGTGCACCCTCAAAGAGAGCCTTCTGAGTCTCTGATCATGCAATTAATGAAAATTGTAATTCACTTAAGCCAGAAACTGTGGATGATTTAATGTTTTTACATGGTAACATTTTGAAGAAAATCAGCTGTCCCAAGGAAGACTTCTAAGACGAAATCCAGCAATTCAGGGTCGGTAGATAGCCCTGCAGTGCTTAATTTGTATTGAACAAGGTGTCAGGGTTCAGCCCTGGCAAGCCCGGTACAAATTAAGTATTGGCTGGGCAGCCAGAGAGCACCTTCACTGCTCTCCTATGCCCCTCAAGCCTGCACTCCCCCCCTCGTCCCTAACCCTTGGACCCACCTTCTATGCCCATTTGGGGAAACTGACCTGAAATCATGGAGCACCTGCTGTCATTGCTCCTCTCCCCCAACACATACACTTACGGTGGCGCAGAGGGTGACCTGCCAAGCCGTGCCAGGGATCAGCCCAAGCAAAAATTAAGCACTGTAGCCCTGCGATAGTATTCCCCTTGCATGCTTCCACAGGGAGAACAGACCCTTTGTCCCTTGCATTATCTGGACTATTGAGAGTATCATCAGCTTTAGTTATCTCTTTATCTGCAAGTCACACTGGGTGATGCAGATAATCCCATATCCTAGTTTTGGGGGGCTCTGTGATCAGTTAAAAAACTCAAGCATCCTGCCAGAGGAAATAGTGCTCATGGCTTTCTTTTCTCTCTGGTAAAATATTGCATTCCATGCAGCAAAGAGTTTTATTGATTGAGACTTCAGTGGGGCTTTAAATCAATGGAATATTGCAGATCACAGCAAGAAGTGTTGAGCAGGAAGCCTGGAGACTAACAGTTACAGGACAAGCAGGAAAAGGCTCCTTCCTCAGCCTGACATCCTAGCTGCTGGGAGAAGACTGCAAACCCTGAGTGATAAAGGCAGGAATCTGGATGGAAACACACTGCTAATTTCCTCAACACATGAGCCGCTACGGGGGACACCTACCTTAAGTCAAAGTGCTGGTGGCTGGTGCAAAAACTGGGATTTCTGAGCTCTAAGTGTGGTGACTTTATAAATCACAAGCTAAACAGGCAGCAGACTTTTTTTATTTTATAGTTCGGTTTGTGATTTTGAGCATTATTGGCTTGAGACATTTATTATATTATTTTTAATATAAAAGGCAATTCGTTCCGATGCCTGTTGTAATAATAAGATTGATGTTTAAAACAACAACAGTGTGCACTTTTATTAAACAATATAACTTTCTTATATAGTACACATGCACAAACATACACACACACACTCCTCCTGAAAGGCACTGTGAGATAGCTTGTTGCTGCAGGCGTGGTGAGGATACAGATAAAAGTAAGTGCGGATTGTGGGTCAGATACAAGTTGATTCTTCTGGATGTGGATCCACATTTTTGTATCCAGGCAGGGCTCTACAGCTCAGGTCATCATCAGTGATTCCCTCTAATTTTTCCTCACATGTGCGGAATGAATTTTGTTATGTGCACCAATATGGAGGTGACAGTGGGGCCAGGATGAGGGGCTCAGGGCTGGGGCAGAGGATTGCGGTGCAGGTTCTGGGCTGGGGCCGGGGAGAAGGGTCTCACGGCTGGGGCAGAGGATGTCGGGCAGGTGGTGAGGGCACTGAGGTGGGGCCAGGGATGAGGGGGTCTGGGGTGCAGGAGGGTGCTCTGGGGCTACAGCAGGGAGAGAGGACTCTTTCTGTCCCTGCAGCAGCACCTGGGCTGGGGGCATGGGGTGGAGAGGTGCCTCTCCCCGCTGCAGCAGCTCGGGGCTGAGGCCACGGGATAGGCAGTGCTCCACCAGCCGTGGCAGGTCCAGGCCGGGGCTGGGTTGGGGCTACGTTGGGGTTGCCCCTCCCCCAGCTACCACAGCAGGTCCAGCCAGGGCTGTGTTCAGGCCGCCCCTCCCTCGGCTGCCACCGCCAGGAGAGTTCCCTGAGTGCCTGCACAATTCTAAATAGGCTGCTGCTTGGCCACACAGCTGATAGGGAACTTAGGTCCCCATTAACCCATTCTCCTCTGATCACCGATATGCAAGCACACTATCCGAGAGCCTCTTGGCTTTGCAATGGGATTGGTGAGCTGTTCAAACTTCCTGCAACATGCAGTAAAGTTTTCCCACAGTGCACCACAGTCCTAGAGCTAGAGTGGCCACAATTTGGGGGGACATTAAGGACTCTGGAATATTGTTACTTTGACTTGGGTCTGTGCACAAAGCCCTAGGTTTGAGCAGAGGAAAGGGGGGGAAGAAAAAGTCTTAACATAGGATTTAAATTCAATGTAGACATCCAAGACCGGGGTTTTCTAACATGGGCCAGATGACTCAAACCCTACTAACCCAGGCTTACCCTGCAGTGTAGACACACCCTGAAACACTACAGTGGCTCAGCTGTAATGCTACAGCTGTGCCACTGCAGCATTTCTAGTGAAAACATAGCCCTACTTACCTCACCACAGCAACCACCCAGTAGAAATCCTATTTAACATTTCCGCAACGCACAAATGTAAAACAAACAAAATACAAATGATTGAAATATTTGAAAACCAAAACTTAAGTGAGCATTCATTTGGGGGGAGGAAATTCTTTTCTTGTATTCACAGAAAAGTCTTTTAAAGGAAAAAATATCTTGTGCAAACGTTTCGTGCTCATGCTAAATGTCTTTCTTTGGAGAAAATGAAGGGAAACCAATCAAACAGATTTTGGCTCTCCTGTAATAATCATTTTTTAAAGAATAATCCTGCTATCTAGACAAACAACACACAATAAAGAGGGAAGGACAAAAGATAGATAGGAAAGAAACTGTCATCTTTCTGTTACTTCATTCACATTCTGTGGGGTAAGATACATAAACAGGTTGGTCACAAACAGTTTGCATTAGTCTCTGGATCCTGGTGCACTTTTCCCCCATCTGAGGAAACATCATCTGGGATCTGACTTGCATGCTGTGGTCTCCTCCCACTGGTTCTCCTTCATGCTGGAATAAGCTTGCTTACTCTCCCTTAGCCTGCCATGCTCTTTATAGCAATAATACAATGGAGTTAAATCAAGCACCCAAAAAGGGCAAAGTTTTGAAGATAGAAATAGGAGAATGAACAGAAAGTAGAGCAGAGTTAAATTACACCCTACGAAAGGGGTAGAAGGAATGCTAAACCTGGCATTATAGGAGACCCAGTAGTTCTCACAGCAATGACATGACATCTTTGATGTTCTTAGAAAGGGTCTTTCTGCTTTCCCAATGCTCCATTTGTGGCCTGGATGCACAGAAAAGTCACCACAAAGGTCAAAAGTCATGATTGCATTGTTGGTGACAAGATGTCCTGAAAAGCCCTGTGCTTCTCCCACAACATATCCAGAAGGTGAAAAGATGTCCTGAAAAGCCCTGTGCTTCTCCCCCAACATATCCAGAAGGGACAGACAATTAATCAATGTTTTCCCAAAGGTCCAACTCAAGACAGTTGCAGGACTACTAACACTGGCAACCCCTTCCTTTTCAAGAAACTGCTAATCTATTGGTATGCCAACTTTTAACCTGAGATATTATATTACCACCTTCATAAAAAACCTACAAGATTCAATTTACATGTTTTTCTTTAGCTCCATTCTGTGCATTCTTCCAACAATAGTTTTATGAAAACTATCTGTTTTGGGTTAAGATGACCCTTTTAAAATCTTAAATAGCACAGTTTTCAACATAACTTTTCAAAGAGAACTCATGAGAGTATGCCACTCAAGAACAGAACTGCAACTCTGAGCCTGTGAAGGGTGGGTGACTGAGTGAGACTGCACTGTGATGAAATCTTCCAGAAGCAGAATTCAGGTAATTTCTCCCTTCTTTCATAGGTACCATCTGCCAGGATTCTCGCTCTGGGACAGTGAGTTACCTCTAGACAGTGTTATGAGCTGGGTTAAACCTTGCTAATGGTTGAGTTAAAACTTCACTGAAAATTATGCGTCAGTGTGCCCTTCCTTTAAGAGAGTTGTAAGAGACAGCTAAGGGGACCACATCTAAAATAAGGCATGGAGTCTGCCCAGAAACTAGCAATGTGTGGGTGGAGGGTATTGTTCTGGGCATTGTTCTGATCAGGTGAGTGGAAAAAGCCTAGCTGGGGAAGAGAGGCAGACAAGACACAGACACAGATTGGTGACAGAACAAAAGCCAATCATCAACCTATAAGCACTGTGTGACCCTAGATGAGCTTAGAGGAAGATTCTTCTGGGTCTGATGCCAGCTAAAGAGGCTTGGAGCTGTAAACAAAGATGCTATCCACTGTTTTTTGATTCATCCTGCATTCAGAGAAGCAGGTCTTTGTACATTCCTTAGAAATCAACAAGAACCCATCAAAGAAAATACCAGACTTTGTCAATTTCTAGTCCCAGCTGGAATATCCCCAGGACCCGAAACTTGACTAGCACTCAGAGGCAACAATATGTCTCAAAAGACAATGAGCCATGACAGTATACAACAGAGAACATAACAACAACAGGTCAGAAACTGACAAGTAACTTGAATATTCCCTCCTAAACCCACCTACATAGTAGAGATAAGATACCACCTTAAGTTTTTGGAAGCACACTGAAAGACACATCATCAAAAGCTAGAACTTTCAAAATCTGGCAAACTTAAATAAAAGGCATCCAAAAGAGAAAATAAAAAATCTAGAAGACAAATGAGTATGGACTCCCTTGCTTCAGAAATAGATTTTCCAGAACTGAAACAACAAAGCAGGATTTCTCCCTACAAGCCAAACTCAAACATTAATGCTTTGTAAATGTCCATGTGAACAGCCACCCTGTGGCTGTCTCGAGCGGAAATTCCCCTGCCGTTAACAACAGAAGTTCCTCAGCCCTAACTAGCACAAGCAAAGACAATACACAACTGCAGACTTGCCAGCCATCTCATAGCCGAAACAGGTACAACAGACATCCACTAAAAGTAAAACAGAGTCTTTTGCATGACACTACTACTGTAGGAATTAGTATTAAAAAACAGTTGTGTGATATTTCTAAGGTCTTTAATTTAAGCCAAGTAGAAACTCGAACAGTTAATTATTCATTTTGTGAGGAAAAACCTCAACTGGATAGGTATAACGTTGAAAAGTTAGCACGATGCTGGAAATCCACCTTCACATTAAGAGGGAATCAAGAACAGGACTACAACATAACCTTATTTTATGCTTGTTAAAAAAATAACTTGGCTTATAACTTAGATTTTTGGCACTTCTCTAGCATTATCTCAAATGCATTTGTATCATTTCTGTGGAACAGAGTCTTGTTTTATATATAAAGAATCGTCCAGGCAAGGTAAAACTAATGTCATTTCACAGGAATAGTATAATATCTTAATTTATATTAAAGGCTAAGAAATAGCAACTACTTTACACTATGCCTTTAAACATTCTATACAACAGTGAATCACTAAGATTTTTATATGAGAAGAACTGCAGGTTGGATTTCTTTTACTGATATCATATTTTTCTATTAATTACAATTCTGAAATAACAAAATAAAGTACCTGATTGGTCTCTGAAGTTCAGTGTAAAGTCTTTATATTTGGATAAATCAAACTCAACCCTTGCACGTGCTACTCCTTTGTTTTGAAGCAAAAAGGGAATTCCTTGGGTGAAACCAGCATAAACACCATGGAAGTTAAAGGATTCCTGTTAAGTTTAAGAAAAAACAAACAATGTAAGAGCGTTATAAGGTCATATATATATCTGGAGAGTACTTTAAAAATACTGCAGTTCAGAGATCCATAAGTTATCCTATATTAACTGGAAGTCTCAAAAAGAAAAGGAGTACTTGTGGAACCTTAGAGACTAACAAATTTATTAGAGCATAAGCTTTCGTGAGCTACAGCTCACTTCATCGGATGCATTTGGTGGAAAAAACAGAGGAGACATTTATATACACACACACAGAGAACATGAAACAATGGGTTTATCATACACACTGTAAGGAGAGTGATCACTTAAGATAAGCCATCACCAGCAGCGGGGGGGGGGGGAAAGGAGGAAAACCTTTCATGGTGACAAGCAAGGTAGGCTAATTCCAGCAGTTAACAAGAATATCAGAGGAACAGTGGGGGTGGGGTGGGGGGGAGAAATACCATGGGGAAATAGTTTTACTTTGTGTAATGACTCATCCATTCCCAGTCTCTATTCAAGCCTAAGTTAATTGTATCCAGTTTGCAAATTAATTCCAATTCAGCAGTCTCTCGTTGGAGTCTGTTTTTGAAGCTTTTTTGTTGAAGGATAGCCACTCTTAGGTCTGTGATCGAGTGACCAGAGAGATTGAAGTGTTTTCCGACTGGTTTTTGAATGTTATAATTCTTGACGTCTGATTTGTGTCCATTCATTCTTTTACGTAGAGACTGTCCCATTTGGTCAATGTACATGGCAGAGGGGCATTGCTGGCACATGATGGCATATATCACATTGGTAGATGCGCAGGTGAACGAGCCTCTGATAGTGTGGCTGATGTGATTAGGCCCTATGATGGTATCCCCTGAATAGATATGTGGACAGAGTTGGCAACGGGCTTTTCTGCAAGGATAGGTTCCTGGGTTAGTGGTTCTGTTGTGTGGTGTGTGGTTGCTGGTGAGTATTTGCTTCAGATTTGGGGCTGTCTGTAAGCAAGGACTGGTCTGTCTCCCAAGATCTGAGAGAGCGATGGCTCGTCCTTCAGGATAGGTTGTAGATCCTTGATGATGCGTTGGAGAGGTTTTAGTTGGGGGCTGAAGGTGATGGCTAGTGGCGTTCTGTTGTTTTCTTTGTTGGGCCTGTCCTGTAGTAGGTGACTTCTGGGTACTCTTCTGGCTCTGTCAATCTGTTTCTTCACTTCAGCAGGTGGGTATTGTAGTTGTAGGAATGCATGATAGAGATCTTGTAGGTGTTGGTCTCTGTCTGAGGGGTTGGAGCAAATGCAGTTATATCGTAGCGCTTGGCTGTAGACAATGGATCGAGTGGTATGATCTGGATGAAAGCTAGAGGCATGTAGGTAGGAATAGCGGTCAGTAGGTTTCCGATATAGGGTGGTGTTTATGTGACCATCGCTTATTAGCACCGTAGTGTCCAGGAAGTGGATCTCTTGTGTGGACTGGTCCAGGCTGAGGTTGATGGTGGGATGGAAATTGTTGAAATCATGGTGGAATTCCTCAAGAGCTTCTTTTCCATGGGTCCAGATGATGAAGATGTCATCAATGTAGCGCAAGTAGAGTAGGGGCATTAGGGGATAAGAGCTGAGGAAGCGTTGTTCTAAGTCAGCCATAAAAATGTTGGTATACTATGGGGCCAGGCAGGTACCCATCGCAGTGCCGCTGATTTGAAGGTATACACTGTCACCAAATGTGAAATAGTTATGCGTCAGGACAAAGTCACAAAGTTCAGCCACTAGGTTAGCCGTGACAGTATCGGGAATACTGTTCCTGACGGCTTGTAGTCCATCTTTGTGTGGAATGTTGGTGTAGAGGGCTTCTACATCCATAGTGGCTAGGATGGTGTTTTTAGGAAGATCACCAATGGACTGTAGTTTCCTCAGGAAGTCAGTGGTGTCTCGAAGATAGCTGGGAGTGTTGGTAACGAAGGGCCTGAGGAGGGAGTCTACATAGCCAGACAATCCTACTGTCAGGGTGCCAATGCCTGAGATGATGGGGCGTCCAGGATTTCCAGGTTTATGGATTTTGGGTAGCAGATAGAATACCCCAGGTCGCGGATCTAGGGGTGTGTCTGTGCAGATTTGCCACAAGGGGCCACAACAATGGTTCCCGTAACCCACCCAGAAATATTGTTAATCTATCCAACTATACTCTCAGCCCAGCAGAAGAATCTGTCCTATCTCGGGGCCTCTCCTTTTGCCCCTCCACCCCCACGAACATGATACAGTTCTGTGGTGACCTAGAATCCTATTTTCGACGTCTCAGACTCAAGGAATATTTCCAACACACCTCTGACCAACATATTAACCCACAGAGACCTTCCTGCCAACACTACAAAAAGAAGGATTCTGGGTGGACTCCTCCTGAAGGTCGAAACAGCAGCCTGGATTTCTACATAGACTGCTTCCGCCGACGTGCACGAGCTGAAATTGTGGAAAAGCAGCATCGCTTACCCCATAATCTCAGCCATGCAGAACACAGTGCCAACCACAGCCTCAGAAACAACTCTGACATCATAATCAAAAAGGCTGACAAAGGAGGTGCGGTCGTCATCATGAATAGATCGGAGTATGAACAAGAGGCTACTAGGCAGCTCTCCAACACCACTTTCTACAAGCCATTACCCTCTGATCCCACTGAGAGATACCAAAAGAAACTACAACATTTGCTCAAGAAACTCCCTGAAAAAGCACAAGAACAAATCCGCACAGACACACCCCTTGAACCCCGACCTGGGGTATTCTATCTACTACCCAAGATCCATAAACCTGGAAATCCTGGACGCCCCATCATCTCAGGCATTGGCACCCTGACAGCAGGATTGTCTGGCTATGTAGACTCCCTCCTCAGGCCCTTCGTTACCAGCACTCCCAGCTATCTTCGAGACACCACTGACTTCCTCAGGAAACTACAGTCCATTGGTGATCTTCCTAAAAACACCGTCCTAGCCACTATGGATGTAGAAGCCCTCTACACCAACATTCCACACAAAGATGGACTACAAGCCGTCAGGAACAGTATCCCCGATACTGTCATGGCTAACCTGGTGGCTGAACTTTGTGACTTTGTCCTCACCCATAACTATTTCACATTTGGTGACAATGTATACCTTCAAATCAGCGGCACTGCAATGGGTACCCGCATGGCCCCACAGTATGCCAACATTTTTATGGCTGACTTAGAACAACGCTTCCTCAGCTCTCGTCCCCTAATGCCCCTACTCTACTTGCGCTACATTGATGACATCTTCATCATCTGGACCCATGGAAAAGAAGCTCTTGAGAAATTCCACCATGATTTCAACAATTTCCATCCCACCATCAACCTCAGCCTGGACCAGTCCACACAAGAGATCCACTTCCTGGACACTACGGTGCTAATAAGCGATGGTCACATAAACACCACCTATATCGGAAACCTACTGACCGCTATTCCTACCTACATGCCTCTAGCTTTCATCCAGATCATACCACTCGATCCATTGTCTACAGCCAAGCGCTACGATATAACTGCATTTGCTCCAACCCCTCAGACAGAGACAAACACCTACAAGATCTCTATCATGCATTCCTACAACTACAATACCCACCTGCTGAAGTGAAGAAACAGATTGACAGAGCCAGAAGAGTACCCAGAAGTCACCTACTACAGGACAGGCCCAACAAAGAAAATAACAGAACACCACTAGCCATCACCTTCAGCCCCCAACTAAAACCTCTCCAACGCATCATCAAGGATCTACAACCTAGCCTGAAGGACGACCCATCACTCTCACAGATCTTGGGAGACAGGCCAGTCCTTGCTTACAGACAGCCCCCCAATCTGAAGCAAATACTCACCAGCAACCACACACCACACAACAGAACCACTAACCCAGGAACCTATCCTTGCAACAAAGCCCGTTGCCAACTCTGTCCACATATCTATTCAGGGGATACCATCATAGGGCCTAATCACATCAGCCACACTATCAGAGGCTCGTTCACCTGCGCATCTACCAATGTGATATATGCCATCATGTGCCAGCAATGCCCCTCTGCCATGTACATTGGCCAAACGGGACAGTCTCTACGTAAAAGAATGAATGGACACAAATCAGACGTCAAGAATTATAACATTCAAAAACCAGTCGGAGAACACTTCAATCTCTCTGGTCACTCGATCACAGACCTAAGAGTGGCTATCCTTCAACAAAAAAGCTTCAAAAACAGACTCCAACGAGAGACTGCTGAATTGGAATTAATTTGCAAACTGGATACAATTAATTTAGGCTTGAATAGAGACTGGGAATGGATGAGTCATTACACAAAGTAAAACTATTTCCCCATGGTATTTCTCCCCCCCCCACCCCACCCCCCACTGTTCCTCTGATATTCTTGTTAACTGTTGGAATTAGCCTACCTTGCTTGTCACCATGAAAGGTTTTCCTCCTTTCCTCCCCCCCCCCCCCCCCCGCTGCTGGTGATGGCTTATCTTAAGTGATCACTCTCCTTACAGTGTGTATGATAAACCCATTGTTTCATGTTCTCTGTGTGTGTGTATATAAATGTCTCCTCTGTTTTTTCCACAAAATGCATCCGATGAAGTGAGCTGTAGCTCACGAAAGCTTATGCTCTAATAAATTTGTTAGTCTCTAAGGTGCCACAAGTACTCCTTTTCTTTTTGCGAATACAGACTAACATGGCTACTACTCTGAAACCTGGAAGTCTCAGTTCATCAACTGCCTATCCAGCTCCTTTTCTGGCTCTAGGTCTTTTGTGGGTGCTAAAGACCACATTTTAGGAACCACTACTATAATCCCTTTGATTGTACCACTAGCGAAGTTTTTCAAATTGAGTATCATTTTTCAATTAATTAATTTCCTTCTATTTCTCCTCTTTTCCTTCCTTCATCATTGTAACCTTTACAAACTTTGTGTTCAGACAGTTAAATCCCTCAACTGCCACAGGTATTTAATTTTTAATCTCTCTTCACATTCTCCTCAGTCCCTGAAAAAATGTGAATAACTAAGGAAGGAAAATTCTGACACCTGACTACAAAAGTAATAATCAAATAAAACTAAATACTACAAATCTTACCTAGAATTACCTAATAATTAGTGTTAATAAAAGATACCTTATACTTACTACACTAATGCCTATTTCAGGGGCCTCTACAAATCCACCAATCCTAAATTCCAATACTTTTCCATGGCGGACTGCTACCTAGTTGAAAGAAAAGTAAAATTGTGAACATTGTAATTACTACATTACTTTGCCATCACAACTGTTCCATTATATTACGTACTGTATAGTAAATGACAATTTAAAAAAAAAAGACAGCTTTAAATAATAGACGACAGAAAGACACACCCATGGAATTCTACTGCATAGGTTCCCAGGAAAAGAACTTCCCACATTCTAAAGTTATTTTGATATGAAAATATTATAATGAAGTCTAAAAGTGCTGTATTGGTTTCTATAATGTACACATGCAATGATTCCAGTGGGTTATGGAGTCATTGGGTAAAAGTAGCAGCTCTGTTGGATACCAAACAAGACAATAATAGCCACTACTGAAGGAGGGAACTAAATTGAAGAAAAGAGCAGCTCTTTGCAGCCAGGAGAGAGAGCAATATTGGAGGGAGTACACAGTTGTTTTCTATGGCAGGCGGGAGCTGGGTGGAGGAAATCTGTTCAGTGTGAGAAGGAACTGGCAGGTAAGTTTCTTGAGACAAGCCACAATGGAAAGAAACAGGTATTACAGCTAGGACAGGAGAAGTGCTACAGGTGCCTCAGGTTTCCAAGAAGTAGCAGAAGTGGAAGGGAGTGGGTGGGTGTTGGGTTTAGATAGTATGGTGTAAGGGAACAACAGCAAGTGGAGAAACAGCAGTGGGATCAGAAGATGTGGCCAGGTCTGGGCACATGACAGCATCCATTAAAAATTATCTGAAATCTGCCCCTTTTTTCTTGATGCAAGATGAATCCAGGAAATTTATCAGACTCATGTACAAATCAAATCCAGATCAGGTATTTGTTGCTTCCCTAATCTCAAATCAACCTTTATAATGAAGCACTCTCAGAACTCAGTTTCCTTGTGATGCATACAAACAGGAGACAAATAATCTAAACACTTTTCAATAGTCTAAGCCCTGTCACTCTAGAGAACAGGAAAGTAGATCTAAGAACTGAGCACAGTGCTCCATTCTCCCACCACAGAATACAAATAACTTCCACTGTTTTCTGTGTGACTTACTTGTACCTTGGGCCTGGAGAATAGAGCCTTGAAATATAAAGTAGTATTTCCAGGCCACCAGGGTAGCCCAAGCGGCTATTTTTTGCACTAAATGAAATGGAGCAAACTAATTTACTGACTGAAAGTTTCTATCCTAAAACATATCCTTTATAAGTCTCTTTATTACAAAGAGTTTATTCACCTAAACCATTAAAAATAATTGTAATCAAACCAAGTGACCACCTCAATATTGATGCAAAACTGATTAATAAAATTATCATAGTTTATTCTTACGATGTTGGTTCAATACAAACTTGCCTGTGCCTTTACTGAATTTAAGAAATACTAACAATTTTTTGAAAAAAAAATAATTATTAGAGAAATAACATAAGTTTATGTTTTCAGCTGATTATTTAATTATATGAAATGTTAATGATATAGAGATTCCCATGAAAACTTCATTCAAATAGTGACAGGCTCCCAAAATGTCAAAGGAAGATAACCCCTGAGTCAATAAACCTCTATGGGTATGTCTATACTATGAAATTAGGTCGAATTTATAGAAGTCGGTTTTGTAGAAAGCATTTTTATACAGTCGAATGTGTGTGTCCCCACACAAATGCTCTAAGTGCATGTAGTCAGCAGACTGTGTCCACAATACCAAGGCAACCGTCGACTTCCGGAGCTTTGCACTGTGGGTAGCTATCCCACAGTTCCCACAGTCTCCACCGCCTATTTGAATTCTGGGTAGAAATCCCAGTGCCTGATGGGGCTAAAACATTGTCGCGGATGGTTCTGGGTACATATCATCAGGCCCCCGTTCCCTCCCTCCCTCCGTAAAAGCAAGGGCAGACAATCGTTTTGCACCTTTTTTCTTGAGTTACCTGTGCAGATGCCATACCACGGCAAGCATGGAGCCCGCTTAGCTAACCGTCACTGTACGTCTCCTGGGTGCTGGCGGACGTGGTACTGCATTGCTACACAGCAGCAGTTTATTGCCTTTTGGCAGCAGACAGTGCAGTATGACTGGTAGCCGTCGTCGACGTAGTCCTGGGTGCTCTTTTAACCAGGCGCCTGGGCAATCATGGGAGTGACTCAGCCAGGTCATTTCCCTTGTTTTGTGTCATGGCGATTGAGTCCTATCGGCAGTGCACTAGCAGCTAGTAGTCATACTGCACCATCTTCTGCCGAGCACCCAGGAGGTGACAATGGCTAGCGGTCGTACTCCACAGTCTGCTGCCCGCAAGATGTATAAAGGTAGATGAAGTGGCTCAAAACAAAAAATAGACCAGATTTGTTTTGTATTCATTTTCTCCTCCTCCCTCTCTCTGTGAAATCAACGGTCTGCTAAACCAAGTTTTGAGTTCTATCCTTGAGGCGGCCATTCAGTTTCTCGCAAAGCCACCCCCTTTGTTGATTTTAATTCCCTGTAAGCCAACCCTGTAAGCCATGTTGTCAGTCGCCCCTCCCTCTGTCAGGGCAACAGCAGACAATTGTTCCGCACCTTTTTTCTGTGCAGACGCCATACCACGGCAAGCATGGCGCACGCTCAGATCACTTTGGCAATTAGGAGCACATTAAACACCACACATATTATCCAGCAGTATATGCAGCACCAGAACCTGGCAAAGCAAAACCAGGCGAGTAGGTGACGTCAGCGCGGTGACGAGAGTGATGAGTACATGGACACAGACTTCTCTCAAAGCACGGGCCCTGCCAATGTGGGCATCATGGTGCTAATGGGGCAGGTTCATGTGGTGGAATGCCGATTGTGGGCTCGGGAAACAAGCACAGACTAGTGGGACGGCATAGTGTTGCAAGTCTGGGACGATTCCCAGTGGCTGCGAAACTTTCGCATGCGTAAGGGCTCTTTCATGGAACTTTGTGACTTGCTTTCCCCTGCCCTGAGGCGCAAGAATACCAAGATGAGAGCAGCCCTCACAGTTGAGAAGCGAGTGGCAATAGCCCTGTGGAAGCTTGCAATGCCACACAGCTACCGGTCAGTCGGGAATCAATCTGGAGTGGGCAAATTTACTGCGGGGGCTGCTGTGATGCAAGTAGCCAATGCAAAGATCTGCTGATATCAAGGGTAGTGACCCTGGGAAATGTGCAGGTCATAGTAGATGGCTTTGCTGCAATGGGATTCCCTAACTGTGGTGGGCCATAGACGGAACGCATATCCCTATCTTGGCACCGGAGCACCAAGCCAGTGAGTACATAAACCGCAAGGGGTACTTTTCAGTAGTGCTGCAAGCACTGGTGGATCACAAGGGATGTTTCACCAACATCAACGTGGGATGGCCGGGAAAGGTACATGACGCTCGCATCTTCAGGAACTCTGGTCTGTTTCAAAAGCTGCAGGAAGGGACTTTCTTCCCAGACCAGAAAATAACCATTGGGGATGTTGAAATGCCTATAGTTATCCTTGGGGACCCAACCTACCCCTTAATGCCATGGCTCATGAAGCCATACATAGGCAGCCTGGAGAGTAGTCAGGAGCTGTTCAACTACAGGCTGAGCAAGTGCAGAATGGTGGTAGAATGTGCATTTGGACGTTTAAAAGCGCGCTGGCACAGTTTACTGACTTGGTTAGACCTCAGCAAAACCAATATTCCCACTATTATTACTGCTTGTTGTGCGCTCCACAATATTTGTGAGACTAAGGGGGAGACGTTTATGGCGGGGTGGGAGGTTGAGGCAAATCGCCTGGCTGCTGATTACGCACAGCCAGACACCAGGGTGGTTAGAAGAGCAAAGCAGGGTGCGGTGCGCATCAGAAAAGCTTAGAAAACCAGTTTCATGACTGGCCAGGCTACGTTATGAAAGTTTTGTTTGTTTCTCCTTGATGAAACCCCCCGCCCCTTCGTTCACTCTACTTCCCTGTAAGCTAACCATCCTCCCCACCTCCCTTCGATCACCGCTTGCAGAGGCAATAAAGTGATTGTTGCTTCACATTCATGCATTCTTTATTAATTCATCACACAAATAGGGGGATAATTACCAAGGTAGCCCAGGAGGGGTGGTGGAGGAGGGAAGGACAAGGCCACACAGCACTTTAAAAGTTTAAAACTTATTGAATGCCAGCCTTCTGTTACTTGGGCAATCCTCTGGGGTGGAGTGGCTGGGTGGCCGGAGGCACCCCCACCGCGTTCTTGGGCGTCTGGCTGAGGAGGCTATGGAACTTGGGGAGGAGGGCAGTTGGTTAAACAGGGGCTGTAGCGGCGGTCTGTGCTCCTGCTGCCTTTCCTGCAGCTCAACCATATGCTGGAGCATATTAGTTTGATCCTCCAGCAGCCTCAGCATTGAATCCTGCCTCCTCTCATCATGCTGCCACCACCTTTCAGCTTCAGCCCTCTCTTCAGCCCGCCACCTCTCCTCCGTAAAAGCAAGGGCAGACAATCATTTTTTTCACCTTCTAATCTTCGCTAGCTTCTGGGAAGGAGAAGATCCTGTGATCCTTGAAACACATGCAGCTGGTGGAGAAAAAAAAAGGGACAGTGGTATTTGAAAGGACACATTTTATAGAACAATGGGTACACTCTTTCACGGTAAACCTTGCTGTTAACATTACATACATAGCACATGTGCTTTCGTTACAAGATCGCATTTTGCCTCCCCTCACCGCGTGGCTAACAGCGGGGAACATTTCTGTTCAGCCATAGGCAAACAGCCCAGCAGGAACGGGCACCTCTGAATGTCCCCTTAAGAAAAGCACCCTATTTCAACCAGGTGACCATGAATGATATCACTCTCCTGAGGATAACACATAGAGATAAAGAACGGATGTTGTTTGAACACCAGCAAACATACACTGCAATGATTTGTTCTACAGTGATTCCCGAGGACGTGCTACTGGCCTGGAGTGGTAAAGTGTCCTACTGTGGTGGATGGAATAAGGCTGCCCTCCCCAGAAACCTTTTGCAAAGGCTTTGGGAGTATAGCCAGGAGAGCCACGAATGCCAGGGCAAATAAATCATTAAACATGATGGCTTTTAAACCTTTTATAGTATTTTAAAAGTACACTCACCAGAGGTCCCTTCTCCTCCTGGTGGGTCCGGAAGGCAGCCTTGGTTGGGTTCAGGAGGTACTGGCTCCAGGTCCAGGAAGAGAAACAGTTCCTGGCTGTCGGGAAAACCGGCTTCTCTGCTTGTTTGCTATGAGCTATCTACAACCTCATTATCATCATCGTCTTCCTCGTCCCCAAAACCTGCTTCCGTGTTGCCTTCATCTCCATTGAAGGAGTCAAACAACACGGCTGGGGTAGTGGTGGCTGAACCCCCTAAAATGGCATGCAGCTCATCATAGAAGCAGCATGTTTGGGGCTCTGACCCGGAGCGGCCGTTCGCCTCTCTGGTTTTCTGGTAGCCTTGCCTCAGCTCCTTAAGTTTCAGGCGGCACTGCTTCGAGTCCCTGTTATGGCCTCTGTCCTTCATGCCCTGGGAGATTTTCACAAATGTTTTGGCATTTCGAAAACTGGAACATAGTTCTGATAGCACGGATTCTTCTCCCCATACAGTGATCAGATCCCGTACCTCCCGTTCGGTTCATGCTGGAGCTCTTTTGCGATTCTGGGACTCCATCATGGTCACCTCTTCTGATGAGCTCTGCATGGTCACCTGCAGCTTGCCACACTAGCCAAACAGGAAACTGAAATTCAAAAGTTCGCGGGCCTTTTCCTGTCTACCTGGTCAGTGCATCTGAGTTGAGAGTGAATCATAGAATCATAGAATCATAGAATATCAGGGTTGGAAGGGACCCCAGAAGGTCATCTAGTCCAACCCCCTGCTCAAGGCAGGACCAAGTCCCAGTTAAATCATCCTAGCCAGGGCTTTGTCAAGCCTGACCTTAAAAACCTCTAAGGAAGGAGATTCTACCACCTCCCTAGGTAACGCATTCCAGTGTTTCACCACCCTCTTAGTGAAAAAGTTTTTCCTAATATCCAATCTAAACCTCCCCCATTGCAACTTGAGACCATTACTCCTCGTTCTGTCATCTGCTACCATTGAGAACAGTCTAGAGCCATCCTCTTTGAAACCCCCTTTCAGGTAGTTGAAAGCAGCTATCAAATCCCCCCTCATTCTTCTCTTCTGCAGACTAAACAATCCCAGCTCCCTCAGCCTCTCCTCGTAAGTCATGTGCTCTAGACCCCTAATCATTTTTGTTGCCCTTCGCTGTACTCTTTCCAATTTATCCACATCCTTCTTGTAGTGTGGGGCCCAAAACTGGACACAGTACTCCAGATGAGGCCTCACCAGTGTCGAATAGAGGGGAACGATCACGTCCCTCGATCTGCTCGCTATGCCCCTACTTATACATCCCAAAATGCCATTGGCCTTCTTGGCAACAAGGGCACACTGCTGACTCATATCCAGCTTCTCGTCCACTGTCACCCCTAGGTCCTTTTCCGCAGAACTGCTGCCGAGCCATTCGGTCCCTAGTCTGTAGCGGTGCATTGGATTCTTCCATCCTAAGTGCAGGACCCTGCACTTATCCTTATTGAACCTCATTAGATTTCTTTTGGCCCAATCTTCCAATTTGTCTAGGTCCTTCTGTATCCTATCCCTCCCCTCCAGCGTATCTACCACTCCTCCCAGTTTAGTATCATCCGCAAATTTGCTGAGAGTGCAATCCACACCATCCTCCAGATCATTTATGAAGATATTGAACAAAACGGGCCCCAGGACCGACCCCTGGGGCACTCCACTTGACACCGGCTGCCAACTAGACATGGAGCCATTGATCACTACCCGTTGAGCCTGACAATCTAGCCAGCTTTCTACCCACCTTATAGTGCATTCATCCAGCCCATACTTCCTTAACTTGCTGACAAGAATGCTGTGGGAGACCGTGTCAAAAGCTTTGCTAAAGTCAAGGAACAATACATCCACTGCTTTCCCTTCATCCACAGAACCTGTAATCTCATCATAAAAGGCGATTAGATTAGTCAGGCATGACCTTCCCTTGGTGAATCCATGCTGACTGTTCCTGATCACTTTCCTCTCCTCTAAGTGCTTCAGGATTGATTCTTTGAGGACCTGCTCCATGATTTTTCCAGGGACTGAGGTGAGGCTGACCGGCCTGTAGTTCCCAGGATCCTCCTTCTTCCCTTTTTTAAAGATGGGCACTACATTAGCCTTTTTCCAGTCATCCGGGACTTCCCCTGTTCGCCACGAGTTTTCAAAGACTGTCCAAAGACTGTGACTGTCCAGAGTGGTCACAATGGAGCACTCTGGGATAGCTCCTGGAGGCTAATACATCTAATTGCATCCACAGTACCCCAAATTCGACCCAGCAAAACCGATTTCAGCGCTAATCCCCTTGTCAGGGGTGGAGTAAGGAAATCGATTTTAAGAGCTCTTTAAGTCGAAAAAAGGGCTTCGTCATGTGGACGGGTGCAGGGTTACATTGATTTAACGCTGCTAAATTCGACCTCAATGCCTAGTGTAGAATAGGGCTAAGTGTGTTTATACAGACTTTGAAATGCAACTTTTATAATGTCTATCTCCATTTTAACTTTCTAGACTATCATGCTGTATGCATTTTTTTTAAAGATTTAGATTAAATATTGGTTATTATGCTTTTATATAAAATATATAATAGAAGCTTTTAAGTGCAAGTTGTAAATGTACTGCAAATGGCAGATCTTAAACCTAAGAACCATTGGGTCAAAATGGCCAGAATATCAGCAAGATTGTCTGATCCAAGTGCAAAGCACATCCCTCTAGTATGAAGCAGAATCTGGCACAGAGATTAATTTTATCCCAAGCAACATATTTTATAAGAATATTTTGGGATGCATTGTGTTCTCAAAAGCCAAGAAAGTGGGTCTTTCCTCCTTCCCTTTTCAAAGACAATGCCTATGTTTTAAAACCCTCAGAAAGAATTACAGAAATACTAAAAATATTTGCTTTTAGAGGTAATCTAAAGACTTCATTCCTCAGATGTAAAGGAGAACATTTATGGTTGTGAAATGATTTGTACAAGGCCCTTCTAATTTCTAAATTCATGTTGCTGCTTAAAGATGAAACCCCTTGGTTCCTTAAATGCATCAATACGTTTATTTTGTGATGTTAATTTGCATCTAAATGAAAGCCTCATAATAACTTCCTAATGTCACTGTAATGAGACTAGGCAATGTTTTATGTACAAATATAGCAAGGTCTTTTGATGTTATATCTAGTTACTAATAGAATGTAACCCAATTAAAAAATATTAATAAGAATATTAGTTATCTGGCTATGCTTAAGTGATTTATTTACTAAACTCCGAAAGACATGAGGTACCTCTCCAAAGCCTGCTAAGAAGAGACAATGCCTTCTCGGATGGCTATTTAAATGTAAAGTCACTGTCTTTAAGAATTAAGGTTAAAAAGACTACTTTGAGAGCTGAAAGACTATATAAAATATAAATCTTTTTAGATTTATTTAAAACAAAATTTCATCTCCTATGAAACCTGGACAGCACTGAAGGAAAATATAAGAAAATGGACTAAATAAAAAGAATTAAAACTGTAAGGGCATGTCTATTCGACTTACAGATACTGCAGTAATTACTGCAGGGGCTGACGTCCATACTACCTTCCTACAGTTGGTGGTATGTGACCTCACCAGGAGCACTTCCACCAACTGAACAGAGGCACTGTGGGGGGCTGAGAGCTGGGGCTCTCAGATCCGTGGAGTTCCCCACCAGAAGGCCAGCTGCCCCCACCCCCTGGGCTCTCGGCTCCCTGCTCCCTGCTGGGAGCAGCCACCTGGCCTTCTTAGCTCCCTGACTGAGAAGCCTCCGGGCACCAGCCCAGCTGGGAGTGGGAA
The DNA here is from genome assembly GCF_009764565.3 of Dermochelys coriacea. NCBI lineage: Eukaryota > Metazoa > Chordata > Testudines > Dermochelyidae > Dermochelys > Dermochelys coriacea. The sequence goes on from NC_050068.2 coordinate 151,104,130, forward strand.
GCAGGGGGCAGATCAGCTCTAGCTTCCTAGCTTTCTTGTCAATTTCACAGCTCCAGACATGAAATTGACAAGATACCCAACAGCTGATGTAAGGAATGCAGTGTCTACACAGACACTGTCACCCTAATTACACTGACATAAGCCCTATATCTCTCATGGAGGAGGAGTTATTAAGTCAGCGTAGTAGAACACTTATATTGGCATGACAAGGCTATAGTGCATACACCGACAATAGGTCAATGTAAGCTGCCTTACATCGACCTAACTGAGTAGAATAAACCAGGCCTAACTTTCAAGTTATGAGAATTTCCTGCCCCAAAGAAAAAGGCAGTATAACCATCAAGTTAAGGAAAAATTACATCCCTATATTGTCTATGTAGTAGCACATTGCATATGTAGAGCTGAAATTGCTAACAAGGCAATCCCATTAAGTTGTTGAGCCAATGAAAGGGCCACAAACAGTTGATATTATGAATCCTTCCTCCTCCAGTAAGGTTGTGGAAGGAAAGACTTTAGACACTGTGCTGCTGGTTGCTTAGTTCAAAATTTTCTCCCATCCTTCAGCTTTGCAGCACTCACCACTGCTCATCCTGTTCATCTACACAAACAAACAACTAACAACAGTAACATTCAGAGAACAGAAAGGAACATGAAACAGCATCAAGAAGAAGAAACCTTCCAGTTCAGCACGGTTTCGTCAGCATTGTGGGTGACATGAAACTTGCCAAAGCACTGCCAAGGAATGATATTTAAATTGCTCTTGTAATGATTTTATGAAATATTGAAATACTATTGCAACTTAAGATACTAATAGATCGTATTAATATGACCTACTACTCAGATAATCAGATCTTGTTAAACATAAGATGGTGGACTTTGTATACCTGGAAAGGAAACAAACTCACCTGGATAAAGAGAGAGAAATAGTGGGATTTAATTCAGATTTAAGATTCTTGATACTCATTAATTGCCTATCTCAAGACAACTCCTTGAGTAGCTTCTTTTATGTAACTGATTTAAACTCTTTGGTTTCATAGGACTTAAGATTACTCTTTTTTCCTCATTTATAAACGGTTTAGGTTATCCATGAAAGAACAAACCTTCAGTTAAATTCTTCTGCCCACCTATAAACTGTTTTAGTTATCTATGATACCAGTGACTCCCGTTTTAATTTAATTTTTGTAGTGAGGTACCCGCCAAGAGTAGATCCACTATGAAAAATGTAATCTCTGTTAAAAGCTCTCCACAGAGAGAAATAAAGAAGAGATGGTAACTAACAAACCATAAACAATGGTTATTTGTTTCATTTTGTTCTTTTCTTTCTTTAATAAAATAATTATAATTAATAATGGATTATTTTGCTTGTCTTTAATCACAGCATCCTGTACAGCAGGGATCAGCAAATTTTGGCACGCAGCCCACCCGGGGAAGCCCCTTGGTGGGCTGGGCTGGTTTGTTTATGTGTCGCGTCCGCAGGTTCAGCCGATTGCAGCTCCCACTGGTCGCAGTTTGCCGCTCCAGGCCAATAGGGGCTGCGGAAAGCAGCGGCCAGCACGTCCCTCAGCCTGTGCCACTTCCCAGAGGCCCCACTGGCCTGGAGCGGTGAACCACGGCCAGTGGGAGCTGCGATCGGCCCAACCTGTGGACGCGGCAGGTAAATAAACCGGCCCAGCCCGCCAGCGGGCTTACCCTGGCAGGTCGCATGCCAAAGGTTGCCGATCCCTGCTGTACAGAAAGGCAGAGAACCCCATTTTATTAAAAGAGTGGAAGTCACATCCCAGAATTGGGATTAAGAGAGACAATTATTAAGATTTGGCCTACCATTTCTTGTTTTGCTAAACTATATATTCTAATAGTTTTTCAGATAAAATGACTTAGCACACAATAACTTGAAACACTGCTTTGGAAAGATAAACTGATGATAAATAAATTCATGCTCAAAGGCAATCTTACACCCGTGCCCTTAGACTAGATCAATCAGATTAGAAGCTTTTAAATCTTTCCTCTAATTGTCATTATTTTTAATCCTTTCAAAAGACCCATTTATATGGTGGATGGTTTGTCTTTAATAAAACATTTGATTCTATTCCAACAAAACTTTCAAAAAGGAACACTCTTCACATCCATATGTATTCATAATAAACTCATCACTTCAAATACAGTATACTTTTTTGACCACAAAATAATAAAATAATGTTTAAAAATTGCTTTAAGAAAAATATAGATATTCATTTTGAAAAACCGCAGTACCAATCATCAACATTTTTAGAAAAAAAATACATTACGTTGGACTGGATCAATGGATAGCAAGATTAATAGATTGGCATGCACGTACACTCACACTTTTAACAAGATAATATTCAAATTTTCATTTTTTTTAATACCTCCACTCTGGTATCAAATTTCATTACTGCATTGGGGGTGAAGTAGATTTTGAGATCAGCATGGCCTCCAACAGGTACTACCCCCTCAGAAGGAGCGATAGTCATGCCAGGCAAGGGGTTCGAATCAAGAACCTTCAAATACAAATAGTAGTTATAAAACATTGATAGTGCTGTAAATGTACATTTTTACAGAATTTAGGAAAGACATTTTCTGTCCAGAAGAGTTTACAATTTAGTTAATGTAACCATCATACTCTGTGAGATTAACCTGGGACTAAAAGTTTAGGACAAAATTTTCACTTAGGCACTATATCCACATGAGGGCACCTAAATAAAGGATATGATTTTCAGAGGGGTGCGGAACATCTGCCAGATCTTATTGTGCAGCTAACTTTTGCAAGCCACCTTTGAAAATTTAGGCCTTGATTTTTTCCTTACAAGCACTCCTGAACATTAGAAAATTATGATTTCACACAACTTCAAAAAGATTCAATACAGCATCTTCTCCAATGACAGATACAAGCTGAGTGAAAATTCTCTGCAAGTTATTCACAGCAGAAATGTGGACAAGACTCCTGCAAAGGGAAGTTTATCTATTCACTCATTTCTGCTTAACTTCTCAGAGGCCATGTAAGCCTAAGAAGTTTCCTTATTTTTAATAAACACAGTGTTGCAATAACAAGCATATTATCCTACACTCAAATGTGGTCAGGAGGGCCTGGGCTAATACAGACATCACTATTAATGAAAGCAAGTAAAAAATATTACAAGGAAGAGAAACTAGGTCAAGTAGTCCCATGAACCCCTGAAGAGTGTAGGATTCTAAAGAGGATAACTATATTTTGTACAATAAAAATTAAAACTACCTAAAGAGAAAAAAAATCAATTAGTATACCACAGAGAACATGTCTAATAACTGAGAACACAAACTCTAATAAGATACGAAAAGCTATCCAAAACAAGAAAAAAAACTGTACAGCAACATAATTCAGTTCACCTGGAAGTATGCATGATTTTGTCCTGAGTTTTGAAGAATGGCTGTCTTGCAAGTCGTTAATCCTAGAGGAGCATGATTGAAAGGTATCCTGTGTTCCATAAACTGAATACTGGTGGGTCCAAGCTAACAACAATGAAAGGAAGAAAGGAAGGAAACATAACATGTCACTGAATGTAAATAAATAATTCAACATAGCTTATATTTTCTTTTGATTTCACAATAAGCCAGATAGTCGTGGAGATGCATAAATTAAACAGTGAAGTAGAATGTAAAGGGGAACTAACATTTATCTACTTTTTGCCAAACCACCTAGATCAAAAAGTAAACCTCTATCAAAATAATAAAATGTGTTTTATTTCCCTTTGAAAATTAATACTTTTGCTATATTACTGTACTTCAGTTTAAGTTTCGCATGGCTATCAAATTCAGGTATGAAGTTTTTGCAAAAGCTGATATTTTGAGCGATTTTTTAATGTAGTGCACAGATAATTATGTGAACAAAAATAAATTATGACCCCACTTACCCACTAAATTGTTTTTGTGGCTTGATCAAAAACAGAACAGCCCATGCACTTCCTCTCTTCGCTTTGTTTGGCAGGCAAGATGCACGATCTAATCACAGTCCTGGATACCCTCCACCATACCTCCTCTGTTTCTGTAGGTTGATCTCTGATCTGACAGAAATCTGTAAACCTATGGTACCTCCTCAGCTGGAAAGTCTGAAGTGGTGGGTGTCTGTGCTATACTGAAGAAGCATCTTAGGGTATGTCTACACAGCAAGGAAAAACCCACAGCTGGCCTGTGCCAGCTGACTCAGACTTGCAGGGTTCAGACTACAGAGCTATTTCATTTCTGTGTAGACTTCTGGAGCCTGGGCTCAAGCCTGAGCCCAGACACCTACACAGCAATGAAACACCCCCGCAGCCTGAGCTCGTCCAGCCCCAGTTGCCTGGCACGGGCAACTGCAGGTATCAGTTGCTGTGTAGACATACCCTTAGAAGAAATCAGCAGGTGAGTGGGAGAAGAATTGTTTTTCTAGGCCTCAGTATGCTACAGCACAGACCATGTTGTAACAAGCTGTACCAATTCATCCACCCAAACAGTGGCAGGAATAAGACATTCCAAGCTGACTAAGAAAAAGGGAGCCTGTGGGAAATGTAATGGAAGGATGTGTCTTATTGGCCATCATTCTTAGAGAAAGAATTCCTCATTTGAGCATAAATCTAAGAGTTCTACTGGTGAAGGCAACATTAAACAACCTCAAAAAATTCACCCAGCAGTGCAGATTTCATCTGAATTACACTTTTCATAGACCCTTTATTGACCCAGGAAGCAGAGACTGTCCTTCTGGAGCAGCCACCAGTTCTAGTTCAGCAAGGATTACTAGCAGTTCTGTAAACCTCCAAGATACACGATCTGATGTATTTAGCTACAATAGACCTTTCCTTTCCTTTCCAAGAACTACATTTCAAGAAAATTGTGAACTGTGATTAGGTTTCAGAACCAGGGAGGAGCAGGAACCCTGGTCTGTGCTGTGGAAGAATGAGCCACAGAATTTCTACTATTTTGATCAATGTATAAGATACAGAACATGTGAGGTTAAAATAAATTTAAATCAAGAAAATATTGATTAAAAACCAAAAATGTACAAAACCATTTGGGTTAAATATTACCTTTGCAAGACATTTTAGCTTAAGTGTGTTCCCCTGATGTACACACAGATTGAATTCTCCTGTTTCTGGAGAGAAGAAACTTGGATGCCAAACCACTTCACACTCCAGGTCTTTGTATGCTTCTACAATACCTAGATAAATGTGTATAAATATGTCAATATTCACAAATTTGGAAAATTTTTGAAGTTTACTTTATGTGACCAGTTCACATTACTAGAAATGTCTGCCCTGATTTACAAAGGTGCTGAGAAATATACTTACTTAGTTTAAATTAAACCTTGCTTCAAAGTTCTCATAACAACTGCATAACCCAGTTTATTGATATACTTCAACAGAATGTATCCACAATTTATCAGTCTTTGAGCATGTGAATCACATTCATATACTAATTCAGTCTTAAATAACACAAAAATGAGTGCAAATACAGGCAAACCTGGATTGGTTGATAATAACTGAGTATTAATTAAAAAGACAACAACATTTCAACATTCTCAGAACTCATTCACACCTTAAATTTAAAAAAAAAAATCTCTTTGCCTTACTTCCCAGATGCTGAGGCACTCCAAGTTCCCTGTCGAGCTAAGCAGTGTTTAAAACAAGTTATCCTAAACCAGCTAATTTGGTTGGAGGCCAAAAGGTATTTAGCACACCTAACTCTCCTTGATTTGAATGGGAAATCAATTGGAGTTAGTTAGGTGCCTAACTGGGTGTCACTGGATCTGAAGGTCTGCAACTCAGTGTAAACTGGGTCCTTTCATTACTGAACTCCAATACTATTTTAAAGAGTACTCTGCTATTGGAGATTTCATCTTTCAGATTAGATGTAAAATTAAGGTCCTAAACACATGTAATAATTATTAATTCAATGGCACTTTATACAAAAGAGTTAGCTAACCTTCATGTTTTGGCCAGATTTTAAATTTTGTGGTATTATATTCTGTCTACCTAAATTCCTTAGCAGTTTTGATCTACATGATTTTCTTTATCACTTCCTATCCTAAATGGTTGCATAGTATTGCTGTGTACTATTAAATAGTTGCCTCATTCCACTCTTGCAGTCAGCAGCTTAAAACTTTTAAGTTCAGAGCAGAGCTGCTGCAAAGAGCAGTTCACTGTGGCACAGAAACAGCAGGATGGGGCTGTGGTGCACTTCCAGAGCTTATACAAGCAAATTAGTCTGGGCATCAAAATTCAGCGTTTTACTTGCTTTTATGGTCTTTGTGGTCTGATCATAGTTCTGACTTCCAGTAGTATTAATGCAAACCTTAAACATAACATTTTACTGTGTCAAATAAACATTTACATTTGATGTTAGCCATCTTTAAGATAAATGCAGGCACACCACATTTTATTGTTTGTATGTTGCTTAAAAACAGCTTTAAAAACATACTATACCTTTGGCTGGCCGTATAGAAAATGCTATTCCTTTATCTGTAACTATAGGTTTCCAGTTGAATTCAGCAAGATAGTTTCTGCGATTGCATAATCTGACTGTTGCTCTAAAGCTTGTTTCCGCAAGGAAACCAGGAGTTGGATTTAGAATCAGCTCCCTTGCAGATAGCTCAAGGGCAACGGAGACTGCTTCTGCAACTACCAGCACATTCCCAGTATGTTTGTTGTTTATTGTGTAAGTGAAAGATCTGTAATATAGAAAACATATGAGCCAATAAATTTTATATATAGTAAAATATTCAGCATACAGTTACATTAAATATAGTCATTAGGAGCAAAATACCCAGTGAAAATATTGTACACGTTAGGCATACTCAGTTAAAAGGATTACAGAAATTTGCTACTTGTAATTGTTTTGCTCTTTTCAGTATACTAGGGACCATAACATTAACAAAAATGCGTTTCTATAGCTTTGATTCATTAAAATTTAATGGTCAAATATATGGTCACTTCTTTGCTGAGTGTTATCAGATATTAGGGCCTTGCAGGTCAACTTCATGTTAGAGAAAAAACCTGTGACCCAGACTCAGGTTATTTTCTTAGGGTACAGTAGAACCTCAGAGTTACAAACACCTCGGAAATGGAGGTTGTTCATAGCTCTGAACAAAACGTCATGGTTGTTCTTTCAAAAGTTTACAACTGAACCTGGACTTAATACAGTTTGAAACTTTACTATGCAGAAGAAAGACACTGCTTTTAACCATCTTAATTTAAATGAAACAAGCACAGAAACAGTTTCCTTTCCTTGTCAAATTTTTTTTAAAAACTTTCCCTTTGTTTTTAAGTAGTTTATGTTTAACACAGCACTCTCCTGTATTTGCTTTTCTTAGTGTCTCTGCTGCTTCCTGACTGCATACTTCCAGTTCCAAATGAGGTATGTGGTTGACTGGTCAGTTCGTAATTCTGGTGTTCGTACTCTAAGGTTCTACTGTAATTGGTTAATTTACAAAATGTACACAAGACTTGTTTCCCTAAACAGAGGTGGTTACTAACTGTACACAGTCAGTGCCCTCTTGCAGAAACCTCAGCTAAAAACTGCTTTTTCACCAAGAAGCATTTGTCTTGAACCTCTGTATCTCTGACTCTCCTGGAATCTCACAGCTCAACAAAACACACCAAGTGAAAATCTGGATCCACTGAAGTCAATGGAGCCAGTATTTCACCCACTATTCCTTGTTCCTACCTTCGCCCTGGGTTTTTTACATTGGAAATCTTTTACCCCAAAACTGCTCACCTACAACAACACTGCCTCAAAGGATGGCCTGGGTGTTTATCTTCCTTCTGTACGTGCACATGAATATTTGACTCAACCTTCTTAGCAACTGTATGGGTATTGTTAGTTTCATTTTGTGATATCGCCGATCCTAGAAAAGGTTTTCAAACAGCTATATCAGCAATCCCTCCTAGTGTAGACAGCTTATACTGGCAACATTCCCAAATGAAATAAGCTATAATGGCAAAAGCACTTTTTTGCCAGTATAACTGTGTCTACGCTTTTGCCAGTAAAAAAAATTTCATCCCTAATTAACATAATTACAGTGGCAAAAGATTTAAGTGTAAAACTAGGCTTTGTGTTTACCTATCGACAACTCATAACATGCAAAACAACATCAGCACTTTCATTATAATAATATTTAGTTTAAACTATCTATGTGAAAAATGTATACATTTCTTTTGCCACCTAGGTTAATACTTAAATCAAGAAGCAAATAAATAGCCTTACTTCTGAAATTTCCCCAAGGTATTAGTCTGAAATACTACTGGAAGGCAAGTCTTCGAAAGAGGTGGCAACACATGGGACAATGGACTAGTCTGCTGTAGAGCCTCACTTTCAATTTCTACTTGTATCCAGATGTGCATAGGCAGATTATTGATGATATGCATTTTTCTCGTAGATGAAGAGTGCACACAAACTTCACCAAAGTCTATGGTGGAAGGACCTAGAATATATATGAAGTTAACAAAAACACTAAGGAAGCATAATCAAAGTTTGTAGTTTAGTTCTATTTAATCTATATCACTATCCTACATCTTGGTTCATCAAATTACACAAGGGTGAAAAATAAATAAAACCACCATAATAGAGACAGATTCAAACCAAAACCTAGGATTCAAATACCACCCACCCTGGATGCAGGCAGCGGTGTGGTTCAAAATTCTGTTCTACACTTGACATCTTAATTCCACCTCTCTACAACAGTAAGATAAATATTGCAAGAAGTAAAGGTAAATGTAAAATATCATTATTGTGTCTGAAGGCACCACTAATGATAATTTATTAAAATGTAATTATGTGCATTAAACATGCATTATAACAGTCAATGAAAAATTTAGTAATAGTTTCTACCTATCAATGATCTTTTTAAGAAATGATATCTGAGGAACCACAGCTTTTTAGGCAAGATATTGATCCAGACTCCTTATTAAATGCATAATGTAAACTTTTCAAATCACATTTCAAGAAGTCTCTTTGTTCATTTACTCATCTTAATTAATGATGACAGAACATATGCATTAGCAAAAAGAGTTTATTTCTCCATTTATGCAACTTGTACTTCTCAGTCCAAAACTACAGAAATGGAGGATAATATTGGGCCATGGCTTTTAGGCACAACTCCCTAATGAAACCAATAATTTGATAGAGCACGAGGTAGTGTTACTAATGATTTGGCATTCTTAGCATTCACTTGCATGGAGTGTGATCACATTTATGAACCAAGCTCAAAGGCAATGTGTGCTTTTTACTTTCCAGTACTTAAAACAGTTGAATGGTTTCATCACCTTATCTATGAATATTTACAGAAAAGCTGTTAGGTAATAAATTAATTTAAAGTATTGAGCATAAAAAAAATGATGCAAACAAAGTTTCCAGCTGTATTTTTTCAGCTTTAATTTTACATGCACTCACTTTATACTTCATATACTAACAACACTTTATACATCTATGAGTAACTGCTTCCCTCTCAAACTCAAACACCTGGGCTCTTGTCATATCCTTACAGATACAACAACCTGTTTAAACCAATTCCATCTCTCCCTAGGACCACCGACGGCCTAACTATTTTCAATTCCATACCTTATACATATACACAATATCTCCAGATTACATCCCACTTCCCAGCCTTCCTATTAAGTCTCAAGTCATAGGTTTTTTTTTAAAAGGGGCCATAATAATCCCCTAATCCGACCTCTTGTATAACACAGACCACAGAATGCCACCCAGTAATTACTAGGTCAAGCCCAATGATTTTGGATTGAACTAGAGCATATATTTTAGAAACACGTCAATCTTGATTTAAAGACTTCAAGTGAAGGAGAATCCATCACATCACTTGATAAGTTTTTCCAATGGTTAATTATCTTTGCTGTTAAAAATGTGTGCCAAATTTCAGCCACTAGACCTTGTTTTGCCCTTATCTGTTAGGTTAAAGAGCCCTCTAGTACCAAACCTCTTCTCTCCATGTAGCTATTAATATACTGTGATCAACTCATCTCTTAACCATCTATCATAAATATAAAGGGAAGGGTAACTACCTTTCTGCATACAGTGCTATAAAATCCCTCCTGGCCAGAGGCAAAGTCCTTTTACCTGTAAAGGGTTAAGAAGCTAAGATAACCAGACTGACCAATGAGGAGACAAGATACTTTCAAAGCTGAAGGGGGGGTGGAAATAAAGGGTCTGTCTGTCTATGTGATGCTTCTGTCGGGACCAGAGCAGGAATGCAGGTCAGAATTCCTGTAAATAGTAAGCAATCTAGTTAGATATGCGTTAGATTCTGTTTTGTTTAAATGGCTGATAAAATAAGTAGTGCTGAATGGAATGTATATTCCTGTTTTTGTATCTTTTTGTAACTTAAGGTTTTGCCTAAAGGGATTCTCTATGTTTTGAATCTGATTACTCTGTAAGGTGTTTACCATCCTGATTTTACAGAGGTGATTCTTTTACTTTTTCTTTAATTAAAATTCTTCTTTTAAGAACCCGATTGCTTTTTCATTGTTCTTAAGATCTAAGGGTTTGAGTCTGTGTTCACCTATGCAAATTGGTTAGAATTTTTATCAAGCCTTCCCCAGGAAAGGGGGTGTAGGGCTTGGGGGGATTTTAGGGGAAAAGACTATTCCAAGTGGGCTCTTTCCCTGTGTAACACTTTGGTGCTGGCAGCTTTTAACTTAAGCTGGTAAGAATAAGCTTAGGAGGTCTTTCACGCAGGTCCCCCACATCTAGAGTTCAGAGTGGGGAAGGAACCTTGACACATCTCTTTGATAAACTAAATAGATTTAGCTTCTTAACTTGTTGCCCCTTTCTGAACCTTACCCAATTTTTCAACATCCTTTTAAAAGTGTGGACACCGGTCCAAAAATGGAATGGACACAGTAAGTGTTTCACCAATGCTGAATGCTAAGGTGATACTATCTCCTGACTCCTACTTGATATTTTTGCTTATATATCCAAGAATCACATTAGCCCTTTTAGTCACGACTTTTCACTGGGAGCTCTTGTTCAATTAGTTATCCATCAGGACTCCTAAGTCCTTTTCAATGTCACTGCTTTTGAGGATACAATCCCCCAAATCTACAAGTATGGCCTCTGTTCTTTGTACCCAGATGTATGACGAAGGTTTCTAACCATCAGAGGAGTGAAGTTTTGCAATAGCCTTCCAAGGGAAGCAGTGGGGGCAAAAGATCTATCTGGTTTTAAGGTTCTACTTAATAAGTTTATGGAGGAGATGGTATGATGGGATAATGGGATTTTGGTAAGTAATTGATTTTTAAATATTCAGGGTAAATAGGACTAATCCCCTGAGATGGGATATTAGATGGATGGGATCTGAGTTACTACAGAAAATTCTTTCCTGGGTATCTGGCTGGTGAATCTTGCCCATATGCTCAGGGTTTAGCTGATTGCCGTATTTGTGGTCGGGAAGGAATTTTCCTCCAGGGCAGATTGGAGAGGCCCTGGAGGTTTTTCGCCTTCCTCTGTAGCATGGGGCATGGGTGACTTGAGGGAGGCTTCTCTGCTCCTTGAAGTCTTTAAAACATGATTTAAGGACTTCAATAGCTCAGACATAGGTGAGGTTTTTTGTAGGAGTGGGTGGGTGAGATTCTGTGGCCTGCGCTGTGCAGGAGGTCGGACTAGATGATCAGAATGGTCCCTTCTGACCTTAGTATCTATGAATCTTGCATTTGGTTGCATTAAGATGCAAGTGTGACAGTGTTCGTGGCTGCAATCCAGAAAAGTAAGGTCTTGTATCACCACTTGCCCTGTAACCTTGGGTGCTTCACAATACTTTGTTGTAGGAGCTTCCAACTTGGGATGTTCACAATGAGCCTACAAGCATGCAGGTCACATCCTGAGTGCCTGTGTGCTAGACAGACTGAGTTCAGCAGCTCTGACTCCAGCAGCCTATCGACAACCTCAGAGCGCCACTCTGGCTTCCACCAGTCTGGGTTATACTTGATAGGTAACCCAACATACTCCCAGTTCTGAATTTTCCAAAAACCGTGTTTTTAGCAATGTTCAACAACAATAAAACCCAAGGGGCTGCAGGTGGGGAAAGTGAAAGTCAAGCAGTCACAAAGAAAGTTTGCATAATGAAAGTCTACCTTCCCCTTTGCACATTTTTTAAAAAAAAAAAAAAAAAACAACAACAACAAATATCTAAGAGGCTGTATTATTAGTTTTCAGGAAACCTACATTTTATGTCCTGTACATATTTACAATGCAACCAGAGAAATATTTATGGTACCAAGTCTCATTAGTAGAGGTGTTCCATTCAGGTTTCCAAACACGGGTTTTTCCTTGTCACACCACACCATACTGAAATTTGGTCTAAACACAGTTTTTAAGACACCACCCTTCTTCATTCTGATATCATTATGTTGCCCTCCCAGAATCCTCTCCTTTGAAGACAACCATAGACAGGGTACGTCTATTGGTATTAATGCTTCTCCACATATTATGCAACATCAGGGCTTCAGAGAATGAGCAGCCCTGATCCTGTGACCTATATCCATCACACCTGTGATGACTTACTTTAGCTAGTTTGCAAAGGGAGGTATACACCAGTTCTTCTAAATCTAAGTGTTCTGCACCTCTACACTGTCTGCAGAGGTGCAGGACTGATGACCAAGCACTAGCATACATATTAAAACCACCTTTTCATTAAACACATACTACTTAAGGCAAATAATTAAGTTGTATAGATTACATTACTATTAATAAATACTTTTATGCCAGCCAAATGAAATGTTCTAACCTCGGTGATATCTTACCAATGAGTATCTGATAACGCTGTTTTGGTGTCAAAGTTATATTACAATCTTCCTTCTCTTGTGGAGAAGATGGTACAGCATTAAGCCCGTCATAAACCTGCGGAAAACCCCAACAAATGCTTTATCAATTATTCTTAGTGTTATGTTTTTCTTTTATTTAATGTAAATATGTTTAACTTACCTCTTTGGTTAAGGATTTAGATTCAATTGCTGCCAGCTTTCGACTACTTAGCAGGCTGTCCTCATTTAAAGGAGTTGTTTCTAGTTTCAGTTTCTCCTTGTGTAAATCTGTGATTGTAATCTTTGGTGACCTGAGCCCTGAAGCTGGTTTTAGGCCTATGTTCACAGGATTGTTAAGACTCTTATATTTCCTTTAGAAAAACAAGAAGGTTAAAGTCCAAATTTCTGGAAACCTAACAAATGTTTCATGTTATGCATATTAAAAATTAACTAAGATTTTAAAATATTTCAAGTAGTTCTTTTGATTAGCATATTTCTCTAGAGAAAAATTCCTCAATTGTGTCAAATACTTTGAGCAATCCTACTGTAGTGTCTTTGAGTCGTAGACTGACATTTACAATATGTTTGTACAGTGCCTAAAACAATAGGGACTAACTTGGATTGCGAACTTTTAGGTACTATTGCAATATAAATGTTAAATTACATCCAAAATCTAAGAATGTTAAGGTTGCAAAGTCAAGCACTCAAAAGTTAGGAAATGCCAAACTGGTGAAGTGTCCACTAATTCTGCCACCAAGGGCCTAATTTTTCCAGAGTATTTAGCATTTTTACTACACTTCATATGTTCTAAGCACAGCTCTAATCAACTTCAGTTGCAGTCACAAGAACTCGGAAATTCTTCAAATCTGGCCACAGGTGTCTTATGTTAGACATCCAGAAAATGTTCAATGCAACTGACGACCATGAACATTTTGGCTTAAGTGATTTTCCCAGATAAGAACCACGGATAGGATAGCTCAGTGGTTTGAGCACTGGCCTGCTAAACCCAAGGTTGTAAGCTCAACCCTTGAGGGGGCCATTTAGGGATCTGGGGCAAAAATTGGGGATTGGTCCTGCTTTGAGCAGGGGGTTGGACTAGATGACCTCCTGAGGTCCCTTCCAACCCTGATATTCTATGAATCCAGTTCTCCAGGGTAGCATTCAACTTTAACCAGGAAACCATCCTTTTTCTTTCTGCAATTCCCTACTCATTCACTACACACCTTTCAACTTCCACAACAAATGAGACAGGGGTTCTATGTACAACAGCCTCATCCATTACACAACACTGACTGAGGCAGAAATCCTATAGTAAAAATTGTAGGTGATCATGTAAATAAATACTGTATTACAGTGTCTACACATAAGGGGGCTGAATTGCAGTTGCAGAAGCAAACTTCTGCATTTCTTAACTTTTTACTGATTGACTTTGTAACATTAATATCTTTTTAATAGATTTTGTTTGTTTTTTAACATAATTTCCTAAATTTTCTTTAGGAAACAAACTGGAAAAAATCCCAAAAATTCTATTATGTGGAAACATACTTGTTTCCCAACTTGGGTTTGATCCTTTAGATTGACAGCAAAGACCTCTTTCATTTGAGTTAACCAAATACCTAGTACCAATAGTAAGCTATTATCCTCTATGTGGACAAGCCATCACACGGAATGAGATACACTGTGCCAGTAGGTTTCATAGCTATTTGCTGACAAAGAATGTAGAAACTCCTAGGTTCATTTCCAGGTTCTAGAAGGGAGGGTACCCTAATAGTTCTAGACCCTTCCACCCAATCCCCCATAAGCCTGTGTCCCCCTCTACTCCTGTATGCTCACCACTCAGTTCTAGCTCACTTCCCACTCTGTTCCTATTCACCTACTGGATCCTACCCCCCTCCCTCACTTTTTCTATGTACCCCACAGAAACCCTGGCTCCTACCCCTCTCTTCTCCTATGAACCCCCATATCCCATCTCCTACCCCACCATCACTTATCCACCCCACCATCCCATCTCCCCTACCCCATCCAACATCACACCCTAGTTCTTGACTCCTTCCTCCTCTGCTCATACGCAAACCCCTCATACTGGAGTTCCTGCCTCATTCTCCCCATCTGCTCCTATTCAATCCCTCCTATTCCCTCCCTGTTCCTCCATCCATACCCACCTACCTGGCTCCTATCCCACTCTGTGCCTATCCTCCCCACACCATCCTCCATATCCTGCTCTCTGCTTCTAATCCACTTGTCCCCCACCATCTCCTGTCCCTCCGTCCCTTGCAGCCCTCTCACCACTTCCTGTCTCCCTCTCCTCTTGCAACCTGCCCCATGGGTTTCTCACCATCCTCTGATTACTATACTCTCTCCTTATGTCCTATCCACCAACTCCTCACTGCTCTGCAGTCAAGTCAGGTCCTGGATGCCAGCAGAGGGAGCTTTGAGAGCAAAGGAGAAGCAGTCTCCCTGCTCTTAGTTCAGTTGATAAATGCCACAGCAACCCCTGGTGGCTAGCATGAGCAACTACAGTCGCAATTGCAGGGAAAATCCTGTTCATCCCAGGCAGCCCAGTACTGAAGCATACCCAGTCCAGATGGAATATTCAGACAATTTAACTGCAAGTCTCTACTGAACATATGTGAACTGAGATTTATTTCACGGGGCTAAACCCTGGCCAAATTTGAAAGAATTTTCATGAGGAGGCAATAGGCTGACACAGGGCAATATTCCTGCCAAATTTCAAGCCCTTATTCCAAAGCACAGATGAAAAGAGTGTCTCAACGAAACAGTTAAGAATTTTTAACATGTGTGAAACAACCTATTTTTCCCTATCCTTGTTCTTCGAAGCAGATGAAACATTTTAGCTGAAATTTTTAATAAAATAAAATAGCCTGAAGCAGACATGTAGCATGAAAATTTTCAACCCAAATGGTAAAATCTGGCAAAGTTATAAGATAGTGAAAACAGAGCCTTATAATGGAAAGTGTCAGGCAACCTTAATAAAAGGCATCACTACCTCCGCCACCCATAATAAGTAAATAACTATAGTATTTGTTACAGAAAATAATCACTAGTACTTGGTGATTTATTTCACATTATAAACCTTATTTTCAATTTATAAAAATCTGAGATTTTTTTTTAATAAATGGTCATTTTTAAATCATGACAGTACGTCTGATCAGGTTACTAGATATAGAAGACTTTCCCAACGCTATTCTAACAAATTTAAAATATTCAGATACAAACAGACAGATGAAGTAATAAACCCACACTTTCAATTTTATCCACATACATTTTTGTGATTTCTTAAGCAAATCTAGAAGTCCAAAGAGAACTTTAAAAAAATAAATAATAAAATCTCCCTGCCCTTTTTTTTTTTTTGCACGCGGGGGAAGGGGTGGAAAAGCCTTAAAAATATCAGGAACGCCCACTCTGGTCTTCCCTCATTTCCCTGCAGGTAACTATAATTTAGGGATCAAATATAGCCAAATTCTAGTGAGGTCATTTAATAGATTTGTAGATTTTAATGTTGGAAGGGGCCGTTATGATCATCTAGTCTGACCTCTTGCATAAACACAGGTCATAGAATTTTACCATGCGATTCCTGCATCAAGCCCAGACCTTTCAGTTAGGCTAGTGTATATCTATTAAAAATTAAATCCAGATTGGATGTAAGACTTCAAGGTAAAGGAGAATCCATTTGTTCCAATGGTAAATTACCCTGACTGTTAAAAGTATGCATCTTATTTCTACTCTGGATTTATCTAGCTTCAGCTTTCAGCCACTGGCTCTTTTTATGCCTCTGCCCAGGAGCTTTGTCCAGTGAAGCAGCCCTAAGAATATAAATAATTACTAGGAAAAAAAAATTGAATACATTAAGAACTAAAGCCCGAGCACTGCAAACACTTATGCCTGGGCTTGAATTTAAGTTCATGAGTAGAACCACTGAAGTTAATTTGAATATGAATACGTATTTACTGTGTCAATGCCTTAGGTATTTCTTCATTTTGGAAATAAAATTTTACCTAGTAGCTTCTTTTCGTAAGCGACGCTGTCTTAAACTTTGAATAAAATCTGCATAGTATTTCTTATGCACTTGCTTTTCCAATTCTTCATAATCAGTATAAGCAAAATCTGGATCCACATAATGATATCGGTCAGCTTTCGTAAAAATAGTCCTAAATATTTAGAGAGAAATGTAGCTTCATTATATACATTAATGATTTAGGATTTTGTTAGACTTGAAAAATATTACTGATTTTGTTATATAAATAATTTATTGCAAACCCCCATTATATGTTACAGGTGATTATTAGTATTTGACTTTGCAAAGACAATAAAACATACAAGAATTAATAGTTACACCTGCAGTTTTCCCTGAGAAGCAACTCAGAAGAAATTTACTAGTACACACATTCTTCAGTCGAAACAGACTTCTATATATAAAAATATTCAGTCTGAAAGTATATTCAAATATTATAAGCGATTGATCTTGATCTACTTTTGAAATAAGTAATAAACTGTTAATACTACATCCTAGCTTCTCATTTAAATATTATAGTATTTGTATACTACATTACCTGTATTTTTTATGTCGTTCACTGGGCCTAATGCTGGCTGAGCGATCATTAGGAAAGGCTATAAGTGCATCACTCTTACAATCCCTATTTATCTGATGAGTATGCATCTGTGTTTGAGCTGATTGAAGCATTGCTACTGGTGCAAAATCAATAAATCGCCCAATCTCATCAGCTACCAACTGTCCAGTTGCATTGGTAATCATTGGTGTTATGCCTTAGGATTTAAATAAAACAAGTTACATGCAATCTAACTACCATTTTCAAATGGGAGTTACAAAGTAATATCTCAATTCAGAAAAAATATATATTTCATAGGTTATTACAATGAAATCACATCTAAAAATGAGAGTTCTGACTTTTCTAACACCAGTTTTACAAAAGTGTATTTACATTATCTTCATTCACAAGAAGAAATGATGGTGTTGTGGTAAAGACTCAGACATCTGTTCAATTCCTGCTCCTGGCACAAACTTTCTTGCGTGATCCTGAGCAAGTCATCTAGGCCTTGATTCAGCAAACCACTTAAACTTAAGCACTTGAATAGCCTCATTAAAATCGGTGGGACTACACATGTGCTTAAAATGCGTTGCTGATTTGGGACATGAATTTCTTTGTATCAGTTCCTCATAGTATTTAATTCCTAATATTTCCTCTTTCTCATGTTTTATCACTCTTGTATATTCGGACTGTAAATATTTTGGGGCAATGATTGTCTCTTACTACTTATGAGCAACAAAAAGCAAAAATGTAGCTCTGATGTCAGATGGGACTCTAGATGCTTCCATAATACAAACAACAATGTATATTTTGAGCTAGTATAAGAGAAGAGAATCAGACTCTACAATTGATATATTCCAGTTTATCTCTATTTTACTAGTATATAGTTTGAAATGAATGTATTACTAATACACATGGTCTGCTTTCCTATATTTTTTAAATTAGAGAAACACAGCCAGGTAGTTAAATCCAAAATGGATAAATATTTTTTAAAGTTCTATTAATGTAGGTTATGCAGAAGTTTTTCATGTATAAAATTAATCCAGTTAAAATAGTTTGTCTGAATATAACCATTTCCTAACAGCATTCATAGGCACAAACAGGGAGGGAAGACAGGAACATGTTTTCCCCTATCCCAACTTTGTCACCCTACTGGAGATTCCCCTTCCCAAAAAAGGGTCTCTGTTGAGAAGGCAGGCTTCTTATTAGGCGGCCTCCCATTCTCACTTGTCAGATGACTCTCAAGCTGACCCAGTCTCATATTGCAGTACTTCCTGGGCGACCAAATAGAAATGTTTTTCCACAAGTCCTGTCCTTATGCTATACGATTGACCAGAAACCTGAGGGTTGGGGAAAGTAGTAAGAAACAGCAGCTAAAAGGAGCAGCAAAGCAAGTTCCCTGGACATGAAATAAATGTATGTGTTTACACATACATAAAATACATTTGAACCATCAAATCACATCTAAAATGAATAACTATTTAAACATACATCTGTAGCCCATGTGTTTTCTTTCACTATCTGTCACCTTTCAATTTACGTAAATTTAGAACATAATAATCAATAAAGTGTATTGGCTTTAAAATAATTATTGGAATATCCCACAGAACAAAACAATTCCTCCAAACCACAAGCACGCTGGATTTACCTATCTAACCATTAACCCACTCCTGCCTAAAATGCCTAAAAAAAAAGTTACTCTGGGCTCTGGCCAGCTGACAGACCCTTTTAAGCCATCAACACTTCATCTACCTAACTTCAGCTTCATACTGCCTGTGGCCGGTGCTTCATTTGGCCAGGTGAAGAACCAGCTCACAGTGGGAGTTATAGTTATCTCACACACATCCCTTCTCTTCTCTGCTCTGAGACATTGTGGAACCACCAAGACATATCCCATTACTACCCTAATCCACCCTGCATTCAGAAACTTACAGAAGTCAGTAAGTTGGGAGCAAGAAGACAGCATTTAGAATGGTGGATGGTCATCAAGGGAAAGGGAGAGACAGGGAGAAGCCATTAGGTTAAATAGGAGGTGCTTGAAAATTGGCCTATAGAGTTCAGAAGAGATCTATTGGGAATGGTTGTCAACCTCTGAAAAACTTCTCCAATGACCCTCCTATATAAAAACTACAATCTAGGGCAATCAAATCACCTGCCACCAGAGGACTGATCATCAGGGTGAGGTTTTGGATATCTTGAATACAAATTCTAATTATCAGCAAATCAAAACTAATATTCCACATTATTTCATCAATTGAAATACTGTTTAAAAAAATACCTAAAAGTTAGAGATGGGAGAACTGCAACAGGTTTGGGCTTCAGGTAAATATCCAAAGTTCTGATGCCTATCTGAACTAGAAGAGGCCCCATGAGATCCTATGACAGGGGTAGTCAAGAGGCAGACTGTGGGCCAAATCCAATCTGCCAGATGCTTTTGAACAGACTGCAAAAAAAATGTATTTACTTATCATTATTGTTAATATTTTTGTATTTTCTCTGGCATCTGGACCTTGATTGTACTTTGACCAAAAATTTTGGACCTTGCCAAAAAATAATTGATTACCCCCGTCCTATGACCTCTCCTCATCTCCAGATTGCCCTGCACTTCCTTGTGGGCTGAAGGGGAGGCTCAGGGCCTCTTCCCCCACACTGATGTGTCCAGAAAGTACAGCATGCCTGGGGTCAGCACTTCATTTTACCCCTTAGATACAACTCTTAATCACCCATCAATTGATTCTCTGTCTTCACCTTCCCACCATGTCTTGGAAGGTTTGGGGAGAAGGGAGGTTGCCTTCCTCTCTTACATCAGTGAGCTGTTTCTTCAAAATGGGTAGGAGGCAGCTACTGAGCACTCAGTTCCCTTCCTCTCCTTGACCATTCATACACAGAGACCAGCAGCAACACCAAGAAAAAGATGTGAAGTAGAGGAATACTTGATAGACAAAACTCAAAATTCTGAATAGAAACTGGAAGTCAACACTGTGGTTTTGTCTACACTAATGTTGTAAATCGATCTAAGTTATGCAAGTCAAGTTATGTAAATTATATTACTTAAATCGATGCAACTTACATCAACTTAAAAGCTGAGTCTACACTGCGCTATGTCGATGGGAGACGCGCTCTCGTCAACATAGCTTCCGCTTCTCACTGAGGTGGAGTACTGAAGTCGACAGGAGAACACTCTCCCATCAACTGAGAGCGTCTTCACCAAACCCACTAAATTGATGCCTTTGCACCTATGGCAGTGGCACCGATTCAGCCACATAACGAAGACAAGCCCTCTAGCAAAACTTCAGGATTTAGGTGTCACAGCATCTTGGACACTAGCCAAGAACTGGGTTTCTGAAATCAAAAGTCTTGGCCAAATTAACGCTGTTGGGTATGATCTCTTGTAAGATATTAAAAACAAGGACAAATAACCTAACTGGGAATATGAGGGAGTTGCTTTATGCTCTGGAATATCATTTATGCTATGGATATCATAGATTCATAGGACTGTGGTAGTTGGAGGACAGTGATATGGGAAAAGATCAAAGAGCCAGGTGTGACGGTGAAATCATGGGGTAATAGTAGCCTCAAAAAACATTAACACCTGTGGTATATATTGTCCCTCCTAACTTATTCTGCACGGTCCATGTCACTGTTTGAAAATCAAACACAACAGCACTGTGCAAGTGCACAACCACCAGAAAATGAAAATGATTATGTTTGATGTGAGTGAAATGCAAAAAGTAAACAAACAGTATAAATGATAAATCCTATTAATTTTTTTAATTTTTCATTTTCAATAATCCAAAGTATTATCAGTTCACCACAGATAAGTGTATTTTATATAGAAATATAAAAAACTTTCAACCTGACAGTGTTCCTTCTAGTAAATGACCATCTCCATGTATTTATTCTGGTAAAACGGGCACTTTGGTCCAGATCCTCAAAGGTTTTTAAGGCACCTAACTCAGTGGGAGTTAGGCTCCTAAATATTTTCTCAAGCCTTAGGTGAAGGGTATTAACAGATACATTACAATGAAAAATAAATTACCAGGATTGTTCAAGACAGTTAAATACAAAAGTACACTACAATAATTCTTAATGTAAAACATAAGACTGCAAATCTTCAGGATCATATAAAGCAGTATAAAGTTAAACCCTGATTTATCTAATCATGTAAAAATTAGAAAAAAACACTACCATGGATATATTTTAATAAAGTGAGTATTCTTTAAGCCTTCAAAGAAAAATGTTTTTTAAAACAATGGCTAAAATATGAACTGACTCCATTTCTAAGACCTGTTAAGAAGTATATTTCTAAAAATGAAAACACTCAGAATTTTTTGTTTAGTAACATACCAGGGTTGATTTTAAACATAATTTTCTTGGTTTTAGGTTTGCATACACCAGTAAAACTTAAATGTATTTGATGGAAGGGTTTGATCTTCAAAGACTGTAAGTTATCTTCCTCTGCCACTGAGCCAAAAATATCTACAACTTGCTTCACTTTAAACGTTCCTGCTTGACGTGGAGCAAATGAAAACATCACATCCTAAAAAAATGAACATTGCTATGAAACATTTTATTAAAAATAAAGCTAACAGAGATATTATGTAGATTTCTTTATTAAAAATTAGTTATATCATACTGATTCAAATTTATGTTAAAGGGTACTACTTGATTTTTCATAATACTAATTATTACATGTAATTGAGCAAATTAAGAAGTATAGAACTGCTAGGCATTAACAGAATTTTATAAGCTCAATTCTGTAGAATAATATTGTTATACATCTTCCCTGGTGCCCTGAATTTATCTGTTCATAAAAGTTATACTTATATATTTGGTCTAACTTTACATATCTTTATGCTCCACAAAGGAAAATTAGCTAAAATATGCGATTTAATGCAACAGTTAAACCTAAGGCCTTATCCTGCAAATATTTAGGTACATGAGTAATTTTACTTAAGTATCTATTTCTTAGCAGGATCAAGGCCATAGTCACTACAAAATGTACTTTCCCTTCCCTCCCCATTTGAAAATTGATAGTATTTGGATAGAGTAACAGAGTCCACTGTATGGTTCTATATTGACAATAAATTATGAGATTGGCTCATGTAAAAGGAAATGTGGAACCTCTTCTTAAGTGAATCTAGTATTCATCACTGAAAATATGCAAACAAAACAATTTACAGTTCTAACATGAACAATTGTACACCATAATGTTGTCCTCATCTTTCCAACCAAGTATCTATTTACTGGGAAAAGATGAACATTTACATTACCTTTGTACATTTTTCTCTTACTTTCCCTTTTTCAGGACAAATATTAAAATGCGCTATCTTGTGGAAGCTGTATGTTACTGGAAGTGACTCAGATTCATTTTTGAGAGTGCACATAATCTCTGTGTGTTCACCCATGAAACACTCCATAAAATTAACAACTGGTCCTGGACTGAAAGTTAACATGACAGGAAGCCCTGACCCTGTCAAAGCTAACTCCACATGATGAGGATAAGTCTCTGCACAAGAGAGTAAGAAACAAGTATAAAATACGATATTGAATTAAAAAGACATACAACAGTTTTAGACACTTACAGCCACAGAGTATGTAAAATTACAAAGTAACACGGTTTCTTTTCTAATACTGTGTTTCAGAATTTTAATATAATTGGCCACAAACTTAATGCAAGTTGTACGTGCTTATTTATATAGGCTAACACATCATTTAAAACCCGCTTGGTTTATTAAAATTGGAAAAACACAAACATTTTGATCTAACCATAACCTTCAGTGATTTACAAATCTATTTTTTAAAAATTAGTTAAACCTACAATTAAATACTAAATGCTTGCAACCAAAAGGTGCATTTGTGACATAAATGATTCTAAATTTATTTTCCCCTTCTCCTCCACACCCAAATTAGAGTCTTAAAAGTCAGTGCTGCCCTTTTCCTCACTATTTGAGGCATTCAGCACCAGTTCTCTTAATGTACATGTGTAGGTCCCCACAACACATATACAGGTCCCTTTTAGAATTACTAATCTGAAGACGTGGAAAAATTTAAAAACTTCGAAGTCTTCCATACATAGGCTATATATTTCTGATAACATACCTTTGATTGGTATGTCGTCACCATTCAGAGCTTGCAGAAAGTCATCTTTACTTCCTACGGCCTCAAACCTCAAAAACAGTGCATAATCTTGTCTTGGTGGAAATTCAGTAAGTCCAATGTCTCTTTTAAATTGCCTGTAAAATTCACTATCTTTAAATACCATACATACATACACTTATTCATCAATGTTAATTTTTCATCAGTTAATTTTATTTCTACAATTCTCCTGTTATAGCTCAGACAAATGAGACTTTAAAATTGAACACACTACTGAAATGGATGGGACTACTCAGATATAGTAGTCTGCAGCTCCCATGTCCCAAAAGCAGCAGAGGGTATAGCCACATCAACTCTAATGACATACGTACACAAGTATACAAAGAATCCCTGTAGCTGCCCTATATAAACCGGTAGTGATGTTTCTGTTCTTTCAGACCACCAAGTTGACATTATTCTAGTGACATTCAAGTTAAGGGAAGTTACCAAACTTGAAAATAGTGGGAGTCTCCCATCCACTTCTGCATGTTCAATGGCGGGGGGAGTGGGGGAATTGAGATATCAGGGTTAATTTAATACATCTAACACAACTGCAAATAGATTTGCCTGCATGTATTAATTACATCTTTTATTGTGTCAGCCTCTCAGGTTGCATTGTGTACTTACTTTGGACTAAAGCACAGTGTAACCACAGTTTTCTGATAAGGTAGCAAGGTTCCTTGGTTGGGAATGCAGGAGATCAAAGTTGAAACATCTTGTTCTTTGGTTCTACTTATGAAGCTCAATTCTTGTAAAACAGCATCAGTACTCTTCTGAAGATGTGTGCCCTAAAGAACAACACCAAAACATGAAATATAGTTATGTCAGTCAATTTTCCCTTTTTGTGTGGATCTTGTGTGGATAGTGAACAAGAGACAGAAGCAAAAAAGATTTAAGAAGTAGGAAAATGTAACACTACCACCTAGCTCTCAATTTATACTGTAAAAACCAAAAACATTACCAGGGGGATATGAAATGAATTGACTCTCTTTTTTAAAAAAGTTGACCTGATTTCTTGCTGGTATGAACATTTTACTCTCAATGAAAACCTATAATGATAATCCTGCTATTGGACAGATCTTTCAGCAACTGACCGAAAGAAGATTCATAGATACTAAGGTCAGAAGGGACCATTCTGATCATCTAGTCCGACCTCCTGCACAGCGCAGGCCACAGAATCTCACCCACCCACTCCTACAAAAAACCTCACCTATGTCTGAGCTATTGAAGTCCTTAAATCATGGTTTAAAGACTTCAAGGAGCAGAGAAGCCTCCCTCAAGTCACCCATGCCCCATGCTACAGAGGAAGGCGAAAAACCTCCAGGGCCTCTCCAATCTGCCCTGGAGGAAAATTCCTTCCCGACCCCAAATATGGCGATCAGCTAAACCCTGAGCATATGGGCAAGATTCACCAGCCAGATACCCAGGAAAGAATTTTCTGTAGTAACTCAGATCCCATCCATCTAATATCCCATCTCAGGGGATTAGTCCTATTTACCCTGAATATTTAAAAATCAATTACTTACCAAAATCCCATTTTCCCATCATACCATCTCCTCCATAAACTTATTAAGTAGAACCTTAAAACCAGATAGATCTTTTGCCCCCACTGCTTCCCTTGGAAGGCTATTGCAAAACTTCACTCCTCTGATGGTTAGAAACCTTCGTCTAATTTCAAGTCTAAACTTCATGGTGGCCAGTTTATACCCATTTGTTCTTGTGTCCACATTGGTACTGAGCTGAAATAATTCCTCTCCCTCTCCTGTATTTATCCCTCTGATATATTTATAAAGAGCAATCATATCTCCCCTCAACCTTCTTTTAGTTAGGCTAAACAAGCCAAGCTCCTTAAGTCTCCTTTCATAAGACAAGTTTTCCATTCCTCCGAGCATCCTAGTAGCCCTTCTCTGTACCTGCTCCAGTTTGAATTCATCCTTTTTAAACATGGGAGACCAGAACTGCACACAGTATTCTAGGTGAGGTCTCACCAGTGCCTTATATAACGGTACTAAAACCTCCTTATCCCTACTGGAAATGCCTCTCCTGATGCATCCCAAAACCGCATTAGCTTTTTTCACAGCCATGTCACATTGGCAGCTCATAGTCATCCTATGATCAACCAATACTCCAAGGTCCTTCTCCTCTTCCGTTACTTCTAATTGATGCGTCCCCAACTTATAACTAAAATTCTTGTTATTAATCCCTAAATGCATAACCTTACACTTCTCATTATTAAATTTCATCCTATTACTATTACTCCAGTTTACAAGGTAATCCAGATCCTCCTGTATAATATCCCGATCCTTCTCTGAATTGGCAGTACCTCCCAGCTTTGTATCATCTGCAAACTTTATTAGCACACTCCCACTTTTTGTGCCAAGGTCAGTAATAAAAAGATTAAATAAGATTGGTCCCAAAACCGATCCCTGAGGAACTCCACTGGTAACCTCCCTCCAACCTGACAGTTCGCCTTTCAGTAGGACCCGTTGCAGTCTCCCCTTTAACCAATTCCTTATCCACCTTTTGATCTTCATATTGATCCCCATCTTCTCCAATTTAACTAATAATTCCCCATGTGGCACGGTATCAAATGCCTTACTGAAATCTAGGTAAATTAGATCCACTGCATTTCCTTTATCTAAAAAATCTGTTACTTTTTCAAAAAAGGAGATCAGGTTGGTTTGGCACGATCTACCTTTTGTAAAACCATGTTGTATTTTGTCCGATTTACCATTGACTTCAATGTCCTTAACTAATTTCTCCTTCAAAATTTTTTCCAGGACCTTGCATACTACAGATGTCAAACTAACTGGCCTGTAGTTACCCGGATCACTTTTTTTCCCTTTCTTAAAAATAGGAACTATATTAGCAATTCTCCAATCATTCGGTACAACTCCTGAGTTTACAGATTCATTAAAAATTCTTGCTAATGGGCTTGCAATTTCAGGTGCCAATTCCTTTAATATTCTTGGATGAAGATTATCTGGGCCCCCCGATTTAGTCCCATTAAGCTGTTTCAGTTTCACTTCTACCTCAGATATGGTAATATCTACGTCCATATCCTCATTCCCATTTGTCATGCTACCATTATCCCCAAGATCCTCTTTAGCCTTATTAAAGACTGAGGCAAAGTATTTGTTTAGATATTGGGCCATGCCTAGATTATCCTTAATCTCCACTCCATCCTCAGTGTTTAGCGGCCCCACTTCTTCTTTCGTAGTTTTCTTCTTATTTATATGGCTATAGAACCTTTTACTATTGGTTTTAATTCCCTTTGCAAGGTCCAACTCGACTAGACTTTTAGCCTGTCTCACTTTATCCCTACATCTTCTGACCTCAATTAGGTAGCTTTCCTTGCTGATCTCTCCCATCTTCCACTCCCTGTATGCTTTCTGCTTCTTCTTAATCACCTCTCTAAGATGCTTGCTCATCCAGCTTGGTTTACAACTCCTTCCTACGAATTTTTTCCCCTTTCTTGGGATACAGGCTTCCGATAGCTTCTGCAGTTTTGATTTAAAGTAATCCCAGTAATCCTCTACCTTTAGATCCGTAAGTTCTTCAGTCCAATCTACTTCCCTAACTAATTTCCTTAATTTTTGAAAGTCAGCCCTTTTGAAATCAAAAACTCTAGTTGCAGATTTATTTTTGTTAATCCTTCTATTTAGTTTGAACTGAATTAGCTCATGATCACTTGAGCCAAGATTGTCCCCTACAACCATTTCTTCTATGAGGTCCTTGCTACTCAGCAAAATTAAATCTAAAATGGCATCCCCTCTAGTCAGTTCAGCAACTACTTGATGAAGGAATCCATCAGCTATCGCATCTAGGAAAATCTGAGCCCTATTATTATTACTAGCACTGGTCCTCCAGTCTATATCTGGGAAGTTAAAGTCTCCCATGATCACAC
This sequence comes from Dermochelys coriacea, assembly GCF_009764565.3. NCBI lineage: Eukaryota > Metazoa > Chordata > Testudines > Dermochelyidae > Dermochelys > Dermochelys coriacea. The sequence goes on from NC_050068.2 coordinate 151,131,519, forward strand.
AGTTTCCATTAGTATTTACTTGATTAAAAACATTAAAAAGGTCTCTATCCATATCCAAATTAGATCCTGGAGGTCTATAGCACACCCCAAGCACTATCGTAGGAGAGGCTTTACTAGTTATCTTCCCCAATTTAATTTTTGCCCAGACAGACTCCGTCTTATCCATTACATCGCTTCTTATTTCTTTACATTCTAACTCATCATTGATATACAATGCCACTCCACCATCTTTACCTTTGTTTCTGTCTTTCCTAAACAGCACATACCCTTCAATACCTGTAGTCCAGTCTTGACTACTATTCCACCATGTTTCTGTTATCCCTATAATATCTGGTTTCACTTCCTGCACCAGTAGCTCTAGTTCCTCCATTTTGTTACCTAGACTCCTCGCATTGGTGTACAAACATCTTAATTTTTGCTGTTTGGCCTCGCTCACATTTTGTACCCTATTAGGCACAGTCATTCTACAGCCAGTATAACCTATTAGACTAGTATCCTCACCGCCCTCGCTCCTTATATACATTCTCCTACCCATGGCTGTATCCTTTCTTACTTCGTCTTCTTCCCTCTCAATGCTAAAATCTGGCATGGAGATTACCTGGACATCACCCAACCATCTCCCTCTAATTCCTAGTTTAAAGCTCTCTTTATCAGTTGTGCCAGCCTCCATCCTAGAAGTCTATTTCCTTCCCTACTCAGATGAAGTCCATCCCGAGAGAACTGTCCTCTGTCCGTGAATGCCTCCCAGTGGCCATACATCCCAAAGCCCTCCTTATAGCACCACTGCCTAAGCCATCTGTTGACAGTCATAATCTTGTCACACCTTTGTTGCCCTTCTCTAGGAACAGGAAGGATCCCACTAAAGATCACCTGAGCCTCAATTTCCTTAAGTGTCTTCCCCAGCCTAGCATAGTCTCCCTTAATACTTTCCAGTGAGAATCTAGCCATATCATTTGTTCCCACATGAAGGATAACTAGGGGATTCTTTCCCGCTCCCTTTAGGATCCTTTTCAACCTCAGGTCTACATGCCGTATCTTAGCATTGAGGTAAGGGACATTAATAGAAGGAGAATGTAAATTTTAAAAAACCATTGAGAATCAAAAACAGTCATCAAAACATCTTTGCACTGAAATTTTAAAAAATTCAACATTGTTTCCTTACCATCTCTCCCCCAACAGCATCGTCCTCGAGCACTGCCACCCAGTTGATGGTCTCTGGGCTTTTATTGTACAGAACCACTTGTTCAGTATTTGAAGTTCCAAAATAGACAGATCCAAAATGAATACATTCTAGTGTGTTTTCATGAGACACACCTAATAATTCAAGAACTTGTTCAACTACATGAGCTTCTATCCTTAAGTTTGTGACACCACAACCTTGCAATTGCACTCTGTTGGAAAGAGTAACAGAGAAAAAATGAGATGTACACATCTAAAATGTACACATCATACAAGAATAATCCATGAATTTTATTGGAACTTTACTTTAAATTCTCTGATATAGTTGACTAAATCAAAGGCTTATAGTAAACAAACTATTCACAGCGGCACAAAAACAAACACATTTTACAGTATGAAGAGATTATGTACCCATTATAAATTGTGTTCTCTGAGTGTGTTGTTACTGCAGAGTCATGGTGGAAGAATCACACATGAGGCATTGGGGGGTTTTTGAGCGGTACTGGCAGTTAGGAGGTGAGTGGCCACCATACCCTTGGAGCCTTACAATCTACTCACTGAGCATATAAAAAACTAGCTCAGTCTAAAAATCTCTCAATCCCCCTGTAACTAGAGAAGCCAGACTCCCCTGTTGCTGGATCTGAAGATTTTAAACCCTTCATAATTGAACTATCTTAGATGGATCATCTCTAGGAGTCCTCTTCTTGTGATGTTCTTTAACAGGACTTGTCAGATGATCCTGGCTTCAGTGCCAAGGAATGTGACAAACTGATTTACTTGGGCCAGAAAACTGCCTCCTCAAGAGAGCTTTTCCTGGACTCTTGAACTAACAGAAGAATTTATAATCAATTGCTGCTGTCCTTCAAGTTCTTGAAGAGAAAAGGTTTTGCGCATTGTACAACCCTTCAAAGCACTGGAGAAGTGTCATGCCTATTAACAATAACATTTGTCTGAATAAATGCAGCACTATTTGCCCCAGGTCCATCCTGGTAGGTAAAACCCACAACTTGAAGTCAGAAAAAAGAAAAACAAGATTTTTTTGCCAAACTAACTTTCTTTGTACTAATCAAGTCCTCACTTTAAATAACTTTTTAAAACTCTTTACAAAGGAAAGAGCTATTATGGTTGCATTAAAAAATATTTATATTTTGAAAGATTCTACTGATCTGAGAGAGACTCAGTGTACTTAAAGTGGGAATACCAATGGAACCTGTAATGGTTCTCAAATCTGTAAAGGTTTTTTTTTTAAATACACCCTCTGTAACTATTCCACCAAAAGAGAAAGGATAAGGTGCCCCAAATCACATCAACTGGTACAGAGACAGGAACCAACAGTGCAAGAGTATGTACACCCTTGGTCAGAAGAATGTTGAGCTCAAGAGACATGCATCCACTGCCTGTCAATACTGTTTTAGTGTTGCCAGGCACACATTGCTCTATGGAGCTAATATTATCAGCAAAACTATTTAATGAAGCAAAGCTTTTGGACAATTTGGGACAGCAACTGATGTCTGGGAACTTAAGTTCTTGTCACACTGTGGTTCCAGTTATTCAGTATTTGGATAAATATAGCTGAACTGAAGAGAGTTGAGAAATAAGACAGAATATTAAAAAAATCATCCATAACAAGCAGACTTTATGAAGTCACATTCTGCACTTACTTTGCCATTTCCCTAATGACTCTCGGTATATCTGTACAGATATCCACTTTAACCAACTGTAATGTTTTGGGTTCTACCACTCCACTGGTAGGTACTATGTTAACAGGGACACTTCCTTTGTAGTCTATTTTAAATGCACCTAAGACAAATATAGTATTGTATGTTACATATGACATTTAAGTGGAAGATTATCTAGTATTCAACACATAGAATAAACTAAAAACACAGTAAAGTTTCATAAATAGTATATAAAATAAGGTAACTTATAAAAATAAAATTATGGTATTGTAACACATCTATTGCAAAAAAAATCCTAATCTAACATTTAAGATTTGTGTTTTTCTGGCTTTCCTCAAATATCAGATGCCCACATACAATGCCATTGTGCAAAGTTGTTATTGTAATAGACAATGTAATGACATCCAGAACCCAACTGATTTTATCATAAAGCAAAAGGAGTACTTGTGGCACCTTAGAGACTAACAAATTTATTTGAGCATAAGCTTTCGTGAGCTACAGCTCATTTCATCGGATGCATGAATGCTGTAGCTCACGAAAGCTTATGCTCAAATAAATGTATTAGTCTCTAAGGTGCCACAAGTACTCCTTTTCTTTTTGCGAATACAGACTAACACGGCTGCTACTCTGAAACCTATCATAAAACTGTTGCTAGTAACACTTTGTATGTCAGGCAAATTTGAGACATAGCTTTATGTAGCTGTAGTAGCCAAATGTTTAAGAGCTTAACCAAGGAGAAGTCTACTGTCTCCTTCCGTGCAATTGACAACTGTGTATGTATGCAGTGTAGTATACCACAAATGTGAAAAATCTAAGCACAAGCGTAGGATACATTTTTTAAAAATTAACAAACTATTTGAACAATAGAATAGATAAGTGGATGTATTCCACATGTGGCAGCACATTATTTGCTGACAACCAAGAGGTATCAATAAACTATTAAAACTGCTGTTATATAAAGCCATGTACTGTAGTTACCACAGGAGTTTCCACATCAAATGGTGTAGATAATACATAGTCCTGCCATGAGTGCAGGGAACTGGACAAGATGACCTCTCGAGATCCATTCCAGTCCTACGATTCTATGATTTTTAACAAGATGCAGAATCAAAATAAAGCTTGAGTACTCAAGTTTTATGTTGAGTAACAACATGGAGTCAGGACACTTGTAACCTACTCCCGCAGCCAGAGGCCAGGATGCAGCCCCTCCCCCGCTGACATTACTCGTGTGTCTGGATAGTGCCACTCAACATTACTTGCAGGGAGTATTAGGTCCACTGGGCCCCATAATCATGGATTCAGCGGTCCATCACTTGTCTGCCCTCAATACTATCCTTCGCACCAGTCTATACAAAGCCACCTCTATATGCCCAATCCTGCATCAGCAGCCCATCCTGCATCACAGGGCTTAAATGGTGAAGAAGGCTATATATGGTTCTTCTGCACCAGGATCAACTTCACTCCAGGTGAATTATACATATGCTTAAAACAGGTAAAGGATCAGTACTTCTCACACAATTGCTTCTGTTCTAGGAGATAAATGATCATTTTCAAAGAAATTAGACATTACATATCAAGTTCCAACCTCATAGGAGAAATATATATATATATATATATATGAAATCTGTGTGCACTCAAAGTGTCCAGTGAACAGCTGCTAGCACTGAACCTTCTACTTAGTAATGATGCTAACAGGAAAGGAAGACACTAACATCAATATTTCTTCCCCTAAAGAGTATTTGTCAAAGTTGTAGTGAGAAGTATAACGGAAAGGCTATTTACCCCTAACTGGAAGTTACCTCAGCCAAAAAAAAATGATATGTAAAACAGGTAAGCAATTTACAGCAGTAGTAGATTTCCCACTTTAGAAGACAGAACTGCTGCAGAGACATCTCTACAAAAACACAGAACCAAATACAAATTTCAGTACACACTTAGAACAAGTTGAAGATGCCTGTCACAAGCATTTGTGTTATATAATATAATAAACTGCTTTGTATAATAGAAAATTTATACTGTTCCATAGACCACCACTCACTTTCTCCCCAGAGAGTTAAGCATTAGATTCTAGGGAAAACAGAAGATTATAACTGAAACTTTTCACAAAGCAAACAGTATATACACATACTTTCATTCTTTTTGTTAATACCTTTCCTTGTATCGTTTATATAGATAATACACACATACTAACTAACATCTGGAATAAAAAGCTAAGACAAAAAACTCTAAAATTACTGAAGTATGCAACAGTTTTGATACCTTATAGCAAAAAAGATTTTTTTATAACAAACAAAATCTGAGCACTAGTGCTTAGTAGATGTTTGCATTTATGTGAACATGGCTGCCTCATAAATCTCCTGTAGATTTATTAGAAGTTTTCAGCCACAGCAAGCTTCCCTCATCCCAAATAAGCTGTTGATGTGATTCTTGAGTTGTAGGCCTGCCAGATTTTAAATAGTGAGACTTGCAATCAAACAGCCATTCTCAGATGGCTCTCTTGGCAACAACAGTCCCTGTTATTTTTGTGTAAAACAGGTGGATTTTAATCCATATCAAATAAACATCTTAGAAACTTTGACACTGGTACGAAGAACAGCTTTACCAGGATGGGCTTACATGCATGGGATAAAATGACGGTAGGATGATTAACTAAAATTTTAATATTGAAGGAATTTAGTATATGTACTCATATCATCACCTTATCCTTAAAAAAAAAAAGGGAATATAAAAGTGGATCATTCCCTGGAGACTAAAAGTTATTAATTTTATGAGCTAAAGTCACTGCCATAAGAAAATGACCTTCTACATAAGAAACTTGAGCTCACAGGTATCAAATGGCTCAAAAGGAGATTCCATCAGCTTAGTCAGGGCCAGCTTAATATGCTACAAAGCAGGGAGTTTTTAGTGAGCATTTCTAAATGTATTAAGTCGCACATGACCAAAAGGCAAGAAAAAAATTATACGCTTTAAGTTTGTTCCCTGAAACCCAAAATAGATGCCAAACGATTTCTGGAAGAAAATGCTCATAACCCTGACAAGTGAAAAATGTAGTCAAATAATTTATATGTAGCCTTGGAAGGAGGAGATTTGTATTGGTAAACGCTGGTGTATGTCAATCTCACTGTGCACACAAAAACTAACAAAAAAATATTTCCATCAATAATAATAAAAATGTACAGATAGTCAAAGTAAGAAAAATGTTGCTTATTAGAGTTTGATATAAGGACATTTATTTTGTATATTTTAATGTGATGTTGACAAATTTGTTTTAACAGTTATAAAGCTTTAACTTTTTGAATCTCAACTACTACTGTCATTAAATAATTATCTGACACACACCTCAAGACTTAGCCCCAGGCACTCTCCCTTAACTGTGAAAATTTAAACTGATAAAAAAGCTTAAAAATAAATATCTATATTATGTGTCCAAATTATAAAAAAAATAAATAAAAATTCAATTCTGCCAAGCCTATTTATATGGGATCGCTTAAAAGATTCCACATAAGCCTTTTCATACCACATCATCAGAATTTTCTCCTGAAGGGAATATACACTTAAGAAGGTTCCTTACAAGAAGCTGAGGGACTTGAGACACCTGCTTAGAAACACCAATTTGTGTGATCTATGCTATGATCAAAACCTATGCTGACCAGGTGAAAGCTCTCTAGTTGGAACAGACAGTTGCCCTACTTATTCTGTGGTAACAGGCATGGCCTGTCCCTCATCCTGATGGATTTGCCACTACAATTCCTACCAAGTTTTAGAGCAATACATCTTGCCAATGGAAAGGTATTGGGATCACAGACTTCAGCAGAAGTAATAAAAGCAGTTATATGTGAGCTATTCTGCCTAAGGAAAGAAGACGATGACATCTAGTGATTTCTAATGCAAAGTGGTGCACATCCTCAGGAGTGCTTCCACTGACTGAAGAGGGGCCGTGTGGAGGGTTGAGAGCCACGACTCTCAGCTCTGCGCAGATCATAGAATCATAGAATATCAGGGTTGGAAGGGACCCCAGAAGGTCATCTAGTCCAACCCCCTGCTCAAAGCAGGACCAAGTCCCAGTTAAATCATCCCAGCCAGGGCTTTGTCAAGCCTGACCTTAAAAACCTCTAAGGAAGGAGATTCTACCACCTCCCTAGGTAACGCATTCCAGTGTTTCACCACCCTCTTAGTGAAAAAGTTTTTCCTAATATCCAATCTAAACCTCCCCCATTGCAACTTGAGACCATTACTCCTCGTTCTGTCATCTGCTACCATTGAGAACAGTCTAGAGCCATCCTCTTTGAAACCCCCTTTCAGGTAGTTGAAAGCAGCTATCAAATCCCCTCTCATTCTTCTCTTCTGCAGACTAAACAATCCCAGCTCCCTCAGCCTCTCCTCATAAGTCATGTGCTCTAGACCTCTAATCATTTTCGTTGCCCTTCGTTGTACTCTTTCCAATTTATCCACATCCTTCCTGTAGTGTGGGGCCCAAAACTGGACACAGTACTCCAGATGAGGCCTCACCAGTGTCGAATAGAGGGGAACGATCACGTCCCTCGATCTGCTCGCTATGCCCCTACTTATACATCCCAAAATGCCATTGGCCTTCTTGGCAACAAGGGCACACTGCTGACTCATATCCAGCTTCTCGTCCACTGTCACCCCTAGGTCCTTTTCCGCAGAACTGCTGCCGAGCCATTCGGTCCCTAGTCTGTAGCGGTGCATTGGATTCTTCCATCCTAAGTGCAGGACCCTGCACTTATCCTTATTGAACCTCATTAGATTTCTTTTGGCCCAATCCTCCAATTTGTCTAGGTCCTTCTGTATCCTATCCCTCCCCTCCAGCGTATCTACCACTCCTCCCAGTTTAGTATCATCCGCAAATTTGCTGAGAGTGCAATCCACACCATCCTCCAGATCATTTATGAAGATATTGAACAAAACGGGCCCCAGGACCGACCCCTGGGGCACTCCACTTGACACCGGCTGCCAACTAGACATGGAGCCATTGATCACTACCCGTTGAGCCCGACAATCTAGCCAGCTTTCTACCCACCTTATAGTGCATTCATCCAGCCCATACTTCCTTAACTTGCTGACAAGAATGCTGTGGGAGACCGTGTCAAAAGCTTTGCTAAAGTCAAGAAACAATACATCCACTGCTTTCCCTTCATCCACAGAACCAGTAATCTCATCATAAAAGGCGATTAGATTAGTCAGGCATGACCTTCCCTTGGTGAATCCATGCTGACTGTTCCTGATCACTTTCCTCTCCTCTAAGTGCTTCAGGATTGATTCTTTGAGGACCTGCTCCATGATTTTTCCAGGGACTGAGGTGAGGCTGACCGGCCTGTAGTTCCCAGGATCCTCCTTCTTCCCTTTTTTAAAGATGGGCACTACATTAGCCTTTTTCCAGTCATCCGGGACTTCCCCCGTTCGCCACGAGTTTTCAAAGATAATGGCCAAGGGCTCTGCAATCACAGCCGCCAATTCCTTCAGCACTCTCGGATGCAATTCGTCCGGCCCCATGGACTTGTGCACGTCCAGCTTTTCTAAATAGTCCCTAACCACCTCTATCTCTACAGAGGGCTGGCCATCTCTTCCCCATTTTGTGTTGCCCAGCACAGCAGTCTGGGAGCTGACCTTGTTAGTGAAAACAGAGGCAAAAAAAGCATTGAGTACATTAGCTTTTTCCACATCCTCTGTCACTAGCTTGCCTCCCTCATTCAGTAAGGGGCCCACACTTTCCTTGGCTTTCTTCTTGTTGCCAACATACCTGAAGAAACCCTTCTTGTTACTCTTGACATCTCTTGCTAGCTGCAGCTCCAGGTGCGATTTGGCCCTCCTGATATCTTTCCTACATGCCCGAGCAATATTTTTATACTCTTCCCTGGTCATATGTCCAACCTTCCACTTCTTGTAAGCTTCTTTTTTATGTTTAAGATCCGCTAGGATTTCACCATTAAGCCAAGCTGGTCGCCTGCCATATTTACTATTCTTTCGACTCATCGGGATGGTTTGTCCCTGTAACCTCAACAGGGATTCCTTGAAATACAGCCAGCTCTCCTGGACTCCCTTCCCTTTCATGTTAGTCCCCCAGGGGATCCTGGCCATCTGTTCCCTGAGGGAGTCAAAGTCTGCTTTCCTGAAGTCCAGGGTCCGTATCCTGCTGCTTACCTTTCTTCCCTGCGTCAGGATCCAATTGATCCCCGCAGGGACCCCAGCTGCCCCCAGGCTTCTTGCCTCCCTGCTCCCAGCCGGCAGACAGCCATCTGGGACTTCTTACCATGCCTGGATTCTGGTCAGCTGCCATGCTCCCAGCAGGAAACGTGGAGCCGAGAGCCTGTGTGGGCAGCCAGCCTCCCAGCCAGGAGATGGGAGCCTTGGTGCAGCCAGGCTTCCAGCGGGGAGTGGAAAGCCTGGGGGGCAGCCCAGCATGGAGCAGAGACGCAGCAGAGGAGTTGCGGATTTCTTGTCAATTTTGCAGCTCCTTGAAATTGACAAGACAGCCAACAGCAAATGTAAGTAACACAAAAAGAAAAGGAGTACTTGTGGGACCTTAGAGACTAACACATTTATTTGAGCTGTAGCTCACGAAAGCTTATGCTCAAATAAGTTTGTTAGTGTCTAAGGTGCCACAAGTACTCCTTTTCTTTTTGCGGATACAGACTAACACAGCTGCTACTCTGAAACCTGTAAGTAACACAGTGACTTCGCGGACACTAACTGTATAAAACAGACCAGGCTTCAGCCTAGATTCAAGAATAGAGCACTACTACAAATGGATTTTTGGATAATCAGAAGTCTTACAGCTGCCAGAAGTTTTACATGAGCTCTCCTTCTCTGAGCAGTTCCACAACACCTCACAACTGATCTTAAGACTCTGGGGGAACTTTTACAAAACCAGCAATTGTGCACTCACAGTCCTGTTCAAATCAAAGCCTTATTTTCTCCTGTATAAGATCCTAAATTCCTTTATTGCTGATGTGTTAACTTGAACAAAAACCACATTTTTCAAAGAAAAATAAAACCTTTTGATAATTTACTGAATAGTGACATTTACCTGGAGATGATCCATGGTTAGTAATACTAATCTCTTTACTAATTACTTTACTATTTGCAATCACTGTGCCAAAATTAATCTCCGGCTCAATTTCCAGATAACAGCAAGGAATTAATCTGCAGAGAAAAGATATTTTAATTATTTTTCCCAGAACTTCAAGCTATTTTGTGGTTTTTAAAAGAAATATATTTGAACAATGCAATAGAAAAAAAATCTGCTTTCCTGCTAATTCTATTAACACAATAATTTATGCAACTCACTTCAGCAGTATTATGAATACATGGAAGACATAAAAATGCCTACTTATTAAACTGCTAATCTGTTTATTTTTAATTACTGCAACTTTAAAACAATTTAATTTAAGTCAGTGAGCTGAAATGGAATGCAACTATATATTATGTTTCAATTCCTGTGTTATAGCACAAGACCCTAATATGAATTCTCAGAAAAGCTTTCACTCATTTTGGTTAATTCCTGCATAAAAAATAGACTAAAATTACTAAGATAAACATACACCGCATTTCAATAGTGGCTGACCAAACCATTATTTATCCAGATGTTCACACCCTATTGCAACAAAATTTATGGCACTCAGTGTTCTTTATTTATGAGCATGCATTATGTAGTTTCAACAACATTAGTTGTAATAAAAGATGCTGGTGAAATCAAGTTTAAGCTATTTGTTTTGCCAAGAGGCCTCAATCAAAATCAGGGTTCCATTGTACTAGGCACTGCACCGACCCTGACCCAAAGAGCTTGCAGTTTAAGGTTCCAAATCCTTGAATGGATTCCGTGCAGGCAGACTGCTGCATTCAACAACAAACTAAGGAACAAAACAACAAACAAAATAAGAAAGGCTAAGGCACAAAATGAGTTACACCTAGCAAGAGACATAAAAGGCAATAAGAAGAAGTTCTTTAAATATATTAGGAACAAGAGAAAGACAAAGGAAAATTTAGGTCCTCTACTTAATGAAGGAAAGCCAGGGGTGAAAGTAAGATAAAATACTTACCAGTGTGGAGGCTTGGCCTCAGTCTGAAGGGGTGGGGCTGGAGGAGTCAGCCTCCCCCAGCCAGCCCTTCCACACTGCCCGGACTACACCATCCGGGGCTCTGGCTGCTGCCGTGGTAGCGACGGCTGGGAGCCCAGGGCCCTTTTAAATTGCTGGGCCTCGGGGCAACTGACCCTTTTGCCCCCACTGTTGGCAGCCCTGGGGAGGGGGGGCGCAAAAGGGGCAGCAACGTTAAAGTGCTGCCGTGGCAGCGCTTTAACGTGGGCTGTGTATGGGCCGATACCAGCAGCCACTTCTTACCAGTACACTGTCCCGGCCCACTTTCACCTCTGAGAAGAGCTAATAACTTATGACATCAAGAAAGCTGAGGTGTTTAAGGTCTATTTTGCTTCAGTCTTCACTACAAAAGTTAATGGCAACCAGATACTTAAGACAACAACAAGGGGGAAGGAATGCAAGACAAAATAGGAAAACAACAGTTAGATAAATTAGATGTATTCAAGTTGGCAGGGCTCAATAAAATTCATTCTACGGTACTTAAAGAACTAGCTGAAGCAATCTCAGAACTCTTAGCAATGATCTTTGAGAACTCTTGGAAGACAGGTGAGGTCCCAGAAGAATGGAAAAGGGCAAACACAGTACCTTTCTTTAAAAAGGAGAACAAAGAGGACATGGGGAAATATAGAACTATATAAGTCAGCCTAACTTAAGTACCTGAAAAAGATGCTGGAACAATTTATTAAACAATCCATTTGTAAGCATCTGGAGGATAACACATTAAGAAAGAACAGCCAGCGTGGATTTGTCAAAAACAAATCATACCAAACCAACCTAATATCCTTCTTTGACAAGGTTACAGCCTAGTGGGGAAGTAATAGACTTGATATATCTTCATTTTAGGAAGGCTTTTCACATAGTCCCACATGACATTTTCATAAAAAAACTAGGGAAATGTGTTCTAGATGAAATTACTATAAAGTAGGATCACAACTGATTGAGTACTTTCTTTCAAAGAGTAGTTTTAAATGCTTTGCTGTCAAATTGGGTGGGCATACCTAATGAAGTCCCACAGGGGTCAGTCCTAGGTCCTGTGCTGTTCAGTATCTTCATTAATGACTTGGATAATGGAGTGGACAGAGTACTTATAAAATTTGCAGATGACACCATGCTGGAAGCTGGTACGAGCACTTTGGAGGACATGATCAGAATTCAAAATCATCTTGACAAATTGGAGAATTGGTCTGAATTCAACAAGATGAAATTCAATAAAGACAAGTGCAAAGTACTTCAAATCAGAAGGAAAAATGAAATGCACAACTACAAAATGAAGAATAACTGTGCAGGTGGTAGTACTGCTGTGTGTTTTAGTGGCTATCTAATTGAATACAAGTCAACAACATGATGCAGCTGCAAAAAGGCTAATGTCATTCTGGGTTGTGTTAACAGGAATGTTGTAAGACATGGGAGGTAACTGTCCCACTCTGCTTGGCACTGGTGAAGCCTCAGTTGGAATACTGTGTCCAGTTTTAGCTGCCACACTTTGGGAAAGATGTGGACAAACTGGAAAGAGGCCAAAGGAGAGCAACAAAAATGATAAAAGATTTAGAAAACCCTGACCTACAAAAGGTTTAAAAAAACTGGTCATGTTTAGTCTGAGAAAAGAAGGGCAAGAGGAGACTGATAGTCTCCAAATACGTTAAGGGCTGTTATAAAGAGGACTGTGAAAAATTGTTTTCCCACATTAACTGAAGGTAGGTTAAGAAATAATGGGCTTAATCTGCAGCCATGGAAATTAAGGTTACATATTAGGAAAAACTTTCTAACTATAAGCATAATTAAACCCTGGAATAGACTTCCAAGGGAGGTTGGTTTTTTTTTTAAGACCATGGAATCTCCACCACTGGAGGGTTTTTAAGACTATGTTGGACAGACACCTCTCAGGGATGGTGCTAGTTTACTTTGTTTTACTTTACTTTACTTTTTTACAGGGGGCTAGACTTGATGACTTCCTGAAGTCCCTTCCACCCTACTTTTCTATGATTCTAATGACTCCCCAACCAAAGTGAATGGGGCTTCACAAGAGGACAGCAGTCTGCCAATGCACAGTCCATTACCAGATCAGAGCTTAACTTTATTACAAGAGACAACAAGAGGCTCCAATGAACAGACAGGAGAGAGCACAAAGGTATCAGTGAGACTATTATAATTAGCATAACAAGCAGTGATCATAGTTATGTGAAGGATGGAAGGGGAATTTTCTGAAATGGACACATTCTGTAAATGCCAATATTTTAAAATCAATTAACTATTACAGTTTTTATATCCCCACCTCCAAAAAAGGTAACTTACTAGTGATATAGTTCTGTGCTGGGACCAGTGTTGACCTTCCTGTGTTTAGAATGAGGCCTAGACAGTTGTGTAAGTGCAGTGTGATGTGTGTGAGAAAGGACTTCTTCCCTTGGACCCGCGCCTGAGCAGCAAGGCATCCAGATAGAGGAAGACATGAATTCCCTTCTTCCTGAAGTATGCTGTCAACTCTGACCATACATTTGGTAAAACTCCTGGGGACAGACAACAGCCCAAAGGGAAGAACTGTGTACTGAAAACAGTGGTTTGCCATGATGAACCAGAGAAATCTTCCGTGGCTTGGGAAAAATCGCCACATGGAAGTAAGCATCCTGAAGGTTCTGAGCAGTCATTCTGAGTCAACACAGGGAGAATAGTTAACAAGATGACCATACGCAACCTCATGTATCTGATTTATTTGAGGAAGCTGTGGAGGTCGAGAACAAGTCTTACTTCCTGGTTCCCAAACCAAAGAGACAGTACCGGGAATAGAAGCCCTGACACTGATGTTCCAGAAGAACTTGCTCCACCACTCCCAAGGCCAGCAAGGAGCAGTCCTGCTCAAGGAGCAATATCTCATGAGAGGGATAGGGGGAGAAGAGTGGAGAGGAACTAGATACTATAGCCTGATGTGATGGTGCTTAGGACCCAGCCGTCATCAAGTCCCAGATATTGTAGAAGTGAACTAACCTGTCCCCAAATGGAGGCAGGGTAAGGGGAGTGATGACCAGACCAGTACTCTGGATCAAGGAGTCAAAGTTGTCACTTGTAGGTGCTAGGGGAGGCTGTGTCAACTGGCTGAACTCCAGACCTGACTGCCTCCTCCGGGAGCTATGCCCCTTTGTGGGGCTATCCCTCTGTCACTAGGGAGGAAAAGGCTGCCCAAAGGTGCACTGTGGACAGTATTATTGTTGCTGTTGGTCACCTAAGTAGCACAGCTGCACTGACAGTGTATGCACCTCCAAGGAACGTAGAATGGCTCTAGAATCCTCAAAGATATGCAAGATCTCATCCGTCTTATGTGAAAACAACACCTGGTCATCAAAGGACAAATCCTGTATGGTCTGCTGCACACTGGGAGCAATGCCCAAATTCTGCAACCAGGGTGTCCTTCTCCTGGTCACTACAGAAGACATAACTCTGGTTGAAGTGTCAAAATGTCTGTTTCCTGAATGATCTACAGATCAATCGCAGCTCCTTGATGTGGGCTTCACCCAAGCACAACAAGAACTGTGCTTGCAGATTGTTACTAGGGATTGTTCCCCCACATAATGGACAATATGTAAACCCAGTGAGGGCATCATGCAGAAACAAACACTAATCTAACTACACTATTGGTACTGTTAACTATATATAACTAGTAAAAAAAAAAACACCTGAACTAATGAGAGACTGTGAGGTTAAGACTACACAGAGCTCCAACTCCAGCCACAAGCGGTTCGAAGGAACTGAAGGAGATCGGGGCGGTGTTAACTCTTATAGCCAGGAGAGCGGCTATGGCCACAAGGTGCAACTCTCACCCCTTCTCATGGACACATATACCTAAGTGGAATACAGGGATACCTCTGCTCTAAGAACTATATATCTGTAAAATTTCTCATAATTCCAAACAAAATCCTAGCAGCGTTCTGCGCCAACACGATTTCTTAGCTGCTCTAACCAGTGGTACAGAGAGGTACCAGTTTTATTACTGTTTGGAGAATAATTATGTTTACTGACATGAATCTGGAGGTCTGATGTTATGAGAATGATGATTCATACCCAAGTAGTTTCTTAATTGGTAACGTATTCAACACAACTGAAAGAGATTAGTCCTTTTTCATGTCCCAATACTACCTTTCATAATTTCTGTTACTACGCCGTTTCTCTCCACCTATTGGCAGGTGAGAGAGCCATTTTTAGGAATAACTTGGTTTTCATTCTCAGCATAGCATTAGAGAGAATTTCATACCAATATCAAGAAATAAGGACTTTGCTTTGCTATGTCTCATGCTACATCAAGTCGCAAATTTAGTGTGGTCTGCACCTTATACTTTTTGAGTTAAAGGAAACAGAGACAAAAATATAGGCTATATAGATTGAAGAAAGACAGGAAATCCATCCAGAGAAAATGCTTTCACGGATGTTGCAAAAACAATTTTTTTATTTTTTTATTTTTAATACCTTGCTCCCTTGCAACATGATAAACTGTCAAAGTAGTAAATTCTAGGAGGCAATAAACTGGACTATTAGGACATAAAATAAGTACAGGGAGACAGTTAACTTGTTTACAACTTTAAAGTAAATTTATAATACATTAAGTATTCTACAGTTCTTCCAAGAAGTTGCTTCAGAAATACGAAGAACATTAGAATCTTGTCTAATTCCACTCAAGAACCAGCTACACTTCTTCTGGAATGCATATGAATCAGAAGATATTTTGTGACACTGAAGAGATTCTTTAAGGGAAAAGACTATCTATTAATTCCTGTGTGTTTTATGATGGAAAGGTCAAGTTGTTGAAAAGACAGGAATAGTTATTTTGATTTCCTAAAGGACTCTATACCATTCAAATAAGTGCTTAATGTTTTACAACAAATCAAATTTCTGTTCATTTGCTTCATTTTTGTCTGGTTTAGGGCATAAGGTTTCTAGTCCAATCACATATTTTACACAGAGTACTATCACTTAAATTTGATTAAAACATATTAGACCAAATTCACTCCTGCTTTAACTCCATTAGAAAAAAAAAATTGAGTTACACCAGGGATAAATTTGGACCACCATCGAATAAACTGTTTATGTTTATCATTGTAAAAACTGAATGTACCATATCACCTACAGTTAAGGCTGATGACTGGGGTAACAGCAAATGTAATTAATTCCAATTTAGGAAAGTTTCTTTCTATGCCTCTGACACTACCTGAGAATTATGTACTCTCTCATAGCTGAAGCCCTCAACCCTGTAATATATTTAAGCACATGTATAGTCCCATAATACAGTGGTATAAAGACAACAAATGAGTTGGGGGAAATGGTAGTATTGGACACAGTTCAGTAAGAGAAGGTTAATGGTCTAGGGAGATCAAGTAAATTACAATCTCATGTTTATTTATCTTTACACATGTATTGTATTAGACAGAAGTTTTCATATAAGGTTAACATCTAGGTTTATTTAAATACAATTTAAGTCATCCTGCATGGAACTGGCAAGGAGGAAATCCCAAAAGCTAAAAGAATAATATATATGGTATAGAAAGAGAAATATTTAGGCCTTGATTCTACAAAGCAGTTAAGAACATGTCTATAACTTTGCTCATATGAGGCTGCAGATTATGCTTCCAGTGCCGCCTGAGCAAACTCACTTAAAGGTAATTTGCAGATCTGGTCAAAGTATTTCATTCAAAACATTTTTTTCCCCAAAAAAACTGTTTTGTCAAATTGGGCATTTCCATAGGAACTATCCAATTTCCAATAATTTTTTTCAGGTTTTCATTAAAAAAAAAAAAGATTTTATTTTTGGTCAAAAACTTGGGGGGGAGAGGGAGGGTATTGTTTTCTTCCAAAAAATTTGGGGGAAGGAGGAAATGGTTTGTTCATTTGTTTGTTTTTAAGAAAACCTGAAAACTTAATAAAAAAATTGCAACAAAATCCAAAAATATTTTCACATAAATCTTTTGAGAGAACAAAAACAACCCCACTCCCTGACAAGTGCTCACAATTTTATACATGTCTCGTGGAGGGCATAATCTGGAGATTATGGTGCTACACAGATGTAGTCAAGCACATAGTTTGGCCTGCAAAACCCCTATGACAGTATGTGAGATGGACATTACCCAGTTTGATTAGCACAGCTCAGGTCACATTTGCAGGACTGGTATTTAGAAAATACAACTTTAAGGTCCTTATCAAAGGGCCAGTAAAATCTCTGAATTAGACGGTTTTTTGAGACAACCATACACTCCATTCCTTCTAAATTCACTCTCCATACATATTTAACTTCAGTTATAAGAAAAAATATTTTAAAGATTTAGTCATCTGTATATCTTCTTTATTAAATGTTTGCCTGAAATAAATGTATATTAAAAAAGCTTTCAGGAGTGATATTTCAGAAGATTCTAGTCTTTACTAAAACTGTTTTATTAAGAAATTTAGCCAGCCATGATGGGTAGTGCTCCAGAGAGATGATCTGAATCTGCCCATATTTTTCCCATTTTATTATATAAAATCCTCTCTTCATAAAATTAATTTTTAAAAGGTTGTTCCAGATTAGAACTTTTCTCCAAAACCCTCAGATTAGATTTGGTGCTTGTATCAATCTTCTTCAAACCACACCATAAGTAGTAAAAATTGAATTCATATATCTGTACAGAGAATTGCTTCAGATATAGCAGATCAGGGATAGACCAATGGGGAAGGTGTTTCTCACTCAACAACCCAAAAGGAAATAAAATATTAAAGGCAGATAGATAATAGGCATTTAACTCTGACAGATCAAGTACTCCAGCCAGTACTGGGTCCTTTTCATGATCTTATGCAAAATATATAAATTCTAGTTACCTGAGATTCCATTAGAATGTTTCTTTTAATGCTCTGAAATGCTGAAAAATCAAAATCTCTTTCTGAAGCAGGAGTAGTCCTATGGGATGTTACTCAGGGCCACATTCATATTTACAATTTTAGCTCCGCTAAGCAGACAATGAAAATAAACTCTCTATATAGTATTCTCTCATATTCTGATTTATGACGAACTACAGACTAGATTTGCATCAATGAGTTTACAAAGAATACAGCCGTGCTGAATGGAACAATTTAAAAAAAAATCACTTGTCAACAAAAAAACCTGACACCAGCACAACCAACATTATTACCCTTGACAAGAAACAGACTTTTTCAAAAATAAAAGACCACTAAGTTTATTCCTTCTTCGGGGACACATTCACTGAGTAGTATGCATTATTCTGTAGATTTTTTCTGCAGACAGTCAGTTAAATTTTGAACTTCACAAGGAAAAAAAATTACAAAAATTCTCTGGGTTATGTATGATACTCAGATTCCTTTTCAGAAGTTATTACAGTAAAATCTTTGTTATCTGGCATGTTGGAGATGGGGGGGTGCCAGTTAGTCAAAAATTCCGGTTAACTAAGAGAGTTATACTTACCAATGGAGGGAGGAAGTTTGGGTGTGGGAGGGAGCTTGGGGTAGAAACTTGGGATGTGGGAGGGGTTTCGGGTGCTGGATCCAGGCGGCTCCCCGGAAGCGGCAACATGTCCCTACTGATCCTAGGAGGAGGTGTGGCCAGGCAGCTCTGCATACTGCCTCTGTACACAGGCGCCACCCCCGCAGCTCCCATTGGTCACTGTTCCCAGTCAATGGGAGCTGTGGAGCCAGCACTCAGGGCAAGGTGGAGGCAGCACACAGAGCCCCCATGGCCATTCTTCCACCTAGGAGCAGCAGGGACATGTCGCCGCTTCCGGGGAGCCACACAGAGCCAGGTAGAGAGCCTGCTGTGCATTCTGCTCAAAAACTAGACATGTGGCAACCCTACTGAAGATCTGTATTGGGAGATATCAGAAATGCCAGTTTCTAGAGCTTTCCAGTTGGTAAAGTGCTTTTACTGTAGTAGTATTGCCTTCCAACAGGCTATCTAGAACCTCAAGCAGGAGGAGGTTTTACCTGCAAGAAAAATAACAGACAGGTGACAAAATCCAATTTGTTTCCTAGACACCCAATTTGCCGTTTCCTACTTTAGAAGGATGTGTGTAGAGACCATTCTGCAACCACTACAGTGAATGGTTCACACAGACTTCAAAGATATCCAGATGTTCCTTCATTTTATGTGGGACAAATAGAAATAGTAGTTTCAGCATCTACCACGTAATGTCTTAGTCACTCCTTGACTTGCAACTCAAAGTTCAGACTGCTACAATTTAAAAACAGGATTTAAAATACAGGACTCAACCAGAAAAGGAGTACTTGTGGCACCTTAGAGGCTAACAAATGTATTTGAGCATAAGCTTTCATAAGCTACAGCTCACTTCATCGGATGCATTCAGTGGAAAATACAGTGGGGAGATTTATATACATAGAGAACCAGCAACCACACCCCACACAACAGAACCACTAACCCAGGAACCTATCCTTGCAACAAAGCCCGTTGCCAACTCTGTCCACATATCTATTCAGGGGACACCATCACAGTGTGGCTGATGTGATTAGGTCCTATCAGAGGCTCGTTCACCTGCGCATCTACCAATGTGATATATGCCATCATATGCCAGCAATGCCCCTCTGCCATGTACATTGGTCAAACTGGACAGACTCTACGTAAAAGAATAAATGGACACAAATCAGACGTCAAGAATTATAACATTCAAAAACCAGTCGGAGAATACTTCAATCTCTCTGGTCACTCGATTACAGACCTAAGAGTGGCAATTCTTCAACAAAAACACTGCAGAAACAGACTCCAACGAGAGACTGCTGAATTGGAATTAATTTGCAAACTGGATACAATTAACTTAGGCTTGAATAGAGACTGGGAGTGGATGGGTCATTACACAAAGTAAAACTATTTCCCCATGTTTATTCCCCCCCCCCCCCCACTGTTCCTCAGACGTTCTTGTCAACTGCTGGAAATGGCCCACCTTGATTATCACTACAAAAGGTTTTCTCCCCCCCCCGCTCTCCTGCTGGTAATAGCTCATCTTAAGTGACTCTCCTTACAGTGTGTATGGTAACACCCATTGTTTCATGTTCTCTATGTATATAAATCTCCCCACTGTATTTTCCACTGAATGCATCCGATGAAGTGAACTGTAGCTCATGAAAGCTTATGCTCAAATAAATTTGTTAGTCTCTAAGGTGCCACAAGTACTCCTTTTCTTTTTGCGAATACAGACTAACACGGCTGCTACTCAGAAAAAAGGACTTAACCCAGAAATTATCATCTCTTTGAAATGTTTATGTTTTATATTCAGTCAAGAAACATTAGCCAAAGAATGGCATTTTTGGCGTTCACATTTAATATTGGTCAACACTGAACAGTTCTTGATTACAGAACAAGTAGTAGACTTCCTGAGTCTGGGAACAGATAATAGAACAAGAATTTAGCTCTTAGTCTTTTCTATAACAGCAAAGCAATTTTTGGCTCAGACGAAGATGTGGAACTAAAATTACATATTTAGTCTGTATAAAAGAACTGTAACATTTGGAGACCATTCTGGGAGATGTGCTATACTCAAAAAATTTTGCCCTCATTTAGTGCATGGATGTTTTACTTGAAGCTTTTCCTATTCACAAACAAAAACTTGGCCAGACTTTCATATGGTTAAAGACAGAACGCATGAGTAAGTTCAGAAAAAACTGCAGCAATTTCTTTAATGCACTGTTTTAAATTTTGGGACCACTGCTCATAAAGTATTTACAACTACAAATGAAAATGCAATTCCTAACTTAAATTGCCATTTCTGAGTCTCCTCTTGGTGGCTACCATCTTGATAAAAGTGACAACTTTATTTACACTGAATTTGGAAGCCTGAAGGAAGACAATTAAATCAGTTTCTATTATGCTTTAATAGTCGTAGAACATCAAATTGAAAACATTTTTTAAATAGGAGAGAAGCAAATCAGAGAAGAGTAAAAAGAAGTGACAGATGAGCAAAGACGAAGAAGTGCTGGGATAAGCATAGCCTGGATGAAGCATCCAAATATCCTGCCTACTTCTTGACAGAACTCTCAAAGAGTGAGGTTTTTATCTACCGGTTTGAATACCACTTATTCTGAAAGGGAATCCATTATGGCCTGTTCAGGTTATTTTTTAGGTTAGTAATAATTTTACACAAACTATTGTTTTCAGTTGTTTATGACTGTGGATGCTATTTTTTTCCATAAGAGCATAGGTTCCAATTTGGTATAGATTATCCTATAATCTGAAACCCCATTATAAATTTTTAAAATATTTACAAAATTGAGAAAGAAATGCTTCACTATAATCCAGTCATAACTATATGCACAATAATTATAAGCACTTACATATCACTGATTCAATAGTGAGTATATTCAGGGAAGAAAAAGGCCATCCTGTTCAATTCCAATTATACAATTGGAAAGTATCTGAGAAAGCCATTTATCATGAAAACCATCATAGGCTAAAAATATAGAGCACAGATGTGAGCCCAAACCACTCCAGTTTCTTAACTATGAAGACTGAGTACACTTGATCAAAATTTAAGTTCTTTGTCAACATCAAGAGACATCACCAAAATGAACATCCTACCTATGTGACATTCTTAAAAATCACAAACTTACCTTTACAAAGAAATTCACCATTTGTTTTAAAAATTCAGATAACAAAATTAGTTACATCATTATACATGGCTATATGTATTGGCATACTTCCCTTTTGAGTAAAATGAAAATATAATCAGCAGTTTATGTACTTTTAAATACCATACCCTATCAGCGGGATCTCAATTACATCTTTTTCGACCAAAAGGAGTAGTCTATCTCGAAGGTCCTCCTCACTGTCAGGATGATATTCCACAGTAGCTGTAACTTGAAGACCAGATGGAACAGGTTTATCTGGATTTTCCACAATCAATTTAAACTACAAAGAAAAGAACCAGCAATATTTAAATCAATTTTTAAATATTTCTAGAGAAACCCCTGTATATCAGTGGCCCATTTTCAGCATAATATGTTGGGTTTCACCTATTTAATTAGCATTATGATCAACAGCTTTAAAATTCTACTCACTGTTCACCACTGGCAAGTAGAAGATGTTTCCTGATAATATAGTAAGCTGGAATACTGACAGTTTGATTTCTGCAAAAATTAACTTTCTTTTAACACTGTATTATTTCTAGTCTTGATGGTTGAGAAGATAAGCTACCAAATGTGAACCAATGCACTGCTATCTTCCTGACTCTGCAGGCAGAGAGCTCCATTGCCTCTGCTACTGCTATTAGCTTTCCCAAACAACGAAGGCAAAATTATGAAGACTTTGATCAGTTTCCTCGTTACTATTCAAAACCTTATGAGTAGCAGTTAAAGAGCCGAGAATCAGAGCAGTTTCATTCTAGTTTTCCTTGGGAAACACATGCACAACTGTAAAGGCACACAGTACAGTTATTCAATGAGGAGATGACTCAGCTCAATGGAAAGTCTCCCACTGACTTCAATGAGAGTCGGATTAGACCCTGAGAAGGAAGAGGGACCCAAAAAAATCAATATTGAGGGAGTACATCTTTTTTTTCTTTGCACATCTCTCTTGAGCTGCAAACCTATCACATGTGTATTGACCAGAAGCCAATATAAAAAGTTTGAGACACCTCCACCTGCCTCCCCTCTCCCTACACATGCTCCCTTGAGTAGGGGACATGTTGAGCTACCTAGTAGGAATCCCAGCAGGAATTCTAAGAGAGTAGGGATGGGACCTAGGACTTTGACCAAGGTATTAGCCTCCAAGTCAAGCCAATATATCCTAGAGAAAGTGTGAACTGAACTCCAGTAGTAACTTTGCCAATTTTAAGGAATAGTATATTACATATGCAAACAAGGGTGGCCACTCTTCTTCTCATAGAATGGAGTCTTGGCTTTTCCGGTCAGCTAGATCATCATAAATCTTAAGATGAATGCAGTGACGGATTAGCCACTGGGCTGAGGGGGCCCATGCCCAGAGACCCCGGCCAACCGACGGGGGTCCCATAAAAAATCCACAGCCAGGAGTTCAGAAGCCCAGATACCTGGCCACCGTGTGGGGTAAGCCCCCACAGGCCAACTCCACTCCCTGTCAGCAGCGCCCAGCAGCGGGGGAAGCCCCAGCACCCCATGACCCCATCCCTGGGAGAAGCCATGGGGCAGCAGGGGAAGCCCCCAACACCCGACCCTGCTCTCCAGCAGAAGCACCAGGCAAGTAGGGCAGGAGAAGCCCCAGCACCCCAACTCCAGTCCCGCATATGAGAACTAAGGACAAACCATTTTCTGTTGAAGGGAATTGGCTATGGAACAATTTTTAAGAAGAGGTCAGGCAAATCCAGAGTCTGAACATCTTCGAGAAACATTAAAAACCCTTTCTCTTTGAGAAAGCCTTTCCTCTATAAGTGATACTCACAGTTTGAACATCACTTTTATTCCCAAACTCATCTCCCAAAAACAAACTACCGGTACCTCAAGCAGAGTTTCTGACCCTGTAACGTGAGAAGTGCCAAAGTTTCCAGGAAATCCACTAGAGGCTTCAATATTCTATAGATTTAGGTGGAAGACGCTCAGATACTACAGTTATGAAAGGCAATATAATACTCTAAGAAAGCTAAATTGGAATATACTTTATCCATTTTAGCAGTCTTTGAACAGAATTGTCTTGGGCTTTGCTCTCCAAAAAAACAGAAATCAATTAAATTTATTTATGAAACAGCTTCGATTACAGTCAGGTAATAACCGAGTGCCCGTGTAATCTGGCCTCCTCAGTAAATCAAGCAGTCAGAGCGGTGAAGACGTGGAGCAAAATAAAATTGGTGGAAGTGGAATAGTATGAATACTCTATGGAAAAACTTAGACTATGGTTGGAAAACAAATGTATTGTTGTGAAAGATGATATAAGGAAATCCAGCATTATGGATGTCATAAATTCTCCTAGCTCAAATGATGGTAACTAATTTTAAATGAAGGGGTAAGTGCTCAGAATCTCAGAAAAAATATCAGGCCACTTATTGAAGTGCTTTAGATGCCTAAACATGGAGTTAGATGCTTAATTTAGGCATCCACTATAAACAAGGTTAACTGTAACCTCACAGAATGATGATGAAAAGATCAATTACTCAAGAACTGAATAGAGACACCCCCCACCCCACCAAATAACACTTGTGACGGGGCAAGACCAGATGGCTATGGAAGAGTAGTCTTATTGGGATCTGGGAAGTGGGCGGGTGAAGACCGTCCACTGCTAAAGGATCCCCCCCAGCCTAAAAGGGGGATCCACAGGACCTAGATATCCAAAAAATTCCAGGGGACAACTAATGAAAAAACAGGGACAGGAGTGCGGTCAAAGGGTCAAATGAAGGGAACCAGACGGGGACACCAAGCAGAAAACCCCGGACAGCGCCCACTACTCCTCAAAGACGTCAAGGGAGTCAGAGGACGCCGCCCAGAGGAACTCTGCCCGGATGCGTGAACGGACCGAGGATCGGAAATAGGCCCCACACTCACAGGGGACTCCATCGGCCAACCTCCTCACTCTGGTTTTATAGATGGCCATTTTTGCTAGGGCCAGGAGGAGGCTGACCAGGAGACCCCGTGACTTTGTGGGGCCACGGATAGGGAGTGCATAAATGAGAAGGTGAGGGGAGAAGTGTAACCAAAAACGTAATAAAATATTGGTGAGGAGCCGGAATAGGGGCTGCAGCATTGCACACTCCAAAAATATATGTGCCAGGGTATCCCTCACGCCGCTAAAGGGGCAGGTGTCTGGGATTGAGGTGAACCACGCCAAGTACAAGCCCGGGCTCAGGGCTACATGAAGGAGCCGCCAACTGACATCCCCGGCGGGCCTTGGGACTAAGGTGGAATATAGGCTGGTCCACCGGGGCTCCTCACCCTCCAAAGGTGGCAGGAGGTCCCGCCCTTTTGTATCGGGGTGAGACACGAGGGTGCGGGCGCGAAGAGTGTGGAGCACGAGCGTGTAGAGATGTTTTCTTGGCGCGGTTTGAAAGCAAACTGGCTGCATCTCATGCAGCCGGCTTCCAGTGAAAGGGTGAAGGGGTCGGTTGGGTCCACGGGGCAGGGGTCCAATTAAAAGGTCCGGCGGGCCGGGGGTAGCGGGTGGGCGGGGCGTACCCTCGTGCAGGACCCCGTCGAGATGAACCCGAGCAGCGGGCGGCAAAGCGGCCTTCACCTCCTGAAGTATGCACCGGGGAGTACAAGGTCTGGAAAGCCCCATGCGCTGAGCGAGCGTCAGGGGATCCAGCCAGTTTCCCCGGTCATAGTCCAGGAGATCTCCAACTCTTGTGACCTCTGCCAGGATCAACCTCTGGCGCACCGAGCGGGACTCCGCCACCTGCACAAGGAGCTGGGGATTGTGTAGCAGGGGCTCGGTGAGGAGATCTGCCCCCTCGGTGGCCGCCATGGACCTGGTCGTTGTAAAGAGTTTCCAGGTCCGAAGAAGGTCCTGGTAGAAGACCGGCAGCCCGGAGAGGTCTCGCGGAAGACATCTCGGATGGAAATAAAGGAGCTGCCGGTCATATCGGAGCCCTCGGAAGCGGCGCAGGAAGATGTGCGCCAGTATGTTCCACGCCGGACTACCTGCACCATAAAGGAGCCTCTGCAGGGTCTGGAGATGGAAAACATGGACCTGAGTAAGCAGACATTTTAGGCCCTGCCCTCCCTCCTCCAGAGGTAGATGGAGAACCCCTGCAGGGACTCAGTGCAGTCCTGAACAAAAGAACTCCAGAATCGATGTCCGGAGGATGGCCAGGAAACCCGGGGCCGGGACCAGGGTGTTGAGCCGGTACCAGAGCATGGACAGGACTAGTTGATTAAGCACTAGCGCTCTCCCTCGAAGGGAGAGGCACCGGAGTAGTCCTGTCCATTTCCGGAGCCGCTCTATCACCCCGCCCTCTAAATTCTGCCAGTTCTCCGGCGGAGAGGGATGCGTGACAGAAAGGTAAACGCCCAGGTAGAGCAGCGGACCCGTGCTCCACTGGATGGCCTGAAGTGCAGGTGGGAGGGAGCTTGCCTGCCGCCAGTCCCCTACCACCAAGCCAGAGCTCTTGACCCAGTTGACCCGTGCGGAGGAGGCTGCCGAATAGATGGCCTGGCAAGTCTCCACCAGCGCCAAGTCGACCGGGTCCTGGACCACGAGGAGCACGCCATCAGCGTATGCTGACAGGACCAGCCGCAGCTCTGGCTCCCGCAGCACCAACCCTGTCAACCTCCTTCGGAAGAGACAGAGGAAGGGCTCCATCGCCAGAGCGTACAGCTGGCCTGAGAGGGGGCACCCCTGCCATACTCCTTGCCCGAAGCTGACCGATTCGGTCAGGGTCCAGTTGAGCCTCACCAAACACTCTGCGGAGACGTACAGCACCCGGAGAAAATTCACAAACCTGGGTCCAAAGCCAAACGCTTGCAGAGTGCTCAGGAGATACCCGTGATCCACCCTGTCGAACGCCTTCTCCTGATATAAGGACAGGAGGGTGAACGACACACCATTCCTACACCCAAGTTCCAATAGGTCCCGGACCAGATATAGGTTGTCGAAGATGTTACGGCCGGGGATGGTGTAGGTCTGGTCTGGGTGGACGACGTCCGCCAGCACGGATCCTAGCCGCAGCGAAATGGCTTTTGCCACGACTCTGTAGTCCGTGCTGAGGAGCGAGACGGGACGCCAATTTCGTAAACCGCGGAGGTCCCCCTTCTTCGGCAAAAAGGTGAGCACGGCTCGCCTACAAGAAAGAGGGAGGACCCCGCTCTCCAAAGACTTGGCCCAGACGGTGACTAGGTCTGGGCCCAGGACGTCCCAGAACATGCAGTAGAACTCCACGGCCAGCCCATCCATGCCGGGAGATTTATTGGTGGGCATGCGACGGAGGGCTTCCGAGAACTCGGCCAGAGTGAGAGGCAGCTCTAGCCGGTCTCGGTCGCCCATGCTGACCGTCCGGAGCTCCTCCCAAAGCACTCTGCAAGCATTAGGATCGGTCGGATCCGGGGAGAATAGGCTTGCGTAGAAGGCTCTCGCCCTCCCGCACATCTCCACCGGATCCGTGAGGGGGGTGCCATCTTCTGCCAGGAGGCAGATGATATGGTTCTTAGCCCCCCTCTTTTTCTCCAGGGCATAGAAGAAGCGGGAGACACAATCCATCTCCCGAAGGAGACGGATGCGGGATCGAACAAAGGCACCCCGGGCCCGATGGTCCTCGAGGGTCCGGAGCTCCTCCCGCTTCTCCCGGCATGCTCCGCAGAGGGGTGGATCCTCGGGGCTGGCAGCCAGACACCTCTCCAGCTCTAAGACCTCCCGTTCCAACTGCTCTATCGCTGCATCCCTCCACCGGCTGGTGCCCCGGGTGTAGTCACGGCAGAAGAGCCGGGCGTGCACCTTCCCTAAGTCCCACCACCGCCGCGCCGAGAGAAAGGCATGCCGTTGCCCTCGCCAGGCCAGCCAGAACTCCCGGAAGGACGCCACGAAGCCCGCATCCTCCAGCAAGCTGTTGTTAAAATGCCAATAGGCCGGCCCCGGCCTCTCCGCGCAGAGGGAGGCTGTCATGGTGGCTATATGATGGTCAGAAAATGGGGCCGGCCAGATGCTGGAGGAGTGGGCTCGTGAAAGATGAAAGCATGATAAATAAATGCGATCCAACCGGGAGTGGCGCGACCGATGGGCCTCCACCCGGACAAAGGTGAACGTGGAAGTGTCATCTGGGTGGTGATCGCGCCAGACGTCCACCAGGGAGTGGTGTTCGACTATCTCCTGGAGAACGGCGACGGCGACGGCGGCCGGGCTCTGCTCGGTCCCCGAGCGGTCCTGCTCCTCAAGGGTGATGTTAAAGTCCCCTCCCAGGACCAGGCACTCCTGAGGATCCAAGGTGCCGAAGAAGGCGGACGCCTGCTGATAGAATTGCAGCCGCTCCGGGCTCGCTGCTGGGACATAGATGTTGACGAGGTTGACTACGAGCCCGTCCATGCGGACCCGGAGGTGCAGCAGGAGACCGGGCACAACCTCGGTGACCCCCAGCACCTCGGACCGTAGGTCGGGGAGAACAGGGTCGCCACTCCAGCCGTACGAACTGTGAGGTGGCTAAAGTAGACCCTGTCTCCCCAATCCAGCCGCCAGCTGTCTTCGGCGGTCGGATCCGTATGGGTCTCCTGCAGGAAAACCACAGAGTACCTCCCCTCTCGAAGGAAGGAGAGCACCTGGGACCTGCGGAGACCCATCCTACAGCCACGGGTGTTCAATATTGCGATGGTAAAGGGTGCCATGAGGAGGGCAGGGGATCCTCGCCGGCAGGCATGCTTGTGGCTCCCGGCGGGCCGCGCAGCAGTCCGTGACCCACCCCGTAGGTGAGTAAGGAGTCACGAAAGTGGCGGACCCGCTCGTAGGCCGTGGCGCCCTGCCTCCCGGTCCTTTTACCCTCCCCCATGAGGGCCCTTGCGGCCCGGAGGATTTGATTAAAGTCCCCCCCTTGGCTTGAGGGCAAGCTGGACTTTGTTGCAGGAGCCACGGACGTCTTCTAGAAACTCCCGCAACTCCTCTCGCAGCGCATGGGGGGCTGGGGTTATGGTCTGGTTACTCCCCGACGGGGCCCTTGGTACAGCCCTCTGGCCCAGCGAGATGGGCAGACAGGGTGCAGACCCCCGACGGGGCTCCTGATGGGTTGACCTGAATGCTGGAGCGATAGGGGGCGGCGGAGGGAGGATAGCAGCCCCTGGTGGGTCGGAACAGTTAAACACAAAGGCCACTCCCTGGGAGTCATCTGTTGGAAAGGGGAAGGAGACAGTCCCAGGGGTGGCAATAATATCTTGGGAGGTGGGCGGGATAAGGGCAGGGGTAGGGGTAGAGGTGAGAGTCTGGGTCGGGAGAGGGCTCTCACTGATGCCGGGCGCAAGCTCTCTGGTGGATTTGGCAGCCATGGCATCAGGAGGTAGAATTTCTTCTGTAGGGTCCTCTCCCGGGAAGGAGGTTGAATGCTCCTCACCAGTGAAGGATGCCCCTGGTGGCTCAGGTTCCAGCCGTGTGGCACTGGCCGTCGCCTCAGCGGCTCTCAGCGGGGTGCCCTCTGCAGACGGGTTGATGGAGGAGTCCAGGGGCTCCTCGGAGGTGGGAGCAGAAGCAACGATTAGGGGGAGGGAACATGGGGAAATGGGGGCTGGAGTGAAGTCACCCAGATCGAGGCCCGCTGGCATAGGATCGTCCTCCCCCTGGGTGACCGGGGTCAGACCCAGGGCCTCGATCTCCTCATATATAGACGGGAAATTGTTTTCCGCTACCCCGGGATTCTCCCCGCCGGCACCTGACGCGACGGTTGCTTCGGGGCACACTGGGGTTTCAGATGGTGCCTCGGGGGTCTTGGAGGGGAGGGACTCCCATGGAGGGGAGATACTGCCTTCCAGTGCTGCTACGTCTACCCCAGCCAGCTCTGATGGATGGAACACACCCGTGGGTAGAGCGGAAGGCTCGGCATCAGTGCCCCCCTTCCTGGTCTTCCGGGGGGCCTCCGCATCAGATGGGAGGAGCGGAGCTCGAGCCTTCCGCTTGCCCCGTTTCCCCTGGACTAGGGCCCAGCCCTCCATGGTATCATCCAGGGGCTGGCTAGCAGGGGTTGTGTCAGGGGGCAGAGGTGATGGCTCAGGGACTCGAGGGGGTAACGGTGGGGCAGCACAAGGGAGGGAAGATTCCCCTTGGGGCGGGCCCTCTCCCATGCTTGGCGGTGTCCCTGCCGCACCCTCCTCCACAGGCCTCGCCAGATTGCAAACAGCGGGGGCGGGGTTCTCCCGCTCGTCTGGGCATAGTTGGGGAGGTGCCCCTTGGGCCCGAGCGGGAGCAATGGTGGACTGGGGAGGAGGGGTGGTTTCAGGCGCCGGGCAGCCAGGGGTGTCGGCGATGACAGGGCCGGTGCCCTGCTGGGGCTCAGGGATCCCGGATGCCCCTCCTTCCCGGGCCAGGGGGCAGTCCCTCCGGACGTGCCCCATCGCCCGGCAGAGGTAGCACCGGGCCTCCCCCGTGGAGTAATGCACCCAGTAACGGGCCCCCTGGTAGGGTACTAGGAAGGACCCCTCCAGTGCCTCTCCGTCACGCGCCGCCGGCGGCAGTTGAAGCTGCACTTGCCGGCGGAATGAGAGGACGTGACGGAGGGCGGGGTCTTTGCAGCCCAACAGGAGAGGGCTGATGACAGAGATGGGCTTCCCCAAGGTAGAAAGGGCGGGTAACAGGGCGGCATTAGGGAGAAAGGGAGGGACGGAGGTTAGGACCAGGCGCACGCCCAGGTCCTCTAGCGGCTCTAGGGGGACAAAAACGCCCCCTACCGCCAGGCCATTCTCCACCGTCTCCTG
This sequence comes from Dermochelys coriacea, assembly GCF_009764565.3. Taxonomy (NCBI): domain Eukaryota; kingdom Metazoa; phylum Chordata; order Testudines; family Dermochelyidae; genus Dermochelys; species Dermochelys coriacea. The sequence continues at coordinate 151,161,802 of NC_050068.2, forward strand.
GGCGGCGGCCTCCGATGTTAAGAAGAAGACGACCTTGCCATACATTTTGGAGGCCGCCACAATGGCCGTGGGCCCCACCACCCTCGCCAACGCCCGCACATAGGTCTCCACATGGGGCGAGGCAGGCACCAGGAGGCAACGAACACCATGCTTCCTGGTCATGGTGGGAAAGGGGCCCCGGCTGCTATAGATGGTAGTGGAGGCGGTGGGATGGAGAAATGACATAGCGGCAGGCGGGGGGCTGCCGCCACCTGGGCATATGCTCTGGGGGCCAGGGGAGGGACACCTGCAGAGCTGGTGGAGGGAACAGCGGGGAGGGGCGCCCCAAGTGGAGATGGGGCCGGGGCATTGGGGGCAGCCCTTGCAATGAAGGGCCTGGTCTTTTTAGCGGGGCCCTTCCCCTTCTTCTTCCCCTGGCCCTTCCCGCCGGCTGGGGGGACTCCCCCCGAATCTCAGGGGGTGAGAGACGTGGCAGCAGTGGAGGTCACCCCAGTGCCCGTCGCTGCTGGTGCCCCAGTGGGGGCGGTGGCAGATGGTTCGGCAGCGGAGGTAGAAGCTTGCGGGGGTGACGGAGGGGTCTCACCTGTCTCATCCCCCACCATCATGAGCAAGGAGGAAAGGGGGGACACCAGAAGGAGGAGGGGAGAGGGGAAGCAGGTCGACCACCCCTCTCCGCTAGGCTGCAGGCAGGGGAGGAGGGCGCCAAAAGGGGTGGGCTGGACGGGGGGCAATCAGGGGTTAGGGGTCAGTCAGCGACACAAGGTGGAATTCCGGCGCCTCTTGGTGCACTACGGGAGGGGGCGATACAACAACATTTGGGGTGCAGTGAAAGGGGTTGAAACTAAAATGGGGAATTGCACAAGCGCATGGGAGGGGGCATGGGCACACGGAGTGAGGGGCTAAGCGGTCTGGAGTTAGGGCAGGGAAACCAAGGGGCTAGCTTCAGAGGCTGGGGCGGGGCAAACAAAAAAAGGCTACAGAAGGAAATGGGCGGGGCAGGCAAAAAAACTGAAGCTAGTAAGGCAGGCTGGGGCAAAAGAGGAGGCAAAGCAAGTGGCAAAATGGGCAGGTAGTAAAGGGCAAAGCTGGGGGGTAGGCAGTCCAGGGGGGGCACATGTGCCCATGTGCACTTGCACAAGTCTTTTTTAGCTGGTTGCTGCTTCTGGCCCAAAGGGTGGAAATAGTGCGTGGCAAGCCAAGCAAGCAGCTGAGTCCAGAGGCAGGAGTGAGGCAGATGGTATACAGCCAGTGGGGGTAGTGGAGGGGGCAGTGGTGGTGGTAGTAGTGGTGGGGGTTGGGGGGGACACACAGATAGATTGGGGGGCAGCTCCACGCCACACCCCGTGTCCCTGAAAACACAGTCAAGACCCCCACCACAAGAGCACAGTTTGAAAATTACTCAGTCTTAGGCCCCCTCCACGGTGGTCTGCAAAGTCTCTAGGTGCTCCCCCACTGGTAGATGGTCCTCTTCTTCTCCTCCTCGGGCTTCAGCAGCTCCAGGTAGCAGACTCCACAGCAGCAGCAGCAGCTCCAGGAACTCCAGGTGGTGGTCCAGGCAGGCAGAAACTCTCAGGTGGTGGTGCTGGTGGTGGTATCCACAACAGCAGTGGCTGGGGTCCCTCACTCCTCCTCTCTGGGGAGTGGGCTAGCAGCCCCCGCCCCGGGGCTGCAGTTGGAGCAGTAGCAGCACCCGAGAGTGGGGGGTCTAGCAACCAGATAGCAGAGAACGGGGGGGGGGTGTCTGGTCCAGCCAGGGGAGCAGCTGGAGCAGCAGGGATAGCTTAGGGCCCAGCAGCAGGAGTAGCAGCTTCCCACCTCCCTCCAAGCTAGAAGGCTATGGGAGAGCAGTGGGGGAGAGAGAGAGAGAGAGAGATTCGGTCCAGGCTAAACAAATCCCTGGTGTCAGGGTAAGTGAAATGGCAGCTGCTCCAGGTCAATTAAGACACCTGGGGCCAATTAAGAATTTTCCAGAAGGCAGGGAGAAGGCTAGGTTGATTGGGACACTTGAAGCCAATCAGGGGCTGGCTGAAACTAGTTAAAAGCCTCCCAGTCAGTCAGGTGGGTGTGCATGTCAGGAGCTGTGGGAAGAAGTTGTGCGGTTGGAGAGGCTGAGTAGTACACACCATATCAGGCACAAGGAAGGAGGTCCTGAGGTAAGGGTGAAGTGGAGCTTGAGGAAGCGAGGGCTACTGGGGGGGGAAGTAGCCCAGGGAATTGTACATGTTATGTTTCTAAAAGGTCATAGTTGATATTAGGGTCCCTGGGCTGGAGCCTGGAGTAGAGGGTGGGCCTGAGCTCCCCCTCCCCTTTGCCCCCTGATTAATCACTGAGACTGGGAGAGAACAGAGACTGTGCAAGGAAGGATAATTTCTCCTCACCTTCCTCGCTGGCTTATGATGAAAATGTCTCAGTAGACTGTGACCCTTGTCTCTAGAGAAAGAAGGGTTATGTGGAGGGTCACAGTGAGCCTCTGAGGCTAATGAAATCCGCCAGGAAACGCGAGACCCACGGAGGCAAGGACAGAGCTTTGTCAGGAATGGGACTTTGTTCACAGAGTGGTGGAAGAAAATGGTTTTTAAAAAAAAAAGTGCAATGGGGTTTTGGATTTTTTTTTTGTTTTGGTTTGTTTGTTTGTTTGCTTTGTACCAAAATGAAGGAGATGGTAAGAGCTCTGGTACAAGCCATGGCAGCCCAATAGGAGGCCGCCCGGGTTCAGGCAATGGCATAACAGGAGTCTATGCAGCTACAGCAGGAAACTAATTATTGATGAGCTAGGCGACCCAAGATCATGCCCTCTTGAGAGAGGTGGTGGACCAGCTGAACATCCTCACCACCCAGGCCCGGGGGTCCGACGGGACACAAACCCTGAGGGCCACTGGTTGTCTGCCAAAAGATAACATCAGGAGATGACATGGAGGCATATCTCCTCTCGTTTGAAAGGAATGCTCAGCGTGAGGCACGGCCCCAGGAGCAGTAGGCCAGCACTCTCGCCCCTTTTTTGTGTGGAGAGGCCCAGAAGGCCTACTTTGACTTGCCTACCATGGATGCCACTGACTATACCCATCTGAACGCAGAGATCCTAACATGATCGGGATAATGGCAGCGGTAAGGGCCCAGAGATTCCATGAGTGGAAATACCAGGAGAACAAACCCCCGAGATCCCAGCTATTCGACCTCATATACCTTGCACGAAAGTGGTTACAGCCCGAGGTGTGCAGGCCGGAGGAGATTTTGGAGACCCTGGTCATAGACCATTACATGTGGGGACTGCAGCCACATCTCCACAAATGGTAGGCCAGAACGATCCGTCCACGTATGACGAGATGATCATGCTGGTAGAAAAACAGATGACAGCCAGGGAACTGACCCGACTACCCAAGGAAGGCCCCTTTCGAAGCAGGCACCCGACCCCAACCCTGGAAGGTTGGGCAGCCAAACCCCCAGGGAGCCCTAGGTGGAAGAAGGGGCGGGCCGAAAACCAGCAGGGACCACAGAAGGAAGGGATTGGCCTGAGTGGGGGGAACCCCGAGACTAAAACCCCTAACCCCCGGGATATGGGAGTGATTAAAAGCAATTATAGATGTTATGCATGTGGGGAGTGGGGACACATAGCAGCACAGTGTCCCAGAACCTAAGAACCTATGCAATGTAACTTGGGGGATTGGGAGGTCCTATGCTCCCTTATCCACCTCGCAGGAGTCGCATTAGCCCCACATAATTACACCAGGCCAGTGAGGATAAATGGAGCAGAGACTACAGCGCTTGTGGACTCTGGGAGTGCTATCACCCTCATGTCGGGTAAGCTGGTAAAAAGTAGTCAGCTGCTACAAGCCAAACGCGTAGCAGTGATGTGCGTGCATGGGGCCGTGAGCCATTACCCCACCATCCCAGTGGAGATAGAGGTTCAGGGAAACCCCATTGAGGTGACCGTGGGCGTAGTTCCTAAACTCCCATATCCTGTAGTCATTGGGAGGGACTATCCAGGGTTTGATCATTTACTCCCCCCGGAGAGGCTGGAGGGAGGTGGGGACCCTGAGGACAGCGACTCCTCACTGAGGGAATGTCAACCCCCGATGTTCGCTGAGATTTCTCAGGATCTGTTCTTGGCCCCCTGAAAAACAAAAGAAGAAAGGAAGGCCGCAAAGGCCTTGGGAACCCGGATCCTGACCCCAGGGCCAGAAGACCTCCCTAGTAGGCAGATAGACGTAAGCAGCCAACAGAGAAACTTCCACCACAGAAGGTGAGCCAGAAGCTGCCCCCAGCCATGATGGCGGGGAGCCATTGGAAGAAGCAGAAGCCAGCCCCTGGGAGCTTGGGCTCATTAGTCCTGGGAGAGAGACTTTTTGGCGGGACCAGGAGGAGAACCCCAGATATGATAACGCCAGGAAAAAAAGGTGGCCAAGATCGATGGGATACCCGTGGATGGAAAGGTGCGGAGTCCCGGACCTTCTTTGTAGTGAAGAAAGATCTCCTGTACCATGTGGTGCAAATGCAGGACCAAGAGACGCAACAACTTCTGGTGCCACAAGCACATCAAAAAGCCATATTGAGTCTCGCCCACAGTCACCTGTTTGGAGGACACCTAGGGGTAGAGAAAACCCAGGCACGGATCCTGTGGAGGTTTTTCTGGCCAGGAGTACATGAAGATGTCCAGAGATACTGCACCTCTTGTCCAGAATGTCAGTTACTTAGCCCTCACGCACACTTGCAGGCTCCTTTGATATCTCTTCCAATAATAGAGATTCCTTTCGAATGGGTAGCCATGGATCTGATAGGGCACCTAGAGAAGACAGCTTGGGGCCACCAACATGTGCTTGTTGTACTGGACTATGCAACTCGGTACCCGGTAGCTGTTCCCCTGTGCAACACAGCTTCCAAGACAATAGCTAAGGAGCTAGTATAGATCTTTGCCCAGGTTTGGCTACCCAAGGAGATATTGACAGATCAACGGATACCTTTCGTGTCCAAGTTGATGAAAGATCTCTGTTCATTGCTTCATGTACAAGCCCTATGGACCTCTGTATACCACCTGCAAACAGATGGCCTTGTGGAAAGGTTCAATAGGACCCTCAAGGCCATGATCAGGAAAGTAGTGAGCTGGGATGGGAAAGATTGGGATACCCTATTGCCTTACCTCATGTTCGCCATCCGGGAGGTTCCGCAAGCCTCCACGGGTTTCTCTCCATTCAAACCACTATATGGGCGCCACCCTCAGGGAATATTGGATATAGCCAGAGAAGCCTGGGAAGAGGAGCCAAATCCCGGAAGGAACATAGTTGAGCATGTACTGCAGATGAGAGATCGGATAACCCAAGTTACGCCCATTGTATGGGAACACTTGGAGAGAGCACAGGAGACTCAATGAACCCATTATAACCACCAAGCAAAGCTTCGACGGTTCCAGCCAGGGGATCGGGTGATGGTACTGTTGCCCACAGCAGAAAGTAAGCTGTTGGCCCAGTGGCAGGGACCCTACAAAATAATCAAAGCTGTGGGAGAGATCATCTGGAAGAAGATCAGAGGCTTTGTGCCAAAGTTCAGAAGTCCAAAGTTCAGGAAGAGCATGTGGTTTGGACATCTATTAGGGAAGGATCTATAAATGGAGATTCCCTATGTCCTAATAAGTAGGAGAGGATGGAAAATAATAAAATACAAGGAGGATCTGATGAGAAACAGTCACATGAAAAAAAAAGTCCCATTCAATTAAATCATGCAATAAGGGACAGCCAAAAAATGACAAGTTTTTAAAATGCTTATATATCAATGCTAAAAGTCTAAATAATAAGATGGGTAAACTAGAGTGCCAAGTATTAAATGAGGATATTGATATAATAGGCATCACACAAATCTGGTGGAATGAGGATAATCAATGGGACACAGTAATACCAGGGTATAAAATATATCAGAAGGACAGAACAGGTTGTACTGGAGGGGGAGTAGCACTATATGTGAAAGAAAGCATAGAATCAAATGAAGTAAAAGTCTTAAATGAACTAAATTGTACTATAGAGAATCTCTATGGATAGTAATTCCATACTTGAAAAATAAGAATATAGCAGTAAGGCTATATTACAGACCACCTGACCAGGATGGTGTTAGTGACTCTGAAATGCTCAGGGAGATTAGAGAGGCTATTAAAATAAAAAACTCAATAATAATAATGGGGGATTTCAACTATCCCCATATTGACTGGTACATATCATCTCAGGAAGGGATGCTGAGAGAAAGTTTCTTGGCACCTTAAATGACTGCTTCTTGGAGCAGCTAGTCCTGGAACCCACAAATGGAGAGGCAATTCTTGATTTAGTCCTAAGTGGAGCCCAGGATCAGGTCCAAGAAGTGAATATATTTGGACCACCTGGTAATAGTGACCATAATATAATTAAATTTAACATCCCTGTGGCGGGGAAAACTCCAGAGCGGCCCAACACTGTAGCATTTAATTTCAGAAAGGGGAACTACACGAAAATGAGGAGGTTAGTGAAACAGAAATTAAAAGGTTCAGTACCAAAAGTAAAATCTCCGCAAGCTGCATGGAAACTTTTTAAAGACACCATAATAGAGGCTCAACTTAAATGTATACCCCAATTTAAAAAACATAAGAGAACCAAAAAACAGCCACTGTGGTTAAACAACAAAGTAAAAGAAGCAGTGAGAGGCAAAAAAGCATCCTTTAAAAAGTGGAAGATAAATCCTAATGAGAAAATAGAAAAGAGCATAAACTCTAGAATGAAGGGTAAAAATATAATTAGAAAGACCAAAAACGAATCTGAAGAACAGCCAGCCAAAGACTCCAAAAGTAACAGCTAAAAAATTTTTTAAATACATCAGAAGCAGAAACTGCTAAACCACCAGTGGGGCCACTGGATGATTGAGATGCTAAAGGAGCACTCAAAGACTATAATTTATGGCCATTGAGGAGAAACTAAATGAATTCTTTGCATCAGTCTTCACTGTTGAAGATGTGAGCGAGATTCCCAAACCTGAGCCATTCTTTTTGGGTGACAGATCTGAGGAATTGTCCCCAATTGAGGTGTCATTAGAGGAGGTTTTGGAACAAACTGATAAACTAAACACTAATAAGTCTCCAGGACCTGATGGTATTCACCCAAGAGTTCTGAAGGAACTCAAAGGTGAAATTGCAGGACTACTAACTGTCATCTGTAACCTATCATTTAATTCAGTATCTGTACCAAATGACTGGAGGATAGCTAATGTGACGCCAATTTTTAAAAAGAGCTCCAGAGGTGACCCTGGCAACTACAGGCCAGTAAGCTTCACTTTAGTACCGGGCAAATTGGTTGAAACTATCATAAAGAACAAAATTGTCAGACACATAGTGTTAGGAAATAGTCAGCATGGTTTTTGTAAAGGGAAATCATGCCTCACCAATCTACTAGAATTCTTTGAGGGGGTCAACAAGCATGCAGACAAAGGAGATCCAGTGGATATAGCAGGAGTCAGCAACCTTTCAGAAGTGGTGTGCTGAGTCTTCATTTATTCACTCTAATGTAAGGTTTTGTGTGCCAGTAATACATTAATGTTTTTAGAAGATCTTTTTCTAAAAGTCTATAATATATAACTAAACTATTGTTGTAAAGTAAATAAGGTTTTTAAAATGTTTAAGAAGCTTCATTTAAAATTTAAATTAAAATGCAGAGCTGCCGCCCCACCCCGACCGGTGGCCAGGACCTGGGCAGCGTGAGTGCCACTGAAAAATCAGCTCACGTGCCACCTTCAGCACACATGCCATAGGTTGCCTACCCCTGGAATATAGTGTATTTAGATTTTCAGAAAGCCTTTGATAAGGTCCCTCACCAAAGGCTCTTAAGCAAAATAAGCAGTCATGGGATAGGAGGGAAGGTGGTCTCATGAATTGGTAACTGGTTAAAAGATAGGAAACAAAGGGTACAAATAAATGGTCAGTTTTCAGAATAGAGAGAGATCAGTTTCCCCCAGGGATCTGTACTGGGCCCAGTCCTATTTAACATATTCATAAATGATCCGGAAAAAGGGGTAAACAGTGAGGTGGCAAAATTTGCAGATGATACAAAACTACTCAAGATAGTTAAGTCCCAGGAATACTGCAAAGAGCTACAAAAGGATCTGACAAAACTGAGTGACTGGGCAACAAAATGGCAGATGAAATTTAATGTTGATAAATGCAAAGTTATGCACATTGGAAAACAATCCTAACTATACATATACAGTGATGGGGTATAAATTAGAAGTTACCACTCAAGAAAGAGATCTTGGAGTCATTGGGAATAGTTCTCTGAAATCATCTACTCAATGTGCAGCAGCAGTCAAAAAAGCAAACAATGTTGGGAATCATCAAGAAAGGGATTGATAATAAGACAGAAAATATCCTATTGTCTCTATATAAATCCATGGTAGTCCCACACCTTGAATACTGCATGCAGATATGGTCGCCCCATCTCAGAAAAGATATACTGGAATTGGAAAAGGTTCAGAAAAGGGCAACAAAAATTATTAAGGGGGTATAGAATGGTTTCTGTATGAGGAGAGATTAATAAGACTGGGACTTTTCAGCTTGGAAAAGAGGCGACTAAGGGGGGAGATGATAGAGGTCTATAAAATCATGAGTGGTATAGAGAAAGTAAAGAAGAAAGTGTTATTTACTCCTTCTCATAATACAAGAACAAGGGGCCACCAATGAAATTAATAGGTAGCAGGTTTAAAACAAATACAAAGAAAGTATTTTTTCACGCAATGCACAGTCAACCTCTGGAACTCCTTGCCAGAGGGTGTTGTGAAGGCCAATACTATAACGGGGTTCAAAAGGGAGCTAAACAGATTCATGGAAAATAAGTCCATCAATGGCTATTAGCCAGGGTGGGCAGGAATGGTGACCCTAGCCTCTGTTTGCCAGAAGCTGGGATTGGGTGACAGGGCATGGATCACTTGATGATAACCTGTCTGTTCATTCCCTTTGGGGCACCTGCCATTGGCCACTGTCAAAGGACAGGATACTGGGCTTGATGGACCTTTGGTCTGACCCAGTACGATCGTTCTTATGCAAGTACAAATTTAGTTTTGAAAACTTGATCAATATGCGTAACAGTGACAATGGATTTGGAGGGCGGGGGCGTTATAATGAAAGGGTTTATAGGATTTTCTGACTAATAGCTTGTGTTTAAAATGTATTAATAATAAACATATTTCAAAGACTGTTTACAATGCTTTACTTTAGTTTCAGTGTTTTGAGAACATTAAATGTTTATTATAGCCCATATGTTTTCTCATCTGCAATGGAAAGAAACAAAAAGGAAAATCCAAAACCTTCAGGGTTTTATATACAATAGCCCTGCAGTTTACCTCTGTACAATGTTTTGGGGTTTTTGCCCCAAATTACAAAAATATAATGTATTTGTGTCCACTTTTAAAACAGAGTCCCCACAACCATGACAACTTACTACCTCCTCCCACCCCACCCCTCCCCCCGGTGCAGGAGATGGGAGAAGGTGAGAGCCAGCAAAGAGTGACCTGTGTAGTAGCAGCACCTCCTCCTCCTCCTCCTCCTCCCCCCCTTTGCTACCCTTGGACCAGAGGATGGGGAAAGGCCAAGGGAGCACATTGCATCAGGGCAGCAGTTTGCAACATTACACGGGCACCCCGCGCGCCGGCCCCGGAGCCCGCCCCTGCCGCCTGCCCGAAGCGAATGCGGGGACCCGCCGCGGGCAGCCCCGGCCCCGGCTCTCCCATGTCCCAGGGGCTCCCTAGCGGGGGCAGCCCAGCGCCGCGGGGCACCTCACCTGGGCGCGGCGCGGCGGCAGCAGCTGGAGGCGGCGGCTCCCCGGCTGCAGGTTCTGGACCCTGAGCAGCGCCCGGTACCGGCCCCCGGGCACCGCGTCCACGAAGCGCAGCTCGGCCGGGCAGAGACGCAGCCCGGCCACGTCCCGCGGCCCCGCCATGGCCCCGCGCAGCGCCCGCGTCCCCGGGCGCCTGGAAACGCAGCCCGCCGCGGGCACGAACGAAGGAGCCGGCACCGCTTGGAAACGGTCGCCGGGCAACGAAAACAGAACCCTGATTGGACGAGAGGATGAGCGGAGCTTCCAATCCAACCAATGGGACGAGACGCTCCGGGCTGAGTCTCAGTTGCCCCCACCTCACAGAGTCCCAGGGGCTCAGGGGAAAGTTCCAGCCTCCAAACTCCAACCCCCCCCCCCCCGCCGAGCCCAGGCCGGGGGCGTGTGGCGCACACACCCCATATGTGACCCCCCCCCGCCTCTCTGTGCTTTGGGGGCTGGGGAGGGTTCCCTCCCCTCGGGTTGTATCATTTCCCCCTCTCAGGGATGATGGATCCTGTGGGGAGTTTTATATGAGATTTGATTCCTAGGTTCGCCTCCTTGGGGGCAGCAGATGGGGTTTGAAATGTGACTCCAGTCAGACTGATACCTCTACAATACAGCATTAAGGGGTCCTGTGTTCATTGTCTCTCACTGATATATCCCTATCACATGTGCCTCCTTTACAAGAAAAAATTATTTTGTTTTTCTAACATCTAGACCTGCAAATCCAACCTGGGCTCTTAAAATGAAGCTGGGCTGGGTTATTTACATCTCCAATATCAGCCTCAGTCAGAGAGAGTCTGCAGGTGGAATTCAGTGAAGCTCTCTGTTGACATGCACACCAGAGGAGAAGCCAGCTCATACAATTACTGTGATTGTCTCTGCAAAACTGACTAAATTAAAAAGCTTGTCTGAATTACATAGAGGGGCACATCCTGTTATGAAATGAAGTGGCATTTTGGCATCCTTTTGTCAGACTAAAACCATAGTTTAAAGATGGAATGGAACAGTCTCTTCCTCCCTTTGGCCTCCCTAGACTAAGATTGAAGGATGTGATAATAGCATGTGTTAATATCATACTCTTCAATACAAGTCTAGAAAAAATGTTTGGAGATGGATTTGTTGCAAAGGCGCTGACTTTCTAATGTGCCGGGGGATGCTCGACCTCCGTCTCTGCCCAACATCCCGCCCCACTCAACCCCTTCCTCCAAGGCCCACCCTGCCTCTTCCCAGCACGGCTCCACTCCTGTCCCTCCTCTTCCTGCCCCTTTTCGCCCGCTCCCCCCAGCACGCCCTGTCCTCGCTCCTCCCCCTCCCTCAGAAAGCCTCCTGCATGCCATGAAACAGCTGATCATGACTGGCAGGAGGTGCAGGGAGGGAGAGGGAGGTGCTGATCAGCAGGGCCTGCTGGCAGGTGACGAACTCTGGGGGGCAGGAGGAGAGCAGATAGAGGGACTGATAGCTCAGCACCCACCATTTTTTCCCCATGGGTGCTCCAGCCCTGGAGCATCCACGTAGTCAGCACCTATGATTTGTTGCATTTATTTCCAAGAGATTTACATTGTCATTGAGTGATACAGTTGTGACATAGCAGCTCTGTGCTAGAGGACTGTCTAGTTTGGTACTCAAATGTGACATTTCTTAACAATCCCCACCCCCACCCCCTACTGTTCCTCAGATGTTCTTGTCAACTGCTGGAAATGGCCCACCTTGATTATCACTACAAAAGGTCCGCCCTCTCCCCCCCCCCCCACTCTCCTGCTGGTAATAGCTCACCTTAAGTTGCATCCAATGAAGTGAGCTGTAGCTCACAAAAGCTTATGCTCAAATAAATTTGTTAGTCTCGAAGGTGCCACAAGTACTCCTTTTCTTTTTTCACCTTAAGTGATCACTCTGGTTACAGTGTGTATGGTAACACCCATTGTTTCATGTTCTCTGTGTATATAAATCTCTCCACTGTATTTTCCACTGAATGCATCCGATGAAGTGAGCTGTAGCTCATGAAAGCTTATGCTCAAATAAATTTGTTAGTCTCTAAGGTACCACAAGTACTCCTTTTCTTTTTGCGAATACAGACTAACTCGGTTGCTACTCTGAAACCTGTCATTATTTGAGTATATGTGTATACATGTCATTGCATGTTTTTTGTAGGATTTTTGGATAATTGTAACTTTACTTATTGCTTTAATAAAACTTGTAGTACAGATAAGATTTTGTACTTGGGAATGTATCTGTGGCCACTATCCTTGGCCTTTGTGTGTTCCTCCAAATTTGAGAAAAGCACCAGACGTGATATTCACTCTGTTGAGCTTGAAACTGTAGCAACAGGAGCTGAACCCATGGTCGTGTAATGCAAAATTAATACATTCAATTTAAATTAAAAAAGGCTACAGATTCATTAAGAACAATGTATTAACCTTGTTTCTTTCTGCCTACAGTAGTCAGACTAATTCCCTTGGCTGTAGCTGACAGTCACCCTTACCTTTAAATAAAGAGGTGCTATATCCCACACCAGTGTCTGGTTGCCACACCATACAAGACTTCATCTTCATATTAAAGGTGAGGGATGTTCTGATATGCTCCTTTTTATGCAAATTAAGTGCATTCTTACCACAGCTGGAAAAATTGTACCCTCATTTCATGAATGTGGGCACAATACTACCTTGTTAGGACCATAATAAAACTGAACATTATGGAATTGTTTGATCATATTTTTGTATTCTTAATGTGTATTATTCATGTACATATTTAATGGGAAAACCAAACCAGGACTCTAATGACTGCCTTTATTGTTGAAAAGCCCAATGGCCACAAGGTCTACAACTCTACACTAATGTGTTATATGTATTTACTCAGTGGTGGAAGCCAGGTGTGTTCCTAAGACAAGGTGCTCCTACTTGCTTTGCCTTCCTACTTGTATGTAAAATGAAGTTGACAAGATTCCTGTTCCTAGCCAGATTTCTAACAAGATTATGGTCAATTTCACTTTACTGCTTCAACATAGACTGGGGAATGGGAGAAAGTACCTTACGTTACACGCATAAAAAACTTTAAGGCTAAACACAATTGCAATTAACCAAACATGTGGAGCCTCAGACTTATTCACCTTCTGGAAATATGTGAAATCACAAAACTGGAGGCCTCTCATTTTTATGGGGAATGTGAGGAGTTGCGCATTTGACAGCTGAGATTGACAGATCTTCTTTAAAGGTAAATTGCATAAAACAAAAAGGGCACGAATATTTTTTAAAGTGTGGGGCAGACGTTCATTTTGTTTTTTACTTTATTTTTAAGTGGGAAAAGAGGAGAAAGCCTTTGGTTTTTTTGGAAGGAGGGGTATTTGTTTGTTTTATTTTATTAACATTCGAAATTCAAGTCTTATCTATCCATCTGTAGACGATGGAACAATGAGTGGGAGTGATGACATCACAAATGCCAAGAATGAAATCTGACCAATTGAAAGGGGAAATGTTCTTTGGAGAGCCTGCACAAAACTCTTTGTTTTTGGTAACTTACTGTATTTAATTTAAATGCATACAAATATCACTTTGTTAAAGATTTGCTACCTTTTCATTTTAGAACTGACAAAACTCCCATCCAAGCATCTACTCCTCAAAGAAATTCTCCAGCAAAATCAGGGAACTGAAGACTGGATATTTCTAAGGTAAAAATAAAGCAAAGAGTGGGGAAAAAAAACCCTTTGCAACTTGGCATGGGCGCGTACACACACACACACGATAATAGTTTCCTTTGCTGTAGCTCACGAAAGCTTATGCTCAAACAAATTTGTTAGTCTCTAAGGTGCCACAAGTCCTCCTGTTCTTTTTACTCCACATTCTCCTTAAATAACATACTGATAGGTACAACTACTGCTGGTGGTGATGTAAACCAAACAACAGAAATTGGAAATGAAAAGACTCTTTAAGTTAAGAAAAGCTTCCCATTTTTCACTCTCTGTAACATCAAGTCAAATTTCTGTGTGTGAAAATTTGTTTAAAAATGTTTGTCTGTTTTGCTTCATGTTCTTCTGGAATTTCTGTAATTTCAACAAAAATATCAATAAATTAAAATGTTTCAAATTTTTTCATTCACTTTTTCAGGGGGGATTTTCTCCCCCCCCCCATTTTTTTAAAATTATTTTTTAAACTCCATCACAGCCTTTTTTCTCCACTAGTAACTTTTTTCTAGAAGTTAAACTTTCTCTCATTTCCACACCTCCCCGCCACCCCCTGCCTACTTTTCCAGGTATTCTCAAGTGAGCAGATTTTCATTGCTTTCTTTCCTCCCCTATTTCCCACTTTGAACCAAGCTTGCCAATTGGAGAAAATTCTCGTATGAGCTAGTTCTAATAGCTATAATTATCTGTTTACTAAACTAGCCAATATGATCCATATCTAAAGCAAAGATCAACAGTGACTATTGTTAAGAGACAAACAAGCCAATAAAATAAAAGGCAGAGGGGTACATCCTCAGCTGGTGTAAACTGACAATATTCACCAGCAGGAGATTTGTCCCAACACTCAGAGGCTCCAACCAAGTAACTTGTGTTTGAAATGCTTGCCTTCAATACTGTGTCCGATAGCAGACTGGAGAAAGGAGTAGAAATGCATGTATCAGGAAGGGCAACAAAGTGCCAGTCTGGGTGTGGTGGACAAATAGATATGAATGGCCTTTGTTTGCTCTTTTGCTTGCCAGCAGATCTTTTTGTTTTGGTGTATTTACATGTTACCCTGACAGGGTAAATATTGGGTAAAAGGGCTGCTTAAGAGATGTACTTAGCTCTAAAAGGTCTTTGAACTTAGAAGTGATTTGGTTTTTTGGGGGCAGAGTAAAAAAGTAAGATATTGATTATAAAAGTCAGAACTCAAAGAAAGATGGGGGTTATCCTGCAAAGACTTAATCACAGGGTGAACTTTGCTCAAGTGAATATTCCCATTTACTTCAATGGAACCTCTCAAGAGTAGTTACCTACTTGTGTTAGTCTTTGCATGGTTGGGCCCTCAGAGTGCAAAGTATTCTTAAAGTTGCCTTATTGTGCTTATGGTTATTTTCAAACAATGGCCATTAGACAGGAAGCTGCCAGTTAACCAAGACTGTCTTTCTTACAGCCCAGAGCTCCCTGTAATATAGGCATGGCCACAAGTTGGGGCATATCGTACCTGGAAAGATAGTATGAATTTAGGCATTTGGCCTTTTGGGAAATGTAGTTTACCTGTTGGGTGTCCTTGGTTAAATCAGAAAATGTGGTTTTACCGTGGGAATTTTTGTATAAAGGTGGTAATGAGTTATCTTGTCTATTTACAGCATATAGGAATTAAATGGGGTTATTTTGAATGAGGAGGACAATTTTGATTATTGTGGGTGGGAAATTTTATCAGAAATCTTCTGCTATAAAGGATGAGTTCAACAGCCTCTGTCAGGAACTGGGCCATAGTCAGTCAGGCCTAGGAGGCAGAGCAGGAGTCAGGATACCAAGGGTCAGAACCAGAGTTAAAAACTAGATGCTAGAAGCAAGTGTCATACCAGAGTCAGGAATCAGAGTGGAGGGTCAGAACTGGAGTCAGAGGCCAAATGCCTGAGCCTAGGTTCAAACCAGAGTCAGTTCCAGGAATCAGAGCCAAGAGTCAGAACCAGGTTATCTGGAGTCAGGGAAGTCAGAAGCCAGGTTGAGACAGGGATGAGGCCTGGAGCAAGTCAAGGGTCTACCTTGTTATAGAGACAACCTCCAGGTGTTTCCTCTAGGCCTTAAATAGCAATCACGAAACACGATAGGCCCCACGAGTCAGGGCCTCTGTGGGTAGGACATCCAGTGGTACTTGGCCCCACAAGGCTCACAGCCCATTAATCATCATCTTGACAGAGTTGTTGGATGTCAGTGTAGATACAGTAGTTGCTCAGGGACTCACAGACCCAGGTTTTAGTTCATGGATCCTCATGCTCATCTTGTAGAGTTTTGACCCTGCTAGAGGTAACAGAGGATGACAGGAGTACGTCAAAGCGTACTATGGAATTTTTAATCCATGGTAGCAGGGTCCACATGGCCCGTTAGTGCATGGCAAGTTAGTGCATCCTGGCTTACTCCATGCTAACTGGCAGGGTAGACAAGCCCCGAGTCATCCATTAGAATAGCAGTCAGGACTCTGCTGCAGGGTTCTAACTATTCTTGGCTCCTCATCCATGGCAGCTTCACAGTGAGAGATGATGCAGACGGAGGATTTCACTGCAAGGAATTGTGCAGAGGACTCTGCAGTGAGAGATTCTGCTGCAAGAGCCATCACAAAAGGCTTTGCAGTGAAACAGGAGGTGGGGAACGTTGGCAGAGCTGAGTAGACTCTAGTGAGACCCTGCCTATCCAGCAACCTTAATAAAACCAAATCACAAAGCTAGAGTAGGTGATGGCACCTTGAGACAGGAGTAGGCAAGCAGCTCTCTTGGGACTAGACACACTTATGCAAAGCAACACCTGGGCTACTTGCTGATCCCAACTGTGAGTGAGGTTTGGTGGATGAGTGAGGTGGTGCAGTGAAGGGACTACCACCGGTGGAACAGTCTCACCAGCAGGTGGGAAGGGAGTTAGACAGACTATTGCCAAGGTTACCGGAATGGGGGTCTGTATTTCACTCTTTATTTGCATATATAGTCTGTTGCTTTGTTTTCCCAAGGTTATGACTGTGTTCTCTTTCCTCTAATAAAGATGTCCTTGTTTGCACAGTCCCAGAATGCTTGAGCGGGAGGAAGTTCTGCTTATTTAGAGCACCTAGAGAGGGTGTATTTAGTTTCCCTAGGTTTCTGGGTGTTAGTTATTTCTCAAGAGGGATCCCAGATACATGGAACCTAGTCCTTATTGCTGCCATTAATCAACTTGCAGAAGAGCTGCTATACTTTTAATGATAGGTTTCAGAGTAGCAGCTGTGTTAGTCTGTATTAGGAGTACTTGTAGCACCTTAGAGATTAACAAATTTATCTGAGCATAAGCTTTCTTGAGATACAGCTCACTTCATCAGATGCATTCATTGGACGGCATCAGATGGAGTGAGCTGCAGCTCACAAAAGCTTATGCTCAAATAAATTTGTTAGTCTCTATGGTGCCACAATATTCCTTTTCTTTATACTTTTAATCTCATTGTCATAAATATAAAGGGAAGGGTAAACACCTTTAAAATCCCTGGCCAAAGGAAAAGCCCTTTCACCTGTAAAGGGTTAAGAAGCTAGGATAACCTCGCTGGCACCTGACCAAAATGACCAATGAGGAGACAAGATACTTTCAAAGCTGGGGGGGGGGAGAAACAAAGGGTCTGGGGCTGTCTGTGTGATGCTTTTGCCGGGGACAGAACAGGAATGGAGTCTTAGAATTTATTAAGTAATGTAGCTAGATATGCATTAGATTATGATTTCTTTAAATGGCTGAGAAAATAAGATGTGCTGAATGGAATGGATATTCCTGTCTTTGTGTCTTTTTGTAACTTAAGGTTTTGCCTAGAGGGATTCTCTATGTTTTGAATCTAATTACCCTGTAAGGTATTTACAAGGGGTTTTGTGCTGGGAGAACAGCTGAGCCTGATTAGGGGGTGGGGCTTTGTGCTGAGAGAGCAGCTGAGCCCTGCCTAAGGGGTGGGGCTTCTGACTAGGGGCCCTATAAAGGTAGCCAGCCAATCAGGCAACGCACAGGCAGCGGCACAGGAGCTAGCAAACAGAGCTCTAAAGAGGGGAGTTTGAGTGGGAGTTTCTAAAGGGGGGTTTGGCTTGTGGTGCTTGTTTGGGGTTTGTTTTTGCTGGGGGGGGGGTGGTCTTTTTGGTGTGGCTTGTGTTTCCCAGATTAACAGGATTTAGGTGGGAAGGAGATGACAGATACAGAGGCAGCTGTGGGAGTGACTCCTGTAGCGGAAGACACATTGAGGATGACTGGATGTGGAAGCTGTGGTATGTACATGATCCTGGAGGGGGGAACCGGTAAGAGTTTTTTCTGCATGAAATGCCGTCTGATAGAGCTGATGGAGGAAAAGATCCGAGGTTTGGAGATGCAGGTGGAAAGTCTGGTTGAGTTTAGGAAGGGGTTTGAGCAGATGATGGAGCAAAGACATGAGGTATCTGAAGGGAAAAGCTCAGACTCACAGATGGAAGCAGGGCTGGGGAATTTTGAGGAGAGACTGGGTGAGGAAAGTGGTCAGTGGAAACATGTGACTCAAAGAACCAGGCAGAGAAAAAGACGGGCTAGTGAAGGAGAAATAGAGCTTAGGAACAGGTTTGCAGAGTTGGAAAATGAAGAAGGGGCTCAGCAGGTACTTGTTGAAGGTGGAAGGGTAAGGAAGAAGAGAAGAGAGGCTAGTCCTATAGGAAAAGGGAAAGAGTCAAGGGAAACTACAACAAATATGAGCCCCAGGAGGATACAGGATGGGTTGAAGAGGATTGTAAGGGAAAATAGGAATGGAAAGAACTTGCAGCCAGAGGGAACAGGGGAGAGACTGGAGAATAGCACTGTCACCAGGAAAAGGCAGGTCTATGTGATCGGGGACTCTTTATTGAGAAGAATAGACAGGCCTGTAACTAGAGCTGATCCTGAGAATAGAAGGATGTGCTGTCTTCCGGGTGCTAAGATACGGGATGTAGACCTGAGGTTGAAAAGGATCCTCAAGGGAGCGGGAAAGAATCCCCTAATTATCCTTCATGTGGGAACAAATGATACAGCCAGATTCTCGCTGGAAAGTATCAAGGGAGACTATGCTAGGCTGGGGAAGACGCTTAAGGAAATTGAGGCTCAGGTGATCTTTAGCGGGATCCTTCCTGTTCCTAGAGAAGGGCAACAAAGGTCTGACAAGATTATGACTGTCAACAGATGGCTTAGGCAGTGGTGCTATAAGGAGGACTTTGGGATGTATGGCCACTGGGAGGCATTCACGGACAGAGGTCAGTTCTCTCGGGATGGACTTCATCTGAGTAGGGAAGGAAATAGACTTCTAGGATCGAGGCTGGCACAACTGATAAAGAGAGCTTTAAACTAGGAATTGGGGGGAGATGGATGGGAGATGTCCAGAAAATCTCCACGCCAGATTTTAGCATTGAGAGGGAAGAAGATGAAGTAAGAAAGGATACAGCCGTGGGTAGGAGAAGGTATATAAGGAGCGAGGGCAGTGTGGATACTAGTCTAATAAGTTATACTGGCTGTAGAATGACTGTGCCTAATAGGGTACAAAATGTGAGCGAGGCCAAACAGCAAAAATTAAGATGTTTGTACACCAATGCGAGGAGTCTAGGTAACAAAATGGAGGAACTAGAGCTACTGGTGCAGGAAGTGAAACCAGATATTATAGGGATAACAGAAACATGGTGGAATAGTAGTCATGACTGGACTACAGGTATTGAAGGGTATGTGCTCTTTAGGAAAGACAGAAACAAAGGTAAAGGGGGTGGAGTAGCATTGTATATCAATGATGAGTTAGAATGTAAAGAAATAAGAAGCGATGCAATGGATAAGACAGAGTCCGTCTGGGCAAAAATTAGATTGGGGAAGAAAACTAGTAAAGCCTCTCCTACGATAGTGCTTGGGGTGTGCTATAGACCTCCGGGATCTAATTTGGATATGGATAGAGCCCTTTTTAATGTTTTTAATCAAGTAAATACTAATGGAAACTGCGTGATCATGGGAGACTTTAACTTCCCAGATATAGACTGGAGGACGAGTGCTAGTAATAATAATAGGGCTCAGATTTTCCTAGATGCGATAGCTGATGGATTCCTTCATCAAGTAGTTGCTGAACCGACTAGAGGGGATGCCATTTTAGATTTAATTTTGGTGAGTAGCGAGGACCTCATAGAAGAAATGGTTGTAGGGGACAATCTTGGCTCAAGTGATCATGAGCTAATTCAGTTCAAACTAAATGGAAGGATTAACAAAAATCTGCAACTAGGGTTTTTGATTTCAAAAGGGCTGACTTTCAAAAATTAAGGAAACTAGTTAGGGAAGTGGATTGGACTGAAGAATTTATGGATCTAAAGGTAGAGGAGGCCTGGGATTACTTTAAATCAAAACTGCAGAAGCTATCCGAAGCCTGTATCCCAAGAAAGGGGAAAAAATTCATAGGAAGGAGTTGTTGAGCAAGCATCTTAGAGAGGTGATTATGAAGAAGCATAAAGCATACAGGGAGTGGAAAATGGGAGGGATCAGCAAGGAAAGCTACCTAATTGAGTTCAGAAGATTTAGGGATAAAGTGAGAGAGGCTAAAAGTCGAGTAGAGTTGGACCTTGCAAAGGGAATTAAAACCAATAGTAAAAGGTTCTATAGCCATATAAATAAGAAGAAAACTATGAAGGAAGAAGTGGGGCCGCTTAACACTGAGGATGGAGTGGAGGTTAAAGATAATCTAGGCATGGCCCAATATCTAAACAAATACTTTGCCTCAGTCTTTAATAAGGCTAAAGAGGATCTTGGGGATAATGGTAGCATGACAAATGGGAATGAGGATATAGAGGTAGATATTACCATATCTGAGGTAGAAGTGAAACTCAAACAGCTTAATGGGACTAAATCGGGGGGCCCAGATAATCTTCATCCAAGAATATTAAAGGAATTGGCACCTGAAATTGCAAGCCCATTAGCAAGAATTTTTAATGAATCTGTAAACTCAGGAGTAGTACCGAATGATTGGAGAATTGCTAATATAGTTCCTATTTTTAAGAAAGGGGAAAAAAAAGTGATCCGGGTAACTACAGGCCAGTTAGTTTGACATCTGTAGTATGCAAGGTCCTGGAAAAAATCTTGAAGGAGAAATTAGTTAAGGACATTGAAGTCAATGGTAAATGGGACAAAATACAACATGGTTTTACAAAAGGTAGATCGTGCCAAACCAACCTCATCTCCTTTTTTGAAAAAGTAACAGATTTTTTTAGATAAAGGAAACGCAGTGGATCTAATTTACCTAGATTTCAGTAAGGCATTTGATACCGTGCCACATGGGGAATTATTAGTTAAATTGGAGAAGATGGGGATCAATATGAACATCGGAAGGTGGATAAGGAATTGGTTAAAGGGGAGACTGCAACGGGTCCTACTGAAAGGCGAACTGTCAGGTTGGAGGGAGGTTACCAGTGGAGTTCCTCAGGGATCGGTTTTGGGACCAATCTTATTTCATCTTTTTATTACTGACCTTGGCACAAAAAGTGGGAGTGTGCTAATAAAGTTTGCAGATGATACAAAGCTGGGAGGTATTGCCAATTCGGAGAAGGATCGGGATATTATACAGGAGGATCTGGATGACCTTGTAAACTGGAGTAATAGTAATAGGATGAAATTTAATAGTGAGAAGTGTAAGGTTATGCATTTAGGGATTAATAACAAGAATTTTAGTTATAAGTTGGGGACGCATCAATTAGAAGTAATGGAAGAGGAGAAGGACCTTGGAGTATTGGTTGATCATAGGATGACTGAGCTGCCAATGTGATATGGCTGTAAAAAAAGCTAATGCGGTTTTGGGATGCATCAGGAGAGGCATTTCCAGTAGGGATAAGGAGGTTTTAGTACCGTTATACAAGGCACTGGTGAGACCTCACCTAGAATACTGTGTGCAGTTCTGGTCTCCCATGTTTAAAAAGGATGAATTCAAACTGGAGCAGGTACAGAGAAGGACTACTAGGATGATCCGAGGAATGGAAAACTTGTCTTATGAAAGGAGACTTAAGGAGCTTGGCTTGTTTAGTCTAACTAAAAGAAGGTTGAGGGGAGATATGATTGCTCTCTATAAATATATCAGAGGGATAAATATAGGAGAGGGAGAGGAATTATTTAAGCTCAGCACCAATGTGGACACAAGAACAAATGGGTATAAACTGGCCACCAGGAAGTTTAGACTTGAAATCAGACGAAGGTTTTTAACCATCAGAGGAGTGAAGTTTTGGAATAACCTTCCAAGGGAAGCAGTGGGGGCAAAAGATCTATCTGGTTTTAAGATTCTACTCGATAAGTTTATGGAGGAGATGGTATGATGGGATAATGGGATTTTGGTAAGTAATTGATCTTTAAATATTCAGGGTAAATAGGCCAAATCCCCTGAGATGGGATATTAGATGGATGAGATCTGATTTACTATAGAAAACTATTTCCTGGGTATCTGGCTGGTGAATCTTGCCCATGTGCTCAGGGTTTGGCTGATTGCCATGTTTGGGGTCGGGAGGGAGTTTTCCTCCAGGGCAGATTGGAGAGGCCCTGGAGGTTTTTTTGCCTTCCTCTGTAGCATGGGGCATGGTTGACTGGAGGGAGGCTTCTCTGCTCCTTGAAGTTTTGAACCATGATTTGAGGACTTCAATAGCTCAGACATGGGTGAGGTTTTTCATAGGAATGGGTGGGTGACATTCTGTGGCCTGCGCTGTGCAGGAGGTCGGACTAGATGATCAGAGTGGTCCCTTCTGACCTTAGTATCTATGAATCTATTTACCATCCTGATTTTACAGAGGTGATTCTTTTTACCTTTTCTTCTATTAAAATTCTTCTTGTAAGAAACTGAATGTTTTTTTCATTGTTCTTAAGATCCAAGGTTTGGGTCTGTGGTCACCTATGCAAATTGGTGAGGATTTTTATCAAACCTTCCCCAGGAAGGGGGGTACAAGGTTTTGGTGAGGATTTTGGGGGGAAAGACGTTTCCAAACAACTTTCCCAATAATAAACCCGGTTTGACGTTTGGTGGTGGCAGCAAAAGTCCAAAAGCAAAAGGTAAAATAGTTTGTAGCTTGGGGAAGTTTAACCTAAGCTCGTAAAAGTAAGCTTAGGAGGTTTTCATGCAGGTCCTCACATCTGTACCCTAGAGTTCAGAGAGCGGAAGGAACCTTGACATGGTGGCAGAGCGGTGGGATTAACTTGAAATCATTTTGTGATCAATTTGAGATTTTTTGAACCAGAAACATAGATTTTGAAAGGGAATTTTTTTTTTTCATTTGGGCTGCTGGAAAGCAGGTTTCCAACTGGAAGCAGTTGGAGTTTTTTTCTCTGCTTTGGGGCCAGAGCAGAGACAAAAGGGAATTGTCTTTTGTGAGCTGGAGTTTTCTCTACCTAAAGGCAGGGTAGTTAACCTCCTGCAGAGAAATTCACAAGTCTTCACAGACCTGAAGTTTTTTGCTTTTTGGTTTTTACGTTCTTCTCCGAAGAGCAACTAGAGGAGTTTTCTGCCTATTTGCCTGGAGACAAAGGTGTTAGGGGTTTTTTTTAGGATTTCTCTGTAGGCTGACAATCAGTATCAGAGAACACAGGTATCCGGACAGCACAGCAAAATTTTATGAGCCAAGTTTTGGGGTTTTTTTGGTTTGGTTTTCTTTCTAACTCTCAGGTGTAAAGTTAGTTAAAAAACAGAGGTTAGGATGACAGACTCCACAGTTCAACAAAAGCTGGAATTAGCCAGATTTGAGGCTGAGGAAAAACAAAAGGAATATGAAAGACAGATAGAACTCATGTGGATGGAGATGGATGTACATGCGACCAGGGAAAAAGAAATGGAGGCTGCCCACAGGAGGGAAATGGAGGCAAAGGACAAAGAAATGGAGGCAAGGGCCAAAGAACTGGAGGAAAAGGAAAAAGAGAGGAAGCATGCACTGGAGATGGAGAAGGCAAAGGCTCCGCAGAATATATCAACAAACCCTAGCAATCCTTCTCCAGGTACCACTTCCCATTCCAGAAACTTCCCCACCTACAAGGCAGGCGATGATACCAAGGCCTTCTTAGAAAACTTTGAAAGGGCCTGCCTTGGGTATAGCATCTCTACAGACCAATACATGGTAGAGCTGAGGTCGCAGCTCAGTGGACCCTTAGCTGAGTTGGCGGCTGAAATGCCTAAGGAACAAATGAACCAGTATGAACTGTTTAAAACCAAGGCGAGAGTCTAAAATGGGGCTAACCTCCGAGCGTTCCCGTCGGCGGTTCAGAGCCCTAAGGTGGAAACCAGACGTGTCATTTACCCGACATGCCTACCACATTGTAAAACATTCGGATGCCTGGATATCAGGAGCAAGTGTTAAATCTCCAGCAGATTTGCCCTTCTTAATGCAAATGGAGAAGTTCTTAGAGGATGTTCCTGAGGAAATAGAAAGATACATCCTAGATGGGAAGCCCAAAATTGTAATCGAGGCAAGGGAGATTGGAGCCAAATGGGTGGAGGTGGCAGAGAAGAAAAAAACTGGTCACAGTTGGAGCGGATACCAGAAGGGCCAACCTCATACCACACCCTACTACCGGGGGCAGCCCAAGGCCCCACCTACCCCCGAAGGAACCCTCCAGACACCTTATCGTTCCGCCACACTATTCTCCAGCAACCCACCTCGCCCCAGTGACCCATCAGCTGGATGATGTTTTAAATGTAACGAGCCAGGGCATGTAAAGGTCAACTGCCCCAAGAACCCCAACAGATTACAGTTCATTGCACCAGAATCACCCCAGAGGTCCTCAGGCCCAGATACCTCCCAGATACCGTCGGAGTGGAGAGAAACTGTGAGTGTGGGCGGGAAGAAGGTCACCACGTGGAGGGACACCGGAGCACAAGTGTCAGCTATCCATGCTTCCTTAGTGGACCCCAATTTAATCAACCCAGAGATCCAAGTGATGATTCAACCCTTCAAGTCCAACTCTTTCAATTTGCCTACAGCCAAGTTGCCAGTCCAGTACAAGGGCTGGTCAGGAACGTGGACTTTTGCAGTCTATGATGATTATCCCATCCCCATGCTGTTGGGGGAAGACTTGGCCAATCATGTGAAGCGAGCCAAGAGGGTGGGAATGGTCACCCGCAGCCAGGCCAAACAAGCCTTCACGCCTAGCTCTATTCCGGAAACTTCTACCAGGACCCAGTCAGACGTGATGGACCCAGACACCAGGCCAATGTCTGCAACAACAGTAGTGGATCCAGTCCCAGAGACCCAGACAGAGCCAGTCCCAGAACCGGAACCGGTGGAACAACCAGCACCAGACCATTGCCCACACTGAATCCAGTACTTGCAACCCCAACACCAGAGGGCCCCACCGAACCTGAACCAGCAGCAGCCGGAGCCTGAACCCCAACATAGTACACCAGCAGACAGCGGTTCACAGTCAACGGAAACAGCCCCATTCCCTACATCGCTTCCAGACAGACCAAGCATAGGTCCACAATCCAATGAGGAACTGATGTCTCCAGCATCAAGGGAACAGTTCCAGACCAAACAGGAAGCAGATGAAAGCCTCCAGAGAGCTTGGACGGCAGCACGGAGCAACCCACCGCCTCTCAGCTCTTCTAATCGATCCAGGTTTGTTGTAGAAAGAGGACTTTTATACAAGGAAACTCTTTCTGGTGGACACCAGGAAGACTGGCATCCTCAGAGACAGTTGGAAGTTCCAACTAAGTACCGGGTCAAGCTCTTGAGCTTAGCCCACGATCATCCTAGCGGCCATGCTGGGGTGAACAGGACCAAAGACCGATTGGGGAGGTCATTCCACTGGGAGGGAATGGGCAAGTTTCCACCTATGTCCGGTCTTGTGAGGTATGCCAAAAAGTGGGAAAACCCCAAGACCAGGTCAAAGCCCCTCTCCAGCCACTCCCCATCATTGACGTTCCATTTCAGCGAGTAGCTGTGGATATTCTGGGTTCTTTTCCGAAAAAGACACCCAGAGGAAAGCAGTACATACTGACTTTCATGGATTTTGCCACCCGATGGCCAGACGCAGTAGCTCTAAGCAACACCAGGGCTAAAAGTGTGTGCCAGGCACTAGCAGATATTTTTGCCAGGATGGTTGGCCCTCCGACATCCTCACAGATGCAGAAACTAATTTCCTGGCAGGAACTATGGAAAGCCTTTGGGAAGCTCATGGGGTAAATCACTTGGTTGCCATTCTTTACCACCATCAAACAAATGGAATGGTGGAGAAGTTTAATGGAACTTTGGGGGCCATGATACGTAAATTCATAAATGAGCACTCCAATGATTGGGACCTAGTGTTGCAGCAGTTGCTGTTTGCCTACAGAGCTGTACCACATCCCAGTTTACGGTTTTCACCATTTGAACTTGTATATGGCCATGAGGTTAAGGAGACATTACAGTCGGTGAAGTATCAATGGGAGGGATTTACACCTTCTCCAGGAACTAACATTCTGGACTTTATAATCAACCTACAAAACACCCTCTGAACCTCTCTAGCCCTTGCTAAAGAAAACCCACAGGATGCTCAAAAAGAACAAAAAGCTGGTATGATAAACATGCCAGAGAGTGTTCCTTCAAAGTCAGGGACCAGGTCATGGTCTTAAAGGTGCTCCAGGCCCATAAAATGGAAGCGTCGTAGGAAGGGCCATTCATGGTCCAGGAGCACCTGGGAGCTGTTAATTATCTCATAGCATTCCCCACCTCCAACCGAAAGCCTAAGGTGTACCATATTAATTCTCTAAAGCCCTTTTATTCCAGAGAATTAAAGGTTTGTCAGTTTACAGCCCAGGGAGGAGATGATGCTGAGTGGCCTGAAGGTGTCTACTATGAAGGGAAAAGTGCTGGTGGCATGGAAGAGGTGAACCTCTCCATGACCCTTGGGCGTATGCAGTGACAGCAGATCCAGGAGCTGTGCACTAGCTATGCGCCGACGTTCTCAGCCACCCCAGGATTGACTGAACAGGCATACCACTCCATTGACACCCGTAATGCTCACCCAATTAAAGTCCAACCTTACCGGGTGTCTCTACAAGCTAAAACTGCTATAGAACAGGAGATCCAGGATATGTTATAGATGGGTGTAATCCGCTCCTCTGGCAGTGCATGGGCATCTCCAGTGGTTCTAGTTTCCAAACCTGATGGGGAGATATGTTTTTGCATGAACTACCGTAAGCTAAATGCTATAACTCAGCCAGACAACTATCCAATGCCATGCACAGATAAACTATTAGAGAAACTGGGACGGGCCCAGTTCTTCTCTACCTTGGACTTAACCAAAGGGTACTGGCAGGTACCGCTAGATGAATCCGCCAAGGTAAGGTCAGCCTTCACCACCCATGTCGGGCTGTATGAATTTAACGTACTCCTTTTCAGGCTGCGGAATGCACCCGCCAGCTTCCAAAGACTTGTAGGTGGTCTCCTAGCGGGATTAGGAGAATATGCAGTCGCCTACCTTGACAATGTGGTCATATTTTTGGATTCCTGGGCAGAACACCTGGAACATCTACAAAAAGTCTTTGAGCGCATAAGGGAGGCAGGACTAACTGTTAAGGCTAAGAAGTGTCAAATAGGCCTAAACAGAGTGACTTACCTTGGACACCAGGTAGGTCAAGGAACTATCAACCCCCTACAGGCCAAAGTAGATGCTATCCAAAAGTGGCCTGTCCCAAAGTCAAAGAAACAGGTTCAATCGTTCTTAGGCTTGGCCGGTTATTACAGACGATTTGTACCGCAATACCCAAATTGTACCCAAATTGCCGCCCCACTGACAGACCTAACCAAAAAGAAACAGCCAAATGCCGTTCAGTGGACCAAAGAGTGTCAGAAGGCCTTTAACCAGCTTAAAGTGACACTCATGTCTGACCCTGTACTAAGGGCCCCAGACTTTGACAAACCGTTCCTAGTAACCACCGATGCGTCCAAGCGTGGTGTGGGAGCAGTTTTAATGCAGGAAGGACCGGATCAAGAATTCCACCCTGTAGTGTTTCTCAGCAAGAAGCTGGCTGAGAGGGAAAGCAACTGGTCAGTCAGTGAAAAAGAATGTTACGCCATTGTCTATCTCTGGAAAAGCTACGCCCATATGTTTGGGGATGGCATTTCCACCTGCAAACCGACCATGCTGCACTACAGTGGCTTCATAACGCCACGGGAAATAACAAAAAACTTATTCGGTGGAGTTTAGCTCTCCAAGATTTTGATTTCGACATCCAACACATCTCAGGAGCTTCTAACAAAGTGGCTGATGCACTCTCCCGTGAAAGTTTCCCAGAATAAACTGGTTAAAATCATCCTTGAGATATGGAAAATATTGTTAGTCTTTATATACTTTGGTAGTATATTTAGAGGTGCATGTGTCTTATTAACTCTGTTTTTTCCTAGAGCTCCAGGAAGAAATCCCAGCCAGCATTTCACTCTATATGTGATTTGGGGGGGCGTGTCATGAATATAAAGGGAAGGGTAAACACCTTTCAAATCCCTGGCCAGAGGAAAAGCCCTTTCACCTGTAAAGGGTTAAGAAGCTAGGATAACCTCACTGGCACCTGACCAAAATGGCAAATGAGGAGACAATATACTTTCAAAGCTGGGCGGGGGGAGAAACAAAGGGTCTGGGGCTGTCTGTGTGATGCTTTTGCTGGGGACAGAACAGGAATGGAGTCTTAGAACTTAGTAAGTAATCTAGCTAGATATGTGTTTATGATTTCTTTAAATGGCTGAGAAAATAAGATGTGCTGAATGGAATGGATATTCCTGTCTTTGTGTCTTTTTGTAACTTAAGGTTTTGCCTAGAGGGATTCTCTATGTTTTGAATCTAATTACCCTGTAAGGTATTTACCATCCTGATTTTACTGAGGTGATTCTTTTTACCTTTTCTTCTATTAAAATTCTTCTTGTAAGAAACTGAATGTTTTTTTTCATTGTTCTTAAGATCCAAGGTTTGGGTCTGTGGTCACCTATGCAAATTGGTGAGGATTTTTATCAAACCTTCCCCAGGAAGGGGGGTACAAGGTTTTGGTGAGGATTTTGGGGGGAAAGACGTTTCCAAACAACTTTCCCAATAATAAACCCGGTTAGACATTTGGTGGTGGCAGCAAAAGTCCAAGGGCAAAAGGTAAAATAGTTTGTACCTTGGGGAAGTTTAACCTAAGCTGGTAAAAGTAAGCTTAGGAGGTTTTCATGCAGGTCCCCACATCTGTACCCTAGAGTTCAGAGGGGGGAAGGAACCTTGACACTCATCAACAAATGTTATCAAGTTAGTCTGATAAGATCTGTTTTCCATAATGCTGATTGGCATTAATTATATTACTCTCCTTTAATTCTTTATTAATTGAGTCTTGTTTCAGCTGCTCCATTATCTTTCCCAAGCTCGATGTCAGACCGACAGGCCTATATTTACTTGTATCATCCAGTTTTCCCTTTTTAAATACTGCCACAACATTTGCTTTCTTCCATTCTTCTGTAACGTCCCCAGTGTTCCAAGACTTATTGAAAATCAATATTAACAGTCTAGGATGCTTCTCAGACAGCTTTTTAAAAAACTCTTGGGTGCAAGTTATCCAGAGCTGCTGATTTTAAAATGTCTGACTTTAGTAACTGCTGTTTAACATCCTCCTGAGATACTATTAGAAATCGGAAGTCATCATCTGTCTTTTTCCCAAATACAGAACAATTGAACGCTTTTGCCTTTTCTGCATTATTACTGGCAATTCTACCATTTCCATCTATTAAGGGACCAATGCCATTGTTAGGTCTCCTACTTTTCCTCATATGCTTTAAAAACTTCTTATTGTCCTTAACCCTGCTAGCCATAGATTACACCTGGTGTCCTTTTTCTTCCCTTCTTAGTAGGTGTAGGAAAACTCTTCCACAACTCCTCATCACTCTGTACAACTTGATGAGTGACAGCCTGTAGACAACAGATAGAATAAATACATTTTCAGTCAGTCTGCATATATGCTCAAGCCACAAGTCAAGTTTGCTGTGTAGTGACCATGTGAGTGTTTCCACCATCTTTTATACGTAACATTGGTTTCCTTAAAAGCAAAATATTTTCCTATATTCTACATAGACTAACTTTGATCTGTATCCTCATTGTTAATTTTTCAATTTTCAAACATTCGTTAAAATTTTTGTCAGCAATGCTGCAATTATTTTTGTACAGAACTAAGAAATAGAAACAGAGTCAAAGGTGGCTAAACTATTTATAAAACCACAGCTTAAAAAAAAATACCTACAGGATTTAAACAAATACTTCTGGTTGAGGGTGGTTTCGAGCACACAATATTTCCATGTCCTCTAGCACAGTGGTTTTCAAACTAGGGCCGCATGTTCAGGGAAAGCCCCTGGCGGGCCGGGTCAGTTTGTTTACTTGCCGCGTCCGCAGGTTCAGCCAATTGCGGTTCCCACTGGCCACAGTTCACCGCTCCAGGCCAATGGGGACTGCGGGAAGGGCAGTCACTCAGCCCGCGCCTCTTCCAGTGGGAGCTGGGTTTGGCCAAACCTGCGGACATGGCAGGTAAACAAACTGGCCCAGCCTGCCAGGGGCTTTCTCTGAACGAGCGGCAGACTGGCTTTGGGAACCACTGCTCTAGCAAATACCAATACCTTATGGTATCTCTTAATTCCCAAGAAGTGTTTTAGAAGAAGATAGCAGATGTTAGAAAGAATATGTTGTGTTGACGCTTATACTTATGATGTACATTCTCTGAGGTAAAATCAGACAGCCTAATGTTAATTTTTATATCATTATTCTTTGGGAGCAATAAAATTGATGAAAACAGTAATCCAAAATAATTATCTAAATTTTCTTCTATAGTCTGTTAAGATTGAAAGGTGTTAGTATCTTGAACTACCTCTCTTGTTCCGTTAGTGAATTCTGAATAGGCCATCCTTTAATACGATATGATTAAAATGGATAACTAAAGCCTGCTTAATGTGTAGTATGTGATCTATAAGCTAAAGAAAATTAATGCAGGAGCTGGGATCTGTCTGGCTTAACTTGCTTCAACTTTTGCCAAGTAGCTCGTGGTAAAGGTTTACCAATCATTTCATAGAGTTAGGGCTGAAATCAAGAAGTGTTTTAAACTGTAAAAACTTCAATTCTGTTTTTTAGGAATCATTGGAAAACCAGCAAAATAAGACTAAAAACTGTTGTCATTAGGCAAGGTCTCTGTTCACAAAGAGACAAACACATCTCTCTGGCTTGGGATTTACTCACAGGGAGTTTCCACCATTGTCCTCCTTCACCCTTCCATTGGTTGTGCCTCTGTATTGTCCAAGGTTCTGGTCCAGGCAGAAGCAGAACCTCTTTGACACCCCTGGGGTCCATCTGTATAATGTCAATGGCAGGAATGAGGGGTAAATTATCCATGGCTGTGAAGATAGTCCATAGAAATGGGTGGTGGACTAGATCTAGGAAGTCTTGTAACAGAAGTTTTCCTACTCTCTTTAGGAAACCAAGAGGAACTTTATCTCCACACCAGTGGGTAAAAATCAATGTGTTTAGCATTTCAAGCAGGTTTTTTCAGCTCCTCCATAAGTAAAATTATAAAAAATGTCAGATTTTTTTAAGATTTACTTAATAAAAATCTTTCATCAACTTCATTTGATATTTGCTTGTGAATTCATTGTGTTAATTTTTCATTTACATTTCAAAGAATACCTAAGGGTCACACACATAAAAAACCCATATTAACATGAAGTTAAAATTGCTAATGCCCATTCCTAAAGCCACAAACACTAAAGAGAAAAAGAATCCTGAGTTAAGGTTGTTTTGCAAACAATGAAATATGTATGAAAGAATAAGTGATTTCTAATCAATGAAGGGAATAATTGTGGATTAGATCATCAGTAGTTTTTCACGGTAAGCAATCGGTACTCTTCCTCTCTATCCTTCACAATTAGAGGACTGCACTCAGTTCTGAGTATCATAAATTTAGTATACCTGTAAGTTTCTATTTAGGCACAAGGATAAATATTTTTTTTACCTATCTGTGAAGCACCTTGCACACTGCTAGCACAAATAATAAATGAACAACAACAAAAACACATTAAAAAAGACTGGCAAGTTTAATAGCATTGGGGGGAAGTAATAAAGGGTTTAGAAGATATAGTCTAGGAGGAGGTGAAAGGAACTGCACGCATACAAACTAGAGAAAACTAAGGCTGAATGAGAAATTGTTGACTAGACAATTAGCAGGATATGACAGAGAGAAGGGGACACAATAATCCTCTTTAATCATTAAGGTCAAAACAAGTAATAATACTTAAGCCACAGCAGGAAATAATTAGATTAAATATTGGTTGGTCAGGGAACATAAAGCTGTGAAAATAAACATTGGAACATGTTGTCATAAGAGACTGTGGAATCACACTGTGCATAATATTTTAGGGAACTTTTCTGTTGTGATTCAGAGGCACAGTTCAATGACTCACTGGAGGTTTCTTCCAACACAAGTGATTCTGTGATTCATTTAGTGACTCCTGGATGTTGAGCAACTCTTCCCTGGGTGATCGGGCATTTTTGTTTTATTGTCAAACATTTCTGGGGGCGGGGCAGCTTGGGGGTTATACACATAATTTGAAAGTTAATTTGAGAACAGTTCAAGGGAGTCTTGCATTGCTTCTAGAAACCACAGCAGATGTGGGCTGCATCCTTTTAAGGACAACGTAACCCAGGGCCATGATATAGTCACAATGTGAGTTTCCAGAAATGAAAAGAGAAGAAGAGCAACTTTCCCTTTTATACAATGAAAGGAATTTTCTCTGGCTGACATTAAATACTAACTACACTTAATATTAGATCCATTATAAATCTGCAGAAAATTTTGCAAAGTCCATGGATATTTTCTGAAAACTCTGCATAACAGTATGAGCAACTGCAGCACATATTTCCAATAGCCTTATCCATAACTTACCAAAAGGAGAAAATTGAGGGGGGAAGCAGAGCCCCACCTTCTTCCTGTTCAAAGGGGGGAAAATGCCCTTTTTAAATGCCTAGATTTCCACAAGTGAAAACCAACAACAAAGTTTGCCTTTAACTTTCATAGCATTCTATCCTCTCTTCCCCATCTTAACTTTCACTTTTGCTATCCTCCTGACAAAAGTGACTCTTTCTACCTTAGACCTGGCCTACATTAGGAAACTAGATCAGTATAACTACATTGCTGAGGGTTGTGAATAATCCACACCCCTAAGGGACACAATTAAACTGACCTAACCCTGCTGTAGACACTGCTAGGTCAATGGAAAAATTCTCCTGTCAACCTAGCTACTGCCTCTCAGGAAAGTGGATTACCTATGCCAACGGGAGAACCCCTCCCACTGTAGTACATAGCGTGTTCACTGAAGTGCCAAAGCAGCACCGCTGCATCAGTGCAGCTGTGCCACTGGGGTGTTTTAAGTGTAGACAAGCCCTTAGTATGAATCTTTGAAAATTGTCTCAGTTATGATTTTCCTACCTGTGACTGATAAATTCACTGTCTTTAGATCTGTCCCTCCATGAATCACTCTTTTTGATTTACCTTTTCTGCCAAGTTCATTTTCTTTTTCCATCTGCCTTAGTTAATCTGCATCTTTTTTCTTCTTTTTGATTAACTTCCATTTTTATGATTTAGTATTGTCTGATTTACTACTCCAAGTTCTCTTATTATCATTTCCTTTCCTTTCCTTTTACTTTATTTCCCAGCCTACCCATGACAGCATCTTTCTCACTTTCTTTTCTATTTATTTTTTTTTCATGGTCATTTTGGACTGAAGCTGAGTGAAAACAGCTTTTTGAGAAGTCCATCTCAGAATAATTCTGCCCCAGATTTCTAAGACAAGATCTCAAAGCCTCGTCTTGTATTATGATTTGTACAAAAGATGATTTATTGGGATTGTTCCTTTGTCAGTTACCATTTCCTTTCTCTCCTGCTATCTTTACCGTATCTTAGTCGGTTTAATATATTTTAATGTAATATATTTAATTTAATATTTAATATATTTAATATATATCGGTTTAATATATTTTAAGGTATATTATAGGTTTAATATATTTTAAGACCAAAAGGGAGGATGAGAAGATCTAATCTGACCCCCTGTATATCACAGGCCCTTAAATTTCACTCAGTCACCCTGTGATGCACCAGGTGGGGTATTAGTGTCTAATTAGTGATAAAATCCAGTGAGGGAAGAGCCAGATCTCCAAAAAGGAATGAGCAAAGGGATGCTGGTGACTGGAAGCCTGATTGGAGACAAGGGTCAATCAGGGCTAGCAGCCTGCCTGGAACCTTGCAAATAGGTAGAGTGAGACAGTCCCTGAGCAGTGGGAATGAAACTCAGGAACCTGGGCTAGTGTCAGGATGCTTCTAACCTGGGACTAGCCTGCAAGGAAGAAGGCTAGTAACCAAGTCCAACTGGGCTGAAGATTCAGTTATTTTCTGTTGGAATTTGATGGAAGGCATTTGAGGCCCTACAAAGTGTTGAACTCTTTTACCTGGCTTGGATGAAGTGTTAAATCATGCAGTGGCCGAAATAGGCAAAGAAGGTCTGGGAGAAACTGAGGCATAGCTGTTGCAATGCCACATACAGCCACTGGGGATGTTGTGCAGTGGTAACATTGCCCAATAATTTCTGTTTGACTAAAGCAAATCTTCCAGAAAAGCATCCAGTCTTGATCCAAAGCCATCAAAGATGGAGAATCCACCACTTCCCTGGGTGATTTGTTCCAATGGTTAGTTACTTCACTGTTAAAAAATTGTGCCTTATTTCTAATGTGAATTTTCTGGCTTTAAATTCAAGACGTTGGTTCCTGTTACGCCTTTCTCTGCTAGACTGAAGATCCCTTTAGTACCTGGGATTTTATCCCAGTGAAGGTGACCAAGTCACTTCTCTGTTTTCTTTTTGATAAGCTAAACAGATCAAGCTCTTTAGGCCCTCCAGGGTACATCTTCACTACAAAGTCAGCTCAGGTGATCAGTGCCAGGGTGTGTACAGTCACACAGCAAAGACCTACCCAAGCCAATGTATCCTCACTGGTGCCACACTCACCCATGTGAGGCACTAGGACTTCTGAGATTGTATTCTCTGGTTCTTTGTAGGCTGCAATAAATGGAGCCACTCTCTGACTTGGCTGTCCTTCTGAACATGTGCGGGGGATTGTGGGAAGGTGTTGGAAGACTATCACTACTCAAGTGGTTTATCCTGCATCTTCATTACAAAGTGGGTATGTTACGTGTAAGCATCACTTTATCTGATATCCCAGAAAAACCAGTGAGCTCAGATAAAATCACCTCCCTACTCCTACTCACTGCTCTATGCCTTTTCAACATCCAAGAGTCACTTTAGGCCTTTTTGCCACAACATTGCACGGGGAGCTCATGTTGAGTTGTCTGTCCATTGTGAATATTAACTTCTTTTCAGAGTCACTGCTTTCCAGGACACAGTCCCTCATTCTGTAGGTATGGCCTGTATTCTTTGCTCCTAGATGTATAAACTGGCATTTGGCTTTTTGTTCCAATGGGCCCTGTTTACCAAGCCATCCACACTCAATATGACTGCCCTGTCCTCATCAGCATTTACCATCCTGCCAATCTTTGTGTTATCTGCAAGTTTTATCAGTAGTGATTTTATATTTACTTTCAGATCATTGATGAAAATGTTGAATAGTGTGGGCCTAGTACTGATCCCTATGGAACCACTATAGAACGCCACCATTTGACGATAATTCTCCATTGACAACTACTTTTTGAGATCAGTCAGTTAGCCAGTTCTTAACCTATTTAATGTGTGCTTTGTTGATATTGTGCAGTGCTAGTTTTTAAATCAGAATGTTGTGCAGTACTAAATCAAATAGCTTACAAAAGTTTAAGTATCTTGCATCTACTTAGTTGCCTTTATCAACCAAACTTGTAATCTCAAAGAATGATAACAGGTTTATTTGGCAAGACCTATTTTCCATAAAATCATGTTGACTGCCATTAATTACATTTCCATCATTTAACGTTCTATCATCTGAACCCCATAGCAGCTTTTCCATTATTTTGCCCAGGATTGATGTGAGGCTAACCAGCCTATAATTACCTGGCTCATAGCACTTGCCCTTTTTGAATATTGACACAACATTAACTTCCTGGATATTCCAAGATTTATTTAAAAATTAATATCAGGAGGTCAGAAATCTCCTTGAACAATTATTTTAAGATTCTTGGGTGCAAGTTATCTGGGTGTGATGATTTAAAAACGTTTATCAGTAGTACATGATGATTAAAATCCTCCTTAGTTACTACTGGGCTGAAAAGTACTTCATCATCCTCAGGTGATAAGAGTACATCATCCTGCTCCATTCCAAATACAGAACAAATATTTATTGAACACTTCTCCATCATTATTAATAGTTTTACCATCTACATCTAGTAATGGGCTTGTAGTATTTCTAGGACTCCTGTTGTTCCTAATATACATAAACTCCTCCTTCTTGTCTTTAGCCTTACCAGTCCTGGATTTTTCCCTGACTTCTTTAGAGTCTGTTTTCTACACTTCAGAACTTCTAATGTATATTGATTGCTATACATTTCCCCTTTTTAAATTGTTTTATTTCTATTTCTAATTGCTACCTTTATTTCCATTGAACCAAGATGGGCTTTTAGCTAAAGTAGTCCTCTTTCTTTATTGTGAAATTTTGTTTTTTGGCCATCTATTAACAAATTCCCAATTTTTGTTTTTATTTTTCTGTCTACATTTTTCCTTCCAAACGATTTTCCTAATAATTTTCCTCAGTTTAGAGAAATATAACCTTTTTGAAGTGCTAGCTGAGGACTGTTCTGTTTGTCCATATTAAATGCAATCAGGTTATGTTCACCAACTTCCAGTCCAGTGATTATTTCATCTTTATTCCTCATAATGAAGTCCAAAATAGAGTTACCTCACACTGGGTAATATCTTTTGTGTTAGAAAATTATCATCTATACTTTTTAGAAACTCTAATGATGTTTTACTATTGCTGCAGGAGAGCTCCAGCATAGGTCTCCCAAATATACTTGGTGGGTAGGTCGGGCTAGAAGGGTCTCAGCCCCCACACTCTAAGCCACTGCCCATGGGCACAGTCCAGCTCGGCAGGTGAAGCTCTTCTTCTGGTGGTGCCAGGGCCAATCTGGCGCTAAGATGCCTGGCTGTTCAGCAGTAGATGAGCAGGGAGAGTCCCTGGACCTGGGGGGGTGGGGCAGGGGGGAGTCAAGTTCATGCGGCCCAGACATGGTGTTGCAGGCAGTGTTCGTCCTTAGTGCAGCCAGCACCTAGCAAACTAGCTCTGTCTCTGGGGTGGTGGTGGTGAGAAAGTCCTCCCCACCCATCCCCCGCCCCTGCAGTGTTTGTGCAGTGAGGGAGGGGCAAAGGGAGGAGAGGAGAGGGGGAGGGGGCTGTAGAGGAAGGAAGCAGACACAGCCATCTGCAGCCACTGCAGCACCACATAACTCTCTATGTTCCCAGCCCACCCCCCAACCCATCTCACAACCCCCCACTCAACACTCCTGCCACAGACACAAAATAACCCCCTCCCACAGCTCCCCAACCCCTCTTAGCTCCCCAACCTGTCACTCCCACCAACCCGAGTTCCCTTAAATCCCTCCCGAAGCCCCCGCTTAAACCCATCCAACTCCTTGCTACCCAGCCCCAAATAAACACATCCCAACTCCCTTCTGTTCTCCCAAATAAACCCAATCCCATCAAAACCTCCTCCTGCAACAGCCACCCATCCCACCTCCCCACCGCACCAACCCCCATGTCCTCACATAAACTCACCCCCGTTGCACAACCCCCACAAATTAATACTCCATAAAACTTCACCCTGCCAGAACCTTTCCCCAAACCCTCTCTCCTTTGCCCAAAGCTCCACATTCCTCTTCTGCCGCTGATCATTGTCCCCGCAAGTCCTATTCCCCAGGCCCCAATAAACCTACTTTTTAAAACCTCCCCTCTCCCCCATCCTTATCATCCCCAAAACACTGCCCTCCCTCTTCACCCCAACCCAACAGCAGGACGAGCAGGGAGAGTCCCCCATATTCCACAGCCCCTTTCTCCCTCTAGGGCCCTTCTGCTGACCCCAGCACCCATGTCAATGTGGCCTACAGACAGAGGTGAAAGTAAGCGGGTACACCCCGGTACGGCATGCCGGCAACAGCCGATGCGCCGTACCGGGGTGGATCAGCTTCCCCAGGCGCAATTTAAAGGGCCTGCGGCTCCCAGCAGCAGCTGGAGCCCCCGGCCCCTTAAATTGCTGCCAGAGCCCCGCTGCCGGAGCCCTGGGAAAGTGGTGGCGGGGCTCCGGGGATGATTTAAAGGGCCCAGGGCTCCGGCCGCCGTTACCGCCCAGAGCCCTTTAAATGGCTGCCAGAGGCCCTGGCTGCCGCTATTACCCCGGGGAGGGGGAAGGAGGCACT
Organism: Dermochelys coriacea; assembly: GCF_009764565.3. Lineage (NCBI taxonomy): Eukaryota > Metazoa > Chordata > Testudines > Dermochelyidae > Dermochelys > Dermochelys coriacea. The sequence continues at coordinate 151,199,669 of NC_050068.2, forward strand.
TGCCAGTATAGGGTGGGCCGGGGCTGGCTCTGACCTCCCCCAGCCCCGCCCCTTCCACCTGAGGCCCTGACCCTTCCGGGGGCCAGAGCCGGCCCCAGCCCAGCCCCATACCGGTAAGTCCCTAGACTTACTTTCACCCCTGCCTACAGATCAACCCAGACGTTTCCAACTCCTGGCTGCACCACCCCCTCTCCCTGCTTCAATTGCTCCAGACCCCTATGGCTCACCCAGGATCCCCCTACAGATCCCCTCACCCCTTTAGCCCTGGCATCAGTATCCCATCTTCACTTTGAAGTGTCATGAGAGGCTGGTGACTTCTGCCTCCTGCCCCCGCCACTCCCCACTCCAATCTCCCCTTTCTTGTCTTCTTGAGATGGTCACATGACTAGTCTCCCCCTACCCCCCTTCATTTGCTATAGTAGGCTCCTCCTTATATGCAAACAGTGAGAGCCAACCGGTCAGAGCGTGGAGCCAGGCCCAGCTTTTCAGTACAGGAACTGCTGCTTTTGGGTGAGTGCAGCACAGGCTCACTCTCCAATGCCCTCTCTTCTGGCCTTCCCTCTGCACTGGGCCAATATAGAGACAGCAACCCCCAGAGAGCACCAGGAAGCAGGGCCTGACAGTTTTATGCAACCCTCCACCCAACAAAGATAACACAATTTTTCTATTCACACATTACAGACAGGAGCTTAAGGAATTGCTCCTAACTAGATTAGACCAGTTTCTGGGTTTTATGTGCATTAATGAGATACTGTACTTGTAATAGGTGGTAAATCTAGGGCCCTTTCCTATTCCAATATAAGACAATTACTTTTTGTTATCTTCTTCAACGGCAATAATGTCGGGACTGCAGTGAAAGTTCCAGTGTAGTGTGGGAAATCTTGTTGAAGAGAAACAATGACTTTCCTGGAGGAGAAAGGACTGCCCAGAATGAATTATTGAAAGTGAAACAATATTAGACATTTCTGAATAGCCCTCCCACTTGCTCCTTTTGTATGTGAAGTTAGTACGAAGGAGAAGGAGGAAATGATCTGGAAGCATTTTGAAGAATACCATTTAAAAAAAAAAAGACACTTGTTCATTTCAGACCTATTTCCTTGAATTTCATGGGAGAGTGAAAGCTCAGAGAGATCAAAGACCTGTAAAATTATACCCTTAAAGATGAGACTGAACTGTAAAAAAGTCACATACACTCAAATGAGACAGAATTGACTAGCTAAATTATTAAACAGCATGAATAGTGTTTCAACTTTGCACTTGAGTTTTCCAATGGCATCTAAATCAATTTATTTCTCTAAATAGATCCTAAATTTTTACTTCAGTAACTGAGAATTACTTTAACCTCTGCAGCTTTATCTGTAAAAAATAAAATTAGCATTGTCACTTTGTTATAAATTTTACTAAATTATGAAATTAAGGAAGAATAATTTATTTGAAACTATCACAGTTATGCTTATGTCTCTAAGGCATTACACAACTATTTGAAACTCCACCGCTTTAACAATATGTGAAGTTATTATTTTTCCCCTTTATTTTAAATACTGCTTTAATTTTTCACAGAAGCAATAGTCACTTGTTTCTTTTTTTGCTAATATGTCATCTCCACTTTTATTATTATTATTATTTTATTTAAACCAGTATAACTATTTTGGTGAGGGATGTGATTTTTATATCCAATATAATTATACCATTACAACCCTTAGGGCATGGCTACACTTGCAGATGTAGAGTGCTTTGAGTTAAACCACCCTTTGGAGAGTGCTGCAGTCTGTCCACACTGACAGCTTCAAGCGCATTGGCATGGCCACATTTGTGGCACCTGAAGTGGCATGGGGAGCAGTGCATTATGGGCAGCTATCCCACAGAGCACCTCTTCCCATTCTGGTGCTGTGGCTTGTGGGAATGGGGCGGGGGGGGTGCGGGACATTCTGGGTCCAGTTTCAACGCATCGCTTCTCATTCCAGCAATCCCTGTGCTTCCATCCACATTTGGCACTATCTTTCAACATTTTTTGTACTGCGCACTCTGTCTTCCCTTTTGGTCTGTGGGAATGCAGCCTGAACTGCTGAGGAATATGCTGACTAGTCTCGCCAGCACATCACATTTAGCAGTCGAGTTACTCCTTAAGATCCAAACTGACAGTGAGGAATCCAGTGATATTGACTCGAGTAGCACATATGATACAAGATCGCTTGTGGCATTCATGGACATGCTCACCACTGTGGAATGCCACTTCTGGGCTCTGGAAACAAGCACTGAGTGGTGGGATCACATTGTCATGCAAGTCTGGGATGATGAGAAATGGCTGCAGAACTTTCGGATGAGAAAAGCCACCTTCAAGGGACTATGTGATGAGCTCGCCCCCACTCTCAATCACCCCACAAGATAAGCTCCATCACCCCACGAGATTGAGAGCTGCCCTGCTGGTGGAGAAGCAGGTAGCTATTGCAATCAGGAAGCTGGCAACTCCAGACAGCTACCGATGGTCACTAACCAGTTTGGAGCAGGAAAATTGACCGTTGGAATCATATTGATGCAAGTTTGCAGGGCCATTAATCGCATCCTGCTAAGAAGAATCGTGATTCTGGGTAACATGCATGATATTGTGGCTGGCTTTGCACAAATGGGTTTCCCTAACTGCGGAGGGGTGATAGATGGGACGCATATTCCAATTCTGGCAATAGTCTACCTACCTTCCGAGTACGTTAATCGGAAGGGGTATTTCTCTGTGGTTCTCCAGGCGCTTGTGGATCACCAGGCGTTTCATTGATATTAACGCACACTGGCCCGGAAAGGTGCATGTCACACACATCTTTCGGAACACTGGCCTATTCATGAAGCTGCAAGCCGGGACTTTTTTCCCAGACCAGAAGATCACTGTAGGAGAAGTTGAAATGACCATTGTGATCCTTGGAGACCCCTCTTACCCTTTAATACCATGGCTCATGAAACCCTACACAGGGAGCCTTGACACAGCAAGGAGCAGTTCAACAACAGGCTGAGCCAGTGCAGAATGACTGTGAAGTGTGCTTTTGGCCATTTAAAGGGCTGCTGGTGGTCTCTGATGACAACATCCCTGCGGTTATATCCACGTGCTGTACCCTCCATAACCTTTTGTGAAGGGAAGGGTGAAAGATTCACTTAGGCATGGAACTCGGAGGTTCAACACCTGGAGGCTGAATTTGAACTGCCAGAGAGCAGAGCTATTAGAGGAGCCCAGCGTGGGGCTGCAAGGATTAGGGATGCCTTGAGGGAGCAATTTGAGGCTGAAAGCCACCAGTAATGTTTGGTGCCCTGCACAGGAGTGAAGTGCAGTGGTTCCAACGTTAGTAGGAATCTGTGTTTGCTACACTGACTTGCAGTGCCTGTTTCTTTCCTGGGCTAAGGTAACTTTTACTTTATACAATAATAAAGAATGTTTTCAAAGCCAAAAAATCCATTTATTGAAAAGAAAATTCATTTATTGAAAAAACACAACTGCTTGGGAAACAGAAAGGGCAAGGGAGTGGGGTGGGGAACGGTACAATCATAGATTTGCGTATGTCCTGTTATCATACTCAGCCTTCCCATCTGGAGTGCTGTGCAATGAGTGCTGCACTTCAAGCTGGCTAAAATGCATGGTGATGGGGGTTGAGTGCAGTGGGTAAGGGTCGTAGTTTGCAGGGCTGGGTGGTGAAGCTATAGGTGTTGGAGGCAGCTGGTGGCGATAAGAACCTGGATGCTGGGGAAAGAGAGTTGGAGGTGACATGGGGGCACAGGGAAAGAGTTTTGGGACAAGGACTGCAGGGGGGGTGGGTGCAGTAGTGCTCTGCCTGCATGGCTATGAGTGCCTGGATTGAGTCCGCTTGGCACTCCATAATGCTTATCAGCTGCTCCGTGCTTTGCTGCCGGAGCTCCCCGCTTTTGTGCTGGTGCTCCTCATTCTGCTGGCAGATCCTCCTTTCACTCTCCCCCCACTCCTGCGCCTTTTGATTTTCATTAAGGGACTGCTGCATGAATTCATGCAGCATGTCTTCTTTGTTTTTATGTGGCCTCTTCCTAATTCATTGGATAATTGGCCAGTGATAACATGGACGGCTGAGATCTCAAGGTTGCATCTGTAAAGGCAAAATGCAACACTTAACAGAAGCAGCATTGTTCACACCAGACAGAGCAATGATTCCCCCGTACTTAAGAGTAAGCTCAGTCTACACAATAGCATAATTTGCCCGTCCCAAAGCGAGCTCACATAACTCACAGGAGCCCCAAAATGGTGAGTAAGCACAAGGTCAAGGGGGACTGATTGTTTCACGCCCATACTGTCTTCTGGGTTTCTGTGCCTTGGGGAAAGCCAACAGCTGCAGGGGGCCACTATACTGAACACTCTCCCCACATTTTCCACAGGAGTTCATCCTTGAAGATATCTCGCTGCTGAGGGTGACCTGGGAAGCAAGGGAGGGTCTTCTATTACAATGTAAGCTAACCACCCTCCCCTCCTCCCTTCGATTGCCACTTGCAGAGGCAATAAAGTCATTGTTGCTTCACATTCATGCATTCTTTATTAATTCATCACACAAATAGGGGGATAATTACCAAGGTAGCCCAGGAGGGATGGTGGAGGAGGGAAGGATAAGGCCACACAGCACTTTAAAAGTTTAAAACTTATTGAATGCCAGCCTTCTGTTACTTGGGCAATCCTCTGGGGTGGAGTGGCTGGGTGGCCGGAGGCCCCCCCACCGCGTTCTTGGGCATCTGGGTGAGGAGGCTATGGAACTTGGGGAGGAGGGTGGTTCGTTACACAGGGGCTGTAGCGGCTGCCTTTCCTGCAGCTCAATCATACGCTGGAGCATATTAGTTTGATCCTCCAGCAGCCTCAGCATTGCATCCTGCCTCCTCTCATCACGCTGCTGCCACCTTTCAGCTTCAGCCCTCTCTTCAGCCCGCCACTTACTCTCTTCAGTCCGCCACCTCTCCTCCCGGTCATTTTGTGCTTTCCTGCACTCTGACATTGTCTTCCTCCATGCATTTGTCTGTGCTCTGTCAGTGTGGGAGGACAGCATGAGCTCAGAGAACATTTCATCGCGAGTGTGTTTTTTTCACCTTCTAATCTTCGCTAGCCTCTGGGAAGGAGAAGATCCTGTGATCCTTGAAACACATGCAGCTGGTGGAGAAAAAAAAAGGGAAAGTGGTATTTGAAAAGACACATTTTATAGAACAATGGGTTCACTCTTTCACGGTAAACCTTGCTGTTAACATTACATACATAGCACATGTGCTTTCGTTACAAGGTCGCATTTTGCCTTCCCCGCCCCCCCCCCGCGTGGCTAACAGCGGGGAACATTTCTGTTCAGCCATAGGCAAACAGCCCAGCAGGAACGGGCACCTCTGAATGTCCCCTTAAGAAAAGCACCCTATTTCAACCAGGTGACCATGAATGATATCACTCTCCTGAGGATAACACAGAGAGATAAAGAACGGATGTTGTTTGAACACCAGCAAACATACACTGCAATGATTTGTTCTACAGTGATTCCCGAGGACGTGCTACTGGCCTGGAGTGGTAAAGTGTCCTACTGTGGTGGATGGAATAAGGCTGCCCTCCCCAGAAACCTTTTGCAAAGGCTTTGGGAGTATAGCCAGGAGAGCCACGAATGCCAGGGCAAATAAATCATTAAACATGCTGGCTTTTAAACCTTTTATAGTATTTTAAAAGGTACACTCACCAGAGGTCCCTTCTCCGCCTTGTGGGTCTGGGAGGCAGCCTTGGGTGGGTTAGGGGGTTACTGGCTCCAGGTCCAGGGTGAGAAACAGTTCCTGGCTGTCGGGAAAACCAGTTTCTCCGCTTGTTTGCTGTGAGCTATACAACCTCATCATCATCATCATCATCTTCCTCGTCCCCAAAACCTGCTTCCGTGTTGCCTCCATCTTCATTGAAGGAGTCAAACAACATGGCTGGGGTAGTGGTGGCTAAACCCCCTAAAATGGCATGCAGCTTATCATAGAAGCAGCATGTTTGGGGTTCTGACCGGGAGCGGCCGTTCGCCTCTCTGGTTTTCTGGTAGCCTTGCCTCAGCTCCTTAAGTTTCACGTGACACTGCTTCGGGTCCCTGTTATGGCCTCTGTCCTTCATGCCCTGGGAGATTTTCACAAATGTTTTGGCATTTTGAAAACTGGAACGTAGTTCTGATAGCACGGATTCTTCTCCCCATACAGCGATCAGATCCCGTACCTCCCATTCGGTCCATGCTGGAGCTCTTTTGCGATTCTGGGACTCCATCATGGTCACCTCTGCTGATGAGCTCTGCATGGTCACCTGCAGCTTGCCACACTGGCCAAACAGGAAATTGAAATTCAAAAGTTCGCGGGCCTTTTCCTGTCTACCTGGTCAGTGGATCTGAGTTGAGAGTGCTGTCCAGAGCGGTCACAATGGAGCACTCTGGGATAGCTCCCGGAGACCAATACCATCTAATTGCATCCACGGTACCCCAAATTCGACCCAGCAAAACTGATTTCAGCACTAATCCCCTTGTCGGGGGTGGAGTAAGGAAATCGATTTTAAGAGCGCTTTAAGTCGAAAAAAAGGGCTTCGTCATGTGGACGGGTGCAGGGTTACATTGATTTAATGCTGCTAAATTTGACCTCAACATGTAGTGTAGACCAGGGCTAAGGCACCTTTATACTGGTACAACTGCATCCACACTCAGGGCTGTTAAGGTATAACTAAGCTACACTGGGATAAACACCTTTATACCAGTATCTGTATATCCATATTAGAGTTGTTTGTTTGTTGTTTTTGTTGCTTTAACTATACATGCATAATTAAACTAGTACAAATGTTTTGTGTAAACAAGCCCTTAGACTGTATGGAAAAGAGGGCTGAATAACTGACCCCAAGTAATGAATAATGAATTTTTTGGTTCTCTGTCAGCTAGGGGGGAAAAAAACACCATTTATTTCAGATAGAACTGAATGAAATTTTTGGCAAATCAACAAGTTCACCAAAAGTTGGTTTAGGATCAAACAAAAAAATTTGTTCAATCCAAGCGAAAATTTTTACTTTCAATTTTGAGCATTTTTTCATTTTGAAAATGTTGACATGAAACAGTTACATTTTTTTCAGATTTTTTCAAAAACACAGTACTTGATGACAGCTGCATGAAGTTCCAAAAAGTTTTAGTGCCTCTGAATCTGCATTTTTCACTTAAAAGAATTTCAGTCAAAAAAAATATTCACCCATCTCTACCCCAAAGATGTGTGAGCCTATTTACCTCTAGTCAGGCAAATATCTACTTATGGGCTCCAGTAACAGGGTGAATTACTCCTAATGAGGAGTGTGACACTGTATAAAAGAAAGGTGACCATGTTTACACCAATGTATGATCTCTGATGTATGACCACTGTTGCACAATTGCAATAAATCTTGTACAAAGTATGCCTTGTAAGGTATCAATAGAAAAGTTACAGACTACTAAGTATTATTAACCTGTTTAAATCTATGTATCATCTTTGTATATGAAGTTATGAATATTTGCAACGTGTTTGTATCTTAAACATGTTTCTTGGGTGACACCCCACAAGGCAAATTTACATCCAGACTAGCCATCCCTGTGTAGGGCCATCCATGCATTGATGGGCCATCCATGTGTTGATGGACCATTGAAGAGTCTTAACTCACCAGTGAGCCCCTCCCGAAAGACGTTTCAGAGAGTACTGAGGCAATGGCTGCCCCATGATTAAGCAAGGCATGTAAGGACATGTGATGTAAGACCCCCTCTTTTGCCAGTATCTTTCCATGCACATGAGTTGAAAGTATAAAAGGAGACTGTGACATCACTTCTTTGTCTTCAGTCCTGCTCCACTTCTCTGGACTGTGATTTCTAACAACAAGGAAGCTTTGAACAAAGGACTGATGACCCCCAATCTATTAGGTGATCCATAGATTTTTGTTAAACTAGTAGAATTATCCTATGCTATTATCCTAACCTACAGACTCTGAAATCAATTGTAATGTATGTGATTCCTTTAGGCAGTTAATAACTCTCTTCTTTTCTTTTTATTAATAAACCTTTAATTTAGCTGCTAAAAGAACTGGCTGCAGCGTAGGTTTTGGGTAAGATCTAAAGCATATATTGAGTTGGGGTGAGTGGCCAGCTACTTGGAGTTGGAAGAACCTATTATATGTGAGTTCTGATTTTAATAATCCTTTATCACTGAAGTCCAGTGATCTGGGTGGTAAGCCAGGGGCTGGGATGCCTAAGGGGATTTTTTCTTGGCTTCTTGATAACCAGCGTGATTAAACAGGAATTCACTTTTGTTACTGGCTTGGTGAAATCTAATTATAGAATAAACCACCAGTTTTGGGGTGTGTCTGCCCTGTTTCTTACAGTCTGTTCTGAATTTGGCATTCTTGGTGGTGACCAATATCAGGCAGTGTGACAAGGGGCCAGACTGCAGCAGGCTCTGCATGGGTGAGTAAGTCACCCCCTCGCTTCCCCTGATGCCCCTGCACAGAAGCTGCCGTGCACTTGGAAAGTATGGCCTCTGCTTCATTTTAGTATCAACTGCTCTGCTCCCACCTAAGGTCAACAGAACCATATCTTACAATAGCCATCAGTTATGATCAGTGCTACAGACAGCGAGCAAAAATGAGAAACACCTCAGTGGGCAAACAGGCACTGCCATAATATGTCTAGTCCCATTTTGCAGTCCGAACACATTCAGATAAGCATCCAAATATCTGGATGTTTATCCAGACATGAACTGTGAACCTTCTGAAGTACAACCACCAGTTGTTATTAGAACCCTTTCATATAAGGGTATCTGTGTGTATTTGTTTGGGTGTGCACATGTTTCCTGTTCCCAAAGGAGCGTGGTGGCGGAGGGGAAACTGCCTGCAAAGGTAACCAGTGAGGTTTTATTTTAGTTTTCCAGGGCCAGAAATAAGAGTGGAGTTCTGGGTGGGGCTTGAATCGGAGTTTATTTTAAAGAAGGACCCCTACACTGACTGAACCCAGATCTTGTTGCTGCTATTGGCACTATGGCCTGAATTCACAACTTGTGCTGGTATAACTTCCCAGCTATATGCTATAGTTATATGAGTATAACATATGAGAAAATGCTATAGTTATATGAGTATAACCCCACATGTGGACACACTTATTCAAAATGAGTGCTTTTAGTTTATGGTGCTTTGGAGGTAGCTTAAGCTAAAAAAGGAAAAAGACCTTCAGGAAGCACTGCCGGCAGCAAACCCAATCTCCAGGCAACCTACCAAATGCAGCTGGCCTGTAGTAGCCTGCCTGATTGGCTACACCACCTGATTGGTTGGAAGAGTCTGAAGACTGGCTCTTAAGACCAGCAGCAGCAGCACTTCAGTAGCTGCTCAAAGCATTTGCCTATGGGTGTGATAGCTCCTGTATCTGCCTTGTTCCAGCTTTGAAAGCTTTACTTCACTCCAGATAAATAGGTCCTGACCCTCAGCTCCAATTTCTGACTCCAGCTCTGACCCTCTGGCTCTTACCCTGACCTCCTCTTGCTGTGACCATGATGCAAGAACGCACCCACGTTCTGGTCACTTTTTCTCCAGAATAAAAGCAGCCCTGTGGGGAGTTATACTAGTATAAAAATATCAGTTCAATTATACCACTATAACTTGCTGTCCAGACAAAGCCTTACAATAGGAAATAATTGTGGTTGTGTTGTACCTGAACACTTATGATAATCATTTTCATAGTGACCACAGTATTTGTATATGAGTTGACATGAGTCCATTCATGGACTGGATTTAACTATCAATGTTTGTGGCAGGCTTGCTGCTCTGGCAACTCTTCAGGCAGGTCTACACTACAGGGTTAAGTCGACCTAAGTAATACAACTCCAGCTGCATGAATAACGTAGCTGGAGTCGATGTACCTTAGGTTGACTTATTGCAGTGTCTACACTGCACTGGGTTGACGGGAGAAACTCTACTGTCAACTTACCTTATGCTTCTCATTCTGTTGGAGTACCGGAGTTGACGGGAGAGTGCTCGGCGGTTGATTTAGCAGGTCTTCGCTAGACCGCTAAATTGACCCGACCTCCCCCAGCGGATTGATTGCCTCAGTGTCAATCATCGGTAACTGGAGACAAGCCCTTACCTAAAATACAAAGACTATAACTTATTAGGTCAGAGTGTAGGGCTCAGGGCCAACTTGAACATCTCCAGAAAGAAACTAATAGGACTTGTCACTTGTCTGACTAATATATTTTAGAAGATCTATTGTGGAAATATTGTGGGGGTTTTTTTCCTTGTCAATGGTCCACAATGAATGGATATACAAAACTTCAAGATTGTAGCTCAAAAGGGTACTTGAACAGCTGAATTCCAATAACATTGCAAAAATCACTGAAGTTCAAAATGAATTTTTTCCTATACTCAGTGTCCCCATAATGACTTATTATCCTAATTCAACAGACACATGAAAATTGAATGGGTCATTGTCGCCCTGTTATTTGAGTCTTTTTTATTTCAGATGTATTGTTACACACAACACTAATAACCAACTAAAATAAAAAAAACTAATATAGTCTCATTCTTATTTTATATAACTACAACAAAAGTCACAAATTTATACGGAATTAGTCAGTATGCATAGTATACTGCTGCCAATTGTGATAGTATTTGAAAATCAATTAGTAATAGCAACATTTTTCGTAGGCTTCATTTTCCACCAGGTCTCTTCCCTTTTCAGGATTTAAAAACTTTGCTTAGGATAGTGTTATTTTTGTTTGATTGGTTGATCTGATTTGAGATAAGTTGAAGGTGATGTTACTACCATAAGTATCATTCTTGTTATGGTGGAAAGGCTTCCTCAGAGTTTTTGCAATGTTTCCTAAAGATGGTCTAACTCCTGATTCAGCTAATCTCCTCTGCATGTTTTGCTCCCACAGGCTTCAGCTTGATCAGTATTTGTCCCAGAGGAGAGCAGGTACCTCAGTTGTATGTAGATTAAAATTCAGTCTTTAATGTAGCTGGGGTTTGATTCATTCAAAGCTTTAAAGATTATAAGCCAAGGCCTTAAAGCGACATTGGAAGTAGACTGGGAATCAGCTGAGGGATATGAACATTGGCATGACATGTTCATAGAAGCCCAAACATGGAGGAAGTGAGCAGCAGTACTTTGTACCAGCTGGAGGCTGTGCACTGTTTCCACATATCAGGGAAGCAATTTTTATGTGGAATGCACAACAGTTCCAGTGCAAGGATCCGTTGGATACAATTTTCTGTACAACCTATGCTGCTCCTCTGCTCCATTCAAGCTATCTCATCCCAGAGTAATGTTGTCTCTGAATTATTTTACACTTCTGACTTCATCTGGCCCTCAGTCAATCCCTAGCACATTTACCCTAAGAGATCTCCTTCCATTCAAAATAACTCCCAAGGTGAAAATGAGGTGATTAATCCCTGTGAGTCCACAGTAGAACACCGATGTTTTCCTTGTGATAACGATTTCCACTGTCTGGAGGGCACATTGTCACAGTGTACTAATTACATTATTATTAGGCAACAATAAGGAGAGAGGGAGCATACTGACATTACAATAAGCAGAAACAAAACATACATTAGAGTGTAATAAACAATCTAGATAATAGGATTTTGTGGGGCAAAAAGTTGTAATGTGAGCAGAGATGAACAATTTTGTTCAGGAAAGGGAAGAAATAGGATACCCATGCCAGAGTAGGGAAGGAAGTGAGGGCATGGTACTGCAGAGAGCTCCGTGAACGCGCAGTAGGATTTTTGCCATTTGGATTTCACTTTAGCTTTAGCCCTTTCTATGGTGTTTAAGAAGTGAAATTTTTTTATGGTGGCTGGTTTTTAAGAAGAAATCCATTGCTTGTCCAAAAAATGACTGAGAGAGAGTGTTTGAGTTATTTGCTCAGTCATTGCAAGCTGTTTAATTTGCCAGATCTAACTGGATATGGCTTTGTCTCGTGACAGGTTTTTGCTATTCCTGCTAATCCAATTACTGTTGTGCAATATACATTGCAGTGCCTGGTGATGACAGCATGGAACACATTACTGTAAGTTAACACAATACTCTATGCTATCCCATTGCCTGTTACACAATCTCTTCATTTTTGGATTTCTGTGTCTCTGGCCTGGGTATGTGGGATGGTCTTGGCATTTCTCAAAATAGCTTGAATGTTGAAAATATGAGGCCTGCCAGGCAGCTTTGTACAGACTTTTAGCATCATTCTGAAGGTTAGGAGCTGGAAAGGCTCTATGAGAGACAGGACTGGTAGCACCACCTATTATTAAGTTTTGCCCAACACTTTCCATTATAAAAATCCTCTTTTCCCTTGCTTATAACTTTTTAAAACTCCAATTGTTTGTGCTGAAATTTCCATGCTGGGTGTCTGCTACAGGCTGAAGTCTTATGGGAAATGTCAGTCAAAACAGTTCAATCATTTCTGAAAATGAGGCTAGGGAAGAATACATTGTTTTGTCCTGGTTTTAAAAATCCCAGTGGCAGTCTCTTTGAAATGCTCTAGCACCCCTATAGTTTAGCGCAGGGTCTTGAGATTTGGCAGGAAGTTGGCCTTCGTGTCAGGGATATGCCTTTTGCTATCACCAGGAAAATCCACCTAAATTTAACCAAATTATTACCCATTGAAAAAAAATCTTCATTTGCACATGCTCAGTAGATACTTCCTAGTCTGTCCTCACAGTTCCTAATGCTGCCTAGACTGTGCATGCTCCATCTGAGGACCATTAGGGCTCAGAAGGACTTTCATGGGGCACCAGAACTGAAGAAGGGACCCTGTCTCTTTTGTGCTCTCAGTGATCCATCCCGCTGTCTCCTGGATGTGAAGCACCAAATTACTTACATTTATTTTTCTTACTACAAAATTCAAATGTAAAATGGACTTTCAAAAGTTCTTACAGAAAATAAAAGGCTCAATCATCTTAAACAACCCTCATTCTTATACAAGAGTACTGATTAGATATAGCAACATTCCCACTTCCTTCTGTGCAGGAAGCGGGATGAATTTTAGAGCCAGATTAATTCTCTACTCGTTCATCCTGCTGCTTGCATAGGAGGAAGTGGAAATGTGGCTGGATCTAATCAGTACTCCTAATTAAAGGAGAGGGAGCTTTACTTAGTTAAATGATTTTATAAACTGATTCTCTCTTGGATAAACAGCAAAGGAAAAAAAAATTAGGTGGAAAGCTAATCGAGAAACTAAGGGCCTGATCTAAAGTCCTCTGAAGTCAAATTTATTTCAATGGGCATTGGAGCAGCTCCCCAAAACTGAAAACAGTGTATAAGAAGGGGTTTATTTAAGATGACTGAGCCTTTTTGTTTTCTGCAACTAGGTGCAAAATAGCAAATTGAAGTTTTCAGCAGTTTTACTCAATAGATTTGAAAGAGCTAGATCCAAAAATGAATGCTGGAGAGCAGGTGAGAGAATATTTATGAGGACAACTTTTTGTCAGGTCCGCTAACACATGACTGCAGCTGAAGATTGCCTGGAGATATAGTGGTGGTGTTTATGGGGGCTAGTTAGTATCTGTGCTTTATAAACTGTACTAGTTTCCACTTTGTTTTTCTGGGTGCATTTTGAGTTGTTGGTTTTGACCTATAAACCTCTATTTGTTTATGGTCTATTTGGCCATGAGCATGCTCGAGACCACCTTTCTTCTTATAGAATATTACAGAATTGAGGTCAGAAAGCTGTTCAAACTATCTCCTGAACAGGGATGAGCTATCCTATCACTCTGGAATTTGATTCAGTCCCATTAGTCTGATACAGCGACCTTCAGAGAATGCTGCAAGGCTTTAGTTACATGTGGGATGCTTTTCAAAGGTGTTGATTACCTGCAAATCCCAGTGACTGGGGAGCTGCAGATGTTTAGCATTTTTTAAATTAGGCCAATAGTTTTTTTGGCTGAGGGAGTATGGCTGGTTGTTCATTTGGCTATATTGCCAGTTAGTGTAAACTGCAATAACTGACACTCGCTGAGAATCTGGCCTATTGTTTTTTGGTGGAAGAGTTTTGTCTTTTAGTTGGCCCTGTAAATAAATTTTAAAAAATTAACCGTTGTGCTAGGTGAGGCTACTGGTCAGATCATTATGTATTAAAAAAGGGGGGAAAAATTAGTATTCAGAGTTTGAAATTTATAAACATAACTAAAAATAGTATCAAATGCATGACTGCTATATGTTGATTTGAACCTAACTTTCCTGAGTTGGCTTCTTAATGTGCCTGTTTGCAAAAGGAGTCTGAACTAATTTTGTACCCACTAGTACTTCTAAGAAGGATGGGACCTGATTCTCCCAAAAGATTTGCTGTTGTTATGTATGCACAGTCACTATGATACTATCTCTAATCAGGTTTCAGAGTAGCAGCCGTGTTAGTCTGTATTCGCAAAAAGAAAAGGAGTACTTGTGGCACCTTAGAGACTAACAAATTTATTAGAGCATAAGCTTTCGTGAGCTACAGCTCACTTCATCGGATGCATTTGGTGGAAAAAAAAAATTTTAAAGGCCAAAGGAGTATAACAATAACACTTGCTGCAGAAAAGAATTTCATCGCCATTAGTGGATATGTACAGTAGCTTAATTATCTTCTTTCTTTGAATCTATCATGCTGTAACTGTCAGTAATAAAGCAGAACTGCAGCCTAAATATTCATTTTCTGTATATTTTATAATATTCAGGAAGCCACATTTCACTCCTTGGAACCACATAAAAATACTCAGGGACTGTCTGTCTCTAGAAACCACAGCAGTCTGATTTAAAAGCTATTCACTATAATCACTAGTGTTGAATAGTAGTGACAAAACATTGATAAAACAGTTTGCTCCCTGCCTGTCTCCTAAACACTCTGGGCAACATTTTCAAAACTGGGTACCTAAATAAAAGTAGCCTGATTTCTAAGAGGTGCTGCGCATCTACATCCCCCCATATCTCTAATGGGAGCTACAAATACTCAGCACCATTGGAAAATCAGGCCACCATTGTTTAGGTGTCTACATACAGATTTAGGTTCCTAACTTTAAGCCCCCAATTTTAGAAACTTTTATGTATCATGTTTATGAAACTGTATGTGTCAAGGTTCCTTCCCTACTCTGAACTCTAGGGTACAGATGTGGGGACCTGCATGAACAGCCCCCTAAGCTTATTCTTACCAGCTTAGGTTAAAAACTTCCCCAAGGTACAAACTTTGCCTTGTCCTTGAACTCTATGCTGCCACCACTACGCGTGTTAAACAAAGAACAGGGAAAGAGACCGCTAGGAGATGTCTTCCCCCAAAATATCCCCCCAAGCCCTACACCCCCTTTCCTGGAGAAGGCTTGATAAAAGTCCTCACCAATTTGTACAGGTGAACACAGACCCAAACCCTTGCATCTTAACAAGGAAAAATTAATCAGGTTCTTAAAAGAAGAATTTTAATTAAAGAAAAGGTAAAAGAATCACCTCTGTAAAAATCAGGATGGTAAATACCTTACAGGGTAATCAGACTCAAGACATAGAGAATCCCTCTAGACAAAACCTTAAATTACAAAAAGACACAAAACAGGAATATACATTCCATTCAGCACAGCTTATTTTACCAGCCATTAAACAAAAGGAAATCTAATGCATTTCTAGCTAGATTACTTACTAACTTAACGGGGTTTATGAGACTGCATTCCTGATCTATTCTCAGCAAAAGCATCACACAGACAGAGACCCTTTATCCCCACCCCAGCTTTGAAAGTATCTTGTCTCCTCACTGGTCATTTTAGTCAGGTGCCAGCGAGGTTATCTTAGCTTCTTAACCCTTTACAGGTGAAAGGGTTTTGCCTCTGGCCAGGAAGGATTTTATAGCACTGTATACAGAAAGGTGGTTACCCTTCCCTTTATTTTTATGACAAATAACAAATTTGTTAGTCTCTAAGGTGCCACAAGTACTCCTTTTCTTTTTTCCAACACTGTTGAGTCTTTTTTCTAGGACAGGCTCAGAGGTGACATGGTGGTGAAAGGAACACAGAGGTGAAGGGTTGTAACTTTCACTTTGAGATGATGGAGAAATGGGTTTTAGCAAGAAAAGCAGCTATCAGGAAGGTGTAAAATAAATTATATAGCTCTCCTCCCTTAGTTTGTTTGACATACTGCTATAAATTGCTTTCTTGCTAAACCCCATCTTTCTGCCTACTCATGCTAAGTTTTTTCTCTAGTTTAAAGTTTGTGTTCTTGTTTAAACTCAATTAATTGATTGCCAGTTAATTCAGGTTAACTAAAATGGTCTTAATTGGTAGTCGAGACACTCTACAAACATTTGTTCCAGAAATCAAACATTTGTGGTTTGCCCTGGAGCTTGTCTAGATTAGGATAAAAGGTGTATTTTTAAAATGTGTTAGCTAAAATATTTTAACATGTTCGTAAAAACTGCTGCTGGTGATGGCTTATCTTAAGTGATCACTCTCCTTACAGTGTGTATGATAAACCCATTGTTTCATGTTCTCTGTGTGTGTATATCAATCTCCCCTCTGTTTTTTCCACCAAATGCATCCGATGAAGTGAGCTGTAGCTCACGAAAGCTTATGCTCTAATAAATGTGTTAGTCTCTAAGGTGCCACAAGTACTCCTTTTCTTTTTGTAAACACTAATGTAGCCACAGCAAGTTGTATTTCAAAACACATTAACTAGTAGAGGTGAACCTTAGGGAAATCCACCTTGTATCCTCATCTGGGCAAGCACCTAGTTGACCTAGTCTAAGGTAGACCTCAAATGTTTCAGTCTTGGAATGAATGTTTGTAGAGTGTCTATACTATCATTTACAGCTGTGTCCTACATCTCCATTGACTGTCACATAAGTGGGGAATGGGCAGCCAGATCTAATGATTGGAGCAGGAATTACAGGCCAAATGGTCAAAGCCAAGGATCAGAATTGGATTACCTGGACTGAGGCAAGAATAGGAGCTATAGCAACAATAGGCAAATGCATTGAGCAGCCACCATGTTGCTAGTGGTGCTAGAGTTCAAAGCTGATCTTCCATCTCTTCCATCCAGTTAGGTGGTGCAGATAGCCTACTACCAGCCACCTGCACTCATTAGGTTGCTCAGAGAGATGCAAAGTTTTCTGGGTAGGTATCCCATGGTTCATTGCAACCACAACTCATTCTGTGCTCACTTTTATAGAGTGTTGTGGGACAATTTGTCTATTCCCTCTGGGGATTGTGGGCAGAAATGAACTAGGCTTAGGAAATCCATTTCCTGGCAGGACTCAAGCCGATATACTTGTGCTATAAAGTATGGATTCCTTCCCATACAGCTGAGCCAACAAAGTTTTCATTGTTTTGAAGGAGGCAATGATTCTTTGGCATGCCTCTGTGGAAGTTGCTGCTATTAGATTGCGGGTTTGGGGCGAGTTAAGAGCCAACACTTTGCCCAAAGAAGAAAGTGCCAAAGGCCTGCTGTTACAAACACGAGGAAAAAAAGCCAGACCATGTGGACTTGGAGGTATGAATCCAGCTGATGCTGTCTTTCATGGAAGACTTCACTATGCAGACCACTGCTTCTGGATCAGGACCACAAGCATAGAGCAGTGGTGATAGTAACTTAAGGGACTTACCACTATGCAAGGCTGCCAGGGTCCTGGGCAAGGTGTGGGGGGTTGGCTCTGGGTCCCGGAAGGGGCAGGGCCTCAGGCAGAAGGGGCAGAGCTGGGGCCAGACTCCTACAACCAGCCCTTCAGCACTGCTTAGCCTGTGCTGCCCGGGGCTCCAGCGGCTATTTAAAGGGCCTGGGGCTCTGGCCGCTGGCACGGTAGCAGTAGCAGGAGCCTTGGGCCTAATCGCTGCTGGAGTCCCAGGCCCTTTTAAATTGCTGGGCCCTGGGACAGCTGCCCCTTTTGCCCCGCCCCCCATCAGCAGTCCTGCCAGTACGGTTGGCTGTGTATCGGCTTTTTTATCAGTACGCCATACTGTACCGTCTTACTTTCACCTCTGGCAGTGGGACTATACTACACCACGATGGAAAGATGGGATGACCAGAAGAGGGCCCTGAACTTTGGTATGGAGAAAGCCACACTCCTGGAGCTGTGGGAAGAGCTCACCCGGATCCTTGAGCACCAGAACACCCAGTAGAGAGAGATAATAATTGTCGACAAATCTGTTGCTATTGTTCTGCGGAAGCTGGTAACCCCAGATTACTAACAGATCTGTAACAGTCACTTTGGAGTTGGCAAATCCTTGATTGACACAGTGGTTATGGAGGGTTGCAAGGCAATTATTGCTCTACTACAACCTAGGCTGTTTAAATTGGGAAATACCCCTAAATAATTGTGGGGTTTGAATGTTTGAGATTCCTAACATGTGCAGGTGCTATTGATGGCACACATATACCCATCTGTAAAATGGGGGAAATGATGCTTACCTTCTTTGTAAAGCACTTTGAGATTTACTGATGAAAATTGCCATATAAGAGCTAGGCATTATTTATTTATTTATTATCCTTCATCTGCCAAATCTTTGCATGTCTCAGACGTGGATGCTGTGCCAGTGTGGACATAGGGCATGAGAGCAGGAGCATGGATTGCTGTTCTGCAGTGTGGTTACGCTCTGTCGAGTTAGGCTAATGTGAGATGACAGAGGGCTTGTCTTCACTG
This sequence comes from Dermochelys coriacea, assembly GCF_009764565.3. Taxonomy (NCBI): domain Eukaryota; kingdom Metazoa; phylum Chordata; order Testudines; family Dermochelyidae; genus Dermochelys; species Dermochelys coriacea. Next base: position 151,218,284 of record NC_050068.2, read on the forward strand.
CATAGTTAACTCAAATTATAATTTGAGTGTTGCCACTAACTTGAGTCCTCTCCATACCCAAAAACCATGAATTTAGGTGTGGACATACTTCTAACTTCATTTTGCCTCCACCCTAAATGATCTTCAGGGGGCCCCAAATTATTGTCAGAAAGGCCCAAATTATAAATCACAGCAAAATAGTGATTCAGGAACCAAATTTTACTTTTTTAAAAACTTAAAATCCAAGATTTTCGAGGAGTCCAGCTAGCCCCTGAGGTCCTGGAAGATTTGTTGTTTTTACATAGCGACATCCGCTGACTGCAAAATACCTACTTCCCATCCCCCTCTCCCAATAATGGAACCCTAGAACTGGCCCTGCCTAAAACACACTACACAAGGATTAAAGGAGCAGCTCAGTTTACTGCAGTGTTAAGAACCGTGGGATATTGTGACGGTGCCCCCCATAAGGCGCTAGGGAAATATGCTTATGAATATATATATATATATTACATAACTGGAATATGTTTTATGCTACATTTGCCATGTAACATATCTATGTAAAGATTATGATCTACTGAATCTATTAATCCTATTTGTATGCATGTATTATTTTTGTATTTGAAGTTATGAATATTGGCTGTGTACTGGCTTGATTTTCAAGTAACCTTTGTAAAGCATTTGGTCAGTTTCTTGAGAGAGGAATGTGTAAATTAGGTGCTCAGTCAAGAAGCACTTAGCGAACAATGCATCTTGGAATGCTCCAATCCACATAAGAAGTCTACCTGAAGACGTTCAAGGAAGCATGTGAACCATGGCTGCTACCTGTAAGTTCTGAGTCCTGCATGGACATGTGACTTGCCCAAGTGACTCCAAAACTCCATCTTGGAGCTGGACTTTGCATAGGAGAGAGGAGAGGATCTCCACACACAAGAGAAAGTCTATTTAAGCCTGTGGGAGACCCCTCCATTTTGTCTTCAGCTGGCTAAGGAGATAGCCTCTCCACCCCCAAGGATACTTGAAAGAAACTGGAACAAAGGACAGTAACTATGGGGGGTGTGAGCAATTGTTGGACCCAGACTAGAAGGAGTCTAGTCTGTAAAAGGAAGCTTACTGGAATTCCTCTAAGGGTGAGGTTTTTATCTGTATTCAGAGTTCTTACTGTATTAGACATAGACTTGTATGTTCTGTTTTATTTTGCCTGGTAATTCACTTTGTTCTGTCTGTTATTACTTGGAACCACTTAAATCCTATTTTCAGTATTTAATAAAATCACTTTTTACTCATTAATTAACCCAGAGTATGGATTAATACCTGGGGGGGGCAAACTGCTGTGCATATCTCTCTATCAGTGTTATAGACGGCAAACAATTTATGAGTTTACCCTGTATAAGCTTTATACAGGGTAAAATGGATTTATTTGGGGTTTGGACCCCATTGGGAGTAGGGCATCTGAGTGTTAAAAAAAGGAACACTTCTTAAATTACTTTCAGTTAAGTCTGCAGCTTTGGGGCACGTGGTTCAGACCCAGCGTCTGTGTTGGAGCAGACTGATGTGTCTGGCTCAGCAATACAGGGTGCTGGAGTTCCAAGCTGGCAGGGAAAGCAGGGGCAGAAGTAGTCTTGGCACATCAATTGGCAGCCCCAAGGGGGTTTCTGTGATCCAACCCATCACAGATATGACCTCAGAAATCTTAGTGCCCCATACCAGTGTAAGTAACTCAAGTTAATTCTTCAATGAAGACATACTCTAAGGATTTGTCTATTTCACTAGCATAATTATATCAGTATAGTTTTATCTATGGAATTATACCAGAATAACTATATGTGTGGAAACTCTGATTCTGGAATAAAAATGTCCACGCAGGGAGTTATACCAGTATAACTATACCAGTATAATTATACGAATAAACTTCCCCACATAGACAAGTCCTAACTCACAACTGCCCAAGGAGAGGCTAGACTACTGTGAAGTTAAAACCTGTCTCTGTCTCTGTCTCTGTCTCATTCATTAAACATATGTATCATTCCACCAGGGTGATGTCTATCTACTGGGATGACCAGAGGCACAGTCATATGTTAGGCTTACCAAACTCCTTTGTACTGCTCAGCCTACTAACTGATGCCGTTCTTGAATGGCTGCAAAACAATGGCTAGTTCACACTGGGAAATTGGTCCTGGGTGGCCTCTGCTGTGTGGGCACCGTATGTTACTCAAGCTACCCACCAGTGAACACATCAGTACTACACCTAGATTATGTTGCACCAGTGAATTCCACCCACACTCCACTCCCCACAGGTATCTCTTTTACACATACAAGGGCACTTTGATTGGAGCTCGTATACCAGGAGTTGAAGCAAGCCTTATATGCTCCCTTTGGACCCAATCCTATATTCCCTACCCACAAAAACCTTATATAAGGTGAAGAGTCCACCAACATGGCCCCTCATGCATCGGAACCATGGAAGGTCACCTGCATTGCTGACTTCCTGCGGTCCCTACGTTGATGGGTAAATTCCAGTCTTTATGAACTGGAAGACAATGGAGAATGTTGTCCAAGAGCAAATGTTAGGAATTTCACACTGAGTCTAGAACAATCAATTTAAAATGAATACAATGTTTATGCTTTCTTATGCTGACAATTTTCAGTAGAATTTTTGATACTTTTGAAAAATGAGTATTTTAGGCCAGATGTTATGTAGAACAGCACTTGTCAGTATAAAATGTTGCTTCAATGTAATTTGGATGGGTATATGATAAGAAAATGCCAAATAGGTCAATTTCCAGTAATTTAAACTTATATTGGGCTTTTTACTTGGAGTATTTTGCCTTTTTGTATAGCAACAATGTGCAGCATGATCAGTGTCACTATCTGTATCAAATATGTATTATAAGCAGAATAATAGATTAAAAAATATTGTGTAACAAGGATGTTTATTCATTGTAAAGCACAGGAAAGAACTCTAAGTTGCTTGTGATGTCTCAAGGATACTGAGATGACTAGCACAGCCTTGTTATACATAGTTGTATATTTATTTTTTGTAACATATGGATTTTAAAAAGGTTTAAATAATATTAGAAAATAAAATAATTACTTTTTCTTTTCTATTATCCTTCTGCTCTGCCCACAACTTTGGGAAGCATATCTTAAACTCACAGTGCTACATTCTCTTCTTCATTACAGCCGTTGTGAATCCAAAGCAATTTCCTGGAAGTCACTGATCTTCACAAATATTACTGAAACCAGAATTTTGTCCATGGCTGGCAGATTACATTTTAAGAATAGGATTATTTTGTTGGCTATGTATCTTTCATTTAAGTGAGAGATGGAGCTATGCAGCAGCAGGTCACTTAGGGTATGCCTACACAGCAAAGAAAAACACACAGTTGGCCTGTGCCGGCTGACTTGGGCTCACCTGGCTCAGGCTGCGGGCCATTTCATTGCTGTGTGAACTTCCAGGCTTGGGCTAGAGCCCAAGCTCTGGGACCCTCCCACCTCACAGGATCCTAGCGACTGAACTCCAGCCTGAGCCCAGAAACCTGTACTGCAATGTAACAGCCCCGCAGCCCGAGCCCTGTGAGCCTCGGTCAGCTGGCATGGGCCAGCCACAGGTTTTTCTTTTCTGTGTAAGCATACCCTTAGGTGCCTCAATCTGGATGTAGGTGCCCATTCTTAGGTTATGAGGTTTGAAAATTTTGATCTAAGCAGATACAGTGTCAGACCGTACAGTGTTAGGATTTGCGGTATGAAGAGGAACTGCAGTGCTAAACTAGCCGGCCTGTCTTAAAAATGTTTCTTTAATCACTCCCCATCAACATCCCAGAAGCCATTAAGAAAGTCAAACACTGCACCAGATTAGAAAGATAGGGAGGGCACTTTTGTGGGACATGTAGAGGGATCCAATCCATTTGAGGTATATGCTAAACAAACAACAGTATATGTCCTGAAGTACACACCTGGTACCCTTAATAGAGTTTGTTGGGTAGCAATATCTTTTGCACTTATTTGAAAGTATTTGGCACTGATCAACAGCACTGAGATGTGATTTATATTGATACAAGTGAATATCTCCTTAGATATAAAACACAATGCTCTACACATAACTGGATGACAATTCATTATGTTATTTGTCTGAAGAGATAGGAAAAAAAGCCTGTCAGAGTAAGTGTTTGGAAAGGGAACACAGGAACTCAAGCTAATTTGTCAAAGTGCAGAAACCATGTAGACCTGACTGTTCAGCCATTCAGAACACTAGACATTCCATTGACCCTGTGCTGGAATAATAATGGATGATTTTAAAAAAATGAATATATTTGAGCTTATCTAATGCACTATACAGACAGTAATGTTTAAATACACTTCAACCAGTGTAAATAATCCAGCAATTTATAATTAATGAATGTGATGTAAATCCACCTACTGTAGTAAGCAGCTGTCTAGTTAGACTTGACTTCTGATGTAGAGCCTTTGATAGACATTGCTCCAATGCAATAGCAGCTGTGAATAGTGGTTTGGAGGTCACTACAAAGGCAATACACTCAGCCCCTAGGAATACTTTTCATCATTGCCATCAGTCTACAGCAGGGGAGGGGAAACTACGGCCCACAGGCCAGATTTGGCCCAACAGGGCTTTCAATCCAGCCTGCGGGATTGCCAGCACTGTGGTGCAGCAGGGCTAAGGCAGGCTCCCTGACCGCCCTGGCCTGCGCCACTCCTGGAAGCAGCCAACACCATGTCCCTGCAGCCCCTGGGGGAGAACGGGGCCAGAGGGCTCCGTGCGCTGCCCTCGCCTGCATGTCCCTGCAGCTCCCATTGGGGGTGGTACCCACAGGCCAGGGCAGTGTGTGGTGGAGCCGCCTGGTCCACCCCACCCCTTGGAGCCACTGCCGGATATGCTGGCCACTTCTGGGAGCGGCGTGGGGCCAGGACAGGCAGGGAGCCTGCCTTAGCACCACTGCCACCCTGGAGCCACTTGAGGTAAGCGATGCAGGGCCGGAGCCCACACCCTGAACCCCTCCTGCACCCCGCACCCCAACTCCCTGCCCTGAGCCCCCTGTCACACCCCTCCTGTCCTTCAACCCTCTCCGTTCAGCCCCCTCGCCCACTCCACATCCCTTCTGCCCTCCAACCCCCTGCCCTGAATCCCTTCCTGCACACCGCAACCCCCTCCCCACCCCTGGTCTACAGCAACCCTTCTGGCTGATTAAGAAGCAGCTTTAATGGGCTCCAAAGAGTGGCTAATCTGTCCTAGCCCTTCTTGGCTCTGAGGAAGGCTGCAGCAGCACAAGATCTTGAAGCAGAAGGACTGGAGGGGAGAAATGAGAGAATCCTCTGGAAAATACTGTAGAATTCTATGTAATGATTACTGCTTCTCCTTTGTCCTAGGTAAAACTCCTCAAGTAATTTCAAAATTAAATGACTTAATTGAAAAACAGCCATTGTGTTTTGCCAACGTAAATTTCAGATACAGCGCTTTCAATGCAAAGAGCTAAAATGTGTGATACTGGTTGGTAGTCATAGAGATGAAAGAAATTAATGGAGCAGGAAATGTTGAATATTGTGAACACTGGACATGTGCCAGGTGTCTGATACAACATTTTAGGAACTTCTGTCCTATACAATAGTTTTGTTTTGTTTACTGACAAAGAGATGATCAATTTGTTACATTTATATGGAATGGTGACAGCCAGGGGAATGTTTTCAGTGCAATGCACAGGGAATTTAGCAGCTCAAATTTCCTTTACATTATTGTAGGATGCACAGCAAAAATGCCATGTGATGCTAAAAAATAACCTCCCGCTTACTATTATATACATGTACAGCAATTCACCACAGAAGCTTTATAGTTTATTTTTACTAAAAATTTTATTCCTGTCTCATTCACTGGTTTGTTGTTAATAAACCCCAAGATTATTACATACAGGAAGTTATAATTCACCTCTCTTTTGGGGGTTTAGCCCAGCTGTTTAGAGCAAGTTCTACTGCTGTGCTAAAGGCATCTAGATGAAAGATCACATTACTCTTTCCCCTACCTCCATAAGAAAAAGAAAATTCCTAGGGGCAAACGTTTTCATATTTTCCTTATATGCATATTTGAATTCCTAAGGTATACAGCATATTTTGCAGTAATGATTTCATTTCTAGAAAGATACCTATTATCACAGTTGTAGGGCTGGCTGCACCACTGACCGCTCTCGAGTCTCCGAGTGCACCCTAACAGGCGTAGGCCTCATACCTCCTCTCTTTTCCTCTCCTAGGGAGGATTTCCCCCAACTGGTGTACTTTTAGAGTAGGATTTTGACTGCAATGCCTGACTATTGACCATGCATACCCCAACAGGTCCAACTGGGTTCAGGTACCTGTAGGTCTTCCATTGGAGAGCTTGTGATCAGTGGTAAATATAGTAACCAGACAGCCTTGTTGAGCTGAAGTATTGTTTAATTTTAACAGTAAGAGCAAGCATAAAACAAAAAATTATTTTAAAACAATTAGACATCTACACATCTTTCCCTGACCTAAGATTCATTACCCTCACTGGAAGCTTAGGAAGGCCTACTTTCTTCAGACCCCTAAATGGGCATCTGTGTCAGTCTAGTCCCTGTAAATAGCTCCCTGACAGCTGCCTGACCTCAGGTCAGAGAGGGCCCTTTGCATTTTTAATGTGCTTTTGAATTTTTGGCTCCCAGCCTGGACAAACAAACTGTGTAACTGGGCTGGAACCAAGGAAGCAGGTTCTTCATTGTTACTAGCTCAGGCATTGTCTCTTAACCCTTGATGTGTTTACCAGGAGGTGATTTATGTGGAGCCATTGTCTGGCCTTCCTGCTTATTTCCCCAACTGCCAGCTAATAAAGTAAACCAAACATATGTATACAGTACACATTCCAATAATCAGGTCACATACAATTAGGGTGACTAGATGTCCTGATTTTATAGGGACAGTCCGGATATTTGGGGCTTTTTCCTATATAGATGGCTGTTACCTCCCACCCCCTGTCCTGATTTTTTCACACTTGCTATCTGGTCACCCTACATACAATCTTCATAATTATTGTAAGTCAGCTCCCTCTCCTTCACACATATAACTTGGACTTGGAAGCTAGATGCAAGCTAATGAGTCATGACTCATGAGCCACTTAAGCTTCCTTGCCAGACTCAATGGAAACTACTAAATTCCTGGAATCCAGACTTTGTCTATGGGAATGCTTTACTAACAGCTATGTAAAGGTGAATTTAGCCCTTTCCTATTCACCTACCTCCTGGAGAAGAACTGCAAGTCTCAATTGCTACATAGTCTGATGAGCATTCTGGTCCCTCAGCCTGTGTAGCAGGCAGAATTTCTCCCCCGGCCTTCCAGATGTGTAAATAGGGCTGAGCCTTAAATCTTTGACCTCAAGCCAGCTGGCTCTGCAGCTCCCCATGTGCTCTGTACCTCCTTCTCATGTGCCTCTCACCCCTGACCCTCCAACATTGTATCCCCAGACCCTAGTTGCCATTCTTACTTTAAGTGTCTTTTTGGAGTGCCTTCCATGGCCTTGGTTTCCCCTCCTGTCTTCAAGGGGTGCCCTCTCATCTCCAGTCTTCAGGGGCTGCTAAGAGGCATAAAGGGGAGAGATCAGAGGCACATGGGGGTGTCTTCCACAGCAGCACTTCAGGGGGCACTGAGGACTTCGGAGCTCTCACCCCTTACATAGGCAAAGTCCAGAGCCTTCCTGTCAGAGTGGAGAAGGGAGCCATCAGGTAAGGAGCAGCCAGACTGAAGTGACCCCTTGGTGGTGGGGAATAGTGGGGATGATTTTCTGCCTATGGAAAGAAGGGCTAGACATCTCAATTGAGAGACCAGATATTGTGGAGAACCTTATGCCTGTGTAGTTTTGTTACTTTTATCCCTGGGATGGAAGTTTTTATTTGTTCTGCTCTACTACAAACATGGAGCCACTTGTCTTCTGCAGGGTAGTTTGGCCAGAGATGCAGTTAGTTTCTAGGGGCTATGCGCTATACATATATCTGTAACTATCAGAAATAGACCCCAGAGTAGTAAAATGTCCTCTTCTTTCTTATTTTATCGTTGTATGTGGATCCTTTGGGTTTCTCTACATGCCACTGCACTACATTGTTTCATTTTGGGAAGAAAAAATAGAGAATTATGGGGCTATAATTCTAAAAAACTTTCTGATGATGTCAAACCATAAGAGCAAAGTCCAAGTGGCTTGTATAGTCATCTGAATTGCAAAATGGAATTCTAATCCCGTCATTTAAAATGTGACTGTTTTATATGGATCTGATTCTCCTATCTTCTGATCTCACTGAGGCCAAATTTCTTAGTTCCCAAGCTCCATGATGGATTCAGGTACACACAGTTGCTGAGAATCGGCTTCTTGTTGCATTGGATGGATTTATGCTACATCTATACAGTAAAAGATATTTTTACATATATTACTATGTGTTTACCACTTCTATCAGTCTATTACAATGCCTTAGTAGCTATTCACTAATATTTTCAATAAAAATATTATATAGTTTCACATCAACTTTTACAACCATTCATTCATTCATTATGCTTCTGCAGTTAGAGAAGCACTAGAATCAAAAAAGTACTGGAATGTTTAATGGTCTTACTGGGTAGACCTTTTTAGATGCTTTATAATGTGATTTATAGTCCTTTGGGCATGAGACAAGGAGTAAGATATGACAGAACAAATGTATTCTTTCAGTAGTTTTAAGAACCACAAACTCATCAGGCATAATGTTATAAAAAGTATAATCAATATAAGCAGCAGTAGTATTTCTTTCTTTCTCTGATGTAAGTGTTACCATATGAAAAATGGAAACTTTACTTGATAGAGGACAAATTGAAACAAGGTATAGTCAAAATTGCAAACAAAAATCCTTCTTCAATTCTGAAGTGACATTGGCAAAGAAAAATCCCAGGTAAGAATTTAAGACCACTTGAAACATCAGATTGAATGGTTTATTTTACCTCCTTTTAGTATAATGGAAGTCATAGTGCCGGTGTCCTGTTATTGATGTGTTCCTGAATTTGCCACTAGGACCAAGAGTCATATGCTTTCTTAAAGATCTTAGCTCAGATCCTTAGATTCAGACGAGGAGTACTTAGAACAGCTGAAGGGGGCCCAAAGATTACTTTAAGCCACGTTTATATTCACTCAATTTTGATGATGGATTCCATAAATTAGAACAGCCTGAAGTTGGCTGTAACCTACACCAGTTGCTGACAGCCCTCAGAAGCTTAGCTGCTGGAACTAGGTGTGCTGCCGCACCCTTTGGCTTGAAGTGATTTCCGTCATATACAGGGTTTACAGTTTGATTCGATGGCTCTCAGCACGCCCGTTATAAAAACTGTTCCAGCAACTCTGCCCAGAAGCTATTTCGGCTAGGGGTGACCAGACAGCAAGTGTGAAAAATCAGGACGGGGGTGTGGGATAATAGGAGCCTATATAAGAAAAAGACCCCAAAATTTGGACTGTCCCTATAAAATAAAGACATCTGGTCACCCTAAGTTTGGCAGTGGGGGAGGGAGGGATTGTTGGTGTTTAGTAATGGGGTTTAGTAACCAACCACTCCCTCCTTCCCCTCTGCCAGGAGCTAGAAACTTTGTCACCTGAGGATCCCCCTGCAGAAGTAGTGACTCTCAAGAGGCTGGATCTGCTGTGTTTAAAGTTGCTTTGCCAGAGGAGAATGGTGCAGAGCTGTCATAAGCATATCAAAATCTATATTAATAAAACACACTGATTTTCAAGTCAAGAAATCATGATACTCTAAGACACACGGAAATATGCAAAAGCGAAGATTTTAGGAAGTTCTATTAGTCTAGCCCCAGACATTGATATATAAAGTAGATGTTCAGCATTTGATAACATTCAGTTCAATTTTCAAACTTCCTGTTGTACTTTTCTTGAGCCAAACATACCCTTTTCAGAACAGTGTGGAGTATAACTCTCTAATATGATACATCTATTCATAATCTAGGATTGTGCCACATGGGCTAAATTACTGTGACATGGAAAAAAGGTGAATGTGCCAAAAATAGTATAAATGACATTTCATATTGATTTATGTTATTCTTTCTCTTTGGTATCAATGCCCTTTGCCTGTTTAGTGTATCTATATCTACATCCTCAGCATTTTAGCTAGCTTTCATAAGGGGATTTTATTACAGTGTCAATAAGATTCTAATTATACAAATTGAGATTGAAAATTTCAAAGTCTCCCTCCCTACTCCCCAAACCCAACCAGTAATTTTGGACCTGCAGTTTGTGTGTATAAACATTTGTGCTTGCAAAAATCTGCTTATATAAATTATTTTAAATTTCCAGTTTGGGTAAGTGGTTACTGTTTGCAGTAGTAATCCTGTTATTCACATGCTTAAGTTACTGGGTTTTTTTTAAAGTAGGTGCTTATTTAGAAGCTGTTAATATGTGACCTTCTAAAATTAATTTGGCAGGAAATCATTCTTGACTAGTATTTCATTTACTTGCTGAAAATGATTGCTTTCTGTGAAATGAGACCCATTTATTAAGAAGCATTACAGCTAGAAGGCCCATAGATGAAGCTGAAGATTTAGAAGCTGTGAAAAGTGGTTAACTAGGAAGAGCATATTGCACATGTTTAAATCTGAAATAACCCCATTTGAACGTAAATCACTATCCACACAATAAATCATCTTCATTTCTCTCCTTAAATTAATGTGACCCTGCTGAAGCAAAGAGCACTAAATAGGTTATGTTAGCTATATAGGCCTTAGTAGTTCACTTTATTGCCATGGGCATTTATTTAGTTTACAAAGTAATTTATTGCTTCTTCCAATGGCTCAAGGGATTTTGAACATATATAGAATTCCTTGTTTACTGATTAAGGCTGTCAAAATGTCTTTCAGATATTTTCATTCAGTCTTCCTATATTTGGTAATAACTGTGCTAAAACATGGTAATATCCATGTTTATTAGCTGTGAAATATATTTGAAAACATCTCATCTGCCTTTTAATTCTAAATCTAGTTCCAATAAAGAGATTGATGAAGATTTATATAATAGCTAATTCTATATTTAATCTTCTGTTACCATAAATATAAGTGAACTTCTACTATTGTACCATTAGCACATTCCTTTTTGTGCTAGTTTTCACTCATTTGTTAGTTTACAATAGTAAAGGTGGAAGGTGCTGGATAAGCAGCTCTGGACACCGAAATCATAATCCACTGAACAACTGAAACTGTAGCACAAGCAGTAGCAATGTAAGCTTCCAGCACACTGCACTCTGTCAGGGTGCTTCAACCCTGTTTAAGAGCGTTTATTAACTCTGGAGGGAGATAAGTGAAAATTATGTCTACACAATATACCTTATAGTGGCACAGCTGTACTGCTGCAGCTGCGCTGCTGCAAGGTCTCTCATGTAGCTGCTCTGTGCCTGCCGATGGGAGAGAGCTCTCCTGTTGGCATAATTAAACCACCCCAAATAAGCAGCAGTAGCTATGTTGGAGGGTGAGCATCTTCCGCTGACATAGCACTGTCCACACTGGCGCTTTTGTCAGTGAAATGTATGTCAGTCAGGGTGTGTTTTTTCACACCCCTGGCCGACAAAAGTGCTAGTGTAGACATAGTCTTAGTTCAGTCTCCCTACCATTCAGGCCTCAACCTGTCTGATGGCAAAGCTGTTAGCTGAGGTTATATATTTTTTAAAAAACATATTCACTAGAACTGTGGTTTTCAAACTTTTTTCACTTGTGGATCCCTAAATAATTTCGAATGGAGGTATGGGCCCCTTTGGAGATCTTAGACATAGTCTGTGGACCTCAAGGCGTCAGCAGACCACAGGTTGAAAACCACTGCACTAGAAGATGGACAAAGACCCTCAATCCATTTCAAATAGAGCACTGAACAACAGACATCAGTGCATTTGGATCAGAAGTATCTAGCGGTGAAAGACTTTCTATCCACAACCAACTCTTTGAGCTGGCCCGTTCTTCTGTGCAAACCCTTACAAAATTATAGCATCAGAAATGAAGTTTGCTAGAAGTGCTCAGCAAAACTCAGCTAATGTACATTTGCAAGTTTCAAGGACTAAAAGTTATAGTTACATACAATTTTAGACTGCAGATCTTTTTAGACCCCCTCTTGATGAACTCACACAGAAAGATGGTAAAATACAAAACCACCTTATTACTCCTTTTTCACAAAGCTATCACTCCCTCTCTGTGATGGGGACTGGGGGCTGGTTCTAGTCCTAGGGAAAAACTGCCCTGAGAAGAGACAGGGGAGGTCCCAGAGCAGTGGTTCCCAAACTGGGGTTCATGAACCCCAGAGGGTTCACAAAATGTTACTGGGGGTTCTTGGGAAAAAATTCCCTAGTGGCAGATAGAGCTGTCCCTAGGGACCCCGGGCAGGCTGGGGCCAGCAGCCTGGAGCTCCTGGATTTCCAAGAGCTAAGCAGATCAAAACAAGCGTATCTATCACACTGAGGAGATTTAAACTTCAAGACTCCTTATAAGAAACGGAAAGGGTGGTGGATATTTTTTGCTGTTTTAAAAATGAAACAGGCAGCTAGTATTGTTTTTAAAATTATTAGGAAGAACAAGTTTAAGCTTTGTTGTAACATGCGTTGTGTGCCTGGACTGCTCAAGACCTGAGTGCCTGTGTAGGAGGAACTCTTTGAGTTGGCTTCTTAAATACCTTCACCTGTTTCACATCTGATACCCCTTGATGAAACATAGGAGCCTTGTCGCTTCTCGGCCTTTTGGCTAAGATCAAGTGTAGTATCTGTTCTTATCAGTTTAATATCTGATACGTCCTCTATCTGAGGACTATATATTAAATTGTCTTATAACAGGCTTATTCAAAGCGTACAAGCTACGAAAGTGAGCTCTTGGAACAGTGTTGCTGTTTTCATAATGTAATAAAAATTCTATAATGATAAATACTAATTAATAATAAATAGTGTGTAGTAAGCATGATAGAAAAACAAATTTTATATTTCCAAGCCCACTGCTTTTCTAATTTATACTCAGGTAAAGGAGAAACTACTTGGAAATATTCCTTTTTAGGAGGGGTTCGAGAGACTTGACATTTTCGTGAAAGGAGTCCACAGGTTGTTAAAGTTTGGGACCCGCTGCCCCAGAGGGGTGAGAAGGGGGCTGAGCCCCAGAATAAAGGGGGTTGGCGTGCGCAGGGGGCGGAGCAGCGCTCCAGCGGGCGGCGGGCGGGCGCGCTAGTCAGTGCGCAGGGCGCCCCCTCCCAGTGAAGCTCCCGCCCACAGCGCCCTGGCGGCTGGAGCTGGGGAGCCGCGGCGCTTGCGCAGAGGCAGCGCCAGCGCGGGCCGTCCCGGGAGCGTCGGGAGCAGCGAGCTGGGTTGCGGCCGGGCGGGAGCGGGGTGGATCGTGCGCCGCTCCCGGAGCGGAGAGAGGAGAGCGGCGCGCGGCGCGGCGCGGCGCGGCCCGGCTGGCCGAGGTCTGTGCCCGGGGCTGCCCCCCTGCCGGGGCGGGCGGGTGCACTTGGGGGGAAGCGGGGGTGAGCTGGGCTGATTGGAGGCTTAGGGATGTGGTCCCTGGGCGTGGGTGGGGTGCAGGGGGCAGGGTACGGGGGCGCAGGGTAGGGGTGTGGCAGGCGGCGCCGGGGGGGTGCAGGATAGGGGGGAGTGGCAGGCGGTGTCCAGGGGTTGGGGGGGGCAGGATAGGGGGGAGTGGCAGGCGGTGTCCAGGGGTTGGGGGGGGGCAGGATAGGGGGGAGTGGCAGGCGGTGTCCAGGGGTTGGGGGGGGGCAGGATAGGGGGGAGTGGCAGGCGGTGTCCAGGGGTTGGGGGGGGCAGGATAGGGGGGAGTGGCAGGCGGTGTCCAGGGGTTGGGGGGGGCAGGATAGGGGGGAGTGGCAGGCGGTGTCCAGGGGTTGGGGGGGGCAGGATAGGGGGGAGTGGCAGGCGGTGTCCAGGGGTTGGGGGGGGCAGGATGGGGGGAGTGGCAGGCGGTGTCCAGGGGTTGGGGGGGGCAGGATAGGGGGGAGTGGCAGGCGGTGTCCAGGGGTTGGGGGGGGGCAGGATACGGGGACTGGCAGGCGGTGCCCAGGGGTGGTTTCTTGCTTAGAGCAACTCTTCCAAGTCCTTCCTTTGCCGCCCCGAAAGTTCGGAGTTGGCGCTGCCTGTGTTTCTTCTCTTCTTTTAGGGGGTTAGGTGGCTGGAAAAGTTTGCTGTGGGTCTGCATTTAATTGAGAGAGCCCGTGTCTGGTGTGTTGGGGGAGGCAGCTTGCGGTGCTGGCTGTCTGGGGGAGTGTTACGGGGGTGTCTTGTCTGCTTTCTGTTCTGGCCCATTGTGCTGCTGAAAATCAACAAAGGGGGTGTCTGTTTTGCAGGCAGCAGCAGGGTGTGACAGATGTGGGGGAGAGAGCTGCTCTTGCTCGCATTCTGTGTTCAGCAATTGTCTCTTTTGGGAGATGAGAAAAAAGATCCTTTCAGCTCTTCCCCCCCCCCACCCCCATAGTCATCTGATGTTGGGTGTTTGTGAGTGTGAGCTGTTTTGTGGAGGGTGGCCCTGCCATTGATTGACATAACTATGGATTGGTGGTGGTGGCTGTTTTTGGGGGGGGGGGGGTTGTTTTTTGTTTTTTTTTAAATGGAGACCCCAGTGTTTGGGTCTGTCACTGTAGTTTTGGTACTACATTCAGTTTTAGGCAGCTGGGTATCAGAAAGATAGAGGGAATTTAAGGGAAGAGTGAAACCCAATGACTGTGGCTGGAGTTTGATGAGGAAAGTTTGAAGTGCATACGTAATGTGTGTGTGTGTGTGTGTGTGTGTGTAGATATACATATGGTGGGTGGATCCTCCTGTAGAGGTTGCCTGGCACTTCCCATTATAAGACCCAATTTTCAGTTGCTTATAACCTTGCTGAACTTTAACTGTTTGGGTAGAAATTTTCCATCCTGGGTTCCAGCCAGAGGTTGTATTTTTATTTTTTAATTTTATTTTGTTTTTTAATTTAACAAGTCTAAGAAAGAATATGTTCTGCCCATGTTAAAAAATTCTAGTTACCTTTTGTTTGGAAAGCTCAGCTACCTTAATGCTTTGGTTCAGGGACTTGACATTTGGCTTGTAATTGGCCTTTATGTTAGAAATCTGCCTCTAGCCATCCCTGTTAACCACACAAATTTGGCCAAGTTATAAGCCTTTGAAATATTGCAGTTAACATATGCTTGGTAGACACTTCTAAGATTTTAGCTAAATTCCCTGAAGATTCTGGCCACACTAGGCATGCTTCAGGCAGTGGCTGAGCAGAACTTGTCCTGTAATAGCAGCTCAGGGCTGCTGCTGGCCATGCCAGGTCTGGGTCTTGGCATCTGAACACTCTATTCGGAGGATTGAGTCTGGCTGAGCAGAAGGATTGAGACAAGCAGCTGAGAGAGAGGAACTATGTGAGCACAACATTACGAATTTGTTTTCTCCATAAGGATGGAGTTTGCATTTGAAGCAAGAAAATTAGGCAACAGTTGAAAATGGTGCTTTTGATTAACTGAGATGTACAAAGGTCTGGGGGGGGGTGGTAATGAATGTTTTGACCCCCTGCAATCTGGCTTCTGCTTCCTTCACTCTGTTGATATACGGCTTGTCAAGGACTTGATTTTTTTCTTAGCTAAATCTCAGATTCTCTACTCTGTTCTTTTTGACTTCTCTACTGCTTTTTGTGCTCGTAATCACACCCTCCTTAATGAAATACTGTCCAACCAAGGCTTCCATGATGCTGTCTGCTCCAAGCTTAGTGTTTCTGCAGTCTCTTTCTTTGGCCTCCCACAGCCATCTCTGTGCCTTCTTCCATGTTGCTCCTTAAATTCCAAATAAACTACTTGAAAAAGTGGTGTAGAGAACAATACAGCACTGGCAAAAGGGTGGATTGAATGACCTAATGTCTAACTTTGCTGTCCCTGCCAGCTATTTTTGTTCACGTTCAAGTGTTGGTAACTATTTAACCTTTTCAAATCTAATCTAACAATACCCAGCTATTTCCTTGTTTACCCTTTACTATGTGCTAATGGGTCTTGTTAAACAAAACTCTTTTCAATGTCTGAGGTGTGCTTGGTCCTTCCCTCTTTGTAGTTGATGCTGCTGCTAATCAATTCCACCAAATGCATCCGATGAAATGAGCTGTAGCTCACGAAAGCTTATGCTCTAATAAATTTGTTAGTCTCTAAGGTGCCACAAGTACTCCTTTTCTTTTTGCGAATACAGACTAACACGGCTGCTACTCTGAAATCTGTGGTGCTGTAGCAATCAGCAATATTGAGTGACTAATCAAAATTGTAAATTCCTCCCATAAAATCAAAATGTGTCCTATTTTCAAATTGGAATTTAGAAAACTGCATGCTAACTGCCTAAAATCCTACTGAATTTTTGGTTTATTTAAAGCATTCATGTCCTGCCTTACACTATTGTAGTGTTGAGTTGTGGTATTTCATGGTAGGGATGACTATGTTTCAAGGGTAGAGAATATGATTTTTTTGTTGTTGTGCAGCTTGTAAAGTATTTATAATTCTAGATGGAGCTATAAATGTGATTGGATATACACTTGTAACATCAGGCAGAGACTGACTTTGTTCTGTGTTTGTACATCACCTAACACAGTTGGGGCCTGGTCTGTGACTCAGGTTTCCAGATGCTATGGTTATACAAATCATAATGCTGTCTCTTTCTAAACTATGGAAAAATACTTTTGGCATAAAATGAGACTTCTCTAGTGTACGTGTTTGCAGCTGGGGTGGGAAAAGAGGTCTTGTTAATCTGTTACTTGCTCTTGGATGCAGTTTTGCGGTAGTTTTAGGGCTTGGCTACACTTACATTTGACAGCGCTCTAACTTGCTGGCTTAGGGGTGTGAAAAATCACCCCCCTGAGCGCAGCAAGTCAGAGCGCTTTAAAGCGCTAGTGTAAACAGGCTCCCAGCGCTCAGAGCTAATCCCCTCGTGGAGGTGGATTACCAGGAGCACTGGGAGAGCTCTCTCCCGGCGCTCGTGCGTGACCACACTCGCACTTCGAAGTGCTGCTGTGGGAGCGCTCCCGCAACAGCACTTTGAAGTTTCCAGTGTAGCCATGCCCTTAGACAGATTTGTGTGAAGTGTTGTACATTTGTTTGGTGAATTGTTCTAAAAGATCCGAATCAACAAATTAAGCTTTCTGTATTAATTGCTAGTTAAAGTGACAGTATTTTAATAGTGATTGGGTAAACTATTTAATCGGAAATCCTGTAACATTTTTAGGCTAGTGATCAATCTATTTCAGTATAGCTTCTCCAGCAGTGGTCAGAATCAAGTGTAACTTTCTCATGTGAGTAAAATCATGCTGCATGCAATCCAGGAATAAACTGTCATGGGGGAAGTTTCTTAACCCCAGCCATTAGAGTTTGGCTTTGTGCCCTATAGCATGAGGATCTATATCCCTTCCAAACTCTTGGTTTGTTAAGATTTTTTTATGTGTTTGGAGGGCGTGGGATGTTATTTCTTATTGTTATAACTCTGGATACCTGTTATCTATATAGAAATTCCTAATCCTTTTTTAAATCCTGCTAAGCTCTTGGACTCTTCGTTGTGGCAATGAGTTCCAGAGTCAAATTTCAGGTCTCAGCTTGTTAACTTTATTCTATCTCTAAATCCATAACTTAGATAAAATTTCAACTGCCTCTTTTGTAACATTCATCATCTTAGCCATATCTCAGTAAAACAGTTTAACACCTGAAGAGGGGATCCTCTTTGGCTGAAAAACTTTAGTACTGTTATCACTGCTCAAAAATATGTCTACCCACTAGCTGCTAGGTATATGATGGGGCTTGTAGGGGGCAGTACCAGTATGATCTAGAGGGAAAGTCCTGCTGAGACGTTCAGCTTCCTTGCTTCTCCCCAACTGCTTGCTGGTAAAGGGGTGGTGCTGGGATTTTTACCAGGGTGCTGTTCACGGACTCTACTTAGTCTCTAGCTTTCATATCAACCTTTGGTTTCTAGATGTCTCTGCTT
The DNA here is from genome assembly GCF_009764565.3 of Dermochelys coriacea. NCBI lineage: Eukaryota > Metazoa > Chordata > Testudines > Dermochelyidae > Dermochelys > Dermochelys coriacea. The sequence goes on from NC_050068.2 coordinate 151,236,256, forward strand.
CTAGCTACTTGCTGAAGGGGAGAGGGAGCTTTTGGTTTCTCCTTTCCCTATTCCTCACCCTCAAGACTCTGGGCTGCTGCAAGGAGTGATAGGGAAAAGAGGTCTCTGCTATTGCCCCAGTCCTTTGTTGATCATTCTTGTGCCTGTCTTCTGTCTCTTCACTAGCTACAGGTGAGATTGACATAATTCTTGAGGTTCTTACTATTGTTCTTTCCTTATTGAATAACAGCCATAAAACTGACGAGTCTTGCTAATTTCACTGTGCTGTTGCTTGGCAAAACTGTGAGCAGCAACAACAGGCAGTGGACAGGTTTCAGAGTGGTAACCCTGTTAGTCGGTTTGGGGATTTAGTAAGGCAATTCTACATGAGTCTACTTTTGGTTTCCACTTGGGAGACTATCTTTGCAAATCATAGGGCTAGATAGCTTAAATTTTGCGGAAACTGATGTTAGGTAACAAAGACACTGTGAACAGCTTTTCGCTTTTCAGAGTGGCAGCCATGTTAGTCTGTATCCGCAAAAAGAATAGGAGTACTTGTGGCACCTTAGAGAAAGCTTATGCTCTAATAAATTTGTTAGTCTCTAAGGTGCCACAAGTACAGCTTTTCTCTTGTGATTCAGTTTTCTCAAACCATGACTATAATTTTAGTAGTATCCACAAATGTCTCTTCCCCATGTGCTTGAGACAGACTTTCAAATTTAATGACTTATTAAATTTCACTGCAGTGTTAACTTTATCAAGTGACTTCAGTGAGTGTAAAACAATTTACTGACTCAGATCTTTTAAAGCTAATTTTAAGTAGTATATTAGATTTTTTTTTTAAAGTTCCGTAACACTGTAGCAGCCTGGATTGTTCTCTGTAAATGGTTTGTCTTACATTGGCTATTTCTTTGCATGTTTTATATTCAGAGAGAAAAAGTGTATTGTACTAAACGTCAACAATTATTTCAGACAGAAGGAAGTGAAATGTAAATGGAGACTCTTCTTCTGTAAAGAGGATACTGTTTCTTCTTGGCAGCTGCAGTGTTTTATCCACCAGTATTGGAGGTGTATGGAAAAAGCATTTAAACTATACCTTAATGCAAAAATGGGAAGAATTGCCTTGGCACTCTATAATTTTTAAAAACCTTGCCACATGATTCCATTGCTGCAATTCTAGTGGTTTTTTTGTAGCATTGTACTAGACTGTCTAAAACTGGAAACAAACACAAATTACATATCTTAATGAAACTAGGCACTTTATTTTCAAGTTAAGCTTTAGCCAAAATGGTGTATTTCTCTTTATTGACTAAGGGCTAAGAGGATGGCAGGGGTACACTGTGTGTGTGTGTGTGTGTGTGTGTGTGTGTGAGAGAGAGAGAGAGAGAGAGTGTGAGGGTACCTAACATACAGTCCTCCATGCTATGGCAGGTAAATATTTTTAAGATGTCATTTAAATAGTGTGCCCATTTTTCCGCCCCCCCCCCTTGTACTTTCAAAGCCCTGCTAGACCTGTTGACCCCTTTGGACACAATGGTAATGACTAAGGTGTGCTGTCAGTTATTTTCCATCCATAATGACTGTGGCTATGGAAGTGGCTCATTGACACAGCCACCCAAGCTATTACACATGTTGGAAGAAAGAGATCAGTCCTATCAGGTTGAGACATGAATTCAAAATTCAAAATGCAAGAAGACTTTGGATAATGGGTGATTAGTCTAAATAGAGATGATGCTCTTAGCATTCTAACTTCACACATCATGCCAGTAACCCATAGTAAGCTTGCTTCTCTCTCTTAAATGAATGAGCCTCTCTATACTAGAGGACAGAAGTCTGTAATTGAACTGCATGTATTTCAGCAGTTTAAGCACAAGTGTTTTAGAGTCCACACTTGCAGAACTCTTGTAGATTTGCCCCTCTTTTGGGGTATCTCTTTTCTAAACAATGCCAGTTGTTGATTGTTTTGTGGTAGTGCCTACAGGCCCCACTATGCTAAGTACATAAGAATGGCCATACTAGCTCAGACCAAAGGTCCATCTAGCCTAGTACGTCTTCCAACAGTGGCCAATGCCAAATGCCCCAGAGGGAATGAACAGAGCAGGTAATCATAGTGATCCATCTCCTTCACCTATACCCAGCTTTTGGCAAACAGAGGCTAAGGACACTATTCCTGCCCATCCTAGCTAATAGCCATTGATGGACCTATCCTCCATGAATTTATCTAGTTCTTTTTTTGAACCCTGTTATAGTCTTGGCTTTCACAACATCCTCTGGCAAAGAGTTTCACAGGTTGACTCTGTGCTGTGTGAAGAAATACTTCCTTTTATTTATTTTAAACCTGCTGCCTATTTCCTTTGACCCCTAATTCTTGTGTTAAAGGAGTAAATAACACTTCCTTATTCATTTTCTCCACACCAGTCATGATTTTATAGATCTCAATCATATCCCCTTTTAGTAGGACTTTTCAGTTTGGAAAAGAGACGAATCTTGTTAATCTCATGGAAGCTGTTCCATACCCCTAATCATTTTTGTTACCCTTTTCTGAATTTTGTTGCCTTTTTCCGATTCCAATATATCTCTTTTGAGATGGGGAGACCACATCTGCATGCAATATTCAAGATATGGGTGTACCATGGATTCACTGTACAAATGTTACAAAAAGTGAGTCCAAACTCAATTTATAAGGTAAGTAGCTGATGCTTAGCCCACAGTTCAATGCAGAACTACTAGATGCAGTGTCTTCTGGGAGACTTCAGAAGGCTACTGTGGAATAACAAATTGGTCACTGTATGATGGAAGGAACACTTTGTAGATCTATTGAATCATAACTTCGATGTTGATAGCATCTTTGACTTAATCCCTCAACATCCCATCCAGAATGATCCTAGAACCACCAACACTTCTTGAGGTAAGAAAAACCATCAAATAGATGAACAATAAGGCATCTGGACCTGATGGAATTTCCACTGAAATCTTCAAAGAAGGAGGCGAAGAACTGGCTCACCAGCTTCATGCCCTAATCCTCAAGAACTGGAATTCAGAAGAAATCACAGCCGACCTTAGGAATGCCATGATTGTGACTATCTTCAAGAAAGGAGACAAATCAAATTGTGGAAATGATCAAGGTCTCTCCCTGTTGTCCACATATGGAAAGATCCTCGCCAGAATTCGCCTCAACAGGCTGCTCCCTCTTGCTGAGGAAATCCTCAAAGAATCACAATGCAAATTTAGACCAACTCAGGGTATCACCAACATGATCTTCACTGCTCACTACCTTCAGGAAAAGTACCATAAACACCAGCCTCTCTATATTGACCTCATTGACTTCATGAAAACATTTGATTCCATCAACCATGAGGCTCTGTGGAGAACTCTCATCAAATTTGGCTGCCCACCAAAATATGTTGCTGTCCTCTGAATACTCCACAAAAACATATCCATGACGTTTATCAGCCGTGAATCTGAAACAGACTCCTTTATAGTCAAGACGGAAGTCAAGCAAGGTTGTCATCCCTCCAAACCTCTTCTCCATCTTTCTTGCTGTCATTCTCCATCACTGAGTTCCTCTCCAGACTTGATATCCAATACAGAATGGATGGCAAGCTGTTCAACCTCAATTGCCTCCTATCCAAGACACAGACTATTGTTAAATCAGTCATTGAACTTCCGTATGCAGACAACTGTGCCTTGTGTGCCCACTCAGAAGAAGATTTTCAAAAAAAAAAACAGTTGATATCTTCTCTGAGGCCTACAATCAACTGAGTCTCTCACACCACAAGAAAATGAAAGTGCTTCACCAACAGGCTCTGAACTACCAGGATCCTGCTCCCACAATCAAGATAAACAAAGGGACCCTGGAGAACGTTGAGCACTTCCCCTGCCTCTGTAGATATGTCATAGAAAGCTGACATTGAGAAGGACATTCAGCACTGCCTCCAATGTGGCAGTACAGCTTTCGAATGTTTGAGAAAATGTCGTTGATTATGACATCGAGCAAAACCTAACTTCTTGTGTACCAGGCCATTGTCCTCTCTGCTCTCCTGTACAATACCAAAACCTGGGTCTCACACAGTAGGCATCTCAAGGCTCTTGAAAGACACCATCAATGGTGCCTCCGCAAGATCTTCCAAGTCAAGGGGGATAACTGATGCACCAACATCTGCATTATGTACCAAGCCAAAGCTTCCAGCATTGAAGCGATGATCATCAGCCACCAACTCTGTTGGGCTGGTCATGTTCTTTGAATGCCAGACAATTGACTCCCGAAGCAGGTCACGTTCTCACAACTGAGCCATGGCCAACCAATGAAGGGAGGGCAGAAAAAGCACTTCAAAGACACCCTCAAAGCCAATATGAAGTTCAATGTTGACATGAACTTATGAACTAAGCCCTTGACTGATTAAAATGGAGAAGTACCTTGTGGCAAGGATCCCAGCATTTGGAGACCCAATGAAGACAGAGAAATGGAGAAGGAGGTAAGAACATGCCACAGCCCAACTCAACAATCCTGATCCACCTCTTCCACCCGGAAACATCTGCCCTGACTGTGATGAGATGAATGGATCCCAAATTTGTCTGATTAGCCATCTGCAGATGGCTAAACAATAGCCGGCTATCATTTCTTGGACGACAATTCTCCTCTAACTCCGAGAGATTGCTGATGATGGAACTATAGTGGGAGGATTAGTTGAATTTTATATTATCTAAACGGCATCCACATTGGCACTAGAATACTTCAGTCTGCAGCATAGTCTATTCAGGACAGTATTCAGCACATATGTAAATCATTTGGAGGGCTTTTGTGTGTGTATGTTAAAATTCTACCTGGAACAAACAATACTTGGCACAGTAAATGTCTCTAGTGTGGACAGGGCTAATATGTATGTTTAAAATACATATGCATGGATACTCCCACATCACTTAGATCTGGGGGGGAAAATAGCTGTTCAGAAAGCTTTCTCTTCATATGGATGATCCCTCTTTTTTGTTTTATTTTAGAATTTAAAGTGCTGTGAACATCTGTTGTGACTATTTTTTGTTTGACTGTTAAGTTTTGCATATCCTTTTTTAATTCAGTTTTCAAACATGACAAAACATAAAAAATGTTTAGGCTTTCTGTACTTATTATATGATCAAATGAAATGCCCATGTCTAACTTTTTTTTGCATGACTGCTATTCCATGCACTTAAATATTTACAGTTGCTAATTTCAGTGGACTGGAAAAATCCCGTAAGTACTTTGCTTAGTAATCTTATCCTATGTGCCTTGTTTCTGGGAGAAAATAGGCAAGTCTAAACTTGCTGACAATACAGAACACTTAAGACAGTATTCATTTTCAAATTTCTCTTGTTCAGTGTGCTACTTAAAACGAGATGAATTTCTTTCTTCCCTACCCTTTCCTGGGTAACTTCCCTAAACTGAACGAGCTGTAAGTCATTCTGTGTGTACCAAGGAAACACTAAATATACTCAAAAAGAAAAGGAGGACTTTTGGCACCTTAGAGACTAACAAATTTATTTGAGATCAAATCATTTTTTTCTTGTTCCTAAATAGAGTAGTTTCTTCACAAAGGTTCTTTTCACATCGTTACCACAACACATTCTGCATATTTATAATGCTCATGAAAAGTCATACTGGCAAGTGAGAGGTTATCCAGGAGGTTTATAGCCACCGTGTAGCTGATACTTAGCCTGACATGAGTAAGGGCTTGGCTATACTTGCAGATGAAAACCGCAGCAGGGAAAACGCCATCGTGTGTTTACGCTTTCAGCTGCAAGCGCACTGGTGTGGCCACATTAGCAGCTCTTGCAACGTCACAGAGAGCAGTGCATTGTGGTAGCTATCCCAGTGAGCAAGTGGCTGCAGTGTGCTTTTTAAATGGTATGTGTGTGGTGTGTATGTGCGAGGAGAGACTGTGTTTTGGGGGCAGAGTGTGCCAGCATGTTGTCTTATAAATTCAGACAGCAGCAGACCCCTCCCTACCCCCCTGCCTCTCTCTCTCTCACTGCAACAGGAGCATTCCACAGTAATGGTTTGCTTTGTCCCGGAGCAGATAAGCATGCTGGCTTTCAGACTCTGAGCTTTGAAAGGGGATCTCCACGTGTCTGCCTTCAAAACAATGACAAGAGTGGCTTGACTTCAGGGGATTATGGGATGTATCTGGAGGCCAGTCACAATGCAGTAATGCAATATGTTGTCCACACTGACACCCAGGCTTTTCAGCCGGGGCGCAGCAAGCTTTATGCTTCTCATGAAGGTGGATTACCAGGAGCGCTCCAGCTGCAGAGTCCAGGTGCTCTAAGTGCCTTGCCAGTGTAGACACCTCAGGAGTTAGTGCATTAAATCAGCCCCGGGCACTCTAATGCGCAAGTGTAGGCAAGCCCTAATTAATGCATGGAGGAAGACCTTATTTCTTGGAAGATAGTATTAGGGAGGTAAATGAATCATCAGGCTGAAAACAAAGTATGTGCTAAATGAGATAAGTAGATAGGTTAGTAGGCTAAGAAGACAATGTATGAGCCAACTAAGATGAGAAGAAAAGGAGTACTTGTGGCACCTTAGAGACAAAAATCATGAAGTTGACAGATTTCCACTCTATACAGCTAAATTCAAGTGCCTTGCATAATGACAGGTTTCAGAGTAGCAGCCGTGTTAGTCTGTATTCGCAAAAAGAAAAGGAGTACTTGTGGCACAAGTACTCCTTTTCTTTTTGCGAATACGGACTAACACGGCTGCTACTCTGAAACCTAAGATAAGAAGAACACCCAGGCAACTGTTCGTTATGAACTAGGTAATGAGGGACAAAATAAGTTAGGATTGTAGAGATGAGGTAAGGAGGAAGTTGAAACATGGGCAGTTCATGGACGGAGCATGCGGTACAGGCATTGGTTCTTGCTAAGAAACCAAGCCAAGGCTGCTACAGTGTCACAATTAAAAAAACAAAAAAACACAATCCTAATAAACTACTTTAGATTAGCTTTAAAAGATCTGAGTCAGTAAAATATTTTACACCCATTGGAGTCGCCTGATAAACTTAACACTACAGTTAAATTTAATTTACAGAAGCCATTAAACTTGGAAGTCTGGCTCAAGCACATGTGGAAGAGAACATATTTGTAGCTGATACTACAAACCACCATCTGGAGCTAAACAAAACTGATTTATCTTTCTAAAAAAACTTTCTTGTCAAACACTGGGGTAGTATTGTCAGCGATGGGAGAACTACAACGGGTGCATTTGGATTATATCTGGGCCAAAATGGAAAACCGGGGAAGGGACTGTTATTTAAAAGTTTGAGTCCACATTACAGAATGTGTTTATGGGTTTACATTATATAGAAAAGCACCTTTAAAGGTAGAGGCATATAAATGAGTCTGGGGTTTTTAAACGAGACTGGAAAGTTGTGGAATATAAACAAATCTAGGGTTTTTTCTAAATCAAAACAATTGTACTTTAGTAGGCCCAGAAAGTTTGGTAGGCATGCATGCAAATAGAACCAAGCTGTTTTGGTGGCAAAAAATACATAACACACACCACCCAACACCCCAGCCCAAAGTAAGTATCTCTACCTTAGAATTATTTGAAAATGATGCTGTACAGAAACTGTAGAGCCAGAAGAGAGACTGTGGCTACCATAATGGGTGGCCCAGGAGTTGGGGTGTCCCTGTGGAATTTTGAAGACACAAGGAATTAAACCTTAAAATTAACTTGGTAACTAATGAATTTGGTTTAGCCATTAAAAAAAGGAGGAGGGATTAGTTCTTTAACCTCGCAACAGGCAGCGTTAATTATTAGCAATATGAGCAAACTCCACTGTGCAAACTTTGACATGAATTCATATATTTGTCAATACTGTAATTAATTGAATAATAACCTTTCTCAAGCAATTGCGTGCAGCATATATGGTACCAAACTTCTTATGCATGTAATGCAGGGAATAGAAAAGAGAAAGCAGGGGGAGCGATCAAAGTTGTTAAAACAGCACAGTTATCTAGACCATACCAGTGGAAAAAGGAATTGATGATATTGGGGAAGAAAATTTGCAAAGCTACAAGATCCTGGACTCTGGGCATCACACAAAATAAATAACTCTATGGTTCTGATTGCTATTCTGAAATGGACAGGGAATCCTAAAGAATTGATAATGTGAACAGTGTGGTACAATAGTAAATGGGACCTACAAACAGCATTATCCCAGTGCGAAGATAGCTACACAAGGACAAGGTGAAAAACATAGCCTGCTGTAAACGAATCAAGCACAGATGGTTCTGAGACTGTTTGGCACAGATGAACCTGACCACAAGTTGTGGAGGTTGGACCAGTCTAGTCATTAGAGAGAGAAGGAGGTGGTATGACTCGGGGACACAGTATGTTCTCTGGGAAACCACAACTGTTTGGTGGGAAGAGCATCATGCCAGGGTAGCCTGGATGGATTTTGACTGAACCTCACCTCTCTGGCTCCGATTGGGAGAATGCAACAGTCCACGACTGCCAACACCAAACAGGAATCACTGGTGACGAATCTCTTTGCACACATACCTCCCTTGTCCATTTAACACTGCTTTTTTGGTACAAAGAAAAATAGAGCAATGGGCATCAATTGCTTTAACCAATAGCAGAGGAACAAGCAATTGGAGATAATAGTGTACAGGCAGTGGAAACGCCCTGGTGGGCTGTGCCAAAGGAGTTGAGCTTGCACCTCCTGGTTTGTACGTGGAGCCTACTTTTAATGGTGGTTCAAATGATTAAAACCATTGTGGTTTTGGGAATGTGCTGCTGAGTAATAAACTTAACAAAAAAGCACAAAAACAGGAATATAATGCAAATGAAATGAATGCTAATATAAAAAGACAGAATCAGGGGAAAGTAGCTGAGGCCTGGTATGACATGATTAATTAATTACTTGGAGGGAGGCCTTATTTCTTGGATGATGGAGTTAGGGAGTTAAATAAATTATCAGGCTGAAAACAGAAAGTTTGTGCTAAATGAGATAAGCAGATAGGTCAATAAACTAAGGAGAAAGAATGTATCACCCAACTAAGATAAGAGGAAGAACACCCAGGGAACTATTTGAACTAGATAACAAGGGACAAAATAAATTAGGAATGTAGAGATGAGGTAAAGAGGAAGTCAAAACCTGCACAGTGCGTTAACGAAGCATGTGGTACAGGGATTGATTCCTGCTAAGAAATCAAGCCAGTCCTAAAATATATGATGCAATGCTTAGTAAATGCAATGAGCTATGTAATGTGTATATAGAGGTAGAAGTTTGTGTAACTTTGGAGCTGTGGTGTATCCTGCATCCACCACCCCACGTCCGAGTCTGATCAACTCGGTGTAGCATGCCAAATAAAGATAACCGAGTGACGAAGGCTGGAGTTGAGCTGAGTTCTTGGGAAGCCGAGTGGAAAGAGGTCTTGGAGGGAATCCTAACACACAGACATACCTATTCTGAGATGTGAAATTGTTCTGAACTCTAAAACATAACTACATAAATACCTGCATTGGTAATTTATGGAGAGGTAATGCACTACTGAGGGAATGTGATAAAATCCTATATTTGAATAGTTGAAAAACATACAAAAAATTAGTTACTATACCTATTATGTGATTAAAATCTATGTGCAAGTAATATAGATCATTTTGTACCTTAGGAAACAGAGATCTGATATTTGAAAGGCAAAAGATTATCCAACAATGAAATGAAAGTTGTACATTTATCCTTAATCCAAATGACTTAATGACTAATATCAGATACAGACTGACATATTTGGAGACTGAAAGCTTGTATACAGATGCCTTGACCCAAACTGGAAAATCCCTAAATGGCTTTGTTTTTTATGTTGGGACTGGGAAGGAGGGAGAACATGAAAAGGGCTCCAAGAGGGAAAGAACCATACAGGAATAATGGATATTCTTTACGCTGTGTGTAGCTTTTTTAACTTTAAGATAGGACATGTCTTGGGTGTTGATCCTATGATTTCTTATGTGTGGACAGACTTCTTCCCTTGCAGTGGAATTGCTTTTTGTGGACTGTGCTCAAGTGCTGTCGTCCACCTAGACAGAAGAAACTGCAGGATCAGAGCCTTGGACTGTACACTAGGAAAAATCATCCACTGGTAAGTAGGGAGACTTGCAGAATATAGTGCCGTTTCTGTTGATAGAAAGTATATTGATAAACAAAGGCCTCAAACTCTCATCTTAATGTATTTATCTGTCGTAGATTCAGATTCTGTAGAATGCAAGCTTCTTTCTTGCGGTTTTGAAGGTAACCTACCTAATAAGCAATGATCTAATGTTCTCTTAGACTGAAAAGAGCTCTGAGTAGGTAATGATATCCTTTCTCAGTATAGCATTAACTTCAAACAGTATTCTTCTTTGAATGGCAGATGTGTATTTCAGGTCAGTGAATGCCCCTGAGTGGACGTGTATTCTAGGTCAGGTGTGTTTGGACCTAGCACACCAGAGCTGGAGACTTTTTTTTCCTGCAGTGGTACCTATCAGGATGGCCCATGTACCCGCAGACTCTTTGTGGCCTCTCCCAAGACTATATAGAGTGGTGCCATGCTGATCCTCCCCTTGTTTCCTTCTTATTGCTAGTTGCCTGAGTTCGAGCTCCCCATCCAGGCTTTTCTCCTCTTGTTTTTTTTTTTGTGTGCATCACAGTTAATTATTGAGATTAGCATAAATAGCAGTTAGAATTTATAGTTTAGTGTCAGGTTTCAGATTAGCAGCTGTGTTAGTCTGTATTCGCAAAATGAAAAGGAGGACTTGTGGCACCTTAGAGACTAACACATTTATTAGAGCATAAGCTTTCGTGAGCTACAGCTCACTTCATCGGATGCATTCGGTGGAAAATACAGTGGGGAGATTTATATACACACTCACACAGAACATGAAACAATGGGTTTTATTATACACACTGTAAGGAGAGTGATGATAAAACCCATTGTTTCATGTTCTCTGTGTGTGTGTGTGTGTGTGAGAGAGAGAGAATCTCCCCACTGTATTTTCCACCGAATGCCTCCGATGAAGTGAGCTGTAGCTCACGAAAGCTTATGCTCAAATAAATTTGATAGTTTAGTGTATTTTGTCAGTTTAGGTAGTTCTGTAGTTAGTGTCTGGTACTGAGAACACATGTTATGCAGCGTTCCCCAGGTTTCAAACACTACCCGTTGTATCAGATCTGTCTTCAGTAGTGACCCCCACATGTGCTCCTTATTGTGTCTTGGTAAAAGACATATTAAATAAAAGTGTAGTGTCCCTTTAAATATAAAGAATATGCCTGAAGCACCTAGTGGATCAGTCCGAGGCCTACTTCAAGTAGTCCAAAGAAGGTCCCAGTGCTGGTCTGTCACCCACAGGCATCCTCTACCTGTATGGGAGTTTCGGGCAGACCCCCTAGACTCTGATTCTTCCTCAAGAAGGGGAAGGTTTCATTCTTCATCTCCCGGGATCCCTCGAAAGAGGAAGCACAAAACAGATCAGGGCCATATGAAATTGGAGAGCCATCCTCCTCTTTGTTGAGGACAGGATCTCAGTGTTAAGACCTAAGTACTCAGGGTAGAGCCAAGCTGTCAAACCATGTGCCCCCAGTACAGAGACAGGAGGATTCTGTTACCATGCTACTGACTCCAGAACTGCCTGCAGGATGGCTGTCTAGTCTGGTACCTGTGCATGAGCTGCTGTGATGATGCCACTTTTGGTACCAACAATCCTACCAGTATGTGTGGCAGCAACAGACTTGCTCTGTCTGGACCAGACTCTCCAATGACACAAGATAGGTATAGCATTGGTACCTCCAGTGTTTCCAGGCCCCCGGATTTCTTCTGCTTTGGGACAGAGATCACTAGTGTTGACAGCTTCAGTACTGATGAAAAAGCAGCTGCCATCCTCAGTATATATGCCTGCTGGGCTATCACTGGTACCCACTCAGTCCTTTGACCTCTGTACTGAGGGGTTCATTGAGGGGGGACCTACTAGGTCTTATTCATTGGCACTGGTAGCGGGCCTTTTCTCGGTACCAAACATTTCTATCAGGACTTCAACCTCTTGGGACGCATTTATGGTATCGACTGTGGTTCTGACGCTTGTACTGACCTTTCCCTGGTTTCACTGGATTGGACACAATCAATGCCCACTGGTTATTGAGAGGCTTCCTTCTGCTCCAATTCTGAGTCCTGCAACTCATCTCTGTCACTGCATTGAAAGATTGCGCAAGCCATCCAAATGTGCAACTGAAGAACAACATTGGTACTGAAAGCGGAGCTGCTCTTATGGCAAGGATAGGTCATCCTGGCTGATTCTGTCTTGGCTTCCTACACATACTATACTCTTACAGTGGCCTCTGTGGGATGTTCCTTGCTCCCACAGATCTAGCTCTCTGTCCCCAGTTGAAGGGAAGATTGGTCCACCTTACAAAAAGTGGCAACCTTCGGAAAGTCCTCTGCAGATTTAGGATGCTGCTTGTCTTCTTGAACCACTGCTGTTGGATGAGCCCTTGCTGGCAGATGAACTTTTCCCTCAGGGGATACCATCAGTTCCAGGAATTCTGTCCTTGTCCTCTTCGGATGACTCGGTGGTCTCAGGTTCAGGTGGGTCTCCACTCCCAGAGGATTTTAAATCCTACCAAGACCTATTTAGGAGACTGACTACAGCTTTGGGTATCCAAGCTGAGTTGGTATGGGAAAATATCTACAAGTTATTTGACATCCTTCGGCCAACAACTCCAGGAAGGGTAAATTACCTGAGTAATTGTCTTTTGGTGTACACCAAAGTTACCGTCCCCTATAGCTAAACAGTATGGGCTAGCCATACCATGTTCCATTGCAGGGATTTGAGTGTTTTTATTCTTACCCAGTGTCAAATTTCCTAATTGTCGTGGCCACTAATGAGAGACCACAGGAAGGAAGATTTAAGTTGACTCCAAAGGAAAAAGAACTTAAAAGACTGGACTCTTTAGGAAGAAAGAGCTATTCTACTGCCTCACTTCAGATGAGAATAGTGAACTAACAAGCTCTGTTAGCAGAATATGATTTTTCTCAAGTGGGAGGTAATATCTAGATTGCTGAATGACACAAAAGAAGATTCCCTGGCTTTCCTAGCAGAAGGTTAGCTGGTTGCAAAGACCTCACTCCAATCCACTCTTGACATTGCAGATTCTTGCTCCAGGGCAATGGCCTCTGCAGTTATGAGATGGGCATCCTGGTCATGTATTTCCAGTTTAACACGAGATATTCAACCATCTATTGAAGACCTAACTTTTGATGGTCAGTCTTTTTGTTTTCAGTTAAGGCCGATGAGGTGTTGTACTCCTTTAAAGAATCACTTGCTACCCTCCATTTGCTGGGAGTCTATCCAGCCACCAAGCAATGTGACTAAGTCTCTACTGCAATAGTCAACAAAGAGAGCTCTTCTATCCTCCGAGGCAACATGACATCTCAACAAGGAGATATAAGCCTCAAAAGAGGAGGTCATCTAACTCCAGTTTTAACCATCTCACCCTCCCCCTGTTGTAGGGAAACACACCTTTTGACTTCGTCTTTGAGGACAGTGATACAATCAGCAGTGGTCTTTCTGTCCCTTTGCCCCCTTTAGGGACAGAGTCACATCCCTCAGAATTTGGGAGGCAACAACCTCAGAGAAGTGGCTCCTAAGTACGGTGGGTCTGGTATATTCATTCCAGTTCCTCTCCATTCTTCCTGCCCACCATCCTTCGCTACCATCCTTTCGGGGACCTATCTCTTGAGTCTAACTGTAATGCTTCCTGGGGGAATTTAGGATTCTGAGATACCTCGCTGCCACCTGCCCTTCACCTGCAGGACAAGCACTTCCCTCAAGGGAACTTCCCTCATTCTAGAGCCTAGACTTAACTAGATACTTTCATGTCCTAGAGTAATAGTCACCCAAAGTCCTTGCAGTGTTTTACAGCCCGGTTTGACAGTAATCTCCCTTCACAAGACTGACACTGTGTCAGCTTGTCTCCTCTGTGAGGGAGGAGTGTATTTCCTCCTGTGTTTCCTTGTACCCCCAGATAGTCCCTAACAATCCTTTGTCTTTAGTCATAGACAGGATGTTCTGTGCTGTTTGTTTTTTATTCTGTGAATTTTCTCTCTCAGACTTTGCAGTTGTCTGTCTGTCTGTCTGTCTGTCTATGCAAATAGGCCTACAATGTGAGTCCACACATGACTAGATAGTGTCTATTGCGTCCTGCCTGAAAGGAACATGTGCAAGGCATATCACTTCCTAGTGGACCTGCCTTAAATCCAAGACCCTGAGAACATAATTTTCAGGATAGATACATAAACGTCTTGAATAATATATGTACATATTTTTCACAGTGATTATGACTACCAGTGGGTTAGAGACCTAAAATGTCAATCTTTGAATTATTCTGCATATATCTGACCCAGGGGAACTCTGTAAAACCCTGTGCAGCACTTGTGCCCTTTGCCAGTTAGCAGTAAGATGTCAAAGTACTACTTCAAGAAGTTTGTCCTCTGCTTTCCCTGAGAACTATAGAGGAAATTCCCCTGCAGTTTCAAGGGCAGGTTTTTCTACTCCTGCTATTTTCTGATCCTCTAGTCTTAGAGAGGACTGATGCCCTTACTGGATCTTCGGGCTCTCAACAAGTTGAGCAAACAAGATTCCGCATTGATTCTTCTGTCCCTACATTGCAACTGTTGGTATGCTGCCCTCGATCTTTGAGATGCAGAGTTAAGTCACAGGAAATTCCTCAGATTTGTGATAGGAAGCTGCCATTATCAGTATATGGTACTTCACCTGGCCTGTGATCAGTGCCTTATCCGTGTCTTCCCTTAATTTGATTGGCTGGTTCAAGAGTCATCCCAGGACAAGGTTCATTGCCATGTCAGGTTCATCTTCAGTTATTCAGTCATCTGGGACTCATTTTGAACAGGAAAATGTCAACACTCTTTTTTTTTTTTCTTAGACTTTCTTAGACTTAGAGTTCATTGGGCTCTATTTGATTCTTAGTTTGACTACTGTTCCCTAATAGTAATTTCAAATGATTTACAATTTATGCGTATTCCTCAGTTTTCATCCCTCTGGCATTTCTTGGTCTTAAGTTGGTAGGCCACGTGACGGCTTGTACTTATGTAAGAGAGTATACATGGCCATCTCCTCTAGAGAGAACAGGAGTTGAATCTTCATATCAATGTCCTTGAGCTGCGGGCAATTCGCACAGCTTGCCCCGATCCTTTCTCTCTCTCACATCAAGGGCTTGCCGGTCCAAATGTTGACTGCTAATGGCATATCTGATCAGCTTTGTCAAGTGGTAATGAGCTTTTGGGAATTTTGCATCACAGAGACGTCACTCCTATCGCTGCACACTTACCTGGTATACAGAATCTGCTAGCTGACTTCTTCTGGAGGGGATTCTCCAACAACCATGGGTGGTCTCTCAAAACCAGCCTCCTGAAGTGTATTGTTCAGGTGAGTGGCATTCCTGAAGTCAACTTGGTTTGTGTGTGTTTTTTTTTTTTTTTTTTACAAAAGACAGCAAGAAGCATCACCAATTTTATTCTCAAGTGGACCACAGTCTGGGCTTGTTCACTGTTGCCTTCATGTTGGAGTGGGGACTGGGGTGAATATACAAATTTCACCAATTCCACTGGTTCCACAGGTCATTCACAGACAAACTAGGCCACATCAGGTTAATCCTCACAGCCCTGGCCTGGCCAAGACAGTGCTGTTTTTTGGACCTTCACAATCTTTCAGTTTAACCATCTCATACTCTGCTTCTCCTTCAAGACCTACTGTCACAGAAGAAGGTTGAATACTACATCCAGACCCAAATAGCCTCTATGCTATGGCCTGGTTTGTGAGGGTATGTTTACACAACAAAGAAACACCCGCGGCTGGCCCATGCCAGCCAACTTTGGCTTTCGGGGCTCGAGCTGCGAGGCTCTTTTATTGCTGTGTAGACTTCTGGGCTCAAGCCCGGCCTCTGAGACCCTCCCACCTGCATCCGGAACGGATATCGAATGTTGGCAAATTGGTATTGTGTTCATTATTTAAATAGACTCAAACCTACACTGTACATTACTGCTTGTGAGTCATGGAATACACATCTAGAACCACCCAAAGAAGAAAACATGATTACTTATCTGTTCTGTAACTATTGATCTTCGAGATGTGGGTGCAGATGTGTATTCTGTGACCCATTCTCCGATCCCCCTCTACTGGAACATTGGGCCATCTCCGGTGTGAAGGAGCTGAGGGGCGGTCATGTAGAGCTCTATTTAGCCTCGGAGGTGGCCATGCGGATGTGTAGGCCATGTGTGCCGCCCCAACAGGTATTGCTGGGGAGGGAAAAGTCTCTAGCTCCAGTGCATTAAGCACAAACACACCTGAGCAGAATACACTTCTATGCAGCTATGTTTACTTCAGTGGAATATGTATCTGTATCCACATCTTGAAGAAAGAGTTAAGGAACAGGTAGGTAACTGTTGTATTACACTTACAGGACATCTAAAAAAGGTGGTAGTTGATTACATGTGTTAAATGTGTGCAATTTGGTATAAATGGACAGATTGTAGGAGGCCTAAAATTACTCTGCATAATTAGTTTTCAAAGTGCTGAATGCAACAGTAATCTGTATTAATTAAAAATTTAGCTGTTTGTTGTTTATGGTCTGTTAGCTGGTGGGCTGATACACCAACCATAAAAGGTGAAATCCTGGTCTAAGCAACTGCACCTTCCCAGTTCTTTCACTCAAGCTTTTTCTTCATAAACATGGAAACAAAGATTCAAAATGACACCAAGAAACCCAACAGTCTCACTGTCCCTTTGCCCTTGTCTCCAGGGCTTTACAGCCCTCCCTTCACAGCTGAAGCTTTCCCCCAGCTGGCTTCTGTTCCCAGCAGGTGTCTCTCGGGTCTTCTGCCTGACAGGTGTGTAGAGCTATTTCCTTGGTCCTTCCCTGACCCTGCGTCTGTCCTGTCTGCTTCTCTGCCTGGGAGGTATGACACATTACATGCAAGTTTGTGTAGGGCACATGAGTAGGAGTAGGCATGTGATCTACCAACTACATCTCTCATTTTAAAGGGCCCAAGGACCATAACAGGCACATTAGGTTGCTTACATCTGCTCCAATGTCTGTTACATGTCTTTATTCTACTCTTGATTTGTTTGTCTACAATTTGTCATCTTTGGAAGATCCTCACTGGATCAGGCATTGTATATTCCCCTAACTTTGTAGCCCCTATCCATGGGCCAGAAATAATAATTTAATTCACCATGCTGAATGTAACATACTGAATATACAATATAAATAAGTTCATCAGAGAGCATAACAAATGCCAAGTTAAGCTACATAGAGAATGGTTATGCAGAATAGATGGTATTCATAAGCAGATTCTATTTTATGTCAATATCTTTGAGTAGTAATAAAACTGCTTCTAAATGTTTTTTTTAAAAGTTTTCCCACGAGGCATTCACCATTTAACAAGAATTGTGTAATAGTGAGATAGTTTCTTCCTGAAATGCTAAAAGTAGGCTTTATTTGGTGACACTAAATATCAAAGCAGAGGTTAGACTTGGTCACCAGGCTTTGGATGTTTCCAATTCTGGTAGGAGAGAATGTTTATAGTATTTTTTCTGCTAGGAAGAGTATTTCCCAGTTAATAATTCTTTACAAAATTGACAGCAGTTTCCCCCCCCCTTTTGTTACAGACTCTCCATTTGCCAGTTCCCTGCCTGGGCAGTGATAAACATGGGCAGTGGTAAGTGTTTGCTTAAGCAATGCTGAGTGTGCATATATCTATAGTTATTCCATTTAAAGGAGGACTTTACCACACTCCAAAACAAAGAATACAGAAACCTGTCTTCAGCTAGTGGCTTTTTGGAATGTTGATTTTTGTCTTAATAAAATTTGTTCTTGTTCAAAGAAAGCTTCTCTTCTGCTTGGTCCTGAAGAGAAATAATAAACGTTCTATTTCAGAGATTGATATGATGCACCCATCATCCTACATTAAAGCTCATCCTGACAGATAGAGGAACTGGTCACAGAACTAAAAAATTGTGGTAGCTGAGGTATAGTGATCTTGACTTGATCACATTTAAAAAGTGCAAATGGAATAAAGTCCACACCTGGTGCTTTAAAAGATCCAGTTTCACAAAACTGAAAACAATTATGACCCAAATCAGCTGGGAGGAAGAATTAAACAGAAAAAAGGGAATAAGAGGGAATAGTTTTAAGAACACTTTACTTGATGCCCAAAAAGCCACAATCGAAAGAAGGCTATACTGGTTAATGAGCCAGATAAAAGATAAACAACTATATATAAGAAATGGAAGAAAGGGAAAGTGAATAGTAATGAATATAAATCAGAAGCTAGGATTTTTACAAAATTGATAAAAGAAGCAAAGGGAAACGAGGAGAAATCTGTAGCCGAACAGTTAAGACAATAAGGAGGTGGGTTTTTTTTTTAAAGAATATTAGGATCCAAAAGAATCCCAACAATGGATTTAGTCTATTGCTAGATGGGAAATCATACAATTATCAACAGTAATGCAGAAGTGTTCAATAAATATTTTTGTCCTGTATTTGGTGGAAAACGTATGTAGTCATTGCAGTATGACACTCTGTATTCCAATAGTATCTCAGAAGAATGTTAAACAGCAGCTGCTAAGTTCCACATTTTAAAATCAGTAGGTCCAGATAACCTGCATCCAAGAGTTTTTTAAAGTGCTTGCTTAGAACTTGTTGGACTGTTAATTTTGCTTTTCAGTAATTCTCGGAATACCAGGGAAGTTCTGGAAAACTGGAAAAAAGCTCATGAACCAGTATTTAAAAAGGGTGACTTGGAAGACCCGGATAGTTATAGGCCTGTCAGTCTGATGATTGAGTCTGGGCAGGATAATGGAGTGGCTCGTATTGGACTCAAGACGGTAATATAATTAATGCCAGTCACCGTGGGTTTGTGGAAAATAGATAATGTCAAACCAACTTGAGATCTCTTTTTGAGATTACAAATTTGGTGGATAAAGGTAATAGTTTTGATGTCATATTATACTTAATACTTCTGTAAGACGTTTGACTTGACTTCTTTTAAAACAAAAACAAAAAAAACCCCTCAATACAAAATTAGCATGACAGATTGTAAATGTGCAGTCATAATTGAGTGGATGTGTTTCTAGTGGGGCTCTGCAGGGATTGATTCTTGGGCCTACATTATTATTTTTTAAGAATGACTTGGAGGAAAACATAAAATCATGACTGATAAATTTTGCAGATGACATAAATGTTGAGGGTGTGGTTGACTAGATTGGTAACCTGGGTGCAAGCAAACAATATACATTTTAATATAGTTAATGTGTATATTGTGACAAAGCTCTGTCCTTGCCTCCATGGGTCCCGCGTTTCCTAGTGGATTTCGCTAGCCTCAGAGGCTCACTGTGACCCTCCACGTACCCCTTCTTTCTCTAGAGCCAAGGGTAACAGTCTACTGAGCCATTTTCATCATAAGCCAGCAAGGGAAGTGAGAAGTTATCCTTCCTTGCACAGTCTCTGTTGTCTCCCAGTCTCAGTGATTAATCAGAGGCAAAGGTGGGAGGGAAGGCTGGGCCCACCCTCTACTCCAGACTCCAGCCCAGGGATCCTAATAGTATCAGCTATGGTAGCTGACCTTTTAGAAACATGACATGTACAATTCCCTGGTCTACTTCCCCCACAGCAGCCCTCACTTTCTTAAGCTTCACTTCTCCTTTACCTCAGGGCCTCCTTCCTTGTACCTGATATGGTGTGTATTACTCAGCCTTTCCAACAGCATAACTTCCCACAGCACCTGACATGCACACCCACCTGACTGACTGGGAGGCTTTAACTAGTTTAGTTTAACTAGCTTCAGGTGTCCCAATCAATCTAGCCTTCTCCCTGCCTTCTGGAAAGTTCTTAATTGGCCCCAGGTGTCTTAATTGACCTGGAGCAGCTTCCATTTCACTTAACCTGGTACCAGGGATTTGTTTAGCCTGGAGCTAATATATCTATCTCCTATTACTCTTCCATAGCCATCTGGCCTTGCCCCATCACATATTCCTCCCCTCCCCCCCCGCTCAACACCATAGAGTTGGGCAACTTGAGATGCCAGACAGTATGCTCGTAACAGACCCAGTGTTGCCATGGTGGCATCCAGCCCTGTGCCGTATGTGGAACTGGAATGGTTGGAGGGATAAGAACCACCTGGTGACCCTTGCATTCTTTTCCTTCTTCCGCTGCATCCACTGGAGGGGTGCATGATCTGTCACGAGTAAATCGCCGGCCTAAGAGGTAATAATGCAGTGTCTCCATAGCCCATTTGACAGCAAGGCATTCTCTCTCTACTACTGCATATTTCTGTTCTCTTGAGAGAAGCTTTCTGCTTAGGTAGAAGATTGGGCGTTCTTCTTCTCCCACCATTTGCGACAGAACTGCTCCCAACCCCACCTCGGAAGCATCTGTTTGTAAAACAAATTCCCTGTTAAAGTCCGGGGCTATGAGTACGGGGTCATTACAGAGGGCCATCCGAAGGTCTGTAAATGCCCCCTCTGCTGCGTCGGTCTACTTTACCATGTCTGGACCTCGGGCCTTCACCAGGTCCATTAGGGAACTTGCCCTAGTGGCAAAGTGGGGAATAAACCGTCAGTAGTAGCCTACCACGCCTAGGAATGCACAGACCTGCTTCTTTCAGGTCAGCCAGGGCCAATTTTGAATTGCCTCTAGCTTATTCGTTTGGGGCTTCACTATGCCCCTTCCCACAATATATTCCAGGTACCTAACCTCTGCTAGCCCTATGGCGCATTTAGCGGGATTAGCTGTGAGGCCAGCCCGCCTTAAGGTGCTCAGTACTGCCTCAACTTTCTCCAAATGGGTTTCCCAGTCTGGCGTATGGATGAGGACCTCATTTAGGTATGCAGCTGCATAACTAGTATGGGGGTGCAGCAACGTATCCATGAGGCGCTGGAATGTGGCTGGGGCCCCATGTAGCCGAAAAGGGAGGATGGTGTACTGGAATAGCCCATCCGGGGTGGAGAATGCTGTCTTTTCCTTAGCTTCTTCAGTCAGAGGAATCTGCCAGTACCCTTTTGTCAGATCCAGTGTAGTCAAGAATCGAGCACTACCCAGTCGGTCAACCAGTTCGTCGATGCGTGGTATGGGGTATGCATCAAACTGGGATATTTCATTCAGTCGGCAAAAGTCATTACAGAATCTCATGGTACCGTCAGGTTTAGGCACTAGAACAATTGGACTCGACCACTGACTGTAAGATGCTTCAATAACCTCTAATTCTAACATTTTCTTTACTTCGGCCTTGATTTTCTCTCTTTTGGCTGCTGGGATTCGGTAGGGTCTCAATGTTACCTTGGCTCCAGGGATCATGCAGATATGGTGATAGGTTTCAGTCGTCTGCCCTGGTTTTGTAGAGAACACATCTCTGTTGCGATTAATCATGTCAGTTGCCTCGATCTTTTGGATTGGTGTCAAGTCGGATGATATCCTCACTTGCTCATGTAAGTTATCCTCCTGGGGAAGGGTCTCCTGCATGACTAAACATGCCTCTCGATCATGCCAAGATTTTAGAAGATTGATGTGGTAAATTTGCTCCGATTTCCAGCGGCCTGGCTGCCGCAACTTATAGTTGATCTCTCCTACCGCTTTGATTATTTTGTAGGGTCCCTGCCACTGGGCCAACAGCTTACTTTCTGCTGTGGGCACCAGTACCATCACCCGATACCCTGGCTGGAACCGTCGAAGCTTCGCTTGGTGGTTATAATGGGTTCGTTGGGTCTCCTGTGCTCTCTCCAAGTGTTCCCATACAATGGGCGTAACTCAGGTTATCTGATCTCTCATCTGCAGTACATGCTCAACTATGTTTCTTCTGGGATTTGACTCCTACCAGGCTTTTCTGGCTATGTCCAATATGCCCCGAGGGTGGCACCCATATAGTAGTTCGAATGGAGAGGAAACCCATGGAGGCTTGCAGAACCTCCCGGATGGCGAACATGAGGTAAGGCAGTAGGATATCCCAATCTTTCCCATCCTGGCTCACATGGTCATGGCCTTGAGGGTCCTACTGAACCTTTCCACAAGGCCATCTCCTTGCGGGTGGTATACAGAGGTCCGTAGGGCTTGTACATGGAGCAATGAACAGAGATCTTTCACCAACTTGGACACAAATGGTGTCCCTTGATCAGTCAATATCTCCTTGGGTAGCCCAACCCGGGCACAGATCTATACTAGCTCCTTAACTATTGTCTTGGAAGCTGTGTTGCGCAGGGGAACAGCTTCCGGGTACCAGGTTGCATAGTCTAGTACAACAAGCACATGTTGGTGGCCCCGAGCTGTCTTCCCTAGGGGCCCTACCAGATCCATGGCTATCCGTTCAAAAGGAACCTCTATTATTGGAAGAGGGATCAAAGGAGCCTGCAAGTGTGCGTGAGGGCTAAGTAACTGACATTCTGGACAAGAAGTGCAGTATCTCTGGACATCTTCATGTACTCCTGGCCAGAAGAACCTCCGCAGGATCTGTGCCTGGGTTTTCTCTACCCCTAGATGTTCTCCAAACAGGTGACTGTGGGTGGGACCCAATATGGTTTTTTGATGTATCTCTTGCTCCTGCATTTGCGCTACGTGGTACAGGAGATCTTTCTTCACTATAAAGTAAGGTTCGGGACCCCGGACCTTCCCATCCATGGGTATCCCATCAATCTCGGACACCTCTTTCCTGGTGTTATCATACCTGGGGTCCTCCGCCTGGTCCCACCCAAAAGTTTCTCTCCCGGGACTAACTTGCCCAAGTTCCCAGGGGCCGGCTTCTGCTTCTTGCAACGGCTCGCCGCCGTCAGGGCTAGGGGCAGCTTCTGGCTCACCTTCTGTGGTGGAAGTTTCTCTGTTGGCTGCTCGCATCCCATCTGCCTACGAGGGAGGTCTTCTGGCCTTGGGTCAGGATCTGGGTTCCTGCGGCCTTCCTCTCCTTTTTTGTCTTCCGGGTCTTTCGGGGGGGCTGAGAACAGATCCTGAGACAGCGGGGGTTGACATCGAACATCGGGGGTTGACATTCCCCCGGTGCCAAGTCGCTGTCCTCAGGGTCCCCACCTCCCTCCAGCCTTTCCGGGAGGAGTAAATGATCAAACGCTGGGTAGTCAACTTCCACTGACTACAGGGTATGGGAGTTTAAGAACTATGCCCAGGGTCACCTCAATGGGGTTTCCCTGAACCTCTGTCTCCACTGGGATGGCGGGGTAATGGCTCACGTCCCCATGCACACACGTCACTGCTACCCATTTGGCTTTTTTACCAGCTTATCCGATATGAGGGTGATAGCACTCCCAGAGTCCACAAGCGCTGTAGTCTCTGCTCCATTTATCCTCACTGGCCTGGTGTAATTATGCAGGGCTAATGCGACCCTCGCGAGGTGGATAAGGGAGCATGGGTCCTCCCAATCCCCCAAATTACATTGCATAGGCTCCTCCGTGCTGGGACACTGTGCTGCTATGTGTCCCCACTCCCCACATGCATAACATTTATAATTGCTTTTAATCACTCCCCTATCCCGGGGGTTAGGGGTTTTAGTCCCGGGGTTCCCCCCATTCAGGCCAATCCCTTTCTTCGTTCCCCTCCCCTTTTTCCACCTAGACTCCCCAGGCCTTTGGCTGCCCAACCTTCCAGGATTGGCGTCGGGTGCTAGCTTCGAAAGGGGCCTTACTTGGGTAGTCGGGTCAGTCCCCTGGCTCTCATCCATCTTTCTACCAGTGTTATCTCATTGTACATGGACGGATCATTCTGGCCTACCTATTTGCGGAGATCTGGCAGCAGTCCCTGCATGTAATGGCCTATGACCAGGGTTTCCAAAATCTCCTCCGGCCTGCACACCTCAGGCTGTAACCACTTCCATGGGAGGTGTATGAAGTCGAATAGCTGGGACCTCGGGGGTTTGTTGTCCTGGTATTTCCACTCATGGAACCTCTAGGCCATTACTGCTGCCGTTACCCCTGCTCGTGCTAGGATCTCTGCCTTCAGACGGGTATAATCAGAGGCATCCATGGCAGGCAAGTCAAAGTAGGCCTTCTGGGCCTCTCCACACAAAAAGGGGTGAGGATGCTGGCCCACTGCTTCTGGGGCCACGCCTCACGCTGAGCAGTCCTTTCAAATGAGAGGAGATATGCCTCTACGTCCTCTCTTGACGTCATCTTTGGCAGACAACCAGTAGCCCTCAGGGTTTGCATCCCGTCAGATCCCTGGGCCTGGGTGGTGAGGATGTTCAGCTGGTCCAACACCTCTCTCAAGAGGGCATGATCTTGGGTCGCCTGGCTCATAAATAATTGATTAGTTTCCTGCTGTAGCCGCATAGACTCCTGTTGTGCCATTGCCTGAACCCGGCTGCTGGGCTGCCGTGGCTTGTACCAGAGCTCTTACCATCTCCTCCATTTTGGTACAAAGCAAACAAAGCAAAAAAAAAAATCGAAAACCCCAGTGCACTTTTTTTTAAAACCTTTCTTCTGACACGCTATGAATGAAATCCCACTCCTGACACCAGTTGTGACAAAGCTTTGTCCTTGCCTCCGTGGGTCCCACATTTCCTGGCAGATTTCGCAAGCCTCAGAGGCTCCTTGTGACCCTCCACGTAACCATTCTTTCTCTAGTGAGAAGGGTCACAGTCTACTGAGCCATTTTCTTCATAAGCTAGTGAGGGAGGTGAGGAGAAGTTATTCTTCTTTCCACAGTCTCTGTTCTCTCTCAGTCTCAGTAGATTAAACAGGGGGCAAAGGTGGGGGGGGAGGGGGAGCCTGGGCCCACCCTCCACTTTGAGCTCCATCCCAGGGACCCTAATAGTATCAACTATGGTAGCTGACCTTTTAGAAACATGACATGTACAATTCCCTGGGCTACTTCCCCTACAGCAGCCCTCACTTCCTCAAGCTCCATTTCATCCTTACTTCAGGGCTTCCTTCCTTGTGCCTGATATGGTATGTACTACTCAGCCTCTCCAACCGCGCAACTTCTTCCCACAGCTCCTGACATGCACGCCCACCTGACTGACTGGGAGGCTTTTAACTAGTTTCAGCCAGCCCCTGATTGGCTTCAGGTGTCCCAATCAACCTAGCCTTCTCCCTGCTTTCTGGAAAGTTCTTAATTGGCCCCAGGTGTCTTAATTGCCCTGGAGCAGCTTCCATTTCACTTAACCTGGAATCAGGGATTTGTTGAGCCTGAAGCGAATCTCTCTCTCCCTCCCACTGCTCTTCCATAGCATTCTAGCGTGGAGGGAGGTGGGAAGCTGCTACTCCTGCTGCTGCTAGACCCTAAGCTCTCCCTGCTGCTCCCCTAGCTGGGCCAGACCCCCCTCCCCCATTCTCTGCTACCTGGGTGCTGGACACCCCACGCTCGGGTGCTGCTACTGTTCCAACTACAGCGCCGGGGGGGGCTGCTAGCCCACTCCCCAGAGAGGAGGAGTGAGGGACCCCAGCCACTTCTGTTGTGGATACCACCACCACCACCTGAGCACGGGTCCTTTCTGCCTGCCTGGATCACCACCTGGAGTTTCTGGAGCAGCTGCTGCTGCTGTGGACTCTGCTGTCTGGAGCTGCTGAAGCCTGAGGAGGAGAAGAGGACCATCTGCCCGTGGGGGAGCACCTAGAGACTTTGCAGACCACCGTGGAGGGGGCCTAAGACTGAGTAATTTTCAAACTGTGCTCTTGTGGTGGGGGTCTTGACTGTGTTCCCAGGGACACGGGGGTGTGGCGTGGAGCTGCCCTCCAATCCATCTGTGTGTCCCCCCAACCCCCACCACTACTACCACCACCACTGCCCCCTCCACCACCCCCACTGGCTGTATACCATCTGCCTCAGCTTCTGCCCCTGGACTCAGCTGCTTGCTTGGCTTGCCACGCCCTCTTTTCACCTTTTGAGCCAGAAACAGCAGCCAGCTTAAAAAAAGACTTGTGCAAGTGCACGTGGGCACATATGCCCCACCCCGGACTGCCTACCCCCCAGCTTTGCCCTTTACTACCTGCCCCATTTGCCACGTGTAGCTTTGCCCCCGCTTTTGCCCCAGCCCCCCTTACTAGCTTCAGTTTGTTTGCCTGCCCCGCTCATTTCCTTCTGCAGCCTTTGTTTGTTTGCCCCGCCCCAGCCTCTGAAGCTAGCCCTTTGGTTTTCCTGTTTTACCTCCAGACCGCTTAGCCCCTCGCTCTGTGTGCCCATGCCCCCTCCCATGCGCTTGTGTAACTCCCCATTTTAGTTTCAACCCCTTTCACTGCACCCCAAATGTTGTTGTATCCTCCCCTCCCGTAGTGCACCAAGAGGAGCTGGAATTCCACCTTGTGTCGGTGACTGACCCCTAACCCCTGATTGCCCCCCGTTCAGCCCACCCCTTTTGGCGCCCTCCTCCCCTGCCTGCAGCCTAGCGGGGTGGGGTGGTCGACCTGCTTCCCCTCTCCCCTTTTCCTTCTGGTGTCTCTCCTTCCCTCCCTTCTCATGATGGAGGGGGATGAGACGGGTGGGGCTTCTCCAGCAGCCCGAGCTGCCCCTCCCCCGCCTGCCCCTCTGTCACCCACCCCAAGCCTCTACCTCTGCCACCGAGCCATCTGCCATCGCCCCCGCTGGGGCACCAGCAGGGACGGGCACTGGAGTGATCTCCACTGCTGCCACGTCTCTAACCCCCTCAGATTCGGGGGGAGTGCCCCCAGCCGGCGGGAAGGGCCAGGGGAAAAAGGGGAAGGGCCCCGCTAAAAAGACGAGGCCCTCCATGGCAGGGGCTGCCCCCAATGCCCCAGCCCCATCTCCAGCTGGGGTGCCCCTCCCCGCTGTTCCCTCCACCAGCTCTGCAGGTGTACCTCCCCCGGCCCCCAGAGCATACGCCCAGGGGGTGGCAGCCCCCCCCGCCTGCCACTACGTCATTTCTCCAGCCCACCGCCTCTACTACCATCTATAGCGGCCGGGGCCCCTTTCCCACCATGACCAGGAAGCATGGCATTCGTTGCCTCCTGGTGCCCGCCTCACCCCACGTGGAGTCCTATGTGCGAGGGTGGTGGGGCTCACGGCCATTGCGGCGGCCTCCAAAATGTATGGCAAGGTCATCTTCTTAACATCGGAGGCCGCCGCCCAGGAGGCGGTGGAAAAGGGCCTGGCGGTGGGGGGCGTTTTTGTCCCCTTAGAGCCGCTAGAGGACCTGGGCGTCCGCCTAGTCCTGACCTTTGTTCCTCCCTTTCTTCCCAATGCCGCCCTGTTACCCGCCCTCTCTACCCTGGGGAAGCCCATCTCTGTCATCAGCCCTCTCCTGTTGGGCTGCAAAGACCCCGCCCTCCATCACGTCCTCTCGTTCCGCCGGCAAGTGCAGCTTCAACTGCTGCTGGCGGCGCATGACGGAGAGGCGCTGGAGGGGTCCTTCCTAGTCCCCTACCAGGGGGCCTGTTACCGGGTGCATTACTCCACGGGGGAGGCCCGGTGCTACCTCTGCCGGGGGATGGGGCACGTCGGGAGGGACTGCCCCCTGGCCCGTGAAGGAGAGGCATCCGGGACCCCCAAGCCCGGCAGGACTCCGGCCCCATCATCGCCGGCACCCCTGGCTGCCCGGCACCCGAAACCACCCCTCCTCCTTCCCAGTCCACCATTGCTCCCGCTCGGGCCCAAGGGGCACCTCCCCAATTATGCCTAGATGAGCGGGAGAGCCCCGCCCCCGCTGCTTGCAATCTGGCGGGGCCTGTGGAGGAAGGTGCGGCATGGACACTGCCGGGCACGGGAGAGGGCCCGCCCCAAGGGGAATCTTCCCTCCCTTGTGCTGCTCCACCGTTACCCCCTCGAGTCCCTGAGCCATCGCTTCTGTCCCCTGACACAACCCTTGCTAGCCAGCCCCCGGATGATGCCATGGAGGGCTGGGCCCTAGTCCAGGGGAAGCGGGGCAAGCGGAAGGCTCGAGCTCCGCTCCTCCCATCTGATGCGGAGGCCCCCCGGAAGACCAGGAAGGGGGGCACTTTTGCCGAGCCTTCCGCTCTACCCACGGGTGTGTTCCATCCACTGGTGCCGGTTGGGGAAGACGTGGCAGCACTGGAAGGTGGTATCTCCCCTCCACGGGAGTCCCTCTCCTCCAAGGCCCCCGAGGCTCCATCTGAAACCTCAGTGTGGCCCGAGGCAACAGTCGCGTCAGGTGGCAGCAGGGAGAATCCCGGGGTGGTGGAAACTGATCTCCCATCAATATACGAGGAGATCGAGGCCCTGGGTCTGACCCCGGTTACCCAGGGGGAGGACGACCCTATGCCAGCTGGCCTCTATCTGGGTGACTTCACTCCAGCCCCCCTTTGCTCATGCTCCCTCCCCCTAACCGTTGCTTCCGCTCCCACCTCCGAGGGGCCCCTGGACTTCTCCATCAACCCGGCTGCAGATGGCACCCCACTGAGGGCCGCTGAACCTGTGGAGGCGACGGCCAGTGCCACGCGGCCGGGACTTGAGCACCAGGGGCAACCGTCGTTGGTGAGGAGCATTCGACCTCCTTCCTGGGAGAGGGCCCTACAGAAGAGAGTCCACCCTCTCATGCCGTGGCTGCCAAATCCAACATAGAGCCTGTGCCCGGCATCACTGAGAGTCCTCTCCCCATCCAAAATCTCACCTCTAACCTTGCCCCGGCCACTGTCCCTATCCCGTCCACATCCCGAGATGTTATTGCTGCCCCTGGGGCTGTCTTCTTCCCCTTGCCAACAGATGACTCCCAGGGAGCGGCCTTTGTGTTTCCCCGTCCCGACCTAGCAGAGGCTGCTATCCTCCCTCCGCTGCCCCCATCAACCCAGCATTCAGGTCAACCCATCAGGAGCCCCGTCGGGGGTCCGCACCCTGTCTGCCCATCTCGGTGGACCACGGGGCTGTAGCAAGGGCCCCGTCGGGGAGTAACCAGACCATAACCCCAGCCCCCCATGCGTTGCGAGAGGAGTTGCGGGAGTTTCTAGAAGACGTCCGTGGCTCCCGCAACAAAGTCCAGCTTGCCCTCCAGCGATGGGGGGACTTTAATCAAATCCTCTGGGCCGCAAGGGCCCTCATGGGGGAGGGTAAAAGGACTGGGAGGCAGGGCGCTGCGGCCTACCAGCGGGTCCGCCTCTTTCGTGATTCCTTACTCACCTACGGGGTGGGTCACAGACTGCTGCGCGGCCCGCCGGGAGCCACGAGCATTCCTGCCGGCGAGGATCCCCCCCAGCCCTCCTCATGGCACCCTTTACCATCGCAACATTGAACACCCGTGGCTGTAGGATGGGTCTCCGCAGGTCCCAGGTGCTCTCCTTCCTTCAAGAGGGGAGGTACTCTGTGGTTTTCCTACAGGAGACCCATACGGATCCGACCGCTGAAGACAGCTGGCGGCTGGATTGGGGGGACAGGGTCTACTTTAGCCACCTCACAGTTCGTACGGCTGGAGTGGCAACCTTGTTCTCTCCCGAGCTACGGCCCGAGGTGCTGGCGGTCACCGAGGCTGTGCCGGGTCGCCTGCTGCACCTCCAGGTCCGCATGGAGGGGCTCGTAGTCAACCTCGTCAACATCTATGCCCCAGCAGCGAGCCCGGAGCGGCTGCAATTCTATCAGCAGGCATCCGCCTTCCTCGGCACCTTGGATCCTCAGGAGTGCCTGGTCCTGGGAGGGGACTTTAACGTCACCCTTGAGGAGCGGGACCGCTCGGGGACCGAGCAGAGCCCGGCCGCCGTTGCCGTTCTCCAGGAGATAGTCGAACACCACTCCCTGGTGGACGTCTGGCGCGATCACCACCCGGATGACACTTCCACGTTCACCTTTGTCCGGGTGGAGGCCCATTGGTCACGCCACTCCCAGTTGGACCGCATTTATTTATCACGCTTTCATCTTTCACGAGCCCACTCCTCCAGCATCTGGCCGGCCCCATTTTCTGACCATTATATAGCCACCGTGACAGTCTCCCTCTGCGTGGAGAGGCCGGGGCCGGCCTATTGGCATTTTAACAACAGCTTGCTGGAGGATGCGGGCTTCGTGGCGTCCTTTCGGGAGTTCTGGCTGGCCTGGCGAGGGCAGCGGCGTTCCTTTCCCTCGGCGCGGCGGTGGTGGGACTTAGGGAAGGTGCGCGCCCAGCTCTTCTGCCGTGACTACACCCGGGGCACCAGCTGATGGAGGGATGCAGCGATAGAGCAGTTGGAACGGGAGGTCTTAGAGCTGGAGAGGTGTCTGGCCGCCAGCCCCGAGGATCCACCCCTCTGCAGAGCGTGCCGGGAGAAGCGGGAGGAGCTCCGGACCCTGGAGGACCATCGGGCCCGGGGTGCCTTTGTTCGATCCCGCATCCGTCTCCTTCGGGAGATGGATTGCGGCTCCCGCTTCTTCTATGCCCTGGGAAAAAAGAGGGGGGCTAAGAACCATATCATCTGCCTCCTGGCAGAAGATGGCACCCCCCTCACAGATCCAGTGGAGATGTGCGAGAGGGCGAGAGCCTTCTACGCAAGCCTATTCTCCCCGGATCCAACCGATCCTAACTCTTGCAGAGTGCTTTGGGAAGAGCTCCCGACGGTCAGCGTGGGCGACCGAGACCGGCTAGAGCTGCCTCTCGCTCTGGCCGAGTTCTCGGAAGCCTTCCGTCGCATGCCCACCAATAAATCTCTGGGCATGGACGGGCTGACCGTGGAGTTCTTCCGCGTGTTCTGGGACGTCCTGGGCCCAGACCTAGTCACCGTCTAGGCCGAGTCTTTGTAGAGCGGGGTCCTCCCTCTTTCGTGTAGGCGAGCCGTGCTCGCCTTATTGCCGAAGAAGGGGGACCTCCGCGATTTACGAAATTGGCGTCCCGTCTCGCTCCTTAGCACGGACTACAAAGTCGTGGCAAAAGCCATCTCGCTGCGGCTAGGGTCCATGCTGGCGGACGTGGTCCACCCAGACCAGACCTACACCGTCCCGGGCCACAGCATCTTCGACAACCTATATCTGGTCCAGGACCTATTGGAACTTGGGTGTAGGGATGGTCTGTTGTTCCTCCTCCTGTCCTTAGATCAGGAGAAGGCGTTCGACAGGGTGGATCATGGGTATCTCCTGAGCACTCTGCAGGCGTTTGGCTTTGGACCCAGGTTTGTGAATTTTCTCCGGGTGCTGTACGTCTCCGCAGAGTGTTTGGTGAGGCTCAACTGGACCCTGACCGAACCGGTCAGCTTCGGGCGAGGAGTACGGCAGGGGTGCCCCCTCTCCGGCCAGCTGTACGCTCTGGTGATGGAGCCCTTCCTCTGTCTCCTCCGAAGGAGGTTGACAGGGTTGGTGCTGCGGGAGCCGGAGCTGCGGCTGGTCCTGTCGGCGTACGCTGATGACGTGCTCCTCGTGGTCCAGGACCCAGGCGACTTGGTGTGGGTGGAGGCTTGCCAGGCCATCTATTCGGCAGCCTCCTCCGCACGGGTCAACTGGGTCAAGAGCTCTGGCTTGGTGGTAGGGGACTGGCGGCAGGCGAGCTCCCTCCCACCCGCGCTTCAGGCCGTCCGGTGGAGCACGGGTCCGCTGCTCTATCTGGGCGTTTACCTTTCTGTCACGCATCCCTCTCCGCCGGAGAACTGGCAGAATTTAGAGGGCGGGGTGATAGAGCGGCTCCGGAAATGGACAGGACTATTCCGGTGCCTCTCCCTTCGAGGGAGAGCGCTAGTGCTTAATCAACTAGTCCTGTCCATGCTCTGGTACCGGCTCAACACCCTGGTCCCGGCCCCGGGTTTCCTGGCCAACCTCCGGTCATCGATTCTGGAGTTCTTTTGGTCAGGACTGCACTGGGTCCCTGCAGGGGTTCTCCATCTACCTCTGGAGGAGGGAGGGCAGGGCCTAAAATGTCTGCTTACTCAGGTCCATGTTTTCCATCTCCAGACCCTGCAGAGGCTCCTTTATGGTGCAGGTAGTCCGGCGTGGAGCATTCTGGCGCAAGCCTTCCTGCGCCGCTTCCGAGGGCTCCGATACGACCGGCAGCTCCTTTATCTCTATCCGAGAGGTCTTCCGCGAGACCTCTCTGTCCTGCCGGTCTTCTACCAGGACCTCCTCCGGACCTCGAAACTCTTTACAACGACCAGGTCCGTGGCGGCCACCGAGGGGGCAGATCTTCTCACGGAGTCCCTGCTACACAACCCCCAGCTTCGTGTGCAGGTGGCGGAGTCCCGCTCGGTGCGCCAGGGGTTGGTCCTGGCAGAGGTCACAAGAGTTGGAGACCTCCTGGACTATGACCGGGGAGACTGGCTGGATCCCTTGACGCTCGCTCAGCGCATGGGGCTTTCCAGACCTTGTACTCCCCAGCGCATACTTCAGGAGATGAAGGCCGCTTTGCCGCCCGCTGCTCGGGTTTATCTCGACCGGGTCCTGCACGAGGGCACACCCCGCCCACCTGTTACCCCAGGCCCGCCGGACTTTTTAATTGGACCCCTGCCCCGTGGACCCAACCGACCCCTTCACTAGAAGCCGGCTGCACAAGATGCAGCCGGTCTGCTTTCAAACCGCGCCAAGGAAACATCTCTACACGCTCGTGCTCCACACCCTTCACGCCCGCGCCCTCGTGTCCCGCTCCGATACAAAATGGTGGGACCTCCTGCCACCTTTGGAGGGTGAGGAGCCCCAGTGGGCCAGCCTATATTCCACTTTAGTCCCAAGGCCGGCCGGGGATGTCAGTTGGCGGCTCCTTCATGGAGCCGTGAGCACGGGCGTGTACTTGGCACGGTTCACTTCAATGCCAGACACCTGCCCCTTTTGCGGCGTGAGGGATACCCTGACACATGTATACCTGGAGTGTGCCAGGATGCAGCCCCTATTCCGGCTCCTCACCAATATTTTATTACGTTTTTGGTTGCACTTCTCCCCTCATCTTCTCATTTATGCACTCCCTATCCGTGGCCCCACAAAGTCACGGGATCTCCTGGTCAACCTTCTTCTGGTCCTAGCTAAAATGGCCATCTACCAAACCAGAGTGAGGAGGTTGGCCGATGGAGTCTCCTGTGACTGTGGGGCCTATTTCCGATCCACGGTCCGTTCACGTATCCGGGCGGAGTTCCTCTGGGCAGCGTCCTCTGACTCCCTTGACGCCTTTGAGAAGCAGTGGGTGCTGTCCGGGGTTCTCTGCTCAGTGTCCCCATCCGGTTCCCTTCGTTTGACCCTTTGACCGCACTCCTATCCCTGTTATTTTATTAGTTGTCCCCCGGAATTTTTTGGGCATCTAGGTTCTGTGGATCCCCTTTTAGGCTGGGGGGGATCCTTTAGCAGTGGACGGGCTTCGCCCGCCCACTTCCCGGATCCCAGTAAGACTACTTTTCCATAGCCATCTGGCCTTGCCACAGCACAATATCTGTAACTAAAGAATTAAGGTCATATTTACAGGATGGCGGGGGCTTGATCTGGGGAACCAGTGACTCTGATTTAAGAAAAAAAAAAAAAAAAGTGGGTGCGGTAAATAATCAGCTGAACGTAAATTCTCACTGTGACACTGTGGCCAAAAGGGCTAATGCCATCCCCTTGGATGCATAAATGGGGGAATGTCAAGTAAAAATAGAGAGGCTATTTTATCTCTGTATGTGACACTGGTGCGACTGCTGCAGGAATACCATGTCCAGTTCTGGTGTTCACAATTGAAGAATATTGATGAATTGGAGAGGGTTCAGACGAGCCACGAGAATAATATAAGGAGTAGAAAACATGCCTTCTAGCGATGGATTCAAAAAACGCAGACTGTTTAGCTGAAAAAAGAAAAGGTTAAGTGGATTTGATTACCTACATGGGGAACAAATATTTGCTAATGGGCTCTTCAACCTATCAGAGGAAGATATACCTCGATTCAGTGTCTGGAAATTGTAGCTAGACCCATTCAGCCTGGAAATAAATTGTAAATTTACAATGAGGGTAATTGACCATTGGAACAATTTACCAAGGGTTGTAGTGACTTCTCTATTACGGGCAATTTTAAAAACAAAATTGGGTGTTTTTCTAAAAGATATGTGCTAGGAGTTACTTTGGAGAAGTTCTATAGCCTGTGCTAGACAGGGAGTTAGATTAGGCGATCAGTGGTCTGTTCTAACCTTGCAGTGTATGAATACATGTAATAGTCGTTATAAATACTGAATATACAAGTTCAATTTTGGAGGTTGAAATATGGGCTCCATAGCTAACATTGCTCTGCGACTTCCACTTAAAGCAGGACTAAATTTCCTCTGTGGCATACTTTAGCTGAGTTTTATTTCAGAACTTGGCATAATAACTCTTGTAGGGACAACTACATTTTCACTAAGCTCTGTTTTTCCTGAAGAAATGAACTTGCAGGAGAAACGTCTTATTCTCCCTTTCTTTGAAATCTTGCCCTGCCTTTTCTCTTCCTTGAATTCATCTAGCTAAATAAGCATATTCCCCCCACAAGCTTCAGACTTTACATACATATGTATTCTGGTAAGATCTCAGAACACAGCCACTTTTTGAAATTTTAAAACTAAACATATAGGGGGTTATTTCCTCTTATTTCTCCTTCTAGTGTTTGCAGTTCAAGAAGAATGTTGATGAATTGGAGAGGGGTTAGACAAAAGTCATGAGAAGGATCTAATTGAGTTTCACCAAGCTTAGCATACCGAATGGCTCAAATCTGTAAACTGCTGCAGTTTCAATTTAAAAATGCAATGTTTATTTGTGTTTTTTTTTCCCCCACAGGCAGTTTTCAGTCTGATTAATCAGTGGGAAGGAGGGATTGACCTGGTTTTTGGGTATGTGGGGTTCAGCAGGGGTGTGTTCTGGAGAAGGGAAGAAAATAGCTGCTTGTTAAGAGAGGAGACTAGGGGGAGTTCAGTTCCTCTGTGCTAAGGGACCCTTGCCTTGAAGAATTCCAGTGTTATTGCTGCTTTGGCTTCTTGAGTGCAGTGGGCTAGAGGGAGATAAATGTAGGGGGTAAGATCTGTATTCTGATGAACTCTTATGGCTAGAGGAGTTTTTTTCTTCAACTCTGAAACCCTCTAGCTCAGGCCCCACTTTGTTACCCTCCTCCCACACACACAACCCTATATCCTCCTGCTCATTATCCCTGATCATCCCCATGCCTTCACTCAAAACTTCCTCTCTCTTACAGCTTCACCCTACTTCCCTATCATAGTCCACATGTAAAACATATGTGTATAAAAGTTTAAAGGCTGGGGGTATGGGGGTCTCTCCGGGGATATGAATGCAGCTGTCCAGAGGACCATAAAAAAAACTGCAAAGCAAGAAAAAAAGCAGTTACTCTCTCCCCACATCTATATTACACTCATCGATTCTGCTTTTGAATCACGGGTTCTTCCTTTCCACCATTCGCATATGTGGGGGTATGTGGGTATTAGGCCTTGAGATAGATAGATAATTTTTTTAAGAAAGCTTAAGAAGCAGGTATTAAAGAAATGGACTTGTTTTTGTTTATAAATATAGCTTTGTGAGGATCTAGAAAAATTCTATCTGCCTGACAGATTTTTGTTGGTGTCCATTTCAGTGGAGATTATTAGATGTATACGGCATTGTAATTTACAACAGGGACTTCCATAATGAGCAGAACCCAGAAACCGTACAGTAGTGTAAGTTGATACAATTAAAAGTAAAAAATATGCACTATGTAAAAATGTTCCAACATATGGCAAATAATGAAAACATCTCAAGTCCACTAGGAATTTAACTGGATGTGTGCTCACTTCTGCCTTTCACTGGAATCAGTATTTCCAGTTACCATTTCCTAGCATGCTGTGCAGAGAGTGCTACTGCTGTTGACAAGTCTGCACAGACATACAGAGTGGCGAGGAGGTGAAAGTAATGCCATCTGTTTGGGCTGAAATGGGATTGATATAATTTGGGCTATGTGACTTGTGGAATGTTGATGCTGGTTATGATGCAACTTCATTCTTTTAGCATGTGTAGTGACCTTTTAGAGCTTGTTCTATGGTCTTAACGTGCAGGGAAGCTTTCAAATAGGGCATAAAGCAAATCCTGCTTACTGTCCAGATTTTCATAATCCATGAATGTCGCATTTGCCAGTTTCTTGATATTTGTTTCCCAGCCCACTTTCACTTTAAGAATATAGGAGTAAACTTCATAATGCCAAATTTATGGCATTACACTAATTTCCATGGCAGTAGAAAAACCACAAATAAAACTGACAAAGTCAGTAGTATTATAGAGTGAGCTCTTATTACAAATATAAATATTTAATAATAGTATTATTATTACTATTTATAGGGGGCCTGGGAATTAATAACTGACTTCAAAATGTTTTTGTAGCTACTTACATGAAACCTCACTAATGTTTTAATAGTAACACTTTTTCAAACAAAATAGATGTATTTATTTAATAACATTTATTCATTTTTGTAGATATTCTGAGTAACACCGGGAATGTAACTTTGATTTTCCCTTGTCCTCTGTCTACAAGAAAAATGCATACAGATACACGGTTTCCTACATTACTACCAACTGTTTCAATTTAATTTAATGTAATTTCCCTTTTCTTCTCTATTTATTCTTGATGAGACTCTGATGCTAGAGAGAGTTCTCTGTTGGTTTGCTTTTTTTTTCCTTGGAGGGATAATTCTGACTATTTAGAAAAGAGAGATACTCATAGATAACTAGTGTTCACAGGCTTCATGATGGTGGTTTACAAGACTGCAATTACCTGTTAATGCTGGAATAGCAAACAAGTTGCCTTCATACTGCATCTCTCCCAGGACTTTTGGGGGTAGAGATATTAGTGCTATATTTTTGTGTAAACCAGAGAACAGCTTATGGTAATTATTTTGATTGAGTGGTAGCTACAGACTGCCAAATTCAGTTACCTTGATGCCAAAAGAGCAGTGACTGACACTCATGTTAAAAATATTATTTGGTTTTACTCATCCATGCTGCTACAACCATAATTATCTCCCCTGTTTTTCATGTTGGAGATCCTGGACTTGCTGGACAATGATGCTTAGAGTGTACAGTTCTTTCTTTATCTTGAGCTCTGCAATAATAATAGTAATGAATTCAGCTGCATTGTCACTTAAGATATTTGGGGCATCACACAAAAGATTATCTGCGAACTAGTACGAAATCACAGCTGTATGTTTATATGACAGTGGCCACAGAATACTAATATGGCCCGTTGGTCCCAGAATACAGTGCCATTATCTCTTTGTACAAGCCTTGGGGTGGTGACTGATTCTCAGTTATCACTATCTCCAGGAGAAAAATAAACTTTCATCGAGATTGCTTTGACAAGAACACTTTTTTGTGGTGTTTGCTATGTTTATATTGATCTCTAAGTAGGGATTTGAAGTGTGTCACAGAACCGTGTGACTTTAATAAACACATGAGTGGCTGTATTGCATCAGACTAGTTCTGCTTCATTCTATCACACCTGCCATGGTCTGTGACAATATGTGAGCTGGACTGATCATTACATATCTACCATGCCAACAAAGCATCTGGGTTTATGCTTCTTAATGGGCTTTTCTACATCACTAAAATACAGGTTCTTGTGATGTGGGAGGGAAGAGAAACCAAAATATTTTAATTAAGCTACATGTTACAGGTAGACATAAATCCAACATTCTTGAATACTGAATTATTTTAATATCTCAGTTCTTGTTGGTGCACTTGAAACAGAAGTGATACATTTTTATGCTATGAGTTAAGTGAAAGTTGCTCATTCTGAAATATTAAACCACTACTTAAAAACTAGGTCTAATCAATAGATTAGTATTTCATGGTAAATACCTACACCCCCAGAGCACAGCCACAGGCCCCCTGGCTCAGATACCCACACGCTCTCCCACCAACCCCCAGCCCAGCCATGGGGTCCCCCCTTGCCCAGATACCCACACCTCGGCCTAGATACCCGCACCTCTTTACCCCAGAAGCCCAGCCACACACCTCCCCCAGCCTAGATACCTGCACCCCTTCCCCCCAGAGCCCAGCTGCAGGGCCCCCCCTTGCCCAGATACCTGCACCCTCTCTCCCCTCCAGAGCCCAGGGATCCAGAGGGAAAAACAGCCTGATGCTGGATCCCAGGCTTGTGTGGTTTCATGTGCACCACTGTCCCTTTCCTCAGGGCATGTAGGGAACTGCAGCTGCCAGAAACCTTCTAGCTCCCTCTCCTTCCCCATGACTGTGTCTTCTGTGTGCGAGCTGGGCTCTGCTGGGTCCAGCATCCCCTGTGGCAGCCAGCAGCACTACAGCCCGTTTCTGTGGGTGGAAAGGAAATTCTGCAGGCATAATATTAATTTCTGCAAAATTCTCCATTGGGCAGTGGTTCAGAATTCCCCCAGGAGTAAGTGAATGATTTGAGATATCTAGCATGTATGTCAGTAAACAGAATCCGAGAATTCTGTAACTGATGCACAGGATTACAGGCACTAAAATGTGTTATAATCAACAACCAGAATTTACCTCCTCTTCAGATGTTTGCATAATCACCACTTTCTCAGGCCATCAGCGAGGTTTTTATTGGGAACCTATAACTGTATGAGCATAGGTTTCAGAGTAGCAGCCGTGTTAGTCTGTATTCGCAAAAAGAAAAGGAGTACTTGTGGCACCTTAGAGACTAACAAATTTATTAGAGCATAAGCTTTCGTGAGCTACAGCTCACTTCATCGGATGCATTTGGTGGAAAAAACAGAGGAGAGATTTATATACACACACACACACACAGAGAACATGAAACAATGGGTTTATCATACACACTGTAAGGAGAGTGATCACTTAAGATAAGCCATCACCAACAGCAGGGGGGGGAAAGGAGGAAAACCTTCCATGGTGACAAGCAGGTAGGCTAATTCCAGCAGTTAACAAGAATATCAGAGGAACAGTGGCGGGTGGGGTGGGGGGGAGAAATACCATGGGGAAATAGTTTTACTTTGTGTAATGACTCATCCATTCCCAGTCTCTATTCAAGCCTAAGTTAATTGTATCCAGTTTGCAAATTAATTCCAATTCAGCAGTCTCTCGTTGGAGTCTGTTTTTGAAGCTTTTTTGTTGAAGTATAGCCACTCTTAGGTCTGTGATCGAGTGACCAGAGAGATTGAAGTGTTCTCCAACTGGTTTTTGAATGTTATAATTCTCGACGTCTGATTTGTGTCCATTCATTCTTTTATGTAGAGACTGTCCAGTTTGGCCAATGTACATGGCAGAGGGGCATTGCTGGCACATGATGGCATATATCACATTGGTAGATGCGCAGGTGAACGAGCCTCTGATAGTGTGGCTGATGTGATTAGGCCCTATGATGGTATCCCCTGAATAGATATGTGGACAGAGTTGGCAACGGGCTTTGTTGCAAGGATAGGTTCCTGGGTTAGTGGTTCTATTGTTGACAGAGCCAGAAGAGTACCCAGAAGTCACCTACTACAGGACAGGCCCAACAAAGAAAACAACAGAACGCCACTAGCCATCACCTTCAGCCCCCAACTAAAACCTCTCCAACGCATCATCAAGGATCTACAACCTATCCTGAAGGACGAGCCATCGCTCTCTCAGATCTTGGGAGATAGACCAGTCCTTGCTTACAGACAGCCCCCCAATCTGAAGCAAGTCTGTAAGCAAGGACTGGTCTATCTCCCAAGATCTGAGAGAGCGATGGCTCGTCCTTCAGGATAGGTTGTAGATCCTTGATGATGCGTTGGAGAGGTTTTAGTTGGGGGCTGAAGGTGATGGCTAGTGGCGTTCTGTTGTTTTCTTTGTTGGGCCTGTCCTGTAGTAGGTGACTTCTGGGTACTCTTCTGGCTCTGTCAACAATAGAACCACTAACCCAGGAACCTATCCTTGCAACAAAGCCCGTTGCCAACTCTGTCCACATATCTATTCAGGGGATACCATCATAGGGCCTAATCACATCAGCCACACTATCAGAGGCTCGTTCACCTGCGCATCTACCAATGTGATATATGCCATCATGTGCCAGCAATGCCCCTCTGCCATGTACATTGGCCAAACTGGACAGTCTCTACGTAAAAGAATGAATGGACACAAATCAGACGTTAAGAATTATAACATTCAAAAACCAGTTGGAGAACACTTCAATCTCTCTGGTCACTCGATCACAGACCTAAGAGTGGCTATACTTCAACAAAAAAGCTTCAAAAACAGACTCCAACGAGAGACTGCTGAATTGGAATTAATTTGCAAACTGGATACAAATAACTTAGGCTTGAATAGAGACTGGGAATGGATGAGTCATTACACAAAGTAAAACTATTTCCCCATGGTATTTCTCCCCCCCACCCCACCCGCCACTGTTCCTCTGATATTCTTGTTAACTGCTGGAATTAGCCTACCTTGCTTGTCACCATGGAAGGTTTTCCTCCTTTCCCCCCCCTGCTGTTGGTGATGGCTTATCTTAAGTGATCACTCTCCTTACAGTGTGTATGATAAACCCATTGTTTCATGTTCTCTGTGTGTGTGTATATAAATCTCTCCTCTGTTTTTTTCCACCAAATGCATCCGATGAAGTGAGCTGTAGCTCACGAAAGCTTATGCTCTAATAAATTTGTTAGTCTCTAAGGTGCCACAAGTACTCCTTTTCTTTTTGTATGAGCATAAGCTTCTACCACTGGATCGAAAATAGTGTCTCCATTAGCAGACAGAAGTAGTGTGCTGTTAAACTCTTACGTAGACTAGCCACTTAAAAGGTGAGACAGATTCACGCTCACGTAATGTAGGTTATATTTACTCCTCCTGTATTCTGTGAATTTTTTTTTAAAATGGTTAAATATAACACCGCTTCAGGGAGATGAGGGAGGAAGGGAACAGGAATCTGTCCCTTCAAATAAATTGTCTTCATGCCTCATCTCCCTGTTGAGTAGCTACCTTTCCTGTGTCTTGCTTAGCACCCACTCGGCAGCTTCCCCTCCAGTCCTTTCTCTCTTCTGTCCTGCCTTCCTTGATAAATAGGGGACAGCTGGCTCCTGTTCCTTCCTTACTGACTTATGTAGCCCCTGGATTTCTTTCCCACTCTTTCTCCAACAACACTCCAGCTTTACTAGGGTCTGGATTTCCGTTTTGGAGGAGCAGGCAAGGGATGGCAGATTCGCTCTAGCTGGTGCTGATCCCTTCAGAGCTGGCAGTGCCCATTTTTTGACAGA
Source organism: Dermochelys coriacea (assembly GCF_009764565.3). Classification (NCBI taxonomy): domain Eukaryota; kingdom Metazoa; phylum Chordata; order Testudines; family Dermochelyidae; genus Dermochelys; species Dermochelys coriacea. Next base: position 151,277,285 of record NC_050068.2, read on the forward strand.
CCCAGATCAAGCTTCCACATGATGGGACTTCAGCCAGGAACTGGGCTATATAAGTGAGAGATAGCGGGAGGTATGGGACACCTTTTTTGTCCCCTTCCTTCTCCAAAGTTGAATACGAAAGTTGTTCTTCTACCTAGGAATCTGGATTTGAAAAGTTCCATTAAAGTTAAATATGTGCTCTTTATACTAAATGTAGTTGACCTATTAGATGGTAATACACACTTTTGGTATAATACATTCCAGACTGAGTTTGTTTACTTGAATATTTGTTTCTTGGTGATTTCTAGCATTAAGTCTTCTCTTCCCAACCCCTAGACTCTTGTTCTATTATGAACCCGAAAACAAGTTGGCTGTGTCCATTTAGCTCGTTTGTTTTTCTTAGTTATCTTCTGCAGCTAACATTTTTTTATGGAATACCAAAATGGGGAGCAAACAATACAAATGAAGAAAACAGTTTGTTTGTTTTTTCCATAGTCTTGGTTTAATACTGTAACCATTCTGATGGACCCAAAATTTTCAAGAGACTGATTTTTAAGTGCATCAGTTTGGGCTGTTAAAGTTGGACTTCTGTAAATGGACTTGATACGCAGAGCAGTCAGACTCTACAAAATGGTCTTTTAAGATATCTTGAATTGGGCACCCAAAAGAATGGCTAAGATAGGTAAACTATTTAAACACAATGCCTTTCAAGGCTGTCAAGTGATTAAAATAATTAATTGCGATTACCGTGCAAATGTATCACAACTAATTGCACTATTAAATAATAACAGAATACCATTTATTTAAATATTTTTGAATGTTTTCTACATTTTCAAATATATTGATTTCAATTACAACACAATACAAAGTGTACAGTGTTCAGTTTATATTTTTATTACAAATATTTGCACTGTAAAACAAAATAAATAGTATTTTTCAATTCACCTACTACAAGTACTGTAGTGCGATCTCTTTATCATGAAAATTAAACTTACAAATGTAGAATTATGTTTATTTTATTTTTGAGTGCAGTTTTTTTTAATGTAAAACTTTAGAAAGCCAATAAGTCCATTCAGTCCTACTTCTTGTTCAGCCAATCTCTCAAACAAACAACTTTGTTTACATTTGCAGGAGATAATGGTGCCTGCTTCTGTTTACAATGTCACTTGAAAGTGAGAACAGGTGTTCACATGGCACTGTTGTAGCGGGCATTGCAAGATATTTCCATGCCAGCTGCAGTAAACATTCATGTGTCTCTTCATGCTTCACCCGCCATTCCAGAGGACGTGCGTCCATGCTAGGGTGACCAGATGTCCTGATTTTATAGGGACAGTCCCGATTTTTGGGGTCTTTTTTTCTTATATAGGCTCCTATTACCCCCCCCACCCCCGTCATAATTTTTCACACTTGCTGTCTGGTCGCCCAAGTCCATGCTGACGATGATTTTCTGCTTGATAACAATCCAAAGCAGTGCGGACTGATGCACCTTCATTTTCATCATCTGAGTCGTATGTCACCAACAGAAGGTTGATTTTCTTTTTTGGTGGTTCGGGTTCTGTAGTTTCCACATCAGTGTTCCTCTTTTAAGACTTCTGAAAGAATGCTCCATACCTCGTCCCTCTGATTTTGGAAGGCATTTCAGAATCTTAAATCTTGGGTGGAGTGCTGTAGCTATTTTTTGAAATCTCACATTGGTACCACTTTGCATTTTGTCAAATATGCAATGAAAGTGTTCTTAAAATGAAGATGTGCTGGGTCGTTATCCAAGAGAGCCATAACACAAAATATATGGCAGAATGCTGGTAAAACACAAAGCAGGAGACATACAATTCTCTCCCAAGTAGTTCAGTCACAAATTTAAATAATGCATTTTTTTTAAATGAGCGTCATCAGCATAGACATGAGTGGACTTGTTGGCTCTAAAGTTGTACATTATTTTGTTTGAGTGCAGTTATATAGCCAAAAAAACCCCAAACCCTACATTTGTAGTTGCATTTTCATGATAAAGAGAGTGCACTATAGTACTTGTATTTTTCAATTCACCTTATACTATTTCTTTTATCATTTTTACAGTGCACATATTTGTAATAAAAAATAATATAAAGTGAGCACTGTACCCTTTGTATTGTGTTATAATTGAAATCAATATATTTGAAAATGTAGAAAAACATCCAAAAATACTCAGTACATTTCAATTGGTATAATATTGTTTAACAGTGTGATTTAAAACTGCAATTAATCGTGATTTTTTTTATTTAATCACGTGAGTTAATTGTGATTAATCAGCAGCCCTAGCTGAAAGATAAAAAATCACGATAGAAATGTTTACAGAGTCTTTAGTGGAGTTCAAAATCCTTAAACTTTTTCCAATGACTGTAAGTTGAATTTTTAAGAAATCTTGATCCTTCTGGAATTTAGGAAGCAACATTTATTTTCATTTGGCAAATTCCTAATGAATGACTGTTGTCTTTTCTTTCCTGTTCTCTGGTTTTCCACACTATATTGTTTTTTAGAATGATAGAAAAGTGAAACTTGCAGTGTCACACACTTCAGCTGGATAATGGTTTTTGTAAACTCTATTTTGCTGTTAGCTTGTGGTGTAGAACAGTAGGGAATGTCAGCAGAAAAAGCTGGATCTTGTATTTGTGCTTCAAATTGCCTTAAGGACTGATTCTCAATCAGGATCTCATGTCCAATTTATTTTAACTTGTGCGCACAGTTACTGAGATTGCTTGCTAATTGTGCATTTGCATATGTAAATTCCTGTCTTGCATCTAACTGGTTTATTTTTGTGTGTAAATATTCGATTCACGTGCGATTTCATACTGTCTTTTTGGTATCTTGGGGTTTAATATTCACTTTAATATTTAATATTATTTTAAAAGGAAATTGCACACATTTTTGCTACTCCAGAACCTAAAGATTTACTTGGAAAGAAGTACACTGCTCAAGTTGAACAAACTAAAATATAACTTAAATGTTATAGGTACGGTTGGAGTTTCTTTAATGCCATGGTAGCTTGCAAAGTTCAATGTTGCATAAGAGAATGTGTAGACCTTCAATTTCATCAGCCATTCTGGAGTGTGATTCTCACTAGGTATTACACAGAAACATATTTATAACGCTTGTGAGAATTTCAGAAATGATGCCCCCATGTAGTCATAAGTACTTTTTGGAGGCAGAGTTCACAGCCATGTACCATTTGCTCCCTGTAGCCCTGAAAGGAAGCATTTAAGTGGGTTCTTAAGTTCATCTTTAATCAGGATGGTGCTTATACATGTGCTTAAGTCCCATTGACTTCAGAGTTTGTTAAACATGAGCTTAAGTGTTCTGAATAGGGATGCTGTGCTGAGTGAGGGCCTGTGGTTGCACTTAAACAATCTTTGGGATAGTACCTATAATGCTCGGAAGTCTATGCAAAAGTATTTTTAATAGCCAGTAACACTGGAGGAGCCTTCATATATATATATATATAATATATATATATATACATAAGAGAATGCTTTGAAAAATCTCTCTCCAGACAACAAACATTTTCTTTTGGGCAGTTTTATTCTGAACTTTTGGGAATGTATCCATACAATATTTTCAGAGGTGATCTTTCTGTTCTCCATCTTTTCAGTGTTCCTAACAGAAAACAAAGCCAACTCTGTGTTAAAAAGATACCCAAGAGCCAATGGATTTTTGGAAGAGATAAAGCAAGGAAACATAGAGCGTGAATGCAGCGAAGAAATCTGTACCTATGAGGAAGCAAGAGAAGCTTTTGAAAACGATGAGAAGACAGTAAGTTAGGGGTTTTTTTGTTGCTTTTTTTTAATAATTGAATTACTTAATGCAAGCTTAAGTGTGTGCTTAGTGGCCTCCAGCTTTCCTACATTGCACTACATGTCGTAGCTTATTCATTTTTACTAAATGCATTGTGACAAAACTAGTAAGCTGCTCCACACTCTTTAAGATATTAAACAGGATATTCCTCTATGGAGGGGAAGAGAATGAATGTGCATGCCACGAACATCTTATTTAAATCATGCATTTAAAGCCACGAGAGAGAGCAGTTGAAATGCAGAGTACCCAGTAAAGACAAACTTATTCTAAAAACAAGCAGAATTGAAGTGGCTTTCCTGAAACTAGCAGCTGCACTCCAACAGAGTACTTGTTAAGCACCACCTATGTAAAACCTTGAAAGAATAAGGGCCTGATCTAGCAGTGCCTTGCACATGGGCAGAGCCCCATTAATTTGAATGAGGTTCTGTGCCGGAGCAGGAGCTGTTTATGCATAATTCGTTGCAGGATCAGGGTGAAAGTCTGTAAATAGAGGTCTGGTGTATGCCAGAATGACTGTTACTGTTCAGGGCATACAGATACCCACCTGGAGGTCCCTTCCAGCCTACATTTCTATGATTAGATGACATCTTTGATTAAAACCAGTTAGAAAGGAGTATGTCTTGCAGCTGTCACTTATAAAGCAATTGGCCCAGAATCTTAATTTAAGCTGCATGCAACAAATAAAAACAGTGTGCGCAGTCTCTGACCATGGTATGTTGGCTACTATAATGTTTGAAGTACAGTATTTTCAGAATGCATCAAGATAGGAAAGATACATCCCTTGAGTTCCCTATAGAAATGGATGAAACTGGGAAGAATTTTTTGGGATAGAATATAAGGTTAACAAGGAAGTTGACATTTTATAGTGGAGTGGATAACAACCACTATATAGTTTTCTGGCCCATATTTTAAAAAGTTATCCTTCTGTCATATGCATTTGCAGGAAATCGTACAGCCAGGTATTAGATGCCTTAATTCCTCCTCACCTTTTCTCTGTGCAGTTTATAAAGGAATCCTATGTTTTAGCTTTCTCTGCACATTTTTCTAGCTACTTATTTTATCTTAAACATACCATTCCTGGTGGTCTCCTTGGAAAAATGTAGGACTGGAATGGGAATTTTCTTAGCCACTCAATGAAGGGTCAGGAGGTTGTGTCTTTAACAAAGATCATTCCTTCTAACTAACTGTGTGTGTGTGTTTAAAAACACCTTTATAATTCAGTTTTATACAGTCTGATTAAAAGCACTTTACCTCATAGTTGATCTGGTTTCATTTTTGTGGTATTTTCAGTCTCCCATAGAATCTTTTTTGGCAAAACAGGTAGGAATTTCCTTCAGTGCTTCCGGGACCTCTTGTGTCTGGGCCAGATTTTGAGAGGGAGGAATCATCTTCTCAGTATTGACCAAACTGATCCCGAGTCCCATAATGCTTTATGGCTATATCAAAGATGAAGTGAAAAACTAATGCTTGTGAAGCTATATATAAAACGCTGATGCTGCAGTTTTTCCATAAAAGGAATGAAATTGTAATAAGGACTGTGAAATTGGCTCTTGCAAACAGATTTATTAACCAGAAATGTAAGTTACTTTTTCCTCTAACTGCGTATTTGACTGGGTAAGGTATGGTATGCAACTAAGGGCTAGTCTACACTACCACGCTTCATTGGTCCGCTGTAGCTGGTCTGATGAAGATGTGCTATGCCGACGAGAGCGCGCTCTCCATCAGCATAATTACTCCACTTCAACAAAAGGCAGAAGCTATGTCAGCAGGAGAGCATCTCCTGCCAATTTAGCGTTGGCGTAGACCGTGCTTAGGTCAATGTAACTTGCATCATTCAGGCTTTTTCTTACATTAACTTAAGCAGTAGTGTGGACAAGCTCTAAGATAAGAAAGTAGTTAGTAGTAAACAAGTAGGGTATATCCTATATTCTCAAATGCTTTCTTCAGAGGTTGAAAAACTATGAACTGTATCCCCCAAAATGGTTTCTACTCATGCTAAGCTTTATTGTGGAAATTCATTTGTAGTTAAACTGTTGCAATCCATATTCTTTATATGTCAGGAATAACAAGGTGTATGTCCTGCTGAGACTTGCAAAATATGCAGTCTACTAGGTATGGATTATCTGTGCTGAGTCTGGTTTGTACAGACTCCTTTATGTCTCGTAAAACTTACGGAGCTAGATAAGAGAAGAAGTGTAAGGTCTGTGGTGATAAAGTGGAATTTGTGGAATTTTTCTATCAGTCATAAACACGTCTGGTATAAATATAAGTGAGCTTGAAAGCATATTTTGAAGCAGCTCTATGGTGTGATGTGTAATGCTGTGAGACTGCTTCCTAGAGAGAGTAATGTATGACTTTCTTTTCGTGTTCTGTCTTGCCTTTTGACTTAATAAACTGATTGAGCCTGTCTTATTGAAGTGAAGAAAGCCTGTTCCATGCAGTGAATGGTTACTTTGTCCTGGAGTTGAGTGGTGGCAATCCATACAGATAAAGCAATTTACAATCCCTACTTTGATGGGAAGAAGTAGGATCTCTTGGCTACTGTAGCCGTAACATAGGCTTGTTAGAGTTCCTTCTGTTGTGGTCTTGTGTGCCCAGTGGAGTTCTATAATGCAAGTGTTGTGGTGCCTTGATCTACTTCTGGTGCATTTTTAAAAGGCTGATCTTACAATAGCAGCTTTATCGTTTATCTTAAACATGTATAGCCAGAGAGGGCTTTAACATTGATGTACCTCGGTCTTTGAATGGGGTTATAAATGAACAGAAGAGACTGTCTATATTATGATATGCTGAAAATGTTTTCTGGTAACTAGGAGGAAAAAATAAGTACAGACAAAACTTAAAGTTGATCTATGAATGAGACTGCTCAGGCCATTTTAGGCATAATTGATTATCAACACCTCTGGCCCGTAGAAACAGCAAAGCTTTGTGTGGCTTTAAAATTCTTAGGCTCAAGGACGTTTTGAGACATAATTACAGAATAATGCACAATGTCATGGCATGATTGCAGCATTGTAATTCATTTTATTTCTGTTAATTTCAGGTATTTTGATTGAAATTATGCCACATGCATCTGAATTGCTACATTCCAGCGGATTTAAAAAAATCTTTAATTGTGGAAAACTTTGAACATTTAAATTAAGTTTTTCAGAAAGCAATGTCAGCTGCATGGCTGAGTTCTATATAAGCAGTGTTTGAAAGCATCTACCCAAAATAGTATTTCTCAGTATCAGATGTGGCCTTTCATATTGGCTTTCAGACTAATCATTAACACTGTGTAAATATCTAATACTACAGAGATCTATGTATAATACAGTATGTTGAACTTCAATATATAGTTCTACTATAATCGCAGATTGAAGAAAATTTTTAAAAAACCAAATGACTGAAGTGCTTAGTCACACTATCATTTTGTTCACATACTCCAAGTATTGAATACAGAATGCTTTTCTGATTGGGATCTTATGATTTTGCCTTTATAAAAGTCAAAGCATTGACTGGCAGTGATTTGTAGCTGGTATGTTGCCAAAATACAGTAGCGCCTTAAGATGGAAGTTCTCAGCACTACTTTATTAATGGTTTTAACATTGTCATGGAGAGTCAACAGCTCACTGTGTCGGCATCAATTTAATGTACAGGGGGCCTACTCTGTGAGTGACAGTTATATTGATAGTGAAGTATTAGAATCTCATTCTTTCAGATACTTTTAATTTAAATCTACCAATTGGTCACAAGTAGGCTGGACAAGCCAGTTGGTTGACCAGTCACATAATGTCAATTGATTGCCTGTTTGACCACAGCCTACCTTTTTGATGCATTATGGTGCCATCTGTTAGCAAGCCTACTTAAATGTCTTGATCATTCATTTTACTGCATTCTAATACAACCTGTTGAGAAAAAATTGAACTAATTGAAAGCTGAGCATCTTGGTTGGCTGGGATCTTCTAGAATAAACTGTCTTTGTATACCAGGCCATAAATATACTTGGCAGTTTTCATAAGACACTAAACAAGTTTAAGACATGGTCCCTGCCCTGAAGAGTTTACAGTCTACACTGACTAGACAAACATTCAAAAATTAACTCAGAGGGGAGTTGGGGAGGGGGAGGCAGCTTCACAGTCATTGAACTTCCTCTCCCAAAACAAAGAGAAAAGATGCACAGCCATTAAGCTGCTTGATGAGTTGGCTTGCTGCCTGCCTAGCATAAGTGCATTTAGAAATGACTTTTTCTTTTATAGTTGCTATGGGCTTGTTTTATTTCTGTTTAATTTTATTTTTTTCTTTTGTAACTTTAACATTCATATTTCAATGCTAACCTAACATTACTAAAAAAGATAATTCTTTCATTTTTAGAACTTCATTTCATTGGTGTTTCCATTTTTCTGAGTTAAAATAATTGCTAAGTAACCTGATTTTTGTAATTAGGCATAAGTGTCTGTCTAAGACTAAGCCCTTTAGAGACCATGAAGTCTTACTCTTTTTTTTGTTAGCATTGTTACTATGCGAATAAATTAGTGCTTTAAAATATTTGACTATCTTTGACAATATTTGACTGGTGAATTAACCAATTATTTTTGGACCAGTCAAATGTCCAGTCTTAGACACAACTTTATCTATGAATGATGCAGTTTCAATCCCTTGAGACACTTAAAATTAGACTTGTCTAGGCAATAGGAATTGCACAGAACAAGCTTGCGTTGGCAGAAGTATCTTAAATTGGCCTTTTCCATCACAGTTACCTGATTCTGTGGCCTAACTAGCATAACATTTGCTATCCTTTTAGGAGTGTGAAAGTAATCCTAGTGTGTCAAAGCTATGAATGCTGCAGTGATTGAAAACAAATGGTTGCTCAATGTATCCTTTCTAAATCACACCAATGAAATTATTTCGTGTATTAAAAGAAAATTTCTTAAGATGGGCTTGTGTTGCAAGTAGCAATTACTTACGTTTTCCAGCTTTTAAACTATTCTTTTAATTTTTTTTCTTAGCTGTACCAAGTCTACAAATATTTTGTTTTTATTTCTCCTGCTTTTCTAGCAATTCACGAGAACCCTTGGGCTCTAAAAATATCACTTAGGTGCCTCCCTGTTTTTGGCTTTTTGCATTTTCCTCCAATTGAAGTGATCTTCTGACTTGAGCAAGTCATTCCACCCCTCTGTGCCACCATTTCCCTATCAGTAAAATGGGGACAAAGATACTTACCTTCTTTTTGCTTTGAGATCTAGAGATGAAAAGTGCTGCATGAGAACTAGTTTGTGGTATTTTTAATTGAGTTTTTTCTTCTTGATTAGTGATCCTTGTCTCCACTTGGATATTAAAGTATTGCTGTCTTGTGAAACAAAAGCAGATTTAAAGACTTTTCAATTTCTGCAACGTACAGTCCTTCTGTATCACTATTCTAGAGGTGAATAGCAAGAAACTCATCAGCAACGGGGTCAGATGTTTCTAAAATTTTTGGTACAATCCTCCCTATAACAAACCTCAATTAATAGATTTAAGGCCAGAAAGGACTATTATGATGATCTAATCAGACCTCTTATCTAACAAGCCCAAATAACTTTGCCCTGTGTGAAGCCCATAATCTTAAACTTCTATCTTGTTGAGATGAAATCTTTTTGGAGCTTAGCACTAAGGATGTTCAGGCCTGCTCACCATGGTTTTTGGAAAGGAAACCTCCAAGGAAAAATATGGACTTTTTCCCTCTGAGATGTAAGCTATTTAAAAAAAACTTTTGCTGGCAAGCAATTTAATTGGCAATACTGGGGAAGAAAGGTAGAAATAATTACTTAAGGAATTTTTTTTACAAATTGGAAATTTTGTTAAGTATTCTTGAACTTTCAAATATTTCATTTATGCACAGAATTTCGGTTTCACAGAGCTGAAGAGCTTTAGCTTTGAGGGACTCTGTCATAAATATAAAGGGAAGGGTAACCACCTTTCTGTATACAGTGCTATAAAATCCCTCCTGGCCAGAGGTAAAACCCTTTCACCTTTAAAGGGTTAAGAAGCTAAGGTAACCCCGCTGGGCACCTGACCCAAAATGGCCAATGAGGGGACAAGATTCTTTCAAATCTGGAGGGGGGGGGACAAAGGGTTTGATCTGCCTGTGTGATGCTTTTGCCAGGAACAGATCAGGAATGTAGCCTTACAACTCCTGTAAAGTTAATAAGTAATCTATAAGTAATCTAGCTAGAAAATGCGTTAATTTTCTTTTGTTTAATGGCTGGTAAAAATAAGCTGTGCTTGATGGAATGTATATTCCTGTTTTTGTGTCTTTTGTAACCTAAGGTTTTGCCTAGAGGGATTCTCTGTTTTGAATCTGACTACCCTGTAAGGTATTTACCATCCTGATTTTACAGAGGTGATTCTTTTACCTTTTCTTGAATTAAAATTCTTCTTTTAAGAACCGGATTGATTTTTTTATTGTTCTTAAGATCCAGGGTTTGGATCTGTGTTCACCTGTACAAACTGGTGAGGATTCTTATCAAGCCTTCCCCAGGAAAGGGGGTGTAGGACTTGGGGGGGATATTTTGGGGGAAGACGTCTCCAAGTGGTATCTTTCCCTGTTCTTTGTTTAAAACGCTTGGTGGTGGCAGCATAGGGTTCAAGGACAAGGCAAAGTTTGTACCTGGGGGAAGTTTTTAACCTAAACTGGTAAGAATAAGCTTAGGGGGCCTTTCATGCAGGTCCCCACATCTGTACACTCGATTTCAGAGTGGGGAAGGAACCTTGTCAGACTCTTTTTAAGCTTTAAGATAATTTAGAGTGTGCCTAGGCTAAAACAGATGATAAATCACCATATGTCCTTTAAAGCAGCTTAAACTCTTAAGTTAGCTGAAGCTCTCCACACACCTCTCCAGTTGGACAGAAACCCCATAGATATCCTCATCCTCCTGCACCCCAAGCCAACTGCCTGCCTCTCTGGAGAGGATGAAGAGGAACTAGCTTTGCTGCTGCTTCTCTATTTGAGGGAATAAACAGGAGATATACTGGCTTCCCAGCATTCTGAAGAGCCACAAAAACAGGTCCTGTAGCAGGCACATCTTAGAGATGAAAAAATACTTGAAAACTATTAAAATGCTTATAAGTGGCAATAAAATGTATTAACTCTATGTCCTTATACTGGAAAGCATATATGATTTTGTAATCTGTTTCTACAGCACCTAACATTTTTAAAATAAATAAATTAACTCCAAAAAACCTAACTTATATTCACCTAAAGTGCTGCTGTGTTCTACAAAGTGGCTACCTAAAAATGGCAGCTTCTTACTCAACACATCTGCTCTGTGGTTTCAGAGTCAGACTTCCTGTCTCTAGTGCCAAAATAAGCTTTTACCACTTCACTGCTTAGGCAACAGAATGATCAGACACAAAGCTGGGTTCTAATACAAATAAATAATAATAACGGTCGTCTTCTAGTGAATGATTGACTTAGTTCCAGCTAAAGTTCTAGTCAGTTGTATCTGAACCAGATTCTTCTTAGCATATGCATAACGTGCTGGTTGGATCATTAGCTTCCTCAGCCTGCACCAGGTACTGACTGGGAATGTGATGTGAATGCTGATCTGTGCCCCCCTGAAATAGATTGAGGGCCCGGGGGGGTGGGGGAGGACACAAGTCTCCCTAAAGGTGTTATTTGGCCAGCAGAAATTTTATTACTAGTGGTGCTGTGTAAGAAAGGAAAGAATCCAGCTTGATTTTCAGACCCCAGGTGGATTTCAGTAGTGAAGTTAGGACGAAGAATCTTGCAAACTGAGCATGCATAAAGTGGGAGTCACTGGATTGCAGTAAACATGGAGCTCTACCTTGCCGTTTTCATAATCTGCTTTCAGCATAGTATTTTAAGTATTCATGTTATTAACTTGCTTTTTAAAGATAATAGCTTTCTGATTAAGGAACACAAAACAAAGAGAAGGAGTTGGGGGAGGAGGAACCTTTTCTGAAACCAGCACTTTTGTCAGAAAAGGTATTATGTGCCAAGAATGAGGTTCTTTGTTCAGCTATCCCTTTGCAGTCCCTGTCCACTTCCTCATCAGCTTTGTTCCAGATATGATCCCACCCAGCTAACCTATCCCTTTCCTACAGTAATGCTCTTCCGCTTTCCCAAGTGTCCCACTGACAATGCCTTCCAGAATCTCCAGACATTTCAACAGAGTTGTTTTGTATGGGGTCTGCATTTTTACTGTGGTATAGATGTGATTTTTTTCAAGTAATTTTAATTTTAAAAAATGCATTTGGTATGTTAAGATTCTTCCCTCATTTGAAATCCATGCTATATGGCTTTACTTAGATGATATTGGACCACATCTTATGAAACAGAGATGCTTTACAGACCTAATTAAGATGTTGAAATCTTGAAATTGTGGGGATATGTCAAATTTTGCCATGTTGAAAAGGCAAAGGAATGAACATGATTTTAAAAAAACCACTTCTGGATCATATTAAATATTGGGGGAAGGGATATGTATAACCCTATTGCCTAAAAATGTGGACTAAGCTAGTAGTTGCCTCTTTGATATATCTGTGTTTTTTTTAACTCTCCCCCCCAATTGTCCAAGAATCTCCTTATTTTGTAATCTAGTCTTAACTAGATTTTCAGAGATTATATTTAAAAGGAACCCTAGATTTCTTTATGTATGTGATCGATAGAATGAATGATAGACTTTTTCCTGAAGACAGAAATGATTGTTGCATTGTTAGTTACTGATGCATGTGTTCATAAAACTATTACCTTGTGAGAATGGTGGAATTGTATTGTGCTAATAAGATAAATGTCCAAGTGTAGAGTTTACCTTTGAAAAGATCAGTTAAGATGGCTTTTTTTGCACTTCTAATACATTGCCTAAATAAACCCTAAGTCTCTTGTTTGTGACAGGTTTCAGAGTAGCAGCCGTGTTAGTCTGTATTCGCAAAAAGAAAAGGAGTACTTGTGGCACCTTAGAGACTAACAAATTTATTAGAGCATAAGCTTTCGTGAGCTACAGCTCACTTCATCCGATGAAGTGAGCTGTAGCTCACGAAAGCTTATGCTCTAATAAATTTGTTAGTCTCTAAGGTGCCACAAGTACTCCTTTTCTCTTGTTTGTGTGTGTTTGTTTTTTTTAGTGCTAGGTTTAAGAATGTGTAGAGTGATGTAATTTCATAGATTCATAGATACTAAGGTCAGAAGGGACCACTCTGATCATCTAGTCCGACCTCCTGCACAGCGCAGGCCACAGAATGTCACCCACCACTCCTATGAAAAACCTCACCCATGTCTGAGCTATTGAAGTCCTCAAATCATGGTTCAAAACTTCAAGGAGCAGAGAAGCCTCCCTCCAGTCAACCATGCCCCATGCTACAGAGGAAGGCAAAAAAACCTCCAGGGCCTCTCCAATCTGCCCTGGAGGAAAACTCCCTCCCGACCCCAAACATGGCAATCAGCCAAACCCTGAGCACATGGGCAACATTCACCAGCCAGATACCCAGGAAAGAATTTTCTATAGTAAATCAGATCCCATCCATCTAATATCCCATCTCAGGGGATTTGGCCTATTTACCCTGAATATTTAAAGATCAATTACTTACCAAAATCCCATTATCCCATCATACCATCTCCTCCATAAACTTATCGAGTAGAATCTTAAAACCAGATAGATCTTTTGCCCCCACTGCTTCCCTTGGAAGGTTATTCCAAAACTTCACTCCTCTGATGGTTAAAAACCTTCGTCTGATTTCAAGTCTAAATTTATGTGAAGTGTTATGTATATTAAAAATATCACTTCATATTTTATACTGAGCACAGGATTTGTTTATGTAGCATGTAGATACCTGTTTGTTTGTTTGTTTGTTTGTTTATTGGAGGATTTTGTTTTCTCCAAGCACAGAATATAATTGATGTTTACTAACCTTATTTGTCTGAAACAAAGGGACAAGGTTTACATAACTTTATCTGTATTTTACATTTGGTCTATATTAACTATGCATAATACCGTTGCTACTTCATATGATACAGGGAGCGGAAAAGCTCTCTAGGACAGGAGGCATATTTTCCTATATTATCCTTGTTTAGCACCTAAAACAATGAGACCCTGATCCCGACTGGGGCTTCTTGATGCTTTTGTAATAGCTATTGTAATTTTGAAATATTAATAACATAACAAATTATCTTAAAGTACTGATGTCATTTCATTTTTAATTTTTCCCCCTCATTCATATTTCCACTACTGCGTTGATTCGTCTATCTTTTACCTGAGAACAAGTTTTCTGGACTATTTTGAGTATATGTCATATGGTTATCCATATATTGCAAAAGCTATGTTTAGCTATAAATAGCTGACAGCTATTTTATAATCCAGAGGGTGGAAAAGTCTGAGTGTTAGGATGATCGTACAGCATAGTTATGCTGGGTCAAAATAATCAATCATTCTGACAATGTTTCTCTGTCAAAGTAATTTAATAATCTTTAATTCCAAAAATAGATCTGACTTTGAGTTTTTGCATTCACAAATTATCTAAAATCAATTCAGATTATTTTTCTAATCCATTCCTATCTCTAATGTAGGTTTGTGACTATTAAGTGCTGATACAGAAATGTGAGGAGTTAGGTAGCTTAAAAAAACTCAAACTCAGCGATGCCTCCAGAAAGAAGTCAGGAAACTTTTTTTTATACAATATCTGCACCAATGAAAGATCTAGGTGGTCATTTATTGAAAGCCAAAACACTTTGCTTCAATTTTGTTATTGAAAATAGACCAGTTAAAATAATTTATTTTTAATAGCTTCTGATTTATTCTGTCTTGCTGTTTTAGAGGGAGTTCTGGAAAGGCTACCCAAATGGACTCCAGGGAGAAAGTAACAAAGGACATAATTGGTATTCATTTTACCTCGCATTTCCATTAATCATTGGCCTTTTTGTTATCCTCCTTATCATATTTCTCACATGGAGATGCCTGTTTAAAAAGAAAATCCGTAGACAGTCTGTATACATGCATAGGGGAGCCCGCGAAGCCATTGGTGATAATGCTGTGACTGATGGTAGAAGTCCTCTTCCCCAGCCGCTCAGCATTGTTCATTCCCCACAGGAAGAAATGTATGAAGGCAGTGGGCTGTCTCCGGGATATTTGGGCTCTCCGGATGGACGTTCAGACTCAATATCAACAAGGCTGTCAAACGGTGACCCTCCTCCTTCATACGAGGAAGCCACTGCCGAAGCCAGCATAAGAAATGAAATGGAGCATCACTTAGATCCACCCCCACAGTATGAAGACATTGTAAACTCCAGTTCAGCGAGTGCTTTTGCAGTACCTCCTGTTGTCACCAGTATTAAGTAAAGCAGGAAAAATATGAGCAACTTTTAAAAATTACTAATAAGAGAATTTTGTAGCACTTTATTGCAGCTTACTACCGTTTATATAATTTAATGGACTCATACTGTGTACCTCTGCCCTGTTTTGTTCCCTCTGCGTGTGTTCCCATGGCAGTTTTAAAGATGGGGAATCCATACTGAGAGCATGAAGCAGGTACAAATGTGGTCTTCTGTGCATACCTCTCAAATGTCCCTCAGTTTTGAGGGTTGTCATTTTATTTTATTCTGAATGTTGCCTACGTTCCACACACATTTGATGACACCTCCCTTTTAGTGGTGAAAATTATTTACATCAGAATCTAACACTGGTGAGAGAAAGTTATTTAAACCAAAGGGCCCTGTCCTACAGCATTTTAAGTTTCTTGCATGAATATTTTCTTTCATTTAGGGTCTTTGTCACACATTGTATCCTACACTTGGGCCTTGGAAGGCTGAGAAGTATTTGTATGTGTGAACAAACATCAACATAGCATATTCACCCAGTTTAAATATGATACTTAAGGGATTGCAGTAAGTGAGACTAAGATATTTTGGAACACATCAGCTGTATTTGTACAGAGGGCAGTAATTAAGTGAATTTTGCAGTTGGAAAAAACGATAGCCTAATGTTCTTATCCCCTCTGTTCTCCATCCTTCCCTCCAGCTAGTCATAGAATCATAGAATATCAGGGTTGGAAGGGACCTCAGGAGGTCATCTAGTCCAATCCCCTGCTCAAAGCAGCACCAATCCCCAACTAAATCATCCCAGCCAGGGCAGTGTCAAGCCTGACCTTAAAGCTTCTAAGGAAGGAGATTCCACCACCTCCCTAGGTAACCTATTCCAGTGCTTCACCACCCTCCTGGTGAAAAAGTTCTTCCTAATATCCAACCTAAACCTCCCCCACTGCAACTTGAGACCATTACTCCTTGTTCTGTCATCTGCTACCACTGAGAACAGTCTAGATCCATCCTCTTTGGAACCCCCTTTCCGGTAGTTGAAAGCAACTATCAACTCCCCCCTCATTCTTTTCTTCCGCAGACTAAACAATCCCAGTTCCCTCAGCCTCTCCTCATAAGTCATGTGTTCCAGTCCCCTAATCATTTTTGTTGCCCTCCACTGGACGTTTTCCAATTTTTCCACATCCTTCTTGTAGTGTGGGGCCCAAAACTGGATATAGTACTCCAGATGAGGCCTCACCAATGTCGAATAGAGGGGAACAGCTAGTCCTGTTTATGATGATATCTTGTTTCTGGAACATCTGATTTTTTTTTTCCCTTTAAGTGAATTCAGTTCTTGTGAAAAGTACTAGATTGACAGCTCTAGAAATTAAAGTTCCCTCTGCACTGCAGAACAGTTAATGCACTGCCTCTGGGTACACAGTACCAAACCAGTGTGCCTCATTACTGACATGCAGAAACCGCCTAGAAGGGGATGATCATAGTTTACTCTTCATGCCAACACAAATAGCAGTCTCTTCTGAGCCTGCCAACAGGCTGCCAGTTGCAATAGTGTCTTTTATTTATGTGGCTTTCTTTCCCCTACGAAATGCATGGTGATCACTCATTTCACATAGACCATTAAGCAGTTGTCAGATAATCTCTGGTCATTTCCAGTCTGCTCTGGATTTATGCCAATGACTGAAAGTTGTAATGTTCAGTATTCCACTACCAGTCTCTTGAGCCAGCCAAACCCCTATTTTAATTATCTAATGTTCTGAACTAAAATGTGTTGCAACATCATGCAGATATTTTTTGCAATAAAGAAATAATGCTTGTCCTTTGAAATAAAGAGATCAAATGTTCGCAGTGATTTTTGATAACTATGCTGTTAATTGAAGACTCCACACAAGCACAATTTTAAATTCACTGGCCAAAAGTCTCAGTTAATGCAATTTACATGGCTAAAAAAAAAAAAACTTTGCATAAAGCAGTCATTTAAAATGTTCTTTCCTCTGCTAAGACAATACGTGCTTTTTCTCGTTTGCTGGAATGATTCCAAATTACAAAAATTATTTTTTTAGCTTTAAAAGTTAAGGGTTCGATTTAAATGTAACAAATTATCTAACTTTTATTTTATGCTTGGCCTTTCTGATCTGATTAAAATGACAATTTGTCTTGTAGTGGTTCTTATAAAGCTTTATTTTTTCAAAATATAGCTTCTACTTTTTCTTCAATTGTAATTACATTGTCCCGCAATAAATGTGATGGTATGATTTACAGCCTTACCTCTCTGAATGTTTAAAAGTAAGAACATGCAGTACTGTCTTGACTGACTGCCAGAAAATTCAGGGTATTGCACTCCCTGCTTTGACTGTAACACTGAGAGGTGAATCTTGTACAGAACTAAAATGATTTGTTTACTAATGACCAACATGGAGATGGGTGACTTGTTTAAGAAATTATGGAAATCAGATGATTTAGAGATTGTTTAATTTTGGACACCTGTGGGGAGGTAGTTCCATCTTCACTGCGTGTAAATAACGTATTTGATTACAGTATTAAATATTTTTTAAAGATCTGGTTTACATTAAATTATGGTATTTAAACATTTTGCTTATGTTTATAGAAGATTTTTTGTTAATGTTTTTGGCATGCTAAATAAAGCTATTCTTAAATCCTTTTAATGCCTGTATCAATTCTGTGCAGTTGGAATAAAATAACATTGATTTCTATAACAGAGGTGCTGTATTAATTTCCATGATCTCTCATCTTGATGAAAATTGTTTTATATCAAATTTTAAGCTAATTAATTTTAAAACGGAAGAACTAGAATTTTTAAATTTGTGTGTGTATGTATGTATATATGAAATATAAAAACATACAGTATCTTATAACAGTGGCCAGCTGGAGCAATATTCAGAGAGAGAATGGAGACTTTTCTCTCTGGCATATTTTACAAGCAAGGAAACTATCTGGAGGCCTGAGCAGATCTACCAAAATTTGAGAACTACATCAACACACAATACAGACCTGCAATAAATGATCATGACAAAGGTGCAAACCAGTAAATCATGAAACTACAAAGAATGTATAAGTGACTACATGGATGTGGACCAGTTACTTATTTTAACACTTCCCCCCCACATGAACATTGCTTTGAGCTGTGTCAAATAATCTTTGAAACAGGAGAGGAAGGGATGGAAAAGTTGGGATATGATGGAATTGTTGGGGGTATGCATGTCAAAATTCCACCCCTGAGTGTTTGGTGACTCATGTTCTAGGTGGGAGCAGAATTTTTCTGTCATGTTTCTGTACCCATTTGAGTGGAGGAAATGTTACTGTGTTCTCCAATCCTTCCTATATTTAAAGCAAATAATATCTAATTATTCTTGATCCTGTGGACATTCAGTGGGGTTTTATTTTGTGGGGGGGGGGATGTTTTGTTTTTTTAATAGGCCTACAATTTGAACAGTTTTATAATGAATGTACACAAATCAGCTTCAGCTATGGTGCATGCACATGGCCAGTTAAACATTTGGCTAAATTTGCACAACTGACTTGTAGGAATTGAGACCCTAAGACTGTACATTATCTGATTTAACTAGTATGAACTCAATGCCTATAAAAAAAAAATCAAATAGTCATACTGAGTTACGTATACTGATGCATTCTGGTTCAAACATTGTTCTCTGCAGTTCTAAGTCAAGGTGGATGATTTTTTTTATTACTCTTATGTATAATGTGAACCTTGTACATATTCAAGTGCTGCTTTCTGATTTTTTTTAAAAAATCAGATTTATCCAGAAGCATCTATCCTATTTCACTACTTGCTCATCACTGCTGCATACCCACTTGATTGACTTGCCTTAGTGTAGCTGAGCATTGAGCTTTGCCAAAAGATGTAAATCTGTTTCCTCTTGTGCTGAAATCAAATGCTCTGACCTTCAGTGATTGTATTTTTCTTTTGGAGATAAGTTGCTGACGGAGTGGTGAGTAACAATTAACGAAACAATTTTGAGCTTAAGATAGTCCCTCCAAAAACATCTTGTACATTCCTGCTTTAAGTAATCTAGAGAGTCTCAACTCAGTTGAAAGTTTCTTAAGCAATCTGGAAAAGTCTGTTTTTAATTTCAGAACACTTTCAATATTTTCCCTCCCTATACTGTCTTGGTACATTGTGTATTAAAATTAAGTTATCCTTTATATAACCTGCTGTCCATCTCCCCCCCGCCCCAATCCCTTTTAAAAATGGCCTTTGCTTGATCACATTTTGGAAGCTTCATAAATTTTTGTTTATCAGAGTTTTGTTTCCATCTGCCTATAAGAGATTTTTCTCACACCCAACTCAAAGGACTGTGTACCATCACCTTGGGCTGGATTATCCTTTCCCATTGTGGGAGGGGGAATCTGTGGCAGTGAGCTAAGTACGATGAATCCTCCCTGACTATTTCTGTGAACTGCGATGTGCCCCCTGCAGTATAAGCAGATTCCTGGGCCATTTGCATGGAGGCCTTTTGCCTCTGCACCAGCTCTGATTCATGGTACCCCTCGGGGTGAAAGTAACTGAGGCCACTTACCGGGGTGGGGCAAAAGGGGCAAGGACATTAAAGCACTGCCATGGCAATGCTTTAATGTGAGCTGGGTATGGGCTGGTGCGTGTTCTTACCGGTACGTAATACTAGCCCATACCGGCTCACTTTCACCCCTGGTACCCCTGTTCCTGGTATCATTTCTTCATGGTTAGTCTGCTGCTACAGCCTTCCACTCGTTGCAGCTGCTCTAGGGTCAAGGGGAGCTACCGGTGCTGTTTAAAAAGATAATATAGCACTAGGCTAAGTGAGGCATTGTGTGGTCACCTATTCCCTGTATCCCCTTGCCTTGCCTGCTTGGTCACCACCACCTCCCCTCTCTGCACACACATTGTATCTAGAAAGTGCCCGTCTTATTTCCTGGGTTTGGAGGCACAATGGATGATGCCCTGGAAGGGTCCCTTCCTATGGGAGGGCAGTGGGGGAAGAGGCAGGTGGTTGACTGATGATTGTCTGTCTGATTGCAATCTTTAATGCAAAAATCTATCTGTGGCTTTCATTTGTAATGCTAAAGTAGACACCTCCCACACTGATCCTTGCCAATATTAAAGGACAGCAGTGTTCCCTGACAGAATTCTCTACAACGACTCCCCCCCCCCACACACACACACTTTTGGCCAACAGCAAAAAGATATGGACTCTTACACAAATGTTGCCATCAGCCAGCACCCTTTAACAATTTTATCAAAACTGTTTTCCTCCCCCCTACTATTAAACTTTTTTGTGAATTCCTTCCACTTTGTCAACATCTAACTTGTAGACAATATTTAAACACTCATTCTGCCATCTTTTCCCCCTGGAATGCTCCCTCCAGTGTTTGTTGTGGGTGAGTCCTTTCGCGTGGTTTTTAAAAAACAAAATAATCCCCCTTCTCCTCCCTCCATTCTCCCCAAAACACATCTTGGTTATCTTTCAGAGTGGCAGCCGTGTTAGTCTGTATTCGCAAAAAAGAAAAGGAGTACTTGTGGCACCTTAGAGACTAACAAATTTAAGTGAGCTGTAGCTCATGAAAGCTTATGCTCAAATAAATTTGTTAGCATCTAAGGTGCCACAAGTACTCCTTTTTCATTTTGGTTATCCTAACCTTGAGCTCTGTCCTGAGCAGTATTTCAATTAACCTCATGGGAAGATTAAACAAACCAGAGAAATACTGTTTCCGTCCATATCCTCTTCCAGAATGTATCCTCAGATATATCGCCTCTTTGACCACAGTCTTCCAGGCATAGACTATAGGTCTTTTCATGTGAATGTTAAGGCACTGTACATAAATGCCTACTTTCACTGAATGTTCGTTTGATTTCAGGGTTCAGTGGCTCCAAACAAAATAAAATGTAAATGTGATAGTGATCCTACGGTGGTCTCTAAAGCTAGCCAAGTACTGACAAAAATAAAATGAAGGTTGGACAAGGTATATGTTCAAATACTGGTGGATTAGACTAGTAGTAGTAATCTAATTCCTCTTTGGAAGCCAGTTGACAAGTGGGGAAGATTAAAGTTGTTCACATGTCCTTACAAAGTAAAAACAACTGCAATCTGTACAAGAAAACACTTTTCATTGATTAGCTGAGCTTGCTGTTTGTTGAATCAACAAGTTATGTGATGAAATGAAATGCCTCTTCATGGCTTATTTTATGAGAGGGTTAGAGTTGATCAAAGAATTCATGTTTCCAACAAGCAAAGACGTTAAACTTGGAAACTCAACTTTAGCCCCAAACCTTTGACTGGATCTGCTATTGTAGGCCCCTGTCTCTGTTCAAAGCCCCACTGAAATCAATAGGTTTGTGCACACGTGCAGAAATTCCTGATAGCAAATCTGTTTGCATGACTGGAACTTTAGTGAATGAGTTTATCAAGGAAGGAGAGAAGCAGCAAACAAGTTAGCCCCTGGCAAAAAATGCTACCTGGCCAATTTAAAAACAAAAACAAATGTATATTAGTGCTTCAGTGGGTTTTACGCAATATGAAGGAGTTACAGTGTTTATGGTTCAGTCTGCAGTTGTGTCCTCCATGACAGGGGTGCGTGTGGAGCAGGAGGTGAAGGTGGGGTGAGCCTGGGGCCAGCTGGGGAATGAATTGACTTTTCTAGCCAATGCATCTTTTTAATATCCCTGATGGGCCATTACCCCAGGGAAGACCAGATTCATTGCAGTATGCTGTGGCCCCATTCCCCAATTCTCTTACCCACCCTGATGCACTAGCTATGCTGTTGAGAGGAGTATAAAACCAGCTCTACCAAGAACCCCCAGGTGCCCCTTTGGGGAAGCTTTCTGGTTGCTTTGTACTGCCTGAGCAGCATGAAACAGCTGGTGGTAGTGCTGGGAGTCTGGCCCGATGACATGGTAGTGGGAATTTTTGTGTTTCAGTGACATCCCAAGCTCCATTTACTTTCCAACAACTTTTAAATAATTTTCCTAAACAAAATGAAGAGATCTCTAACATACTTAATGAACAACCCATACTCAATAGCAAAAAGCCTACTGACATCATTGCTCTACTGTGTGTTCCTTTTACTCCTTTCTCCTAACTTCTCCAATGCTTTTTGAAAATAAAAATATAACTGAAAAATGATCCATTTTTGTTCAATTGCTCCCTAAAATCTTGTGGAGGCTTTTAGAGAAATGTGCATAAAAGCTGCTATCTGTTGCTTGGATACAACACCCTGCACCTCCCAAAAAAGCACTTAGAAATACTATTTTAGCTCTCATTTACTTCCACCTTTTCCTCTTCTTTTCAACATTTTGAAGATGTCTTGAAAACAAAAAATAAATCTTGCTTAAAAGTGGTGTTGTAGGGGTTCATTCTCCCCCCACACACACACACACATTCATGCTTTAACCATTGAGTTAAAAATCCTGCCATAGTAAACAGCATGCTGCAGTGTTGCCTAAATTTGGCTGTAGGTGGGTGATTGATTAGGACACCTACTGACAACCATTCACACATTGCTCCCGTCTACATAGATCTCCATCTTGCTGTACGAAGATACATGAATGTTGACGAGAATAATTAAACCACTTGTGTTCAGTTTTACTTCACCGGGGTTCTCCCCTAGGCTAGGGTATAACTCACATGAAGTTAGTATCACACAATCAAAACTAAAGAGGAAAAATGTTTCTCCAAAGGTATCAAGTGTAATAATCCCACGCCTAGGCAGTTCAGTTCTAGTACAAGACAGGCCATGATACTTCCGACACTAAAGAGTTTTGATGGCTGTTGGCTCACTACAGGCTAGTATGTAGTACCTTTCATCCTGCCAAGTGAGCAAGATGGTAGAAAAGGCTGCAGCAAGACAACTTTTACGGGAACTTAGATGCCTTTGATCTACTTCACCTGTATCAATCTGGAAATAGACGTGCCTTTGAACAGAAACTGCACTGATCTCCTTCTGGTGATGAGTGGATACCAGAGGTAGGATTTTGTGCTGCACCGGCACAGAACTCTCGGACCCCCAGGTTGTTTAAGGTGGGTTGAAGCTATTTTTGCACTCTTGCTGCTGGGTTGATTCAGCCCGTGGAGCACCCCCCTTCTGTAGGCAGCCTTAAACTCTGACAGCCTCCTCAGGCTGCTCTTGGGGCTGCAGTGCTGCCTAGAAACTCTGCAGTGTTGTGGCCCCAGCCCTGAGAAGCCCCTTCTGCCATGAGCCCCACTCCCCACATGCTAGCTACCCTAGGGCTTGCAAGGGGGGATCCTTCCACAGCTGGACCTAGGGTTGTATGGCCCTTTTATGCCACTTTTGCCCTTTTGTTTGGCCTGTAGGGGCCAGAGCAATAGGTGTAGCTCTAAGGACAGGAGTCCTTGTGGCACCTTAGAGACTAACACATTTATCTGAGCATAAGCTTTCATAAGCTACAGCTCACTTCATCGGATGCATTCAGTGGCAAATACAGTGGGGAGATACATGAAACAATAGGTGTTACCATACATACTGTAACGAGAGTGATCAGGTAAGGTGAGCTATTACCAGCAGGAGAGAAAAAATACACCTTTTGTAGTGATAATCAAGATGGGCCAGTTCCAGCAGTTAACAAGAATATGTGAGGAACAGTGTGTGTGTGTGGGGGGGGGGGAATAAACATGGGGAAATAGTAGTGGATGTGTCATTACACAAAGTAAAACTATTTCCCCATGTTTATTTTCCCCCCCCTACTGTTCCTCACACCTTCTTATCAACTGCTGGAAACGGCCCATCTTGATTATCACTACAAAAGGTTGTTTTTTTTCTCTTTTGCTGGTAATAGCGCACCTTACCTGATCACTCTCTTATAGTGTATATGGTAACACCCATTGTTTCATGTACTCTGTGTATATAAAATCTCCCCACTGAATTTTCCACTGAATGCATCCGATAAAGTGGGCTGTAACCCACGAAAGCTTATGCTCAAATAAATTTGTTAGTCTCTTAGGTGCTACAAGTACTCCTGTTCTTTTTGCGGATACAGACTAACGCGGCTGCTACTCTGAAAGTTGTAGCTCTGATACCCGTTGTCCATGCTGGCATGAGTAGATCTTTCATCCGCATTCAGTACAGTGGATCATGAGGTGGTGTTGACTCACTGGATAGTACTGGATGGGGCTGCCTTTCAATGGCTTCGCTATTTTCTCTTTAGAGTGCAATTGCTCCTCTTCCCAAAGAGCCCCCAAGTGTGAGGTGCTGCAGGGTACCCTCCTGTCATCCTTCCTCTTCAGTACATATATGGGCCAGTTAGGGAGGCTTTGGAAGGTAGCATGGGGTGCAGTGTTTCCAATATACTGATGACACCCAACAGTATGGCTCTATCTCATCCAACTGTAGCAATACTGTGGGTCAGTGCCTCAAGAAGTGTCTAATTCAACTTGGGGCATGGATGAGAGTGAGCTGGCTAAAGCTCAGCACAAACAAAACTGACCTAACGATTGTTTGGGAGAACCAGCTGGCAGAGATGATGTCAGTGCCTCTGCCTGAGGGAGTACATCTGCCGTTGGAGTTTGCTGCTTGGATATGATTCTAGATGCCTAGCTGTGGTTGTATTAGCATATTTCACAGCAGTAACACTCAGCTTTTTACCGTGGCCAGGAGGCTGTGCCCTTTCCTTTCAAATGTGGATTTTGCCACTGTTATCCAGGCCTTTTTCACCTCAAGATTACACTATTACAATGCGCGGTACACGGGGCTACACTTTAAAACCACTCAGAGACTAGGACTGGTGCAGAATGCAGTGGCGCATTTATTGAGAAAGGGCATCTCTTTAGGAGGACATGACCCTCATGCTCCAAGTTCTGTACTAGCTGCCCCTTTGGTCTCCAAGTAGAGTTTAAGGTTATGATCTATAAAGGGCACGCTAACCTGAGAGTTATCCTGTCTCTCCCTGTGACATACTGTCACAGCTGCAGTCAGGAGCATTCAAACTGGATTATAAAAGAGAGGGCTGTTGGCAAGTCATTCTCTGTGTTGACTCCAGAACCCCATCCCCCTCCCAAATCTGATGACCTCCTGGACATGCTGCAGAAGCCACATGTTTGACAAGGTTTTAAGGGAAGGGGTAGAGTAGGTTCCTGGGTATGATTTGAAGGTGAGTGGCTTTTCTGATACATTTCTATTTTTGTCTGCTGACTGAGGTAAGTTATCTTCATTTAATTATTTAAGGCTGTTGGCAAGTGGAGTTTATTTATATATAATGCTACAGGGCGGTTATTCTAAATCTAAGTATTGGAAGGGCTCTCAGGTGTTTCCCCTGCCCTCCTCCCCTTCCCCCCCTAATTTTAAATGTGAAATCTGAAGGAAGAAAAAAAGTAATCCTTTTTGAGCAAAAGGCCAAAGCAACTGGCTATTGGAGGTCTGCTAAGATAACTGAACAGACCTTCCCTCCTGTGCTGGCCAATGGAACTAGCAGCCTCCAAAACGTTTTAGCTTTGGGAGTTCCCAATTCACTTCATATTGGAATCACAGGAACTATGCCTCTATCATGGCTATTAGCCTCAGAAGAATTTTGACAGGTAAGTAATGTTCTTTTGGCATGAAGTTTGGTACTCAGGCAATTGAAACTGTGCAATGCAGCATCATTACCCCCATAATTATTATACCCCCATATCATTACCCCCATAATGATAATGATCTTATGTTCATGTAGATGTGTCCAATTAAAAAGACACTATCAACTTGAGTTTTAAAAAAAATTGTTTAAAAATTCCATATTGAGATAGTACACCCTTGAAATATTGTCTTTTGATTAATTTTGATATTCCTTCATTTTTAATAAATGATTTTCTGCTCCTTTGCTAATGTGTATAAGAATCTTTTCAGCAAGAAAGAAGCTAACTGACAGGAGAAATAACTAAACTGATTATACACCAATTACTGTCAAATGCACAGAGCAAATAAAACTAGAAAATATACACTTTTTCAGGCTAACTTTCAGGTTTAACGAATCTTAGCAGTTTGTTACTACAGTAAAGTACACAATTGTCAGACAAATGTGATTTTCAAGTTGATGGCTTTTTAATATGGTCAATACTAGGGCTGTCGATTAAGTGCAGTTAACTCACACGATTAACTCAAAAAAATGAATCATGATTAATCACACTGTTAAACAATAGAATACCAATTGAAATTTATTAAATATTTTGGATGTTTTTCTACATTTTCAAATATATTGATTTCAATTACAATACAGAATACAAAGTGTACTATGCTTACTTTATTTTATTATTTTTATTACAAATATTTGCACTCTAAAATGATAAACAAAAGAAATAGTATTTTTCAATTCACCTCATACAAGTACTGTAGTGCAATCTCTTTATCATGAAAGTGCAAATTACAAGTATAGATCATTTTTTGTTACGTAACTGCACTCAAAAACGAAACAAAACAGTGTAAAACTTTAGAGCTTACAAGTCCACTCAGTCCTACTTCTTGTTCAGCCAATCACTGAGGCCTGGTCTACACTATAGGGTTAGGTCGAATTTAGACATATTAGGTTGATTTAAAAATGACTGCATCCACACAACCAAGCCCTTTCCGTTGACCTAAAGGGCTCTTAAAATCGATTTCTGTACTCCTCCCCAACAAGGGGAGTAGCGCTAACATCGACCTTGCTGGGTTGAATTTGGGGTAGTGCGGATGCAAATCAATGGTATTGGCCTCCAGGAGCTATCCCAGAGTGCTCCATTGTGGCCGCTCTGGACAGCACTTTGAAATCCAATGCACTAGCCAGGTACCCAGGAAAAGCCCTGGGAACTTTTGAATTTAATTTCCTGTTTGGTCAGCATGGCGAACTCAGCAGCACAGGTGACCATGCAGTCCCCCCAGAATCATACAGTGAAGAATGTTTCTATGCTTCCCCTATCATCTCCATCCCTGAGGTTATCGCAGATTAGAAAGCAAAAAAAGTGCACTTGTGATGACGTGTTTTCTGAGCTCAGGCAATCCTCCTGCACTGATAGGGCACAGCTTAATGCATGGAGGCATTCAGTGGCAGAGGCCAGGAAAGAATTGAGTGAGCGCGAAGAGCAGAGGTAGGACGCGATGCTGAGGCTAATGGGGGAGCAAACAGACATGATGAAGTGTCTGTTGGGGGAGCAAATGGACATGATGAAGCATCTGTTGGAGCTGCAGGAAAGCCAACAAGAGCACAGACCCCTGCTGCATCCACTGTATAACCTTCTCGCCTCCTCCCCATGTTCCATAGCCTCCTCACCCAGACACCCAAGAACGCGGGTGCGGGGGGGGAGGCTCCGGGCACCCAGCCACTCCACTCCAGAGGATGGCCCAAGCAACAGAAGGCTGTCATTCAAACAGTTTGATTTTTAGTGTGGCTACAATAAGCAATGTGGCCTTGTCCTTCCCTCCTCCCCCACCCCACCCGGGCTACCTTGTCCATTATCTCATTTTTTTTAATTAATAAAGAAGAATGCATGGTTTCAAAACAATAGTTACTTTATTTCAAAGGGGGGAGGGTGGTTGGCTTACAGGGAATTAAAATCAACAAAGGGGGTGGGTTTGCATTAAGGAGAAACACACACAACTGTCACACCAAAGCCTGGCCAGTCATGAAACTGGTTTTCAAAGTCTCTTTGAGGTGCAACATGCCTTGCTGTGCTCTTCTAATTGCCCTGGTGTCTGGCTGCTCAAAATTGGACACCAAGCAATTTACCTCAACCTCCCACCCCGCCATAAACACTCCCCCTTACTCTCACAGATATTATGGAGTACACAGCAAGCAGCAATAGCAGTGTGAATGTTGGTTGTATTGAGGTCTGACCTAGTCAGCAAACAGCACCAGCGAGCTTTTAAACGTCCAAAGACACATTCTACCACGATTCTGCCCTTGCTCAGCCTATAGTTGAACTTCTCCTTATTATTGTCCAGGCTTCATGAGCCATGGGAGCAAGGGGTAGGCTGGGGTAGGTGCAACTGCGCGGTGCTGCCGGCTGGGAGAGCAGCCTGAGGCAGAAGCCTCCAGCTCACCTGCTATTCCAGGCAGGACTGAATCTCCATGAGACGAAACTTAAAGAAGAGAATGACCTGGAGTCTCTGGCTCACATTTGGTGCTCTGAGAGGAGAATAGCCATGTCTGTCCAGGCGCCCCTGATTGACCTCACCAAAGTCTGCCAGGAGCACCCAGGAGACGTACGACAGCTATCAGTCCTACTGCACCGTCTGCCACGAAGGCAAGGAGCTGCTGCTGTGTAGCAATGCAGTACTGCATCTGCCAGCAGCACCCAGGAGACGTACGGTGACGGTGAGCTGAGCTGGCTCCATGCTTGCCATGTCATGGTGTCTGCACGGGTAACCCAGGAAAAAAGGCGCAAAACGATTGTCTGCCATTGCTTTCATGGGGGGAGGCTGACGACATGTACCCAAAACCACCCACGACAATGTTTTTGCCTCATCAGGCATTGGGAGCTTAACCCAGAATTCAAATAGGCAGTGGAGACTGCGGGAACTGTGGGATAGCTACCCACAGTGCACCGCTCTGTAAGTTGATGCTAGCCATGATAGTGAGGACACACTCTGCCGACTTAATGTGCTTAGTGTAGACATATGCAATCAACTGTATAAAATCCATTTCTAAAAATCAACTTCTATAAAATCGACCTAATTTCGTAATGTAGACAAGGCCTAAGACAAACAAGTTTATGAGAGATAATGCTGCCCGCTTCTTATTTACAATGTCACCTGAAACTGAGAACAAGCTTTCACATGGAACTTTTGTAGCAAGCATTGCAAGGTATTTATGTGCCAGATATGCTAAACATTCATATGCTCCTTCATGCTTCAGCCACCATTTCAGAGGACATGCTTCCATGCTGATGACACTCAAAAATAATGCGTTAATTAAATTTGTGACTGAAATCATTGAGGGAGAATTGTAAGTCTCCTCCTCTGTTTTACCCGCATTTTGCCATATATTTCATATTATAGCATGCCATATATAGCATGTTATAGATGATGACCCAGCACATTGTGTTTGTTTTAAGAACAGTTTCACTGCAGATTTGACAAAAAGCAAAGAAGGTACTAATTTGAGATTTCTAAAGATAGCTACAGCACTGAACCCAAGTTTTAAGAATCTGAATTGCCTTCCAAAATCTGAGAGGGCTGAGGTGTGGAGCATGCTTACAGAAGTCTTAAAAGAACAACATTCCAATGAGGAAACTACAGAATACAAACCACCAAAAAGAATATCAGCCTTCTGATGGTGGCATCTGACTCAGATGATGAATATGAACATGCGACGGTCTGCACTGCTTTGGATGGTTATCGAGCAGAACCCATCATCAGCATGGACACATGTCCTCTGGAATGGTGGTTGAAGCATGAAGGGATATATGAATCTTTAGCACATCTGGCATGTAAATATCTTGCAATGCTGGCTACAACAGTGTCATGCGAATGCCTGTTCTCACTTTCAGGTTACATTATAAACACAAAGCAGGCAGCATTATTTCCTACAAAAGTAAACAAACTTATTTCTCTGAGCGATTGGCGGAACAAGAAGTAGGACTGAGTGGACTTGTAGGCTCTAAAGTTTCACATTGTTTTATTTTTTAATGCAGGTTTTTTTTACATAATTCTACATTTGTAAGTTCAACTTTCATGATAAAGAAATTACCCTACAGTATTTGTATGAGGTGATTTGAAAAATACTATTTATTTTTTTACAGTACAAATATTTGTAATAAAAAATAAATATAAAGTGAAAATTGTACACTTTGTATTGTGTGTTGTAATTGAAATCAATGTATTTAAAAATATAGAAGACATCCAAAATATTTAAATAAATGGTATTCTATTGTTTAATAGTGCAATTAATCAAGATTCTTCTTCTTCTTCTTCTTTTGTATGGCTTGGGTAGGTAGCAACAACTACAAATTTATATCTAAGTTTGATAGCCAGCACATTGCAGCAGCAGTGAGCTGGCAAATGTCCTTCAGGCTCCTGCCAAAAGAACGAAGGGGACATTCAGATATGATGTGCTTTATCATTTGTGCCTGGTAACCACAGTCGCATACAGGTGTTTGCCTCATTTTCCATTTAAAGAGGGTTTGTCCACATCTCCGATGAGATGTCCTGATGTGATTCAATCTGTACCAGTCTTTCCAAAATAAATCAGAACCTGGTGGTTCCTCAACAGGATCAATGATGAGCTGTTTCTTTTCAGTGGTCGAAGTGCTCCATGTGACTCTCCATTGAGCCTCAGCATCAAAGTTGGGTGTAAGGATATTGATACGGTTCTATAGACGGTTGCGGGATTTTAATCTCATTTTTGGTGGATTCTGTAGGTCATGGTGCAGTGGGATCTAAATTAATTTTTTAAATCTCTTGACAGCCCTAGTTAATACATATGTTATGGTTGATTCATTTTAATATTAATAATGTTCCCGATCCCTTAGCCTAAAACCAGGGGATTTACAATATCTTTTGTAGAAGAGGGAATTCCTGTTATTAATACCCCCTCTTGTTGCTTCCTTTACAAAGACTAGGGTTGTGACATTGAAAGAGTTTGGCTTAATCGATCACACGCTTTCAACCTGTGAAATCAAGTGGGACTGAACTTATGTTTGTACAGACATTTGAATGTCCAAGAATCATCTGTAATCAGCACTGGGTCTGTAAATACCTCTGAGTGTAGAATAGTGAAGTCTTTCCCCCTGTGTCTACTTCTGGCCTTGAGAGATTAAAGGTGTTGAACTCCATGACTTTTGTTCTGGTTAAAGAGCGTTGACATGAATCTAAACTGGCAGATGACTTGAAGAAAGATACAATTTATTCATTTCTTTATTTCAAGTTTTTTTCCTGTAGTTCAATTCACTTACCTCTTGAACTAAAATACCAGGAATAGTAGTTATAGAAATACAGAAATAGCACTTTTTTCATTCTAGCCTATGTCAAGGTGAATTTAGAATTGAAGTATTCTTTTATTCATGCTTAACCTTGAAAAAGATCCTTTCAGCTGATAGTTGACTAATCCCACAAAGAACAGAGGTGAACAACTTTGTCCAATCATATCTGAAGAAATGTATTATATTTCTATTAAGAAACATAGTGAAATATTAAAAACATAGTGGTTGCATACAATGAATTCATTCTCATTATATCCTTTTGAGTAACTCATATAAGCTTTTATCTTTCCTGAGCTTCACTTTTATGACTACTAAAACTAATAAGAGACAAATAATGGAATATTGATTTAGCAACTTTTACCTTCTTAAGTTGTTATATTCAATTCATCCATTGCAAGCTCTGCCAAATGGAGGGTTTTATTGTGGTGTAAATAAGCCCATCAGTTTGAGCAAGGGATGTTGAAATTTTACCACATCTCTATAGCTATAAAATTGCAGTGCACATTTATGCCATCTGTCTTACAATGCAAAGGCAAAGAACTTGCCAATGATAGTTCTAAACAATAAATCTAGAGGGTTTTTTTAAATTGTAGTGGAATTACTAATGTTAGAAAAGGGAAAGTTACTTGCCTTTCTTTCCCCCCACTCTTCCCTGTCCTCCAAGCTCTCCCCAATATCTGTTTGGTTTAGGCATCCCTAGCTGTTAAAATTTACTGAATCAGGGCTAGAGAGCTGTGTCTCTCAATATTTCCAGACTACTGTACCCCTTTCAGCAGGCTGATTTGTCTTGCATACCTGCAAGTTTCACCTCACTTAAAACTACTTGCTTACAAAATCAGACATAAAAACACAAAAGTGTCACCGCGCACTGCTACTGACAAATTGATCATGTTCTCATTTTTACCATATAATTATAAAATACATCAATTGAAATATAAATATTGTACTTATGTCAGTATATGGTATATAGAACAGTATAAACAAGTCATTTTCTGTAAGAAATTTTAGTTTGTACTGACTTTGCTAGTGCTTTTTATGTAGCCTGTTATAAAACTAGGTAAATATCTAGATGAGTTGCTGTACCCCTTAAAAGACCTCTGTGTATCCCCAGGGGTACATGTACCCCTGGTTGAGAACCACTGTGATAGAGAATATCTTTTAAGTTGTGGATCAGTGACTCACTAGATGACTATGGCTCCATTTTACCTTGTCTGTTTTTGGAGAGGGCTACATGCAGCCACCAGGAGTTGTCCTTCAGTCACAATAGTATCCTGGGCAGAGAGGAGGGAGGTAACAAGGCAGCCTCTCTTCCTGGCTTTAGCTGTGGGGCTCTGGCTGCGGGCTCTCTGCTTCAGCCCCCACTCTCCCAGCTTCATCTGTGGGGTTCAGGCATCAAAAGTCACCACCCTTCCATTCCAGCCATGGGGCTCTGGACTTCAGCCCAGGGTGGTGGGGCTTCAGCAGGACTGGCCTTACTGGGCACCATAGTCAAGAGGCAAGGAGAGGGGTGAGCCTGGGCTGTGAGACCGTGGAAGGAAGCTCAGGGCAGTGGGGAGGGAGCAGCAGGGCCTGGAGGGGCGATGGGGAAGCTGGCAAGGTGGTGGGGCCCGTGGGAGGCAGTGAGGACTAGAGGCGATGGGGGGGGAGAACGGACTGGGGGAGGCAGCAGGGATCAAAATACATCAAATGCATCAAAATACAATTGAACATTGTTTTTATTTTTGAGTCTGCAAAAAAAACCCAAACCCTTACATAAATGAATTACAATGATCTGGACATGTATATGTGCATATTTACTTATTTTTCCTAAAGTTAATTAGGTATTTTAGGAATATTTGTCAGAGCAGTCACCCTCAAGAGTTGGTGGCTGCACTCTGAGGCCACCAAAACTTTTGTTCTGAGAACCCCTGATGGTCTGACCGCATGCATATTGCAGGCCACAGAACCTCACCCACCCACTGCTGTAACAGACCCCTAACCCCTGACTGAGTTACTGAAGTCCTCAAATCATGATTTAAAGACTTCAAGTTACAGAGGAATCCACCATTTACACTAATTTAAACCTGCAAGTGACCCGGGCCCCCATGTTGCAGAGGAAGGCGAAAAATCCCCAAGAGTCTCTGCCAGTCTGACCAGGGAAAAAATTCCTTCCTGATCCCAAATATGACAATCACTGAGCATGTTGGCAAGACCCTCCAGCCAGACACCTGGGAAAGAATTGTCTGTAGCAACTCAGAGCCCTCCCCATCTAGTGCCCCATCACCAGCCATTGGAGATATTTGCTTCTCTCAGTTGCAGATCAGGAATAAAGGACTTTTTAAAAAAGTTGCAACATAATGGCAATGCCTGAGCATTAGGGGCATAAACTTCCTTTTGATGAGACCTCTCTCAAAATATGTACAATAGAATAGACCTGATTTTGCAAAAATGAAGCAATCACATTGATACAAAACAGGCAGTGTGTGCCAGGGCAAGTCTGGTGTTTTTCATTGTAAAGTTGTGCTGCAAACTAATCCAGCAAAGATTGTCTTCTCATATGTACTAATGTACTAAATCGTAGGCCTAGTTGTTCTAAAACTCCCGTGTCCTTCCTTAATGAGGCCCATAGACTTCTGTCTTTGTAGATATAGGCATGTAACCCAGTGAGGGCATCTCCCTTTTTCATCAAATCCTATTCTTTTTCTTAGGAAGCTTATAAGAAAAGAGTGGCCTATCCCTAGGTCAAAAACTTGAGAGAAAAACCTTCCAGTAAAGAAAAATAGAAGCAAGGGGAGGAACCATAGAATCTGTGTAAGGAAGGAGATTTTGATATCGGACAATAAGATGTGATATGTCTTAAAAAAATAAAGCAGACGATTCTCTTTGTGAGGAGGAAGCAAAGAGGAGGTCGGCGGGGGGGGCCATTTCTCTGAGACTCCATTACTATTTCCTGCTTGTTCTCTTTCTGCCACTACCATCCTCTGGCCTGCACCTAACTGACCCAAAAAAGGCTGCACGGGCTCCTTCTGAACCCTATCAATGCTGCTTCACGCATTTGGATACCTTGGCAAACTTCCTTGTAGAAATCATGGGTGAAGCCTTGACCTTATTGAAATCAATCGGAGTTTTGCCGTTGACTTCCATGGGGGCAGGATTTCACCCTGTGTGGGCCCTAACTACAGCAACCGCCAGCCAGGCAGCAATTGATGCCAGTGGCATTTAAAAAGAAAAGGATGAAAGCAACTTGTTCTGCTTTTGTTTGTGTGTAAGCAATGGAAATCCATGGTTATCGTTCATATAATGCTTATTAAAGTTAAGATGAGAAGCTTGGGAAATGAGTGACTTTACCAGTAATACGTACTTCCGTGCTGTAACCCATGGGAATAGAAATCCACACTATTAACATGAAGAATGTTTCTTTGTTACCTTGTGTTAAAAGACTGGAGCTAACGCACCCAATAATGACTGCAGTGGTTCAGACTGCAAAAGCAGTTGGAAATCTGATGAACACTGACCCCATAAGAAGGTCAATCTGTCTGTTAATGCATAATTTCCTCATTCTTTCTGAAAAGAAATAAATTTCCATTATCTAATCTATTGGTTATGGGACCTGACATCAGGCTCCCATTGAAATTAACTGTTGATCTGTTGTCATAACTTCAGTTTCTAGAAATTACCAATCTTTTCAATGTGATAGGTAAACATTCTATGCAAAATATTGTGACTGAATGGCTGATAGAAACCATATAAAGAAACTTTGGAACCAGTCAGCTCAGAATGGGGAGAACAAAAATAAGAAAATGACAAATAATTTTAAAGCTGCTGTAGTGGTATGCAAACTCCACTAATATTAAAGTAATGAAGTGGTTTTAATAGGACCAAATGTAAAAAATTGAGTTACTTTCACTTAGTACAGACAGAGGCCCAAGTTCTGCAATGTGTCATGCATGCAGACCCCTATTGAATCTTTATTACAAATATCAGAGTTGGGGACAGAAAAGACACAGGTACCAGAATGTATATTTGGCTAATAAGAATATTACTCCAGGTAACTAAATTATAGGACAGGCACTGCTTTTTAAAGAGACACCATCTTGAAATCGAGTCACTTTATGAAAGAGTAAAAAATACTTTGAGGTAGTAGAGCCTTACCCCTTTCCTATTTATTAAAATGTGTTTTTTGTTTCTGTTGTGGTGACAAAGCTCAGGGAAAACGGACTGACCATACACAAAGAATCAAAGTAAAGAAACAGAAAAAAGATTTTTTTCCCTCTAATATCTGTTATAGTAAAGTTAGTTGTAAAACATAAATAAACAGAAATTTTATTTAAGTTCACAATGTCCTTTTCTAACTGATTGCAACAAAAGCACATCTCTGCTAATCTGTTTTCTTACTATTCTTGTGTTTATCACTTCAAGTATACATTAAACGCTTGAGTTTTTCATAGCCAGTCTGCAATGTTATTTGTTTCTAGATCAAGTATGTTTACAATAATTATTTTTAAAGTGCAATTTTAAAGGGAAAGGTATGCTAAAGTTCATGTATTTTAAAAAACACCCTTAATTGTTTTGTTGATGATACCTTCGTATTAAAAAAAACAAACTGATGGAGTTTTTAAAAACCTAACGGAGAGCCGGAGACAAGTTCATGGGCAGTAGCCCTCCCTCAGGGTGACTACAGTGATGCTGGAACAATTTGTATAGTGGCGGTGCTGAGAGCCATTGAACCAACCTGTAGACCTTTATATAATGGAAACCACTTCAAGTCTCGGGGTGCTGCAGCACCCCCAGCACTCCTAGTTCCAACACCCATGAGTGACTATGTCCTTAGAGCTTAGAAGCAGTCTACAGATTTTAAACAGGGTAAGTACCAATATCATTTAGTGTCTCCCCCACCGTACCAGATGTTCTGACACTGCAGGAGCACAGATAAACATCCAGGCAAAGTGGAGAAATTTAAGGGGCTTTTTTCAGCTGGGCTTGTGTCCAAGTGTCCTTATATGTGTGAGAAAAATTGCCTAAATAAATAGATGCCCAAGCACCTGTGTACACTAATACTTGCCCTCATGTTCGAGTTAACTCCCACAACATCCCTTTCTCTCATTTATTCAGGCACTTGTGCAGTTTGTGCCTATCAAGTGCAGGCAAAAATTTGCAGAAGTGGGGGCTATGGGCTGAAAATTTAACCCTTTGGCATGATGAATATCCTCCTGAATTGGGAGTGGGTGTTTCACATTTCTTGTCAGCGTTACTCCCCACTTCCCCCCAACCATTCTATGTTTTTTTGAGAGCTGTGTGGTAGCAGTTTTCTATACCTCACCAGCTCTAAGAATCAAGACGGCAGATAAACCTCACAGATTAAAGGTAAAGCTAAGTTCCTGCAAGGGCACGGTAGAAATACAAGTTCTATCTTTTTACTAAAAAAGGAAAGGAGTACTTGTGGCACCTTAGAGACTAACAAATTTATTAGAGCATAAGCTTTCGTGAGCTACAGCTCACTTCATCGGATGCATTTAAGCTGTAGCTCACGAAAGCTTATGCGCTAATAAATTTGTTAGTCGCTAAGGTGCCACAAGTACTCCTTTTCTTTTTGTAAATACAGACTAACACGGCTGCTACTCTGAAACCTATCTTTTTACTAAGTGCTTACCTCAAAGACAAAATCTAATCTGTTAGAGTATAGAACTCCTTCCTTGATGGTCTTTGATATTTTCTTGTTTTTTTAATTTTTTGTACCAGCACCTAGATAATGATTGGCATCACCTAGTAAGTGCCTAGATAAACAGATTCAGTTAGTGAAATTCAAATCATTCGAAGCAGACCTTTGACTCTTCCACCTCAGATGCACAGAGAAGGGACAGATGGTATAGACGTCAGTTTCCCTGCTTTACTGACTTCAGGACCTTCGTCTCAGAATTGTTCGCAGCAATATACCTAATACCTTCAGCCACTTCTGCCATTGGAAGGATTTGAACTATCCTAACCATATACAAAGCTTTCTCCAGTCTCCTTGTCATCATCCCCTTTCCCTTCTGCTCCTTGAAGTGCCTCCAGAAAAAGAGAAGCACAGGTGAAACAGTAAAAAGTTGAAATGAACATTTCAGTGGAGTCTTCTGTTTTGACTTTTTGTCATGGGAAGCATTAGAGTTGAAGGAATCAGATGAGGGAACCTCCAGTACATTTTTCCTCCTGAGTTCTATGAGCCATGATTAAAGAGTTAGCTTCTATTCTGGGGCTTTAGCTCAAGCAAACAAAATGCAAAAAACAAAACACAAGCTCGAGAGAATACCTACCAACAAATTCCA
Source organism: Dermochelys coriacea (assembly GCF_009764565.3). Classification (NCBI taxonomy): domain Eukaryota; kingdom Metazoa; phylum Chordata; order Testudines; family Dermochelyidae; genus Dermochelys; species Dermochelys coriacea. The sequence goes on from NC_050068.2 coordinate 151,314,553, forward strand.
GCAAGGAGCCATTGATTCCACTAACACAATGGTTCCCAAACTGGGGTTTGTGAATCCCTGGGGGTTCGCGAAATGTTACTGGGAGTTCTCGGGGGGAAAAAATTCCCTAATGGCAGACAGAGCTGTCCCTAGGGACCCCGGGCAGCACAGAGCCCCTGGACTTCCAAGATCTAAGCAGATCAAAGCAAGCGTATCTATCACACTGAGGAGATTTAAACTTCAAGACTCCTTATAAGAAATGGAAAGGGAGGTGGATTATTTTTCCCTATTTTTAAAATTAAATAGACAGCTAAAATTATTAGGAAGAACAAGTTTAAGCTTTGTTGTAACATGTGTTGTGTGCCTGGACTGCTCAAGACCTGAATGCTTGTGTAGGAGGAACTCTTTGAGTTGGCTTCTTAAATACCTTCACGCCGTTTCACATCTGATACCCCTTGATGAAACATAGGAGCCTTGTCTTATAACAAGCTTATTCAAAGTGTACAAGCTACGAAACTGATATCTTGGAACAGTGTTGCTGTTTTCATAATGTAATAAAATACTATAATAATAAATAATAATTAATAATAAATAGTGTGTAGTAAGCATGATATAAAAACAAATTTTATATTTCCAAGCTCACTGCTTTTCTAATTTATACTCAGGTAAAGGAGAAAATCCCTGGAAATATTCCTTTTTAGGAGGGGGTTCGAGAGACTTGACATTTTAGTGAAAGAGGTTCACAGGTAGTTAAAGTTTGGGAATCACTGCCCTAGCAGGATGACAGGTATGGGCCAGAAACAGGTAAGATTATCAGTTATGGACCTGTATCAAATCTCTGATTCTTAAGGAAGTCTTGTCTGGTCCCAGCAGTAGCTTTCTTGTACACAGAGCAAGCAGCCTTGTCTAATAACCATGCTAGTTCATGTGCTCTTAATGTTCCCTTGTTCCCAGGAGGCTGCAGCACTGTCTTTTCCCTTGGCCTCTCTGGCACATTTCTGAGGCATGGATTCTGTTATCCCTTCATGGAAATGGGGCCTTACCACACAGTTGTCCTAGGCTCTGGTGCTGACTCCCCAGTAACTGAATGCACCCTTGCCCAGCGTTCCAACCTTGCAGGGTCTATTAGTTCACAGTTTAAATCCTCAGGGCCACATGACCAGTGAAGCAAACGGACACAATTAAGCTTTGCAAAGGTTTCTAAACACAGTTATTCTTTACTTAGCCTGTACAAGAGATCTACAGGTCCAGAACCTGTATTTCCTCACCACTCTGGAGCATTCTTTGGGGTTTTGGTCAGAATCCTCTGGAGTGTCCAGGATCCTTCTCCTGCAGCTCATGCTTCACCTCCAAATCATGGAATCCCCCCTCTCCCCGCCACAATGCTCAGCTTCCTTTGACTTTAGCTGATACCACAGTTAAATAGGATCCCTCTTCTACAAAAGCATGCTCCTCTCTCCTGCGCAAGCTTCCTGTGTGTTCCCCCTCAACGTCTCAGGCTCTATGGCTTTAAGATCCAGTGTTAGGTTCTTTGTTCTCATGTTTGGGGTATTTTTCTTCTCATCAAACCCTAGCTCGGCAAACAAACTTGGGTGAGCTGATTTCCCTGCTCAGGCACCCCTCTTTGGCATACTCCTTGTTCAGTCAGACCAGTCATTAAGGCCTCTCTGTCGTCCCAGGTCTGGGGGACACATGACACAGCCCTGACAGAACATGGCTGACTCCACATCCACTGAGGCATTCCGTGATACAGCAGTTTCTAACATCAACTAGAATTAGTAAGTCATCCATAGACAGATGCCCCAAATAACTACATGAGCTACTCATTGTAACTGATCTGACAAAGCTATTACGACCAACTATTCTCCTTTATTTAAATGAAGAGATTTGCCCAGACATAAGCCATTATACATGCATCCTTGACAGTTTGCAGAGTTAAAAATTGATTTGGTAATCTACTGAATCTTGTACCAAATTTGTATTGTCTTGTTTGTCGTGCTATAAAAAAAACACAAAGTTTTAAAAAAAATTTTGTTGTTTACAGGTCTTTTATAAATAAAACCTTTCTTCAAGCCTCCTCTGAAGTTTATTTTTGTTTAAAAGGTTATGATTTAATGTTAAATACATAATAAATTAACTTCACTTTAAGACATCATAGACTTTCATATCTATTCAATTTGTTTGTGTGTTGCTTGCTGACACTACCCTCTGAGCTGGAAAAATAGCTTTCCCAAATGATGATATCCATTTCCATTAAGCAACATAGTGAGGTAAAGCAAGATCTTCAGTATAGCAGTTTTCAGTTGCTAGAATAAACTGAAAAGTTGGTAAAGTAGGCTGAGCAAGGACACTAGTCCAAGAGAAGAAACCAATCTGAACAGAATTTAATTTGTCTACAGGCCTTGATTTCATTGCACTGCTCAGTGGGATTCCCTTTGTAGTGTCACTTATCTTCCTCCTCCTCCTCCTTCCTGATGGCCTGTAAATATGTTTCAGAGTAGCAGTCATGTTAGTCTGTATCCGCAAAAAGAAAATGAGTACTTGTGGCACCTTAGAGACTAACAAATTTATTTGAGCATAAGCTTTCGTGAGCTACAGCTCACTTCAGCATCCGATTAAGTGAACTGTAGCTCACGAAAGCTTATGCTCAAATAAATTTGTTAGTCTCTAAGGTGCCACAAGTACTCCTTTTTTTTGTAAATATGTTGTGTTTTAGTCTGTTTCTGATTGCAGACTCTTTTACAGGCAGAGTGACACTATTTCTGCTCAAACCTTCATATGCATTTATTTCAGAGTAGCAGCCATGTTAGTCTGTATTCGCAAAAAGAAAAGGAGTACTTGTGGCACCTTAGAGACTAAATTTGTTAGTCTGTAAGGTGCCACAAGTACTCCTTTTCTATATGCATTTATGGTGCTTTATGAATAATAGTGTTAGGGGCAGGGTGTTCTCTAACCATCCTGTTGTACTTCTGCTATATAGGTTAGATTCTACATTACTGAATATTTAAGAGAATTTGCTAATGTGTGCACTAGAGTAAAACTGAATTAGGCTTTGAAAGGCTATAATTACTAATGGTCTCCAAATAAACAACATTCTCATCTGGAGGATACAGGAAGGAGCTGTTTGCCAATTAACAATACTGCTAAGCTTTCATATATATTTTGTGATCAAATAAACAAAAAACAGTTTTCTCCATCAACGTTCTGAACAGCCAGGGTATCAGGGGGAAAACCTGGAAGCACTGGAAACTCTTCTTGGGTACAAGGCAGTGAGTTACATCTTCATTACTGTAATGCAACTACTAACTCAGAGCAGAGCAAAATGAACTAGGTTTTTTGGGGGGACAGGGGGAGACACATGGGCTGCACAGTCACTATCTCATGAGGCTCTGGGCTTCATCAGCATTAAGTTGTTTGGTTCTCACTTACTGACAATTTCCGTAGCGTAAGATTGCTTTCTTCACTGGTCTGTTCTAGAGTGTCTGTCTGCCATGAGTGGCACGCTTTGTGATGTAATACACCATTTGGTTTTTGGTTTCAGAGTGGTAGCCGTGTTAGTCTGTATCAGCAAAAAGAACAGGAGTACTTGTGGCACCTTAGAGACTAACAAATTTATTTGAGCATAAGCTTTCATTGGCTAAAACCCACTTCATCGGATGCATGCAGTAGAAAATACAATAGAAAGATATATATATATACACCGAGAATATGAAAAAAATGGGTGTTGCCATACACACTATAATGAGAGTGATCAGTTAAGGTGAACTATTATCAGCAGGAGGAAAAAAAACTTTTGTAGTGATAATTAGGATGGCCCATTTCCAACAGTTGACAAGAAGGTGCTAGTAACAGTAGGAGGAAAAAATAAGCATGGGGAAATAGTTTTTCTTTGTGTAATGACCCTTCCACTCCCAGTCTTTATTCAAGCCTAATTTAATGGTGTCCAGTTTGCAAATTAATTCCAATTCAGCAGTTTCTTGTTGGAATCTGTTTTTGAAGTTTTTGTTGTTGGAGTATTGCAACTTTAGGTCTGTAATCGAGTAACCAGAGAGATTGAAGTGTTCTCCGACTGGTTTTTGACTGGTTATAATTCTTGATATCTGATTTGTGTCCATTTATTCTTTTACGTAGAGACTGTCCGGTTTGGCCAATGTACATGGCAGAAGGGCATTGCTGGCACATGATGGCATATATCACATTGGTAGATGTGTAAGTGAACGAGCCTCTGATAGCGTGGCTGATGTGATTAGGCCCTATGATGGTGTCCCCTGAATAGATATGTGGACAGAGTTGGCAATGGGCTTTGTTGCAAGGATAGGTCCTGGCTTAGTGTTTTTGTTGTGTGGTTGCTGGTGAGTATTTGCTTAAGTTGGGGGGCTGTCTGTAAGTGAGGACGGCCTGTCTCCCAAGATGTGTGAGAGTGATGGGTCATCTTTCAGGATAGGTTGTAGATCCTTGATGATGCGTTGGAGAGGTTTTAGTTGGGGGCTGAAGATGAGGGCTTGTGGCGTTCTGTTATTTTCTTTGTTGGGCCTGTCCTGTAGTAGGTGACTTATGGGTACTCTTCTGGTTCTGTCAATCTGTTTCTTCACTTCACTTCAGCAGGTGGGTATTGTAGTTGTAAGAACTCTTGATAGAGATCTTGTAGGTGTTTGTCTCTGTCTGAGGGGTTGGAGCAAATGCAGTTGCAATACTACAACAAAAGAACTTCAAAAACAGACTCCAACAAGAAACTGCTGAATTGGAATTAATTTGCAAACTGGACACCATTAAATTAGGCTTGAATAAAGACTGGGAGTGGATGGGTCATTACACAAAGTAAAACTATTTCCCCATGCTTATCCCCCCTCCCCCCACTGTTACTCACACCTTCTTGTCAACTATTGGAAATGGGCCATCCTGATTATCACTACAAAAGTTTTTTTTCCTCCTGCTGATAATAGCTCACTTTAACTGATCACTCTCATTATAGCAGGTATGGCAACACCCATTTTTTCATGTTCTCTGTGTGTATATCTGTATCTTCCTACTGTATTTTCCACTGCATGCATCCAATGAAGTGGGTTTTAGCCCACGAAAGCTTATGCTCAAATAAATGTGTTAGTCTCTAAGGTGCCACATGTACTCCTCGTTCTTTTCATTTGGTTTTTGTCACCTATCTTAGACCTCATTGCAGCATGTAAATAGGGGCAAGTGCTCGCTTGGCCCTTGTGTGTTATGCAGCATGGACTGAAGGCAGTACACCTGAACAATTATTCTGTTAAGTATTAAGTGCTGTGCTGAGTGATAGTAGCAGCACCACATTTCCACTCCACCCCCACCACTAGTTACTGAAACTATAAGAATATGCAAAAAGAAAAGGAGTACTTGTGGCACCTTAGAGACTAAAATTTATTAGAGCATAAGCTTTCGTGAGCTACAGCTCACTTCATCGGATGCATCCGATGAAGTGAGCTGTAGATCACGAAAGCTTATGCTCTAATAAATTTGTTAGTCTCTAAGGTGCCACAAGTACTCCTTTTCTTTTTGCGAATACAGACTAACACGGCTGCTACTCTGAAACCTATAAGAATATGCACACAGATAATTCTCCTCCTCCCTTCCCCCCAAATTTAAATCTAATCAAGAGTGATGACTTACATTTTATACAATATCCACTGGATACACTACCATAAGTTTGTTCTTGATTTTGAAATGGATTGTTGTTTGTAAGACTACCTTGATTATTCCTGAACCATTAAACAAAATATTTGAAGTACAGTTTCTCCTTCATTGACCTGCCAAGATCTGTATTAAGGATTTTCTGTTTTCCCTTCAACAGCTGGTAATATTACAAACTGCTTTCAAACTGGCAACTAAGTACTATGTAACATAGCAAATGCCATGTGCTCCCGTTTCATTTCTGCATGAAGGAAGAGACATCCAAAATGCACTACACATTATCTCATAAAAACTAAGTAAAAAGGATGAGTTTGGATCTTAAACATGGAACAATTGCTGGGTGGGCTTCACAGGCATTTAGCATTGATATGACTCCCCTGCTCCCAATGAAGCAGGAATTTTACCACAACTGACTTCCATAGGGGCAGTAATTGGCCAACATGCTGCCCTTTTGAAAAATCCCATTCTGTTTCAACTGATTGCAACCAAAGTTAGTGGATAATACAGAAATGACAGCTTAAATGCTGAGAATCAAGGCTATGATACTTACCTTGAATAAATTAAGTGAAATAAAGATACACTAAGGGCTAGGCCAGAGGGATTCTCAGGACAAATTTTTTGGTGGCCTCAGTGTGGCCACCATCTCTTGCTGGTGGCCGTGCTCACACTTTTTCCTAAAATACTTAGCTTTAGGCAAAACAAAAAGATCTACATATGCTCATCCAAATCATTGTAATTTATTTATTGCTAGCCAGTAAGTCTGCTGTGAAATATATTAACATACATGTATCACTTTTACTCAGCCCTGGCAAGCCTGGGATCAAATTAACCCTGGATATTGAGTGGGGAAGATCAGGGGACTGGAACCTGAGCCCCATTGACTGCCTGCTTCTCCAGTGCTGTGCCAGAGCTCTCTCTTGAGTAGGGGCAAGGCCCAACCCCTGCTGGTGGCCCCAGCAACCAACACTAAGGGCTTGGCTACACTTGCAAGTTAAAGTGCATTAAAGCAGCCCAGGGTGCCCTAGCTTATTACCCATCCACACTGGCAAGGCATGTAGCGCGCTCTTTCTCCACGGCTACAGCGCTCCTGGTACTCCATCTCAGCGAGAAGATTAATGCTTGTTTCACCTTGGCTGAAATGCCCGGGCGTCAGTGTGAATGAGGTGTTGCATTACTGCGCTCTGATCAGCCTCCAGAAAAGTCCCATAATCCCCTTAAATCAAGTGGCCACTCTTGTCATTGTTTTGGAATTGCTGTAGGAATGCAGAAATGCCCTTTGAAAGCTCTGTTTCTGACAGCCAGCTGCTTATCTGCTCCGAGACAAAGCAAGTCATTACTGTGGAATGCTGTGTGAGAGAGAGGCGGGGGGAAGGGGAGTCTACTGCTGTCTGAACTTACAAGACAGCATGCTGACATGCTCTCAGGCCCCCCCCCAAAACCCACTCTCTCTCTTCCCCCACATACACACTCCCTGTTACACTCCACCCCCCCCTTTTGAAAAGCATGTTGCAGCCACTTGCATGCTGGGATAGCTACCACAATGCACGACTCTCTATGGCTGTTGCAAGAGCTGCTAATGTGGCCACACCAGTGCGCTTGTAGCTGTCAGTGTGGACAGACTGCAGCGTTTTCCCTACTGTGCTCTACAAAGGCTGGTTTAACTCAAAGCTCTCTTCATCTGCAAGCATAGCCATGCTCTAAAGCACTGCATCCAGAAGCAACGGGGGGGGGGGGGGGGGGGGAGAAGGGGAAGGAGCTGCTACTTTGCCTCCCCAATCACAGCGGAGGAGGCTGTAGTCCCCAGAAAAGCCCCTGGTGGCTGCATTTGAGAAACACTGGGCTAGAGCCTGCTCCTGCCTGTTAAAGGTACCTGACATCCCATTAAGACCGTAGTTTCAATTGCTTGTAATTTTGAAAAACTTTACGCAGTTAGGCTGAAAGTTTCTTTACTATGTGCCTCAGGCACAGGGTTGTGGGTTTGTGTTTTTGGAAAATTTATCCCCAATCATTCAGCTATTTTCCAGAATGAGGGTGGGGGAAGATAAATGTTTGTGTGAAAATTTCTATAGTACCACCATGCTTTGAAGTAGAGACCTACAATTTGTCAGGCAGTGGGCTTGTATCATGCCATGCCTCTTGCCATCTGAATATTTGTTATAAGCTTTAAAAAGCCCACAAGTTTAGTTTATGCATGCTCATGCTTTGCACCTAAAAGTATGAGGACTCCATTCTTACTGAGCCTGCTCAAGCCCCTCCTGCTGAGCAGACTGGTCATATGCCATCCAAATAAATCAATGTTGATACTCCCTCCACACTGGGATGCAGGTACACAGCTGGACTGTTATGGCTTCTTTGGGCTGAGCATTGCTTAGCTCAAGACAAGTGTCCGATGCTTTCACTAACCTTCCTGATGGTATGTTAAGCCCATGGAGGAGGAAGCCAGCCATCCTCATGGGGGACAAGCTCTAGGCCTAGGTTGTTACACAGAGCCAGGGGAGCAGAGTGCAGCAGAAGAGGAAAATGCTTGGTAGCAGAGGCTAGACTTGGCTGGGTACAGGAACTGGGAGCCAGCTGAGAGGGAATGAGGAGTTTGGGGCAGGGGAAAAGACTGAGAAGGAGGATGTAGGGAATGGGGCATGTGGGTGGGAAGCAGGACTGGCTGGGCAGGGATGCTGGGACCAGAAGCCTAATGGGAGTAGAGATGGTTTGAGAGGATTGGGGGAAGACAAGGGTCCATGTGCAGTAGAGCACATTTGCCTCTGGGAGGCAATTCCCCCCTTACTCTGCTGTCAGGATATACCCATGACACTATCCCACCCCCAGTGTACTTCTACCCCTACTGCTGAATCATGTGATTAGCCCAGATGGGCAGTGGAGTTTTTCCCCCAATCTAGGCAGTTTAATGTTCTCCCCCTCCCCCCCAAAAAAGCTAATTGCCAACCTACAATTAAGTTGTCTGTGCAACTTATTTAGCCCTGTTGGGTATATTCATTATATGACTGTTAAACTGGATACATTCTCTTCCCACCCCCACCTACCCACAGGCTCACCTATTTGTCATGTCACCATCTTCCCCCAAGTCAACTATGATTCAGTGACAAGAAATGTATTTGGGGATTAGTTAGTTTCCTCAACAGGCAATAGGTTGTATAGTTTCTTCCTGCATTTAAGCTTTGTAGTATCCTCATATCAGAGGTCTACACTCTTAGAATGTTTGTTTTTGCCCTTTGCTTGGCCTGTTCTGCCAGTCTGAGGAATAAGCTTGTTGACTCAGTGGAATTTGTACTAGGACAAGATGGTCTGACTGACCCTGTTCAAGCCCTCACAAGAGGGGCCTGAATGAGCAGGACCAGAGTGACCTCACTACTGCATTGGAGTTCACTGTAAAAGATGGAGATCTGTTTCATGCTCCAAGAGCCAAAACTCAAACATTAAGTTCCACAATGTTGCTACTAGTTACATCGTCATAGAGAGTGACCTTTCATACCATTTTATGCACCACAGTGATCAGGATTGTGCCCACCTACCCCAAGGCAGGTAGGATAGGTAACAAGTTCTTTCCCTGGAGAAGGTGTTCAAGCTCCCTTCTGCTATTATGCCATCCCCACCAATGCACATGCCAAGTACTTTCAGAAAGCCAGAAGCATCATAGGCACATGCTTTTGACATCAGTGCCATAAGGCTTCAGTTTGAACTGAAGCTGAGCTGCATTAGTTGATTGCCACTACAAGATACCAGCTATGATCAAACAAGGCAGTCTACCCTGTTAGCAGAAAGTAGGGGGAGTGGGTGAAAGTTTCCATAAACTGCTTATACTTCCCACCACTTATCAAGTTTGCTTTTGCACTTTAGGAGGTGCTGGGGTGGTCAATGAAGAGCAAGAGAGCATAGGTCTTGAATGCTTTTTTTTTATTGAGAGAGATTAGTTTTACAAGCTGAATTTCCCCTCCATCTCCACCATGCAGCAGCCAGGAGTGACATGAACAGAGCTCCCAGAAGAAGCGCTCCACTGGCCCAGACTAAAATCCAGGATGCTTTAGTGTTCAGAGGCAAGCCTGCCAGAAGAGAAACCTGTTACTAGATATGCTTCCAGCCTGCTCTGGGAAGGATTCATGTGATCAGACATGGCCTCTTGCCCCTAGCCTCTTACTGCTCAGGACAGACCACCCCCCTCAGCTATTAGAATAAATGTTGCCTGAGTCAGCAGATGCCATTTCAGATCTGGCCAGAACACCCATAGGATAGAGCCAATAAGGGTGAGTCAGTGTCAGAGTTTCTGCCCTGGCTCAGTGCCCATGTTCAGGGCCACCAATGTAGTGAAGGTCCCCTTGAATTGACCTTTGTACTACTGGACAGCTCATCTTATGAGCACCTGCCCTTAAATCCAGAGGTTTTAGACCTAGACCTATACCATGACTCAGACACTTACCCAATCTGTCCATGGCAGCTTCTCTCTTTGGCCTGTCCTGGAGGAGAATCACAGGTCCCCTGCTGGTGATGTGGGAAAGGCCATCCTGAAGGTGCTGCCCAGAGCTCCTTCTGCCCCCTGTAAGGCAAGCAAGAGGTTAGCTGTGAAACCCACCATATTCCCATGCCACAGAGTTATCCTGTGTCTGGAGGGAATCCAGAGTTGCCTACTCTGGTCTTTATATCAAATTAGGGTAATGCATTGCTCAGAGTACAACATCCTTTCCCATTTGGGAGCCAAATTCTTTCCTAGATCAGCTCCTGACGGCCACTGCCATGGGAAGTGAAAGTGTAATTACTCCTCAGTATCACAGGGGGTCTGTACCCAGAAGGGAGATTCATGACAGGAGCAGATGAAGTGGAGGACATGCCTAGTTCCTCAGAACAGGTTTAGAGAACATGCCTGCCTGGCACTGTTATCCCATCCTACAGGGAGAAGGGAGGCAGAAAAGCTAGGATACTCACGGGCTACAGCTGGGCAAGAGGTGGTGCAGGATGCTAGCAGGGAGGGTTGGCACACTGAGGCACTGCAGTGCAGGTACACCTAGGAAAGTAGTGAGGTGGTTAGGGCCCTGCTGCTCTTGCAATTCAGAAGAGGCACTGGGGCAGCAAGTTCCATACAGGTTTAGTGGCTGCCTTTGCATGCTTTGTCATGATGCCCTGCTTTTAAGGGTGTGAGGACATGTTTACGTTGAGGAGCCCTCTTCACAACTGAGTGCCTTGGTTATAGTCAATGCACTTCAGAGCCTTGGGATGTTGCCATCTTCCCCTGAATGGGAGGGTTGACCCTGGAGTTGCTCCCCTACCCTTGCAAGGCTTGTTCAAGCACAGCTTGAGGAGTCTCATCCCACATGGATATGTTCTACCTAAACCCATTCAATGGAAGGGAGAGAGTCTGGATGAGACCAACACTGGGAGTTGTAAGCTATAGAACAGCAGGTTAGACAAGGAATGTCACAAGTAGATCTGGTTAGGAGGCCCTCCTCCCCCTCAGGAGGTTTTACCCAACACCACTTCAAGTTAGTCTTAATCTGTAGTCATGCATCAGTTCAACAATAAACTCCATTTTCCTGTGGGAATGGATTGTCTCATGGGAGTTGTAGTTCAGATGCCCCATGCCCTCCCCCCAGACTGGGCTCAGCTCCATGTTTGTATAGCACCTCCCCCTCTGACACCATGGTTTGGTACAATGTGGGATTCACTTGGAACACTGCCTGAGCTTAGAGCAGAGATACAGCCTTGTGCTTTAAGAGTGGTTTTCCCTCTTTCCTAGGAAGGTCAGAGCCTAGTTTAGCTGTCAGCAACTAAAGAACCAGTCTTTCATACATGTAGCAATGTTTTTAGAGCCCTTGCCTGTCCCTGATGCAGGAGCCAGGAGGGGAAGCCACCACCATGATATGTAAGGGTCACTTATTGATTAGAAGTCATACCGGGCCTGTAAATGCCTGCTGGGATGCAGAGTCCATGAAGGTGAAGGTGCTGATGATGAAGCGCTGGTAGTGAGATGGGAACTGCAGCCCTGTGGCAGCATCCATGGGCACCAACTGGGTTTGGTAGTTGTCTCCTGTATATGGGCACCTAGGAATGAGGAATGCAGTACTTAGAAGGGGTCCTACACTCCCCAGCCCAGTGGGGCCCTACACCAATCAGTCACTCACCCATCCACCAAGATTGGCCACTGTGGCTGCTGCTGAGGATTGGCACTGGGAGTGGCCCAGCACTGGTGGAGAACTAGAACCAGGTTTGGGTCAGTTCTTTGCAGCATCCGGACCTCCACATAGATGGGGTCACGTAGGACCTTCACCACAGGGTAGTCTCTGTCTGTGTAGTAGGATCCATAACCCTGCTCTAGAATAAGCCAGATGGACAGGAGTCACTCCATGGAATTAGAGATGCTTAGTCTGACATTTATGGCCTGCATCCACACAGAAGAGGCCCAACTTCAGTGGCAGGGGTAGAAGGGAGAAAAGTGTCTCCCCTACTTTAACCCAGAATGAGAGAGGACAACCCTTTAGGGTGGTCCGGTAGTCTCCAGGAATTAAAGATTAATCTTGATTGTATTCCCTGGATGTTTCATCACATGACAACCAACCAAAATTGACAATCCTACCCAGAGTACATCAGCAGAGCTGCCTTTTCTTACTAGACAGAGGCAAGAGAAGAAACTTTCCCTATAGACAGCAGGAAGTTATTTAACTCCAAATAAATCAGTGTGATGCCATAACCCCATGCCAAGGGCACTCAGTCTTCTCTCCCACCCTCACCTCCCCAGACCCACTACATACTATATTTAGCCTCCCCTCCCATTAAGGCAAGAGATCAGGCATAGACCACAATCCTTCACCAAGTAGTAAGAATGAGACCTGCCCAGGGGCAGGAGAAGAGTTAGCTACCTGTGGCAATGCGCAGCTCCAGTGTGAGGGGGCCAGGCTGGGACACAGCAGGGGGTGGTGGCAGGGTGAAGACTTGGATGCTCACAGGGAGGAAGTTACTGCTGGCAGAGTAACTACAGCGGACACGCAACCTGAGGGAGTGAGAAGCCATCAGGCCTGACAACTAGTCAGGACTAGCCAGCCACTGGGGACATTTAGTTTGATGGTGTAGATGGGCACCAGTCAGGAGGGAGAGGTCATGAAAGCTGCCAGGAACCCCTCCCACCCAGAAGGGGAAGGTTGCAGCCCAATGCCCCCTTAAAAACCCAGCCATTCTGAACAAGTCTCCTACCTCCTTGAGCCTTGGAGGAGACAGGACAGGAAGGGAGTTAGGAGAATCCAGGATAGTGGGGGAGTCTCTGCAGCTCCTGGTAACTGCCATGTAAGGTTTGGCTGAAGGAATATCTGGTCCTGAACTTCAGACACTAGTAAAGTTATCTGAACTGGGATCACTTGAGAAGCAGTTCTACAGATGCAGAGGGGATTAGGAGTGAGCCTCATGTGGTTACCTGAAGGTGCTGTCCCGGGTGATGGATCCCAGACTCCAGGTTCTCACATCCTGATCTGCCACCAGTTCATTTTCATATACACCCATGGCCCCATTCATCTGGATTGGAAGATCAGGCACAGACTATCAGGGTTGGAAGGGACCTCAGGAGGTCATCTAGTCCAACCCCCTGCTCAAAGCAGGGCCAATCCCCAACTAAATCATCCCAGCCAGGGCTTTGTCAAGCCTGACCTTAAAAAACTTCTAAGGAAGGAGATTCCACCACCTCCCTAGGTAACACATTCCAGTGTTTCACCACCCTTCTAGTGAAAGGGTCCTAATAACCAACCTAGACCTCCCCCACTGCAACTTGAGACCATTACTCCTCATTCTGTCATCTGCTACCACTGAACAGTCTAGATCCATCCTCTTTGGAACCCCCTTTCAGGTACGGGAAAACAGCTATCAAATCCCCCTTATTCTTTTCTGCAGAATGAACAATCCCAGTTCGCTCAGCCTCTCCTCAAGTCATGTGTTCTAGTCCCCTAATCATTTGTTGCCCTCTGCTGGATGTTTTCCAATTTTTCCACATCCTTGTAGTGTGAGGCCCAAAACTGGACACAGTACTCCAGATGAGGCCTCACCGAGGCTGAATAGAGGGGAATGATCATGTCCCTTGATCTGCTGGCAATGCCCCTACTTATACATCCCAAAATGCCATTGGTCTTCTTGGCAAGAATGGCCCACTGTTGACTCATATCCAGCATCTCATCCACTAACCCCTAGGTCCTTTTCTGCAGGACTGCTGCCTAGCCACTTGGTCCCTAGTCTGTAGCAATGCATGGGATTCTTCCTTCCTAAGTGCAGGACTCTGCACTGTCCTTGTTGAACCTCAGATTTCTTTTGGCCCAATCCTCTAATTGGTCTAGGTCCCTCTGTATCCCTCTCCCTACCCTCTAGTGCATCTACCTCTCCCAGTTTAGTGTCCTCTGCAAACTTGCAGAGGGTGCAATCCACACCATACTCCAGATCATTGAAGATCTTGAACAAAACCGGCCTGAGGACCAACCCTTGGGGCACTCCACTTGTTACCAGCTGCCAACTAGACATGGAGCCATTGATCACTACCCTTTGAGCCTGACAATAAAGCCAACTTTCTATCCACCTTCTCGTCCATTCATCCAGCTCGTACTACTTTAACTTACTAGCAAGAATACTGTGGGAGACCATCAAAATCTTTGCTAAAGTCAACCACGTCTACTGCTTTCCCCTTATCCACAGAGCCAGTTATCTTGTCATAGAAGGCAATTAGATTAGTCAGGCATGACTTGCCCTTGGTGAATCCATGCAGATTGTTCCTGATCACTTTCCTCTCCTCTAAGTGCTTCAGAGTTGATTCCTTGAGGACTTGCCCCATGATTTTTCCAGGGACTGAGGTGAGGCTGACCTGTAGTTCCCAGGACCCTTCTTTAAAGATAGGCTAATGTAGTGCCATTTTCCAGTTGTCTGGGAAATCAGTCAATGACCCCTCATCTGTGCCCCTTTCACATAGCCAGGTTGGGGACAGATTAGAAGCCAGATAATTTCCCAGTAGGGTTTGGCATGGGATCAGTCTTAGGAAGGAACCTGCCAGTGCACCTGGTTCTTGACCCACACAACTCTGCTGTTCCAGTCTAGTTACCCCATCCCAAACCTTTACCTGGAAAGTAGTGCCACAGGCAGAGAGCGGCAACTGGAATAGGACAAAGGCATTGTTCTTCACCACAGGGACACAGCCAGCACTGCTCCCACTGGCCAGATGCACAGAGTCCAGGATCAGGGGTGGCAGAGTCACATCCCGAGAAACCACAATGGAGAACTGGCCATCTGGAGTGCACTGTGCTGTCACTGGAAGCGAGCAAGTGACAGGTAAAACAAGGCTGGGGAAGTCTCTCCCATCTCCAGGAGAAAAAGTCTTAAAGAGTGGATTGGAAGGCAATAGCTTGGCCTAGATCTAGGCCAGAACCCCACCAAGGTCCACTATACCCCTCCAGGGGACCCAAAGGGGTGAGTACTAGGTGCTCAAAAGGTACATTGACCATGGACTCCATATTAGCCACTGCAGCTCCAACAGGGAATGTGGGGTGGATTCTGGGCCATGAGCCTGGGTTTATTACTATACATGGCAAAAAACACTGAGACAGTCTTATGATGGGTGGAATGTTAGTCTAATATCAGGGTTAAAACTAACTAGCACAGCACAAGGTATGTTGCAAGCCCTATTTAGCCTTCCATGCTAGGCTGGCCAGCCATTCCATGCCCCCTTCCCACAATTACCAGTCAGCTGTATTGGCTATTCATGTGCCTAAAAACTCACCTGTATTGCCATAGTAACAAGGCTTCAACCTATCAGTGGTATTGTAGCAACAGCCTCGTTCTTCGCAGTCTCCCTGTGTAATAGGTGGAGAGGCGCAGGACAGTCTATCTTGGCTCTGGATGGCAGCACAGACACTGGGGCTTGGAGCATCCAGGGCTGAAAGAGACAGCTGGAAATTCGTAAGGAGATCAGAGCAACAGGGAAAGAAAAAAAACAGGTGGGGCAAGATATGAGCCCCTGAGCATATGCCCTCCTGCTGGGGCCTTGAGGGTTGCACTCTGGACCCATGCAAGTTTAGAGGCTCAGTTGAGTTGCTTGGAGGTAGCATGGTCCAGGGTCTCGAGTACCAGGCGAGGGGCTGCCCGCCTCCTATCCCCAAATTCTAATCCTAGCTTTGGCATAGATTTTCTGTGTAGCCTTGGGAAGTCTCCCTGCCACAGTCTTCCCCATCTGTGACATGGAAATGCTTAAAATGGTCTACCTCAGAGGGATGTTTGAGGATTTAGTTTACATAGCACTTCAGACTAGTTAAAATGCAGTGGTGTGGGTAGCTATTATGCAGAACAGATGCAGCCTGCTCAAAAATACTCTGAGAGGCTTGAGTCCAAGACCCAGTCTGCATAATTCTAGACTCAGGCTACATTCATGTATGTTAACAAAAGGTTACGAGTTCTTTATAACTAGGACACCCTGATAAATCTGAGAGTTTGGGGGAGAGGGGGAAATGAGACAGGTGCTGTAGGCTCTACTACAGCTTAGAACAGTGATACTCAGATTGATGCTCAAGAGCTGCAAGTGGCTCTTTAATGAGTCTCCTGTGATTTTGCAGTGCAGGATATTAAAAGGCTGATTTAAAATCAGGATGCTGGTACTAGGTTATTAAACAATTGTAGTTAGTAAAATATTATTTGGATGGGCATGCACACACCCTTAAATTCATCTAGGGCAGAGCTCTGGTAAATAAATACTTTCAACTGCCCTGGAGTTTATACCACAGGAGTTGCTGGGGGGGGGAGGGAGGAGGAGAAGAGGGGGAGGAAGAGAAAGAAAAGCAGCTTCAGGAAATATTAAAGACTTTAAGGTAGGTAAATAAATGAAACAATGAATTTACACTACTAGGGATCTTTTGGGTAGAGTGGATTGCTAATTTGGCTTCTGAACCACTGAGGAGCAAGTATAACTGGCCTAGAACTCCCCAGTACATGACTTGGGTCTCCAGGTGTCAATGCAATACAAATACAATTAAATCCAGGCTCTGAGAAGTGCTGCCAACCAGAGGCATGGTGTGGGATGCACCCTGGCAAAGGAGGATGAGCAAGAACTATGATGATTTTGTGTGCGTCACTGGCCCCCTAATAGCTACCTTGCCACAAGGCAGAGACAAGGAAAACAGATGGGCCTTCTCTGTGTAGGCCTCCCTTAGTGTAACTGGAGCAAAACAGCCATCTTTAGAGAAAGCATTCACTCACCAGTAGTCAAACAGCCAAGTGTGTTTCACAGAAGACACTAGACTCTTACCTGGCTGGGCAGTGGGGCATCTGAGCACCTTCTCTTCATTGAGAGCCCTGTGCTCACCTGCATCTGTCCCTTCAATCCCAACCACCATCAGGTAATTGTCATTCTGTAGAAGAGAAACCCACAGGAGTCAGGACTGAGAGCAGTGTTACAAGAACCCTATGCAGGTACCACAGGTTCACTCACCCATTCATAGACATAGCAACCATCATAGGAAGCATCAACTTTCCTGGAGCCATCTGGAGTCTGAGACACCCAAACCCCACAGGTGGAGTCATTCTGCAGAGTGTGAGACCGACCAACAGTATCTAGGGAACCCCAAGAGGCAAGAACAAGGTGGTCAGTATACAGTACAGAGGAAAGTGGGTGAAGGAGTTATTTAACCAGCTATTATAGCTCTGCAACACCCCCCCCCCCAACTTCCTATAGGGGACAGGGTTTTGGCTAGTCTTAGGGTCTACAAAAGGACTGTAGTAGAAGAGTAGCCTACAGGCACCTAACCCTCAGAGGCTATACCTCTGAATAGAATTGTTTAAGCAGAAACTCTTGACTCATGTAAGCAGCTAGTTAGTTACATTAAGGATGAGCTAGCTATTAGACAAGGCTTGGCTATCAGGCCACAGAGGAGCCAGAGAGCTTCTGTTCCTTCTCAGTGTAACCACATGCTGGTATGGGAAGACACTGCCAGGTTCTTACAGCCTTATCCTCACTTACCCCAAGCAGTCAGTTCATAGGACACCCTTCCCTCCTTGCTTGGAGGCAGAGTGAACTGCAGGCTTTTCCGGCCACAGACTAAGAAGCTAGAGTTCTCTAAAAAAACATCCCAAGTTCCCAATGCCAAGGAACAATACAACACACACAAGAGCACAGCTCCCAAAGGGCAGCCATTCTTCCCTACAGCAGCCATGCTGATTTCCTAGCAGTAACCCATAAAGCACTTACTTTTAGCCTGGCACTTTTATATCCCAGAGGCAGCTATGATTGGGCAGAGCCCAAGAGATAATTCCTGCAGTAACAGTAGTGAAACTAGCCTAGCCCCTCCCCTGAGTTCTATTAACACCCTCCCAGAGCCAGCAGCTGGGGGTGCTCAGACTTATCACAATCCTTTCCTCCTGGAGCTGTAACTTTGGTGGGGGGACTGAGCTGACTGGCACCTCTCAGGAGAAAGCAGGTGTTGTAGCTGTGTTCATATCTCTTTACTTATGAGTTTATTTTATTATTTGCTATTAGAACCCCAGGGAGGCTCTGAACCATTCTCCCTTCTTGGAGTTTGTTTCTTCCTGCTCCGAACTGTGTTGCTGATCCTTGCCTTGCTGTGGAATCAGCCTGCCCCTGCTCTGTGATTGGAGCATCCCACGCTGCTAGGCCATCTGCCAGGCCAACACTAGACTTCATTCTCCAGGGCTGTCATGAGCACCAAGTTCGCCACAGAGCATGAAGTCTCCTCTGGGACAGATACAATTAGTCACTGCTTGGTTCACACAGTGGGCTAGCAGCTCCTGGAACATGACTCAGTTACCTGCATCACGTATGTGCAGCTGGAACAGTGAGGGGGAAAGGTCTGATCTGTCATTGCCCTAGTTACTAAATCATAACAGAAGTGTCTTACACCCATAGGGTACATGGCTTCAGGACAATGGAGAATGAGGCCCAGAGAACCCAGTTCCAGTGGGAACTGGCTTTAGTTACTCTTTGCCCTATCACCTTCCACCCCAGGGGGAGCCCTTGGACTACCAGGGTCTATTAGGTTTATAGTGACATTAAGCTCACTTCTATCTCCTTTAAGCAAACGTGGAGCCCTTGAACTCCCTGTGGCCACGCAGTGGGAGGGAGGGGTCATATGGAATATGTGATGTGTCTAGGACTCATGTGTTTCTAATGTTTATTTAAAAATATTTAAAAACAGAAATGTCATCATGTGAGACCATACTGATCCCCACCTTGGGTCACTAGCAGTATGGGACTTTTAGATCCACAGCACAGTCCTCTACCACTGGAGCAACTGAAATCTCTAAGTGGCATTTAAGTGCCTAAATCCCTTTGTGGATCTAGCCCAGATAGATTCAGGTCAAAAGTATCCGCTGATTATAAGTGCCCATGTTGAGATGATTTTTCAGAGTACTTAGCATTCTATAGCACTTAAGATATTCAAGCCCAGCTCCCATTGACTCCATTAGCAACTGTCAGTGCTCAGCAGTTCAGCAAATCAGACCCCAGTGTCTCAAATCAGGCACCCAGTAAAATGAGAAACACACAGTTAGTGACCACCCGTGCAAAGTCTGGTTTCAGTGACTTGCCCAGGATCACACAGGAACTCTGTGGCAGAGGTGTTGATAGATTCTAATTCTCCAGCAGAGCATTCCACTCTCTGAACCTTTCTGTTTCTGCTGTTCCCTGTCTTTTTCTCTACACGCCTTCTAACTTCTGCAATAAATGAAGCAGGCTTCCTACATACAACAGTCTCTTTCAGTACTCAGCCATGTTCATCCCTAGAGCAGGTCCATCCAATACACTCAATGAAGCAGGAGTTCTGTGGAACAAAATAGTATATGCTTATGTAATTAAGGACTACGACATAATTCACATGTATAAAATGGGCCAATGAAGGTTGCACAGGTAATCTTAATTCTGGCATTTCCCAACTTGAGTACTTGATTTTACAGCCTTAATAATGTTCTGTTAACGTAATTTGTGTGTGTGTGTGTGTGTGTGTGTGTAATACATTGTACAATTAAATTTTCATTTCAATAGTCTGGGTTATTTTTATTTTATTTTTTAAAAAAGGGTAATGTAATCATGTGTTACCATATTACCCTCTAGTGGTGAAAGCCCATAGGAAACAGTTATAGATTCCTGATTGATAAGATCTTTCTTCAAGCAATATCTGACATTTTATACAGACATGAGCTGGGACACTAAGAGTCAAAATGTTTCCCTTTTGAAGAAGAAAGTGAGTAAGAGAAAATAATTGTAGTATATCAGATCTACCTACATTTGATTAATTTATACTACATATTGCCCTTTAAGTAATCAACATTTCTCAGTTCAGATCTGGGTGTGGTAAGAGTTTACAGTTCTGCAGATTTGAAACACAGGATGAATATTCGGTCAAATAACTATCCAGCTCTAGCATTTGACCTCAGCATTTTTTTCTTGCAGTCTTCTTACTTCTACCTTTCCAATACAGACTAGCTTTCAAGCCAGTTCATGGCGTGGAATCTCAATGATCTGGCTAGCTAGGAATAGTGGTTCGAGGCATAACACTTTGTGTAATGGAATTGTCAAACCAATGCTTAACCTGAAATATTATTCTTCAATAGATTAGACTACATCCCTAAATGTCAAAATAACAAAGAGACCAAATATCATGTACTCCATTCAGTTATGATTATACTCAGCAAAGTAGGTTCCAAAAGGAAGCAGTATGATTTACATTATATTGTGGCATGTAGCATGCAGGTGAAGTGCATGCCACAACCAAAGATGGCATGCCATGAATGAGAAGACTGTGTCACTCATACCTTTCACTGTACTGAAAATGATGTCACCTATCTCAGGGTGCTGCAATAGCCTCTCCTGCTGTTTGTTATCTCCATTCTGCACTGTTCTCACACATACTGTTCTGAAACAGTTCAATACAATAGCTGGCTTTCTAAACTTTTCTGTTAACATCCAGTCATTAGTATTAGTTCCTAAGTGTGTTAAATTATACAGGGATTAAATAGTTGCATGGTGAATACTATGAACTATTAAAGGGACACTGTCAACTTGACATTTAAAAACCGGCACTTTCAGGCATTACATCTGTTTTTGAGAACCCCCTGCCAAATCTGCGGGTTTTACAATTGCATTTTCTTATCTACCTATGATACTTATTTGGCCCATATAACCAAAGTTTCTGAGCACTTCACCATTTCTTATGCATTTAGCTTCACAGCTCCCCTGTGAGATAGGAAAGTACTATTATCCCCCTTTCCCAGATGGGGAATTGAAGCGCGAGAGACTAAGTAATTTGCCCAAAGTCACTCAGGAAGTCTCTGGCAGAGCAGGGAATTGAAACTGGTATCCTGCGTTCCAGGCTAGCATCATTACAACCAAGCCATATTTTATAACAGACTTTTCTGTCCTCCTTTCTGTGTGAAAGACCCATCCAACAGGGGGGAACTGCCTATCTAGGGAACAGTAAAATTGACTATATACAAAGTGCTGTTAGTTTCACAAATTGAATAAAGAGAATTTTTGTTCTTAATGATTTCAGTTGCAGAAGTTTTCAGCTTTACAGGTTGTCTATCAACTTTAGATGTTCTTTTGTTCTGAAAGATTTTACATGTAATGAAAAAACATAATGGGGATTACCACTAGTATTTGCCTATTTATACTTCCTTATATGTAGCTGTCATTCCACTTTAGAGTTGAAAGAGGATTTTACAGTCAGTTACAGATTCATCTTGTTCACAGGGTAATGTGCAGAGAGCTTCTTTGGGACCCTGATTCAGCAAAGCACTTAGGACCTGATCCATAATGCATTGAAGCCAGTAGAAAGGCTCTCCCTGACTTCAGTGGGATCAGGCACTTAGCACATGCTTATTTTTAAACACATGTTTAAATCTAATCCCATACAGCAAGGCACTTAAGCGTGTTCTTAAATCCTCTTGAAGTCAGATTTCAAAGTTAACTGTTTTGTTGAATTGGGCTTGTGATGTACAACACCACCTTTGAGTGAAGCCATGACCCATTGTTTCAAATATGAAAACTATGTGGACCTAATGATGCCTACTTTGTCTAGGAAATTGGCAGTATTAAGGCAGATTGTGTTTTCTATGTAGAATCCCTGCAGCAGATTCCCTTTGCATGGATTTTCAAGTGTTGAAAGCTGCTCAGCGGTTTTGAATGTTTCTCTTAGGGTACATCTACATGTCGAGCTGGAAGTGTCATTTTTAGCTCCAGGAGATATACCCATGCTAGCTCTGATAGAACTAATACACTAAAAACAGAAGTGTAGCTGCAGAAGTGCAAGCGTTGGGAGGGGCTAGCCACCTGAGTAGTATGTAGAGTCTCAGACAGCTATGTACTTCTTCCACTCATGCTGCCACAGCTACATTTAATTTTAGTGCACTAAGTTGATCAGATCTACTGCAGGTATGTCTTCTTGAGCTGGGAATAACACCCCCAACTTGAAGTGAGGACACACCCACAGCCAAAGTAGAGATGGATAAGCAGATAGTGTGCAGGTGAGATGGCCCAAGTGTAAACTAAATGCAATAAATTAGCACATGGGTATCACCATCCTGTAGAACCTCACTAATTTGTCCTAGTGAATAGGAGACCCATTACAAACAACCTAATTTTTCACATTGGGTTGTGAACAAAGACAATAAAAAAATGATAATGCAGCAAAACATTTACATTGTTCATTCCTTTTGCAAACTGAAACATAGTTCTGATAAGATCACAGGGGAGTATAATTCTGTAACCCTTACCCACATAATGGAACTGGGGCCAGGAAATAATCTCTTACCAATGTGAGAGATTCTCCTATGTGTCATATCCTTATTACAGTATGATGTAAAGATTATATTGGTACTAGGTTGGGATGGCCTGCATTATTTTAATATGCCCCCCCCCCGCAATTCTTGTCCATAAACCACTATACAGTATCACACCATTATGTATTCTGTATATCACATATTTTACTGAAAAACTATTTCACAAAAGTTTTAGAGTGTTTATTAAAATGTGCTTGGGGACAATCTTTTTTTTTTTTAAATCTTTTCACTTGCAAGCCTGGTACCTTATTTATTGTAAGTCCAACTATATAGGGCTCAGAGCGGGAGGAAAACGAAGCTAATACATATCAAATACATCTAAAGTGTCCTAAAATACCTTTTCTATCCATCAGAACACACACATTAAGATTTCTTATGTTTAAAGTCCAATATCTCAGCACCTACCAGGGCTAGAAGCAAGTACAGTTTATCTTATCCTTTACCCCTGCAGTATACTGTATTGAACCTCGCACTGGGCACTGTTCCAGGACTGCATACTGTATATTAGGATTGGGTAATGTTATGAAATAGAAATTCCACATTTGAGGAGGGTTGAGGTAGACAGAAACAATTTATTGCAGGTTGATTTTTTTATATGGCTGCCGATCATAGGTTTGGAATGTTAGAAGTAGTCCAGCAGAGATGGATTACTGGGCAGAATGCAGGTGAGGTAGTCAAAATGTGTACACTAAATGCAATTTATAACATGGCTATCAGCACCATCTGTGTGTAAGTGTATAGATAGATTGATAAACCTAGAATATATATATATATATATATATATATATATATATATAATGTAATGCAAGGGATGTACTATCAACATTTTAAACAAACATTTACATTTTAAATTCCTCAGAGTGGCCATAGTTTCCCAATGAGTTTCTAACTAAGAGAAAACAGAAATACAGTATAGTAAAGATTCAGCTTTGTATTTTATGTTTTGCATCTTATGAAGCTGTTTGATTTGATCATTTTGACAATTTTCCCCATATGATGCAGAATTCTCCATCTGAAAGAAATATTAACTTGTCTCCCTTGTACAGAATAAAAAAACAGTGATGGCTGGTTTTATGCCTACAAGCAGAAAAACTCCTATGTTGTTCTCCCCAGATACGATGAGCACACTGTCTAGAGGAATTACACTGGAGTGGTCTAAATAGCAATAGAAAATATGACAATTGTTATTGGCCTCGTTTCTCATGTTTATCTTTTGCTAAAGTCCCAAACTGCTATTTGTTGTTTGTCATTGTTCAGAATACCAGAAACTGAAAAGATCTCTCTCTCCAAAATTATATCTATATGTAATATAGATATAAAATTACATCTATATGTATTATACATACATGTATATAACAGCCATAAATATAATATTATTTATTTATAGTGTTACCTAGGCATCTTTTAAAATAAATGTTTTTTTTAATTTTTGATGTCCATATAAGTATAGTACATCACTTACCATAGTGTTTATTTCATTACTCACTCAAGGATAGGGGAAGGTTCAAAGGGAAAATTCAGTGACTCGAACAAGTCTTTATCTTAGATTGTCTGATATGTAATAGTAATATTTCACTCTTATAAAACACTTTTCATGTCTAGATCACAAAGCTCTTTACTATAGCTGGTTGAAAAATGGTGAGATCTTTTGCAAACATTTTCAAAAATTTTCACAGCATGATTCTGACCAGCTCTTTACGGAGGAAGATAAATACTCTCATCCCCATTTAACAGGTGGGAAACTGTTTCAAAGAGAGGTAAAGCGACTTACCTGAAGCACACAGGGAATCACTGGCTGAGCTGAGAACAGAATCTCATTCTTCTGATTCCTAGTTTAGTGCCCATGTCATAAAATACAGCTAAGGGTAGCCTAGAATTCCTCCTTACTTATAAGGGGTTAAGAAGCTCAAATAGCCTGGTTGGCACCTGACCAACAGGACCAATGGGGAAAGAAGATGCTTTCAAATCTTGGGAGGGGGAAAGGTTTTGTTTGTGCTCTTTGTTTTGTGGGGGGGTTCTCCTTTGGGACTGAGAGGAGCCAGACAGAAATCCATCTTCTCCAACCCATCCCAATCCAAGTCTCCAATATTGCAACCAGTATAGGTAAGCCAGGCAAGGCGGATTAGTTTATCTTTTGTTTTTCTTGTGAATTTTCCCTGTGCTAAGAGGGAGGTTTATTCCTGTTTTCTGTAACTTTAAAGGTTTTGTCCAGAGGGGAATCCTCTGTGTTTTGAATCTGAATACCCTGTAAAGTATTTTCCATCCTGATTTTACACAGATGATTTTTACCTTTCTTTCTTTCTGTCTTTCTTTCTTTGTTGCTTTCTTTCTTTCTTTCTTTCTTTCTTTCTTTCTTTCTTTCTTTTTAAATAAAATCCTTCTTTTAAGAACCTGACTGATTTTTCCTTTGTTCCAAGATCCTGGGGTCTGGGTCTTTGATAATTTTGTAACCAATTGGTTAGGATATTATTCTCAAGCCTCTCCAGGAAACGGAGTGTAAGGGCTTGGGGGGATTGCTGGGGGAAGAGGAACTCCAAGTGGTCCTTTTCCCTGGTTCTTTGTTAAATCACTTAGTGGTGGCAGTGTTACTTAAACCCAAGGTACAAGGGAGAATTTGTGCCTGGGGAGTTTTTAACCTAAGCTGGTAGAAATAAGGTTAGGGGGTCTTTCATGCAGGTCCCCACGTCTGTACCCTAGAGTTCAGAGTGGGGAGGGAACTCTGACAGCCCTATTCACTGAACCATGTAACCTCCTGTTCCAGAAGCAGATACTTATTTTTATTTGTATTGTGGTAGTACCGAGGAGCCTAGACATGGACCAGGCATTGTGCTAGGTGCCATACAAACACAGAACAAAAAGGTGGTCCTTGCCTCTAATGAGCTTACAATCTAAGTATAAGACAAGAGACAACAAGTTATTAGTTAGATCCATGCCTGTGTTTTAAGGCTTGTCTCTTAAGTGCAACAATTTAAAATACAAATACATTTCTTAGTTAAATGAATAAAACCAAGACGCATATTTCACAGACTTGGATAGTTAATATATACATGTAAAATGTGGCATAGAGCAAAGATACAATAATCATGAACAGGCAGTTGAATTTCTTAAACTTTCTATGTTCCTTTATTCAGAATGTACTGAAGGCTCTATTATCATTATCAAAACTTTTTAACAGAAACTTCATTGTCCACAGATGCTGCCCATCAGGAATTGTAGCATGGGGAATTTTGGAAGAAGTTGCAATGGTAACAATGTGACTCTGTTATTGGAACAGAAGCTGAGCACTTTATGATTAAAATGACTTATCTTTATTTTAAACCACTTATAATAACTCTTTCAGGATCCTGTTTTAGATGGGGGGGGGTCCTAAGGTTATGACATTAAAGCTTACAGCTGAAAGGTATCACTTATTACACCAATTCAAGGAACTGCCCCTATTTATGATTACTGGAATAGCCTAAATAGAGGCTTTTCTTTTCAGCCAAGGGAAGGATCACATTATTTTTGCATTCTGTGCTGATAGCATCAGGAATAAATGCCAGTGAAAACCATAGAAGGAATCATCTTTACATAAATTTTCTTCCTACAAAGTAGGAGAAAGATGAAAAAATGTAACCTGTATTGCACTTTACTAGAGTCATATTGTGCCCTGGCAATGGTTCATGGATTCTGGAAATTACTTGAGACCCTATTATCCTTTTAAAAGGCTAGTTATTATGACATGACCAAGGAAACACTGCAGCAAAGGTAAAAGAGCAGACACAGATGTTGAGTCCAGAGTCCGGGGCTGGAACCCAGAGTACAAGGTGGGACTGGATTCCCTTGTGGCCCCAGGGAAAGGGGCATACAAGCTCATTGTAGGGGTTGTTGAACCATGCAAGGGGGCAGCAAGTTAAGCTGAAGATCGAAGTATTAGCTGTTACCACTCAAGAAAGAGATCTTGGAATCATTGTGGATAGCTCTCTTATAGCATCCACTCAGTGTGCAGCGGCAGTCAAAAAAGCAAACAGAATGTTGGGAATCATTAGGAAAGGGATAGATGATAAGACAGAAAATATCCTATTGCCTCTTTATAAATCCATGGTACACCCACATCTTGAATACTGCATGCAGTTCTGGGCACCCCATCTCAAAAAATATATATTGGAATTGGAAAAGGTTCAGAAAAGGTGTCAAGGTTCCTTCCCCACTCTGAACTCTAGGGTACAGATGTGGGGACCTGCATGAAAAGCCCCCTAAGCTTATTTTTACCAGCTTAGGTTAAAACTTCTCCAAGGTAGAAACTCTTTTACCTGGACCTTATTGATGCCACCACCAACCGTCTAACAAAAATAACAGGTAAAGGGCCCACTTGAAAATGTCTTTCCCCCCCAAAATCCCCCCAAGCCCTACACTCCCTTTCCTGGGGAAGGCTTGATAAAAATCCTCACTAATTTGCATAGGTGAACACAGACCCAAACCTTGGATCTTAAGAACAATGAAAAAGCAATCAGGTTCTTAAAAGAAGAATTTTAATTAAAGTAAAAGAATCACTTCTGTAAAATCAGGATGGTAAGTACCTTACAGGATAATCAGATTCAAAACATAGAGAATCCCTCTAGGCAAAACCTTAAGTTACAAAAAGATACAAAAACAGGAATATACATTCCATTCAGCACAACTTATTTTATCAGCCATTTAAACAAAACAGAATCTAACGCATATCTAGCTAGATTGCTTATTAACTCTTTACAGGAGTTCTGACCGGCAAAAGCAACACATAAACAGAGAGAACCCTTTGTTCCCCCTCCCCCAGCTTTTTAAGTATCTTGTCTCCTCATTGGTCATTTTGGTCAGATGCCAGCGAGGTTATCTTAGCTTCTTAACCCTTTACAGGTGAAAGGGTTTTTCCTCTGGCCAGGAGGTATTTCAAGGTGTTTACCCTTCCCTTTATATTTATGACAAAAGGGCAACAAAAATTATTAGTGATATGGAACGGCTTCCATATGAGAAGAGATTAATAAGACTGGGACTTTTCAGCTTGGAAAAGAGACGACTAAGGGGGGATATGATAGAGGTCTATAAAATCATGACTGTGTGGAGAAGGTGAATAATAAAGTGTTATATACTCCTTCTCAGAACACAAGTCCTAGAGGTCACCAAATGAAATTAATAGGCAGCAGGTTTAAAACAAACAAAAGGAAGTATTTCTTCACCCAACGCACTGTCAACCTGTGGAACTCTGTGCCAGAAGATGTTGTGAAGGCCAAGATTATAACAGGGTTCAAAAAAGAGCTAGATAAATTCATGGAGGATAGGTCCATCAATGGCTATTAGCTAGGATGGACAGAAGCTGGGAATGGGTGACAGGGAATGGATCACTTGATGATTACTTGTTCTGTTCATTCCTTCTG
Source organism: Dermochelys coriacea (assembly GCF_009764565.3). NCBI lineage: Eukaryota > Metazoa > Chordata > Testudines > Dermochelyidae > Dermochelys > Dermochelys coriacea. The sequence continues at coordinate 151,342,389 of NC_050068.2, forward strand.
GGGCACGTGGCATTGGCTACTGTTGGAAGACAGGATACTGGCCTAGATGGACCACTGATTTGAGCCAGTATGGCTGTTCTTATGTTCTTATGATTTTTGTTTCTGTTAAAGACATTTTTGGGCTCTTAGGGACAATTGGGCCCCTAGAAGGGAGAGCCAAGTTACCACACTGAGAAATCTCCACAACACCGGAGTGACCATCAGCAGGGGGTGCTAGCCATGAGAAAGAGCTGTAATGCCATGCAGCCATGTGTGGGAGCCTAGCAGGGAGTGAGCTCTGTTACACACAAGCCATAAAAATATGGCTTCCTATTCCAGATGAATGCTTATTCAAAACAAACAGCGCCATGTATATTCAAGCATTAGCTCTTCCTTTCTTTATTCATATTTTTGTATTTGCATATACTGCCTTTTCTCAGTGCACCTCAAAATGGTTTAGAAACATCAATGAATGTCACCCCTGACAAGCAGGTAATTACCATCATCCCCATTTTACATAGAAGTGAAGTGACTTGCCCAAGGTCATTCACAAGTGAGAAGAAGGGCTAGGAACAGAACCAAGATCTCCTGATTCCAGTTTTAACCAGCAGAATCACCTTTCTCAGAAGCAGTACACAGTATGCTCCCAATTGCCCATATTGCATGGGGGACACAGATTTAGTCGGGATATTCGAGAGGGCAGCAGCCATTCAGCAGCAGAATGGCCTGCCCCATGGCTGGGGTCTCATACTCCTCCTTGCAGTCTTGGCCAGGGGTCTCTGCTCTGACCTGCTCACTCCTCCCATGACAGTTGGGCTGCAGAGGGTTCCCTGCACTGCTGCCGGGCCAGTGACACCCGATTCCTGCAGGTGCAAGGTGTGAGGCAGAGCAGAGACCCCCAGCCAGCACTGTCCCACCAGGCCAGGACTGCAGCCTTCCCCATGCCTTGCGCCTGCGGGGATTGGGTGTCACCCGCAGGCACCAACACTCCAATGTGCTGAGGGAGGGAGGGCTCGACCTCCAGCTCTGCCCAGGCCCCGCCCGCACTCCACCTTTTCCCGCAAGGCAGCACCCCTGCCCTGCCTCTTCCCACCCTCCTCCCCCAAGCGTGTCACGTCTTTGCTCCTCCCCCCTCCCCCCGAGCCTCCTGCATGATGTGAAACAGCTGATTGCGGAGGGAGGAAGGAGGAGGCTCTGATCCGCAAGGCCCGCCAGCGGGTGGAAGGTACTGAGGGGGCGGGGGGAGGGAGCTGATCGGGGGCTGCCAGTGGGTGCTCAGCATCCAGCCCTGGACACGCACAGAGTCAGCACCTATGGTGTCACCTGCCCTGCTGTAGCACAGGTTGCCCTCTGCAGCTCTGCTGTCATGGCTGTACCCACTTGGTCTCCTGACAGTGGGGATACCTGCACTGCCACAGGAGCCATTCAGTAGCAGGGAGGCCTCCCCCATGGCCGGGGTCAATGCCTCCTGGGGGGGAGTCTCTGCTCTTTTATCTGAACTTCTGCATTATCCTATTCCCTTCCTCATTCCCCAGCATGAGATAGGCGGGGGACAAGGAAGGGATTCAGATAATAGGGTTTGGGATAACCGGGAGTATATTGTCTCCCAAAGGAACCCTTGCCTCCCCCCTGGATGGCTTCAGCTGAGCTCTGGGAGTTGGTTAATTCTGTCCATTCTGAATCACAGAATTCGCCACAATTGTCACACTTCTCAGTGCCTGGAAGTGTGAGATTGCACCAAGCGGGGAAAACCTCCCTATGACTCATCTGGAGAAGGGTGCAGGGTATGAATAGGCTCCAACCTGAACCCTTGCTCCATAAACTGAGACTGTCATTTCCACACTGCAGGCATTGCACAATAACATGATAAACACCAGTGCACAATCATTGTATCACTCCCCACAAGGCACAGCAAATGATAAGATAATCTGAGTAAGCACATAGATTTTAGAGCATTTAGAAGAGTTGACTTGTAAACAGAAAGCAATGTTCAACCTTGACTATAGGAGAGCTAATGTGTCACTATAATAAGTTTTGTTGTTTTAATTAAACTATTTCAAAGGAGGGAATGGAAGGGACCACATAAAAATTCCCCAGAGTTGTTGTTTCCCCCTCTTTTTGGTGCAGGATTTGCAATGTGATGTTTTTGTACTTGTATTGCAATTTAATCTTCATTTCCTCAAAGCACATCTACTGTATCATCTGCTATGAGAAGTAGCATACTGCTGTATCATAACCCCCCAGTGACTGTCTGATGCAATAGAAGTTTCATGGAAATTTTAGAATAAAGACATAAATCAAGTCACGGGTGGAGAGGGGAGGTACCAGGGTTCAGATTTGTGTGTTCAGGTGCCTAATATGTGTATGTCAGGGAACCTTTACTTAAAACAAACTAACTAAACTCCAGCTTCAAGCGGTTTAAATTTGATTGTGCAGACGGGTAGCAATACCATAGCTTGTCACCAGAGGTCTCCCTTGTATTTCTTAGGAAAATATCAAGTCCTTAAATGAAAAGTTTATTTCACTAAAGGAGCAAAAACAGTAAGTCATTCTTCCTCAGGGCTTCCATTTTAAAGATTTTGTACGGGATTCTTTAAATGTTGCTGCACAGTTATTCAATGACTGGAGAAGCTGCTTTTAAAGCAACTTTTCCATTTCAAATGATAATATATTCCTTAGAAGAAATATTATTTTCTATGACTAGATTTGTCAGTTTGTTTAGCTGCAAAACATGGATTGCCTTCATTTTAATCATATTCCTGATCTCATTTTCAGTAATATGGTATTTGCTCCAAATGCATTTATGAATTCCTATGGAATCTCAGTTAAGGGATACTACTCTTCCTAATTCCTAATGCTACAAATCTTCAACCTACAAGAGGAAGGGAGCATCTTCAGAATTACAGCCAAGTCTTCAACCTACCTTATGCAGCAGCAAGGGCTGCACTGGCCCCAGACACACCCACATAACTTCTTCATGCACCAGGGCTAAATGAAATTGTGGAAGGGTGTGGAATAAAAACAGGGTAGAGGGGAAAGGCATCTACTCCATAGGAGGTTGATGTGGTGCTGTCTTGGGGAAGGGGATAGAATCCCTATCCCAACAAGGAGCCCTCTGTGGATCTTGTTGCTCTGCCTTGCCACCTGCTGGATAAGGAGGTTACTGCAGCCCTGCAAAAATCGTTGCTCTAATCCTATTCAGAGAACAAGAGTGAGATCCAGAACCAGCTGGCATTTGGAGGGAAAGGGGGCAGAGAAGAGGGTGGAATTAATACATTTGAGCAGTGAGGTTAGGAAGGGTGGTTAATAACTGTTGGCAGAAAATGTGATTTAAGGGCCACATCACCCCTTTGATGTTTCCACTTGCTCTCTATCAGTCATCTGAGGGTACCCACCCTCACCAAGAACCTTGTGGGGAGTTTGGGCAGGGCAGAGCATTCTTTGTGCCAGCTGTCAAGAGTCCCAAGAGGACTGTTTTGGGAGCAGGTGATCACTGGGCCATAGAGATGTCCTGCACATACCCCTTTTCTCTCAGCCATTCCCTTTATGCCAGAAGCTGGGAGGGTGGTGGTGGAGGGGTCTCTATAGCTTTGCACCACTGGGGAATTCTCAGTGGAATGAGTGTATGAGGTTTTCAGCTTTTTGGAGTTCTCAGAGCAGTGTAAAGCATATGGAGCAGGGGACAAGACTGCAACATATTGTGTGTGAGGAAACAGGCTCTAGGTTGAGAGGGGATATTATTAATTATTATTATTATTATTTAGATAGTGCTGGGTGTGTGTGTATATTTATTTTGTTGTTGAAGGTAATTTCAGAATAAACCAAACTCTACAACAGTAGAAACTGAAACCGTAACAACTGCAGTGCAAACTTGAGGAGACAGAGAATCTGCATTCAGTGATCCATATAGTGGAGGGCAGGCTGGGGCCTGCAGTGAAGAGTTACAGAAGATAGAAGCATTACTGTACTTTGTACATAGCCATTAATGAAAATGAGAGCAGATAACACTCTGGGAACCAGGGAAATGGATAGCCTGCTGATAATTACCTGAGAACTCATCAGCACTAATGACACGAGCAATTTGCCGATCTGACATTTCTGAATTGGTAAAAAGTTTGATATTTTAAAATATTCTGGGATCCAAGAATTGTAACAAATCTAAATGGGCAGCAGTGACTGTAATGGGGTATTCGTCCCATACCAGACTTGAAAGGGTTAATGAGGTGGGGCGCGGGGGTATTATCTTGACAGGCTACACCTGAGGGGAATTAGGCTGGATAAGCAACCCGACTGGGAATAGAGCCCAGCTGAAAAGGAACAGGTGGTGCTATGATAAAGCCAGGAAGTTGGAAGCAGCAAGGGGTTGCAGCATAGAGGACTGTAGTTATCCTCTTGTTGAAGAGGAGGAAAATAGAAGCTCTTAGGTCCTAGCCCTGAGGGGAGGGTGGAAGAAGAGCTTGATAAAGGCAAGTACAAGGCATTTAGGGAAACAGTAACAAGGTTTGGGTCAGAGCAGATCCTGGCTGCTGGTTGTAGGGTCTCTGGGCTGGAGTCTGGAGTAGAGGGTGGGCTTGGGTTCCCCTACCAGTCACTGGGGAAGTGGTACAGTACAGACCAAGCAGTGGAGCAGAAGACTGCCTAGGATGGTTGTCCAGTGGGACTTTAGGACCCCCAGAAGGGGAAAACTTGGAGGGCCAAGTCACAAAAAGGGAGCCACCAAGTCATGAAGAGAGAGCACCTGAGCTGCAGAGAGAAAGAGGCAGCAGGGTGCATAGATAAGCAGTAGGAAGGGGTGTTAGGCCTGGTCTACGCTATGGGGTTCAGTTGAATTTAGCCACGTTAGGTCGATTTTAAAATGAATGCGTCCACACAACGAACCCTGTTCTGTCAACTTAAAGGGCTCTTAAAATTGACTTCTGTACTCCTCCCCGGTGAGGGAAGTAGTGCTAAAATTGACCTTGCTGGGTCGAATTTGGGGTAGTGTGGATGCAAATTGACGGTATTGGCCTCCGGGAGCTATCCCAAATGATCCATTGTGACTGCTCTGGACAGCATTTTGAACTCTGATGCACTAGCCAGGTACATAGGAAAAGCCCTGGGAACTTTTGAATTTCATTTCTGTTTGATTAGTGTGGTGAACTCAGCAGCACAGGTGACATGCAGTCTCCCCAAAATTGCAAACTAGCTCCAGCATGGACCAAAAGGGAGACACTGGATCTGATTGCTGCATGGGGAGAAGCATCTGTGCAGGCAGAACTCTGATCAAAAAAAATAAAGGCAAATATATTTGCCAAAATCTCACAGGGCACGTTGGAGAGAGGCTACAACAGGGACACACAGCAGTGCCGCGTCAAAGTTAAGGAGCTGAGGCAAGCCCACCAAAGGACAAAGGAGGCAAACGGTCACTCCGGGTCAGAGCCCCATACATGCTGCTTCTATGATCAGCTGCATGGCATTCCATGGGGGGACCCTACCACTACCCCACCACTGTCCATGGACACCTGCAAGGGGAGAGTCTCACGCAACATGGAGGTGGATTTTGTGGAGGAGGAGAAGGAGAATGGGTGAATCTGTTCTCCCTGGCAGCCAGGACCTTTTCATCACCCTGGAGCCAATACCCTCCTAAGGCGGGATCCCCAACCCTGAAGCTGGAGAAGGCACCTCTGGTGAGTGCACATTTGTAACTACACTACAGGGTTTAAAAGCTATAGTGTTTAATGTCTGATTTGCCCTGAAGAATTGGGATGCATTCGTGGCCAGTACAGCTACTGGAAAAGTCTGTTCACAAGTCTGGGGATGGAGCAGGAATCCTCAAGGGACTTCTCCATGAAGCTCTCCTGGAGGGACTCTGAAAGTATTCTGGAATCATTGCAGCACAAAGCATGGCAGCGAATGGTCCTGGGTTTTGGTCGCATTCAAGCAACATTTGGTCTATATCTTTCTGTGTTAGCCTCAGAAGAGTGATATCATTCATAGTCACCTGGTTGAAATAGGGGAATTTTTGTAAGGGAACAGTAAAAGGACCCCGTTCATGCTGGGCTGTTTGTGCTTGGCCAAAAGAGATCATCCCAGAGAATAGCCACGCAATGAGGTGCAGGGAGATGTGTGCTGCACATCTACCTGAAAATCGCAGCCCCTCCTTTTAAATGTGAAACCCAACCCATTGCTTGCTATGGGAAAGGATGGCGCTGCAGTTTGAAACCATTCCCACATCTTGTGTATAAGAAGCCAACCCCGCATACCCTTTGCCTTACTATGGCTCCATGGAAACCGAATTCTGTTGCCCAGTCTTGTGTGATGTGTCACCCATGCCAGCAGGCATTCAATATAAAAGGCAAAATGCGACCTTGTACCTAAAGCACATGTACTGTCTGCTGTGAATTGCTTGATTCACTGTGAAAGAGTCTCCCTTTTGTTCTCAGAAATGTATCATCTTAAATTTTACTCTCTCTTTTTATCTCCCTCCAGGTGCAAATGTTTCTAGGCTTCCCCTATCATCTCTGTCCCTAAGGTTATTGTAGATTAGAAGGCAAAAAAAACACACTCGCGATTACATGTTTTCCGAGCTCATGCAGTCTTCCCGCACTGATAGGACACAGATGAATGCATGGAGGCATTCAATGTTAGAGGCTAGGAAAGCATTAAGTGAGTGCGAAGAGCAGAAGCATGAAGAGCAGAGGCAGGAGGCGATGCTAAGGCTATTGGGGGAGCAAATGGACACGATGAAGCATCTGGTGCAGCTGCAGGAAAGCCAACAAGAGCACAGATCACCGCTGCATCCATTGTGCAACTGCCTGACCTCCTCTCCAAGTTCCATATCCTCCTCACCCAGACAGCCAAGAACGTGGTGAGGGAGGAGGCTCTGGGCACCCAGCCACTCCACTCCAGAGGATGGCCGAAGCAACAGAAGGCTGTCATTCAAACTGTTTGATTTTTAGTGTGGCTACAATAAGCAATGTGGCCTTGTCCTTCTCCCCTCCCACACCCTACCCGGGCTACCTTGTCAGTTATCTCCCTTTTTTAAAAAAATTAATAAAGAAAGAATACATGTTTTCAAAACAATAGTTACTTTATTTCAAAGGGGGGAGCGTGGTTGGCTTACAGGGAATTAAAATCAACGAAGGGGGAGGGTTTGCATCAAGGAGAAATACACACAACTGTCACACCGAAGCCTGGCCAGTCATGAAACCGGTTTTCAAAGCCTCTCTGATGTGCAGCGTGCCTTGCTGTGCTCTTCTAATCGCCCTGGTGTCTGGCTGCTCAAATTCAGATGCCAGGCAATTTGCCTCAACCTCCTATCCTGCCATAAACGTCTCCCCCTTACTCTCACAGATATTATGGTGCACACAGCAAACAACAATAACAATGGGAATGTTGGTTACGCTGAGGTCTGACCTAGTCAGCAGACAGCGCCAGCGAGCTTTTAAATGTCCAAAGGCACATTCTACCACCATTCTGCACTTGCTCAGCCTATAGTTGAACTGCTCCTTACTACTGTCCAGGCTGCCTGGGTATGGCTTCATGAGCCATGGGAGCAAGGGGTAGGCTGGGTCCCCAAGGATAACTATTGGCATTTCAACATCCCCAGTGGTAATTTTCTGGCCTGGGAAGTAATTTCCTTCTTGCAGCTGCTCGAACAGCCCAGCATTCCTAAATATGCAAGCATTATGCACCTTTCCCAGTCATCCCATGCTGATGTCGGTGAAACGTCCCTTGTGATCCACCAGTGCTTGTAGCACCATTGAGAAGTACCCCTTGCAATTTACGTACTGGTTGGCAAGGTGGTCTGGTGCCAAGATAGGGATATGCATTCCGTCTATCGCCCCACCACAGTTAGGGAAACCCAATGCAGCAAAACCATCCACTATGACCTGCACATTTCCCAGAGTAACTACCCTTGATAACAGAACGTCAATGATTGCATTGGCTACTTGGATCACAGCAGCCCCCAATAGTAGATTTGCCCACTCTAAATTGATTCCCAACTGACCAGTAGCAGTCGGGCATAGCAAACTTCCACAGGGCTACCGCCACTCACTTCTCAACCATCAGGACAGCTCTCATCTTGGTATTCCTGCCCTTCAGGGCAGGGGAAAACAACTCGGAGTTCCAGGAAAGTGGCCTTATGCATGTTAAAGTTTTTCAGCCACTGTGAATCATCCCATACCTGCAACACTATGCAGTCCCACCAGTCTGTGCTTGTTTGCAGGGCCCAGAATTGGTGTTCCACTGTATCAACCGGCCCCACTGCCACCATGATGTCCCAATTGCCACAGCCCGTGCTTTCAGGAATGTCTGTGTCCAAAATCGTTCTCGTGCTGCCATCTCTTAGCCCAGTTCTGCATGTACTGCAGGATAATGCATGAGGTGTTTACAATGCTCACAACAGCAGTGGTGAGCTGAGTGGGCTCCATGCTTGCCGGGGCATGGTGTCTGCAGGAGAGCAGAGTTGCAGCGGAATCAGTGGATGATGACGGATGCCACAAGAATAGATATTTATACAGAACGACAAGAGGACCTGTGAGGTGGATTCATGGCACCAGGAGAGCAGAGTTGCAGCGGAAGTGGTGGATGATGACAACATGGAGAAATTTGTTATCAAGACTGAGCTCATTTACAAGAGCAGGAGAGCAGATTTGCAGTGGAAGCGGTGGATGATGACGGTTAGCAGTCGTACTGCACCGTCTGCTGACAGCAGCACCCAGGACACAACAGCAGCAGTGACAGTGAGCTGAGCTGAGTGGACTCCATGCTTGCCATGGTATAGCATCTGCACAGAAAAAAGGAGCAAAATGATTCTCTGCCGTTGCTTTCACGGAGGGAAGGAAGGAGGGGCAACTGACGACATGTACCCAAAACCACCCGCGACAATGTTTTTGCCCCATCAGGCATTGGGAGCTTAACCCAGAATTCCAATGGGTGGCGGAGATTGCGGGAACTGTGGGATAGCTACCCACAGTGCACTGCTCCATAAATTGATGCTAGCCACGGTAAGGAGGACGCATTCCGCTGACTTAATGCGCTTAGTGTGGACATACGCAATCGACTGTATAAAATTGATTTCTAAAAATCAACTTCTATAAAATCAACCTAATTTTGTAGTGTAGACATACCCTTAGACTGGCAGAGCTAATCCCTAGCCATGGCCACCAGGAGATACTCCAGAAGTGAGTAGAGCACTCCTGTCACAGTGACGTTAAGAAAGTAATTCAACCTTGGTGTATCAAGCACTCATGCTCTGCTCGTGTGATCTGAGTGCTGTAGGAAATCTTGGGTGCAACTATATCCTCCTCAGCCATATGTCTTTTGTTCTCTGTCTTCTCAGGAGGGGCACACAGGGATTACAGAACACTGTAGAAAGCTCTGGAATAGCCATAATTAGTCAAAAGTGAGTGCACTTTGTAGTCTCTGTTTTAGAGAGACTCATTCCCTGTTGCTGAAGCACCCTGGTGTGTAACTGGACAAAATAGTGGGCCTGATTCTTACTTATACTTAGGCCCCTTTACACTGCCAGAGTAGTATAAAAGGGCCTTAGTACAAAAGGGAGTCTGGTACAGTCAGAGTATTAGTCTGATTCTATGCTGAGTGTTTAAGATAGGAATGGGGAAAAAAGACTAGTTAAAATGACAGGTTTCAGAGTAGCAGCCATGTTAGTGTGTATTCACAAAAAGAAAAGGAGTACTTGGGGCACCTTAGAGACTAACAAATTTATTTGAGCATAAGCTTTCGTGAGTTAACATTAAGACCTAATTTTCCCACCACAGGATACAAGCAATGTCAGCTGATGTCAGGGAGTAACTCATATGCTGCAGTGGACAAATAAGGACCACTATCTAAAAGACCAGCCTCTCTAGCATCAATTCATCAATTCATGATGCTGTGAATTGTTTTTCTATAGCCTCTAACTTTACTTAAGGGCATTAACACACAGTATACTAAGAAAATAAAAATGCATAATGGTACTGCACTTCAGTCTAAGGCCCCAATTTTGCAGACACTTATGCATGGGAGTAGGGCCTTTGCATAAAGTTATTGCCATGCATATGTGTTTGCTGGATCTTACCTTAAGCATTAGAAAGAAAAATAAAATGACACCCATTTGCTAAAACACCAATAAACACTATCTCATGTTCTCTTGCTTTTAAAATTTCTAACTACTATCTTTCTTTAAAAAATACATAATGCAGTGCAGGCATTGTAGTTACATCACTTCTGTGCTGAACAAGTAAAATGCATGGAATACAATAGGTACGGATAATGACTCCTACAGTTTCTGCGCACCACATCAGAGTGAGCTGCAGCAATGAAAGGAAGACAGTGGGTTAAGTGCAAGAACAGTAAACAAATGTGAACAAAAATTGATTTTGAAGTGCTCTGGCACCTACCCAGAGACCAATCCTACTTACCTAAGAGAAATTTGCTCCATTCTTTGTGGATGTGTAACAGTCATGAAACCTGAGTTTCTTAGTGGATGTGGCATTACTTTATCTTCTGCGACCCAGTTTCAATTCACCTTCAGACACTAAATAAAAACTTTTAAGATCTGTTTAAACTTAGTGGAACTAGAGAACGCTTAGAATTATCCTCTTTGAAAAAGTGGCAGTTTGTAACACTTCTGAAGCGATTCTCAAAGATTCCAAAGCCCCATCCCACTATAGCTAGATCACGACAGACTATTTTTTTAAAGATCATCCAGACTGTGGCTACATGAATCATTATTTGAAAGGAAACCGTGACACGTGCTACAGCAAGTCAATTTATATTTCCCCTTAGAGTTGTCTGCAGTTATAAAAGAATTTAGGACTGTCAAGGTTCCTTCCCCACTCTGAACTCTAGGACACAGATGTGGGGGACTTGCATGAAAACCTCCTAAGCTTACTTTTACCAACTTAGGTTAAAACTTCCCCAAGGTACAAACTATTTTACCCTTTACCCTTTGCCCTTGGACTTCCACTGCTACCACCAAACGTTTGACTGGGTTTACTGGGAAAACGTTGTTTGGAAATCTTTCCCCCCAAAATCCTCACCAAAACCTTGACCCCGCTGCCTGGGGAAGGCTTGATAAAAATCCTCACCAATTTGCATAGGTGACCACAGACCCAAACCCTTGGATCTTAAGAACAATGAAAAAAGCATTCAATTTCTTACAAGAAGAATTTTAATATAAGAAAAGGTAAAAAGAATCACCTCTGTAAAATCAGGATGGTAAATACCTTACAGGGTAATTAGATTCAAAACATAGAGAATCCCTCTAGGCCAAACCTTAAGTTACAAGAAAGACACAAAGACAAGAATATTCATTCTATTCAGCACAGTCTAATTTTTCAGCCATTTAAAGAAATCATAATCTAACGCATATCTAGCTAGATTATTTACTAAGTTCTAAGACTCCATTCCTGTTCTGTCCCCGGCAAAAGCATCACACAGACAGACCCTTTGTTTCTCCCCCCCTCCAAGGTAAAAAGTATCTTGTCTCCTCATGGTCATTCTGGTGAGGTGACAGCGAGGTTATTCTAGCTTCTTAACCCTTTACAGGTGAAAGGATTTTTCCTCTGGCCAGGAGGGATTTTAAAGGTGTTTACCCTTCCCTTTATATTTATGACAAGGACCCTGTAGGGAGAAGCCACAATTCTCTGCTGACTCAGGCCAGTATCCAGACCAGGTGTCTCTCAGCCCCAAGGATATGAATTTTTGTGTCTTTTAAGGAAGAAAATACTAACTAGAGAGAGAGTGAGAGAAAGTCCTGCTGAAAAAAGCTCTAGGAAGAGTCAGTTCAGGAACAAACTCAAGCTAAGGTTTTTATTTTTATAATTATAGTCTTGCTGTAAGCTTTTTGTTACTTGAGAAAATATACACCTGAAAGAGGGTCTTATTTTTGGATAATACCCTATTTCTATATGTGTGTGTTTTGTAGTGCACTCTGCCTGTTCATAGCCATATCACCTGGTGCTGTGATCTTGTCAAATGTCACAAGCTAACCAAGGTTTGGCCTGGTCCCTAGGTGTTCTCCAAGAAAAGCCCAAGTACTGTTCTGGTTCTGGTGATTCAGTACTTGGCATTCTTTCCTCCAAATCATAGATTCATAGATACTAAGGTCAGAAGGGACCATTCTGATCATCTAGTCTGACCTCCTGCACAATGCAGGCCACAGAATCTCACCCACCCACTCCTACGAAAAACCTCACCTATGTCTGAACTATTGAAGTTCTCAAATCGTGGTTTAAAGACTTCAAGGAGCAGAGAATCCTCCCTCAAGTGATCTGTGCCCCATGCTACAGAGGAAGGCGAAAAACCTCCAGGGCCTCTTCCAATCTGCCCTGGAAGAAAATTCCTTCCCGACCCCAAATATGGCAATCAGCTAAACCCTGAGCAGATGGGCAAGATTCACCATCAGTACGGATTGTTTCCTAGTATGTTATTAAAGGATACTCTGTGCTGCTGGAGGTGCCATCTTTCAGCTGAGATGTAAACCCAAACTGGTGATTAGTTGTAGTTCTTAAAGTACCATGGGAGCTTAAGAGTAGACTGCTCTCAGTGTTATGACCAAATCCCACTTTGGGTAATTATATCTTCTGTATCTAAAGACAGCATATTCTTCAATACCCATTTCAACCTTCTGTTGTATGGATGGCACATTTTACAGCAGAAGTGGTTGCATTTCAGGGGTAAGTGCATTGTTTTTAAAAGAGTTACAGGACAAATGTTGCTCTATAAATAGACATAGGTGTACCGCTACCTTATGCAAAAATAGGTTCTTCCTCCTGTTGCTGCCTTTTCCCTTATTTCCATCAACCCACCAAGTGCTCCATGTATTTCTACTTAAACATCTTCTTTGGGCATCTATAGTTCGCAGATATACTCCAGAGCCCTTTGCACTGGCTCTAGTGGTGCTTCAAATGGGGTGTTGAAGCAGACAGAATTTAAGATCATGGGGTGCATCTGATATAAAAAAAATCACTCACTGCAGCAGACTAAGAAGAAACAAGAACATCCTTTAAGGAAGGAAAAGCAATGGGCCAGAAAAGATTTTCCTACTTGTAGATCAGGTTTCTGGGATTCTATAAGAACATGCGACTGGCCATACTGGATCAGACCAATGGTCCAGCTACCCAGAATCCTGACCTCTGACAGTGGCTAGTGCCAGATACTTCAGAGGGAATGAAGAGAACAGGGCAATTATTGAGTGATCCATCCTCTGTTGTCCAGTCCATCTTCTAGCAGTCAGAAGTTTAGGGTCATTCAGAGCATGGGGTTGCATCCCTGACCATCTTGGCTAATAGCCATTAATGGACCTATCCTCCATGAACTTATCGAATTCTTTTTTGAAGCCAGTTATACATTTGGCCTGCAACATCCCCTGGCCATGAGTTCCACAGGTTGACTATGTGAAGAAGTACTTCCTTATCTTTATCTTAAACCTGCTGCCTATTAATTTCATTGGGTGACCCCTGGTTCTTATGTTATGTGTAGGGGTAAATAACACTTCCTTAGTCACTTTCTCCACACCATTCATGATATTATAGACCTCTGTCATATCCCCCCATAATCATTTCTTTTCTAAGAAGAATGCTCCCAGTCTTTTTAATTTCTCCTCATAGGGAAGCTGTTCCATACCCCTCATCACTGTTGTTGTCCTTCTCTGTACTTTTTCCAATTCTAATACATCATTTTCTGATGGGGAGACCAGACCTACACATAGTATTTAAGGTGTGGGTGTACCATGGATTATACAGTGGCATTATGGTATTTTCTGTCTTCTTATCTATCATTTCCTAATGGTTCCTAACATTCTGTTAGTTTTTTGGGGGGGTTTTTTTGAGTGCTGCTGCACATTCAGGTGTTTTTAGAGAACTATTCACAATGACACCAAGATCTTTCTTGAGTGGTAACAGCTAATTTAGACTCCCATCATTTTGTATGAATAGTTGGGAATATGCTTCCAATGTGTATTTCCCTGCATTTATCAACATTGAATTTGATCAGCCATTTTGTTGCCCAGTCATCCCGTTTAGTAAAATTCCTTTATAACTTGTTGCAGTCACCTTTGGATTTAACTATCTTGAATCACTCTGCAAACATTGCCACCTCACTGCTCACCCCTTTTTCCAAATTATTTATGAATATGTTGAACAGCACTGGTTCCAGTACAGATCCTTGGGGGACCCTGCTATTAACTCTCTCCACTGTGAAAACTGGCCACTTATTCCCTCACACCAAATTTATTTACATTATGGTCACTATTACTGAGCGGTTCAGTTCTAGTCACCTATTGGACAAGATCCTGTGGACTACCTAGGACTAAATCAAGAACTCCCTCTCACTTTGTGGGTTTCCATTTATTCCCTTACACCAATGTGGATCTACTACCAGCTAGATCAATTTCAAAGCATTTGATCATAAATCAGTTTTGCACGTAGGTGTATTCTCTCTGATTCTCTCTCTGATAGTGAGTGCCTCTCCATGAGGTGCAGTCAGATCCAATATTTTAGGGACCTGTTCAATATTCAGGATTAAAGTGCACATCTTACCCTACTCTATCCTCTGAGACAGATGCTCGACTTTCCTTGGATGAAGAACTACACACAGATTTCATCTTGGCTTAACCAGATGTCTTGTGCCTATTGGAGGAACATCTGAGAAAATGTAACCTCCATGAGTTGGTTGCCCTTCTCTTCGCTGCCCTCCTGGCAAGGGCTGGAATCTGTCAGCATACTCAATTTGAGGATGAAACCACCTTTTTTTTTTCCCCATACCAGCACACAGAGGGGCATTTTTGAGGAAAATCCTCCATGAGAGGTTCTGAGTGAGAGACTTACCCAGCTGTGACCTTTTAACGAGGCTTTATGCAGCAGTTTGACCAGCCTTAGGTCAGCCCTCAGTGAGAGGCATCAAGCCCAGGGAGCCTGCAGGTTAGGCTTCCACAGATTCATCTTTGACGCAGCTGCCACCCCGGACCTCTACTCAAGGAACTGAGCAGTGAAACTTGCATTTTGAGCATCTCTGATTTTCAGTTTGAAAAAATGGAGTTTGACACTGGGCAGAAAGAGTCTTTCATAGTGATGAGGATGGGGATCCCAGGGGATACTTCAGAAGTTTGTCCTTAGAATGTCAAGCATCTCTGGAACCTAACAAGACAGAACAGTGACTGGCTCTGAAGTGTGACCAATGGGGAGCCACTCTGCAGTTAAACTCTGTCAAATTAGTCCATCTGTCTGCAAATCAAGAGGAAGAGAACAGAAACCATAAATTGATACTGATGTAGGAAGAACAGTCTAGGATTAGCCCACTGTGGAATGACCACAGCAGGTCTAGTAGTATTCTGATGCTCACTTAGGAATGTGGCACTGTAGGTTGCCATATACTTAGCCAATGCATAAGGATTTCCTGTATAAACAAGCTCTTAATAATAATAACAACAAAAAAGACATTTCCTACACTAGTGACTGCTGGCTAAGCTGTCACAAAGGAAAAAAAGAAGAGAGGAAAATTCAAGTGAAACATCAGAGATAAAAGTAGTAATTACTTCAGATATCGATTCTAGATGCTGTATTTTGAAATGCCTCTAAAATATAATAGCAAAGAAAATGTTACAATTTAAATTCTGATGCCAGGCTGACATCAAAAGTCTCATTTAAAAATAGATGTACTTAAGCAAATTTAGAATTGACAGCCTATGTTCCTTTTGGAATAATCAGTAAAAAGAGAGATGTCTCTAAAACAAGAATGGATTTTCATGCTTAACCATTAGCAATAGGCAGTGAATCAGAGCAACAGGATTCACTTTTTGTTCCATCTTGTTAGCCTGTGTTGGAGCTCAGCAGAGAGCTGCAGGTTAATTACAGCCATTTCACTGGGCTATATGTGGATCATTAGGCTTCATCTTGAATATAAGAACAGTGGAAAGAGAAAGGGGAAGGTATAGTCTAGGACAAACAGGTCCTCAGAGAAAGAGCCATAGGAGCAGCTGAGTTTGGGGAGAAGGCTTAATTTAGGGGAAGGACCAGCCTATGGAGGAGGCTTATGCTGGGGTTTCATGTAGCGTCATTTTGCAACTACTTTTTTGCTAGTGAAGCCAGACCCCAGGATGGGGGAATTTCTAGACTTACGATGAGTATGCAGCTTCTGTTTAAAAAAAAAAAAACAACTTACGAGCAAATAAATCCATGTACTACATTTTTGTTGATCTAAAAATTTCCAGAGATTAAAAGCAGCTTTACTTTTAAACACGCTTACCACAATCAGCTTTTATTTTCAAATTTAAAGTATGAAATTCCAAGTAAATATCAGAGGACATGGACTCACATTTTTGCTATGATTCGTGTTATGTGAGCATTTAAATTATTCAGTTTATGTCCTCACCAAAAAAATCTTTTAACAATGAGAATGAGTATGAATAGTACACAAGAGCAACAGTGGGGCAGGGGAGAGAATTATGTTAGGGCTGTAGATTAATCGCAGTTAACTCATGTGATTAACTCAAAAAAACTAATCGCGATTAATCACAGTTTTAACTGCACTGTTAAACTATAGAATACCAACTGAAATTTATTAAATACTTTGCACGTTTATCTACATTTTCATATATATTATATTCTGTGTTGTAATTGAAATCAAAGTGTATATTATTTTATAAATACTCGCACTGTAAAAATGATAAACAAAAGAAATAGTATTTTTCAATTCACCTCATTCAAGTACTATAATGCAATCTATTTGTCGTGAAAGTGCAACTTACTAATGTAGATTTTTTTTGTTACATAACTGCACTCAAAAACAAAACAATGTAAAACTTTAGAGCCTACAAGTCCACTCAGTCCTACTTCTTGTTTAGCCAATCGCTAAGACAAACAAGTTTGTTTACATTTACAGGACATAATGCTGCCCTCTTCCTATTTACGATGTCACCAGAAAGTGAGAACAGGCAGTTGCATGGCACTTTTGTAGCCGGCATTGCAAGATATTCACATGTCAGATATGCTAAACATTTGTATGTCCCTTCATGCTTCGGCCACCATTCTAGAGGACACGCTTCCATGCTAATGACACTCATTAAAAAAATAATGCATTAATTAAATTTGTGACTGAAATCCTTGAAGGAGAATTGTATGTCTCCTGCTCTGTTCTACCTGCATTCTGCCATATATTTCATGTTATAGCAGTCTTGGATGATGACCCAGCACATGTTGTTCATTTTAAGAACACTTTCACTGCAAAACGCAAAGAAGGCACCAATATGAGATTTCTAAAGATAGCTACAGCACTCAACCCAAGGTTTAAGAATCTGAAGTGCCTTCCAAAATCTCAGAGGGCTGAGGTGTGGTGCATGCTTTCAGAAGTCTTAAAAAAGCAATACTCCAATGTGGAAACTACAGAACCTGAACCACCAAAAAAGAAAATCAACCTTCTGCTGGTGGCATCTACTCAGATAATGAAAATGAACTGCACTGCTTTGGATTGTTATCAAGCAGAACCCGTCATCAGCATTGACACGTCCTCTGGAATGGTGGCTGAAGCATGAAAAGACATATGAATCTTTAGCGCATCTGGCAGGTAAATATCTTGCGATGCTGGCTACAACAGTACCATGTGAATGTATCTTTTAGAAAAATATCCAATCTCGATTTAAAAATCACGAGTGAAAGAGAATCCACCACAACTCATGGTAAATTGTTCCTGTGGCTAATTATCCTCACTGTGAAAAAATTTACACCTTATTTCCAGTTTGAATTTGTCTAGCTTCAACTTCCAACCACTGGATCGTATTATGCCTTTCTCTGCTGGATTGAAGAGCCGATTATTAAACATTTGTTCTGGATGTAGTTACTTATAGACTGTAATCAAGTTACACCTCAACCTTCTCTTTGTTAAGCTAAATAAATTGAGCACCTTGAGTCTGTCATTATAAGGCATGTTTTCAAATCCTTTAATCATTCTTGTGGCTCTTGTCTGAACCCTCTCCAATTTATCAACAACTTTCTCCAACTAGGGACACGACAACTGGACACGGTATTCCAGCAGCCCTGGCTCAGTGCTAAATGCAGAGATAAAATAACTTGCTATCAAGATTCTCCTGTTTATACATCCAAGGTTGCCTTAGACTTTTTGGCCACAACATTGAACTGGGAGTTCAATGTTCATCTGATTATTCACCAGGACCCCCTCCCAGGCTAGACAGCCCCATCCTCCAAGTATGGCCTATGTTCTTTGTTCCCAGACATACACAATTTCACTTAGCTGTATTAAAACAGCTTGCTTGTTTGCTTGCACCCCTATTGTTTGCTTGCACCAAGTTTATCAAGTGTTCTAGATAGCTGTTTCAGTGACCTAGACTAATTATTTGTCACTCCCCCAATTTTGTGTCATCTGCAAACTTTCAGTGATGCATTCATATTTTCTTCCTCATCATTGATAAAAATGTTAAATAGCATAGGGCCAAGAACCAAACCCTGTGGGATGCCATTAGCAACATGCCCACTCGGTGATGATTCCCCGTTTACAACTGCATTTTGAGACCTGTCAGTGAGCCAGCTTTTAATCCATTTAATGTGCCCCATGTTAATTTTACCATTCTAGTTTTTTAATCAAAATGCCGTGCTGTACTTAATCAAATGCCTTACAGAAGTCTAAGAATATTACAGCAATGCTATTACTTTTATCTATCAAACTTGTAATCTCTTCAAAAAATCATATCAAGTTAGTTTGACAGGATCTAGTTTCCACAAACCCATGGTGATTGGCATTAATTACATTACCTTTTAATTCATAATTAATTAAGTTCCGTATCATCCACTCCATTATCTGGCCTGGGATCAATGGCAGACTGACAGGCCTATAGTTAGCCGGCTCATCTCATTTATCTTTTTTAAAATATTGGTGCAACATAACTATCTTCCAGACTTCTAGAGGTTCCCCAGTGTTCCATGACTTACAGTAACTCCTCACTTAACATGACAGTTATGTTGCTGAAAAATGCTACTTTAAGCGTAACAATGTTAACTGAATCCAATTTCCCCATAAAAATTAATGTAAATGGGGGGAGGGGTTAGGTTCCAGGGAAATTTTTTTTTCCAGAGAAATGATGTTTTATATATATGTGTATTGTTTTAAACAAACAGTTTAATACGGTACATAGTAATGATGATTGTGAAGCTTGGTTGAGCTGGTGGAGTCAGAGAGTGGGATATTTCCCAGGGAATGCCTTGCTGCTAAATGATGAACTACCACTCGGCTGAGCCCTCAAGGGTTAACACATTGTTGTTAATGTAGCCTCACACTCTACAAGGCAGCACGAATGGAGGGAGGAGACACAATAGACGCATGGCAGTGGCTGCAAACATTCCCTGCAGAAACTGAACGTGATGATGAACCCATGCTATCCTACTGGAGCGCACCATTCCCTCCACTTTCCAAAGTGCTGGGGGGTGCATGTGTGTGTGAGACAGAGACACACACCGTGTGTGTGCGCGCGCATGTGAGTGAATGAGAGAGAGAGAGAGAGACACACACACACACACCCTGTGTGTGTATGAGAAAGCTGCACATTGCCTCTTTAAGTACGCTGACCCCACTCTAAGTACACTGCCTTTTTAAGTATATCAGCAAGTTGAGATGGCAGCTGCTGCCAGGGTCCTGAGCCCAGTCATGTCCCCCACAATCTGTGGAGATGGGGTACAGGAGAGGGGGGAAGGAGCAGGCAAACCCCTCTTTGCCCCCACTCCCTGCACAGCAAGCAGGAGGCTCCCGGGAGCAGCTCCAAGGCAGGGGGCAGGAGCAGCACATGGCAGTGGCGGGAGGGACAGCTGATCTGCCCAGCAATTGGTAGCCTTCTGGGTGGCTGCTGCACAGGGAACTTAGGGCAGCTGATAGTGGGGCTGCCAGCCCATCCGGGTTCCATGCCCCCACCAGCTAGCTCCAATGGGCTGCTCTTCCTGCAAGCAGTGGACAAAGTAGGTGGCTGCCAAACAACATTATAAGGGAGCATTGCGAAACTTTAAACAAGCATGTTCCCTAATAGATCAGCAACATAACATCGTTAACCAGGACAATGTTAAGTGAGGAGTTACTGTACTCTGTTAGAACAGTGATCCATAAGCATTCAAGATCATTTTATTTTCAGTTACCAGTGACTCAGAAACAGGTAATGCCAGTTTTGACAGAGTGCCACACCCCGTTTCCCTCTTAATCCTTCCTAAATTGGTTATAACCATTGTTTTGTTTTTTATTCCAATCATGCAAATCATCTGTCAGGGTTCCTTCCCCACTCTGAACTCTAGGGTACAGATGTGGGGACCTGCATGAAAGACCCCCTAAGCTTATTCTTACCAGCTTAGGTTAAAAACTTCCCCAAGGTACAAACTTTGCCTTGTCCTTGAACAGTATGCTGCCACCACCAAGCGTGTTAAACAAAGAACAAGGAAAGAGCTCACTTGGAGACGTCTTTCCCCAAAATATCCCCCCAAGCCCTACACCTCCTTTCCTGGGGAAGGCTTGAGAATAATCCTCATCAATTTGTACAGGTGAACACAGACCCAAACCCTTGGATCTTAAGGGCAATGAAAAATCAATCAGGTTCGTGAAAGAAGAATTTTAATTCAAGAAAAGGTAAAAGAATCACCTCTGTAAAATCAGGATGGAAAATACTTTACAGGGTATTTAGATTCAAAACACAGAGGATCCCCCTCTGGGCAAAACCTTAATGTTACAGAAAACAGGAATAAACCTCCCTCTTAACACAGGGAAAATTCACATAAAACAAAAGATAAACTAATCCGCCTTGCCTGGCTTATCTATACTGGTTGCAATATTGGAGACTTGGATTGGATGGGTTGGAGAAGATGGATTTCTGTCTGGCCTCGCTCAGTCCCAAGAGAGAACAACATGTAAACAAAGAGCACAAACAAAAGCCTTTCCCCCCACAAGATTTGAAAGTATCTTGTTCCCTTATTGGTCCTTTGGGTCAGGTGCCAGCCAGGTTAGCTGAGTTTCTTAACCCTTTACAGGTAACAGGATGCTGCCTCTGGCCAGGAGGGATTTTATAGCACTGTATACAGAAAGGTGGTTACCCTTCCTTTTATTTATTTATTTATTTATCCAATCAGGTTTCACTAATATCAACTAGATCTTATTTATGCTCATAAATGAGCAGTTCCAATTAATCTTGTTTGTTACTCAGATTTAGAGTGTAGACAATTACAGATTTTCTTCTCTTCATGTCCTTTGGTTCCTTGATTAATTTTTTTTCCCCTCGACATTTTGATTTTGTGGTAAATGAATGCTCATATCTTCCCTCTTTTTACCCTCCCCTCTGTTTATTAGTTTAATTCCCTCCTGTCTACTCCAGCCTGTCCCCCAAGGAGACTGGTTGCCCTTCGACACTGATGGAGGCCATTCAAACCCTACAGTCTCCTCTCCCCATAGAAGGTAGACCAATGCTCCAGAAAACCAAAATGCTACACCAACACCACTTACTAGCCAGCTCATTCACTTCCAGAATCTTCTGTCTTCCTTTGTTCGTGGGACAGGAAGGATCTCAGACAATTGCTTCAACATTCTTCTTCAGCATACTTCTGCGTTTCCTGAGGTAATCTATCTGTGAACTATCCCGTTATGCAATGTCATTAGTGCCAATATGAACCATTATCAATGGATCCTGGCCCATCAGCTTCAGAAAACTATCCCAATCTTAGAAAGACCTTTCGTGTCTGTGATCTAAGAAGACAGCACGCTGTCCTGTTGTCTGCCTGCCCCTTGCAGAATGTTCTTTTGAACATTAACGTCTTTGAAACTGTATTATCTGCATTAATAACTATGCACAAGTAACAAAGAATATGTTAACATGGGAACAAAGAGATTCCAGTATGAAGTGTTGACCGAGACAACACGGCTATTCAGCAGGCCCTTGCATCATTGTCAACTGACTGGCATAAAAAAAGTCTCCAATGTAAAGCCCAGTTTGTAAATCAAGTTCATATAATACAGGGCATTTCAATGAGAGAGAACTGAAAAAATCACCAACCAACCAGAGGTGAATGCATGGTCTGGGAAGATGAGGATGCAGATATAGTCTGCTCAGATTCTAGGAAATCCTTGGGGCCAGTGGACCTTCGGCTGCAAACAAGTGAGGGGAGGGTTGTATCTTCTCTTGGGAGCTCTCATGGTTGTACAATTTCTGGCCAGACCTTTTGTACAGCTCTGCCTTATGGCTGCCAGCCACATGATTTGACTTTCAAAGCTCAGAATGTTAGTTGTTTTTATTTCCTCAGGAGTGGAGTGGATAGAGTGGATTTGGCACATCCATAGAGTGGATTTGGCACAACACCAGTAGCTGCATTGCAGCTATGGAACAGCTTGTGATTAGTTTTTCTCCTGTGCCTAATCTGATGCCCACAAGGCAGTTCACACTACTAACTGCTCACCTGCTACTGCAGCTCAGCCTATATGTGTGTAAGCCTGATTCTCCATCCACATCTCTGGAGACATTTGGATTGTCAGTGAACATGGAACAATACCAGCAGTTCTGCATGAATCCACAAATCTGGAAGACAGGCTAAACTATCAGGTTAGTGAGGTTGTGCAAGAATAAACATGGGGGAAGATATGAGGTTAATAGTTTTTCCAGTCCTCCAGTATCACAACTGAGGAAGAATGGAAGCGCTCCAGTACACAATATCTGAATGAAGTTTCCCAAACAAGTCTGAAAACAAAATGAAGAAACACATATTCTCCTCAATATACAGTCTAAACATTTCTCCAGTATAGATGTTAGAGTGAGAATAAAGAAAGTCATATTTAAAAGTATTAAAGTGTTTAAAATTAATATATACATATAGCTTTAGATTTGATTTAGTTTTTAAATTATACCATTCCAAAGCATGTTTTTAAAATTCTCCTCTTTTTTGTAATGCCCTAGCAGAAATGACAAAACAAAAATTGTTGTTGCTGCAAGGTTTCTCAACTCAAAAGATCTTCATTACTATTTCCTGTCTATTAACTAGAAGTCTTATGCTTAAGCCCTCCTTACTTTATGAATAGAAGACCCTTCAAAAGCATTACATTAAACAAGCTCCTCTTCTGTGCATAATTACTGTTTCTTTAGACCAGTGGTTCCCAAACCCGTTCCGCTGCTTGAGCAGGGAAAGCCCCTGGCGGGCCCGGCCGGTTTGTTTACCGAGACAACACGGCTGGACAGCAGGCCCTTGCACTGAAACAGCGAACCACAGCCCCTGGGAGCCGCAATTGGCCGAACCTGCAGACACGGCAGGTAAACAAACCAGTGCGGCCTGCCAGGGGCTTTCCCTGCACAAGTGGCGGAACAAGTTTGGGAACCACTGCTTCAGACCAGTGGTTCCCAAACTTTAACAACCTGCGAACCCCTTTTATGAAAATATCAAATCTTGTGAACCCCCTCCTAAAAATGAATATTTCCAGGGATTTTCTCCCTTACCTGAGCATAAATGATAGAAGCAGTGATCTTGGAAATAATCTGTTTTTTTAATGACACGCTTATTACACACTATTCATTATTACATTATTATTTATCATTACATTATTAATTTTATTACATTATGAAAACTGCAACACTCTTCCAAGATTTCACTTCTGTAGCTCATATCACTTCGATTAAGCCTCCTACATGTTTCATCAAGGAGTACCAGACGTGAAACAGCATGAAGGTATTTAAGAAGCCAACTCAAATAAAGAGTTCCTCCTACAAGCATTCGGGTCTTGAGCGGTCCAGGTAAAAAATGCACGGCTACAACAAAGCTTAAACTTGTTCTGCCAGGAAGTCATGGTCACTGGGCTCAGGCTGCCAGCTCCCATGGGGGTTGGGGTCCCTAGGGACGGCTCTGTCCGCCATTACAGAATTTTTTTCTCAGAACCCCCTGATACATTTCACAAACCCCCAAGGGTTCACGAACCCCAGTTTGGGAACCACTGCTTTAGACTGATAATAAAAATGTCACAGTAATTAAATAAGTACTTTAAATTACAGTGTTGCAAACTCTTGTGATTTTTCTCATAATATTTAGTGTTTTTCTTAAAGCCCCAGCTGCGGGAACCAAGACTTTGCATGAGAATCTCAGCTTCCTGTAGAAAAAGTTTATAGCTCTCATAATTGTGGGGACAAAGCTTGAAAATGTGAAGCAAGTACACCCGAAAGTCTCAGAAACCAGAAGACATATTAAAAAAAAAAATCCTACACATTTTATTTTTAAAAAAGAACTCATGATAGTTAAGCCAATCTCATGATTTTTTAATACTTGAGGTTGGTAATACTGAGACTATTTAATATTTATACTTATGAATTGCAGTAAGTACATATAAACAAAAGTCTAGTAAAGCTAAAAGCAGCATGAACCATGTACTATCAGAACAATATAAGGAGTTCTGTTTTCAGAAATGACATTCAGAACAAGTGTCTTTATTAGCTTATATTAGTATGTGATTGATGTCACCTTTTGTTGTCATCATACTTACCAAAAATGAATCTAAAAGAGATGACCCATTACAAAATGTACTCTGATTTTATGTTATTGGTTGATATCTAAATTATGAAAAAGTCCACGAACTTTGGAGAATGAATAAACCTTAAAAAGCTTAGTGAGATTTAAAAGAAAATCTTGTTGATAAATGTTTGAAGTAAAATAACCTTGGCATTGTCCTTTCCTGATAGGATATTTTAAAAAAAGGAAAAAAGACACTGGGCCTGATTCTGCTTCACCATACCTTGTACGTTCCCCTCTTCAGCCAGCAGAAATTATGCTAGAAAAATCTGCATTGGTTAACATTGCTTTGATCACCAATAACTTAGGTTACATACTATGAACCCCTGTCAAGGTTCCTTCTCCACTCTGAACTCTAGGGTACAGCTGTGGGGACCTGCATGAAAGACCCCCTAAGCTTATTCTTACCAGCTTAGGTTAAAAACTTCCTCAAGGTATAAACTTTGCCTTGTCCTTGAACCCTATGCTGCCACCACCAAGCGTGTTAAACCAAGAACAGGGAAAGAGCCCACTTGGAGACGTCTTCCCCCCAAAATATCCCCCCAAGCCCTACACCTCCTTTCCTGGGGAATGCTTGATAAAAATCCTCATCAATTTGTACAGGTGAACACAGACCCAAACCCTTGGATCTTAAGAACAATGAAAAAGCAATCAGGTTCTTAAAAGAAGAATTTTAATTAAAGAAAAGATAAAAGAATCACCTCTGTAAAATCAGGATGGTAAATACCTTACAGGGTAATCAGATTCAAAACATAGAGAATCCCTCTAGAGTTACAAAAAGACACAAAAACAGGAATATACATTCCATTCAGCACAGCGTATTTTACCAGCCATTAAACAAAAGGAAATCGAACGCATTTCTAGCTAGATTACTTACTAACTTAACACAGTGTCTGAGACTGCACTCCTGATCTGTTCCCGGCAAAAGCATCACACAGACAGACAGACCCTTTGTTTCCCCCCTCCAGCTTTGAAAGTATCTTGTCTCCGCATTGGTCATTTTGATCAGGTGCCAGCGAGGTTATTTTAGATTCTTAACCCTTTACAGGTTAAAGGGTTTTGCCTCTGGCCAGGAGGGATTTTATAGCACTGTATACAGAAAGGTGGTTACCCTTC
Source organism: Dermochelys coriacea (assembly GCF_009764565.3). Lineage (NCBI taxonomy): Eukaryota > Metazoa > Chordata > Testudines > Dermochelyidae > Dermochelys > Dermochelys coriacea. The sequence goes on from NC_050068.2 coordinate 151,367,987, forward strand.
CCTTTATTTTTATGACAACTCCATAAAAGGACTTGCAGAACTCAGAAAATGACAACCTGATAGCATCTGGCAGCCATGCTACCAGTGCCAGGAATGAAACCCTTAGAGAGGTGGCACCAATTCACTTAATCAACCACTTAATCTTAATCAACCCCACTTTCTTGGCAGGGGGAGGAAATTCTAGTCCCCTTCCCCCAGGGCAGAGACCCTGTTCTGGTCTCCACTCATCCAACCCACTCCTCCCCCGGGAACCCCAGATCTTCCTCAGCTGGGGAATCTCCTGTCTCTCTCTTACCCACACAATGAAGGAGTCGAATTCTCAGCAGACTTCCTTGCTTTGTACTGGGATGCCAAATCATAACACTGATTTCGTATAGGACCACTATTTAAAATTGGTCAGACCATGGTCTCTCCCCATGCCCTAGCCTCACTGGCTTATGGAGCTTTGAGCAAGTGCAAAAACCTAGGTGGGGAGGGGGGCAAATGTCCCACCCCAGCCAGCCCTTCACCCTAACTGGCACCACTGCAACAATGTGATAGCAACAAACAACATGTTATTTCCACGATTTGGGGTGGTGGTGGTTGGTTTAGCTAGTAGGAGATCAGCTAAATGGAAATAAAAGGGAAGGAAAGGGGGGCATGTAAGAGGAGAAGGGTAAGAGGGACAGGGCAGGGGAGAACGGAGGCAGATGTGGAGTGAAACTCAGATGAGGAGACTGTGAGGGAGGAGTATGGGGAGGGTTGTAGGAAATGGCCAATCAGCACAGGGTAGAGAAATTCCCATAAAAACAGTAGGAAGTTCTCTGAATGTGTGAAAGTCCCTGCTTCGGCAGGCTCCATGGCAGAAGGGAAGGGAGATGCTATCCAGCCTGTAGTTTCCCCTGCACAGTTCTGGGTCCAAGAATAGGGAGGGCTGGGGTGGCCCCAGCTGGGTCCCATTTTATACTGTTTTCTTAATGCAAGTCTTTCCTTTGGCTGCTTCTGCAGCTGCTCTTATCTCAGGCCTGGTCTACACATAAAACTTCAGTCAATATAGCTACAGCAGTCATGGGTATGAAAAATCCATACCCCCTGAGTGCCACAGCTATGTCTAGCTACCGTTGCTTGGGTAGGTGGAGTTCCTACAGCCATGGAAAAACCCCTTCTGTTGCTGTAGTCCGTGTCTATGCTACAGGGTTATAGCAACATAACCATACTGTAGACAAAGGTTCAGCTTTCTGTGTGGAACAGAGACCATGAGCAACGGCCATGCCATCACTAGCCCCACCTTCTGCATGGGAGATCAACAGGAGGACAGAAGTCACGCCTCATTGAAGGTAAGCGCATTCATATTGTGTACCTTCACATAGGAAGGGAAAGATATGGCCCTGACCAAATATAGTATTTGGTACTACAGCTGTTGAGAGCTGTAGTTTTAAAACTCGGAATCTCTACAGTATTGGTGTAAATCAGGATGAGTTACTCCATTGAAAATAGGCCAACATCTCTGTTCCTCCCAAACTCTGCATGGCACAGGAATGAGGAAATGAGAGTCAGTGGGGGCTTTTGCCACATTTGCATCTCCTCTCTACCTTCTGTTCTGCTGGATGCCTGTTTGGCTTCCAGTATGCTCTAATTTATGTTGGGCTGCAATGGCCCCTTAAGGGCTATTCCACAGCCAAGAACAGCTGCAGCTCAGTTGCACTCTGACCACTCACCTCTTCCTTGGCACACACCCCAAGGCTAGAGGTTATAAGGAGGGGTAATGGAGAGCGCAGGGGTTGGGGTTGGGGTTATTCCGTGGGAGCTGTTTCTGCTGGTTTACAGCCCCTTTAGGCAGCTGCAGGGGACAAAGAACAGAGCCTGGCCCAGGAACCTGCTTGCCCTTGCAGTACCACCACGAGGGAGATCCAGCATGCCTCTGTTAGGGTTGCCAAACCTCCAGGATTGTCCTAGACTCTCCAGGAATTAAAGATTAACCTTTAATTAAAGATTATGTCATCTAATGAAACCTCCAGGAATAGGGCCAAACCAGAGTTGGCAACCCTAGTCGCTGGGGGGCGGAGACCCAAGGGAAAACAGCCAGGCTTATCCAAACGCCTGTCGCGATCGCCAGCCTCCTGGATTTGCGTTAGCCAGGCTGTCGGGCTGGATCAATCCAAGCCACGCTCCCCTTTCTCCGCCTGTCGTGAGGAAGCGCCGAGCGGGGCCAGCTAGGGGCTGCAGCGGGCCATTGGCTTCCCTCCTCTCTCCTCGCCCGCCCTCCGCTACGGCTGGGGCAGGTGATGCGCCCTCCCGCTTGACAGCCGCATCTGCAGCCCAGGGCGACAGCGGCTTGGCGGGGCCGGGGCGAGGCGGCCTCCTGCTGGCGCAGATTCTCCGTGTGGGGAGCAGCCGCAGGAGGCGGCGGCGGCGGCGGGGTTTCTCCGAGCCACTGAACCCAGGGCTGGAGCCAGTCCCGGCAATCGGCTCGCGAAGGGAGCAAGGCCGCGGGGACGGACTCGTAAGCGGAATCCCCGCCCCCCGCTCCCATTTCGGCGCAGCCGCCGCGGGCTGCTCGCCCAGCTCCTGCGGGGCCCCTGCTACAGCAGGGACCCTCCCTTCCCGCCGGTGCAGCCCGGCTCGGCGGGGGCACGGAGAGCCAGCGCTGCTTCGCCAACCGCTTCGGTGGCTACGCGGGCAGCCTGCCGGCCGGGCAGCGCCACGAGGCGGTGGTGCCCTGGGTCGCCTCCACCATCGAGCGCATCCTGCGGCAGGTGCCCCCGCTGGAGGGCGGCGGCGGGCTGGCCGGGGTGGCCTACATGCTGGAGCACGCGGCGCGCTGCCCGCTCCTGGCCCCGGCCCGGGACACCTCCCTGCGGGCGGCCCGGCGCCTCGTCGACGCCTGCGTGCGCTACGAGGAGGAGCGGGGCGAGCCGGAGGCCGACACGCGGGCCGCCTTCCTGCTCGGCGGGGCCGGGGTCTACGCGGTGGCCGCGCTCGTCTACCAAGGCCTGGGGCTGCCCGACTTCGGCCGGCTGCTGGGCCGCTTCCGGGAGCTGAGCCAGGTCTGCGCCCCCGTCGCCTTCCTGGAGCGCGGCTCCGACGAGCTCTTCGTGGGCCGGGCCGGCTACCTGTGCGCCGCCCTGCTGCTCAAGCAGAAGCTGGGCATGGAGGTCAAGGCGGCCGGGCCGGGCCGCGCCTCGCCGTCGCCTTCCCCGGCGGGCTGGGCTGGGCTGGGCTGGGCTGAGCCCGGGCCGGGTGGGGGCGGGGGGCTCGCGCCAGCGCCCGCGCCGGGCCGGGCCGGGGCCTCCTAGTCAGGGACCCCCCGCGCGGTGTCAGGCTTGGTCCCTCCCCGGGAGAAGGTGCCGCGTCAGGCAGGGGCTGTCGCTCCCGACCGCTCCCTCTCCCGCCCGGGCTGGGGCCGTAGCTGGGAGTCCCGCCTTGCGGCTTGTCGGGGGTGCCAGAGTCCATTGGCTTTTACTGAATGGCTGTTGGACTGTCCGCCAAGAAGCCCAATCTTTTGCCAAGCGGGGATGGGGCTGCATCCCCGGAGCCTTTGCCCTTTGTGTGCCTGGTTGAAAGGCAGCCTAGAATAAGGATGCGGCGTTGTGGAAAACTGAATGGAAAGAGAGGCCGCTGAGGACCGAAAGCAGGTAGACTGTGGTCTTTCTCCTTATAAGGCGGTCTGATACAAATCAAAACAAAAAAAGACAAGGAGGACTTGGGGCCCCTGAGAGACGAACGCATTTATTAGAGCATAAGCTTTCCTGAGCTACAGCTCGCTTCATCGGTTAGGATGCATCCGATGAAGCGAGCTGTAGCTCACGAAAGCTTATGCTCAAATAAATGCGTTAGTCTCTAAGGGGCCCCAAGTCCTCCTTGTCTTTTTGCGGATACAGACTAACGCGGCTGCTGCTCTGAAACCTGTCATGATACAAATCAAGCTCACAGCCTTCACAGTGCAGGTCCTGGTCGTTTGGTGAGGAGGGCAATTCCTCGGTGTTGAATGAACTGCAGGGCTTACTTCGGGCGTCTCAGGGAAGGTATTAGAAAGCAGATATTAAAACAGTTGTTGATTGATATGGAATAATAACAGTTATGATAATTAGCAATGATATTCTTGGGATTGGCTGGGCCAGATTTTCAAAAACACTCAGAATTTGAAATTTGTGAGAATTTCCCAAAGAGCCCAGAATCCAATTTTCAGAGCTGTTTTGAAAAGGCTGGCAACTTACTTTGGTGCCAAAAGGGGAGGTGAGGTTTGTTGTTGTTGTTGTTGGGTTTTTTTTTTTTTTTTTTTTTAAATCTAGGATTAAATTGTGGTTGTCTTTGCCATTGACTTGAATAGAAATAGCATGCTACCTTGGGGCAGATCCTCTGCTGGTGTAAAATGTCATGACAATTTGGTGGGCCTTGGTCCACTCACAGCTGCCACTGAATAAATAATAATAATTCTCATTTGCAGTAAAGTTTGTCAGAGAGTAGTCAGTGTTGTATCTAAACAGATATTTGTTAAATTCTTTTTCCAGTCCTCTTGTGATGTCCGATTTTTGGTTTTTTGCTTTTTTTTTTTTTTTTTTTTCTATGAAGCACTCATTTGCAAGTTCTTATGCTTCTGGCTTTTTTCTCCTGGGAGATGAAACAACTACTGGGAAATAAAATGTAAACAGGAGCAATTCTGCCTTATCCTATACCAATCACTGCAGTTTTTTCCACCAAATGCATCCGATGAAGTGAGCTGTAGCTCACGAAAGCTTAAGCTCAAATAAATTTGTTAGTCTCTAAGGTGCCACAAGTCCTCCTTTTCTTTTTGCGAATACAGACTAACACGGCTGCTACTCTGAAACCAATCACTGCAGTGGCAGTCCAAGGAAATTCATACAATGGAGGGTTTAGGGGACATCAGCATAATTAAGCAGCCATTAAAGGCAACAAGAATGTTAAGCCAATTAAATAAGAGACACTTACTGTACATGTTTAAATGTTATTTTTTGTCCTTGTTCAGCTTATTAACCAGAGATATTTAACAACAATAATATTGTGCACTTCTATAGCATCCAATGTTCCCTCTAATTTTTGACAGGCCGTGTGTGCAAAAAATTTCTTCTGTGCAAATTTTTGTGCGTGCGGTGTTTCGCTGTGTGCACGGGGTTTAGGATCTGTGTGCGTGCACACACACGCACTGCTTAGAGGGAACAGTGATAGCACCTTCCATCCGAGGATGCCATATACAGAGCCAAAAGGTGGTATGTAGGCACAGCACAATATTGGGTGCAGCACAGGGCAGTACCACTCTGGGGGAACCCAGGAGGGATATTGCCTCAGAAAGGTACAAGCCATTCTGGAGCTTCAGGGTGCACAGTGGGAATGTGCACTCTGCTCATACACATGCTTATTATGGTATAGGGTTCCTTCTATCTTCGCGATGGGTCAGCTGTTCTGTACGGTGTGGAGCAATGAACAGGGCTCCTGCACTTATTATTCCCTTTGATGTGACTTGTGCTCTTAGAGTGCAAGCAGGGAGCAGTCTCTACCCTCTCTTGAGTTTGGAGACGGCAGTTATGCTGGGCTCTTGTATGGGGCAATGCAAGGAGACGAAAGATCCTTCCACTGCCTACTCAACAGCACTTGCTGAAAGTCCAAGCTCAGTCTACCTGGCCCTAAGGAGTGAAGCCTCCCAAGAGCCCAGTGAAGTATGTATATGTTGTGGTCTCCATTTAACAGATTGGTTTAACAGTGACGCAGAGAAGGTCACACGCCAAAGGTCATGGAGCAAGTGTGTGACAGAACTGGCAATAGAATCCAAATCTCATGACTCCTTTTCTGTGTTTTTACCACTAAACTGTGCTTCCTCCCACATTTAATTTTACTTATCCCTTTCACTAATGTTGAAAGGGGGGAAAAAGAAGTAAAATAACTAAAGCCACCCTTCAAAATAAGAAAAGTAACCTTAGCCTGAAGTGTATATACCTATGCTGATATAATTTGTCTGCTAATTAAAGTTCCCATCCTGCTATGGAATATTTTAGCAAGCACATCCTAGGGCCACATCCTATAGTCTTTTACAAATGAGGAAACTGAGGCACAGAGAGGTTATGTGTCACTTGTTACTCAAGGTCACACGGTGTCAATGGAGTTCAGAAATAGAAACAATATGTCCTTGCTCTAAATATTACAAAACACTACCTCCCATAATTTGATTATGCATAATCTCACTGTTGACTTGTTGCAGAATGTTTTCTTATTTCCCAAGTTTATTTTCTTGAGGCTGCCAAGTAAACATTGATAGCACAAAGAGAAATTCGTCCCTTACATTAAATCAGGGCCATTGCTCTTGATGCTATGCTGTTGCTCTTCCCCCGATTAAATTAAACTATCACCTAGGTTCTGAGAAATTGATCACCCTTGAAGAAATGCTTTATGGTTACATTTTTCAATGTATCAAGTTTTTTTCACCTTTATTTTAGTGGGTACAAATTTAGCTTAGATATTGAGCCCTGATTCTGCTCAGCCTCACTTATTGTCCTGGAGCCTTAAAATTCCAATTAGCCTGCAGAGGGCTTACTGCCTGCTCAACAAGGTGAATTCACTTGACTACCCTTGAGCTCATGAAAAGAAGAGACACTTCCTTGCTGATGGTTAGGAGGGGTTTACAACTGTACACAAGTTGTCCCGGTGACTTCAGTGGAACTATTTGCACAAGTAGAGATTGCTTATGTTAGTGACATTTTGCAGGATTTGGCCCTTTATGTGTGATGATACTGTTCATTAGGAATAATAAGATTCAACAGAATATGTATCTTGATTAGGTTCCATTAAATTGCAACTGAAGCTTCACATATAGAGGGAGGTGAAATATTGTCCTGATAGAGAATGTGTCATTTGTGCTCATTACATTTTTATAAAATATAGATGCTACATAGTCTTTTATCCAAGTATTTTCAGTGTACCTAGGGAGTTTTTTTTCAGTTATATCTTCCTTTGAATACATCTTTTTGTAATGCTTTCTTCACAGTTCCCGAGGTAATGGCGCCTCTGACCCCTTCACAGTTCCCGAGGTAATGGCGCCTCTGACCCCTTCACAGTTCCCGAGGTAATGGCGCCTCTGACCCCTTCACAGCACTTAATTTGTAGTGAAAGAGTTGCCAAGGATCAAGCAATTTTTTTACATTCATAACTGATGCAGCAAGCCCAGAGGTGCTGCGGCTATGAACTGCCAAGCTTAGAGGTGCTGAAGCTCAGCCCTGGCAAGCCCTGGCACAAATTAAGCATTGCCCCTTCAAGGTTTGCCTGAGGACACTCCACTTAGGTCTCAGGCCTTTAGCCATCACTTTTCTCGGTATGGAAACTAGCGGTCCCCTCCCTCCAGATAGAATGTAGGCTGCAATTGCTCCTGCCATTCATTGTGTTTAGTTCACCGCTCGCTGTCCTGTTCTTTCCCAGGGGCTATGCCAGGGTTAGTCAACCAGCCTTCATAAAGCAAAATATTTATTTAGAACAAAAGCACTCCAAAGAAAACATATCTTGAAAACCATAAACAGCTTATATGTAAGTGCCTTTCCAGGTGTCATTTTCCACATGAAAACCCTGGTAGGTTTCAAAGTCCTTCAAACACCTTTTGCAGGGTCAGTCTTTCTTGGTCCCAGAGTCAAATCAGTACTTGCGTAGAGTGAGAATGATCCCGTGTCTGTAGCAGGCTGCCCATTTTATACAAGTCTTAGTTCTGTGTTTGTTGGGCCTTTTGAACCTGGTGAAAACCAGGATATGCAATTTCCCCCTGGGGGTGGTACTTTTACAGACTTGTTTGCCCGTCTAGGGATTTGCGTTAATTTCCCATTAGTGATTTTAGTTCTAGATAGGTTTCAGAGTAGCAGCCGTGTTAGTCTGTATTCGCAAAAAGAAAAGGAGTACTTGTGTCACCTTAGAGACTAACAAATTTATTAGAGCATAAGCTTTCGTGAGCTACAGCTCACTTCATCGGATGCATCCGATGAAGTGAGCTCTCGAAAGCTTATGCTCTAATAAATTTGTTAGTCTCTAAGGTGACACAAGTACTCCTTTTCTTTTAGTTCTAGATAGTTTATCCTTCGTGACTTCCCTTCAGTCACTGCATTGCTTGTCTTGTTTTGAGAAAAAAAAATAATCCCTTCCCATCTGGCAAGTAACATACCAGGTGAGAAGGGGTAACGAGTCACATGTTTTCTCCTAAAATTACATCAGTTTTCCCAATTCTGCACATTTTTTATGCTTCTTCAGTAGTTAGATATCCCACAGAATGCATATGTCCCCACAGATGCCCATGGATGGATATGCATATGTCCCACAATGGTAAAAAGTCCATTAAACTGTTTGTATTCCTTTTATTAATGATATAACGTTTTCCCCCTTCCCTTTCCTTTTATTGTGGTGGTGTTTCTGTCCATTTCCCTATTTAGGAAGCATGCCATTAGCTGATCTGGCTTATTCCCCTATACCTTCTTTTAGTGGTGTCCTTGTCACTATCTGAAGATGGAGGAAAGGATAAAGAATTAAAATTGTTGTGTTACCAACCTCTTGAGATTTTTACGGCCTTTTTGAATAGGGTTGAGGTTTTCTCTCAATAACCTGTACACTTGTAACACCTACTGGCTTGATTAACCTACATTGGTGGTGGGGGGTACCAGAAGTGACCGTAGTGACCCATACCAGTATGTTATGAGAGAGAACAAGCAGGGTTTGTGCTGCTGCCCTCCCCTTTTGAGGTTTCCACAAGAGGATGGTGGCTTTAAATTGCTTTTGAAGCACCACGGGAATCCCGTGAGAAGAGACTTAATCAGCATTTTCTCTGGGCATCATGGCCACACCACTTCCCTGGTCTGAACCATCCATTTCTGGGGCTGGTTTGGTTGGCCACAGTTCCCCCAGTGGTGCAGAGGTTGCAGAAGTTTTTTGTTTCCTCAAACCCATATTGGGGTGAACTTTCTGCTGCTCGGGCAGAGGCCAGTGTACTCCATGGGTGAATCAAACTGCATGTTATATAATCTGAAATAATAATACTTCACTCTTCTATAGGACTTTTCATCAGTAGACCTCGAAGTGGTTTACAAAGGTCAGGGTAGTGAAAAAGCTGTTTTTGCTGCTCTTCTCCAATTCCCCAGACATCTCTTGCTGGTCTACCTCCTTCCACGTACTCTTTCTGTACCCAGAATTTAAGAGATTCTGTTTGCACTCTTCTGTTCACATCTTTCATTCTTTCCCTCCCGCTCCCCCTGCCACCCACTCTTTTTGCTCTGCTCTTAAACATTCCTGGGATCCACAGGTCTATGACTGTTAAACATTAAATACAAATGTGTTTATAGTGAATGTAAGGATTTTGAAAGATCTTGGATGGATCACTCTGGAGTCTGTCGTCATCCATTTGTCTTCATTAGAGATACAGAATAGGCCGCTGTTGTGCAGACTTCCCCACACTGCTCTTCTAATGTAACTCAATTCTGATCTAACTAATTTTGAGGTCGGGGTTGATTCAGTTTCCATGCTCATTCAATATTTACTCTTTGCTTAGACTGCCAAGTACTGTAAAATATTGTGGTGGTTTTCTGGACACCTGTTGGAACAATATTTCAATCATCACTTATTTTGTACAGGCTACTGCGCTCTTTTGATATAGATTTTTTGGTCACATGGACTAGGACTGGTTTTAAAGCAGGAACCAACAGAGGTGAAGGTCTTTCCCTCCCACACTAGTTCCCTGAAATATATGCTCCCCCCCTCCCTGATTTTCCAGTGCACCTATTTAGACTAGATTTTAAATTTTAAGTGCTTTTTATTAGTGAAGTTAAATTGACAGTTTAAAGTGGGAGGTCTAACCTACAAATAGGCCTAAACAAATCAATATTGTGGGTGTTCAGACTCAGAATGCAGTTCAGATCTGAATGTCGGAACCTATCTCTATAATGGACCAAAACAAAGCCACACTTTTTCAAAATCAGGATGCAAATTCTGAGGTTGGGATACATGACTAATACTAGATAAACTTCAAAAATCTGAGTGGTATCACAGGTGCAAATAAGTATGTGTGAAATACTCATTATCTGCTTTAAATATAAAAGGCAGAATTTTGTTTTGATAATGTTGATCTTCAAATCTATTGCTGTGTATTGTCATACACAGATCTCACAGCAGAGTCATTCAGAATTGGATATTTGATTGACACACAAGGTTGTAAGGCACGCAGACAATCTCACATCCAGTACATCACATCACATACATGGCTACCACTCTGAAACTTGTCACATCCAGTAGTAATAAGGATTTTGATAGCTGATATCTGAAGAATGATAGTAATCTGACATTTGTTTATTACAGAGACAAGGCGGGTGAGGTAGTGTTTTTCATTGGACCAACTTCTGTTGGTTCAATATTACCTTATCCACCTTGTCTAACTGATATCCTGGGGGCATACATTCTTGTATTATAAAAGGAGAATCTCTCACAAAAGTGATGTCAGGTGTCTATACATTTCTTCATGCTGTTGAAAAAAATGTATCTATACTTCACTATCTTAGCTGAGGAAGCAACTGAGTTTATGAATAATCCAAATTACAAAGTTATATTTAACAGATATTTACCGTTTTCCCCCCAAAGAAGTCTCCTGTGTCCAGAGTGGAGCCCTACATTTCCATCCCTCTTCTTTTAATTCCACATCTTGGAGGCCTATGCTATGGATACTGTTCCTCTGCGTCTAGCACACTGTCACTCAACAAATACATCATCACGGAGAACTGTTCAGTCTCTCTTAAAATCAGCCAGTGTCACTCTTTAAACGGCTAGAGGGGCGGCTGTTACATGCGAAGTATTCCTCTCCTCTTCATAGTTGTGTGTTATGTTCCCAGCCTAGGGGATGGAACAACAATGGCTGTGAGTTTTCCTGCCTCTCTCCCCCTCACATGGGAAACAGTGCAGACGGATCAGAGATCCATCTGACAGAATGCATCCGAAAGCGTTGGAGGAAGATGTGCTGTATTGTTACATGTGATACAAAGGCAAACCTTAGTTCTGGAATAATCCATGGACAAGGCTAAAAAGTCCTTTTAAAATGAGCTTTACCTATAGTATTGCCATCAAAGATGATATGTAAGCCACTATGCAAACACTTAGAGGCATTGCAGGCATGTGGGGTCAGGGCACAGGTGTGTTTGTCAAGATGCGTCTGAACCCATGCTCTGGAGATTGTTACATGTGTGCCTGAGTGGTAAGTGATCCCTGTAGGCATCCAGAGCCAGCAAAACATTTGAATCCAAGGAACTTTGATTCAGGCTAGCCTGAGGTGCGCATACTACTATTGTTCAGATTATTAGAAATTTATGATCAGTTTGATGCTGGAATTTAAGCAGTTTCTCAGGGAGCAATATACAAAGTAAACTGTCTCCAATTTCCCAAATTCTTATGACAAATTTTTGTAAGAACGTAAGGAAATCCTTTGCCATTATAATGCTTCTTTATATAGCTATATTTGTTACCCCTATGTACCCCTCTGTTCTGGGCCACGGTGCTCAAAGCACCACAGGTCCGGCAGGAGTACTCTGAGAAAAAGAGGCTTACACACAGCTGTGAGTTATTGGCTTTACTGAAGGTTAGTGACCCACCCGCAACGGGGACTCCAAGCGTTGCAGTCACGAAGGCAGGGAACCCAGCACACTGGAGCTCTGCCTGGGACGGAGTCCAACGGAGGGGCAGACAGTCAGCGTTAGTAAGCACTACACAAAAACAGCTCATCAATACAGAATTAGGTGCTTCTTAAAGGGGAGCTTTCTACTACCTGGCGAAGGGCCATGCAAAGCAGCTATGTTCTTCAGAAACTATCTATATCCTGCAATAACACAGCAGCTGTGTCCTTCAAGAACTATCTTCTACAATAACAAAGCAGCTATCTATGCCCCACAGTAACCTCTCGGCTTGAGAAAGCGAAAGTTCCCTAGCTAGGCCGTAATAAAGTCTTCCGCAGTCCCTTACACCCTCCTTTTGAAACACTAATGTAAATGCAGTATTTTGGCCTGATTTTCCTCACTACATGAAGTTTCATCCTGTCTTGCAGGGGACAGAATCGGGTCCAAGGTTAGGAAATTAAACTGTGCGAATGAGTATGGCAGAGTGTGTGCGTGTGTGTGTGTGAGAGAGAGAGAGAGAGGGAGAGAGATGGGAGGGAGAACTGGGAGATGAGAAGGAGTGGGGAGAAGAGAAGAGCAGAGAAAAAGTGAGAAAGACAGAGCACAAAACAAGATAAATATTTAAGAACCAACATCCCACAAGGAATAGAATTCAGAGAGAAAGAGAATAAGAGCAAGAAATAAAATAGAACTTGAAGCAGGGTACAGTTTAAAAAAATGAAAGCAGGTCCTCTTGCAAGATTCTTAGCTGATGTGAATTGGCATAGGTGCATTGGTGGCAGTGAGGGGCTATGCTAATTCACACCAGTTAAAAGTCTAGCCCAGAGGCTAGAAAATATAGTATAAGGGATGGGATTGTGAGACACCTTTCCCCCCCCCCCCACCCCAGAGATACAGTTAGAGAGGTAAATCCTAGAGCTGCTTGAAAAATATATATTTATTTTGACAAAAACGAGGTCATATTTTAAATGAAAATCTTAATGAAAAATGTCCCATTTTTCAGTCAGCTCTAGCAAACACTGTTTTCTCCAACTCTACTGTTTGTTTTAACTTTATCTGTCCAGGATTTTATTGTGAAAGAGGCGATGGTTGGGTAGGAAGGAGGGTTGCTTGTTTGAAGAAGAGGAGAAGGAGTAGGCGTCTTTCTCTCTTTTCCCCCACCTCCACCCCCCAGCTCCAAAACCCTTCTATCCCTCCACTGAACCCACCTCCACCAAAGCCCTTTCTTTTTCCCCTGCCCCCCACAGCAATAGGTATCCTGTTTTCTCGCTTTGCAAATCTGATCACCCTAGGTCATTGTTGCTGACCTTCATCTTTTGGTCTAATTACTAGCTCACAGGTCCAAAATCTCAATGATTTCCTTATACACAATGTTTGTGTGGATCCCTAGGGCAATTTACAGTCTGTGTCTTACTGCCTCTTCAGTTGTCTCCAGTGGTTCTTTTTTCTCTTTCCTTGTTTTCGCTCTTGTCACCATTTTTTCTTCACACAAGTACACAGATACACATGGAGAAGTCACTTTTATTGTCAGCATTTATACACAGTGGTATCTGAGCAGCCACAGATTCTGCTTACAGGAAATAACTGTGATAACCATGGTGTCAGTTGGCAAATACTGACCTTTTTAATTTTCAGAGTAGCAGCCGTGTTAGTCTGTATTCGCAAAAAGAAAAGGAGTACTTGTGGCACCTTAGAGACTAACAAATTTATTAGAGCATAAGCTTTCGTGAGCTACAGCTCACTTCATCGGATGCATTTGGTGGAAAATACAGCGGGGAGATTTATATACACACACAGAGAACATGAAACAATGGGTTTTATCATACACACTGTAAGGAGAGTGATCACTTAAGATGAGCCATCAGCAGCAGCGGGGTGGGGGAAAGGAGGAAAACCTTTCATGGTGACAAGCAAGGTAGGCTATTTCCAGCAGTTAACAAGAACATCTGAGGGACAGTGGGGGGTGGGATGGGGGGGGGAGAAATAACATGGGGAAATAGTTTTACTTTGTGTAATGACTCATCCATTCCCAGTCTCTATTCAATTCTAAGTTAATTGTATCCAGTTTGCAAATTAATTCCAATTCAGCAGTCTCTCGTTGGAGTCTGGTTTTGAAGTTTTTTTGTTGAAGGATAGCCACCCTCAGATCACCGATAGATTGTAGTTTCCTCAGGAAGTCAGTGGTGTTTCGAAGATAGCTGGGAGTGCTGATAACGTAGGGCCTGAGGAGGGAGTCTACATAGCCAGACAATCCTGCTGTCAGGGTGCCAATGCCTGAGATGATGGGGCGTCCAGGATTTCCAGGTTTATGGATCTTGGGTAGCAGATAGAATACCCCAGGTCAGGGTTCTAGGGGTGTGTCTGTGCGGATTTGTTCTTGTGCTTTTTCAGGGAGTTTCTTGAGCAAATGGTGTAGTTTCTTTTGGTAACCCTCAGTGGGATCAGAGGGTAATGGCTTGTAGAAAGTGGTGTTGGAGAGCTGCCTAGCAGCCTCTTGTTCATATTCCAACCTATTCATGATGACAACAGCACTTCCTTTGTCAGCCTTTTTGATTATGATGTCAGAGTTGTTTCTGAGGCTGTGGATGGCATTGTGTTCTGCACGGCTGAGGTTATGGGGCAAGTGATGCTGCTTTTCCACAATTTCAGCCCGTGTACGTCGGCAGAAGCACTCTATGTAGAAGTCCAGTCTGCTGTTTCGACCTTTAGGAGGAGTCCACCCAGAATCCTTCTCTCACGGCTGCTACTCTGAAACCTGTCATTATGCAAGGCACTGAATTTAGCCGTATAGAGTGGAAATCTGTCAACTTCATGAAAAAACTCGCACAGATACAGACAGACATCATCTTCCTCTCCAAATGCAAACAGATGGACATCATACCGAAAGGACTGAAGGTAAAAAATCCATTACAATCTACATACCACACAGACTATGCTGACAGCTTGTGCCACACACTCTCAAAGAAACTGCGGAACCACCTGATCAACATCCTCTACAGCAAACAGGGAAAGATTAAGAATGAGCTCTCAAAACTGGATACTCTCATAAAGAACCAACCTTCTACACAAACTTCCTCGTGGCTGGACTTTACAAAAACTAGACAAGCCATTTACAAAACACACTTTGCTTCTCTACAAAAGAAAAAGGACACTAAGCTATCTAAACTACTATATGCCACAAGGGGCCACAACAATGGTTCCCGTAACCCACCCAGCAATATTGTTAATCTATCCAACTATACTCTTAGCCCAGCAGAAGAATCTGTCCTGTCTCGGGGCCTCTCCTTTTGCCTCTCCACCCCCACGAACATGATACAGTTCTGTGGTGACCTAGAATCCTATTTTCGACGTCTCAGACTCAAGGAATATTTCCAACACACCTCTGACCAACATATTAACCCACAGAGACCTTCCTGCCAACACTACAAAAAGAAGGATTCTGGGTGGACTCCTCCTGAAGGTCGAAACAGCAGCCTGGATTTCTACATAGACTGCTTCCGCCGACGTGCACGAGCTGAAATTGTGGAAAAGCAGCATCGCTTACCCCATAACCTCAGCCATGCAGAACACAGTGCCATCCACAGCCTCAGAAACAACTCTGACATCATAATCAAAAAGGCTGACAAAGGAGGTGCTATCGTCATGAATAGGTCGGAGTATGAACAAGAGGCTACTAGGCAGCTCTCCAACACCACTTTCTACAAGCCATTACCCTCTGATCCCACTGAGAGTTACCAAAAGAAACTACAGCATTTGCTCAAGAAACTCCCTGAAAAAGCACAAGAACAAATCCGCACAGACACACCCCTGGAGCCCCGACCTGGGGTATTCTATCTGCTACCCAAGATCCATAAACCTGGAAATCCTGGACGCCGCATCATCTCAGGCATTGGCACCCTGACAGCAGGATTGTCTGGCTATGTAGACTCCCTCCTCAGGCCCTTCGTTACCAGCACTCCCCGCTATCTTCGAGACACCACTGACTTCCTGAGGAAACTACAGTCCATTGGTGATCTTCCTAAAAACACCATCCTAGCCACTATGGATGTAGAAGCCCTCTACACCAACATTCCACACAAAGATGGACTACAAGCCGTCAGGAACAGTATCCCCGATACTGTCATGGCTAACCTGGTGGCTGAACTTTGTGACTTTGTCCTGACCCATAACTATTTCACATTTGGTGACAATGTATACCTTCAAATCAGCGGCACTGCGATGGGTACCCGCATGGCGCCACAGTATGCCAACATTTTTATGCCTGACTTAGAACAACGCTTCCTCAGCTCTCGTCCCCTAATGCCCCTACTCTACTTGCGCTACATTGATGACATCTTCATCATCTGGACCCATGGAAAAGAAGCTCTTGAGGAATTCCACCATGATTTTAACAATTTCCATCCCACCATCAACCTCAGCCTGGACAAGTCCACACAAGAGATCCACTTCCTGGACACTACGGTGCTAATAAGCGATGGTCACATAAACACCACCCTATATCGGAAACCTACTGACCGCTATTCCTACCTACATGCCTCTAGCTTTCATCCAGATCATACCACTCGATCCATTGTCTACAGCCAAGCGCTACGATATAACCGCATTTGCTCCAACCCCTCAGACAGAGACAAACACCTACAAGATCTCTATCATGCATTCCTACAACTACAATACCCACCTGCTGAAGTGAAGAAACAGATTGACAGAGCCAGAAGAGTACCCAGAAGTCACCTACTACAGGACAGGCCCAACAAAGAAAACAACAGAACGCCACTAGCCATCACCTTCAGCCCCCAACTAAAACCCCTCCAACGCATCATCAAGGATCTACAACCTATCCTGAAGGACGACCCATCACTCTCACAGATCTTGGGAGACAGGCCAGTCTTTGCTTACAGACAGCCCCCCAACCTGAAGCAAATACTCACCAGCAACCACACACCACACAACAGAACAACTAACCCAGGAATCTATCCTTGCAACAAAGCCCGTTGCCAACTCTGTCCACATATCTATTCAGGGGACATCGTCATAGGGCCTAATCACATCAGCCACACTATCAGAGGCTCGTTCACCTGCGCATCTACCAATGTGATATATGCCATCATGTGCCAGCAATGCCCCTCTGCCATGTACATTGGTCAAACTGGACAGTCTCTACGTAAAAGAATAAATGGACACATCAGACGTCAAGAATTATAACATTCAAAAACCAGTCGGAGAACCCTTCAATCTCTCCGGTCACTCGATTACAGACCTGAGGGTGGCTATCCTTCAACAAAAAAACTTCAAAACCAGACTCCAACGAAAGACTGCTGAATTGGAATTAATTTGCAAACTGGATACAATTAACTTAGAATTGAATAGAGACTGGGAATGGATGAGTCATTACACAAAGTAAAACTATTTCCCCATGTTATTTCTCCCCCCACCCCACCCCACCCCCCACTGTTCCTCAGATGTTCTTGTTAACTGCTGGAAATAGCCTACCTTGCTTGTCACCATGAAAGGTTTTCCTCCTTTCCCCCCCCCCGCTGCTGGTGATGGCTCATCTTAAGTGATCACTCTCCTTACAGTGTGTATGATAAAACCCATTGTTTCATTTTCTCTGTGTGTGTATATAAATCTCCCCACTGTATTTTCACCAAATGCATCCGATGAAGTGAGCTGTAGCTCACAAAAGCTTATGCTCAAATAAATGTGTTAGTCTCTAAGGTGCCACAAGTTCTCCTTTTCTTTTTGCAAATACAGACTAACACGGCTGCTACTCTGAAACCTATACTCCTCCTAACATTGACATTTTTCACTTTATTTTTTCATTTATATATAGTACTACACTATATATAATATATTAACTTCTCTCGAGGCACTCAAGGTGTTGCATGAATAATTTAAAGTACAATACAGTTAAAAACCATCACAAACCGAACCATATAATGAGGATTAAAAAGTTAAAAAGCCAAAGGATGTGCTGCCAGTAAAAAAGGAGCAGGAAGGGACTGGTCTGCCATAGGGGCCTACAGTGAATACAAATGAAAAAAATTTCTGAAAGTAAGAAGAGATAAGTTGAGTCAGGTATTCCAGGGGACTGAGTGCTATACACTAAGAGTTGTTATAGGAATCTAAGATTCAGTGTTCAACTGTGGGTAGATCTGAGCACAGATATTCACCATGACTAGGGTTCCTTATCTGTCATGGAAGTCACTTCCATGACTTCTGCAGGAGCCAGGGTGGCTGATTCCACAGCTGCCCAAGCAGCAGGCTCCAGGGCCAGCTGCTCAGGTGGCTCCCAGGACATCCATCTCCCCCACCGCCGAAGATTTAATCACAGGTATTTTTAGTACAAGTCATGGACAGGTCACAGGCAGTAAACAAAAATTCATTGCCTGTGACCTTTTTTTTTATTGCCCGTGACCTGTCCATGACTTGTACTAACAATACCCATGACTAAATCGTAGCCTTAACCATGACTAGGAGATGTCAGATATAGAGATTCTTCCCTATTAAACCAACAGGGCCAGCTTCCTCTCTGTTAATTCAACAGGACCATCTTAAAATCAATCCACCACTGTATAGGAAGCTAGTATAAAGAATGCAGATTTACTTCTGGGGGAATTCTGTGCCACTGCACATGTGCAGAATTCATGTTCCCTGCAGATTTTTTTTTCTCTCTAGAAAATACATTCTACCAGAGAGGCACTGCAGTTATGCCTTTTGGCCACCAGGAGCTGCTGTGGCACCCGAACAGAGGGCAGCCATCTCACAGGCTAGAACTGCCAGCCGCTGATAGGGAGGAGGAGAGGCTGTGTTCCTCACAACACCCTGCTCTCAGGGCAAGGTGAGGAGGCACAGGATATCGGGGAGACAGACAGAGCGGGGCATATGGGGCTGCTGGATGGTCACATAGACTGGGGGTCAAAAGGGCTAGTAGGGGGTTAGACTGGGGCAGGAGCTGAATAGGAATTGGGGTGCAGGGCCATATGGGGGTGGGAGGTGCAAGGCCACAGGGGATAGGGGAGGTGGCTGAATGGGGGTACAGGGACACATGGGGATGAGGAGAGGGGGTGAAGGGACATATGGGGACAGGGTCTGCATGGGGAAGGCTCCCTAACAATCCCTTCCCCTCATCTTTCCCCAAAAAGCCCTGTTCCATTCTTCTCCCAACCACATCCAACAACCCTCCAGGTTCACTCCCAGGCTCCTTCCCAGCAATTACTTCCCTGTCCCTCAGCTCCTCCATTATCCCTGATTCCACCAAGTCTTTGTGGGAAATAAGGTTCTGTATTGTAGTTTAAATAAATTGTTACTCAAAGTTCTGTATTAATATGCCTAGTAAGGAATCTATTTGTTAAAAAACATTTCCCAAACCTTTTTTGTTGTCTGTATTGTTGGACGTACTTGCTGACAGGTATTTTGATATAAGTTACCAAAATAATTGAAACGGGTGTGATTATATTGCGTTATTCTGACAAAATATGCAGAATTTTCAAATACTGTGCGCAGAATTTTTAATTTTTTGGCCAGAATTCCCCCAGAAGTAAGAGCAGGTGCAATGTGCTCACGGCTCCTCAATCCAGTGAATAGGGATGCTGCTGTGTTTAGCACTATCTGCAAGTTGGGGAGGAGGTGTGCTGGAAGCAACTGAGAGGAATTTAAAATAGTTAAGTCTCCTGATTCCATAGGCCTACATTGCTGTTGTGGGGTTATTGCAACAGATGAGGTATGCAGACACATTGTTTAAGGCATTCACCAAAAACTGGGAGCTTGTTTTCCAGTTGATTTGCATATAACTTTTTGTATCAGAATAATGGTGTATTCAATCAAGTGACAATTTCTGATGAGGCGGTATGTCAAATTGCCTTTTCATCTGTATCTGTCACAAGATACTTTGAATGTTGATGGGAATGGGATGTAACATGATGTGGTGTGACATAACTTCAAGTCCAGTCCAGCAAGATGGAATACAATTAAAATATTCTCCCAAAGGCTGTTATTTCATATCTGTAGTGTAAGATTATTTTCAGGTAGTAATTACTGAACTGATGATTTTTTGTCTGAGTAGCAGTGGCAAAAGAATTGGAATAGTTGTTTCAGTGTAGACAAATACATCATAAAGTATCTTAATAGCAATACAAGTTGTTGCTGGGTCATTTGCTGTTTCTCAGTTCAGAATACTCTGGTGTATGAGAGAAGAATTATAAATTCATTCTTCTTGCAGTTACTCAGCATCCCTGATATTTTTGGCTTAGTAGCTCTTGCTGAAGAGCAATGCATTGTGAACAAGATTAACTGACTGTCAGATAACATTGCTGACCAACAAAAATAACATTATTTTAATCATGACAGTGAATTTTAAATACGCCCTCTAGCTGTTCAAGGCATTTAGCCATCTGGTATGGCTGATTTATCTCTTCACTTCTTCCCTCGCTAACTCAATGGCTTTACATGTCAGAGGGTTAATTGTAACTAGTGCACCTGAGTGTAGTGATTCAGTCCCTGGTGCACAGCAGTCAGGAAATGTAAGCATGGTCATGCTTAGATTTTGATGCACAGGAGGTAGAAGCCATTCTTAAGAATATTTGGGCCTGGGGATAGAAAAAAAATAGGGAGATTATTTGAGCAGACTTCCACTATTCAGTCAGTGCATCATTTAGTGGCAAATGGTGGGTGTTCTGCACTGGTGGTATTCTGCAGTTTACTTACCTAATACTAGTAGTTAAAATTGTGCCATCTAAGTACCTCGCTTACAAGTAAGTGATGCTGGGCAAATATATGAAGTATAACAAGGGAATCATAACCATAAGATTTATGGACTGGTATGCAAAATTACGATTACAAACTTCTACAACTCAAGAAGCTTCTTTTTAAATAGGCCAAATAATCAGTCTCCTTAGTTTTGTTTCCTGAATGCTCATGTTAGCGTCTTTATTTCTTGACTTGGCAAAACTGATTGATTAAGAGCCTGTCTATGGTACAGCGCTAACTGTACCAATCCAAGTTTGTCTGGCGCAATTCAGGGCATCTGTGTTGTAACACGTTTTACTTTCTATGTAGCAAGATGGGACAACATATTTTATCAAACTTGTTTGGAATACTGTATCACGAGAGTTTAAGTCATGATATGTCATCCTGTCCCCACTATAAACTAAAAAGGGAGGTAAACAAGTGGAGTTCCTCCCAGGTTCTAACCAAAGTATGTACACTCTGCTTATGGGCCAAACTCACTGTTTTTCTGTGGTTTTCCTTTATTGTTTACTTAAAATATAATACCACCACCATGTAAACCTCAATGTAAGCACTCCCCTAACCTGTTGTTCATATGGTTTGTTTTGGAGGACCCTTCTGTTCCTGCCTCTAGGTCCTTCTCCCTCAAAGAGGGATGCCCTGTATATCCTGTGTAAACTAGTAGGACCCACCTGTCAGCATGAGTCAGCAGAAATAATTCTGTATCTTTTTGAAAGTTTCTAGCAGCATAGTCCAGCAGAATCAGAGGTAGCATTAGGATCATTAAAACTGTGGTCTCATAGAAGCAAGGATGATCTTGTAGTAAAGGCACTGGACTGGGACTCAGGAGATGTACATTTAATTATTGACTTTGCTCCAGGCTCATGTGACCTTGAGCAAGTCATCTATGCTTTGGTTTTAATTGGAGCATCCGTGCCCAGCACCTTTGAGAGGCTAGTCCTTAATCTTTGTATGCTTACGCTTTCTGTCTATAAAATGGGGATAATACTGCTTTCTTGTCTCAGGAGCTAATCACTGGTATAGTTGCATTTGTAGCGTTGATGGGGGGCCTAATATGCATATGGCAAATTCAAATCAGATGCAAAATCTTCAAGTACAAAAGCATCTGAAAAATTCTTAACTGACAAAACAGCAAAAAAAAAAAAAGACTTTCCCCTGCCTCTTGAAGTAAGTATTGATTTTGTTTTTTCCTGTTCTTAGAGAGCTGAATCAATAGTAATTTTGATCTAGAGCTGTTTGTACAGCAGTGACGGTGATGATGTCATCAAAGATCTCTGAATAATATTTGTTTAACTGCTACAGAACCAGAAGACAAAACCTAAATGGAGTTATGCTAGGGATGACTTTGTAGTATTTTTGATCTATAAATGTTACAGAAGTGGTCATTTATTTTTTTTTTAAATTTACTATTTAGTGGTAGAGTTTAAAAAAATAAAAACACACAGCCAAATAGTTAGGTTCAAATTCAGAGTTAAATCTAAGGGAATCTAAAATACTGAAACTTGCACCTTCTGGCTGATCAATTTAGACTCTTGACATACACCCAGTACATGTGACCTCTGAATTTCTTCCCCAGAGTCTAAGGGATTCTAAGTTAGTGTGACTTGAACTCCAAAGTGGGCCAAAAGAAGGGGTAGATTACACTAAATTAGACTCTGTAAGACCCACACACACCCTTCCCCATGTCTACAAACCCTTTCTCCAAACCCATCTCACTCTTTCCTTCTTACCTCCAAGCTCTTCATTCTCTCCTCACTTTCTCTGGTGCCTCGTCCAAAATTCCTCCAATCTCTTCTCCCTTTTCAAACATACAGTACTTTATTTTTTTCTTTTCTCCCTCTCCCCAAACCCTCTCTCTCATCTCCTTCCGGTATCCTTCCCTGCCACTAGTGTTCATTTTCTCTTGCCTCAAAATTCCCCTCCTCCAGCTTCCCAAACGCATCTTATTCTCTTAGGCCTGGTCTACACTAGGGATTTACATCTGTATAGCTACGTCTCTTAGGCTATGTCTACACTACGGTGGTAAGTTGACCTACGCTGCGCAACTCCAGCTATGTGAATAACATTGTTGGAGTTGACGTACCTTAGGTCGAATTACCATGGGGTCTACACCGTGGGGGGGGTCAACAGGAGAAACTCTCCCGTCGACTTAGTTTACTCTTCTCGTTGGGGGTAGAGTACAGGGATCGACTGGAGAGCGATCTACTGTCTGATTTGGCAGGTCTTCACTAGACTCGCTAAGTCAATCACTGGTGGATCACTCTCAGAGCATTGATCCAAGCTGTAGTGTAGACCTGCTCCAGGAGTGTGAAAAATCCACTCCCCTGAGAGATGTAGCTGTACTGACCTAACTCCCAGAGTAGACAGCGCTAGGTCAATGGAAGAATTCTTCTGTCAACCTAGATACCGCCTCTCAAGGAGGTGGATTAACTACGCCAATGGGAGAACCCCTCCGTTGACATAGGTGCTGTCTACACTGAAGCGCTATAGCGTCGCAGCCTTATCCTCCTTTCTCCAAATCTCCCAGTCTGTTCCCTCCCTCCCTCAAATCTTCTCCTCTATGTTTATTAGTTGTAGTACATAAGAAATGAGCACATGCATTATTTGCAATAAAAGGGGCATTGTCACAGGGTGAGATGGGCCTTTAAGAGGAGTGCAGGTGCAGGGTCCAACCTGCAAAGAGTTTTGTCCTTTGGGAATTGACTGGGAAGGACCATGTGACTGACCATGTGAACCACATTCAAGCTGGGGGCCAGGGTGTGTATATTGAAGAGGCAAGCTGTTGCTCACTTTGGGAGAGATGAGACCTGAGTGGTACTTCGCCACAGTAGCTTAGGTAGCAGCCTGGTTGGAATGGAGTCTGTGAAGGGCTTTACCTGAGAAACTAAGAAGAGAAAACTACAAGGGCAAAAGACCCAGGCCCTGCTTCAGGGCTGTAGCCTCTGATATAAGAGAGGAGAAGAAAATCCCAGGGTTTTCCTCTCCTTGCACTTGGAAGGGCCAAAGGGACTAGAACTATGGAGTCTGGGGGGGGGGAGGGTGCAAGACTTCTGTTTGGGTTGGACTGTAAGTTGTAATTAAACAAGGTGAGAAGACATTTTTTTTTCTTTCTTTTCTTTCTGAGCTCTAAGTCTTGCATATGATTGATAGTAAGGGACAACTAGGGTTATGGAAACTGTACGACTATCTAACATTCTAACTGCATAGGACAAATTTAGGGAAGGGGGAAACAGTGACATTAACTGGAGACCAGGTGCTGCCAAGACACACTAACATAAATTTACACACACATACATTTTATTTATAAATTGCTTGTTCTTCCTTTCCTTTGTGGTCCTGGGGAAAAAAGAACACATTTGTCTTTGTCTCTGTGTGATTTGTTAGTCTTTCTATCTTTCTTGTCTGGCTGGAGCAGCATTTCCATCCTGGTTCTGATTGATCCATTTTCCTCTTCTCTGCACTTCCTCACCATGCCTGCCTGGTGCCTCATGCATTTTTCATTTGTTTCTTTTTCTGTACCTGTGTTTTTCCCCTTCATCAATCTCTAGCCTCTGCTTCCTTCCCATTTGTGATAATCTTTCTCATTCCCTGGTCAAGGTTTTCCTTTGCGTTGCTCCAGTCCACTGTGCCGACTGTGCAGTAGACCTGCAAATTGAAATTGACCAGACTTTTCGGTAAGTTTCACTTGGCAAAGGGCAGTGTGCAAAAAAACAATGTTGCTGAGCAGCCATTCTAGTGCTTGTGATGGCTTGCTTCTTTCCCTTTGTGCTGTGTGTGCACCATGTGCTGCAAAGTGAAAACCTAAGAGCTTAATACATTTCACATGGCAGGCAAGGGGTACAGAAAATGGGATTGCTCACAAGTTCAATTATAAAAAGAAAAGGAAGACTAGTGGTACCTTGGAGACCAACAAATTTATTAGAGCATAAGCTTTCGTGAACTACAGCTCACTTCATCGGATGCATTCAGTGGAAAATATAGTGGGGAGATTTAGAAGAGAACCCAGAAGTTACCTACTACAGGACAGGCCCAACAAAGAAAATAACAGAACGCGACTAGCCATCACCTTCAGCCCCCAACTAAAACCTCTCCAACGCATCATCAAGGATCTACAACCTATCCTGAAGGATGACCCATCACTCTCACAGATCTTGGGAGACAGGCCAGTCCTTGCTTACAGACAGCCCCCCAACCTGAAGCAAATACTCACAAGTAACCACACAACAAAAACACTAAACCAGAAACCTATCCTTGCAACAAAGCCCGTTACCAACTCTGCCCACATATCTATTCAGGGGACACCATCATAGGGCCTAATCACATCAGCCACACTATCAGAGGCTCATTCACCTGTACATCTACCAATGTGATATATGCCGTCATGTGCCAGCAATGCCCCTCTGCCATGTACATTGGTCAAACTGGACAGTCTCTACGTAAAAGAATAAATGGACACAAATCAGACGTCAAGAATGATAACATTCAAAAACCAGTCGGAGAACACTTCAATCTCTTTGGTCACTCTATTAGAGACCTAAAAGTGGCAGTTCTTCAACAAAAAAACTTCAGAAACAGACTCCAATGAGAGACTGCTGAATTGGAATTAATTTGCAAACTGGATACAATTAACTTAGGCTTGAATAAAGACTGGGAGTGGATGTGTCGTTACACAAAGTAAAACTATTTCCCCTTGTTTATTTCCCCTTCTACTGTCCTTGTCAACTGTTGGAAATGGCCCATCTCGATTATCACTACAAAAGGTCCCCCCCCCCGATCCTCCCCCCGGCTCTCCTGCTGGTAATAGCTCACCTCTCCTGATCACTCTTGATACAGTCTGTATGGTAACACCCATTGTTTCATATTCTCTGTGTATATAAAATCTCCCCACTATATTTTCCACTGTATGCATCCGATGAAGTGAGCCGTGACTCACGAAAGCTTATGCTCTAATAAATTTTAGTCTCTAAAGTGCCACAAGTACTCCTTTTCTTTTTATGGATACAGACTAACATGGCTGCTACTATGAAAAAAGTTCAGCTGTGCTCAAATGCTTTGCTGGACTGGGGCCACGTTGCTGAGCATCACAACTGATCAGAAAATGGTAAATATTCTCTCTGAGAAACTCTGAAAGAAATAATTTCATGTGGTTTGCAACTTTGTGGAAAATGTTCTGGGGTATGTGTGGGGGATATTTTTAGTTTTTTACCAAAATTTTTCAATTGACAGTTTTTGTTTTGTCAACAAGAGAAGAATTTTACCAAAAACAGATCATTTAGAATTATATGGCAATTTTCCTTGTGGAAAAAGGGATAAAATAAGATTCAGTTTTGAAAAGTGCATGCTGATTATATCTGGGGAAAAGACACAATATCTATGTTCAGATTAAGGGCAAAACCTATGTCCAAGTAATGCTGGAAAAGTCCTTCTGAATACATATTGGAACCTCGTTTGCCAGTGCCTTATACCTTGTGTAGTCACTTGCACCTGTGCTAGGTAGGTATAAAAATGTGTCTACAGAAATCTACGGTCTCTTATACCAGTGCTGATGTTTCACAGGTGCTTTGCACTCAGTCTGGGTAGGAGAGAATAATTATAGTAGGTGCAAGGTTGTGGAGAATCAGGTCAATAGGCATGGATTTGCAGTGCAATATGGCATCAACAAGGCCAATGCTACTTTGGGCTACATATACAGATATGTCATGCAGTACACAGATAATGATCACACTGTATATGATGCATAGGAACACTGACATTGCCATAATAGATTAAACCATTGGTTCATCTAGTCCAGTATCCTGTCTCTGACAGTGTGGCCAGATGCTTCAGAGGAAGGTGCAAGAAACTGCAAAAGACTGTCCTGGAATGCATTGCCCATAGGGAAAGCTTCTTCCTAATGCCCATTACTTAGACTGTTCTATGCCCTGAGGCACAAGGGTTTACATTCCATTCCAAAACCTCCTGTTGAGATCTTTCAGAGCTGATTGGGAGATTTAACTCCACAACTTTCATTTCAAATGCATCCGATGAAGTGAGCTGTAGCTCACGAAAGCTTATGCTCTAATAAATTTGTTAGTCTCTAAGGTGCCACAAGTACTCCTTTTCTTTTTGCGAATACAGACTAACACGGCTGCTACTCTGCAACTTTCATTGAGATTAAGAAGAGTTGTTTGGCTAAATTCCCAATGGCAAGACATAGAACTGCAGAAATTTAGAAGGATTGAATGATTGAATTGAATAGTAACTCTAGCTTGTTAATTTGGTAAAAGAAGTTTTTTACTTTGGAGATCACCAAGCAAATTATTTAAATCAACTCATAGGAGCCAGTGGAGTTAGTCCAGATTTACATCCCTGTTTGCAAGGTCAGAATCTGACCTATGGAGTTGAAATATTTTTGCAGCAAGTGTTCCTCTGAAGAGTTGCAATGTGAATGTTTTAACATAAATGCTGAAGTAGCTTACATAGTTTTTGCCAGCACTAAGGGACCAAATCCTGATCCCCATTAAAGTCACTGAGAGTTTTGACATTGACTCTAATGAAACCAGGTGTTGGCTCCAAATCCCTAATTTTGGTCAGTATTATCAGTCTAAATTGACCTATGAATAGAGATTGAATGGGGTGCAATATCTTCCCCCAAATAATGCTATTAGTTAAGCCATGAGTGTATTAAGCAGATATTCCCAAAGAAGTAGGACTTTAGCACTCCTCACCCCGGCATATCGTATTCATTATAACCCTTTATTTTCTTCCAATTTAATACTTTCTAAAATTGTCCCTCTGTTTGTCCCCTTTTTAACTACCATAGTTGTTATGAGGAAAAATGATGGGCAAAGCTTAATGACATACACAATTGCTGTATAAAGTTGATATGTACAATAAGTTGGAACTATATTCAGTAAATTGGATTATGGTATAATTTTTATATAGTATTTCACCAGGCACTTAGATACCACAATGATTGATGCAGTACTTCACAAAAACACATTCATATATACATATATGCTCTGAGAAATATAGATGTTTGAATGATGATTGTCTGTGTATAAATTATAAATATAAACTTTTTGTTGGGTAAATAGTGAAACTCCTAGGAATTTAATAGCTCTTCCCTGTATTTCTCTGCAGATGGAGTAAATCAGATTCCATCAATTACATTTGAAAAAGCAAGTATTTAATCTGCTAACAACAAATAATCCGAAAAATTACATTGATTTAAAAATGATCCATAGTGGGAATTTTATCTTTATAGAGTGTTATTACTGCTCTTTATTTCTGAGCTTTATCTTCAGACACTATCTTTTTCTTTGGTTTTGTTTAGTAGTTATAACACAACCCTACTATTGTCTGTATAAAGCGTTCTTTTTAGTTCACAAGCTGACAAATGCTGAAGATGAAGTCCTGCCAAATATGTGGCAATTTTTAAAATTTCCTGCTTAAGTGTAACTCCTTGGAGCACAAAAGACTACCACACTGTATAACATCATAAAACAACCCCGCCATCCTCCCCTGTTCTGTATTAAGCTGGCAATTTACGATACCATAGTAATTTACCATCTGCTAGCATCTGATCTGTTGCTGTTTTCTTTACATTTGCAGTTAACAAAGCATCCTGTTTGTTATTGGAAAATGTAGGTGTACTTTAGCAGAAGTGCTGGAACAATTTTTATAGTGGGGGTGCTGAAAGCCATTGAACCACACTGTAAACCCTGTATATAATAGCAACTGCTTCAAGCCAGGGAGTGCAATAGCACCCCCAACATCCCTAGTTCCAGCACCTACGTATTTGAGTGTGACAAAAAAATTAAAGAGTTGCTTATCTTATAGGTTTAATACAGGGGTGGCCAATCTGAACCTGAGAAGGAGCCAGAATTTACCAATAAACATTGTCAAAGAGCCACAGAAATAGGTCAGCAGCCCACCATCAGCTCCCCTACCCTGCTCCCAGCACCTCCCACTCACCGGCAACCCCACCAATCAGCACCTCCTGCCCCTCCCCACACCTCCCAATCAGCTGTTTTAATGACCTGCAGGAGGCTCTAGGGCGGTAGGGGGGGAGCGAGGGCACAGCGGGATTAGGGGAGGAGGCAGGAAGGAGTGGAGAGGGGGCACGGCCTGTGGCAGAGCCAGGGGTTGAGCAGTGAGCACCTCCGGCACATTGGAAAGTTGGCGCCTGTAGCTCCAGCCCCAGAGTCGGTGCCTATCCAAGGAGCTGCTTATTAACTTCTGAAGAGCTGCGTGTGGCTCCAGAGCCACAGGTTGGCCACCCATGGTTTAATATGTTCACTCATTTTCTTCTCGTCATGTCTCCAGGGATATAAAAGACAGAGTCCAGAAAAGATTAAAAGTATGCTACAAATCAGGCATGTGAAAAGATGTACAATATTTTGTCCCATTGCTTTTCCCAACCAAATGTCTTTTTGGAAGAATGTTCAGAGCATTATCATTTGTCTAATAGATGGCTAGAATTCCATGTTAAATCCCTTAGAGATCAAATATATGTACACATGATAAAATATATTCTACTTCCTCTTTTTCCTTGACAAGAGAATTTTCCAGTGCCTAATTTTACTTTTATACTTTATTTAGTTTATTTATTTGTTTATTTATTTGAATTTAAGTGTGTATTTGTGAAATAGTCAGCAGTCTAAGGCAGTTCCTTTACAGAAGAGGTGAGGAAGTAAGACATCTCCTTACTTCTGTGCAAGCTACTTGCATTACCAGTCCATATGCAGAGAAGAGAATGAGCAGGAGCCAAAAAAGGGCAGCTATTCCCTCTCCTCTGCAGGTGGGTAGGGAGTGGCTGAAGACTTGACTGCAACCCCCAAATGTACCAGCAAATGCACCCGATCTGCTTGTGAGGAGGAAGTAAGCAGAAAAAGAGCTGGTACAGCATGCATTCCCCTTCCCTTTCTGGTGTAATGGGGGAAACAAGGATAGGGTTTTGGTCCTGGCTGTGCTCCTGGGGCAGCATAACTATGGCCCATTACTCAAAGAAAATTGCACGGTGCTACCCTTAAAAATATTTATATTTGTGATCCAGCCTTTCCAAATTGTCCTGAAAAATTTACAAGTCCAAACACTGAAGGCCAGATCCTCTTGCATGATATGGCCATTTTGTGCTGCAGTGCTGGCAGCACTGAGGTACCCTGAAAGATCACCCTAGTACAGAGGGATCCTCCAATGGTAAAGAGGCTCCTGCATCTTTTCCCTCCCTGCTTTTGGGAAGGGGACATAAGTGCAGGCAAAGCAGGATTGCCAGGACACCACTAAATAGCACCAATTGCTGGACCATTTGCAGATGTCATGAATTGTTCCAATTTATGTGGGAGGGCTTGTGCTACACAAAGCAACTCCAAGAGTGGGAGAGCACAAAGCTGACTCCTGCTATGTGCATTTTGACCAGATCCCATGATCCGTCCCCAAATCACCCACCATCCTTTGTTAGGGTGATAATGAAAGAACTAAAGATATTTAATTCACCAGGCAAAATTGCCTTTGCCACGTGGGTGGATAGAATTTTGCAAGACGATTGATCAGGCTAAGCAAGGCTATAGCTGTGTCTCTGTTAATTTGCAAATTTTATATGCTTGCTATTTTTAGACATGTTCTTTCATTCATCCCAAAATATTTTAATTTGGGAGCATTCTCAACCATATGTAATTAAAATTAAGCTCCGGATTACATTGCTGATCAGTGCTCTGTGACAGCATTTTCTGCATGAAAAACACTAGGTGGGATGATATTTGGAGATGGTTAGTCTGAGGCTACACAGCTCCATTAATTAAAACCTATATAATGGGGAGTGACAGAGGGATAGAAGCCAACTCCACAGCCCAGAGGCACCTCATACCTCCTCTGGGCTGCTCCATTTGCAGCATCGTTTGCCAGTCCCAGTGGAAGAACTAGGAGCTATGCTTTGCCACTTCCCTTGATTAGGAAGGGAAGCTGGTGCTGCTGGGACCTTGTGTTCCCTTCTTAGGCCTAGGGAGTGCACTGTTAGAGCTGGGTAGCTACAGGCAGCCAGAGGAAGAAGTTGCAGGGCAGTAGAACAAGAGTACTCTGGGTCTGGCCTTTATCTAAGTGGAGGACTGTGTGAGGAACAGGAAATGGCCTAGAAGAGGGGAGGCTAGAGGAGCCACTGATGATTGTTCTCTCTCCCTTAGGATAACCCAGGATAAGGGGAGTTTGGAGCAAGGTGATTGTAATTTTCCTTTACTTGCTCAAGTGTTGGACTCTGAGGCAGAGTGGATGGATGGAGGCCATCCCTATTGGCCCAACTCACTCTTCTCACACTGTCTGGTAGCCATGGCCTTAGGTATCTTCCTTTTGTGTTTTTAAGGCTTTGTTTGCAGCCCTAGATCCTAGAAATTTACTTTTTGTTTTTCTTTAAAAGGAAAGTTTGAGTGCAGAAGTTGATGACTTTACTCTTTGCCCTAGGCAAGTGAGATGTGCTATTACAGCATGCTAGCAGTTAGAAGAGTGTTGCACTGTCTTCCTCACCAATTATCTGGTTCCCCCACCAGGGATAAAGTGCAGCCTGTGGTTTCAGGTTGGAATCAGGATTAGTGTCTCATAAAAGATTGGCCCGCTAGTCATTGTATTGTTGCCAAGGCAAGGGACATGAGTCAGAAGAAAAGAAAAAAGGGATCTGACTTTTTACAAAAAAAATGTTGCCTCTTTTCAACCTAAGCAGCTAGTCAAATTGTGGGGCTCTGGGGATTTTCCAGCTGGAAATAGAAATTGATAGTCTGTTACTCTATTTGATGCAGTCTTGTTTATTTACAAGAAGTGCACAAAGTTCAGCTTCTCTGAATACAGGAGAAATCAAGAACAAAAGGAGCAGTATCTTAGCGTTCAGCCTCTGTAACCAGCAGACCCAGAAACTCTCTCTCTAGCTTTTTCCAGGATCATACTGTTCTCACAGGTATTACTTGGCTTTCTTATTTTTTTTCCTCTCCCTCTCTCTGTCTTTGTCTATCAGTTTGTGTGTTCTGCCTTTCTCTTCTTAGTCATGTTACAACATCAGCCAATCTGCATTAGCAACTGTGCAGTACCGTTCTCGATGGTATCACTTGAGAATCAGTACTTTTTGGAATGGTTTCAGAGTAGCAGCCGTGTTAGTCTGTGTTCGCAAAAAGAAAAGGAGTACTTGTGGCACCTTGGAGACTAACAAATTTATTTGAGCATAAGCTTTCGTGAGCTACAGCTCACTTCATTGGATGCATTTGGTGGAAAATACAGAGGGGAGATTTATATACACACACAGAGAACATGAAACAATGGGTTTTATCATACACACTGTAAGGAGAGTGATCACTTAAGATGAGCCATCACCAGCAGCGGGGGGGGGGAGGAGGAGGAAAACCTTTCATGGTGACAAGCAAGGTAGGCTATTTCCTGCAGTTAACAAGAACATCTGAAAAAAGAAAAGCAGTACTTGTGGAACCTTAGAGACTAACAAATTTATTGGAGCATAAGCTTTCGTGAGCTACAGCTCACTTCATCGGATGCATAAGTGAGCTGTAGCTCACGAAAGCTTATGCTCTGATAAATTTGTTAGTCTCTAAGGTGCCACAAGTACTGCTTTTCTTTTTGCGAATACAGACTAACACGGCTGCTACTCTGAAAAAAGAACATCTGAGGAACATCTGAGGAAATCGGATGCATTTGGTGGAAAACAAGTCATGCATCCAATGAAGTGAGCTGTAGCTCACGAAAGCTTATGCTCAAATAAATTAGTTAGTCTCTAAGGTGCCACAAGTACTCCTTTTCTTTTTACTTTTTGGAATGGTGTCAAAAACGTGATGTGCCTGCCACTTTTTGGAAGGGATGCAGATAGCAAAATACTTCTCCTGCACTACAACAGTTGTATACCAATCAAACAGAAGTAACGTTGTGGAGAATTAGGCCCTTGCCGTCTTTGTAACTGTGAAGCCTTCCAATCCAGACAGGAGGTCTCTGGTTTTCTTGGAGAGCCCACATCTCAGACCCATTCAATTATGGCTCCTATTTTGGGATCACCTGCAAGACAAAAGAGTGAGCAGTACATTCCATGAAAAGGTTTGTGAAACATTCACAGCTCCTGCTGGCCTGGCAGTAAGAGGCAGGGCTTACGAGGGTTGAGAACTGAATTTTGGTGTTCTGCAATGCAGCACACTGTCATTCGACTACTGCCAGCCCATCTTTATGCTGAAGTCAGCTGTCCTCCTTAACACAAAAATGTTCTTCATTTTACAGCTATTGTGCATACAATAGCTGCTTCAAAAGCTCCCTCTGCTGGGTGTTCAGAATATGAGATTATGAGATTTCAAAACAAAGCCTTTTGATAGTTTTCAGAGTAGCAGCCGTGTTAGTAGTACGGCACAAATTTCAATTGCTATTTTTGACATTGTTATAAAATATTTCAAGAAATATATGGTTGAAGTCATTTAGATTTCTTTATTAGAGTAACATCAGCGAGAGATTTAATCTGTTAAGTCTGTAGCCAGTAACTTTTACATGCATAAAACAAGGTTTCCGGTATAATGCGATAAATGCAAATGTTACATTCTAGAACAGTGGTTTTCAACCTTTTTTCATTTGCAGACCCCTAAAAAATTTTGAATGAGGTGCAGACCCCTTTGGAAATCTTAGACATAGTCTGCAAATACCTAGTGACCTGCGAACCACAGGTTGAAAATCACTGTTCTAGAACTATGATCACACAAATTATTAAATAATAATACTTGGCACTTACATAGTGCTTTGTGTCATAGATGCAGTACAACAATAGAGTTGTAACAAAACAAATAAGGTTCTCATTCCTAGGTACTTACAATGTAAAGGCAGTAGGTATGGTACACAATACTATATAGTAATGTTTCTCAAGCGGGGAGTCATAACCCCCAAATGCAATCAGAAAGGCCATGAGTCGTTGAAAAGTTTATTACAATCTTAAGCAAAGCAAATCTCTCTCCCCCACTCCCCACACACCCTTACCCTTCAAGGTAAGTATTCGCTGTCAACCTCTATGCGCATGCATGCCCGTGCACACCCCCCACAAATGAGATAGGGTTAACATTATCCTCACTGATACATATATTTTTTATTTTTATTTTACTTTTATGGTAAATTTATAAGGGAATCATGAAAATGTTTGACTTTGAATAAAGAGTGTCCAACTTGAAAAGGGTGAGAAATTCTACTATGTGGTAACGAACGGACAGAAGGTTTGAATGGTCATTATAGACCAAAAACTTCCTAGTGGGTTTTTTAGTAGGGTTTTATTTATTTATTGAATGAGGTGCTTGTCTTAAATTAGTTGAGAACCTGTTGCTAAACACAGGGGGTGTCTTCCTGAAAGGAGACAAAAAGAAAAGGAGTACTTGTGGCACCTTAGAGACTAACAAATTTATTAGTCTCTAAGGTGCCACAAGTACTCCTTTTCTTTTTGTGAATACAGACTAATACGGCTGCTACTCTGAAACCTGAAAGGAGACAGGTACTCTGGACTGACAAAATACACAAATGGAGAGACTGTGGACAGAGCCTACTTAAGTCCTTAAATAGTGTATTTAAGGGTCATTGAGAAAGTGAGAGCTATAGGAGATCACTTCATCCATCACCAAAAAACAGTTTAACAGCTGTGTTTTACAGCACACAGCAACGTTACTCAACATTTCAGAAGAGGAAAAAAACCCTTTCCTATTCAACTGTAATTGCAGGGAAAACGTAGGCAGGCAGATTGTAATGATCTGTGTTGAAATGTAGTGAAGATATTAAGATTTACACTGCTACTGTTGTTAAAGATCTGGTAGAACTTTTTACATCCACATAAATTTAATCTGAAAAATAATACGTGGGGAAGTGCAATGCCTTTTACTGCCATTCAGCTATTGCCTTAAAGGGAATAATGCCACCTACTGAATGACCAACTGGTATTATATGTGGCAACCTTTGAAGTGGCCTTGGAAAAACAGTTTACCAGAATTACAACTACCTCAAAGACAAGGATTTGTATGGATTACTAGAGCGTTTCCCTACTGGCCTTATTTTTTTCCCCATTAAAGCATCTCACAGATGTTTTGGAATTGGTACACAGTTCATCCTTCCTAACAATTTGCAGTTGGTGCTTCTGGCTATTTTTTTGCTGGCTCAAAGGAAAAACACGCAAATAAAATGCAATACTATAATCATTCCCAGAAAAAAAATTGTATTAAGATGGAGTTAAGGTTGAGAGCATATATCAATAATTTAGGATAAAAACATTACAGAGATGTTGTCATTTCCCCCAGGCAGTTGTGAGCCGAGATTAAATTTAAAAGAAATCCAAGCGTGTTAAGGTATGGAAATGCACATTAAGTAACCCAAGCATGCTTAATTCTGCCCTGTAATAACAGCATGCAATGATCATATGGTTGCTTATGAAATTTGCAGAGGATGCTGTGCCTGCAAGGGCTGGGGGGGAGATACCAGCAAAAGGAGGACACTCAGGCCTAAGAATAGTAAACTATGCTTTATTGAAGGAAGAAAGAATTTACGCTCCAATCTGCGCGGGGAGCCCCTAGGACGTGCGGAGGGGCTGCAGGGGACTCTGGCCGTTTGGGACAGCTGACCAGGCAGGACTCCACCGGGGCAGTGGGGGGGGGGGGGGAAGAAGTCGTCTGCAGCACTATATTCTCTGCGCTTATCTCGGGGGTACATGGGGTCACAGCTGGCTACATTCTTATATGTACGATTTATGCTTATTACATTAACTGACTCGTTTACAGGCAAAAATATGCTGAGCTATGCTACAATGTCTTTTGGCAGGGTTCGTTGGACAAAATTCGTTGAAACTGCCTGCATCCTCCGTTTACATCCAGTCACATACTCAGTCCACCACTTAGCTCCTTGCCAATCTTCCGCAACCTTGCCCCTACACTTTGGAGGACAGGATTAGAATTCAAAACAACCTTGACGAATTGGAGAATTGATCTGAAATAAACAAGATGAAATTCAGTAAAGCCAAGTGCAAAGTACTTCACTTAGGAAGAAAAAAATCAAATGAGCAGCTACAAGATGGGGAATACATGGCTAGGCAGTAATACTGCTGAAAAGGATCTGGGGCAGGAGTAATCAATTAATTTTTGTCAAAGTCCAAATTTCTTGGTGAAGGCCCAGACTCCAGAGAAAATAATAAAAAAAACAATGCAACAATAATAGTAAGTAAATTAAAAAATTTTGGGGTCCATTCAAAAGAGTTGGCAGTCCAGATTTGTTCTGCAGTCCGCTTATTGTCTACTCATCTGGGGCTTATAGTGGATTACAAATTCAACATGAGTCAACAACGTGATGCAGTTGTGGAAAAGACTCATATACTTGTGGGGTGTTTTAACCAGGGTGTCATATATTAGACCAGGGAGGTAATTAAACTTGCTCTACCCAGCACTGGTGAGGCTTCAGCTGGAATACTGTGTACAATTCTGGGCACGACAGTTTAAGAAAGATGTGGACAAATTGGAGAGAGTCCTGAGGAGAGCAACAAAAATGATAAGAAGTTTAGAAAACCTGACCTCTGAGGAAAAGTTTAAAAAAACCTGGGCATATTTAGTCTTGAGAAAAGACTGAGAGGGGGTCATGATAATCTTCAAATATGTTAATGGCTGTTACAAAGAGTACTCTGTGTCTACTGAAGGAAGAACAAGAGGAGATCTGCTTAATCTATAGTAAGAGTGATTTAGGTTAGAGATATTAGAAAAAGCTTTCTAACTATAAGCATAGTTAAGCTCTGGAATGGTCTTCCAAGGGAGTTTGTGGAATCCCTGTCATTGAAGGTTAGACAAACACTTGTGAGGGATGGTCTATGTATATCTGGTACCGCCTCATTTTAGGGGGCTGGACTAGATGACCTCTTGAGGTCTCTTCCAGCCCTACATTTCTATGATTGTATGATCATCACAAAACTGAAAAGAATTCAGAGCCGTTGATGCAAATGCAGTGAACCTAAGGTGACTAGTTCTAAACACTAACAAAAAATGAGTGAAGTCTATGATTATTAATAACCTTATTCATTTGTATTGCAGTAACACTCAAAAACTCTGATCAGGGTTCTGTTGTGCAAGGGGGTATATAAATATCACAGTCACTTTGAGCAGTTTGTAACAGAGAATACTTTATTTCAGTACAAGTGAGGTAACGGAAAAAGATTTTTCCAACTGTTTTCTTCCTGTCAAGGCCTAAATAACACCAACTACATTCACCTCATTTTGCTCATCCGATAAGGGTGCATGGCTTTTCAAGAACGTTGCCTGCATACTTGACAGTTCAAAAAGCATTCTTTAAAATGAAGAGCTCATTAGAAGTCCTATAGCACAAGTAGTTTATTTGAGATTGTTTGAAAGGAGCAATGGTAAGGTTATTATTAGTTTTTTATTTCTGTTACTAGTCCTTTCAGGATTCATTGTATTCCTTTTTTATTGGTGTCACTTTTCTCTTCTATTTCTTTCTTCACAAGAGGGAAAAAGGATTATCTCTGAAATGCTTTTTTCATACAGACTACGCCTGAATTAATGATTCAGGCAATTAAAATGCCTAGAAATGAACCTCTCTCATCTTCCTTTGTGAAGGTCAGCCAGTAACAGATCTGAGTGGCAGAGAGGAAATTGCTAATGAACACAGGAAAGTTCATATCATTAGAGCTCTAATTAAGAAAATGTAAAACAGATTCCTAATTGACTACGAGATACAAAGTCTGTTACTTGGAAAAAGTACATTCTATGAAATAAATTAATGGGTAGCTACCTTTTCCTTCTAATGCTGTAAGGTTGGCCATCATCCAGTTATTACCAATCAATGAACACAAAGGCAGCTTTGACTTGTTTGTGGTGATAAAGCATTGCAAACAGTTACCCTTTAACCAGCTGTACAAGGCTGCCTTTCACTTTATTTTCAGTAATGTTTCCTTGAGATAAGAGGTATGCACTCCGACATGTAGTGTGATAAGATGTTCCTTAACCCAAGTGTCTCCTATACCAATACTTAATCCTCAACTACAAATTAAACAAACAAGAAAATTTAATGCTCCTTCTTCCAATTTAATACCTTCTACCTTTCCTCTTGGGTTATGTTGCTTAAAAAGCTCCTTACATGTTGTTCCTTATGTCTGGAACAGCATGTCAGCATTCATCCACCAAATTCCCTTGCTCCTCCTTACAATCCACTTCTTCTAAGAATCTCTCCTTTCTCCTTGTCATTAGTATCTGCACACTCTCCATTCCCTGAGAATGTGTTGTCTTGTGTCTCATCTTCTGCTTGTTTATCACATCTCAATTAGACTGTAAAATCTTTGGAAGAGAGAGCGTGAATACATACTAACACGGCTGCTACTCTGAAATCTGATCCCATTGAAATCAATGGGAATTTTGTCACTGACTTAGTTGAAGCAGGATTTAGGTCACTATGTGAGACATGTTGCGTAATCCTACCACATTATATAAATGATTATTATTGTTAATAACATTACAATATACATTATAACATGCCCACAGAGGCAATGCTCTAATATATGTGCCAGGATGAAAAAGAGGGAGCTGTATAACTTTTAAAAGGGAAAATTGTTATAACAGTCTGTCTCTCTTGGTGTTTTCTGCTTAGATGTTGACCCCAGTGCAGATCAGATCAATTTGCCAAGCTATATTAGAATCTGGGAAGCAGTATGCCATGAAGAAGAGGAAACCATGCCCACTCATGTACTCTTATTATGGAACAGAATATCTTGGTGAGTAGAACACACCAACCACTTAGAAACCAAGGCATTGCTTTGACACCAAGGTAATAGAACACTTAGAAATAAGACATTGGCAGACAAACAGTATGTGCATTCTGCTTTTCCTAATTAACAAATGGTCATACATGTAAATGGACAAATATTGTATGTAGACCACCTAAAATGAATGCAGTGATTAGTGCTAGTTATACACTGCATATTCCCACTAGGCTCCAATATTTCCCTTCTGCAGAAAAACTTGTAATAAGGGAAAAATCCATAAACTTTGTGAGACTCCTCACTGAGTTGGGGCCTTTGCCTCTCTGAAGTGAGGCATTTGCAGCTGTTATGTATTTGTGAAATACAGTAGAGAAATCTTTTATCTGCACTTTAATTTTCATTATTCTCAAATGTTGCCACTCTATAGTGAGAATGGGTGAATTCATACTGAGTTTTTCTTTAAATTTAGGAATTTGAAAGATGTAAGTGGTAACAAATCTTTGAGTTGCATGTATAAGACCTTTGCTCAACACAATATTATAACAGTCAAAACAAGACGGAACACCCATCTGCACCACACAGAAATTATTTCCAGTAGAAAGATGCAGTGTGGTGGATATGTGAGCAAAAATAATTCTTTTAACTATTTCTGTTCTTTACAGGTGCAGCCCATGGCCTTTCATCCATCCTTCAGATGCTGCTGTCCTATTACGAATACCTTCAGCCTGCAGATCAGGAGCTTGTATGGCAGAGCATTGACTTTCTTATGGACCAAGAACAGAACAGCAACTGGCCGCCTGAACTGGGAGAGACAATTGAGCGGGAGAATGAGCTTGTGCACTGGTGTCATGGAGCTCCAGGTCCTTTTCAAATTGATGCTGTGAAGTAGCCAGATGTTACCAATTACAATGCTTTTCACACTAAATGATTCCATTAAGAAAATAACTCCAAGTCAAATTTTACTGATTTTACCGTTTATGTCAAGCAGGAAAATTGTTCGTGCTTTTTTCAGTTAAGTTTTTTTTGTTTATTACTGTAGTGGGTGGAAGATCAGGCAATGAAGGAAAACTCTTTGAGATACTTTCAAATATGTTGTTACAAAAGCCATTAAAATTCAATAGTACAATATGTCACCTGATGACCTAGCTGTAATGCCCTGTACTTTAAGAAGCCCACATATGATCTCTGTATTCCAAGCCCTTGCTCCCAAGGACTTCAGTGCATGATATATATGAGTTACAAGGCAAGTCCTGGTTGACTAGAGGGTGAAGATGGCCTTAGTGTACTGAAAGGGACACAGCCAATGCCAGACTTAGTATTTATGGGTGGGCCTTGAAACGTTTTTTGCCTCTTCCCCTCAAACATAGCCAATTTCTCTGTATTGCTATTCTACACTTATGCACAGATCTGACCTAAGGATTTTTTTATTGGAAGGAAAGTAGCAAATATGTCCAATGGCTGGAGACGGAACACCTACATGGGGAGGGCTCTGAGTTGCTATAGAGAATTTTTTCCCAGGTACCTGCCTGGTGGGTCTTGCCCACATGCTCAGAGTCTAACTGATCACCATATTTGGGTTTGGGAAAGAGACCCGGGGGCGAGAGGGGGAAAGGTGGGGGTTTGCCTTCCTCTGCAGCATGGGGCAAGGGTCACTTGCCAGTTTAAACTAGTGTAAATGGTGGATTTGCTGTAACTTGAAGTCTTTGAACCATGATTTTAGGACTTCATTAACTCATCCAGAGTTTAGGGGTCTATTACAGGAGTAGGTGGGTGAGATTCTGTGGCCTGCAATGGGTAGGAGAACAGATTAGATGATCATGATGGTCCCTTCTGGCCCTAAAGTCTATGATCTATGAGTATGCACTAGCAAAATGTTAATTGTGGAATTTCCCCAAATTTAAGAGCTCTGGGGAAGAGGAGAAGCTTCTGTCTGAGTTCCATGCTGACCCCAGCTGAGGCTCTCACTCTTGCTTTAGCAGTGTTTGCTTGTGCTATTGTATATTGAAATTACTTCCCACCAGGATATAGCAGCTAACTGTTCTTACTGGCTTTGTAGCCTAAACCTAGGAGATAACAGCAAAAATTGACATCGTGCTCCAGGACCATTCACTTTGTTAAATAAAGATCAGGAGCAGAGACCCATGTATTTTAAATGTGTTCTTTCTAAATTGCAAACAGTGTAACATAATTAGAGCCCTTAACTGTGCATTTTGCTGAAGCTTTATCTTTTCCTGACATGTAGGGAGTGAAGGTTTTCTCTCCCCCCCCCCCCATCCTGCTGGTAATAACTCATCTTAAGTGATCACTCTCCTTACAGTGTGTATGATAAAATCCATTGTTTCGTGTTCTCTGTGTATATAAATCTGCCCACTGTATTTTCCACTGAATGCATCCGATGAAGTGAGCTGTAGCTCACGAAAGCTTATGCTCAAATAAATTTGTTAGTCTCCAAGGTGCCACAAGTACTCCTTTTCTTTTTGCGAATACAGACTAACACGGCTGCTACTCTGAAACCAGTCCCTCTTTCCTGATCCTTCCCTGTGGGTGAAGAGAAATGAAACCAGCTTTGTTCATTTCTCTCTTGGGAAGAAAGAAATTTAGACTCCAATTGGAGTTTGGTCCACTGTGTGAGTGCTGGTGATATCCGTGTGGCAGAGGCCACTTTGGCAGTCTCATTTGCCCTCTGCCCACTAATCCATCTCCTGGCCAGTAGTTCTAACACTACAAACCTTGAAGAAATTTCAAACGGCCACAATCTCTCATTATGGAACAGCCGACTGGATGAAAGTTTCTTGCCTCCTCCTCAAAGGCGAATATTCCCCACAACGTTATATGTGTTTGTGGTGCAGAATGGACAGTATTTAGTCCTGTCCCAGGGACTGATTGATAGTCTGCTACTTCACAACACAGTAGGGCTAGAGCTGGATGATTTATAGTATTAGAAAATGGGGGCTTTCCAGTGGGTTACAGCACTTACTCTTAGCCCTTGGAACACCGAGATATCAAGTGGTTAAAATTGGGATGTTTAATGGAAAATTTATGAGGTAATTTTTAGAGCCTTCTAAATGTTCTGATTTTCCTTTCCCTGGGAGTCCTCTATATTGTGCCCTTCATCAATCATGAGTAATGCAGCCATTTCAATGCCACATCACTATATATTTTGTATACGTCACTGAGAGCTATTTTAAACAGTTTTTTTGAGAACCTGAATTTTTAAAATTCAGGCTGCATTTGTATCCCTTCTCATGTAGCATCTGTTTTTTAGTTACTGTAAATCCAACTGCACAGTGATCACATAGAGATTATAACTAATAAAACCAAATCACCTCTAAAAATGACTTTAAATGGCTTTTTCATACATAAAAAGGACATGATGACAGCCAGCGTCTTGGGATCTGCCAGGGCTAGAATAAAGTGCAATCAGTCCCATTGGAAAGGGGGTTAGTTCCTATTTCTAGCTCTGTAGAAATGAGAACTACTGCGTCTTAAACCTGTCACTGTTGCAAGACTAATTATTGTCCGTCCTTGATCTTGAGTCAATGTGATATGATGCGAGAACTCCACATTTTTGGGAGAGACGGAACTGTCTTGTCTTGTGGCTGGCTGGCTGATTTAAACACAAACGTGTGGCTGCTGTTTTAAGCTGCCCAGGGGTTTGGAATGTTAGTCCTGGAATGAGATGAGCTAGTGGGGTGACTGCATGGGAGGCTTTTAAAGGTGCATGATAAATGCACCATATCACATGGCTCTCAATTTATCAGACTGCTACCACACTCACCTATGTGGCGTGTACACTCGGGTGAATATATATCATAGATGAGAATTTCCATATTCTTATGTATTGATCATATAACATTTTACCAGCTTGACTGTACTTATAAAAAGAAAACTGATTTCTCTGCTGTTTCCCTAGGTATTGCATACCTGTTTGCTAAAACTTATCTGATTTCCAAGAAGCCCCAGTATCTTGACACTTGTATCCGCTGTGGGGAACTGACATGGCAGAAGGGCCTGCTGAAGAAGGGACCTGGAATTTGCCATGGAGTGGCTGGTAGTGCCTATGTGTTCCTACTTCTATATAGGCTTACTGGAAACTCTAAATACATCTATAGAGCACAAAGGTTAGTACTCTCACCATTCACTTAGGGGTTTATTATTATAGAATTTGGTGAAATACAAAGAACACTCTCTCAGAACCTTACATAGCCTATGGCAGGGATCTCAAACTCAAATCATCACAAGGGCCACATGAGGACTAGTACATTGGTCCAAGGGCCGCATCACTGACACCCCACCCCCCCTCTGCCCCTGGCCCCGCCCCCACTCCACCCCTTCCATGAGGCCCTGCCCCACCTCTTCCCACCCCTTCTCTGCCCCCATTCCAACCCCTTCCCCAAATCCCCGCCCTGCCTCTTCTCTGCCTCCTCCCCTGAGCGCGCAGCTCCCCGCTCCTCCTTCCCCCTCCCTACTGGAAAGTGCTAAGTGCCACCAAACAGCTGTTTGGCAGCAGGAAGTGCCTGGAGGTAGGCAGGGAGCGGGGATGCAGCACACTGGAGGGAAGGGGGGCGCGGTGGGTGAGGGGAGCTTGGTGGCCAAAAGAAATAACTCGGGACAAGGGGCACAGGGAGCTTGGCGGGCCGCAGCAAATAACTCCGCGGGCCATGTGTTTGAGACCCCTGGTCAATGGCCACAATTCCTTCAAGTAGCTTAAATCCTTAAACATCCAAAAAAGAACTAAAAATGCCCAGAGCCAGCAAATTTAAACATGGACGTTCTGTCTCC
Organism: Dermochelys coriacea; assembly: GCF_009764565.3. Classification (NCBI taxonomy): domain Eukaryota; kingdom Metazoa; phylum Chordata; order Testudines; family Dermochelyidae; genus Dermochelys; species Dermochelys coriacea. Next base: position 151,410,845 of record NC_050068.2, read on the forward strand.
TAGAGCAGAACATGCTAACAGATTTTACATTCTAACAACCTATTTCTTCCTCAGACTAATCCAGCCTCTTTTTAGGGTCTGCATCCAAATAGAGTCATGAGCAACTGATTACATTAACTGATGAGGTGCTTCTAGTGGGACTCTGCGATCCTTTACTGGGATTAAACTCAAAAGGGTCCATGCTACTTAATTGACTTTTTGTACTTCCCCCTATGGTTGCCATGGTGGTGAGGGCTAGAGGAATGACTCTAAATGGCACTGAAGCTCTGAATACTCAGAGTGCCCAAATATGGTCTGGATACATACCCGCTAAGTATGGGACTGAGATCATAACTCATCTAACATAGACTATTGAGTAGGTGTCATGATATTGACTTTTAGCCATCACCAGCATGGGTTAGGCCTGTCCAGAAACACAGCAGTGAAGACCTCCATATCCTATGAACAAATACCAGAGAATTTTAGCTCTTGCTCCACAGCTGAGTGAAATGAACCGCTGGTTTCATTATATTGATTCTCTCTCTGGTTTTCACAATATGTGACACTGTCTCTCAGTACATAGAAGTACAACTAAGCCAGGATCTTGCTTCTCCACATATTTTACACACACACAGGCCTCATTCCGCTCTCTCTTACACCAGTTTTACATAGTGTAACTCATCGACTTCCTGTTTACATTGATTTAAATGGGATGAGGCCTATGTAGAATTATATCAGGGAGCAGTTATTTTTAGTTCAGATTTTTTTCTGACATATTGTAGCTCTTTTAAATGATAATATGTTTGTTTCCATTTTCCTTAGCAAGCAGGAAATGGTTCTGGAATCACGATGACTTATTTTCAGTGCTGCTCATTTTATAGTATTTTGAGAGTAGTTCACCTGCTTAATCACGTCTGTAATACAGGACTTCTCACATCTATCCAGAAAACATTGCTGTTCTGTGTCCTGCTGCAACAAAGACCAATATAAAAACACTTTTTTTAAAAAAAACCTTCCATTTATACACTTATAAATGTTATACAGAGACACAAAAAAGCTTGTAGATCTAGGACGGGCACCAAGCATGTCAAATATATAAATACAGATTGGAACATTTCTGTCCTTGATCAAATGAACCTCAGTTTGGTGAGGGGGGAAAAAGGTGTAAACAGATTTGCAGATAACGTCCGATAACTAGCAGATGTGAAACTATTAATATTCTTCCTATTGAATGTGTTGACGTGAAGCTTTCTAATGACAAATGAACAGATACAGAGGGATGGCACCAAAGCCAGTTGCATGAAGAGAGAGGTAATAAAGACTTCATTTTTTTGTCTTTACTGTTTCTTAGGTTTGCAGAGTTCTTATTTACAGAAGAATTTAAGGCTGGTTCCCGGGCATTAGAAAACATATATAGTCTGTACGAAGGCTTCTCGGGGACTGTGTGTTTTCTGATTGACTTGCTGCAGCCCAACCAAGCCGAGTTCCCTCTCTTCAGTGTCTTTGTCTAGAGAACGATGTTCTCCAGTGCCACATTGGAACAGCCATGTACAGGGCACCTGCTGTTTCACTTATCTGTAAAGGGAGCCTATTAACAAAATAAGCCACATTCAGTGATACCACTAATGCTAGCCTTAATTGTGCTGGGGGGGTCAGGAAGAAGCCTAAATATATTGGGGTCTGGAGAGGGAGATATGAGGTTTAAAAAAATAAGTTTAAAAATTAAAGGGGAGAATGAAGTGGTTTTTCACAATTGAAGGGATAGAAATTCAGTTGTACTAAGGGAAGTAACGTCTTCTGATTATTCAAATGAGAGTGAAAGAGGCATTAACAATCTTTAACGTGATGGTTATGCAGAAAAACAAAATGGAAATCTGAACAGTAGGGACATGCAAGGGAAATAAAATGATTAATCCAATGGGTTTAAAAAGAGACCCATAAAATAGGACATTACACAGCTATGCTCTTGTAGGTGAATCAGACAGGTCACTAAAGTGTGAAAAGACAAAATCTGGGGATTTCTTAATAAACATTTCCTAGTACTAATACCACCTTTCCTAGAAGTACCTATATGTTGGAATCTTTTCATTGTCATGTGCATATAATAGCAGTTATACAGCTACATTCTGTCTTTAATTGCACATGTACCACATTACTATTGCAGTCAGTGGGGTTTCATGTATGTAAATGACAACTGAATTTGACCATGAGTTTCAAAACTGTGTGGGGTAATCCCTATCACCACCTTACGGTAGTAGTAGTACTCCATCTTTTTATCAATATCTTCTCTTCCATGAAGTAGATCAACAGAAGCCATGTAGAAGACTTGGATCACTAAATTCTGTAGCAAAGGTCTTAGATAGACAAGGTGGGTGAGGTAATGTTTTTTATTGGACCAACTTCAAGTCAGACCTGAAGAAGAGCTCTGTGTAAGCTCAAAAGCTTGTCTCTCTCACCAACAGAAGTTGGTCCAATAAAAGATATTATCTCATCCACTTCATCGCTCTAATATCCTGGGGCCAACACGGCTACAACAAAACTGCAGATAGGCAGGGTATAGAAGTCAAGTGCTAGTCTCACAGTATCAGATACTAGGTAATATTGCTTATTGCCAATCATAGAAAAAACTTCCTTTAGTCCATTATTTGAACTGTAGCATATATATGGAGATTGAAAAAGTGACTGACAAAATAATTTCCTGATTGAAATGGGGTGATACACTTTAGAGATACAAATTGTATGAGACCTTTAATGGAACCCTGAGTACTGGGCTTAGGAGAAAGCTGATAAAAAGTTTAAAACTAAAACCACTTATTTCTCTGGTTAACCAAGTAATGTTGCTAAAGTACCACGCAAGGATTGTATGTGCCCAAGTGATTTGTGGCTATTGAGATCTATGGTCAGTCCAGTAACCTGCACTAGCATAGATAAGTAGGTAGATTTGAAACCTAAACAAAATGCAAATGTAGATTTGTTAAAATACTGTAGCAGCAAATTCCTGTATTTACAATTTATCAGACTAATATATTTCTTTATACTGTAATACAATTGAATTTAAGGGGAGAGTGGGAAGGCTGATAGGTCAAAAATTACACCCAATGGCTTCACGTGAACAAGCTGACACTTGCATAACCCTATCCCAGTACTCTGCTGATCTGCCATTCCCCTTGTGTGTTTAGCTGGAAAAGATTCAGCTTTTCTTAGGGCCTGATCCTTTAAGGATTCACATTGACTTCTATGGCTTTAGATCAGGCTATAGAATGGAGTCAGACCCTGCAGCCCTTATATATGTTGTTGTTCCTTACTCACTGCCACAAGCCCCTTTCACATGAATTGATTTAATGGGATGACTTGGATGAGTAAGGGCTAAAGAATCAGACCCCTGCTGTATGGTGGTTTGGTACAGTGTTATGTAGTTATTTCACCCCAGAAGTAGCTGCATTTTGAGTAATGCATTTCAGTGGTGGATAAAGCAATCTATTTTTTTTTTATCAGTTTGTCAAGCACGTTGGGATCCTTGGAGGAAAGAGAATGTCAGAATGCAAAGTGTATCATTAGTTGCTTCATTCTTGTGTGCAGAGGCAATATATCTCACATGTATGTGTACCTATTGTGCTGAAACCTGAAGTCAGTCGGAGAACAAGGATAAGTAATATGAGTGGGATTTGTCCCATGGTGTTCAGATGTGTGCCCAAGATTAGAGGTCACCCCAGCATCCCAGATCTGTTGCTGGTCAATCGCCCATCTGAGAAGTTGGGACCTTTTTCTAGGTTGCACCCTGTGGTTGGGATGGCTAACAGATTTTTCAGAATTTGGACCTTTTTAAATGTGTTTAGGAAAGATGAAATTTTTGACCTGTCAGTTTTATCCTTGTAATCTGATATTTAGGGCCCTACCACATTCATGGTCCATTTTGGTCAATTTCACGGTCATAGGATTTTAAAAATCATAAATTGCATGATTTCAGCTATTTAAATCTGAAATTCCACTGTGTTGTAATTGTAGGGATACAGACCCAAAAAGGAGTTGTGGAGGTCACAAGGTTATTGTAGGGGGATTGTGGTACTGCTGCCCTTACTTCTGCTATGCTGCTGGTGGTGGCGCTGCCTTTAGAGCTGGGCAGCTGAAGAGCAGTGGCTACTGGCCCGGAGCCCAGCTCTGAAGGCAGCGCCGCCACCAGCAGCAACGCAGAAGTGAGGATGGCATGGTACTGTCACCCTTACTTCTGCACTGCTGGCTGCAGAGCTGGGCCCTCAATCAGCAGCCGGCACTCTCCAGCCGCCCAGCTCTGAAGGTGGCACAGAAGTAAGGTTGGCAATACCACAGCCCCACTAAAATAAACTTGCAAGCCTCCCCCCCCCCGTGACTCCCTTTTGGGTCAGTACCCCCAATTTGAGAAACGCTGGTCTCCCCCCCGCCCCCATGTGAAATCTGTATAATACAGGGTAAAAGCACACAAAAGACCAGATTTCATGTTTCGTGATGCGTTTTTCATGACCTTGAATTTGGTAGGGCCCTACTGATGATATTTAATTCTAAATGTATATTGTACATAGTATTCACGCAGTTAAAATATAAAAAAGTCACAATACCCATGTTGCAGTATTTAGAAAGCTGCTCTAATTGGTTTTTATTCTATTGTGAAAAACAATCCTGGAAATATTTTTTTCTTAAATTAAAACAGAGAACTGGATTCTGCTATCTGGACTCAGGGCTGTTTTAATCCTGCAGTTATTACCTGCATCCGTATTTACAGATGCAGACTGAAAAAGCAATGTTTTTGATATATACAACCTAAGAAGCACAATGCACCCAATTCAGTCAAAAGCAAAAGACCTAGAACTTAAAATCTATTTATATAGCAGCACAGTAATCTCACATTTTACTTTTTTCTTCATTATTTCTGGCACCATAAAACCTAATTATAACCAACTAGCTATGTCTCAGGAGTTTTCACTGCAGATGGAGTTCTGTTTCGAAACCCCAAACAAATCTAGAATATGGGAATAAATACAAAAATTCAGATCCTAAACAAAAAGTATGTTGATATTGTTACATACAAGACTCTTAAGTTTTCAGATAGGAACACAGTGACAATGTTTCAAATATTTGGAAAAAAGTAAAAATATTCTATAAAGGCAATGGATTAGATAACTCTTATTTTGCTATTCTATTATGTTTAATTTCCAATAGGTATAGTTTTATTGATCTTTTTAACTTGTTCCTTATAAGTGTTAAGTGTTCATCATCTGTTCTCTGGTGACTTTCTGTCTCTATCCTTTTGCAGAGCTCATTCTTTCTTATTTACGTTCAGTAAATTTACTATATATTCTATAAGCAACCGAAAACAAGTTTCTAGTCTTTTCTTGTAACCCTTGCTAGTGAAGGTAATCTTTAGCCATCTGGGACTAATTGTGAGAGTAGCAACTACTTGTGTAAGGGTTGCATGGTGTTTAATATCCATTCTGCTATAAGAAAATAGATTTAACCACCCTCTGTTTTCAAAAGCCTCAGGCCCAACCTGTCCTCTTGAAATCAAAAGGAGTTTTGCCGTTGACTTCAGTATGAGCAGGGTGAGAATTCTCGTTTATTGCAGCATTTATAAAGTACAAATAAAAAATTATATTGCAGTCTTTTGGACCTTAATAGTTTATCATTTTTATCCTGTAATACCTTTTAAGAAAACCGCCTTATGCTGCCTTAACAGTGAAGTCCCCATGCTTCTTAAAAATATATATATATACTGGAAGAACAATTCAATTTCGTTCTTAATAAAATGCCTGTGGTGCAGTTGCATTAATTTAGACTTGACTCTGCCTCAAGGATTGAAAAAACTCACATATTTTCAATGTTTCTTTAGTAGCAAAACAATTCGTGAATGGATAGTAATAATGTACAGTTAGATATGTAGGGTGGAATTTCAAAAGTGTATAAAGGAGTTAGACACCTCATTTCCTCTGGGAGTTGGGTACCTAACTCACTTGCATCCGATGAAGTGAGCTGTAGCTCACAAAAGCTTATGCTCAAAATTTGTTAGTCTCTAAGGTGCCACAAGTACTCCTTTTCTTTTTGCTAACTCACTTAGGCACTTCTGAAAATGCCAGCCATAATGTAAATCTGGATTTTCACCTTTCTTCCTCTTAACTCACATCCACTTGCAAATTCCCCTCATACTTACCCTGTTGCAAACTTTACTGTAGCTTTTAAAAGGTAGGCAAGTAAACAACTTGTCTGCAGATGTCAGTGCTTCTGTGAATGAGATGCAACAAAGTGATAAGCTTTTCTATGTTCCATCCTTACTGCCTTCAGAGACTAATTGCATCACCCCCAGGCTGAGACAAAACATCTAGCAGAAGTTACCTTTTCCTGCTCCAGAACCAGAATCTCACAATTTGAAAGCTCATAATCCTGTGCAGATTCTGCCACCCTGCTGTGATAATAGTATATGTTAGGAGAACCTCACCCACGTACCAAAAGTAGAACACGAAATGGCAGAATATCTTTTACACATTAAAGTAAAATCTCTTAATGTGTTTGGTTGCTGAAGTATAGGCCATAGGAATTTCAGTGGTATAAAAGTGTTTCTGGTTATGCTTTTTTAAAGCAAAGGGGTTACACTTTGCCATACATTGTGTGTATTGTTGCTTATTTATGGTGCGTGTGTATCCTGTTGTGTAAAGTGGTAAAATAGATATTAGCCTACGGCGCTATATACTATTTATGATTGTTGGCAAATCATCTGCAAATTGTTACTGTTGAATAATTTATTTTATTTGGTGATAGAACTAGATCTGAAATATTGAGGGTCAGTGATTTTTAGGATTCATAGAGCCAGGTACAATTTGTAATTTTCAGCAACAGAAATGTGAGTTCTAACAGATACTTACTGGTTTTTTTCTAGCACTCAAGCTTTCAGCATCAGGAATATACTTATTTTATGCCATTGTTTTAAATCTCAGCTTTGTCTACACGGGTTTTTTTTCTTTTTTTTCCCCCTCCACCCATGTTATGAATCACTTCAGAAGGCTAGATTAGCAGCCCAACTCCTTTGTTTTTGAAAACAAAGCACACTTCTGTCTATTTTAATGTGAAAGGAGGTTGTCCACATATTAGTATTACATTACTTTCTCACTCCCTGCTGGCCTCCGCTCATTGGCTCTGCCACTTCCCTGATGCTAAATATAATCATTGGACTATATATTGATTGTCACTGACTTTTCAAATCCGTGAATATAACAAAAAATGAATTTGTAGAAAATATTTCCAGTTCTACTGTAACTCATTTCTACTAAGAGAGTCACAAGAAGGTGGGTAAAATGAACTAATGTTCTAAAATATTCACTTAAACTATCCTTGGAAATATGAACAAAGACACTGGTTACCCTTAAAGACTTTTCAGTTACCTTTGTAAATAAGTACTGTCACTTTCGTATTCCTGATACTAAATATATAGAAATGCCATGGATAACATGAGAACATTGATTATTTTTAAAGGTCACATTGTTAAGTTTTAAGTGGGATCACTGTAGGTGTGTGCAAAATATAGAGTTGCAGGTGCAAATGGGATAATTCTTCAGGCAAAGACCCATTTGTACATGTAGATACAGGGTTTGCAAACATCATTGCATGTTTCATGCATGTAGTTATCTGTTTTGACCCATGCGTGCATCACTGAGAGTACATCTTAATTGTCCATTTTTTAAAATTAGATCAGTAACGTTTATGGACAAAACATCTCTCTGAGATCTATAAAGCAGATATCAACTCTGATGGTCAACTCTACCTACCTGTCCTGAACGTCTGTTGACACAATATCAATGGTGGTTCTCTGATATTGTGATCTTCGTATAGGAGGAGATGAGAATTGCTGTACAGATTTAAGAGATGAATCTTGCTGTCAAGAACCACATGGATGAACAACCATTGGCTAACACCACTGGTTTACACTGCTGTGAGAAGAAATTTGAGTTTGTATTTAAATGTTCTGGATTGAGTAGTAAGTAGCATTAAGGCTAAACTGAAAAGAAATGAGCAAATGTCCAAAAAACACATTACGAAGGGAACGACCTACTACAAAGCCATAAGCCAGAAAAACTCAGGGCCCACAAAACAATACTGCATTTTTGGGATGTGAATAGGCATTTTACAAGAAAATAGCACAGAGTTTGCTTCATTGCACAAATATTGTACAGTATGTGCTGTACTTAACAGATTTCTCCTGCCTTGAATCAATGCCAATTATAGCAAAGTCATCACAGGCATACTCATTGAAAAAATTCTGTCCATATAGGAATTGTCTGTAATGATATCTACTGCTGTCCATTCATACAGATTAATTTAATAAATGGAATTGTGAAGAAATGCTCAATATGTGTGAATATTCCAAAAAAGGGATTGAAGTACACAAACTTTTTGAACTAATAAAATTCCTGCCTAATTTATATCCAATGGTTATCGTAATTACTAGTTCTGTATTCTCTTTGTAACATTGCCAGTCATGATCTGAGAAATCAATACATCAGTAAGAGATGGATTTATCATAAGTGATGAAAGGCTCTAGTACCTTACTAACAAATATATAGAGCCCACTGATGTTTTTCATGTGCTGATTCAAAGAGAAAGCTAAGGCAATTAGGTTCAAATACAGCAATACAAATAATATGGCAGAAAAGTACTTTTAATTAAAACATATTTTGCATAGCAATGTGTTGATAGTTGTATAAAAGATATTTTATAATACGATATTCCTAAACAATGTTGCATAACATGTACCAGAAAACATTTTATATAGAAATCCTGGGGTCAATTGTATACTATATATAGGAAGATGGGAAATCTTAAATATTTCTTTTTCATATCAGGCAAGAGTACTATATGAACTAAAATTAAGTTGTGCTTTAGTCTTCATTACCATTTAAATATGTCTGTTAGAGGGAAAGGTTTGCACTAACAATGGGCCTGATTTTTCTACGGTGTTTAACTTTGTGTAGTCATTTAGGGCCTCATCCAACTCATTGAAATCAATGATAAGACTCCTGTTGATGTCAGTGGTGCAGAATAAGGTCATTACATCTATGTGAAGTAGGTGTGACACTACCATTCTGGGCCCCAAGCCTGCAAACCCTTATGCATACATTTTAAGTTTATTCACGAATTGAACATTGACATCAAGACTCACCGAAGTCAAGAACATTCACATAAAAACAATTAAGCACATGCATATTTGCATGATCAAGGCCCAGTTTGATAGCATTTTACACCTGCTTTGGCCCAATTTATCTAAAAACATACGTACGTGAATACCAGCAAGTGTACCAGGGAAAGTAGATTGCATTGCTAACATAAATATTATTTCATATTGAGTTATCGTTTGCTATATTCCATACACTGATCATTTGCTATATTCAAGCATATGATACACGGTATTCATTTCTTGTATAATAAGCAAGTGCTGTATCCTAGCTTCATTTTTTGTCTGTGATACCCGCACACAGCCATAGTGTGGTGTAGTTCTTTAGAACTCAGATTGATTTTACCCTTGTAGACGTTCACCTTGTTGGTTTAAAACACCCGGATGTTATAATGTTGGAAACACTGTGATCTTTCAAGATGTGTTTATTGTATTAGTTTTGCATTGTAGATAATACATACACTAATAAAAGCTAGAGTTATAGTATTTTAAAGCAGTGTTAATAATATTGGCTTAGCAGTGATAGAGAAAATCTATGTATACCCACATTGTTAATATAAAAGCTATGATTATCTTTTGCCTTACAATAAAAGCCTCATTTTAAATGTTATGGATATTTGTATTAATTGATTATTCTTGAGAACACTTGCTGTAGGTGCCACTTTTCCCTCTGAATCAGTACTGACTCAACGTCCCAGTACTATTCTTGGTGACACTGTGCTGCTGGAGGAGAGGTCTTTTGGGTGAGAAGTAAAACTAAGGTCTGGACCACCTGTGATCATTAAAGATCCCATGGCAGTTTTCATAATAGTAGAGATATGTTACCCTTGGTGTGTTGATCAGTTCCAATTCCGGCAAATATCTTCAGCCTACCTAAATTTCACACACTCACGTCCTCCCTTCCCCATTTGAAGGGCCCAATCCCCAGAGCACCTTCAGTTCACCTCTGAAGAACATTTAGATGGCACAGTAGTAAAATACACCTGAGCCCTCTCTTCACTATAGCTTCCATCTGTGCTACCACCCATGGAGTAATAAATTATGGAGCTGTGGTGAATTGTGGGTTCACGATTTGCCATTGCAGATGCAGGTCTAGAAAGGTCCCAAACAAAAGGCAGCTAGCACTTTTTTCACCTAATACTTGTTGCAGATCTGGAGCTGATACATAATAATGTTATGAATACTGCTATATAATAATTTTAAAAACACTGTGACCTGGTCAGGAAATGTAAGTTATTGGATATTGGGGTTACTGGAATGTTTATTATACACTAATAAGGCTCAAGTTCAGTGGCTCTGTACAGGCAGGTAAGACAACAGCTTTTCCTATAAGAGCACTCAAGCACCCACTTGAAAGAGTGGTATTCTTTGAGAGTATAAACTGAAGTGACACTACTGTTTTGTGGCAGGAGATGAGAGATCAAAGGGTGTTAAACAATGAAAAAGTGTCTTGATCCCTGTGAAGGGTGATGAGTCTTTGGGGCTGTCCAGAGCGTGTTGTGAGCTTTGAGAGAGAGGCTCTGTGGAAAAGTCTATAGGGAGGTAGTCCTTCCAGGATCTCCGGGTAGAGGACAGTTAAACACCGATAAGCTAGACGTTTGTAGTGTGTTTTACTGCTTTTAAGATACGTTTTCTCTGAAGTGCTTGGGTTCTAAATAAATGAAACTTTGCTTTAAGAAGGTTGTTTGGTCACTGATTTTTATCACCACCACCCTGGAGAGGAAAGAATTGCAGGGTTTGGACATAAGTCAGACCTGCTGAGGGAAATCACGGTTGCAACCCAGGGCCTGAGAGTGCAACAATCACATGATGCCACCCTGAAAGATTGGCGATGCCTCAAGGTCTGAGAGCTAGAGGGGGTGAGTGTGGACAGACCAGGAAGAGTCAGAGGTGCAGTTTGCCCAGTAACTGAGACAATTCCAATTGCTTTTGCTGTTTGTTAGCTAATATTCTTTAAAGCTGCCATATTGATAAGGATGTGTCCACATTGCCTTTATAACCTTCAAACTTCATTCATCTGTTAGAAAGTATGTGCCATCATCCAATAGCAGTGGGCGTCGCTGCCACATAAGAGGCCAACTAAGAATTAATGGTCTTAACTTTTAAAACAGCATTTCATTTTGGGCATTTGAAATACTTAATTACTAGAAGAAAAGGAGGTCTCAACACCAACATTCCACACAAAGATGGACTACAAGTCATCAGGAACAGTATCCCCGATAATGTCACGGCTAATCTGGTGGCTGAACTTTGTGACTTTGTCCTCACCCATAACTATTTCACATTTGGTGACAATGTATACCTTCAAATCAGCGGCACTGTGCTGGGTACTCGCATGGCCCCACAGTATGCCAACATTTTTATGGCTGACTTAGAACAACGCTTCCTCAGCTCTCGTCCCCTAATGCCCCTACTCTACTTGCGCTACATTGATGACATCTTCATCATCTGGACCCATGGAAAAGAAGCCCTTGAGGAATTCCACCATGATATCAACAATTTCCATCCCACCATCAACCTCAGCCTGGACCAGTCCACACAAGAGATCCACTTCCTGGACACTACGGTGCTAATACGCGAAGGTCACATAAACACCACCCTATATCGGAAACCTACTGACCGCTATTCCTACCTACATGCCTCTAGCTTTCATCCAGATCATACCACTCGATCCATTGTCTACAGCCAAGCTCTATGATATAACCGCATTTGCTCCAACCCCTCAGACAGAGACAAACACCTACAAGATCTCTATCATGCATTCTTACAACTACAATACCCACCTTCTCAGGTGAAGAAACAGACTGACAGAGCCAGAAGAGTACCCAGAAGTCACCTACTACAGGACAGGCCCAACAAAGAAAAGAACAGAACGCCACTAGCCATCACCTTCAGCCCCCAACTAAAACCTCTCCAACGCATCATCAAGGATCTACAACCTATCCTGAAGGACGACCCATCACTCTCACAGATCTTGGGAGACAGGCCAGTCCTTGCTTACAGACAGCCCCCCACCTGAAGCAAATACTCACCAGCAACCACACACCATACAACAGAACCACTAACCCAGGAACCTATCCTTGCAACAAAGCCCGTTGCCAACTCTGCCCACATATCTATTCAGGGGATACCATCATAGGGCCTAATCACATCAGCCACACTATCAGAGGCTCGTTCACCTGCGCATCTACCAATGTGATATATGCCATCATGTGCCAGCAATGCCCCTCTGCCATGTATATTGGTCAAACTGGACAGTCTCTACGTAAAAGAATAAATGGACACAAATCAGACGTCAAGAATTATAACATTCAAAAACCAGTTGGAGAACACTTCAATCTCTCTGGTCACTCGATTACAGACTTGAGGGTGGCTATTCTTCAACAAAAAAAACTTCAAAAACAGATTCCAACGAGAGACTGCTGAATTGGAATTAATTTGCAAACTGGATACAATTAATTTAAGCTTGAAGAGGGACTGGGAATGGATGAGTCATTACACAAAGTAAAACTATTTCCCCATGGTATTTCTCCCTCCCACTCCACCCCCCACTGTTCCTCAGATGTTCTTGTTAACTGCTGGAAATAGCCTACCTTGCTTGTCACCATGAAAGGTTTTCCTCCTTTCCTCCCCCCCCCCCGCTGCTGGTAATGGCTTATCTTAAGTGATCACTCTCCTTACAGTGTGTATGATAAACCCATGTTTGTTTCATGTTCTCTGTGTGTGTATATCAATCTCCCCTCTGTATTTTCCACCGAATGCATCCGATGAAGTGAGCTGTACCTCAGGAAAGCTTATGCTCAAATAAATGTGTTAGTCTCTAACGTGCCACAGGTCCTCCTTTTCCTTTCGCGAATACAGATTAACATGGCTGCTACTCTGAAACCAGGAATTAAAGACTGATCTTTCCTTAAAGATTGTCGTAATGAAACCTCCAAGAATAAGTCCAACCAAAATTGACAACCCTATCACCCAATGATCTTTAACCAACTCTCTAAGGGCATCGGTGCTGGATCTAGCGGTGTGGGGGATGCTGCTGCACCCCCCTGGCTTGAAGTGGTTTCCATCATATACAGCAGCAGTTCTCAAACTGTGGGTCAGGACCCCAAAGTGGCTCACAACTCCCTTTTAGGGGGGTCGCCAGGGCTGGCATTAGATTTGCGAGGGCCCCAAGCCTCAGTCCCACTGCCAGGGGCCAAAGCTCAAGGGTTGAGCCCTGAGTGGCGGGGCTCAGGTTACAGGCCCCCCCCCCCGCCTGGGGCTGAAACCTTTGGGCTTCGGCTTTGGCCCCCCGCTGCCTGGGGCAGGCTCAGGCTTCGGTCCCCCCTCCCGTTGTTGTCAGAAGGGGGGGGGCCCTGCAATGAATTTGAGACCCGTTGAGCGGGTTTACAGTGGGGTTCAGTGGCTCTCAGCACCCCCCCTACACCGATTGTCCCAGCCCCCGCTGTAGGGGGCTGGGGCGGGAACTACACTAAAGCTGCTGGGGAGGGGGGGCTGCCCCTCATTCCCCCCCCCCCAGCAGCGCCGCCGAGGAAGAGGTGGTTTCCTCTCCGCTGGCGCTGGCCCAAGCCCCTTTGCCAGCGCTGCAGCGGTCTCCGCTCTGCGCCCCGACCGGGCTGCGGGTGCCCGCGCCAGGGCCGGGCGTCCGGCCGCGGCCGAGCTCCCCGGGCAGGCCCCGGCGCGCGCGGGGACAGGTGGCTGGGCAGCGGCGGCAAGCGGGACGCCCCCTAGCGGGCAGCGCTCGCCCCGCACGCACCCCCGCGGCAAACCCGGCCCGGGCAAACCCGCGGGAGAGGGCGATGGGCGGAGCGGGGGGGGCCCTGCCCAGCCCTGCCCAGCCCCGGCTGCCGCAGACAGCGAAGGCGCCCGGCGCGCGGGCTGCCTGCACGGGAGGAGATGAAATTCCCGGGCTCCGTCCTCCTCTCCCTGCTCCTCTTCGTGGCCGAGACGGGCACCGCCCTGTACCTGAGCAGCACCTACCGCGCGGCGGGGGACCGCATCTGGCAGGCGCTGACCCTGCTCTTCGCCCTCCTGCCCTGCGTGCTGGTGCAGCTCAACCTGGTCTTCGTCCACCGGGAGCTGAGCCGGGACAGACCCCTGGTGCTGCTGCTGCACATCCTGCAGCTGGGACCCCTTGTCAGGTGGGTGGCGGGCTGCTGGCCTGGGTGCGCAGCGTCCTGCCCTGCCGATTTACTTCATCACTCCCTTCCAGCCACCTCCGCTGCTGCGCGCCAGCGGCTCTCCCTGGGGGCTCCCGGAGCGGGCGAGCGCGCGAGTCGATGGAGCCGAGCTAGTCCCCTGGCGCTCTGGAGAGCGCGTCTTATTTGCTGCAGCTTTTTCTTTCCTCGGCGTTTGTGCATAATTCAGGCGTGTCCAGCTGCGTGAACGTTTGCAATGTAGAGCACACGCTGGTATTCAGAGTAGCAGCCGTGTTAGTCTGTATTCGCAAAAAGAAAGAAAAGAAAAGGAGGACTTGTGGCACCTTAGAGACTAACGCATTTATTTGAGCATAAGCTTTATCCGATGAAGCGAGCTGTAGCTCACGAAAGCTTGTGCTCCGATAAATGCGTTAGTCTCTAAGGTGCCACAAGTCCTCCTTTTTCACACATTGGTATGTGTTACATTTGCGTAGTCTTCAGCTTTGTGCTTTAGAAACAGCTGAGGTGCTTGAGTTGGAAGCGTAGTTGCCTGTGTGTACAAGAGACATCAATATATAAAGACAGGTTTCAGAGTAGCAGCCGTGTTAGTCTGTATTCGCAAAAAGAAAAGGAGTACTTGTGGCACCTTAGAGACTAACAAATTTATTAGAGCATAAGCCTTCGTGAGCTACAGCTCACTTTGAGCTGTAGCTCACGAAAGCTTATGCTCTAATAAATTTGTTAGTCTCTAAGGTGCCACAAGTACTCCTTTTCTTTTTGCAATATATAAACGTTCTCTCTCTTGACACGTCTCTGTGGTGTGGATATAGAGCTGCATGTGTATGTAGGATTTTTGTATTCTGCCTGTGTGTGCCGATAGGTACAGCCATGTTTATCCATATGAACTAGATCTGTGCATGTAGTGTGTTTTGTTGCACAATCTCCCCCTCCCCAAAACAGCCAAAACGTTAGTCTGGTGTATTTCTATAGCTATTCTATCATAGGTGCTAGAACTGGAGTTGCAGGAGGTTTCCATTATATACAGGGTTTACAGTTTGGTTCAATGGTTCTCAGCACTCTCATTATAAAAATTGTTCCATCCCCCCTGTAGTCTATTGGTATGAAGCTGACTGAAGCTACTTTGTGCTTATGCACCTGCATTAATCAAAGTAACACTAATGCTGTAGAATATGCTTTAATATTTATTTTGTCAGTCTCTCAGGAACAGTCATGTTACTGGCCTGAAAGCAAACACAGGGAAAGGGTGTGGTATTTGGTAACCTGCAGAATCCACAAATGTTAACACTTAGTATTGAAGAAAATAGGTTGTGAGGTCCCCCCACAGAGGCTGGAAATAAAAAGGGAAGGCCAGGTGGCAAGCAAACAGTTTTTTCTCCTATACAGTGAGATCCTTACTGAGGCTATTTGTTTAGATGGAATCTAGAAGCTGTTTTCTGTTTGTACAGACAAGGCCTATTTCTCTAAAGTTGCTTGACTCTTCATGAAGATAAGCAGTTTGCTAACTATAGTGACTGGGTAAGTTATATCTTACTGCAAATTTCTGCAACATAGTAACATAGATCAGATTGACTTCACAGGAAGAAAGGGAAACTCCTAGTGTGGCTTAATTTAAATGTTTTATGGTAATGATTCCATTCATATTGTAGTATTTATAATTCTCAAGGGTTTCACTTCTTCCAGAAGGTGTTCTGTTTGACAGGGGAGCCCAAAATTCCATTTGAGATATTGAGTTGAAAGTGCCCTTTGAAACAATATTAGAAAGAAGAACATTTAGACTTGAGTTTCTCCTATCGAACCAGTGCGGTTTAGACACCGCAATAAGTCGACCTAAAATATGTTGACGCCAGCTACATTATTCATGTAGCTGGAATTGCATAATTTAGGTCGACTTAACCCCGTAGTGTAGACCTGCCCCAAGTTCTGCTTCAGTACCAAGCTCTGCCCATTTGAGAAGTCAGAATGAGACGCCACTCTCAGTAGTTCACGGTGACGTACAGCATATGATGATGTGTGCTCTGCTGGGCACTTTCAGTTTGGCTCCCTGGCTGATGCCTAGTTCACATTTTGAAGGTTTTCTTTGTAATCATAAAGGCTAGAGATTTACTTTCCTTCTTTTTTTTTTTCCCCAAATGATGCTGGAGCACAAGATGGCAGCCACCTGGAAAAAATACTGCCTTGCCCAGCTACAATGATCTAGCCTTGTTTCGTTCCTGCACGTGACAGAATAAGTATACTTTATAAACCTGCTTCTTGTGTCATCTTCAGTACCACCTATATTAGCTGGACTTTGCTGTCACAAAAGTAATTACAACAGGGACATCATATAGCTAGCAGCCTTCCCGTTCATGGAGAGAATGTATGTGTTATGAAAGAGCATATACTTGCCTTTTGCCAATTTTATTTTTCCTGTCTGTAATAGGAACAGTTTCTCTATAAGTACTCAAAGTGATTTGTAGAGTATATTGCCAATATCACACAGTGACCTGACTCCAGTCTTTGAGATATAGGCAAGTCTGAGAAAGGAGACATTTCAATGTAATTGGCTGTGACGAAGTGACGGCAGGACACTGTCTGGGATTTCTGTGGCACTTCAAGTTGATGCCATGCTTTGTGAATGGAGTTATTCCTTTGAATGCTTGGAAAAGGTACGTGAGCTGTAGCTCATGAAAGCTTATGCTCTAATAAATTTGTTAGTCTCTAAGGTGCAACAAGTACTCCTTTTCTTTTTGGAAAAGGTAGTTACACTTACTTAGAATTTTCTTTTTTGAAATGGAGACACTTTAACACCTAAACTGAAAAAAGAAAAGGAGTACGTGTGGCACCTTAGAGACTAACAAATTTATTAGAGCATAAGCTTTCGTGAGCTACAGCTCACTTCACGAAAGCTTATGCTCTAATAAATTTGTTAGTCTCTAAGGTGCCACACGTACTCCTTTTCTTTTTGCGAATACAGACTAACACGGCTGCTACTCTGAAACCTAAACTGAAGGAGACTATAAAAGCAAAGTGACTTAAAAGCATTTCAGTGGAAGGTTTAATGTTCTTTTCTGGAGAAAACCTCAAATTACACTTTGGCCAAGTAAAATCTCATCCCATTATCCAATTGTCTCTTTGTTCTGTGTTTGTATAGACCACAGCATAATGGTACATGACTAGGGCTCCTATGTACTATTGCAATACAGATAATTAGTAATCGGAGCTATCACTCTGGGATTCGTGAAATTCTCCCTTTATTATTTGTACCAGAGTGATCAGCTTTCCCAAACATTGCCACAGGTGGCACCCAAGAAAAAAGGGACTAGATCCACAAAGGGTCTTAAGCTGAACATTGCAATGCCTAAATATTAGGCAGCACGCTGCCTACTGGAATCAACAGCCCCAAGTAAGGAGCTCAGGCTCTCTATATAAGACAATCAGAAGAGTGTTAAGCACCTAAGAATGAGATCTACAAAAGCTAGCAAGCTGAGCAGGAAGCTGCCTAAGCTAGCCAATAGGAAATGCAGAGGAGAGGGGTGTGTGATAAGGCCACATCCCTTAAGGGACTTAGTCACTTAAGTCTGGGCTGGAGGAAGGTGTCTCCGTCTGCTAAGGATTCACAGCCAATTTTCCTAAAGTTAGGTGCCTAAGCCTTTTCTCCTGGAGGGTGGGAAGGAGTTCCTCCCCTCCCTTATAACTTTTAGCCCAGTGGTTAGAATATTTACTCAGGCTGTGGGAGATGTAGGTTCAAGTCTCCCATCTACCTGATAGGGAACAGAGACTTGAGCCTGGGTTTACCACGTTAGGTGACAGCCTGAACCACTGGGTTATGGAGCTTTCTCAGGGTTGCCTCTTAAAGCTGTTCCACTTTGTATAAATAATTCAATATTCATTGGCTCAGAGACTGGAACGTAGGTCTCCCATCTGAGTGTCTGTGTGTGTCATTGTCCTGTGCAGTTGGCTCCTTTCTGTCTGATCTGAACTGTGTCTGTTACAGCAAGTACAATATGTAGGATGGGATTTTCAAAAGCACTCAGCGTGGCTTAACTGTGTTCCCACTGAAATAAATTGGAGTACTACGGGCTTCAGTGGAAGTAAAGTTAAGTTAATATAGTGGGGACACCATCATAGGGCCTAATCACATCAGCCACACCATCAGAGGCTCGTTCACCTGCACATCTATCAATGTGATATATGCCGTCATGTGCCAGCAATGCCCCTCTGCCATGTACATTGCTCAAACTGGACAGTCTCTACGTAAAAGAATAAATGGACACAAATCAGACGTCAAGAATTATAACATTCAAAAACCATCTGGAGAACACTTCAATCTCTCTGGTCACTCGATTACACGCCTAAAAGTAGCAATACTTCAACAAAAAAAACTTCAAAAACAGACTCCAACAGGAGACTGCTGAATTGGAATTAATTTGCAAACTGGATACAGTTAATTTAGGCTTGAATAGAGACTGGGAGTGGATGGGTCATTACACAAAACTATTTCCCCATGTTTATCTCCTGTTTGGAATTTGGAATTTTGGAATTTGGAAGCCCAATACCCACTAAAATTCATGGGAACTAAGTGTCCATATCCCGCAGACGATTTTGAAAATATAAGCCTGAATGGTTTATTAAGTGTTGGAATTTAGGCTCCTAAGTTACAAATGGGTACTTTTAAAAATATTACCCAAAGCTACGCTTAGTGCAGAGTTAGCTGTGCTTTTTGTAGTGATTAGTCTAACTGTGCTTATGGTGACAGGTTTCAGAGTAGCAGCCATGTTAGTCTGTATTCGCAAAAAGAAAAGGAATACTTGTGGCACCTTAGAGACTAACAAATTTATTAGAGCATAAGCTTTCGCATAAGCTGTAGCTCACGAAAGCTTATGCTCTAATAAATTTGTTAGTCTCTAAGGTGCCACAAGTACTCCATTTCTTTGTGCTTATAGTGTACTTAGCATTCGTGTGTGACTTTTCTCTTCATTTGCTGGCCCCTGCTACTAACACTGGGATTGGTAGACTAGAAGTTGTGCAAGGGGAATGAAAAAATGCTGCTTACTTTCTGCCTCATGTGTTGCTTGTGATTGGGACAGGAGCTAGTTCTGTGTGAAGGAAGAAAGTAACTCAGGCTCAGATTCTCAAAGGTATTGAGATGCCTATCTCTTATTGAAATCAATGGGAGTTAAGCACGTAAATATGTCTGAGGATCTGGGACTCAGTCTCCAAGTGGAAGGATTGCAGTAATCTTCTCTCAGGGGTGAGGGCTAGAGGTTAATTTCATTTTACTAGAGAAAAGGTACAATTAATGCTTTAGTGGTGGTACACAGAAGCACACCCTTCCACAGGTATGGACAGTCTGGTTCAGAGCATTTGCTGTTATGTGTTGCCTTAGTTGTGGTTCTGATAGGGAAACAGCATATCCGTTTATTTAAAAACAAGACTCCTAATCCCACCCCTGTCCCTGCAAATTAGAGAGAATCCCAACACAACCCAGATAGCAGCAGTTTTAGTTTCCTTCTTTGAATATTCCTGGTCTACCCTAGCAGTCACTCTTCAAAAGCCTAAGCTTTTCTACAGTTTATTGTTAAAATGTTTTATTTGGGACAATGGTGCGTTCTCAGTCATGGGTTGCTTTTTAAAACATACAGACTTTCCAGTCAGCTTCTAGCTCCAACAGACATTACTCTCTGGTGTAGTCCACTGGAATATTAATATTAATATAGTCATAGTTTGCTTACCAACAGAAGCCCCTTCCTATCTTGCTGCTGACAGGGCTCAAGGGAGGAGAGGCTTCATCACTGGGATAATTTGAGCTCTTCAGTGTATTTTCTAATTAGTCAATTAAAATCATTTGTCTAAAAAAAGCTAAAAATGGCTGAGAACTTAAAAACTGGATGGTAACAGCCCACAAATTTGGTGATGATTCAACCTGGTGATGACCCATGGCTACAGTTCTATGGGAAGTATAAGTGAGGGTGGACAAATGAGTGTCTGGTGCTGGGAAAGTAGTGTTACATTGTGCGCTTGGCAAATGTGGGGTATATGCTGCAGTGAGGGGCTATCTGTGTTTGGGGGTTTTTGTGGGCCCTGGTTGTGTTGTTGTTGTGGGTGATTTTGAAGAATAGTGGCAGTTGGGCCAGGTAATCCACCATCTATGCAGTCTCCCTCACCCAACCAATGAAATTGTTGCATGCAAATTAGCTGTAGAGTAAGGGTGGTGATTGGTTGAGTTACCTGAGATTGCATGATGGTCTAGGATTCTTGGATTGGTATAGGTACAGGCCTTATTGTAGCTGAAAACCCGTGCTATTGCATAGGTATAATTCATTAAGTCAAAATGGCTGAGACCTTTAAAAATTAGATGTTAACAGACCACAAACCTTAGTGATGATTCAGGCTGGTGATATTCTTAACAAAAAGAGGTTTCCACTATGCATGTAGCTGTTTCCATTGCTTCACAGTGACTCTCAGATATTCTAGGCCTGAGTGACACAGAGAGAGAGTGACAACCCTGGAATTTTATTATAGATAAGGCTACGTTTACGTCATGGAAGTCACAGAATCCATGATTTCCAGAGACCTCCGTAGCATTCTCTGCTTCAGCCCCAGGGGCAGCAGGACTCCAGAGCTGGCAGCCAGTGAGGCCCTGGCAGGGTTCCAGTGACAGGCAACAGCAGCAACAAGTGACCCCCTGCAAAGTTCCAGCGATAGGTGACAGACTCCTGAGGGGGCCCTGCTCAGGGTTCCAGCGACAGGCAACAGCCTCGCACAGGAAGAGGAGGACCGGTTGGGCGAGTGGCTGGAGTGTCCCATTTTCTCTTTGGGAAATATGGTCACCCTGCAGCTTCCAGCCACCGTGGGCAGAGGGGGAACCCTGCAGCTCCCAGCCACCATGGTTGTGGGGGAAACCATAGAGCCGCAGCAGCAAAAGTCACAGACAGTTCATGGCTTCCGTGAATTTTTGGTTATTGCCCATGATCTGCCCATGACTTTTACTAAAAATAACCATGACAAAATCTTAATCTTAATTATAGATACCAAATTGTAATAGTAGTAATTTCCATTGGCGGTGGGATGTACTGGTCAGATAATGCACTGGCTGGCTGTTATGACTCCTTGCTTTCAGATTGGGATATATAATTCCCTTTCACAAATCTAGAACTCAGATGACATCTACTTATAATTGGGTCATTAGTACAAATCAAAGGATCGATCCTGAAAATGCTTACTCCAGTGAGTAGACTCATGGATATTAATGTCACATCAAGAGGACAACTCACCATTATGAGTAGGGCCCTACCAAATTCACGGTCCATTTTGGTCAATTTCATGGTCACAGGACTTTAAAAATCGTCAATTTCATGATTTCAGCTATTTAAATCTGAAATTTCACCGAGTTGTAATTGTAGGGTCCTGATCCAAAAAGGAGTTATGGAGCGGGGTGTTGCAAGGTTATTGTATGGGCGGGTTTCAGTATTGGTACCTTTACTGCCTTCAGAGCTGGGCAGCTGGAGAGCAGCGACTGCTGGCCAGGAGCCCAACTCTGAAGGCAGAGCCGCCGCCAGCAGCAGAGCACAAGTAAGGATGAGATGGGATGGTATTGCCACCCTTCTGAGCTGCTGCTGGCAGGGTGCTGCCTTCAGGGCTGGGCAGCTGGAGAGCGGCGGCTGCTGGCCAGGTGCCCAACTCTGAAGGCGGAGCCGCTGCCAGTAACAGCACAAAAGTAAGGGTGGCATGGTATGGTATTGCCACCCCTACTTCTGTGCTGCTGGAGGTGGGGCGCTGCCTTCAGAGCAGCCACTCTCTGGCAACCCAGTTCTGAAGGTAGCACGGACGTAAGGGTGGCAATACTGTGACCCCCCTAAAATAACCTTGCGACCCCCTGCAACTCCCTTTTGGGTCAGGACCTCCAATTGGAGAAATGCTGGTCTCTCCTGTGAAGAGGGATAGCTCAGTGGTTTGAGCATTGGCCTGCTAAACCCAGGATTGTGAGTTCAATCCTTGAGGGGGCCATTTAGGGGATCTGGGGCAAAAATTTGAGCAGGGAGTTGGATTAGATGACCTCCTGAGGTTCCTTCCAACCCTGATATTCTATGATTCTAAATCTGTATAGTGTAGGGTAAAAGCACACAAAAGACCAGATTTCACGGTTTGCGATGCATTTTTCATGGCTGTCAATTTGGTAGAGCCCTAATCATAGTACAGTAAAGTTGGGAAATAAATTGATTATCAGAAAGCAGAGCACAGTATTAGCAATTGTGAAAATGGGCTTAGAATGTTAATAAGGCTGTTGGAAAACCTGTGATTTTTTTTCTATCACTCTTTATCTGTTGATTTACTTCCAGGTGTGTGGAAGTTTTTTACATTTACTTTCATGCAGGGAGATTTGAAGAGCCTTATGTCAGCATCACTAAGAAGAGGCAGATGCCTAAAGATGGACATTCAGAAGAAGTTGAGAAGGAAGTGGGCCAGGCTGAAGGCAAACTGTTTACACATAGATCTGCATTCAGCAGGGCATCTGTGATCCAGGCTTTCCTCGGCTCTGCGCCTCAGCTGACACTTCAGTTGTATATATGTGTCCTGCAGCAGGAGATCACGGCAGCTAGAAGTATGTACAGTTTGTGTTCCATCTATATATTGGTGGGAGTGAGAGTTCGAGGGTCAGAGGTTACTTTCTGCTGAACTGCCTACCGTTGCCTCAGCTGGAGGAACAGGCTTGAAACAACTTCATTTGCTGGGCACATTCCAATGGGTTTCAGCCAATTACTTTGTACTGCACCCAGGTTCTCCTCTACACCATCAAATTTTGGATTAAAGCACTTATTGTGGCGTCTTCTGGGTGCTGCATAAAAAGCAATATTGTAGATCACATTCATGGCATGATAAGGAGACAACTTATCTAGGAGACAGAGGAACTGAGCTATATTTAAGGAGAAAAAAATTGCCCTGTATTCCCCATTAAACACTTGGCCTGGGTATATGGTAGAGCATATTTTCCCCATGCTGGAACAAAGAACTACTACTTTAAGAAATAAAATACATACAGAGGCACCTGAAAGGATTTCTTCTTCCTTGGAGGTTGCCAAAGTAGACCCTGCTTCTGCTATGGCACCAGAAGGACATGGTCCTGTGCTTCCCCAGCTAACATTCTCTAAGGCCCAATTACCAATCAGGTAAGAAGAGGAAGGATTTGGGCAGCTGTGTGAGCTTTAAGTGGCTGCCTCAGCAAAGGTGCTTCCCTGCCAGATTACTGAATGGCTCCTTTGGCTGGGAAGCCAGGAAGGCTATGCACCTTTATTGGTTTCGCAGCTGGGGAAGCCTCGAGAGGGGCCACATGTAACAACTTATTGTATGTTAGCTGCAACTTGGGGATAGGGCAGGTAGGCACGTGCAGGTTCTGGCTCACCAGTGAGGACTGTGTGATGGTGGCAGTTGTCATCTCATGGATACATGAAGTATGAACGTAGGTCTAAGATGATGGTCACAGAGGCAGGTGATTTTGCCCCACTGGCCATCAACTGTCGTTTTTATTACACTTCTCAGCTGTGCTGCATGACAGCATGCAACAAATGTCGACAGAGGTGAAGTGTTCATTTTGGATGTAATGGGCACTTCCCCCATCACACTGTATGCTCCTTGTATCACCTTGCACAGAAAACAAGTATGCAGAGCTGACTGTAGACCAGGGCCTCCTATGTGGCAGGTGTGCAGCTGCTGCTGACAAAAGATGCTTTAAAAAAAATAAAGTCATGGTCTCAGGTTTCAAACTAAAAACTATTTCCCCATGCTAATTTTCCCCCTACTGTTACTCACACCTTCTTGTCAACTGTTTGAAATGGACCATCCTGATTATCACTACAAAAGTTTTTCTCCTGCTAATAATAGCCCATCTTAATTGATCTGTCTCATTAGAGTTGGTATGGCAACCCCCATCTTTTCATGTTCTCTCTCTCTCTCTCTCTATATATCTATATCTATATCTATATCTATATCTATATCTATATATCTCTTTCTACTGTATTTTCCACTGCATGCATCCGATGAAAGCATTTTAGCCCATGAAAGCATATGCCCAAATACATTTGTTAGTCTCTAAGGTGCCACAATTCATGGTCTGTGTGTCCAGCAAAGCTGTGTTTCTACCACCCCATGGACATACATTTGCATTCTATAGCAATACAACAGTGCTGATTTAGAGCTGATGCAGCCTAGTTACAAGGTGCAGCTCAGCCTGCAAAGAGTAATGGAGGAGGAGAAGGATCTTGGAGTATTGGTTGATCATAGGATGACTATGAGCTGCCAATGTGATATGGCTGTGAAAAATGCTAATGCGGTCTTGGGGTGCATCAGGCGAGGTATTTCCAGTAGAGATAAGGAGGTTTTAGTACTATTATACAAAGCACTGGTGAGACCTCACCTGGAATACTGTGTGCAGTTCTGGTCTCCCACATTTAAGAAGGATGAATTCAAACTGGAACAGGTACAGAGAAGGGCTACTAGGATGATCCGAGGAATGGAAAACCTGTCTTGTGAAAGGAGACTCAAGGAGCTTGGCTTGTTTAGCCTACCAAAAGAAGGTTGCGGGGAGCTATGATTGCTCTCTATAAATATATCAGAGGGATAAATACTGGAGAGGGAGAGGAATTATTTAAGCTCAGTACCAATGTGGACACGAACAAATGGATATAAACTGGTCATTGGGAAGTTTAAACTTGAAATTAGATGAAGGTTTCTAACCATCAGAGGAGTGAAGTTTTGGAATAGCCTTCCAAGGGAAGCAGTGGGGGCAAAAGACCTATCTGGCTTTAAGATTAAACTTGATAAGTTTATGGAGGAGATGGTATGATGGGATAACATGATTTTGGTAATTAATTGATCTTTAAATATTCATGGTAAATAGACCCAGTGGCCTGTGATGGGATGTTAGATGGGGTGGGATTTGAGTTACTACAGAAAATTTTTTCCTGGGTATCTGGCTGGTGAATCTTGCCCATATGCTCAGGGTTTAGCTGATCGCCATATTTGAGGTCGGGAAGGAATTTTCCTCCAGGGCAGATTGGAAGAGGCATGGGGCACGGGTCACTTGCTGGAGGATTCTCTGCTCCTTGAAGTCTTTAAATCACGATTTGAGGACTTCAATAGCTCACACATAGGTGAGAGGTTTTTCGCAGGAGTAGGTGGATGAGATTCTGTGGCCTGCGTTGTGCAGGAGGTCGGACTAGATGATCATAATGGTCCCTTCTGACCTTAGTATCTATGAATCTATGAGATTGAAAGAGGTGAAATTTAGACTGATCAATTTATGCCCAGGTGTAGTGCAAGCACACACATACAGGCTTTCCACACACGTCTGTCAAAGTACCTCAATGCTGACTGGCAGCAGCCTTCTTTACCATGTTGGGAGTACACACTGAATTTTTTTGACGTTATGACATAGTGAAATGGTCACGAGACTGGACTAAGACCACTGAACAAATTACTTATTCAAAGCTAGTCAATTAGCCTTTGGCAATGGTACTTTTTAAACAGCCAAAACGAAGTTTCCTTTTCCAGGCCTCTCAAAAGCAATGGATCTACTTGTACAGGGAACTGGATTTTCACAGTGCAATATCCATTACCAGCATGAATGCATCTAAAGCAGCTGGCACCAAGGAATTAATCAGCATATAGTGATATTATGTCAGCTTAAGCAGCTGCCAGCTTTATTTTTTAAAGGCACCCAAAGTGCTTATTTAGGCACATAGCTGTAGATTATTGAAAGACAAAGCATTGCTCTGGCTACTTTATTGTGCCTGACAACTAAGATGAATTAGTCACGCGCAGGGTGAACCATGGCATGGGGATGAGAACAGAATGGAAGTATCCTGCATTGAGCAACGTAATTAGCACTTGGTCTCCAAGTGCTGATCTGCAGATGGCATTTGCTTCAGAAAGGTCATCTGGGTTGTTTTTCCCCCACTAATACTGTTGGCTGCTAGTCGCTGTCACCAAGAAGAAAGGTCGCTGTCTCGGGTCATTAGGATTGATAGAGAATAACCAATACAATGGCAATTGGTACGTTCACCAAAACCAGAATGGTCAAAAAACTTCACAGAGTTCTAAATCACAAATTCATAAGCAAATTCCTCCACTCAGGCAAAGACAGCAACTACCATGCATGCCACATCCTCCCCCACACTCCTGGCTTTGGAGCAGCCTAGAGCAGATAAGTGTCACTGTGTAATACCGAATGAAAGGGACCGACTGATTATTTGGAAAGCATTGCACCTATGTCTTCACAGACAGTGATCCTTTCTTCAGACATTTGGGTCTTATTAAAATTTCTTTGTAACTTTCAAAACTGGACTTAAACCTGTTTTAAACAGGAGGCTGAAAGTTGGCCAGAGTGCATTTGTTTAGTTTGTGAATTAATGCATGTTGCCATGGGTGCCTCTTCTCATAAGCTGTAATACTGAGGAGGACCTAAATCAAGGACCAGAAGGACTTTCTTATACCGAGAGTTAAACATTATTTATGCTATTTATCTGCTCACAGATTATTTGTGTTGAGATTGTTTTGATGAATGTAGTACTTCTGAAAGGTACCACAGTGACTTGGGCCATGGTGTGAACCTGGGGGTAGCATGATCTAGTGGTTAGAACAGGGGGTTAGGAATCAGGAGGCTTCAGTTCTATGCTTCACTCTGCTGCTGATTTGCTGTGTGTCCTTGGGCAAATCATGGAATGTCTCACATCTCAATTTCTTCCTCACTTGTACAATACTTATCCAAATTTATAAAGTGCTTTGGGAACTCAAAGCTTCATGAATTAGTCACAGAAAAGCTCATGGCTGTAGCGCATCAAGGTTCTCCACACCACATCACTCCACTAATTCTTCATGCCCCAATCCTTCGTCTTCTTGCTTAGACTGTCATCAACAGAGTTAAAATAACCTTCAATTACTGTTTATTTTGACAGGATCATCTCTTAACTCGCTTACCCTAGGAAATGGATGGATTTCCTACCGTTATAGCAGCTTCTTTTGAAAAAGATTTTGTTAAAGAAGGTGGTAGTAGTGACTATAACTCTTATGAAAAGATGCAGTATCTGATTACGTGGCCTTTGAAACACATTTGTTTCTGCAATATGACAATCCTAGTGAATGTAAACTGGGATTTTTGGCAAGGACGGAGAAGCATTATGTGATTTCTAGGCATCCTTGCCAATGCCAGATATATTAAGATGCTGCTGCAGATTCTGTTATCCCAGCAAGCTGTCAACCACAGAACTCTTCTTTGTCAGTATTTAGGACAACATTTTTAAGAGGTGTGGGATACTTTTCAGTATTATTACGTGTTTTTAAAGAGGGAAATTATGGATTTAGACCATATTTTCACATCTGGGTCCCAAAATAGGTATCAAAATAAGTGGCCTTATTTTTAGAGTGGCCTGAGCACAGGTTTAGGTAACTAATTGTAAAGACCACAGATGGAAAATTCTGGATTTAGTGGCTAGGTTCTGCCAGGTGTCAGTATTATTAGCATACCATGGTACGACTCACGTAAGGCAGCAGTCACCCTCATGTTACTAAGAGGTGGGGAAGGACAGGTTTTATCAGCCATAAGTCATTAAAAAAACAAAAACTTAGGAGTGCTAGAAGTAGAGTGTCACTCAGACCACTGGTTCTTAAAAAGAATATTGCCCCAGTCTTCCAAGGAGAGTGGAATCCTTTATTACACAGCACTGCTGTTGAGGGACTTAGGACAGCTTTAGGGGAAAAATCTTTGACTCCATCATCCCCTCACTTCCTCACTGATCTTCATAGTGGGTGCTGAGCCAGGGACATGTCCACTGCAGGCAATGTTACTCCTTTACATTTTCTTCCCTGGCTGCCCCACAGTATCATTCCCACTGGCTTGATTGTGGCATTTGGATTGATGACAGGTAGGCTGTTACAAGCATGGGACTTTGGATATAGAGCAAGCTTGGGCTACAACCTGATGCTGTACATGATTGCTACCAATGGAAAAATACCCATTCAGAATAGGACGTAGCTTCCAGCAGCTGTGAGGGCAAATGGTCTAAAGAGATTTTTTTTTGAATCACTAAAGGTGGACCCGGTAGTGTTCTGAACGCTTGCCAGCTTATCAAACAGGTGGCAGGCAGCTTTTCAGTACAATCTTTCTGAGCCAGGAAAAAGATTTAGTGAGAGCATTCACTCTATTAAAAAAAAATTGCAAAAATGATTTTTTGCTTAATTAGCTCTTAAAAGTAAGAGCCAGTTCTGAACTTGAGAAAAGATTTCTAAGAGTGCTGAAAGAACAGGCTCTGATTGGTATTCATAACTGTGTTCACTTGCTGTTCTACTTTTGGCCAGTACTGTATTCTGTAGGAGACAATGTTTTTTAAAAAATCCTCATACCATGTACAAAACATAAGAATTTGTTTTTAAGGAAAAACTGCTAAAAAATCAAGTGAGAAACAAGCAAATACATAATGTATTTTACTGGAGAAATCCTTCCCTATAATGGAACATGCATATAGCCATTGTAATTGCTATTTGGCCTTACAAACTGATATTGGGTGTCTAGATTCATGGATAATTCCTTGTCGGACATTCTATTACAAATTGAGAGATGTTTCAGGACACACTGGTAGTTAAAATGTACAAGGAAAATCCCACTAGTTACTCCAAGATTCTAAAATAGCTCCATTTCTTACAGAATCATGTTCAGAGATTAATTCCTTTAAATAGAAGAACCTCATCAGCATGGTTAAATAGCTGTAATAAAGAAGTGAATATGGTCCTTTTGTAGGATAATGAAGCATAAACTAATTGAAGGTTGCAGACAACATTGGTTGCTAAGTACTAAATTAAAATAATTGACATAGCAATTGAGATCTACCTAATCTGTTTATCTTATTTTATCTAATAAAATAGAATGTGCTGTAGCATCACCAATTAGTTTAATATTCAACAAATATTTTCCCGTAAACTCTAAAAAAAAAAAAAAAAAAAGACTGTATAATTTATTGGTTTTACTTTAATTGTTTGCATTTAAAACACTCCCTTGTATGAAAATGCAAAGGTTAAAGCTAAAAATTTCAAACATGGATGCCTAAAACTTGTGTCCTAAATCTATAATTCAACACCTAAAATAAAAGTGGCCTGATTTTCATGGGGGCTGAACGTATGCAGCACCCAACAGTTTTGTGGCTGCTCAGCATTTTTGAAAAATCAAGCCATCTATTTTTAGGTGTCTAATTATAGATTGAGGAGCCTAAACTTTAGGCGTCAGGTCTGAGAACTCTGTTCTCATTTATTTGAGTTTGCTGATGCATTTTTTCAGTATCTTAATTCACAGCTCAAATCCCAGTTGTCAGCTAAAAAAAGCACTTTAGCAACTGATATTATGGAGTATCAAAATGCTGCTGTCACGGTTTCACATGACACTGAGTTCAGATGCTGCGTGACAGTTCTGAACTCCCGCCTCCATTTCTTGTCATGGCGAGAGGCCGCACTTTGCTGCTTTAAGTACCTGGGAGATGCCCATCCTGGCAACACAAAGCCTTGCTGTAGTGCCAGCTGCTGTCACTCTAGGTGCCAGACACCAAACACTCTTTGCTGCATTTAAATAACAATGAAGCCCCTTCACTTGAGGAACCATAAGTAGGTGTGGGGGAAATGCAGAAGGATGGATTTCCATAGCTAGAAGTCAGCATCTCTAAATTCAGTCTGGAAGGTTCTATAATTTTGGGGGAGCCAGAGAAATAAAGAACATAAAATGTAGTCAGGTGAATAAATGTTCAGTTGATGCCACATATATCTTTTCCACAAGGAGACGAAGGAGGTTCTTTGGCTAGGGTGCTGGCCTGGAACATGTGGGTTCAATTCTCAGCTCCACCACACACTTCCTCTGTAACCTTCAGCAAGTCTCTGTGCCTCAGTTCCCCTTTGGTAAAACTTCCCTACCTCACAGGAGTGTTCTGAGGGATAAATACATTAGACATTGTGAGGCACTCAGATACTACAGTG
This sequence comes from Dermochelys coriacea, assembly GCF_009764565.3. Classification (NCBI taxonomy): domain Eukaryota; kingdom Metazoa; phylum Chordata; order Testudines; family Dermochelyidae; genus Dermochelys; species Dermochelys coriacea. The sequence continues at coordinate 151,441,160 of NC_050068.2, forward strand.
TGGGAGAGGGGGAAGGGAGGGATACAAGTACCTCAGACAGATAGATATTGCACAGACAACAGAGTTTGGAAAAAACACTTTTTAAATCTTTTGCAAAAAGAAAAGGAGTACTTGTGGCACCTTAGAGACTAACAAATTTATTTGAGCATAAGCTTTCGTGAGCTACAGCTCACTTCATCGGATGCTCACAAAAGCTTATGCTCAAATAAATTTGTTAGTCTCTAAGGTGCCACAAGTACTCCTTTTCCTTTTGCAAATACAGACTAACATGGCTGCTACTCTGAAATCTTTAAATCTTTTGGTTTCCTCAGCATTCCTCATCTAGAAAATAGAGATAATAATACCTTTGTAAATCGTTTTGAAATCCTAGGTTGAAAAGCACTATGCTATTGCAAAGTATTGTTTTATTAAAGCATTTACATTGTGTTTGTGGGGTTTGTTTGTTTTTTTTCAAATGTCCCAGGGTATTTCCTAATTTACAGCCAGATAAAAGTAGCATCAGACATAAAGCACTGTGAGCTGTGATTTCAAAAACTAACTTGGCCTACCACTATTCACTAATGGATGGGTGGTTGATTCCATAGCCGTAGAGCACCATTGCCAAAATCCCATGCCCAAAGGTAACTCCTCCAAGTAACCTTTATGATCACACTGGGTAGGGTGGCAGTGACAGCCTCTGATCTGTGTCTGATCAACTGACCACGCAGTAAAAACAACGAGTCCTTGTGGCACCTTAGAGACTAACAGATTTATTTGGGCATAAGCTTTTGTGGGCTAGAACCCACTTCATCAGATGCATGGAGTGGAAAATACAGGAGCAGGTATAAATACATGAAAAGATGGGAGTTGCCTCACCAAGTGTGAGGTCAGTCTAAGGAGGCAATTCAATTGACAGCAGGATACCAAGGGAGGAAAAATAACTTTTGAAGTGGTAATGGGAGTGGCCCATTTCACACAGTTGACAAGAAGGTGTGAGTAACAATAGGGGGAAATTAAGTTTAGGTTTTGTAATGATCCATCCACTCCCAGTCTTTATTCAGGCCTAATCTGATGGTGTCCAATTTACAGATTAATTCCAGTTCTGCACTTTCATGCTGGAGTCTGTTTTAGAAGTTTTTTTGTTGAAGAATTGCCACTTTTAGGTCTGTTATTTAGTGACCAGGGAGACTGAAGTGTTCTACTGGTTTTTGAATGTTATGATTCCTGATATCAGATTTGTATCCATTTATTCTTTTGTGTAGAGACTGTCCAGTTTGGCCAATGTACTTGGCAGAGGGGCATTGCTGGCACATGATGGCATATATCACATTGGTAAATGTGCAGGTGAACAAGCCCCTGATGGTGTGACTGATGTGGTTAGGTCCTACGATGGTGTCCCTTGAATAGATATGTGGACAGAGATGGCACCAGGGTTTGGTTCCTGGGTTGGTGTTTTTGTTGTATGGTGTGTAGTTGCTGGTGAGTATTTGCTTCAGGTTGGGGGGCTGTCTGTAAGCAAGGACTGTCCTGTCCCGTCCCCCAAGGTCTGTGACAGTGAGGGATTGTCCGTCAGGATAGATTGTAGGTCTTTGATGATGTGCTGGAGAGGTTTTAGTTGGGGGCTGAAGGTGACGGCTAGTGGTATTCTGTTACTTTCTTTGTTGGGCCTGTCTTGTAGTAGGTGACTTCCGGGTACCCTTCTGGCTCTGTCAATCTGTTTCTTCACTTCACCCAGGTGGGTATTGTAATTTTAAGAACACTTGATAGAGATCCTGTAGGTGTTTGTCTCTGTCTGAGGGATCAGAGCAAATGTGGTTGTATCTTAGAGCTTGGCTGTAGACAATGGATCATGTGTTGTGATCTGGATTCAAGCTGGAGGCATGTAGGTACGTATAGCTGTCAGTAGGTTTCCGGTATAGGGTGGTGTTTATGTGACCATCGCTTATTAGCACTGTAGTGTCTAGGAAGTGGACCTCTTGTGTGGAGTGGTCCCGGCTGAGGCTGATAGTGGGGTGAAAATTGTTGAAATCTTGGTGGAATTTCTCAAGGGCCTCCTTCCCATGAGTCCAGATGATGAAGATGTCATCAGTGTAGCACAAATAGAGTAGGGGCATTAGGGGACGAGAGCTGAGGAAGCATTGTTCTAAGTCAGACATGAAAATGTTGGTGTATTGTGGGGCCATGCAGGGGAGGGATAGCTCAGAAGTTTGAGCATTGGCCTGCTAAACCCAGGGTTGTGAGTTCAATCCTTGAGGGAGCCATTTAGGGATCTGGGGCAAAAATTGGGGATTGGTCCTGCTTTGAGCAGGGGGTTGGACTAGATGACCTCCTGAGGTCCCTTCCAACCCTGTGATATTCTATGACTGTACCCATAGCAGTCCTGCTGACTTGAAGGTATAAATTGTCTCCAAATCTGAAATAGTTGTGAGTGAGGACAAAGTTTGGCCACCAGGTTTGCCGTGATGGTATCGGGGATGCTATTCCTGAGGGCTTGTCGTCCATCTTTGTATGGAATGTTGGTGTAGAGGGCTTGTACATCCATAGTGGTCAGATTGGTTGTTTGTTTTTTTTCTGGAAGATCACCAAAGGATTGTAGTTTCCTCAGAAAGTCAGTGGTGTCTCAAAGATAGCTGGGAGTGCTGGTAGCATAGGGCCTGAGGAGAGATTATTATAGCCAAATAATCCTGCTGTCAGGGTGCCAATGCCTGAGATGATGGGGCATCCAGGATTCCCAGGTTTATGGATTTTGGGTAGTAGATAGAATAGCCCTGGTCAGGGCTCTAGGGGTGTGTCAGTGTAGATTTGTTCCTGTGCTGCTTTAGGGAGCTTCTTGAGCAGATGATGTAGTTTCTTTTGGTAATTCTTAGTGGGGTCAGAGGGTAATGGCCTGTAGAATGTGGTGTCAGAGTTGTCTAGCAGCCTCTTGTTCATATCGTGACCTATTCACACAGTGTAGTTAATTTAGATCTTTTCCATTCATGGTAAAATGAACTAGGTATTAGCTGCCACCAAATTCACCCTTGTTTTTAGTGTGCAGGTTTGGTAGGGAGAAGGGCTCCCTCTTTAAGAGTTGTTTCAGAGTAGCCCCCGTGTTAGTCTGTATTCGCAAATAGAAAAGGAGGACTTGTGGCACCTTAGAGACTAACAAATTTATTTGAGCATAAGCTTTCGTGAGCTACAGCTCACTTCATCGGTGAAGTGAGCTGTAGCTCACGAAAGCTTATGCTCAAATAAATTTGTTAGTCTCTAAGGTGCCACAAGTACTCCTTTTCTCTCTGTAAGAGTGAGGTAGTATGTTTTGATCACAATTGCTAGACTCTGTTTCCTTTTGCGGAGAATGGGACAGACATTGCTTTCTGCTACTTTTCTGCTCCCCTTATCCCCCAATCCTGGGGCCGTCCAGGAGCTGGTTTAGCCCTTGGCAGAAGCTAGAATAACCTCCAGAGGCTCTAACTTGTGCTGGCTATGAACAACTCCATAGAGGCCATTTTGTCGGCCCTGGATTGCCGGAGCACAGTGCACTCTGGTGATGCTCCCACCCACTGTGACCACACCTCCTACATCAGTGAAAGGACGTGTGTGGTGTAGAAGGCTGCATACTACCTAGGGATTCCCCTAGAACAGTGGTGCCCAAACTTTTCTTGTCGCACCCCCCCCAGTAATGGCATCTGTCTGCATCCCCCAGTTGGCTCAGCAGAGGAGCTTAGGCTGAAGGTGGAGCTGGGGCAGAACTGGGGAGGGGGGAGGAGCTGTGGCTAGAGGCCGACCTGGACTGGGGGTGAAGAGGGAGTGAGGGCAGAGCTGGGCTGGCGGCAGAGCTCGGGTTGCTAGGTGTCTGGTTTTCGACTGGAATACCCAGTCGAAAAGGGACCCTGGTGGCTCTGGTCAGCATAGCTGACCAGGCCACTAAAAGCCCGGTTGGCCGCAGCCACTGCCGGCTCCATGAGGCTCCCAGAAGCAGCCAGCATTTCCTCCGGCTCCTAGGTGCAGGTTGCCCCCATCCCGAGCGCTGGCTCCGCAGATCCCATTGACTGGGAACTGTGGCCAGTGGGAGTTGTGGGGATGGCACCTGCAGATGGGGGCAGCACATAGAATTCCTTGGCCGCCCCTGTGCCTAGAAGCCAGAGAGACATGCCAGCTGCTTCTGGGAGCCGCCTGAGGTAAGCAAGGCCCCAAACACCCTCCAGCACCCTAACCCCCTGCCCCAGCCCTGATCCCCCTCCCACATTCTAAACCCCTCAGCTCCACCTCCCAGCCCAGAGCCCCCTCCTACACTCCAACCCCTTTCCCATCTGGGTGAAAATGGCAGGGGCAGGGCAAGGGTGTTTGGTTTTCTAGTCAGAAAGTTGGCAGCCCTAGACAGAGTGAAGGGAGAGTGGGCGGCTGGGGCTAGAGATGTGGCTGGGGTCGGAGCTGGTCTAGGGATAGAGTGGAGCTGTGGCTGGGGGGGTAGCTGGGCTGAGGGCAGAGCGGGACTGGCTGGTGCTCCCCTCGCCCCGGGAGGGCTGGCCTGGGCCCCAGTGCATGCCCCCTCCCCAAACTTTCCTCCATGCCCTATTATGGGTATGCCTTATAGTTCGGGGACCACTGCACTAGAGAAGGGAAGTCCCCGGCTGGCCTGTTAAAGTAGCTTTCCAGTTGCTTTGTACTACCTGAATGTGTTGCATTTAACATTTTGCTAAAACAGAAGGTTCTGATAATCTTTTCTTTTCCCAGGCATCTTCATGGTCCTTTCTCTGCTGTCGATTGTATATGGTGCATTACGCTGCAATATCCTGGCTATTAAGATTAAGTATGATGATTATGACATCAGTGTGAAAGCTGCAGCCTACCTCTGCATATTCCTCTGGAGAAGCTTTGAGATTGCCACCCGGGTTGTAGTCCTGGTCCTTTTCAGTTCTGTGCTTCAAATCTGGGTCCTGCCTGTGGTGCTCCTGAATTTCTTTGGCTTTTTCTTTTACCCCTGGATTCTCTTTTGGCAAAGCAAGTCCCCTTTCCCTGAAAATATAGAGAAGGCTTTGACCAGGGTGGGCACAACCATTGTATTGTGCCTCCTCACCTTCTTGTATGCTGGCATTAACATGTTCTGCTGGTCAGCAGTGCAGCTGAAGCTAAATGATCCTGACTTAATTAACAAATCCCAAAATTGGTACCGACTGGCTGTATATTATATGCTAAGGTTCACTGAGAATGCCTTCCTCCTCTTGCTGTGGTATGTCTATAAAACAGACACCTACCTGTACGTGTGTGCCCCTTTATTAGTCTTGCAGCTGCTGATTGGCTATTGCATGGCCATCCTGTTCATGCTGGTGTTCTACCAGTTCTGCCACCCGTGCAAAAAGCTCTTCTCTTCCAGTATTTCAGAAGGTTTGCTGTCATGTTTCAAGTACCTCTGCTTTGCTTGCAAACCGCCTAAGGCCACTGCGTCTATGGATAAGGCAGACTTGAAATCACCGGATGGTACTGGTGATGATGCACAGGCCAGTTACAAGACAAATGAGTCTCAGAATGGGACTCCTCAGAGTGTTTCTTCCAATGCGTAAAGTGGCTAGTGGCAAGCAGGCGGAACCGGAAACTACTGCACAGTTACCCAAAGCATTGTGTACCTTGGACTCTGAGCCTTGTTAATTTTTCTGCCAGTGCAGCTGTACTGCATGGGTACTCTGACATGCACACGCATACGGCACACTTGACATGTGTACACATACAGCAACCACTGTCTGTGGATTTATATTACATGGTGATTCCACACAGAGGTTTATCATCTGCTTAGTCTGAAATCCTCACAGGAGATGTCTTTAAATCATAGCAAAATGGACCTGACCCTGGTCTGGTTCATTCAGGAGGTCTGAGGAGAATGAGAAGACCTAGGAAATGCAATTTGTAGAGAGTATCATGAGAGCAGGCCACTTCAGCATGGAAGCTGAGCATAGTCCTGGACTACCTAGTAATTGTAGATGATTAGCTGTGGTCTAGCTGGTTTTCTGCTTTTAAGATAATCAGCTCTTGCGTCACATGCATCCGACGAAGCGGGTATTCACCCACGAAAGCTCATGCTCCAGTACGTCTGTTAGCCTCTAAGGTGCCACAGGCCTCTTTGCCAGCTCTTGCATCCTGACTGGTGCAATACCATACCACAGTCCTTTGTGACATCAGGGTTGGACTGCTTCAAGGCATTCTATATTAGGCGGCCTAAGACGCAGGCCAGTTCCCTACTGCTAGCATTGGAGTGTGATTGTTTCTGAGAATGGCCAGAGGGCATTAGGCTGATGCACTCTTTCACTGTCTGCATTTGACAGGTTTCAGAGTAGCAGCCCTCTTAGTCTGTATTCGCAAAAAAGAAAAGGAGGACTTGTGGCACCTTAGAAACTAACAAATTTGAGCATAAGCTTTCATGAGCTACAGCTCACTTCATCGATGAAGTGAGCTGTAGCTCATGAAAGCTTATGCTCAAATAAATTTGTTAGTCTCTAAGGTGCCGCAAGTCCTCCTTTTCTGTCTGCATTTGCCACTTCTTAGTTTGCAGATCGAGTTTAAAGTACACATTGTAATGTTTAAAGCCTTGAATGGACGGGGTGTCATGTACATTACCGAACGCCTGACACAGTGTGTCTGGAACCATCTCTAACTAGAGGCAGAGTGAAAAGGAGTACTTGTGGCACCTTAGAGACTAACAAATTTATTAGAGCATAAGCTTTCGTGAGCTACAGCTAATAAATTTGTTAGTCTCTAAGGTGCCACAAGTACTCCTTTTCTTTTTGCGAATACAGACTAACACGGCTGCTACTCTGAAACCTGTAGAGGCAGAGTGGGGCTTCCATATCAATGGGTCGTATAGCAGCAATAGAAATTCAGCCCATCTTTTTTATTTAATGTTATGTTTGGTTATTACAGCATTAGTATTTTGGACTACCTGGCCCTGTTGACTTCAGAAGTGCCACAGATTTGAGTCCTTTTAAAAGAGGCGCTTAAAGACTTTTTGGCACAACATCACCTTGATTAATCAAAATGATTTGTGTGATTCATAAGGTGCTGAGAATGCTTTGGCAGCTGGGCACCCCAAAAAGACAATTTATTAGGAGCATTTTAAAAAGAGGTTTGTTTTGTTTTAAAATGCAGTACATTGACTGCAAGTCTGAAGAATATATTCACTTATTCAGCCTTTCATGTTTGATTCAGCGCCTTGTGTTTGTCCTGAGCCTAACACACTCTGGGTGCTACTGGAAACAAATGATAGGAATTCATTAGCTGGAATTCCCTTTATCATTCATTGGCTAAGTCTCTATTCTGCTTTAAAGTAGAACGTGACGTCCTTGAAAGAAACAATGATATCAGTGCACTTGTATCAGAATTGGCATGAGATGGGAGTAGAGACAGAGACATGGGAAGTTGCACTTGCACTTAGAATGCTGCAAGAGTCTGAGCTCTTTTTATTACTGGAGTCTAAATGAATGTTTTCATGCTGCGCTTGTACAGTGAAGCTATTATTTTTTTACTTTGGTCTGTGTGTGTGCATGTGGCATATATATATTGAATACCTCATTACATTATGAGGTGGGATAGTGTAAAGGCTTTCTTGTCATGAGTTTGGCCTAGGCACGTGACTCACATGTGGGGTCGACATCTACTCTGTCAATTAGTCCACTTCCCCAGGTAGGTTTGGAATAAGTTCTTGGGGAGACTGCAATATTTCTGTGTAAAGAAAAAACATTCTAAATCATTTGCAGAAGTTTCTTAAACAATGAGTTAGAGGAACAGATGGTGGAAGCTGTAATTGTCTTCAATGGAGCTACACTGATTTACACCAGCTAAGAATATGGTGCAGAATTTTTTTTCTCGGTCCAAGCCTGTACCGTTGGACACACAGGGGTGTATTTTCCAACTTACAGTAGAACCTCAGAGTTGCAAACACCAGAAGTGACCAGTTAAACACACTCCTCATTTGGAACTGTAAGTAAGCAATCAGGCAGCAGCAGAGACCAAAAAAAAAAAAAGGAAATACAGTACAGTACTGGATTAAATGTAAACTACTAAAAAATTAAGGGAAAGCAGCATTTTTTTCTCATAGTAAAGTTTCAAAACTGTATTAAGTCAATGTTCAGTTGTAAACTTTTGAAAGAACAGCCATAATATTTTGTTCAGAGTTACGAACATTTCAGAGTTACAAACCACCTCCATTCCCGAGGTGTTCGTAACTCTGAGGTTCTACTGTACTTTGCTGAAGTTGAGTGTCTAACTTCATATTTAGACACCCAATTGATGACTAGGAAAATCATCAGTAGGTTCCTGAATACCTAAGTAGATGCTAATTCAGCACCTAGGTCTGACATTTCGTCCCTTGGCAATTAAGGCAGTTTAGCTTACCCTGAAGAAAGGATATTACTCCTGGGGAAATTCTGTGCCAAAAAAGTTAAAATTCTGTGCACAATATTTTAAAATTCTGAAAAATCACTATACAGTCACACCAATTTCAATTATTTTGGTATTTCATTTCAAAATACCTATCAGAAACTATATAGTGTAGACCAGCCCACTGTCTGTAACAATACAGACACACAAAAATTCCTGCAGGAGTAGAGAGTTAAGGAAGCCCCTACAACGACCCAGTTCCTCTGCCCCTTCCCACCAGAGCCCAGCAGGGGGGCCAGACATCCACATCCACACCCTCTCCCTCTCCAGAGCCCAGCTGCAGGGCTCACCCACCCTCCCCCAGCCCAGACACTCACACGCACCTCCTCCCCACCAGAGCCAAGCTGCGGGCCTGCCCCCAGCCCAGACACCCGCATCCCCTCACCCGCAGGCTGGGAGAAACAGCCTGATGCTGGCTCCAGGGCTTGTATAGAGTTTCATGCATGGTGCCTCCTTCCTTCAGGGCATCCAGGGAACTGCAGCTGTCTGGCACCCTCTAGCTTCCTCCCCCTCCCCTGGCTCTGCTGGGTCCAGTGCCCCCTAGTAGCAGTTAGCAACTCTACAGACCATTTCTGGGGTGGGGGGAAGGAAATTGCACAAAAACGTGAATTTATGTGCAAATTCTGCATTGTGCAGTGGTGCAGAATTCCCGCACAAATAGGATATTAAGAATAATACCAATCCAGTTTTCTGCGATATTTCTAAAGCATTTTCCCCTGTAATTCATATGGTTTATGTGGGATAAATAATGGTGGTGTGATTTTGCCATTTGGGAATAATGTGATTTTCCCCAATTCAGGCCAATAAGATACTTATACCACACTAAAATAAATAGCAGAAGCTGACATCTGAGAGTCTAGTATACACATAGACATAGTCAGTAGTGTTTTCTTTTACATACAAATAATGAAGTTCTATGTATATACATATTTTTAGAGAATGTTCTGGGTTGTTTACTATTTTTATACTGGTCTATTGAAATGCATGTAGAGGCTACTGAATATATTAAATAATTATAATGATGGCTATATATGGGTTTTGTTGCAGGTCTGATGCCTTTGCCTTAGCTATGCAGAGGTAGCCAATTATATCTGAGATAATAGGTCAAATACTTCTTCCATGTAAGTGTTATTGTTTAAGGCTGCCATGCTCCAAATATTCAGTCACTACATCTAAGAGAGGAGGTTAAATAAACCCATCAGATAACATGGCTGCTTTATAAATTTTTGATCAAGCTGTGTTACTGCTGGTGGGAAGAGAATATATGAAGGAAGGACGGAGGCAAAAGCCCTGTGCAGTGTTGGGCTCTGTATTTTAAAGGATAGCTGTTGAGCCACATTTTCCCCGTCATCCAAATTGTACTATGGGTCAGGCTCTGATGCATGACTGACCTGGGGTACTAATGGTTACATTGATCCTATGCATGTAGTGACTAGGAGTCCACACAAAAAACCTTGCTTCAACATTCACTGTCACTGATCAGAAACACTGGTGTCAGATCTGTACTCTAGTGGATCAGTGTGGAGCATGAATTAAAGCTGTTACCTAGCTATTCATATTGAGAAAGGGACAGTGGTAGGTGTGTGTGTGTTTTCAGATGAATAAAGGCTTGCAGGACCTGGTTCTTGTCTATTCTCAAATATTTGTAAAACAAAGAAATGTTGATTAAAATGATGAAACGTATTTGTGTCAGTCCCAGTTCTTAGAACTTCACTTTTTAGAAACCCAAGTTTAAAGTTACATCACATTGGCATGTTTCATGTCACACCAGGTCCATATGGACAGAATGTAACATGGGTTTGTGTTATCTAGGTAGTATACTTGGGGAGAAAAAAGGAAAAAGGAATCAGTGTTCTTAGTGGACAGCATGTACTACTAAAGATATTAATTAATCAGAAAAGTTGCTTTGTAAGTGAGCTACCAGTATAAAGAAACTTGAGTCAAATAAGGAAAGGAAACCCTAACATTATATTGCAAATGAATGTAGAGTTGCCAGTTCTTGTGATTTTTATCACGAATCTCATGATGTTTTTCTTCAAGCCCCAGATCATGGAGTTATGTGATTGGGTGAGAATCTCAGCTTTTCATTTTTTTAAAGTAAGACCCTAGCACTCATCGTTGTAGAGAAAAGATTGAAAATGAGACCCTCTAAAATCTCAAGAACCAGAAGGCAAATGAAAATAACTTTCTCTCACTCACATTTTAAATCTCATAGTTTTTAGCCAATTTCATGATTTTTGGGACCTGACTCATAACAAGTCAGTGCAGGGAGCTGAACTTGATAGCTTCTCAAGGCCCTTTCCAGCACTACATATCTATGACTTCTGAATGCTTGGGGTTGGCAAGACAGATATATATTTTAAAACAAAATAGCTGAAAACCAGTTTTTTATGAACATACCAGCTCCTAGCTTTTCTCTGCAAGAGTTGCTAACATCCAAACACATAAAGCAGAAATTTTCTTTCACTTCCTGTGCTATTCTAAGTTAGGGTGACCACATTTTCAAAAGGCAAAAGCTCCTCCTCTTCCCACAAGGCTCTGCTCACTGGCCAGGCCAGAAGCCGGAGCTGGGCTGTGGTAAGAGCCGCCCAGGGATCTCGGGCCACTATGGGGAGCGGGACCCTCCACCTTCCCTGGGAGGGGGTCTGGTGTGCCTAAGAGCAGCCCCTGGCCCATGTCCCTTCCCCCTGGGGTGCACTGCCCATGACAGGTAGAGGGGTTATGGCCCCCCACAGTGGCCTGGGCTCCCTGGGCTGTTCTTACTACTGCCTGGCTCCAGCTTCTGGCCTAGCCAAGGGGTGGGGCCTCATGGCGAGGGGCAGCTAAGGCCCACCTTGGCACCTGTCCCACAGGGAAGAGGCTGATGCCACCCTGAGCCTCAGGCAGGCACAGAGCGGCACTGCAGGGAATCTCAGCCAAATGCTGTCCTGGAGTCATTCAGCCCAGGACCTGGACCTGAACTCTGCATTTCAGGACTGTCCCACCCAATTCTGGATGGCTGGTCACCTTATTCTAAGTGCTTATATAGCAAAGGAGACAGAATTCTGAACTCAGAATTTGCAAGCTGAATGGACAAGGAGTGGGTTTTTCTAGTTTATTTTAAAATGCATTTGAGTCAAATACTTCTTCCTTTCCATACATGCAAAGGAATCCCTGCTGATTTGAGTCAGGAGAGACCCAGGACTGGAAAAGCAGAAGATGTGAGGGTCATGTGAATTCTTACTGCCCAGAAAAATCAGTATAGTAAAAATGAAATATTTTGCAGACTCACCATAAATTTTTGACTGTGGACAAAATGAAAGGCAGTTTGTTCAGCCAGAAAACCTGCTGTATTGCTGGGGGTGGGGGTGAGAGATCCAAATCTTATAAAAGTAGCAAAAGTTTACAGAGAAAAAGTTGTAAATTCTATTCTTTGCTAAAATTTTACCCAGGCCATAGTGGGAACCCATTATTGCTGACAGAAATGGCAATCTTTTTCCCTTAACTGAGTAGCAAGTCTTTTGAAATTTTCAATTTATAAATGAATCCAGTGCACACTTGCAGAGCTCTAACTGCAGACCAGGATTAGGTACATTTAGAAGTGGGAGCCAATTGCAGGATGCCAGTTGTTGCCTGGTGAGATTTTAAAAAGGACACATGGTTGCATGAACAAGCTAAGCAATACAGCAACAGTTACGATTGCAGTTTTGTGCCTTTCTGGTTAAAATGAACTCAGAAAAAACAGGGACAGGCATAGCATGTATTTGAGATATAAATAGAAGATAATGTATAAACATATTAATATATGGGTGTGCACTAGCTGTCTGCACAGATTCCCAATTCTCAAGATTGCCTGTATTTAGTATCCCAAGATTTTCAAAAGTAACTAGTAAGTCCACTCTTTGGGTGTCCAACTTGAAACCCTTCAGACAGGCCTGAATTTCATAAAGTGCTGAGCAGCTACCCTCTGAAAAACAGGCTCCTCTAAGGTGTCCTGAGTTGGGTATCCAAAAATTGAGGCAATTAAAATCACTAGTGACTTTTGAAAATCTTGGCCAAGAGCAACATGCCTTTACTTTCTTCAAATAGGACATTCAGGACAAAAATAGGACATTTGACCTGAGACCAGGTACAGAGCTGATTAGCTCACTGAAGAATAGAATCCGCCTTAGGGGTATTCAAGACCTCTGTGGGGAAACAGTGCATGCTCACACTACATCTACCTTAAACCTCCGCTATTAGGTCCTCACTTTTATGAGAATTAATATCCACATACACATTTTAGTAGAAAATAGCCATACATAATATATGTTTCATCAATTAGCTTTTGAAAATTTTCTTCAAATATTCTTTTCATCTGGCTATCCTCTCCTGTCAGTGTACAACTTTAATCATCCATAAATGATGTGTCCAACAAAATGATGTGTGGTATATTTTGATAACCAGACAACAAAGTCAGAGGTAGTCAGGTTACAGATTAATTCACTTTGACTTCTGCAGACTTCTGAACTTCTAAGCATTAAATGAGAACTATAGCATCTCACTGAAAGACACTTGAACTATATTTATGTCGTGGTTATGTATGCATTGCTGTGCTTGTAAACAGACTGTCCGTTTTGTATCCTGAGTTGTGCCAAATACAGTAACTTTAACAAATACAAAGCTATATGCTTGCATCTGCTGCTGTGCAGTCAGTGACCCTAATAAATTTTGTTTATGTTCTTTAGGCTGTATTTCTTCCTGTTTTTTCCCCTTGTTATCTATTGCGTTATGAAGGCAATATTGGAATATAGGTGTTGTTATAGAAAGGAACAACAAAACATTCACATCATTTTTTCTAGGGTTGCTTTTTTTAATCAAAGTGTCACTGTTGTGAAAATGGGAGTGTACAGATGCTTGCATGTCCTTGAAAATAGTTGATACTATATGCAGACTGCTAGCAAGATTCTCCTCAAATGCATTCAGAACTTGCTGAAAAAAAGGCATTACAAAGGGACTGGAAAAGAGATTTTCCTGGAAAAGAAAAGTAGACACCAGAACTACATTTAGAGAATACAATTATTAGAACTACAAATGGATACAGCCTTTCTTTCATCTGTAGTAATGTTATTTCCTCTAATTTTGATCTAACAAAACAATGCTAGCACCAAAGAGCTATTTAGAACAATCTGACTTTACATTACATTAACCCCATTGAAGACTTAGACCTACAGTGTGCTTCAGTGTTCAAACAAAGCATTGTTGTATAGCTAAAGCCCTGGCTGGCATGATTTAGTTGGGGTTGGTCCTGCTTTGAGCAGGGGGTTGGACTAGATGACCTCCTGAGGTCTCTTCCAATCCTAATCTTCTATGATTCTATGTTTATAATGGTGCTCTGTTAAAACCAAACCAGCCCTAAACTGTGTAGCTGCATAATGCTATTCCAGGGGTTAAAATAAGTATATATATTACATCTTTATGCTAAGCTATATGGCTGAATCATTTCAACTCTAATGCTTGGGAATTTCAAGACACCTTTTGATCACATTTGACGGTGTTTTGAAAGCAGATACACAATACTGCCAACTAAAGTGCCAGTCCTGTAAATCCTTACTACCAAATACAGCCAAGATTTTCCAAAGCGACTAGTGATTTGGAGTGCCTGAGCACCCAGCCTGAGACTCTTCAGAGGGACCTGATTTTCAGAGGGGCTGATTTCAGATAGGCTCCTTTAAGGAGTCTCAAGATAAGCACTCCAGAACTAAAAAAATTAGAAGGGCTAGTCACTTTACAATTTTTTAGCTGTAGTACTCACTACTGTGAGTAGTCCCAATAACTTCAGTAAACACTATAGTCTGGGATAGTGTTTGCAGGACCAGCCCCTAAGATCATTTTATATCTCACTATGAATGACGATCCAGTAGGCAGGGTGCTAGCCTGGGAGACCTGCCCTCAATTCCCTACTCTGCCACAGACTTCCAGTATGAATCACCTCGTCTCTCCGTAACTCCGTTCCCCATCTGTAAAATGGGCATAACAGCACTTCCCTACCTCACAGGGGTGTAGTGAAGCTAAATACACTAAAGGTGGTGAGGTGCTCAGATACAGTGGTAATGGGGGGAGGTCTTACGTAGTACCAAGACAAGTAAGTCCCTCTACAGAGAGACAATAAGCACTGTCAGATAATACTAATCACACACATACTATAACATGTGTACGCATTATTTTGCTCTCTGCCTCACTACCCCAGGCTGTATTAATTAACAAAAGCAAGGATTGTTTTAAAGGGTTAATGTCAAGTGAAGAATCACCCTTCTGGCTGAAATGTTTTTTCCTATTATTCTAATTTGTCACTGAAAATGATTAGAGGGTGCAGTGAGGTGGTGTGGCCTCCCTTTGAGCCTGACGGAGAGGTACCACTCTCCATCCCTTGGTGGGTGGAGCCAGGCAAGCCACAAACCCCTATGCCAGAAGCAAAGGGGCAGGACAGGAAGTTTAAAAGGTGGGCCCTACAGCTCAGTTTTGCAAGAGCTAGGGAAGGGAGCAGATGTCCTTTGCCCATGGCTGAGTCCTGCACCACAGACCCTGAGAAGGTGCCAGGACTGCCAACTGACGAGTATACAGAGGAGCTACTGGAACTGTTGCTAGCCATGTACCCCAGGAGACAGAGGTACACTCAGAAGGGGTAGTAGGAAGTAGCCTAGGGACAACAGGCATTAGTTCAGTTGTGTTGCCAGAGTCTAGGTCAGCATGTTTGGGCGGGATCCCCGCTTACCCAGTAGCAGAATTCTCCACCACTGTCCGGGCCCTGGGGCTGGGACCTGGTGGAGTTGGGTGGACCTGGGTCCCTCTAGCCCCTGCTGCTAGCCCCACCCCTGGGATAGCAGCCTACCCACTTTAGGCCAGATGGCCTGTGTTTGCTTGTTGCTCTGCCATGCCCAGAGGGCCAGAGCCTGTAAACTGCTAATTCCTCTGTTGAGCATTGCATTTATAGGCACAACATAGTGAGGAGCATGGCTTCCCTCCAAGCCTGATGGGAAGGGATGGGCATGGATCACTACAGAGGGGAAAAATTTTTTTTTCCAGTTTATTTTATATTGTCCATTTCAGTATTTTCTCCTAAATAGCCAATCAGTTTCCCATGTTGTGTTTGCGGGGGTTTCCTCCCCACAGCAATAGAAGAGAGAAACACCTTAGAAAGTGGAAGCTGATTGTAAAACCACAAGAATGAGGAGGGTGACATAGTGGCAGATGTAGTATGCATAACTACTGTTAAAACCTCTTCTCTTAGTTTTTGTTTTAATAGTAGACTAGATTTCAAGATTACAGTTTCTCTTTAATTATATTTTGTTACAGTACACACAGGAACTTAATTCTACCACTCCCTCTACCCAGAAAAGGGTATTGTTCAGACATTGCTAATGATATAAAGAGGCAATGAGCAGAAAGAAAACTAACCACAAAGCAAAGATAGGTCATAGGGATTGTTGCCTCCATTGGATGTGGAAAGAAGACTAACTTTGTCAGTATCTTGGGTCCCTCTGGACAATGTGATCAGGGATCAATGTCACTGTCTTGCTGGGATCTTTTACCAAACTAACAAAGTGATTCCCCAAAAGGTCAGCATTTGAATCCTCTATTGGGAAATGTGTTCTACATGTACAGATGAGAGATGCTAGAGTGGGAATGGCCAGGGCATTGCAAATGACAAGCCCTGCTTCATAGTTACATGCTTGTGTAAAACCAGAAATGGACCAAAGCCATCTGGAGTCAGAGGAAGGCAAAAACATTCTGAAAGGGGATGGAGAAGCAGATTATTGGGGATGTTGGGGGGGGGGGTATAATAAGTGAAAAATTACTGCTGTATTGTAGTGAACTAAGGACCAGAGTAATAATATTGACTGTGTCTTAATGATTTTTTGTGCATGTAAGGTAAATCCAGTGAAGGTGGAAGCAGTTCCGTAGGGTTAACTAACCAAATGACCCACCTGCCAGGTACATTTAACTGTTCAGCTTGACTTGCTATTTGGTACAAAGTGAAATAGAAAATCCCAGAGACCTGAGCAAGAATCCATTAGCTAACACCTATAAATCACTCTTCCTATAATCATCCCAAAATGCAGCCATGGTCTATTTTGAGCTGCTGTCTTAACTAAGCAAAGCATAAATAACCTTTCTTTTCTCAGTACTCTGAAACAACAAAGAAAGGAGAAACTTCAAGTCCAAAAGGTTCATTGCAAGGAAAGGAAAGGAAAGGGAAAAAAATCTGACTAAAGGGACATCTAAATCTAAATCAAAACATAACTTTGCTGTGGACTTAGACACATCACTTATTCATCAGAACTTCTCCTGTGATAATTCTCTGGCTAAAGTCTTTGTGCAGACCTTCCATGTGTGATATATCCTGTTACACATACATGGGGGACTTCTGCAGATTTCTGGAGTGTGATTTAGTAGGACTGGTTTGAAATTTTGCGCCCAAGTATCTCAAGCAGCCTGGAAATAGGTTTGCAAAATCAATCTGCTTTTATTTAAAAACAAACAGAGTAACCTTTCTTTTCTTTTCTTCCTTTGATGTAACCTCTTTAGAATACCTATCTGACCTTCACAGCCTGCTCATTTTAATATCATTTTTAGACAAGAATTCCACTGAAAAAGGTAGATCTGTTTTTCAAGGCTTTAGATATAAACTTCTGTAAACAATGGTGCGAGCTTCTGTAAGTGTTCAGTATTAAAAGCCCAATAGAAATTCTTTCTGGATGAAATTAACCTCTGTGCAGATGGCGAGTGCAAGGCCTATTGAGCACAGAAGACACACTCAAGCAAATAGGGAGAGCAATCTCGGAGCTTTTCCTGGAAACTTTATTATCCCCGGTCAAGGCTGAACCCCAACTCTGTCACTTCACATGCAGAAGTGAGGCCTGCAATGATTTTAAAAGTTAATACTTGTCACTCCAGGCTTGTATTAAACTCCCAAGGTTACAGCTTTTCTCTGACCTTGGCTTGGTAAATGCTGCCAGCACCCAAATGCAAAAAAAACCCCTTTGAATCCAGGAAGGAGCACTTGGGAATTATTCCCTGTGGGGTATCCTCAAACCCTCTCTCTCTCACACTCACACACACACACACACACAGAGGAAGATCTGAGAAAGAAAACAAAGGAAATTAGCTGTGCCTACCAGCTAATCAAACAACATGCACAAACCTCTTAGGACACCAAAAATCCAGTCCTGTTCTTAAAAATGGTAAATTTTTATTAAAAACGAAAAGAAAGAAAATACAACTTGAATTTAGGCTTTTGCTAGATTCTTAAAAGAGCAATTCCTAAAATCAAGCACCCAAAATAGCTTTCTTGGGGGTTAGCTTAAAGGTTACAAGCAAACAAAAGCATCTGGGGTTAGCACAGAGGAGTTCACAAGCCAATAAGAAATAACCCTAATCACGTCTAGCTAAACATTCTGATCTATTTACACATTTGGAGTTCAGATAAGTAGTTCTAGGCATGATCTGATGATTTATGATCATACCTGGCTTAAGTTGCTTATAGTATTGCTGCTCTGTCCCTGCAGCCCAGAGAACAAGGGACAAAGGGAAATTTTCTTTCCCAATTTTAAAAAGTTCTACCTTCCCATTGGCTCTTTTGGTCAGGTGCCCACTTTTTTTTTTCTTTTTTCCTTGCCTGGGGGACTCTTTAACCCTTTTCAGGTAAAGCAAGTAAAGAACCACTACCCAAGAGGGATTTTACAGCTAACTGGCTGGGTGGGTGTCCATCAAAGGGAGCTATTCCCCCACTTTATTTATCACATGCCCACTGTAGCCAGCTGAAATTCACCCTGTCTCATTTAAGCCATTGAGGGCTTCGCATGCTAATTGAGACAAGTCTCTTGACTTGATGGGGTGGGGGGAAACCCAGAGGAAGAGAAATTGTAGCTAGTGTCTTTCTAATGAAACTGACCAAAGGGAAAAATTAGCAAATTTGGTGGCAAGAGATGTAAAATACTACATCAGGAAAGGGCTTTAGTGGGACTTAAATGGCACATAGGCCTTGGGCTGTTCCTTGGTACATGGGTGAATTTCACCAGCCATGTATTGGCATTCTAGCTAGATTATGATTTTTCAGTTGAAAGCTACGTAGCCTACACCCTGGAAGCAGGGTTCATTATATTATGGTATCTTGCTTGGACATCTCCATTAAACGGGATATTATCCCACAGTGGTTCCCCTATTAATATTATTCAAACTAAATTACTGTCATTCCAAATAGGAATGAGTCAGAAGTCATATCTACAAGACGTGGAACTGGCAGTGCCTTTCCGCAGGTACGTAGTGGGTAAGCTATGTTGTCTGGTCACTGCCCCACAGAGGTATTGTCAAAGGGATAATAAGTGAGATGCCATCGAGCAGTTAATTTATAAGGATAGGT
Source organism: Dermochelys coriacea (assembly GCF_009764565.3). Lineage (NCBI taxonomy): Eukaryota > Metazoa > Chordata > Testudines > Dermochelyidae > Dermochelys > Dermochelys coriacea. The sequence goes on from NC_050068.2 coordinate 151,459,929, forward strand.
GAAATTATACTGATATAGTTAAACCAGTACAACCCCTCCAGCATGGACGCATTTATGCCAATATAGCTACTCCCATACCAGAAGGGGAATAAGGCCATATGTACACTAGAAGGCTTTGCCAGGATAGTTAAATTGGTATAGCTTTACTGGCAAAGCACTCCTTGTGTGGATACAGCTATACTGGCAAAACTGCCATCTCCATTGTGTGACATAGACTATATGGTTAAGAGTGCAGTTTTGCTGACATAGCTGCATCTGCACTAGGTGCTTTTGCTAGTCCAGCTATGTTGGTAAAAAAAAAAAATCACAGTGCGTCACACCACCAACCAACAAAGCTATGGCGACACCGCCTTCTAGTCTAGATATAGCTTTATGCTACAGTATAAGGCACCTTTATATCAGTATAACTGCATCCATGCTAGGGCTTTTATCAATATAACTGTATTGGTTAAAAAGACATTCCCACCCCCACCCCCCCACACACTCATCCCCCAATATAGTTTTACCAATGCAACTTTTAAGTGAAGATCAGGCCTTGGGTTCAGGAGACCACTGCCTGGATGCACACATACATGCCTGTCCCTTTCCATTTGTGTAGAAGAGCCCAGGTGTCAGTGGATCATCCCCAGATCATCCACTCCAGTGTGGACCCTCCCCATTGGAGCTGCTGTGGCACTCCACTGCATCCTGACCCACCCCGACACAGCAGCGGATCTATGCAGCTGAGTTTCCTTCTACGGTCATTGCCCCTTTGCCTCCTCAGCTTTAATCAAAAAGAGAAAGTGCCTAAGTTAATGCTGACTAGGCTCTAACACCCTCAAAGGGGCTTTTATAGGTTTAGTGACATAGGTGTAATCGTTGCGGAGGAGGGGGAAATGAGGGATACATTTTACTGCCCTGTTTAGGTACCTATCTGAGTGCCAGGAGCACCAATGCTTTCTCACTCCTGGCCCTGTTTCTGCAACTCTTCTAACAGAGTTACACCGCTGTCTAATGGAAGAGGAAGAATAAGGTTACAGAGGCAGAGGATGACTCTCTTCTTCCATACCCTCCCCTTGCATAGCTCTGATGGGTTTTCATCCATATCTGCCTATAGAGGAAGACAGGAGAACTTGGGCCACTGATAGTAAATTATTTAGTACATTATCATTCTTTATTCCCATAAATGGTATTGTAACGACCGGCTATTGGCTGCCTTGCCTTGCTATGCATCCTCATATGGACAATGTCCAACCCCCCATCCCAGAAATCCTCCTTCCATCATTCGCCAGCTTTGGAGAACTCCAGTACCCCATCTGTTAGGGCTGGTGCACCTTGAAATTCCTGCTCTGTTGAAAGAACTGAGTCAATATGGTAACCTCCTGATATGGCTTGGTTTTGCTGCATAGATGGGACTAAACCACATTTTAAATATTCCCAAACAACACCACTGAAGTCCATGGTGTGTTCCTGTTTACACAATAAGAAGGAACTCTATTTGGACCATGCTGGGGAATTGTAACATGGTAGGAATTACTGGGTAGATAGGAGCAAATCTCCTCCAGCATCCCTGAGCCATATTTCAAAGACTAAGATATCTGACTGCACAGCACCCAAATGCACTACCTGTGTAAGTGCCTGGTGTCCACCAGATGGCATTGTCTAATCACTCGGGATGTTAGCTGCCTGCTTCCTCATGCTTGGCCCTGGCTGCAGCCTGCAGGCACCTTCTGTTGCTCTTGCTTTCTCTCCTGTACACTTTTAAATCTCTCTCTGGAAATAGAATTTCCCTCGCAGCTTTTTGTTCTGACCTTCTTTTCCTCTTGGCCAGGTTAAAAATGAAGGCCTCAATAGTGCAGTGTTTACTTGACTCATCTATAGAGGTAGCAGGGTACCGTGGAAATTGAAGAAACAAAGTAAGGACAGTAATTGGAGAAGGAAGGTGAATGAGCTAGTGTCTTTGTGGGTGGAGGGAAGGAGGGGTAGAGGTAACTGACTAAACTATGTATGTCTAATTTGCCTTGTATGAATAGATTGGGAGGATCTTAGAGAAAAGGTGATATCTTTTATTGGACCAACTTGTGCTGGTGAGACAGACATGCTTTCAAGCCACACAAAGCTCTTCTTCAGGTCTGGGAAAAATACTTCCAGCATCACAGATAAGTGCAAGGTGGAACAGATTGTTTAGCATAAGTACTTAGCACATACTGTAAGGGACCATCCACTCACCTTGTTTCTCTAATATGTTGGGACTGACACGGCAACAACTACAGTGCATATTGGTGGATCTGACATTTTTTCCAGATTGTGTTGTCCTTCCTAATTTTTAACTCCTGTAACCTCTAATCTGGTAACCTATTCTGTTTTATCTACCCTGGGCTGGGTAGTAAAATGAAAGGATTCCATGCTTGCAAAATTAAACTGGATCTTTATTAAGAAAACTATTTTACAGAGATGCTGCAACTGCAGCTAGCGTTCTAGCCATGTGCACCCAGATATGCTTCCTCTAAACTCTTCCCTCCTTCAACATCTGCTCCTCCTTCCAAGTTCTATGGAGGTTGCTACACTACCTACTCACTCTACTAAACTCCTGTCTCTCCTGCCATTCAAATGTTGCTTATCTTCCATGTGTGACCATTGATTTCACTCCATTTTGTGAAATGTCAGCGTGTTGACTTTTTGTTGATGAAACTTTCCTAGGTAACATGCTCTAAAGCAGATATTCCTCTCAGCAGTTCCTACTGCATGGGAAGTGGCTTACGTTAGCTGGAATCATAATTTATAAACATACTTAAGAATATACCTAGGGCCAATTTAGCAGACCTTCCATTCAATAGTGGGTAGATTGGCCTGAGATGGAAGGGGAAGGACACCTTGCCTTTCACCTTTGGATATCTTTTTGGCAAAAAATGTGTCCATCATAGCAGGTTTGGCTGACATTCCCCCTCACTAGGGCAGAGTGGCTGAATAGGGATGCAAGGTGACCTCACACCAGCTCTGTAAAGCCTAACACAGGGGTAAGGGCAAAACCAATGAATCTGAGATTAATTAGATCCAGTGACTACAATTTCTCCCTTGAGGAGAAACAGGTGAGCTGTGGCTTCTACTCCAGCCCAAAAGCCAGCGTACCAGCTGCAGAGGGGCTGTGAAGCTGCCTTGTGTCCTGCTTGCCAATGGAGGTGGATTCCCCAGTCCTACCCAAACTCAGTGTAAGCAGGGGGGGAATAGTCCCGCTCTTGTGGGGAACTTTCCTGGCTTCTGCACTACCCCGGTGAAGTGGGCTAGCAAAAGGATCTGAGTCCTCGCTCCCACTTCCTTTACCCAGAGGCCTCCCTGCCCTTGAGGACTCCCCTTCCACTCCCCTGTCTGGCAGAGTCCTCGTAATCCCAACAAGGCTGGGACCAGGATTCCTGGGGGCTCGACCCCCAACCCTGCTGTGGTCACCTAGGACAGGGGCTAGGGTGTCCCCCCTCCGGGGTACTCTCTCTGCACTGGGCACTTCTCTGACCCACTGACCATTACATAAAAGTTAAAGCAAATGCAAGTTATTTAATCAACAATTCCTTTTAAAAAGAATAAGGAATAATGGGACAGGTTAAAGGAAACACATCACCCCGCTCTGTGGCAGGGAACATCACAAACAGTGTCTCTGGAATGTCGGGGCAGGTCACAGCCTGTTCCTTGTAAGTCTCGGCCTTCTTCTCAGGCCTGGCTGTGCTGCAGGGATGCTGTGGGTTGGACACTTGCTCTGGTGGTGGCCTCACGCTCTAGGTGGCAGGACCCTTCTTCCCAGTATCGCCCCCTCCCTGTCAGGGTTATGATCCAAGCCTGGCCTGCAGAGCCTCTGGCTGACGCGTCTCCCTGTGCTGGGCCCGCTGCCCAGGGTCCCCCTCGGTCTCCCCAGCTGCTCACCGCACCCAGCTTCGTACTGCTACAGCCCCAGCTGCACCACTCTGTCTCTGCACTGCTGCTGCTGCTCTGCCTCCAGCTCCCTGGGCTGCTTCTTTGGCCCCTCTGGCTCTGGTTGCTGTAGCTCTGATCCCAGGACAGATCTGCTCTGCAGGCTGCTTCTGTAACTCTGCTCCCAGCACTGAGCTGTTTCCTGGGCTGCTTTTCTGTCCCTCTGGCTCTGGTTGCTGCAGCTCTGCTCCCAGGGCAAGTCTGCTCTCTCTGGGCTGTGCCTCTGGCTTTGGGGCTGCAGCTCTGCTCCCAGGACTGGGGCTGCTTTCCCTGGGCTGCTTTTCTGGTCCCTCTGGATCTGGCCCAGCTCTGCTCCCCAGCTCAGCTTGGCCCCTGCTTTCTCCTTAGCTCGGCCCCACTCTGTCTGACCCAGGCAAATCCAGCTCACACAGAGGACGGGAAGCTCTCCTGACTCCCTGATTAGCCTGCCCGCCCTGTCATTCAGGCTGACCTGGAGCATTGTCCTCTCCCCATTGTTCCTGGGGGCTGTCAGTCTCAGGGTCCTGATTCCCCATTGACCCTTCCCCCTCTTTAGATCTGGGAGCTAGCAACTAAAACACTCCCACTAATGTTAGTAAGGGGGCAACAGTCCCCTTACACCAGTTTACTTTGGCCTCTGACTTTGCATAGGAGGAAGAGATGTGTGTGGATGTATCCTCTAAGGCATTATCTATAGCTCTACATCTATTATGGGAATAATGTCTGAATGAACATCTGCCTGGAAACCAGTCCACTTTACATGAGAATACGTGCAGGACTGTATTTCCACCAGTACTTATGCAGGATACACCACTTGAGGTTGCTATTTCTCTATATAGCATAGGCCTGCTGTACCATTTAAACTGCTGTGAGATGCTGAAATCACTAACGGATATTTTCTGATAAACGTCAGTGATACTGAGCATGCAGCTTGTTGGAGCCCTGCACATGGCTCTCCTGCCTGCTTGGAATAAGATGTTGTGAAATGTCATGATTAAGAAGGTGATCAGGAGCCACTTGCCCTGAGAATTGAAAAAAGGACAATTTGAAGTCCAAGAGACCTAGACAGACCTACTAAGCCCACTGGAATCTCTCTCTAACGAGGCTGTGGTGCTGAAGGGATAATGGTGGGGTCTGTTGCAGTTTTGGCCTGTCATAAGCAGTCTCAGTGGAATCCATTGTGTCCACAGAGAAACCTCTCTATTTCTGGTTTCAGAGTAGCTGCCGTGTTAGTCTGTATTCGTAAAAAGAAAAGGAGGACTTGTGGCACCTTAGAGACTAACAAATTTATTAGAGCATAAGCTTTCGTGAGCTACAGCTCACTTCATCGGATGCATTTCATCGGATCTCTATGTCTGTCATTCATGTCCACTCAGCATGATGAGCCTTTGGAGAGCTGTTTTTATTATTATTTCATTATGAAATGCAGTTTTGCCCTTTTTCACTCGCTGGCACAGTTGTTGAGTAATTTTGCTAACAGGACCCAAGGAGTCTCGGAATATGTCATTTCTGTGGGATCAGTGATGAGAGTAACCCAGTGACCACTTCCACCGGTGCAGAAGCACAGACCTTTTCTCTGCAAGGCGCAGCAGGCACCATACACCCATTGCACTCCAATGCAAATGTGAGCAGATGCTACCCATGAATGCTAGTGTAATGAAACATGAAGCTTTAGTCGTCTGCACTGAGCAGAAATAATTCTCAAGCCCTTTGCCTGCCCACTTCCTTCCCTTCAGTGTGCAAGGTAACAAAGGGGCGGGGGGTTAGCAGAAAGGAGTATATCGGCAGAGACATGTAGTTCAGGGTAACCTCAGCTTGGAAAAGAGGTGAATAGTGATGGGCTCCCGACTTGACTTGACTTCTACTACTAAGTAGGGGCAACATAGCAGCTGCTCAGCAACGTGCTCAGTAAGGCAGGGTCAGGTTCCTTTGTGCTTGCTCTCCTTGGTTTGATACCTGCAACACTTCACAGCTGTGCACTGTTTAGGATCAACTCTTTAATGCAGGCAGGTGCTAAACACATGAGTCCCCTGCAACTGCATGGCTTTTACATGGGGACAGAATCTGACTTATGTATAATAACAGGAATAACACTGTGCTGGCAGGGAGATGGACTTGGTATTGGACTTGTATTAGAGGGGTGTGTGTGTGTGTGTGTGTGTGTGTGTGTGTGAAATAGTCACAAGAAATTCCAAATCCTTGAGACTTGAACATATTTTGCAAAACATTTGTGCTAAAATAGGACCTTTTTTCTAGTGAAAATTGTACACGTGGAAGTTTTCACTGCAATGATGTGCAAGATGTGCAGAAATCTTTCTCTATCCCAACTGGCCATTTTGCAACATTTTATACAAACAGGAAATTATGAAGCACGAAAACAAGGGGAATGTCTTTGTTCTACAATCTCACGCGCTTTTATAAAATAACTGTTTTTATCAATGCAGTCTGCTGGCAATATTTCCTTGTCTTGTGCTTCACAGAGTTCGGTAAATATAAAGCTTTCAAAGACTTACAAACACCAGATGAAGGGAAGTTTCACTTGTTCATCAACTATAATAGAACATGGAACTGCCATGAAGAGAACCAACAGCCACATAGGGGACAGGTGCCTTCTATGAGTTAGTCATTCATGGTGAAATCCTAATCCCATTGAAGCCAATGGCAAAACTGTCATTGACTTCAATGAGGCCAGGATTTCTCCCACAGATCACATCAGCTGTGAGAGTAGCTGACATCCATCTTTTGTTTCAACTTACTGAGTGTAATGCTCCAGTCCGTTTCCACAGAGCTATCCCAGTTCAAGGGAGGAATTGTACATCAGGTGGCCAGTTAAAGCATATTCTCTTGGGTAATCATTGGTGTGGCAGTTACAGGTTGTTGGACCTGCTGGAGAGAAGTATGTTTCACTGGCTTATAGAAGTGAATACTATTTTCAGTTGTTACGTTTCTCTGCCTGTGAGACATTTGATGATATTCTTCTAAAGGAGCTTCTGGTTAGAGAAGAAAAAACATCAGATAGTCTAAGTGGCATTTTTTTTTCTTGCCTTTCTTGAATTGTAGTGTTAGAGATCACAGAATCTCAGCCTTTTTTTTTTCCCCCCACCCATGCTCTCATTACCACCCTTTTTTATTCTGAAGCTAATTATACAGCACCATACTATGGGGCAGAGGAGAAATTTTCTCCTCAGTCCATATGCATTTGATAACGGGACATTTCAAAACCACAACAAAATGTCTGATTTCTTGTTGGAAATGCCATGGATCAGACATCCCCTGCCCCCAGTGCAATCGTCAGTTCTGGGCCGTGACTGTGCTGAGCTCAGTGCTTCTTGGATTCCTGGGGGGCCAGGAACTATTCCTGATCCATATAACTTATGTCTTGGCTGCAGTGGTATCTAAGGGAATGTCTGGTAGCCCAGAACAGCTGGAATTTACAGCAGTCTGGCCACACACCTTCTCTTCTCCCTTGGGGCCATTCTATGGCGCCAGCAAATCCCCCTTTAAACTGGGGAACTGGTTTTTCCTGGTGGGGGGATTTGATTGGTTCTTGTTGTGTACAGGGGCTAGAGAGCAGCCGAAGGTCAGCACCTAAGTACTGCAGATTTTTTGCCCTCAGAATGTTCTTTAGAAAGACACAAGAGCCAGAAAGGCAAGGCCAGATCCTCAGCTGGTATCAGCTGGTGTAGTTCTGTCAAAGTCAATTGACGGACACTTAGGCACTCTCTGTTTTAAAGGGCATGGGAGGTGGATCACACAGGAAATGCTAGTCGAGAGGTGGGGGCATTTTTGGAAGTGGGAAGTTTACCACAAGCAAGAGTCATGACCTTGCCCCAAGACCCTCTTCCCTGATCCCCAGTACTGCCCCAGTCTATCTTTTTGCTACTATTTACTGCCAACCTTGGACAGCATCTGGGAGTCACATCATTGTCAAGTCCAGGGTTTGGCTTAAAAAACCACAAGCCTTCCAAAAGAGAACCCATGTGGCGGTTGTCTGGTGTCTGAGCCTTTAGGATATATTTGGGTCACATTTCTACACTTCGCTCTGCAAGCACAAAGGCTAGAGTCTCCCCCCTTCCCCCCCCCGACACACCCTGCTTTATTTTTTTAACAAAAACTTAAGTTGAGATTCTCTCATAATCACATGCTTCCAGGAGCTGGGAGTTTATAAAAAGCACCAAGTCTCATGAGATTTGGCAATGCTTCCGGGCTAGCTGAGAAGGCATGTCCACACCACAGCACTGATCTGAAGACCCAAGCAGAAAGCAGCTGGGAGGCAAAGTGGCCCAGATCTTCCGACATATGTAGGTTCCCTAACCTCCACTGAAATCAATAGAAGCTAGGAGCATAGATACCTCTGACGATCTAGGCCAGAGTTGCTAGTGCATGTCTATCAGGGAGGGGGATGGTAAATCAACTGTGGAGGCTTTTGTGGGATTCTGAGCTGCAGGAGAGTAATACATTGTGGAGGAGAGGAAGGTGAAAAGCAGGTGTGGCAGGGACAGGGTGTAGTGCTGGGGGGAGGACGAACTGAGGAGGAGTCTGATCATGTGTAGCTTTTCTTATTACTTTACAACACTGAAACCCTTTAGTGCAAAGTGACACCACGGTTTTGGGCAGAAACACCCTCCAGTGACATTTTGTTTAACCCAAAGTAGTTCATACACAAGAGAAAAATGTCAATTTCAAGCTCTCCTTATTTAAGGCTGGGGTCTTAAGATGTTGCGTTTGTAGAGATGTCAGGAAAGCTATAGCAAATTTAAACCATTGCTTGGGTTGATGATTAGCTAATTTCTAGATGAACGACAAAGGAAACAGGTTGCGTCAAGGCTGCTGCTCTCACTTCCTTCTGTGGGGAGATGCACACATTGCCTGAAAAAGAACAAAGCCAGTGTGCACCCCGTCCCAGCAAAGATGGGCAACTGGGTGGTGAACGAGGGAGTCTCCATCCTTGTCATTGTAAGTACAATACCTTATTGTGATTCACATTTGGCCACACGTGTTGTGAGAGTTGAAATATGCTGATCACTTTGAGTCAGTTTTAACATATCCGATATTGGGCTATGGGTAAGCAATAGAACCTGAAGAGAATTACTGGGTGAAATCACAGAGTTCCTTAGTTGTAAAGTGCCATTTACTTCAATGGGGCCAGGTTTTCATTGTGTATTTTAAGTCTCATTTGATTAGTTTATATGTATGTAAGTGTTTGGATGGGAGAGTGATCATGGCATGAGAGAGAGCTAATAGCATTACATTTCAATGTAAACTCTGTGAATGAAAGTAAAGAAATACTTTATCAGACTAGCTAGAAATAAGAGCTAATGAAACTGAATTCTATAATGTACAGTGCTCAGTGTAGGCTATTTATATCAGAGTGGCAGATTCTGGGATTCTGCATGTGAGGATCCTTTGTTAAGATTTGCTGTGCTTGACTCTTGCATGAATATGCAGTGAAAACAAGGCTATATCATTCTAGCCAGTGGGTTCAGTTAGCTCCAGCCAGGATATGAAAGTGGTTGGAATCCCTCTGTGTAGGGGAGCTAGGGTCTGGGACAGAGATCACCCTGGAAAAGCCAAACTTGGAGAGGAAAACTTAGATGGGGGTTTAATAAGTGAATGTTTTTATTTGATTTATTAATAAAGCCAAATGCCCCCAAAAGACTAGATTCAGACTACACGGCCTGTATGTTCATATGTGTATATATACATAGCAACACATGTACTAGAAGCAGGATGTGAATTCAACTTTGATTCCTGTTATATTCCTGTATTTTCCTTTTAAACAGTTGATTGCTAGTCAAAGATATCTTTAAAATCTGGCTTGATATACAGTGCAATTATGAGAAATAGTGAATTGATTCTATATCGTCAAGAGTTACTAGAACTGATTTTTAGATTTGCTTTCCAAACGTCTAAAAATAACGTAATGTTGATGATGTGTAATAGGTTTATTAAATGAATAGCCATAAACTAGTCTGGAAAATCATAAGTCCTGATCTTGCAAATACTTTTGAATATGCTTAATTTTATAGACCTGAACAGTCCCACTGAAATCAATGCTCAGGTGCCTATAATTAAGAATGTGAGCAAGTGTTTGCAGGATCAGGGCTTTAATCTACCTGTGGCAAAAGAAATGATACTTCCATATTTAAAAGCTCAGCTGCTCTTTTTTCTCATTAAAGAGCTTGTCTTGAGAAAATATAGATATTCAATTCTGTAATAAGTTACCCATAACTAGACACAGAATTTGTTGCCAGATGCTATTAAAGCTAATATTCTATATACCAATAGGAAAAAAGTAGACTTAGAAATGTAGCATTTGTGCTTGCTGAAATGTGAACCTGTGTAGTCAGAAATGGATTGTGCCTGCCATTTACTGGTAATTACTGTCCGTAAAGATATCAGTAGCTAGGACACATTTAAAAATGCAGTTTGAACATCCCGATGGCTTGACAAATCAATGTATTGTGCTATCATGATCAGTGCTTCAAGTAAGCAAAAGTTCACAGGAGCTGAGCTCTGGCATGTCTCCCTCACAAGAGCTGAATATTAGCTGAATTAAAACAAAAGTGTATTTTCACTAGAGTAAGAAAAAAGATTGAAAGGAAAAATAAGGGAAGTTGTAGAGACAGAAACAAGCCAAGGGAAAGCTTCTTTAGAGGGTCTGATTGGAACAGCGTTCAGCACTGTTCACTGTTACGGTATTATATGCTACTTGAGTGTTATTCCCCTGGCTAGACTTGTAATGCAGCCTTAGGAGTTCTTCTGAACTTTTCTTCCTGCTTTGCACTTCCTCTGTAATTGAGATCTGGGGTCGGATTCTCATCTCCCACATTCCAGTTTTACACGATGGAACTCCATTCCCTTCAGTGGTGTCACTCCTGATTTACCCTAATGTAAGTGGGAGGAGAAACAGGCCTTCAAGGTCTAGGTTGGTCCCAGGCTTTATCACAATGCTAGTGAGGGCCAGGGCCCATTGCAGAAGCAACACCTGAATCCTTAGGGTAGGAGTAAGGGAGTGTGGCACTATAATTTTCTACCACCCCAACCCCCAACAGAAGGTTTGATTCACCCCCAACTCTCTGCTCCCTCCTCCCCATCCCTCCCATGTGTTTCTTTCCCACCTGGTAAAGCCACCTGGGGCAGGGCACAGGGGTGCAAGCTGCCCATAGCCCCCAGCTATTGCTCTGTGGGACTTGAAGCCAAACAACTATCTCTACAACTGGGAAGAGCAGGCCTGATGCAGTGAGACCTGCTGGGCTGTGTGCTCTGGCAGGGATTTCATAGGGACTCAGACTGAGCTTATAGCTACCCTCGCCCTGTAGAAACTAGTGGGAGGGGGGTCACAGTACAGTTGAAAGCCACCTTTGCCTTTGGCACAGCTTCAACGCCTGGCTCCTACAAGGGGAAATCTGACTGAAGACCTGCCATTAATAATAGTCATCAGCTCAACCATACACACATGGCCTCAGGGTCACATGTACCTCACAAAACCACCTGAGCTAAAGGGGACACTCAGTAAGCTGCTGTAGTACTGTGGCTTATTTCCTCCATAGGCTACAACCTTTGAGAAGGTGGTCTAATCACACACACTTAAGAAGATCTGACGTTGCATCCAGTTCAAGGCAATGATATAAACATATGTTAGTCAGTATGTGTAGTCTTAGGGAGGATACTTGTAGCACGGTTAGCTCTAGGGATATTCCACTAGTGTATATGCCGGGAGAGGAAACTGGATTAATGGGGATGGGAACCGGGGTGGAGTGTGGGGAAATTATAATATAGAATGAAGGGGTAGTTAACAAGAACCCTTGCCTGGACTTAGCACAAAATAATAATAATAAAAAACCACCTTAATCACTACCCCTGAGGAAATGGCAGCGTCCATTATATCAAAGAGGTAAATAGGGGTAAAGCTTTTAAGGCCAGAAAGGGTTATTAGATCATCTATGGCTTATGGTATTCAGGAGGTCACACTAGAATTTCATCCAGTAACTCCTGTATTGAGCCCAATTTGTGTCTGACCAAAACGTACCTTTTGATTGCATCCAATTGTATTTTTCTCATTCAGCTTGTGTGGCTGGGGTTAAATGCCTTCCTCTTTTGGTGGTACTACAGAGTATATGATGTTCCAGTCAAATACCACTATAGCAGAGTGCTTCTTGGGGTAAGTACAGTACATGTGTTACCATGGCATATATTGAACAGGTACAATTTTAACTAACCCTTCCTATTTTGTCCTCAAATTTATTTGGCAGAGACAGTAGCAGTTCAAAACTCATACAAACAGATAACTGAACATACATGGTGCTTTCAAACAGAAAAATGGAATGCAGAGCAGATAAATCCCATTCTAGAGATGTCTTCCAGGAAGATTCACATTCCTTTTAATTAAAAAATAGAACATAGATCGTGACTGCTTTATTAAGCAGAAGCAGTACAAAGTATTGCCCTGGAATAATAAAAAAAAGTTATCTTAATTTTTTTCATAGAATCATTTTTCTATCTTGAAGTGAATAGTTTACACAGCTGTTTGCCCACAAGACTAGTTGTCATTTATGATTATATCAAAATATAGCTATATATAAGACCCTGGAGTACCAAATGTAATCCAATTGGCTGAGATAGGTCATGTGACTTATTATAAACTAGCTTCCAAAACTTTCTGATCACATTACCGCATTAGGCACAATGAAACAGGCTGTTGCTAAAGCCAATTTGTGAGATGCTGCAAGAGATTCAAACCAAGCTGATTTCTATTAGTATTTTTATATACTACAGAGAAGTCAGTGATGGGGATTGCTCATATTCTTAAAAAAGTGATCATGGTAGAACCTCATTGCAAAAATTACTGTTGGCTCTGAGTCATAAAACAATAGGATATTTTCCACAGAGTTACTGATTTAGTTCAACAAAGCTGGGAATCTTGCTCTTCCTTTCACAGTCAAACGTATTGTTCAAATTCTGCTCTTATAAGGGTGCAATGCCCTTTGAAGGTGCTTCTGTAACTGAAAGGAGAATTTTTCCAAAATTGCTCAGTCTGAATGGAGATTTACAAATTGTTCCTCCATCCTTAATTAAAAAAAAAGAAGCAAGCTTCTTTTTTTTATGCTCTTTGCTGAAGTTGTAAATCTGAAACCATGAGGAATATCATGATCAATACAAAGTTTTCTTTTAAAATGGCACCAGTCATAAAAAGAAAGAGAAACCTGTATTTAGAGAAAATCATTGGACTAAATCTAGTCCTGGTTTCTTTCTTGAATATACATATTATAGGATACAGTTTCCTAGTATGCTGTACCCTTCTTCATCTAACTCCCTACCAGTCTTCAATAAGACCAGATTTTAATAGCCATCAGATGGGGGACTGCTAACTGATTACATCTGCTCTGTGTTAGGTCTGAAAGCTGAGGCCAAACAGTGAGCCTTTAAAATAATGAGATAATTTTAACACTGAAAAGAGAAGCAAGGCATCTCTGTGCTGCTGTATGTGTGTTCAACTGATCTGTACAGACCCTCGGGTGAAATTTAAATGACATCCTTAATTCTCATTTGTACTCAGGCTAAGTGTAAAGAAGCTCTAGGGTGGGTGAGCGTCAGGATTAAGGGTACATCTACAGTGCTGCTGGGAGTGTGCCTCCCATCCTGGGTACACAGACATGTGCTAGCTCTGCTTGAACTAGTGTGCTAAAAATAGCAGTGTGGCTGTTGCAGCATGGGCTAGGTTGGACTTTGGGCAGGGGCAGTCAGGCAGGCTTGTACTTGGCAGCTAGCCTGTGCTGCTGTCCATGCCATGATGGCTGTACTGCTATTTTTAGTATGTTAACTCAAGCAGAGCTAGTATGTGTCTGTCTGCCCAGGCTGGGAGGTACCCTCCTTCCCAGCTGCTGTGTAGACATACCCTTAGTTTTTTTTACTCCATGTGTTGTGCTGATATTGCCCTGTGTTACATTGCATTACAGTCTGCTTTGGCTTGGGCACGAGCACCTGCGGCCTGTTTGAATTTCAACTGCTTGCTGATTCTGCTGCCAGTCTGTCGAAACCTGCTCTCCTTCCTCAGAGGATCCAGTGCGGTAAGATGAAGAAAGACTTTCAGAATACTTGAGAGAGAAGCCCATGTTACTGAGCTTGAGTTCCCCAAAAGTATCTTTCTTTTTACATGCCCCTTTTCAGAAGTAATGAAATCCCAGAGTTTTGCCGTGGAAGAGAAGTGAGGGTTATACACTGAGAACAACTAAACCACAAAGGCCTCACTTTCAAATGTCATCCCTGGAGTTTCACCCATTTATGCCAGAGATGAATTTGGCCCTTAGCTTCTAACTTTGTGCCAGCAATTTTGAAAGAAAGATACAAATATTTTTCAAAAGCCATTAGAGCCAGATTTTCACACTTGATCCTTCTATTATATTCTCCTTTCTCTGCTCTGCATGGTTTATGCCAGACTCAGCCTAAAATTGCTTAACAGCCTTCTGACCTTCTCCAGCCTATGGAGCATAGGTGCAATAGGATGCACATGAGAAGCACCACTAAGTGTTGTTCCATGCTAACTGAAATTGTGAGTGGTCTTCCAAGGTAGCCCTAACCAGTGCACACTGCAGCAATCTAGCAATCAAGACATGGATAACTGAGAGGAAAATATTCTATCCAAGCACAAACCTATCCTTGGCTACTTCAGTCAGGGCTTGCAAACCTTACTAAAACAAAATGTTCAAATGAGAAAGGAGATACCATTTCATCTAGTTACTTCCCCTCCAAACCCTATCCTATCACCTCAGATTTATCTGAATTGCACTTGGTCGCCTTATTCTCATCCAAAGCTACCAGCAGGCACTGGAAAACTAAAGATGCTACTCTGTCGTGGTCCAATGAAAGAGAATCACAGCACTGTTTCATGCAAAACATCTCATCATCCCTCTTCTTTCTTCCTGTACTCCTCAGCACAAACATGTACATACCCAGTGGCTCCAGTTCAAGGATTTGATTTAGCTCTGTAAAAGCCTTGTAAGACTTCATGCCTTAGAGATGCCTTCCCTGCTTACGGGTCATCCCAAGGGTTGAGATCAGTTGGGACTTTCTTACCAGGTTTCTCCAGGTCTCCTACAAGGATTTTCTCAGTAAGTGGCCCTCAGCCCAAGGCTGTTAGCCTAAAGACTGTGTTACAAGGTTTATCCAGGCCTTTGCATGAGGCTGGTGGGCTGAGTGTTGTTTGTAGGCTAGAAGGGGTTCTTTTATAGTTGAAGGATTTGTTTGTTTTAGTGATATTTATAATAAAATGCAGTTACAACAGGTCTTGTGAATAAAATGAAAAATAAATGAGGAGTTTGGCCTCATCCTGCCCTGGAACATGAGACATTTTCCCACTTCACCAAGTCACTACAAAATGTCAGACACTTCGGCACAGCTTTTAGTTTTCATGTCTAGAGAGACCCAGGACAGGGTGCTGCTTGTTGGTCACTCTTCAGTTGACTTGGCAGAGCTGTGTGGACAAATACTTCCTTGGCATCTGTTACATTATGCTTGGCTCAGGCTATTGCAGTTAGTCCCATCAGTTTATGGGCAAATCTAGAAACTACAAGACAGGGTCTTCAAGGCTAAAAATCTAACTTTAATACAAAAAAATTCTTTTAACTTACAGGAGTTAAAATTGGAGTAAATGTCCAGCCTCCATGTCTCTGCCATTGCTTCATAAGCAATATGCTATGAGTTTCACTTCTCATTTTTCAAATAATTTGTTCTTTCCTAATGGCAAGTAACACTTATTTACTGAGAAAAGGGGAAAAGAGCTCAGAGTTGAGGAAATTTTTAAAAGATTGTACAATCTCTTTCCTATACTTTTTCCAAAAACTGAACAGCACAGTTGTTATGGGTTATCAGATGAAGTGTCATTTAACAGCATCTAAGGGTTATCTGTCTTATGTCAGATACTATTTTATTCCAGCATTATATGGACTTATAGCTACATAGCACCTGATGCATTATTTACATATTCCAAAATTCCACTGATTTCATTAGGATCATATGGAAAAATACTATGCAATATTGTAATTTAAAACTGTATCATAAAGCATGTGCACCAGGAGGTGACTTAAGGAGGTGACTTAAGGTTTCACAGGAAACCTTAAGACTGCTTGACTTTGCAACCTGAATGTTCTTTTATATTTTTTTTATTACATTTCCTAGATTTTTAAAAAAAGAGAAATGGGAAAAAAAAAACTACCATCAGAAACTTAGTTATACTCCACGTGTTGTCAGCAGGGTATGAACCCAAGACTTTCACATTCACAGTACAGACTTCTACCACTTGTGCTCACTGAATAACTGGTAGTAGTGGAAGCAGGTTATCCTTTATATGGCATAACCCCTAGAAGAGGCCATAATACACACCTTGGCAATGGGTTGTTAGACAGCAGTAAAATATTACTCCTGAGAGAATTCAGCACCAAAAAATTAAAAATTCCATGCACAATATTTTAAAATTCTACAAAATTCTGCACGTGTTATTTGTCAAAATAACACAATATAATCATACCTTTCATTTTCAATTAATTGCTGACAAGCATTGTGAAATATATTACCAAAAGAATTGAAAATGGTGTGATTTTTATATTGTTGTGTTATTTTAGCAAATAAAATATGCAGAATTTAAAACTATTTTTTTTGATGCAGAATATTTTATTTTTGGTGCAGAATTCCCTCGAGTGCCAGGGTGGTGCTGTGTGGTGCAATCTGGGCGTGGCTTGGGGGGAGCGGGGTGGATCTGGATGCACAGGGGTTCATTGTGGGGTTCTGGGTGCAGGGGGGGATGGGACTCTGCAGGGGAGTCTAGGTGAAGGTGGTTAGGGCTCAGTGGGGATGGGGTTCTGGGTGTGAGAGGCTCAGTGGGGGTCTGGGTGCTGGGGGATTGGGACTTCGTGGTGTGGAGGTTTGGGTGTAGCTGGTTGGAGCTCAGTGGGGTGGGGATTTGGGTATAGGCAGCTCCCGATGCAGGGGGTGAGGCTCGGTGGGCGGGGGTTGGCTGTAGGGGGCTCAGTGGGGAGGTTCTGGGTGCAGGGAGGTCAGGTGCAGGGGATGAAGCTCAGTGAGGTGGAGGTTATTGGGGGATTGGTTGGGGGCATTCAGAGTGCAGGGGGGGCATGTGGATTGGCAGGGGGTTCAGATGCATAGGGTTCAGGTGGACAGGGGAAGCAGCTCCCCAAACAATGACCCCTCCCCCCCCATGGCTGAGGAGCAATGGGGCCAGGAAGTGTGAGGATGGGTCACTGTACAAGGAGCTGTTCCCCCTGTCTGCCCAATCCCTGTGCATCTGAACCCCCTGCCACACACACCCCTAACCCCCAACCAGCCAAGCCTCACCCCTTGCACCCAGACTCCCCTGCTAACAGCCTCCCCACAATGCAGAGCTTCCTGCAGCTGGGGGAGGTTTCTGGGGGGTTGATCTGACCCAGCCCTGGCTGCTCCACGCAGGGAAGAAGGAGGGGAAGGGGAATGCCATCTCTGTCATTCTCCTTCCCCTGTCCCCTCCAGCCCAGCTGGGATTAATGTCTCTGGATGGCCAGGGCATCCACAGACCTCCCCACCCCACCCACAACAATGACTTACCTCTCTTCTGGCTGCTCCGGGTGCCCGAACAGATGTGCCAATGTAGCCAGGAAGGGGGGAGTGAGCACTGGTGCAGCTTCTCTTTGCTTCCCTGCAAAAACCATTTTTCTGCAGGGAAGCAAAGAGAATCTGCAGGGGGGACATGTTTCTGCATGGGCGCAGTGGTGCAGAATTCCCCCAGGAGTAAAATTTAGAACTTCAGGATTCCTGGGTACTGTTCCAGGCTCTCCGAGAAGAGTGTAGTCTAGTGGCTAGAAAAGTAGTTAAAGGTACCATAACCAAGTATTTCTACCTGAAAGAAAGTGTGGCTAAGTGGCTGGGCTTTGATTTGCTATGTTGGAGCTCTAGGTTCTATTTCCAATTCTCCCAGAGGTGCCCTTCTGTTTAATAGTTGTTGCAAAGCACATAGAAATATTAAAATCAGTCTGTGAGAGAGGTGGAATTTGAATTCATGGGGCCAGATTCTCTGGTTTGCTCTATTCCCCTTCCATCACTGGAATGGTGTAAATGGAGTGGAGACTGGTTACATCCCCATCACTTATGTAAAAACTGAACAGTAACTATTATTGTCCTAATGTAAAATTATTTTCCTGTGGTAGTTATTTCCCTGAACTGTGACAGATTAGCTAGTATCAATCAAGATTAAAAGTCAACTCCTGGTGTTAAAGAAGTCATGAAATTAATTCCCATAAGACAAGGGTTTAGTTGTAAATTGGACCTTCTGCTTCGAGCACTAAACTGCTCACTCTTTGAGATGTGCAGCTCATGTTGTCTTATGTCCCTGTAAAGCTGTCTCTCCTCTGTTCTTCAATGGTTGGGGCAAATCCTGCTGGCAGGCTGGCTATCTGTAGCCAGGTGGTGAGAGTTTCTTGCTGCCAGCCCAGTTAACAAGTGTTGGGACCCTGCAGAGAGCTGCAGATTCATTTCTCAGTGAGGCATGTGGGACTTGTGAATTGTCCCTGTGACTGGGTTGGATTAGATGCCTTGAGGAGGGAGCTAGGGCCCTACAGAGGGAGATTGTGCAATAGGACTCCTAGGGCAGTTGGAATTTATTTAATTTGAGATACTTTTTTCATAAGAAAGTTATGGCAGGAAGAAGGGGTTTTTTTATTTTATGCAAATTTTGTGCAGTCCTAGATTGGAGCAGGCTGGGGAATCCCACAGCTTACCTGCTGTCAGTCTTTTTTAAAATTAATTGCATTTAGGAGATGTCAGCAGCATAACAACCACTACAAAAAGCATAACTATATCCTATTGTGTGACTGAAAAATTCCCTAAAGAGTGGGCTTCTTGCCCCCCAAAGCTTCACAGGGGTTTGGGATTGAGGAGTGTGTGGTTGATTGGTTGGTTGGTTTTTTTTTAAAGGTGATGGTTCAATAACACTGCAACGGAAACCTTTCCCTAAACCCGCAAAAGAAGTGTTAATGTATAATTGAAAGAATAATTGAGTTCTCTATGTACATCAAGTGGCAGGAATTCTGCTTCTTTTATTGAATCAACATGTATTCCATCAAACAGGGAAACACTGTACAGCCATCGCTGTGCTTCACAGATTGGCCTTTTAAAACAGGCAGTTAGAGTTCAAAGTTCCTCTTTGTACAGTCTAGAGAAGGTCATCCGGGAGCAACAATTTTTTATTACATTGACTTTTTTTTTTAAACGTTTCCAATTATGTGTTTAAAATAAAGTATTGGAAGGCTAGTCTCTCCTGTCAGTTTATCGCCGTGTGACTGGTGAAATCAGCAGGGTAGCAGTAGTGTGGGGGGAGGATTCGTCCCCTAATGTAGGTTACTGTAACAGCTAGAAAATAGTCAAACAAGAGAACTGTGGTTAAATCATTTTCCAAATGCTAGTCTGAAACTACCTTTATTAGTATAGTCGATGTCCATGATATATCGAGAAATGGACTGGTGTGGAGGGCCAAATTCATTGCTGGTGTAATTCCATTGAAGTCAATGATGTTGCATCAGAAATTAACCTAGCCTGTTTTTTTTTCCCCCTCTCCTTTTCCCACATCCCTTCTATCCCCAACCCCTCTTTGTTTTATTCCTGGAAGATATGAGATCAACGCTGCTTTATAGGTACAGAATTGTAAGGTGTCCTCCCAATTAGCTGTAAAGCACTTTGTCCATGTTTTCAGTTATATTTGTTAAAAAAAATCCGAGAATTTTTCAGTGTTTATTTTCCAAACATTGAAACTGAAATGAAATCTGGTTAAAATGAAAAAAAAATTAAAAATCAGGGGAAAAGAAGAAAAATTTTTGATTATACTGTAGCAAAATGTGACAATTTTTTGGTTTGTTTTTATGTACAAAGGTTTATTTTTGTCTCTCTCAGAGCTGCTAGTTTTTCCAGAAATCCTTGTTTGCATATGCTTGTATAATTTTCTTCAAAGTATCCTCACTCATGTTGAGCCTCTTGCTGTCTTGGAGGTAGTCCAACTTTGAAAATAAGCTCTCTGCATCAACAGATCCAGTGGGTACGCTCAAAGCTTGCCGTGTCACTTTGCTAAAGTTGGGAATTGTATCTTGATGACTGTTCCAAAACACCAGCACATCTAGTTTCACATTGTCAGGGTTAAGCAAGTACATGTAAGTAGTAAATTACCCTTTCAACTTTGAAATTTCATGTTTAGTGGCAAATGATTGAAACACTCTGGCAAAATGGTCCTAGTCTGCTGCAAAATTTACCTTGAGGAAGGGGTACAATTACAGGATGACATTCCAAAAAGAATCTTCAGCACCAAACACTGCGGGGTTCAGATTATGGGACACAGTCATCTCCCATTTCTGTCTGAGCATTGTGTGTAGAAGGTTTTGAATGCTTGTTTGGTTCTCATATTCTGGGGTGGGAAGGATTTCTAGAAAACAGCTGGGTTTTTTTTTTTTTCATCGTATGTTTCTCCTGCAGCTTTTGTGCTCGCTTCAGCTGAGATTTTAGTTGTCAGGATCTAGTAAATGTCTGTACTGGCAACTATGTCGGAAGTAGTCCAATAAAATTCCAGTGTTTTCTGTTTGTCACATAGTGATTCCAAGTTTTCAACCATGAACGTTAACTTGGTGCGCAGAGTGTGGTGGTCATTTTGGTTATTTGGTAGTTGCTTCCGAGTTTCTGCTTTAGAACCAACAAAACTCAAGATGATCTAGGAGATGCAGTAGCACAGTGCACCTGTTATTTACAGGAGAGGCAGTGTAATACAAGCTCATCTACTGATGTGGCACAACAGGTGTAGTCATCAGCACCCGCCTCTGCACTCGTCTCGCACTGCGTAAAACAAAGCCTTCAACTTGTTTGCATGCTTGAAAATGGCCCCGAATCCAATGATGCAAGATTTCACATCTTCCATTTCTCCTGTAGCAGTAGCTACTGCCAGTGCAGTGTTAATCAGATGAGCAGGACAGGTAAGATGTAGCAGCTCCACTTTCTGATTTGAATTTAATCTCCTGTGCAAACATAGTCATGTAGGAAGCAGACTCTGTGTTAGTTGTGGCCACATTTTCCCAAATTAGTTGGTACATCTCAAATATGTCAGTTATTGCTGCATCGACAAAACAGCTATCAGCAGAGGGGATGAATGTCACATCAACACAAAACAATGTGGGCTTATTTGTGTAACCCTTCTGCCTGTCAGAGTTGGCAGCAACAAGGGCTGGGTTCAGTATCTAGGGGTACCATTTCAATAACACAATGCAAAACTGGCTCAAGCTCCCACCTTATGATCTGGGACATTTACATACCCACCCCCCCCCCCGGGCGCCTCTAAGAGGCAGTACTTCCCCTCTTGTAAGCACAGAGTCTGAGCGTTGCAAAAGCCTTTTAATAAAGGAGGGAAACAATGCAGCATTATGTTGGGGAAACACCACAAAGCAAAAGACCCACCCCCAGGTAAGTTTGGCAGTGTCCTTTTCCCCTCAGGGTCTTAAATCCAGCAACCCAATAGTCACACCCCCCCGCAGCTTCTGTCCTTGGTCAGTGCAGCCCCCCCAGAGTTCAGAAGTTCATCTGCAGAGTTTACCTCCCAGCCTGGGTGGAAGTGAAGGGAGGTATGGGAGGCATCTTACATGCTCCATTGCTTGGGTCGACAGCCGAGTGCCACACCTCTCCATGGGGTTCTGCTGCAGTCTTCACCACCAGCCGCGTCTCTCCACCAACCACCCTGCTATCTGCTCCACTCCGCTCCAGCTGTCCGCTCCACTTCGCCAGCCGCTCACCAACTTGTCTTCAGGCCCCCCCACTTAACACAGCTCTCAGCAATTTCAGCTCTTTAGTGATTTCAGCTGGTAGTAGAAGAGCCTCAGTGCTGGTGCACCACTAGCCCAAAGTAGGTCTAATGTTTATTAGACCTAGGTATCAGTGATTGCAGTTCTGCAGCATGTAACAAGACTCCTAATGGAGCCAAAATTAGCTCTGTCATTACATCATGGTGAGAAGAGGGATCAAAGCAGTGTTTAGGGCCCTCAGAAGGGACCTATGCTACCAAGTACATATAACTGTATCCAGCCTCTCTCAATTCACTGGGTTTTGGAACCCATGTCCCTTGCCTAGCAAGTGCTACTTAGTTGAGGGCGAGTCCCTTCGTCATAAAATGCCAAGTACAGTTCTATTGTCCTTGATTCACATAACCAGGATAACAACCCTTTATTACTCCTGCTCCAACAACAGAGAGACTGGGGACCCCACAGCAGCCAAAGTAACCATTTGGGCAAGCAGTCCATCGTGATAGGCAGGGAGGGTGTGCCCATGCAAACGAGAATGCCCATGCAAGCGAGATCAGCCCCTGAAGTCCTTTTCCACAGGTCACCACCAGATGTCGGGTAGAGCTCATTCTGACTCTGCTTACATCTGCTTTGAAATAAAAAAATGAAAACAAAAGGCCGAGAATTGGATGGTCCAAAGCATTGAGAGACTTGTCAAAAATCAGACTAGACTCCACATTTCCATCAATTCGTTCCATCAGTTTAGATACTAAAGCATCATTATTTTCTTTCTGATACTTACGAGTGAGGTTGTCTTCATTAGGAAGAGTTTTTGCTACTGGACTGTATTGTTGCACAAAGTCACCAATAGGCCCCTCTGCTATTAACAGTGTTATCCGGCAAAACAAAGAGCATGCACAAATTCATTGACACAATCGTGCTGTGTCCTCTCTTTCATTAAAACCCTGGTGAAAGCTCCTGATATTGACTGTTTATCCTGAAGCTCACTTTCTTCTTTAAGCTTCTTGTTTTTGCTTGCTGTCAACATGCTTCTTTGTTCTGTCAGCGCATGCACTGACCTCAGCGCTACAGTACTCACAACACAATGAGTCCTCTTAGCTCCCGTCTTTACTTGTCTTGAAAAGTTCTAAGCACTGATTTTCTTGTTGGTAATTCATAGATAGGCATAGATTTGAGTTTTTGCCCCATGTTTACCTTTTTATCTTAACTATCTGTAACCCCAAGGAGCTTACCTAGCTTCCTGGGGTTCTGTGTGCTGGTAGTTCAGGGAGAGGCACCCTGTCCCTGGTAGGAAAGGGGAGCCAAGGGCAGACTCAAAGTCTGCTAGGCAACCAAGAAGGGGAGAGGCTATTTAGAGCAACAGGGAGCCCTGTTGGTTTGGGGAAGGATTGCAGGCATATCTGCTCAGAGGAAGGGGCAGAGTGAAATGGCTGACAAGGGAAAGCCTGGGAAGAAGAGCTAGCCTGACCAATAAGGAGTGACATGCCCTACTCTGGGAGCCGTGGAGGGGGAGAAGCCATATTGGGAATAGTCTGGAGCCAGTCACAAAAAGGCTGTGTGGGAATCCAGACCCATCCATCCAAACCCATAAGGAGATTGGCACTAAAGGAGGTATCTGGGTGTATAGGGGGCATTACATATCTTTATTTGTGGAGGATTGATTGTTTCAATTCAGCACCACACTAATGGGATGCAAAGAAATAGGCAGGCAGCGGCTCCTTGTAAGCCAATCATAGCGCGATATTAACGATGTTTGATTTTTCCGACCTCCACCATGTGTGTTCTACATTGTGGCACTGCTTCAATATCATAGTTGCAGGACACAACAATTGTGTAAAGCTTTAGTGTTTAACAAAAATAAGTACCCCAAAAATACTGAGTGGATTGATAAATGGGTATAAATCAGTAAAAACTGAACTCCTTTAATAAAAAACTGGTAATTTATCAGTGAAAATCAATAAAAACTGAGAACGCAGAATGCTAAAAGTACTCGACACATGAACACTCAGGACTTCAGTGCTTTCTTGCAAAAATATGCTTGTATTTTCTCCAGACATCTTAAAAATAATTTGGTGTGTCCTGTTTCCATGTCTAACTGTTAATCTTAGACTGTTTGTATCATGTTTCCTGATGATTGCTTTTCATGGTTGGCAAAGAGAGGACAATGTAATGAATGTTTAAGAATACAAGGAAGAGAAGAAGAACACAGATAAGTATAGTCTCCAATTGATCCAAAGACTTCCACTGATTTCAATATGCTCTGGATCAGTCCTCAAATATGCAAACCAGTGTCACAACTGTTACCAAACTATATCCTTCACACCACAAATAATCTGCAAAGATTTTTCATTTTTTTTAACCCAAAGTGCTGCTCAACCCGTATCAGGAGACAGTTAGACAGGAACCTCACGTTTCACAAAATGGTGGCTTGGATGATTGCCCTTCATACTGGTAGGTATTTAAGAGTTTTCTTGATCATTGCTTTATCATTTCACCTTGCACAGAATCCAAATGGAAACAGTGTCTTTGGTGTTTATGACCAGGTACCTCATTTCACTAAACTAAGAGAATGACACATGGCATGGGTTAAATCCATTTCCAAATGCTAGTCTGAAACTAACAAAAAGCGAAGTGGCAAAAGACAATTCTCTGTTATTCCAGCACAGGCTACTCTTTAATAAAGGGTATTCAGCCATGCCCTCAGAAAAATTGATACCCAGCATTTAATGCTTTCTGAGGCTTGTTTCCAAACTGGGATGTTTGTAGTAAATAAGGAGAGTGAAGAAAGACAAGCTGCATATGAAGGACTGGGTAAATGGGCTTTCTCCCCTACTTGTTATGTAGACTCACCATAGACTTTTCTATGGTGCTGATCATCACAGTATCTGAGCATCTCACAAACAAGAATACACTGAGCTTCTCACTACCACTGTGGTCCCTTCCTGAGGTACGGCTGTTGTATTATTATTGGTATTTTACAGAAAGGGAACTGAGGCACAAACCGATTAAGTGACTTGCTCAAGGTCAAGCAGGAAGTCTGTGCCAGAGCTGGGAACACAGCTCAGACCACCTGAGTTTTGTATAAGTGCAGGATCAGACCCCCTCAGCCCAAATTTTCAAATGTGACTAGTGATTTTGAGTGCCCAACTAAAGACATCTCAAAGGGGCCTGAATTTCAGAAAGTGCTGAGCATGCACCCCCACTTGACTTTCTGTGTTGCTCAAATCACTTAGTCTGACTTGTGCCTCAGTTCCCCATCTGTAACACGGGCATAACACTCTCCTTCCTGACAGGGTAGTTGTGGGGATAAAATCCACTAATGATTGCGAGTCTCCCAGATACATGGTGATAGAGAGCAAAAGTTCTCTTCTGTAGTTTGGACAATGCCCTAGTGGTCAAAATCCAGAAACTTTTTCTGAGGTACCTGTACAGGAAATGGTATAACACTTACCTAACACAAGCCATGTTGTTTTCTCTGTCACTCACAGCCATACACACCATTGCACACTTATTTAACGTAGAGAGGTGTGTGGATGCACGTGTTGAAGTGAAAGGAACTATTCAAGCTGCTCTCTCTGATCTTGGTGACAAGCCACAAGAAACCTATCTGAATTTTGTCCGAAAAAAAATTGCGGTAAGTGACCCTGTGCCATGGGAAATGTTCATCTATGCAACTGTGTCAAGGACATTTTGTTATTTGCTATGGTTAGTAGGCTGAATCTGTGTTTAAACCACATTACAGGAACAAACCCTGCACAATGTATTCCTCTATATTTGGCAATAATTAATAATAGTGATGCTGAACTTCAGTAATAGCTCACATTTGTCCTCTAATGGTCTGAGTCCTTTAGAAACATTAATTCATTAAACTGCGCCTGTGCAAGGTAGCTAGATAAGCATCACTAATACCCCATTTTACAGATGGACTAAGAAAGTCACAGAGATGTGAAGATTAAAATCTTCAAACTTGAATTCCTATAATTGAGATCTGGTTTTTGTTGTCCCCCTGCCCCCCTCCCACACACACACACATCTGCTGAGCACCCACAATTCCTATTGACTTTATTGATAGCTGCAGGTGCTCAGCACCACTGAAAAGCAGAACTTACATATTGGTATCTACATATGGATGTAGGCTCCTAACTTTGGACACACAGCTGTGAAAATGGACTTCAGTGACATTTTTCCCACACAACTAGCCAGTGGCAGAGCTAGAAACAGAACCCAGAATTTCTGACTCCCACTTCTATGTGTCAATGAGTAGAAAATACTTTCTTTCCCTCTTCCATTTAGTTTACTCAGATTCAGTACAAGTGCAGTGTAGCAGACATAGGGTGTGCATAAACACCGGAGTGACTTAGGTGCACAAGTCCTTTGGAAATCAATTGGACTTGTGCTCCTAAATCACTTAGATGCATTTGAAAATCCCACCTGCGAGGTGAAGTCCTGACTCCACTGAAGTCAATGGCAAAATTCCCATTGATTTCAGTTGGACCAGGATTTCACCCCAGGTGTGGATGAATGGTGGGTTCAGGTTGAAGCTTCTGATGCTCAAAAGGCTTCTTCCAATTGTCAGTCAAATCTACTACTTTGACTGTTTTTTAACATGCTGTAACCACAGTGTCCCAGAACATCATCTTGTAACCCAACCCAATTCTAGTAGCCTTCTAGACATGCCTACAGCTGTGGTGACATGGATGGGGTTTGGATGTATCCCTAACCAAAAACTTCAAATATAGTATAAATAAGTGTGATTGCATCACTCTCATCCTCAAAGACCCCAGATGGCTTCCTCTGTCTCCCCCCTTTTTCCTATCAACTTCTGATCACTGCTGACACTTTAACTATTCCCATGCTGTTTATTACAGAATGCCATCTCCTTAAAGATTCTGAAATGAAAAAGACTGATGGTGCCCAATTCAATTTTGATAAATTGTCTTCATTGAAACCCCTATGTGTGTTTATTTCACAGAACCCTGAAGGTGGCCTATATGTAGCTTTTACATACTTGGCAGGTCTCAGTGGTGTCATCATTACATTGGCCCTTATATTAATCATCACATCATCCACTAAAACCATTCGAAGGTCCTATTTTGAAGTATTTTGGTACACCCACCATCTCTTTGTCATCTTCTTTATTGGACTTGTCATTCATGGAGTTGGGTAAGTATTTGTAAACGCACACTACAAGATACATAGAATCATAGAATATGAGGGTTGGAAGGGACCTCCGGAGGTCATCTAGTCCAACCCCCTGCTCAAAGCTGGACCAATCCCTAACTAAATCATCCCAGCCAGGGTTTTGTCGAGCCTGACCTTAAAAACCTCTAAGGAACGAGATTCCACCACCTCCCTAGGTAACCCAGTGCTTCACCACCCTCCTAGTGAAATAGTTTCCTAATATCCAACCTAGACCTCCCGCACTGCAACTTGAGACCATTACTCCTTATTCTGTCAATGGTAGTTCATGTACTGTAAATTGAAGCCCAACAAACAGAGACATGTAATGTATCTGATTAGTGATTTAGGATGCTGTTATCTTGATAGTGATTATTGGCCCAATCCTACAAACACTTACGCATATGAGAGACAAGTTGTCACATGCATAAATCTTTACAAGATCTCGTCATATTTAGACTCACCAATATTCACTTTTTGACTTTCTAATTAGAAAGTTCTTTCCTGTGTAGGGTTTCTCTTCCTATAACTTAGCTCAGCCTCATTTCCTAGAAGGAATTACATAATACACCACCTGAAATTGTCTGAAGGAAATAACACAACAACAAACACATTTTTGTTGCCTTAGTGCTAAATCTAACAAGGAATTATCTTTGCAAACATCATTAATATTAGCAGTCCATTAATGTTTCAAAATTGGATTTCAGTGGTTGCAGGTTTATTTATAGACCACAAGTTAATTCTTG
Organism: Dermochelys coriacea; assembly: GCF_009764565.3. NCBI lineage: Eukaryota > Metazoa > Chordata > Testudines > Dermochelyidae > Dermochelys > Dermochelys coriacea. Next base: position 151,487,584 of record NC_050068.2, read on the forward strand.
TGGCTTAGAGACAGCTCCTAAATCCAAACAGGTGTATTCTTTCCCCGCGAATCGTTCATTTCATTCCTCTTTTTTTCCCCTTGCAAAATAGCTTTAGAAGTTATAAAGAGAAAGTGAGGCAACTTTAGTACTAGGAAAAATGAACTCCAGTTCCTGTTTAAAGTTATAGAACAGATGTATAAAGCAGGACAGAAAGCTAAATAGCATTTAGTCACAAGCAGCATTTCCTAGTTCATGCTCTTAAACTACAGTTAAGAGGAAGTTCTTGATGTGATCTTTTAAAAGAGAGATTGAGTGGTCCAGAAGATGGGAAAGAGTTCTTTTAACATGGTCAGTAACGATGACTGTGCAAAAACACTTCCTCCCTCAAATGTGAATGGCCCCCAGGGAGAAGTCAGAAATGAAATTGTCACAGGGGCTCTGTGCATCCATCGGAGGGAGGGGTGCTTCCGCTTGCCCAGTGCAGGGTTGATACACCCTGTCAAAGTCATCACAACTCTCAACTGGGCCAGACAAACACAGTCAGGGACTCCGGCCCTTTGGGCGGGGCAGAGCAAATGAACAGTCTGTAGCTTTTCAGCCTCCTAGCTGGGGTTAATAACCACAAAGAGGTTTGGCCCCTTAGGCAGGGCAGAAAAAACAGACAGTCTGTAGGCTCTGGGCCTCCTGCTGGGGGCAAACAATCGCAAACAGGGCTTCATCCCCCTGGCTGAGGCAGAACAAATGAACAGTCTGTGGCTGGGGTCTCCAGCAATAATGCCCACCTGCCAGCATGGGATGGAGGACAGGGGAACCGGGGCCCACCCTATTCCACAAGGTTCTGACCCAGGGCCCTGTGAAGCCGATAACCTCCCTATTTAGGGCTCAAGTATCGGCTCCGATATGTTCCCTGGGTCACTTCGTACCCTTAAGTCCATTTGTGGGCCTGTCTTCCACGTTCACCGTCCAAGTTGGTCTCCGCAGCCATTGTGCTCTCCGCAGCGTAGTCCGGGATACCCGCCTCAGGAGTCTGGAGGGCTTACTGGAACCAGCAGCACACATCGTCCTCCTCCTCAGTCAGCACTGACTGAGCTGGCCAGCTTCCTTTTATTTGCTCCCTCCACCTGAGGCATGCACAGTAGAGACACAGGGGCGTGGCCTCTTGGGCCCAAAGTGACTGGTTAACCTCTGCTTGCCCAGTGCGGGTTGGTACACTCTGTCACAGAGATTACAACTGGAGGAGCGGAAATAGCAAACAGATGAGAAGGTGACTATGAAGTTAACATGTTAGATGTAAGTCTAGGACGTGTTTTGAAAACTAGGAAGGAAATTTTTGCTTTTTTAATATCTGGGATGAATAGAAAGCTAATGAAGCAAGAGAGGATAAGAATGGTTCACGTTTCCTGGAGCAAAAGTAATGCCTGTCATTAAAAAGTCAACACTTGTCAGTAGTTACAACACAGTGATATCTTTTTGTCTCTATTTACAATAGGAGGTAAATGAGCAATAACTATTAGTCAAAGTTGTCTTTTTACTTACAACCTTGGTAGATTAAACTTGCAATAATGAAAACCTTGAAGTTTAGAGAGCAATGATTAGAAACATTGCCAAGAGAGAACTGCAGTAGTCTAAATGGGAGGAGATGAAGGCAGGAATAAAATTTCTGTAGAGGAAAAGATAAGTTCTAGCTATGATCTCAAGGTAGTAGGCAGTTGAATAGAGAGTAGAGATGTTAGAAGAAAGGATCATCTTGAGACTAAAATAATTCCAGTGTATTTGGCCTTAGGAGCAAAATTGAAGTTTTTGAGTATAGGGAGAATGAAAAGGTAATCAGAAATATTGGACAGAAGACTTTTCACCTAGAAGGAAGATTAGTCTTTAATGTGTGATGGATAGATGTCACAAGTAACCAGGCACTGGCAGACTCAGTATAGTTTGTGTGATGGAAAATATACAACTCATAGCTGCATGTCATCTGTGTATGGAAAAGCAATAACCAAAGTGATGCTAGAAGTCGGGGAGATCCTCAACTGGTATCAGTCATCATAGTGATTGACTTTTTTGCACCAGCTACCATGTGAGAGACTGACTCGCTGAAGATCTAGTCCACAGCTTCCAAGAGACAGGAGAAGTCAAACATGACTTGTACAGCTGAAGTTTGTTTGCAGTAATTCTAGTTATGGCCACCGATAAACTGAGGATCCTGATCTTTCCACCTCTTTTATTTCAAAGGGATAGAAATAGAACGGGCAGAAGGAAAATTCAGGCTTTCTTTTAAACAAATAAAATATTCCCTTTGTAACCACGTTATTACAAATTGTAACTGTAGTATTTCTCAGTTCTTCACTTGATGTTTTATGTGGGAGGTTTCCCCTAGGAAATCAATACAGATTTGCCTCCCCTTTCTCCTTATTTTAGTAGCAAATCTGCTGATTGAGCAGTGTAGTAGAATCTTACCAGAAAAAAAGGATATTTAACAGTGCAGAAATAAATTGTTGAATATAATAACTGTAAGTATTAGATATCATTTAATTTACATTAACATTTTGTATTATCTTCAAGCCGTATTGTACGCGGACAGACAGCTGAGAGCTTGAAAGAGCATGATCCAAAAATATGTGAAAAGAACTTCACGCAGTGGGGAAAAATACAGTTATGTCCTATCCCCCAGTTTGCTGGAAATCCTCCTATGGTATGTTCTTTTGTCTTAAGTATAAATACAGTAATGAAAGTCTTCAAAATCTTTCACTTTTTGTGTGAAACAACATGTTTAGATTCTATAGAAAGATTAATCTGAATCTAAATATGCAGTAAACCATGAGCTTCAGTGGGAAATCACTTGTTTTTTAACATTTTGAAATGGCAGATTGTAATCAAAGACAAACTAAAGAAGGACTCCCCAGCTCCACTGCATGTGGAGGGTATCACCTAAATGTCTTGCTTTTGAGCTGATACTTGGAGGCTGGAGATCACCAAGTTGTATATCATTATTGGGTGGGCTACCCAGGGAAAGAATAACTTCTGGGGAAAACATCTGACATAAGAACACTGGCCAGTCAGCACTGAGTGACCACATCCAAGATGATAGCACCAACCCAGCCTCCCAAGCTGGTTGAACTACCATCTGCAGTAATTCCGTTATTGGTCCCATCTGGGGATCTCCAAATACCTCTTCTTCAGAGACAATTTAAGTTTCCTGAATTGGTCCTGACCATCTCTAAACTAAAATGTTCATATTTAACAGGATGGGCAAAAGGAAAGGGGAAAATATTGAACAAGATTGACATATCAAAAAATATGAGAACCATTCACTAGAACATAATCATGACCTTGCAAGGTTTATTCAAAATTATATATTAGTATGCTCAGGAAAGGGAAAATTGCAAACTCCTCAGGGCAAGGATAGTCTTTTTGTTACGTTTGTACAATGTGTAGCACAATGGGGTTCCTGGCCTACAATTGGAGTCTCTAGGTGCTACTGAAATACAAATAAGAAATAATATTGAGAGGGAATATTTCGTATCATTAAGGTAGGTACCGTGCATTAATGTAAAACAATGGCTTAAGGAAGGTTAAGAATAATATGTTCATTTTAAGGGCGTTTTCAACTGAGACCTCATCATGATGGCAAACCCCAGATCATCTGGATTGATCACTAGCTAGATCCTTAAAGTAGTCTGTCTGGGTATTCAGTTAATGTCTGTCATTGGCGATCTCATTGTGCTACCAAAGCTTCTGGCACCCACATGATCGCCAACTGTGCAGCAGCATTCCTTGACTAGATCTCAGGTTCCATCCAAATCTATCAGTAGGAACCACTGTCTTGCGAAGATGAGGGAAGACTAGCACAGATTTAGATCCAGATGTGAAGAGAATTGCCAGGCACTGTTCAGCATAATCAACTCAGAGTATAATCACCAGGAGAGGGTCAGTATTATAGTTCTAATGTGCTGAGTGACTCTTATTTCCTAGTGTTTTGGGTCACTATTAAAAGTACTTTTCTCACAAAAGCAGACTTATTTTCTGAGTAAAAGCTATGGAGTTGCATGTGTGTAAATGAGAGCAGAATTTACTCCATTATGATCATGAGGGGCAAGTCTAAACTCAGCTGGTTCTTGATTGCTTTTCAAATTTGTTAGATCATAATGGATTTTTTAAAAATGTCATAATATTCCAGGGCTTGCTACTCGACCTGACAGTCCCATTTCTTTGAAAATATTTTTGAAATTAACTCATCACCCAGATCCCATCAGAGGTCACATAACCACCAGTTTACAAATCCCCATAATTTAAATGTGCCAAACTGATTGCATGTGTAGCTCCATTTCAGTCAGTGTGGTTATACCAGGGGTTAATTTATTCTTATGATTTTTTACTAACCTTTTTAATGTATAATGTACTCTTAGTCTTATATACTGTATGTGCATGAAGAGTCAAAAGTCAAGAGAAAATAAATGCTGAACTAAGAAAGTGATTGAATCCTGAGACTATTTATACTTATTCCTTCATATAAAGCCTTAAAAATCCAAGCCCTCTGCTTTGAAACTAGAATTGATCAATTCAAACTAACCTCAGAAGTTTCCAGAGAATGTAAACCTGATGACTCTAAACTCTTCACTTCAGAACCTATCCACCAAATGTACGCCTCTTGTTCATCCAGTCTTCTGATCCTCACATTGGTATTTAAGAATCTCTATCCTGCACCTGACTCTACTTTGAAAGAAAAAAATATATACCTATTAACCCATATTGTGCTCAAAGTCACTCTGAATTTTAGCCAAAGGGGAAGAAGCACCCATAGGAGAATCCTGTTCTATAACTAGCCAGCTGTACGGTAGCAGATTGTAAATCCATCTGCAACACTTGCTAGAGGGAAAATCCACTCTCAAAGGAGGAAGTTGTTTTGAAGGTTTGATATGATGTATCAAGTTCCCCAGACTGAGTGATGAAGAGCATCAATTCACTGAAATGAATGTCTGTGTGTATAAAGCCTCCAGTATTTTATGTAAAGTATCTTATCAACATATATGTTGCTTCCCCTTCTCATTTTCTTCTTATCTTTGTTCTGCTAACAGACATGGAAGTGGGTAGTGGTTCCTATGATTTTGTACTTCTTTGAGAGGTTGGTGCGATTTTGGCGATCACAGCAGAAGGTGGTAATCACAAAGGTGTGTATCAATGTTATGTGTTTATCTTGGGCAAAATGTTCCTCAGTCTTCCCATTACTTGCTATCAGTAGTCGAGAATACAATATGGTCTGCAGGAAAAGGCATGGACTTCCCCACACCAGGATGCGTTTGTTAGAGAAAGTACCCTTGGGAAGTGTTTTGAATGCTGTTAACCAAAATGGGTCCCTTCAGCAGCACAGCTGCACTTCTATTTATTTAAGTGCTTTTAGAAATGTTACTCTGAATCTCTGTGTGCCTCAGTTGCCCACCTACAAAATGGGAATAATGATACTTCCTTTCTCCAACCCTTTATCTGTCTTGTCTGCTTATACTGTGGGCTCTCCTGGGCAAGAAATGTCTTTCGCTATGTGTCTGTACAGTACCAAGCACAATGAGGTCCTCTCTCAGTTGGGCCTCTAGATGTGACAGTAATACAAATAATTACAAAGCTAGCCAGTTCTGAAGATAGCCAATAGACTAGATCTCCTTCTCCAAACCTCTTCTGAAAATTGCTGGCAGACTCAGTGGATAGTTCAATGTTAAATAGTCATAGAGACTGAATTACTGTCTTGCATCTCAAGATGGTCATTTCCAGCTAGGCTTAAAAAACCATAGGGGCAAGGCAAATGCCCATGCTATTACTCCCATGTGGATATACGCAGAAGGCTTCAGTTTCCAATGCTGTCAATCCAATGCCCTGCCAGTGTGCTAACCTCCACCCCTCAACTTCATGAACATGTGATCCATTCTGTGGCACTGACACACTGCACCTGGAATTAGTCACACAGATACACAACCCTGGCAATGTAGTAGATGAATCTGTCTGCCCTATAACAGTTTGTATTAAATGATAAATAATAGCCAGAAGAATGGTATGAAAATGTTTCTATCAACAATTTAGATAGTTCTACAGTCTCCTGTCCAGCTGTCAGATGCTGTTCCTCAGACTGTCCTGTGCTCTTTGAAAGACAGTTTGATCAGTTTAATTTGCTCTCACAGTGAAATACGATGTGTGGTGGTGATGGATGTGATGATAATGGATGGGGCTAACAGTGCAGCTGTTGACAGCCTTTTGTATTTTGTGCCCTTAGGTGGTCAATCATCCCTTCAAAACATTTGAGCTCCAGATGATGAAAAAGGGCTTCAAGATGGAAGTTGGGCAGTACATTTTTGTCCAGTGTCCCACAGTGTCTCATCTGGAGTGGCACCCTTTCACACTGACTTCTGCTCCTGAAGAGGATTACTTCAGCATTCACATCCGTATTGTAGGAGACTGGACAGAGGGCTTGTCCAGTGCCTGTGGATGTGACAAACAAGAATTTCAAGAAGCATGGAAATTGCCAAAGTATATGCAATCTCCATGATAATCTCTGAAAAGGGACAATGTTATATCAAGTTTGATAGGCCTAAAATTAGACCTACCCTCTTTGGAGGCATGCATCACACATTCCTTGACTCCCTCCATCCTGGCTGATGGCTAGCCTCTAAATTTTCATTTCATGCCTGCTCATAAAAATCAGTTTTCTTAAAATGCACATTTTGCTGAACTGGGACAAGTGTTTTTGAGGAGGTGAATCTGGTGATTGCCTAGCAACCTTAACCTTAAGTTTATGGGCCAGATTCTCAGGCTCTGGTTCTGGTTCTAAGTGACCAGTGCAGAATTCCACTAGTGGAGGAAAACTCCCCACTGATATAAAATCAGTAGAAACAGCTTCTGTGCCACTGGTCTTTCCCACCACCAGCAAGGGGGTTTAATTGGGGAGAGCTCCATTATACCAACCCTTCACTGGTGTAAATTAGAGCAGCCCCTAGACTGCTCTATGTCAGATTGGGGCTGGGTGTCACAGAATCAGGGAGCTGTAACTAGTTTTACAGTGCCCCACCCTACCCTTTACCAAATGGTGCTTGGATATAGGGAAGACTCAAGCCCTCACTTTGTGTGTGTGGTGATAGATATACAGATGATATTTTTATATTATCAATTGTACTCTTTCTTTTAGGATACTTGTGGATGGTCCCTTTGGCACAGCTAGTGAAGATGTATTCAGTTATGAAACTGTGATGCTGGTTGGAGCTGGAATAGGGGTCACTCCATTTGCATCTGTACTCAAGTCTGTTTGGTACAAATACTGCAATGATGCAACCAATCTAAGACTCAAAAAGGTATGCCCACAGGGTGTACAAAACCTTCCCAATGAATGATTGCCCTACTTTCTCAGTATGAATCAGGAGGCTTCCCCTGTTGCACCCTCCTCCTTGTGTTTCCTCCCGGTATCCCACTTCTTCACTTATCTCAGGGCTTAGATCTCCATTCCACGGCGAACTTAGTTTAAAGCCCTCCTCACTAGGTTAGAAAGCCTGCCTGGGAAGATGCTTTTCCCTCTCTTTGATAGGAGGATCCCATCTCTTCCTAGCAATCCTTCTTCCTGGAACAACATCCCATGGTCGAAGAATTCAAAGTCCTCTCTCTGACACCACCTGCGTAACCACACATTTACTTCCAGAATTCGATGTTCCCTACCTGGGCCTTTTCCTTCAACAGGGAGGATGGACGAGAACATGACTTGTGCCTCAAACTCCTTTATCCTTCTTCCCAGAGCCACATAGTCGGCAGTGATCTGGTCAAGATCCTTCCTGGCAATATCATTGGTGTCCATGTGGGGAAGTAGGAAGGGGTAGCGGTCCGAGGACTTGATCAGTCTTGGCAGACACTCTGTCACATCCCGAATTCTAGCTCCAGGCAAGCAGCACACTTCTTGAGTTTCCTGGTCTGGACCGCAAATAGATGACTCCATTCCCCAGAGGAGGGAGTCTCTGACCACCACCACCCGTCTCCTTCTCTTGGGAGTGGTAGTCATGGAAATCCCATCCCTAGGACAATGCATTCCATGCCTTCCGGCCAATGGGGTCTCCCTCTGCTCCCTTTCCTCAGATGACTCTTCAAAACCATTCTCCACCATAGTACTTGTGCAGAGAGCCTGAAAATGGATTCTTACCTCTATCTGTGTTCGGGGTACATGGGTTCTCCTCTTTCTTCTTCTGGAGGTCACATGCTGCCAATTTTCTTCCCCATTCTGCACTGCCCTCTCTGATTCTTCAGCATGCTCTGCCTGCAGTACCAAGCACTGACTTCTATCCAGAAAGTCTTCATTTTCTGTGATGCAATGCAGGGTTGATACTTGGGTCTCTAGTCCTTTACCCTTCTCTTCCAATATGGAGACTAGCTTGCACTTTGTACAGACAAAGTCACTTCTATCCTCTGGGAGAAAGACAAACATGGCATATCCTGTGCAGGTCACAACAGCTGATCGCTCACTATCCATATTGTCTTCCTTCTAAGAGCCTCTTCAGATGTTGTATTTATTGCTCCCAGAAGCCTGAAGGGCAAAAAATTCTGTGGGAACTCCCCCCAAGCGAACTTCCTCTGTTTGCTTCTCCTCTGTTCGCAGCTCAAGATGATGACAGAAGTAGCAGTGACAAACCTATGGGCCAAATTCAGCACAGGGAAGGTGGGCTACACCCAGTAGCTTTCCACTGAACTGAAGAAGGCAGCAATAAAGCCACTTCACCACCTCTATTACACTGTTGCCAGCTTCGGGTTGCAATAGTCTGGGCATGTGCTGCACTCCTCCCTCAGGGCAGGGTGGGATTTTAGGTCAATGGAACTAAGTAGTCACTGGTCCACCAGCCATGCCTTTGCTCTTGAAATTGCCCTATGTGTTTGGGCAGAGGGAGCCCCCACAGTTCCTCTGTGCACCTGAGGTCCCATCCCCTCTGCCCCCTGCTCTTGGGTAGAGGAACTGGACCAATTCTGCTGCCTACTGGTCCCTCATTGGCTGCACAGTTGGAGACAGGTTTTCCTCCAAGTCATTTTTGAATGGCTTAACAAATTGCTACTCTGAGGGAGCAGGGATGGAGAGGCAGCATGATACTGTAAATAGGTCACTGGTGGAGGGAAAAAGGGGAACTGTTTCCCTTCTCACATAATCATTAACTCTGCCCCACAGCTCTTCCAGCCTCTAAACAGTTATGATGCCAGATGAACTTCCCATCAACTCTAGTCACAAGGGGAATTTCTAAAGGACCGGTAAACCATGGCCCTAAAAATCCCCATTTGAATCAGCAAACATGTTGGATGTGGAAATGCATAAGTGCATACAGTAGATAAGAGTTTAATTCTGTCTCTTTCAGATCTATTTTTACTGGCTCTGCAGAGACACTCATGCCTTTGAATGGTTTGCTGATCTCTTGCAGTCCCTGGAAAATCAAATGCAGGAGAGGGACAATGCAGGGTTTCTCAGTTACAACATCTACCTAACAGGCTGGGATGAATCTCAGGTAACCACTCTGGGGAAATGTCAGTGCCTTAATGTCATGGATTTTTTTTATTATTTTAACATCATTTGGGTGAGGTTGGTTTGTTTCTGTGAAAGTAAAAGCATTCAAAAAGGAGCTGTACCATTCTCCTGGCCCTTGTCTGGCTGTCAGGGATTTTATTTTTAGAAGGGTATTGTCAGAAAGAAAAGTTGCATAAACCTATGGCCAACTGAGAAGTTTCCATATGCTAAAAATAGAATTTCTGTTGGTTATAGTTAAAGCTGTGAGTCTCTCATTGAAGTCACAGATTCTGTGACTTTCCAGGACCTCCATGACTTCTGCAGCAGCTGATGCGACTGACTGCAGGGACATGGGCTGTGCCCCCTTCCTCCCCAGCACCAGTGGTGGTCCCGGGCTGCGTGCCACCGCCCCCCTGGAATACCAGTGGTGGTCCCAGGCCACCCTCTGCCCCAAAGCACCCACGGAGCCCCCTGCCCCAGAGTACACAATATGTCCCTGGAGCCCTCCCTCCAGAGCACCCATGGTGCCCCTGGATCTCCCCCATCCAGGGCACCCAAGATTTAGACAGGGTTATATAGTACAAGTCATGGACACGTCACAAGGCATGAATTTTTGTTTACTGCCTGTGACCTGTCCATGACTTTAACTAAAGATACTCATGACTAAAGTCTTAGCCTTGGTAATAGTGCTTAAAACCCAACATTGCCCTGTCATAGGGCCTGCCTGCCCTCTGGCACCCCCTCTTGACCTAGTGTAGTGCTGCAGGCTCTCCCTGCCTCAGGTTCTCTTCTCTCAGGGTTGCTTAAGAACTCCACCCCGTCTAAAAGAATGTGAGATAAAATTCCCCTCCTCAGGTTCTAATTTATTCAATACAAATACACTTGAAATGAAGTCTCTCTCCTTGGGCTCGGGGATTGTTTAGCCCTCCTCCTTGGGACCTGTGGTCTCCCTTGAGAGAGCTTGTCTCTCTGCAACTGAGCCGTAACTCCAGCTGGGCCTCCCTGCAGCAGCTAATGCGCAGAAATGGGACTCAGCCAGTGGCAACACATTTCCTTCAGAAGTTTCCTGGCTCTTTTGCATCTCCCTATGGGATAGGACAACACAGGCTGTTTTTGGAAGACCAAGGTCCCAAACCTTCCATTGGATACTTGAGAAATGGGTGAGTCACTCAGGAAAGAGGCTTATTTTAATTCTTTTGATTATATTTCACTCTACTTATATTCCACCACACACAATTCTGTGAGTGGAGGGGGCGGGAAGTTGTCACACTTTTAGACGTGGGAAAGAGAAGAAGTAAGGTTGTATACCTCTTGGTTCCCAATAAGTCACTTCTCTAATTCTTTCCCCGAATATAACTATTAATTCTGTTGGGGCCTAATCCAAATCCTACTGAAGTAAACATGAGTCTTTCCATTGACTTCTGTGGACTTTGAATCATGCACTTAACTCTGTTGATGTAGACGGAAATTACATAGGGAGAAGAGAAAAGATTTCACAGGGACACATGTTCCCTTCAGACATACTGGTGCCACCTGAATGGGACCCCACCAGTATAACTGAGGGGAGAATCTTGTCCTTACAGTACCATCAGAGAACCTGAATCAGGCACTTCACTGCAACAGAAAGCTAATTACTAGTTTTAAGGATTAATATTTTCAAGCCCTGAGATCAAATATAAATTCCACATCCAAGAGGAGCTCTTCTGGCCTGCAGATAATTCCACTGTATGCTAATAGGGCTAACTTTCTAAACTAGTGCTAAAGCATCCATCTCTAAATTTCTCCTTACACTGTTCCCTAAAGTCTTTGTCTCCTTTCCCATAGGCCACTCATTTTACAGTACACCATGATGAAGAGAAAGATGTGATTACGGGTCTGAAACAGAAAACCTTGTATGGCAGACCCAACTGGGAAAATGAGTTCAAAACTATTGCAAGTCAGCACCCAAGGTAAACCAGAGTTCAGATCTATAGTTTCTGTGGACTACCTCAAACTAGCTGCCATAAAAAAATTGTCTTACTCCTTATGTTGGTAATATTTGAGAGGCAAAGTGATCCAACAGATTAAATATGGACTTCAGAGCCAGGAACTCCCAAATTCTAATCTCAGCTCTGCCACTGAAATGTTGGATAGCCTTGGCCAAACCACTTTAGATGTACATTTTGAAAAATGTCCATTAATTTTGGGTGTTAAACTTCATGCATGGAAGGCCTGGTTTTAGAAACATCTGTAACTCCAATTGAAGTCAATGATTAATGCTTCTTAAAACCAGGCCTTAAGATGGATGGGCTGCATTTGGGAACCCAAAATTGGAAGCAGCAAAATTAGAGGCTGCTTATGAGAATCTGGGCCTTAACCTCTCTGTCTCAATTTCCCTAGACCAAATTCTGACTCTATTGAAATCAGTGGAAATTTTGCCATTGACTTCTGGAGGACCAGGATTTAGCCCATCATCTGTTTTAAAAGCAGTTATAAATCTTGCCTGTCTACCTCACGGGTTTTAGGAGGATAAATTAGTTCCTGTTTCAAGTGCCTTGCATAATGACAGGTTTCAGAGTAGCAGCTGTGTTAGTCTGTATTCGCAAAAAGAAAAGGAGTACTTGTGGCACCTTAAATTTGTTAGTCTCTAAGGTGCCACAAGTACTCCTTTTCTTTTTTCCTGTTTCAAGAGCACTGTGAAGATTTAAAGAGATATTAAATGTATTAATATTAAGTAGCTGATATTGTAATACAAGGGTCTATTTTAGTGCCTTTAATGGATGTCAGCTACAGATCAAATGATCCATTTGCTCACCTACTCATGTTGTTGTAGATTGAATATTTGCTTGGTTACTTACCACACTGTGATGTTCTTTCTTAACAGTTCCAGAGTAGGCGTTTTCCTCTGTGGTCCGGAAGCCCTGGCTGAAACACTCAATAAGCAGTGTATCAACAACTCAGATGCTGATCCACGAGGAGTACACTTCATTTTTAACAAGGAAAACTTTTAACTCACTGGCTCTGACCGGATACAGGAATAGCTAAATCCAAAAGCTAAAGAACTTGTTTCTTTTTCTGTTGGAATTTGGAGATTATAGACCGGATTCTGATCTCAGTTACACTAATGTTAAGCTCTTTGCGTCAATGGAATTGCCTGGATTTACACTGGTGTAACTATGGATATGTCTACACTGCACAGTTGTTGCCAAAACTTTTGTCTTTCTTGGGTACTTTAAAAAGCACTCCCCCAAGAAAGACAAAAGTTTTGCTGACGCAAGCAGCTGTGTGAACATGGCTTTGTTGGCAGGAGCGCTCTCCTGCCTAAAAAGCTTATGCCATTCGCGGGGCTGGAATTATTTTGTTGGCAAAAGTGCCGACAAAATATGGCAAAAGAGCATTCACACACGCTGACTTTTAGCAACAAGTAAAAAACAAGTATGTCGCTAAAAGCTGCATAGTGTAGACAAGCCCTAAGAATCCGTTTGACCTTGGGTCTATTTGCATGGGCCTCCACATTCTGAGCAATTTAGCAGAAATCTCAATTTGTCTCAATTACTATCTTTAGCTTCCTGTCATTTGTAATGTCTTCCTCAGGGTATCGATAGAGGTTGCATCCTGGGGAGCCAGTTTACACTGATGATAGCTTAAGTCTATGAAACAAAAAAGAGTTTTAGCATAATGCTTGCTACTTAACATGCAGTTTATTTTGGCTGCACAAATTTTCTGGAAGAAAGACAAATTTGGGGAGGGATGAATGGGACTTAAGCTATGTCTACACTGCAAATTACTTTGGTATAACTTACATCGCTCATGGTGGATTATTCACACCCCTAAACCAGTGTTTTTCAAACTTTTTTTCTGGGGACCCAGTTGAAGAAAATTGTTGATGCCCACAACCCAACAGAGCTGGGAATGAGGGGCTTGGGGTGTGGAAGGGGCTCAGGGCTGTGGCAGAGGGTTGCAGTGTGAGGGGGGAGGGCTGTGGAGTGGGGCTGGGAATGATGGGTTCAGGGTGTGAGAGGGGACTCTGGGCTGGGGCAGCGGGTTGGGATGCAGGAGGGGGTCAGGGCTCTGGCCTGGGGGTACAGGCTCTGGGGTGGAACTGGGGATGAGGGGTTTGGGGTGCAGGAACAGGTTCCAAGTTTGGGGGGGGGCAATGGGAGTGCAGAGCCGGTGCTTGGGGTGAGGGCAGTGCATGGAGCCCCGTGGCCTTCCTGCCTAGAAGCATGACCTGCTGCTGGCCGCTTCTGGGGTGCAGTGCGCTGTTGGAAAAGGTAGGCACTAGCCTGTTTTAGCTGGGCAGCACTGACGACAGGACTTTTAACGTCCCAGTCGGCGGTGCTGACCAGACCAAGGCAACCCAGCGCCTTACATGTCGCGACCCACAGTTTGAAAAACACTGCCTAAGCAACATAAGTTACACTGATGTAAGTGCAAGTGTGGACGGCGCTATGTCAGTGGGAGAGCTTCTCCCTCCTGCCAACAAAGCTACTGCCTCTCATGGAGGTTGGAGTTACTAAGCCAACGGGAGAGCTCTCTCCCATCAGCTTAGAGCATCTTCACCAGAAGCACTACAGTGGCATAGCTGCATCAGAGCTGTAGTGTAGACATAGTCTTACCCAAAAGAGAGATTCTCGGAAAAACAACTCTCTGTTGCTCAAGTAGGCAAAAAGAATGTACAGATGATTATGCTGTAGCTACATATTTTTAATGTTTTAAAGGCACTGAATTAAATTGTAAGCTCTTTGAAGCAGAGACCTTGTCTACCTGTTTATTCATACAGCTCCCAGCATAATGGGATCCTTATTTTTAATGGGTTCTATCAGCACGACTGAAATATTACTAAAAACAAGTAGGAATAAAACACATCTAGGGCAGAAATTAGGTGGTTTAGTCTGCTCCCTTCATTCCTCAGATTTGTTGATATCCAGTTTATTCCAAAGGATTCCTTGGTAAAGAGCTACATTTTTCTGGGTGTTTCTCTGGTATATTTCAACTCAGGTCACTGTGATCAGGTCACAATTTGCCTGAAGCTAATAGCTTTCAAACTTCAGACAAAACACTCCTCCCCAACTCACAGGTCTTTGACAGCTTGATGCTTTTATATTCATGGCACAGAAATATAAACAAAAATAGGGTTTATGTTTTCAGTCTCCTCTTTCAAGGATAGCTCTGAAATGGCGAAAGTGCTCACCAAATGATTAAATGGGTCCATTCTTAGGAATTTTTAAATACATATAATGCTTTTTGATCCTACTGCTGAGCTATTTCTCTTTGACAACAGAGAGACAGGTATTGGAAAGAGGAGGTCCTGGGGGCTGTGTTTGTGATTTGTTTGCATAAAGTTCTCTCTGTACACTCACACACGGTACAGTACTTTAAAGTAACTGTTATGGGCCACCTGCAGAGGCAAAAACAAGAAAAAGGAACCTACACAAATGGATTTTCAGTGCAGGCATGGTAGAGAGACACACACGTTCACTAAGCAACCACACAAGGAAAAAGACTTCCAGCAGCCAAATGTAGTGTGCTATGGATTCCGTCAGTGCAAACTGGATACAATTAATTTAGGCTTGAATAAAGACTGGGAGTGGATGGGTCATTACACAAAGTAAAACTGTTTCCCCTTGTTTATTTCCCCTCCTACTGTTCTTGTAAGGTGCTTGAAAAGGCCCACTTTGATTATCATTACAAAAGGTCGCCCTCCCCACCCCCGCTCTCCTGCTGGTAATAGCTCACCTTTCCTGATCACTCTCATTACACTGTGTATGGTAACATCCATTGCTTCATGTTCTCTGTGTATATAAAATCTCCCCACTATATTTTCCACTGAATGCATCCGATGAAGTGAGCTGTAGCTCATGAAAGCTTATGCTCAAATAAATTTGTTAGTCTCTAAGGTCCACATGTCCTCCTTTTCTTTTTCCTGGCTCTTGTTTGTACTCCCCCAGTGCCCTGCCTGCTGCCTTTTCAGCTCAGAAGCAGTCCTCTGGAGCTCCTTCACACTAATTAGACCTTTCTGCCTTGTAGCGATGTTATCAAGTGACCACCTACTTCTTCAATTCCAGCCAGTAGAGACATCGGATTGTACAAAGTGTATTTTTCAAACCCCTCCTTGCCAGATGCAGGGTGGGGTATCCATCACCCCATTGCACAGCTTTATTTCATGCAGCGAGCCCTATATGTCAGTACTTCAGAAACAAAGCTTCCCAGTTTTTTATTTATTAATGTTACCTCCCCAGCGCTGTTAAACTTCATTTTAAATTATATCAACGTGGGGGGGGGGAATCCAATTTTGCATGGAGCTTGTCAATCCCAGTTTTTGTGGGAAATTTTTGAAGCTCCTTCTCTGCAAGAATATTGTTAAGTCTGAGAGACATAAGGTGAGTGAGATAATATCTTTCACTGGACAAACTTCTGATGGTGGGAGAGCTCTTTTTCGGGTATCTGTGTAGCTTGAAAGCATGTCTCTTTTAGCAACAAATTTGGTCCAAAAAGAGATATTACCTCTCCCATCTTGTCTCTCCAATATCGTAGAACCAACACAGCTACAACAACACTTCAAAGAACAAATTTTAAGTCTGCACAGTTCTGATTGGAGGTCCAGAATAAAGTTTAGCTAGAATGAAAGAAGAGTTTTCTTTTACTGGAATGTAAATATTGTGACAGGGTCGGGCCAGATGGTTATAGGAGAGTAATAGAAGGCAGATATATTAGCCCCAGGTTAAGTAAGTCCCTTTTCCCTGGGTAAGGTAACAGGGAAGGTTCCAGAACAATCAGGAACCTTCTGGAGACAATTAAGACAGTCTGATTAGAATGCCTGAAGCCAATCAAGAAGCTGCTAGAATCAATTAAGGCAGGTTAATCAGGGCACCTGGGTTTTAAAAAGGAGCTCACTTCAGTTTGTGGTGTGCATGTGAGGAGCTGGGATCAAGAGGCACTAGGAGCTGAGAGTGAGAACGCGGACTGTTGGAGGACTGAGGTGTACAAACATTATCAGACAACAGGAGGAAGGTTCTATCGTGAGGATAAAGAAGATGTTGGGAGGAGGCCATGGGGAAGTAGCCCAGGGAGTTGTAGCTGTTGCACAGCTGTTCCAGGAGGCACTCTAGACAGATGCATTACACAGGGCCCTGGGCTGGAATCCGGAGTAGAGAGCGGGCCCAGGTTCCCCCCAAATCCTCTCAACTCCTGGTCAGACACAGGAGGAGTCAACCTGGACTGTGGGTTCAGAAAAAGGGCCAAGCTGAGGGCTGCCATGAAGCTCCAAGGTGAGCTAATCCACCAATAAGCGCAAGACCCACCAAGGTAGAGCAGGAACTTCACAATATCTTACTGAAACAGAGTAAGGGTGGAGTTTTGTCTTTGATTTCAGTGGGAGCAAGATCAGACTTTAAGTGTATGAGAAGAGTAGCAAAAGGAAAGACAATTAATGAATGCAGGTTGTTTTTAGTATTTTAAGAATCTTGCCTTTTCATGATTTTTTTTATTCAGTAGTTTTGATTTCATCTGTTAGTTTTCTAGAGGTTGCCATTATATTTGTTCTTTATCAAGGCTTCAATGATCTTTTCTGTTTCTGCCTGTTTTAGTAAGGATCCCTGTTGTTGTTTTTCATACCTGTAGCATGAGAAAGTCTTTGTCATCTTTAATTCGGAAGAACACCTCCCAAAATGCTAGCTAAACCACACCTTCCAAAATCATATAGAAGAATTAGCAAATCTTAACCAAAGGGAGGTGGAGGGTTTATAGTACACATAATGATATGATTACTTCAGTTTCTTTCAAAGGTTTGATGCATCAAACATGGATAAAATAACAAGACATCATTTATCAATCATGGTCTGAGTATAAAGATTTATGTACGGGATACTGAAATGGGCAACCTTGAAACACAACCAGAAGAAACAAACCCACTCTTCTCCTCCCATTCGTCAGTCAAGTTCAGAGCAGGGAAGCCTGATGTACTGTTTAGAGTGAAAAGAAAAGGAGGACTTGTGGCACCTTAGAGACTAACCAATTTATTTGAGCTTAAGCTTTCATGAGCTACAGCTCACTTCATCGGATGCATTCAGTGGAAAATACAGTGGGGAGATTTATATACACAGAGAACATGAAGCAATGGATGTTACCATACACACTGCAATGAGAGTGATCAGGTAAGGTGAGCTATTACCAGCAGGAGAGCGAGTGGGTGGGGGGGGACCTTTTGTAGTGATAATCAAGGTGGGCCATTTCCAGCAATTGACAAGAATGTTCTGAGGAACAGCGGGGGGTGGGGGGAAGGGATAAACATGGGGAAATAGTTTTACTTTGTGTAATGACCCATCCACTCCCAGTCTTTATTCAAGCCTAAATTAATTGTATCCAGTTTGCAAATTAATTCCAATTTAGCAGTCTCTCATTGGAGTCAGTTTCTGAAGTTTTTTGTTGTTGAAGAATTGCCACTTTTAGGTCTGTAATCGAGTGCCCAAAGAGATTGAAGTGTTCTCCAGCTGGTTTTTGAATGTTATAATTCTTGTCCTAGCCACTATGGATGTAGAAGCCCTCTACACCAACATTCCACACAAAGATGGACTACAAGCCATCAGGAACAGTATCCCTGATAATGTCACGGCAAACCTGGTGGCTGAACTTTGTGACTTTGTCCTCACCCATAACTATTTCACATTTGGGAACAATGTATACCTTCAAATCAGTGGCACTGCTATAGGTACCAGCATGGCCCCACAGTATGCCAACATTTTTATGGCTGACTTAGAACAACGCTTCCTCAGCTCTCGTCCCCTAATGCCCTTACTTTACTTGCGCTACATTGATGACATCTTCATCATCTGGACCCATGGAAAAGAAGCCCTTGAGGAATTCCACCATGATTTCAACAATTTCCATCCCACCATCACTCTCAGCCTGGACCAGTCCACACAAGAGATCCACTTCCTGGACAATATGGTGCTAATAAGCGATGGTCACATAAACACTACCCTATACCGGAAACCTACTGACCGCTATGCCTACCTACATGCCTCCAGCTTTCATCCAGATCATATCACACGATCCATTGTCTACAGGCAAGCTCTACGATACAACTGCATTTGCTCCAACCCGTCAGACAGAGACAAACATCTACAAGATCTCTATCAAGCATTCTTACAACTACAATACCCACCTGCTGAGGTGAAGAAACAGATTGACAGAGCCAGAAGAGTACCCAGAAGTTACCTACTACAGGACAGGCCCAACAAAGAAAACAACAGAACGCCACTAGCCATCACCTTCAGCCCCCAACTAAAACCTCTCCAATGCATCATCAAGGATCTACAACCTATCCTGAAGGATGACCCATCACTCTCACAGATCTTGGGAGACAGACCAGTCCTTGCTTACAGACAGCCCCCAAACCTGAAGCAAATACTCATCAGCAACCACACACCACACAACAGAACCATTAACCCAGGAACCTATCCTTGCAACAAAGCCCGTTGCCAACTGTCTCCACATATCTATTCAGGAGACACCATCAGAGGGCCTAATCACATCAGCCACACTATCAGAGGCTCGTTCACCTGCACATCTACCAATGTAATATATGCCATCATGTGCCAGCAATGCCCCTCTGCCATGCACATTGGTCAAACTGGACAGTCTCTATGTAAAAGAATAAATGGACACAAATCAGACGTCAAGAATTATAACATTCAAAAACCAGTCGGAGAACACTTCAATCTCTTTGGTCACTCGATTACAGACCTAAAAGTGGCAATTCTTCAACAAAAAAACTTCAGAAACAGACTCCAATGAGAGACTGCTGAATTGGAATTAATTTGCAAACTGGATACAATTACCTTAGGCTTGAATAAAGACTGGGAGTGGATGGGTCATTAACAAAGTAGAATTATTTCCCCATGTTTATTCCCCCCCACCACCCCGCTGTTCCTCAGACGTTCTTGTCAACTGTTGGAAATGGCCCACCTTGATTATCACTACAAAAGTTCCCCCCCCCGCTTTCCTGCTGGTAATAGCTCACCTTACCTGATCACTCTTGTTACAGTGTGTATGGTAACACCCATTGTTTCATGTTCTCTGTGTATATAAATCTCCCCACTGTATTTTCCACTGAATGCGTCCGATGAAGTGAACTGTAGCTCACGAAAGCTTATGCTCAAATAAATTTGTTAATCTCTAAGGTGCCACAACTCCTCTTTTTCTTTTTGCGGATACAGACTAACACGGCTGCTACTCTGAAACCTGTTTAGAATGAGTTGGCCTGTCTTATGGGACAGGGAAGAAGCAAGGCACTCTCTCCTCACTTGCCTGGCCCATGTAAGGGATACTAATCACAGCCTCTGCACACTGGCTAGTCTCAAGATGCACCTCACAATACTATCTCATGAGATATGATGGAAATAGTCAAAGCCATGGCTTCACATTCTCCACACAGAAGCTGGACAGCAGAGCAGATAGGCCATGCAACAGGGATATCCTGAACCCTTTAAAGGGGTGTCACAAGTTATGTCCTACACTCTGGGAAATCTGGGCAGCATTGTGCCTCTCTGAGGCAGACTGCCACTCAGTGTTCCCCCAATGATGGTGTGACTCTGCACCCCTACTTACTACAGTCTGAGCCTAGCAGGGATAATTTACCCCTAAATGTTTTTTAAACTTTCATGATAAAAAAAGAACTTTTCACTTGCAAGTTACTGATTCCAAAAATCTTCTGCAGCATCCTGCCACAGTTACAAAACACCCATTCTTTAAGAAAAGTCATAAATGGTGTTCAGTAGATATGCACAGTGCAATGCTTTGCAGGCTACTGTTAAGCACCATAAACTTGTGGTGTGCTAAATGGATAGTAATGCAGGGTTCCCACACTTCAGCCTGATCCTACTGACTGCTGAATGCCCTCAATGCTTTATGGTACGCAGCATCTGGCAGGGTCTTACCCTTAAGCAAGTTGATTTTAAGGCTCTCACGACCCCAGTAAAGAAACCCTTTTACAGTAACATATAGTATTGGTTCTAGGTCTCATTCTTATGGTGGAGATAGCTGAAAGCTTCAGTAATGCTTTCAGTACCTTTAATAATGTCAATAGAAATAAGGGATGTTTTTGTTACGTGCAATGTTAAAATCAAACCTGTGCCATCCTTGTTTGGAGACTATAGAAGAGGGCTTCAGATGTCAAGGGTGTTACTCATATATGTTCCACAGGGCTAAACAATTCACTTGAAAATGCTTTGCAAAAGATTACAGGGAATCAAATCAATTAATGCTATGTTAACAAGATAAACATTTTAATTAATGGGAGCATTGTCCCACTATTTTAAAGACTTCTTTATCCTTCCAGCAGCTTAATCTGAATGTAGCTACTGAACTCAACTTCCCTTCCCTCTTATGTAATATCTCTGCTTTCTGTGTGTATCTGGGCATGCATCTAGTAAGGCTGGGCTGAGCAGCTGCCAGGCTATTTTTAACCATTGGCATTCAGAGTTCTCATTGATTTAAGAAGTGCAAGATGAAAATAGCCACAACTTTCTTAGTCATAACCACCAAAGAAGGTACAGAACTGGCTCTGCAATAGGAGGAAGAGTAAGCCTTTCCTGGAACTCCAGACAATGCTAACCGCCTCTTTGGGTGAGAGTTACCGGACTGCCTGGAAGCCAGCGAGCTCCCCACTTCCCACCCTGCAGTACTTCTGAGTTCCAAGGCATGAGGCTGTGGAGCAGTCCCTGGGCTGCAGTCACTCTTCTAGGCGCCAAGGGCATGGAAGGGTAGGCTCAGCAGCTGGACAGCTGCCAAAAGAAATCTAACCGGAACCCTGATGTTTCACTTTCATGGTCCAGACTACAGTGAAAGCCTCAGATGGTACAACATGGGCAGGACCTTGTGACAATGGTTTATAATGACTCTGAACTAGTTGGTGCAAATTCAATCCATATTGTTATAGTTAGTCTTATATTTGGAGAGCATGATCCTGAGACGTACTGAGCGATTACAACTCATTATTGACCTCAATAGGAGTTAAGGGCATTCAGCACATCTCAGAGGAAAGTACATCCCTTTAGTCTCTGGGATCCTTTATGGCCTGGAAAGCCTATTTTTAGAAATCCTTGTACTGCTTCTGTAATTCATGCAGCTGTCAAATATCTACAGGATCAGCATGTAAGGCAAAGCGAGAGATTATGGTGTTAACCTTTGAAGCAGGTTTTTACATTTGTTGGTATATTTTTAGTGATAATGAAAGTAAGGGCCTCCAGAAAATTCTTCTATTTTAGTGCCTGGCTTAATAATTCCAAATAATGGTGGCATTTTTGCATACACACATGCACCGAAAGAGGATCAAAAGACCACGTACTTATATTATCATACAAGACCAAAGAGCCAGCAAGGTTTTTATAAACTCTGAAACAGGCTTAGCCATGCAATGTTCGCCATTGCACAGAGGAAACCACACTTGTTGCAGAATATCTGTTCCTCTTTTCAGTCATGGTACTCTTTCCCAACCGGGTAGGGACTTACTGCATGTGACCGCCCACTGCCACATGGTTAAACTAAATTACTTTACTAAAAGCACAAAGGTTCTCTT
Source organism: Dermochelys coriacea (assembly GCF_009764565.3). NCBI lineage: Eukaryota > Metazoa > Chordata > Testudines > Dermochelyidae > Dermochelys > Dermochelys coriacea. The sequence goes on from NC_050068.2 coordinate 151,509,627, forward strand.
CTATAACACAAAGAGTCTTTTTGATCACATAACAAAGAGTGTCATGGCCTCATCTTGACACTGCCTCAGAGGATTCTTCTTCTGTAATGAATAGTCTTAAATATTAATTCCCAGTATTTTCAGAAGTGATTTTTTTAAAATCGATTTCAACTGTTATTTCCTTGTAAGGCTGAGTGACATATGCAAGCCCTGATCCCTCAAACACTTACACACACATGTTCAAAGGGACTACTCATGTGCATAGAGTTCTCATGGACCTAAGTGTTTGCAGCACTAGGCCTTAATGAGATATGTTGGACTGTTCATAATGAACTCAATTCCACAGGTAAAAGCTAGCAGTGATCTCAAACTGTGGGTCGGGACCCCAAAGTGGGTCACAACCTCATTTTAATGGGATTGCCAGGGCTGATGTTAGACTTGCTGGGGCCAGGGGCTGAAGCCAACGCTCGAGCTCCATTTTCCGGGACTGAAGTCAATGTCCTCCCACACCCAGGGCGGAGGAGCCTGGGCTTTGGCCCCCGTGTCAAGGGCAGTAGAGTTCGGGCGGGTTCAGGCCTCAGTCCCCCCATTCTGGGGTCATGTAATAATTTTTGTTGTCAGAAGGGGGAGTTGCGGTGCAATGAAGTTTGAGAACCCCTGAGCTGCTTGTGTAATTAGTCTTTATGAATAGAGTCAATCCAATGCCATATTTGAAGAAGTTGTTAGCTATGTGTCTGAGAGCAGAAATTGCTTTAAAGCTTGCAAAGATTTTATGACAGGTTTTGGAGTAGCAGCCGTATTAGTCTGTATTCCCAAAAAGAAAAGGAGGACTTGTGGCACCTTAGAGACTAAAAAATGTATTTGAGCATAAGCTTTCGTGAACTACAGCTCACTTCATCAGATGCATTCAGTGGAAAATACAGTGGGGAGATTTATATACACAGAGAACATGAAACAATGGGTGTTACCATACACACTGTAACGAGAGTGATCAGGTAAGGTGAGCTATTACCAGCAGGAGAGCGAGTGGGGGGGGAACCTTTTGTAGTGATAATCAAGGTGGGCCATTTCCAACAGTTGACAAGAACGTCTGAGGAACAGCGGAGGGGGGTGTAATAAACATGGGGAAATAATTTTACTTTGTTAATGACCCATCCACTCCCAGTCTTTGTTCAAGCCTAAGTTAATTGTATCCAGTTTGCAAATTAATTCCAATTCAGCAGTCTCTCATTGGAGTCTGTTTCTGAAGTTTTTTTGTTGAAGAATTGCCACTTTTAGGTCTGTAATCGAGTGACCAAAGAGATTGAAATGTTCTCCAACTGGTTTTTGAATGTTATCATTCTTGACGTCTGATTTGTGTCCATTTATTCTTTTACGTAGAGACTGTCCAGTTTGACCAATGTGCATGGCAGAGGGGCATTGCTGGCACATGATGGCATGTATCACATTGGTAGATGTGCAGGTGAACGAGCCTCTGATAGTGTGGCTGATGTGATTAGGCCCTCTGATGGTGTCCCCTGAATAGATATGTGGAGACAGTTGGCAACGGGCTTTGTTGCAAGGATAGGTTCCCGGGTTAATGGTTCTGTTATGTGGTGTGTGGTTGCTGGTGAGTATTTGCTTCAGGTTTGGGGGCTGTCTGTAAGCAAGGACTGGCCTGTCCCCCAAGATCTATGAGAGTGATGGGTTGTCCTTCAGGATAGGTTGTAGATCCTTGATGATGCATTGGAGAGGTTTTAGTTGGGGGCTGAAGGTGATGGCTAGTGGCGTTCTGTTATTTTCTTTGTTGGGCCTGTCCTGTAGTAGGTGACTTCTGGGTACTCTTCTGGCTCTGTCAATCTGTTTCTTCACTTCAGCAGGTGGGTATTGTAGTTGTAAGAATGCTTGATAGAGATCTTGTAGGTGTTTGTCTCTATCTGAGGGATTGGAACAAATGTGGTTGTATCGTAGAGCTTGCCTGTAGACAATGGATCGTTTGGGTGTGGTCTAGATGAAAGGTGGAGGCATGTAGGTAAGTTTAGTGGTCAGTAGGTTTCCGGTATAGGGTAATGTTTATGTGACCATCGCGTATTAGCGCCATAGTGTCCAGGAAGTGGACTGGTCCAGGCTGAGAGCGATGTTGGGATGGAAATTGTTGAAATCATGTGGAATTCCTCAAGGGCTTCTTTTCCATGGGTCCAGATGATGAAGATGTCATCAATGTAGCGCAAGTAAAGTAAGGGTATTAGGGGACGAGAGCTGAGGAAGCGTTGTTCTAAGTCAGCCATAAAAATGTTGGCATACTGTGGGGCCATGTGGGTACCCATAGCAGTGCTGCTGATTTGAAGGTATACATTGTCCCCAAATGTAAAATAGTTATAGGTGAGGACAAAGTCACAAAGTTCAGCCACCAGGTTAGCCGTGACATTATCGAGGATAGTGTTCCTGATGGCTTGTAGTCCATCTTTGTGTGGAATGTTGGTGTAGAGGGCTTCTACATCCATAGTGGCTAGGATGGTGTTTTCAGGAAGATCACCAATGGATTGTTTCCTCAGGAAGTCAGTGGTGTCCAGAAGATAGTTGAGAGTGCTGGTAGCGTAGGGCCTGAGGAGGGATTCCACATAGCCAGACAATCCTGCTGTCAGGGTGCCAATGCCTGAGATGATGGGGCGTCCAGGATTTCCAGGTTTATGGATCTTGGGTAGCAGATAGAATACCCCAGGTCGGGGTTCCAGGGGTGTGTCTGTGCAGATTTGTTCTTGTGCTTTTCACGGAGTTTCTTGAGCAAATGGTGTAGTTTCTTTTGCTAACACTCAGTGGGATCAGAGAGTAATGGCTTGTAGAAAGTGGTGTTGGAGAGCTGCTTAGCAGCCTCTTGTTCATATTCCGACCTATTCATGATGACGACAGCACCTCCTTTGTCAGCCTTTTTGATTATGATATCAGAGTTGTTTCTGAGGCTGTGGATGGCATTGTGTTCTGCACGCTGACGTTATGGGGCAAGTGATGCTGCTTTTCCACAATTTCAGCCCGTGCACATCGGCGGAAGCACTCTATGTAGAAGTCCAGTCTGTTGTTTCGACCTTCAGGAGGAGTCCATCCAGAATCCTTCTTTTTGTAGTTGTGGTAGGAAGGTCTCTGTGGGTTTAGTATGTTGTTCAGAGGTGTGCTGGAAATATTCCCTCAGTCAGAGACGTCGAAAATAGGATTCTAGGTCACCACAGAACAATATCATGTTTGTAGGAGTGGAGGGGCAGAAGGAGAGGCCCTGAGATAGGACAGATTCTTCTGCTGGGCTAAGAGTATAGTTGGATAGATTAACAATATCGCTGGGTGGGTTAAGAGAACCACTGTTGTGGCCCCTTGTGGCATGTGGTCGTTTAGACAGTTTAGTGTCCTTTTTCTTTTGTAGAGAAGCAAAGTGTGTGTTGTAAATGGCTTGTCTAATTTTTGTAAAGTCCAGCCATGAGGAAGTTTGTGTGGAAGGTTGTTTTTTTTATGAGAGTATCCAGTTTTGAGAGCTCATTCTTAATCTTTCCCTGTTTGATGACCTTAATATCTTTCAGCTCCTTTGGGAAATACAGTAGAGTATGAGGAGTATTGTTTGGCTTTGAAATGCCATACATTATTTTTGCCTTATGTTTCATATAGTCCTTTCACAATGGCTACCCAATTGGACTATTTTGTATTTGTTGAAATTTGCATAATGTACCATTCATCTAAGGGCTGGTCTACACTAGAAAATTATATCAACCCATCTGCATCGCTCAGGGGTGTGAAAAAATCCATCCCCCTGAACGATGTAGTTAAGCCAACCTAAATCCCCATATAAACAGTGCTAGGTTGATGAAAGGATTCTTCTATCAACTTAGCTACTGCCTCTTGGGAAAGTAGATTTATTACAGAGACAGGAGATCCCTCCAATCACTGTAGCAAGTCTCTGCACTGATGGTGCTACAGCAGCACCGCTGCTGCTCTGCAGCTAGAGCATTTTAGACATAGCCTAAGTCTACTGGTGCAATAACAGGCGTACATTTGGCCCTAAATTATAGTGAGTGTAAATTGAGACTAACTCCATTGATATTGACAGAGTTACTCCAGCTTTACACTAGTGTTACTTAGGCTGTAGGGCCTGATTGACCACTGTGTTTCTCCAGATTTAGGTTGATGTCACACCACTGAATTCAGTGGAATTACATCAGTCTAAACCTGTTACAATGCAGTGGTGAATGATCAGGCTCATAGTCTGGTCCACAGTGTCAAAAGACTGGTGGTGTGATAATCCCACCCCTCTAGGTAAGAGGCAAGAGGTTTTGTTATGGCTAATTTTGGCTGTAGAAGCCCTAAAAAGAATCAAGTGATCACTGAATTAATTTTCATGAAAATTTTTTTGATAAACTCCAGAGATTTAGATGGGTAAAATATTCAGTTCTCTTAGTTCTTGCTGTGTTGTAAAACAAGTTCTGTGCTTATTTACATTTTGTACAATCCCATTGATTTCAATGAGCTTGGATAGGGAAAGGCAGAATATAGGCCATCTATAGGGGTATAGTTAAGGCTGCATAGCTCTTCAGTCTTGTGTGAAATGTTTACATCCGCATAGTTAAGGCCTTGATTCACTTATGCATGTACTTAGATGTAAGAATGCTAATAATCCCATGTCTAGTCAACAAAACACGTAAGCATGTGGATAGTCCCACTGAAATGCATAACCTGATATTATGAATATTCAAATTTCTACTATTTGCTAGGGTAGAGTGCGGTTTGCTAACATTCAAGAGGCAGTTGTCTGTATAAATAGAAACTTTATTTTGCTTTCCATTGGTTGTTATACAATGGCAGCAATCTCTATTCTTATTTTATAACAGTGGAAATATTCACAGCAACTAGATAGAAAGTAGGTGTGAACCTAATGCAGCAAGACTATTGTTTGTTCTATTTGAGAGCTATAGGACCCATAAAAAGTATAACATTTAAAGGAACAACTCACTTTCATTTCTAGAAAATACCATCTCTTTTTCTTTCCACCTCTTCCCTGGTATTTGACCCTCATGCTTCTGGGCTAGCTAATACAGGCATGTTTAGAAGGTAGTTTTATTTCCCCCATACTTTAATAAAAAAAAAAAAAAAGACGGTGGGGACTGAAGTAAAATTAAGAGACTGAAAAAAAAATTAAAACATAATCTAGTGCAAGCAGGCCCGCCAATGGGGGTGAGAGTGGGCAAAGGAGGCCCAGGCAATTTAAAAGGGCCCCGAAACCCCAGACCCTTTTAAATCGCCCAGGCGGGCCGCAGGACTTCTAGGCCCGCATGGGGTGATACCGCCGGCAGCAAAGGCAGCCGAGCGGGCATGTGGAAGCCCTGGCTGTGCCGGAAGAGCTCCCTTTGACTGTTCTGCTCTGAGGCTCAGAATTGCTGTTGGCGGGCCTGAGTGCAAGAAAGAGAAGTTAAAAATTCCTCTTTGTGATTCCCCTCTCTCCCTCAAAGCATAAATAATTCCTGGCATTGAGGGAAGTAGGAGCTTAGATATTTGATTAATATCCACATGACAAAGCCACCATGAGATTTGTCACAGATAGTACAGGCCTGGACTAGCAGGGGTTGTACAGAACAGGGGTGAAGGAGCTCTGGCTCAGCTCTAGTGCAGATTGGACTGCATCTTGCTTCAGCAAGCATTTTCAGGTCCTGTTCCCCTCACCCCACCTCCCACTTTTTACTGTGGCTCCTGCTTGTATTCTTCTGCCTCTCCCTCTCAAGCTCTGATCTCTTCCCACCTGGCTGTTGCCCATATCTCCTTGTCAGCCCCATGCATCTTCCTCCAGTGACTGCCCTTTTCTTGCCCACTCCTTCCCTGCTCCTCCATCCCTGCTAGTCTTCTGAAAATCCCTAGGTACAGAAGTGGGGCAGGGCCATTACCAGGCCCCCTTTGGAGTGCCTAGTGGAGTGGATGATGCTAAGACTCGCCCCTGGTGTGTGGGGAGAGAGCATGAGCTCCCTGTGCCCACAACTCCATGGAGTGAGCCAGAGGCCCTCGCCAGTTTTAACTTGCATAATGTACCATTCATCTAAGGGCTGGTCTACACTAGAAAATTATATCAACCCATCTGCATCGTTCTAATGGGTAGATAATGACAATTGTTACTGTTGTCCCACTGCTGTCACCCCTTATCCTTCTACCTATTTATCCCCCTTCCACTCCTGGGAACCAGTGATAGACCGGACCTGAAAAGACCAACCTGTCTTCACTTGATTAGTCTAAATGAACCTTCTAAGGTCTGAATCCTGCTTAGCCAGTGGCAAGGAAATAATTAAGATGCCTAGTCCAAGCCAGCCTTGAGAAATGGAATTGGTCTTTGTGTCCCAAAATTATGATTATTACTGTTATGTGTTAATAATAAATAAGATACTATCCAGATTGCACGGTACTTGTACTGCAAATGATTAAGTAAATATGTAGATGATTTTCCACAGTTGTTCCCTGTGTTATGTCTGGGAAGCTGAATTCCTCCAACAGTAAAGAACTGAACCACAGGGCAAATGATAGAGCTAATATATAAATTACAACAATGTGGAGTCTTTTTGTTGTAGGACCAATATTCACCAGACTACCAGTTGACCCATATTTTCTTTGCCAAACCTAGAAACCCATTAAACATATAATTGCTGACTCTGTGGGTTCTCCCACCCCGTCTATTTCCAATTTCACAATCTTTGAGGCATACAGCAAAATTTGAATTGAACGTGCAAGTGTAATGATCACTCATGAAAATAAAGCCACTGCTGTGGTTATTTTAATTATTTGAATGTGTGACCACTACTGTGTCTACCAACAGGTGGGTAGGGACCAGAATAAGAGCAATCTTAACCAGCTAGTGAGATCTTTCACTAAGGACTATAGATATGTGTGCACTACATATTATCACTGTACTTGCTGATTACTGCTGATAGCAAGCAGGGAAGCAATACTGAAACACCCCGATGATCCATATGCTTTGTGCTGAAGCCTATGGAAAAAATGAGAACACTAAAAAGGAGATGTCTGAGCTACCAATGGGAGCACTGAAGTATGCAGGCGCGACCCCTTTAGTAGTGCCTGCAATGACTGAGAGAGACGTGCTTGTCATGAGTACCTGCCTAAAATGCAGTAAAGAAGAATTAGCAATGGTAGAGCAGCTGGCTGAAGGAGAGCTCCCTGAGTGCTGGTCCCCGGTAGAGTCATAACTTTACCTGCCTAAGCCCAGGAAAAGATAATTATATTGATTGGAAATGAAACAAGCCGTGATGTTGTTGTGAAACGTTGGCAGAAGATAGCAGACTGCTTTGAGCCCAAAACCACTGTGAGACCCCCAGTGTGAAGCTGTTGACTTTGGAGATTCACCATTACCAGAGGAGTGGAAGGATTGTCCGAGGAAGACTGTAGCGGGGTGGTCATCTGCTCCGGACCTGAAAGGGTTACAGCCAGCCCTGGGAGAGGGCTGGGACAGTGAATAAAAGGCTAGGCTGATGGGGAAGGCAGCCTCAGCTGGGGCCAAACCCCAGTTGGGCCACAGCTGGCCCTATAAAAGGCTGTGGGCCAGGAGCTCAGGCAGTCTCTCTCTAGCTGTGGAGAGAGACGGGCCTGGCTGCTTGGGAGCTGAGTAAGGCACCTAGAGTGGAGCAGGGCTGGGGGCAGGCTAGAGGAGCTGTGGGAGCTCCAGCCTGGAAACCCCGCAGGCTGCAGGCCTTGTTAAAGGCTGGGAAGGGTACTGGGGCTGCAAAGGTGCAGCCCAGGGTAGGCAAAGGCAGCAGGTCCAAACCCCCACTTTGCCAGTGATGAATAGCTTGCACACTACAGTCTGCCCCAGTGAGTGGGGGCTAAATGGTGACTGGCAGTAGCCATAGATTGAGGCGAGGTGGGGATAGAGGGTTGGGGGTTCCCCTGGGTGGGGAGACCCAGAGAGAGGGTGTACTGCCAGGGGGCAGCACCCAAGATAAAGGAGCACGGGGGTCCAGGAGGGACATGGGGGCCAGTGATAAGTGAGACACCAGCCTGCAGAGGGCGCCCCGGAGGCTGGAGAGCTAATTCCCAGGACAACCAGCGGGAGGTGCCGTGCCGGTGAGTCCCGCCTCACTACAAAGACACTTTATGGAAGGTCCAAGGTATTCTCACTGCAAGAGTGGGATGAGTAAAAGGAGTGGAACACAACATCAGACTAAAAGACTCACAATCCTTCAGGGAGCTATCTAGGAAGATTGTTCTCTCAGAGATGGAAGATGGGCAGCATCGTCTTCAGGAGCTGATTGCAAATGACATCATTACAGTGTCCCACAGCCTGTGTACCTGCCCCATTGTGGTGGTCCATAAGAAGAATGGGAAAATCCAGATCTGTAACAACTACCATACCCTAAATAGGCACCTTGTAATTGATCAGCACACCATGCCTCGAGTACAAGATGCCTTACACTATTTGCTGTTCTCAGTGTTGGATCTTTGAAGTGAATACTATCAGATCACTCTGGGAGCAGAAGATAAGGAGAAGACTGCCTTCATCTGTCTGTTAGGCTTTCATCAGTTTGAACGCATGCCCCAAGGAATTTTTGGAACACCTGACATGTTTCAATGTCTTATGGAGAAAGCTGTTGGAGATATGAATTTACTGCAAGTCTTAGTTTATTTGGATGACCTGACTGTGTTTGGAAGAACATTGGAAGAACCTGAAGAAAGACTTCCTAAAGTTCTAGACCAGTTGCAAGCCTATGGACTTAATCTTTCAACTGATAAATGCCAGATCTACAGAACATTGATGAAGTACAAGGGTCACATTGTGTCCCAAGGGGGTGTGAGTACTGATCTGGATAAAATAGATACATGGAGTGCTGCACCAAATCACCACAGATCCTTTACAAAATCAACGAACATGGTAGTGCTACCAAAAGAGTACAGAGTCCTGGACATAAGGACCCTGCATGATGACTTTGGACAGTTGGGAATGGAGAGAACCCTAGAACTTATTTATAGTAGGTTCTATTGGCCCTGGATGTCTGAGGACATTCACAGAAAATGTGATACATGCACTCAGTGTATTCAAAGGAAAACTGCCCCCTAGAGTGGCATATCTGAAGAATATCACCAGCAGCAAACCCTTGGAGCTGGTATGTATTTACTTACTGTTTTTAGAAGTAGACAGAAAGAATGTTGGGAATATTTGAGTAGTGTTTGGCCATTTTACATGGTATATGTAGGCATACCCCACATATGACCAGAAGGCCACCACCATCGCTCAACTGTTGTAGGAGAAATATTTTTCAGTGTATGGATTCCTAGCATGGATACAGACCAATCAGGGAGTCACCTTCTGAGGGAGGTGGTGAGGATGGCAGGAATTAAGAAGTCCAGGACAACACCTTATCACCCACAAGGTGACCCACAGCCAGATCAGCTTAATCTAAATCTGTTGAATATACTGGGGACTTTATGTCTAGAGCAGAAGGCAACCTGAAGACAGCATGTTGCATTTTGGTGCATGCCTACAATGCCACAAGAATGATGCTACAGGAATCACCCCATATCTCTTGAGGTTTGGGCAAGAACCAAGATTACCCATAGACTTGTGCTTCGACATACCAGAGGATGGGGATAACTGAGACACACCAGCAGTACGTCTCCTGAGTAAGAGAAATGTTGCAGGATACTTATCACATAGCTACAGCTCCAACCCACAAGAACTGACAGTAACAAGCACTGGTATGATGCTAGAGTGCATTTGCGATAGCTCAAGCCAGGGAACAGAGTTCTGTTGTGAAATTTGGGTGTTGATGGCAAACACAGGCTAGCCAACAGATAGAAGGCAATACCTTACCTGGTGATGGAAAAACTGGGAGATCTACTGGTTTACAAGATTAAACTTCAAATGGGGCCATGGCAAATAAAGACAGTATATAGAAACCTCTTACTACTTGTGGGAGAATTGGTAGGCAACTGGTATGAAATGGCCCATGACATGGGACCTGGGTGGCAAAAGTATGCTGGACCAAAGTCACTGCTCAACACATGCAGTGGGTTTCCTGGGGCTAACCCACCCCTGTTCAGCACATCTGAAGGTGAGTCTGAAAAGGAGGACACTACCATGGTATATCTTAGAATGGAGACCAGATTCCGACCTTGATTGGCTGACTCTAGTGACAGCTGCACTTCTTTGGCCCTAAACATAATGGTGGAAGCATTTAGGCCCATTGCTGGCACACCCATGACACCCATGAGACCAGCCTCAGATGACAAGTCTGCCCCCCCAAAATTTCCAGACCTCCTTGAAGAAAAACAGGCCTGTAATGACACAATATGACACAATAGGTTGTTGGACAGTGGGCACATACAGGTGGAAAGTGTCTCTGGTGTCCTGGACCTTCCTCTGCTAGAACAAGAGGTTCAGGGGCCTGTACCAGTAGCTGAGGGACCCTCAAGGGAACCCTGACCATCCCTAGCCCAAGAAGAAGTCCGTCCCCCCTACCCCTGCAATGCCTAGTCTCAATAGGCACAACAGGGTTATAAGACCAGTAAGCAAGTTAACTTATGATGCACCGGGGTGATTAGTGAAGAACTAATACGCTTAGCTCACAGACCTGTGGCAGCCATAGTAGGATTCCTGAGATCCTTTGGGGAGAACTAGTGGAGTTGGTATAATAAGGAGTGTGATTTGCCGGGATGACAAATTCTTGGCTGAGGGGAGATGAACTCATGTGAACACACCTCTGAACTCTGGGTCTTGGCTGTCCAAAAACAGCAACTGTTAGTGGAGTGCAGTGAAGGGAAAGGGGAGTGGTGTGTTAAAGGAACATTTATTTGTCGGACTTTCACACTGCAACATGAGAACTTGAGGCGAAGGACACTGCCCAGCATACTCTGAGGTGGGTGGTTTGCTTATGGTCGCACGTTTTTTCAAATATGGTTGTTATGTTTTCCCAAATTAATGCTTGGTTCCCTTTCCCTTTTAATAAAAGTTCTTTATATACACAGATTCAGTGCTTGTGAAAGGGGAAGTATTGCCTCTTAGAGGAGCTCAGGGCTGTGTTACATTTTCCCAGATTACTTGGGGGTGGGGAGGGTGGCTCGAGCCAGTTCTGTTTTGTCATGTTAGAAGGAACTCCTAGATAGTGAAACCAGCCCTTGTTGCTGCCGACTTTACCCGGCAGAAGGGTTATACACATCTTTCAACCGTGTGATCAAGTCCTGTTGCATGTTCCAAGCTTGTAGTCAAAATTAATGGCCAAGTGGCATGGCTCTTACGAGGTGATAAAGAAAGTTGAGACCGTAGATTACTTGATCAGATAACCAGGGAAGAGAAAAGAACAGTAGGTTTACCACGTAAATTTATTGAAGCCAGGGAAAGCCAAGAAAAACCTTTTTATCACTCCGTATCCTGAGGAACCAGAACTAGGACTCCAAGGCAATGAGAGCCTAACAAAAGGCTCAGTAACCCTCAGAAAGAACTTAAATCATAAGCAAAAGAAACAGGTTCTCCAGCTAGTGGCCGCTTTCCCCTGGGTATTCTTGGCTGTACCTGGGAAAACGTTCCTAGCACAACATTGCATTAATTCAGAACCTGGTAAAGTAATACAGGAAGGGCTCTAACCAATCCCCAACAAGTTGAAGGGGGTTGTCAAGAGACAGATCAGGACAATATTGGAACTCGGGATGATAGAAAAGTCCCAGAGTGACTGGAGGAGCCCTATCGTGCTGGTCCCAAAGCCAGATGGCACACTATATTTTTTGCATAGATTTCAGGAAAGTGAACAGTTTCTAAATTTGACGCCTACTCCTTGCTACGAGTGGATAAATTCTTAGACTAACTGGGAGTAGCACAATACATCACCACATTGGATTTAACAAAGGGATATTGGCAAATCCCCTTCACACCAGATTCCCAGGAGAAGACAGCTTTTTATCTGCTGCTCAGTCTGTTTCATTTTAAGACCACGCCCTTTGGGTTACACACGGCAGCGACCACTTTTCAACATTTGATGGACTGAGAACTCCAATAGCACAATCAATATGTGGCAGCATACTTGGATGACATAGTTATCTGTAGTGAGGACTGGGGCTCCTATCTTGACAAAGTAACTGCTGTTCTCCTACCATTCAGAGAAGCTGGATTAATAGCAAACCCCACTACATGTGCAATAGAAAAGGAAGAACCCTGTTACCTGGGACATAGGGTTGGCAGAGGACAAGTCCACCACTTGTTGGACAAGGTTCATGCCTTGCAGGCCTACAAGATCCCCACAACCAAAAGGCAAGTGCATGCCTTCCTAGGCTTAGCAGGCTACTACCATTGGTCACCCTACTTCTGCAGCACCGAGGACCTAGAGGGACTGTCAGAGATGCCAGTCGACGAGAATACCTCATTTCGCGACCATAGGGCCCCCACTAACTGACTTGACTATGGATGCTGCCCCAGGAGGGATGCTGCACTCCCAGCTACCAAAGGGCCTTCCAAAAACTCAAGACCATACTCTGAGGATACCCAGTGCAGTTTAGCCTGAACTTTGAAAAGGAATTCCTGTTACAAATGCATTGGAGGTAGGACTAGACGGTCCTTTCTCAAGAAGTAGATGGAGAAGAACACCCGAGAGTATTGATCAGCCAGAAACTCTTGAGAAAGTATATTCAGTGATGGAAAAAGAGTGTTTGGCTGCCAAATGGGCAACAGAGAACCTGCAGAACTACCAGATCATGTGCCCCTGCGCTGGCTAAATGTGATGAAAGAGACAAATCCAAGGATCATGAGATGGTACCTGTCACTACAACCCTACGCCTTTTGGATACAACACCAAGCAGGAAGTTTGTACTGTAATGCTGATTTTCTGTCCAGGGAAGCAGCCTATACCTGACAAGTCTAGGCCTCAAGCTTTGTGGGGGAGGATATGTAATGGGGTCTACAAGCCAAATGCTGAGAGTAGACAGAGCAGGAGGAGACAGAGCTTCTCTTCTTTGCAGGCAAGTAGCTTGACCACACTAGCACACAGTTGCCAGAGCTGCCAGTCATGGAGGCAAAAAGAAAAGCAGTACTTGTGGCACCTTAGAGACTACCAAATTTATTAGAGCATAAGCTTTCGTGAGCTACAGCTCACTTCATCGGATGCATCATGAAAGCTTATGCTCTAATAAATTTGTTAGTCTCTAAGGTGCCACAAGTACTGCTTTTCTTTTTGCGAATACAGACTAACATGGCTGCTACTCTGAAACCTGTCATGGAGGCAGGCTCCCACAGCTGCAGCCAATGGAAAAAACAATGCCTGCTATAAAGGGGAGAGTACAGAGAAGGAAAGAGAGTCAGAAAGGTCTGTGATAGCAAAGGGGCAACACCCCTGCACCAGACAGTGGAGGGAGAGGGGAGTGGTGTGTTAAAGGTGTGCCAAGAGACTGAAACATGCTTCTTGTCTTGGAGGTGAGGGTTCAAGAAATGCCTGACCAGGGACTAACAGATGCCCAGTCTGGGGTAGCAGAGACCCCTCAAAAGACTACATGAGGGGCCGGTGACAGTCCCACATAAGCCTTCTGCATGCTGACCCTCTCCACAAGAATGAATTTCGTTCTGTATGCTTTAACCCTTTCCCTGGGTAATGTCTTAGGCTAAAACAAGAGAGAAAAAAGAAGGGGACCATTTATAATGGCTGATCATCTAAAGAGCAGAAACTAACACCGAAACCAAGAAAATGATGAAAGCTGTCCTGATTTTATCAACCTATGCAAAGAGTAAAATGTAATCCAATGAGATAACTGCTTCCTCTTCAGAAGTAACAGATGTTTCCTTGTTTAACTGCTCAGACTGAATCCACACTTATTTCATTAGTTTCAAGATACAACCCATCAGACTGGGCTTTCACTTCTCCCATGGCCAATGACATGGGCTGTGTGTTCTGCAACCCAACAGGAAAGCTACATGAGGATACTGGCTGCAGAGAAAGCACAGTCGGTTTGAACTCCCTGGCCCAACAGCCTTACAACCTGCGTGGGCATATTTATCCTATGAATGGTGGGTGTCAAAGGCTACTGGGCTGAGGGGGCAGCATTTTACACTCACTTTGCACAGGTGTAAGTGACCGCACAAGATGCAAAGCAGTGGAGAACCGGACCAGTGCTTTCCAGCTGCTGCAGTTGGTACAGTGCTTGAAATGGGATTCCAGAGTGACTGGTTTTGGGTAGTGGAGCCAACATTGTAGAACTTGCTTCTCCTTTCAATCATCTCCCCTAGTGGCTAGCCACTTGGCTCTCCACTCAGCTTGCTGGATTTTGTGGATATCCTTCCGAGACACCTAATTCTCTACTGCATTGTATATGGAGCCTGGGCACAAAACGGGGGGCTGTGGATGCTACTAGGCAGCAGGCTACCTAAAGTTGGGCAGTGCAATGCTGAGCATAAGTCCCCTTGGTGGCTCTAACCCTATGTGTTTTTCTTAACTATGTTCTAGACACACCCAGTTTGGCTGTCCTCCACAAATGGGCATGGGCAGGACAATTGGGAATCCAATTAGTGACTAAACATGGACTCCTTTTCTTTTTGCGAATACAGACTAACACGGCTGCTACTCTGAAACCTAAACATGGACTGCGTTTAATTTCCTTCCAGTAATCACGCGGGCTCTGAGTAGGCCCTAAAAAAGACTCCAGCGTTCAGTGAAGTATCTTATGCGTTATATCAAGTGGTTACTAGGCACAGTACAAGTCATATGAAGAATGGTGAAGCTGTATTCTAGAAGCAGCACACAAGAGTCAAGCTGCATTCTCAGGAAAGTCACTATGACTAGCTGGAAGAATGATCCCCTTCTTTCTGCTACTCATTAAAGTACTGCTCAAATGCAGGAAGAATGACACTGCAGAAATAAAGAAAAACCTGGGGCTCTTTTAAAGGGAAAGGCTGTATGATAAGCATAAACGCTTAGGATGATATTTGTATGCTGGATCAATGTTTTCCTATGACAACAATATGCTCTTCATACATAATCCAGACTAGACAGACTGTATCTCCTGGTTTACGGTGTGATTTTATGCCCCATGTTTCCACTGTGTGTGAGATGCACTTGGCTGAGGGGAGAATGGTGGCTGCCGGGAGCCACCTGCAGGTCCTTGGATCCTTGGTCAGTTGGCGCTGGTGGAAATTAGAGCAGATGAGGGTGCTCTGTAATTTCTACCAGTGCGGATCCAGTATAGTAGAGCTCTGCTCCACTACATTCTGCCACATCAAGCTCCCAGCCCTCCCCTGACATACCCACTCCTCTCCCTTACATCACAGCTGACATGTAGTGACATAGGAAACAGCGCAAAGTGAATTTGGTGGAATGGACACCCATTGTTTGTCACTATGGATCAAATCCAACACCCACGCTTGACTTCAATTGGTGTTGCGCGAGGCCCTATTTGTGGAAAGTACATGCAAATAGTTATTATTGTTTGGTTCTCCTCTACTCACTGCCATAAGAGCCAGATCCTGGACCCCCTGAAAACAATGAGAGTTTTTCTATTGACTTTAGTGCGGGCAGGATTGGGTCCTAAGAGCAGTGATCAAACAAAACAGTACAACTGGAGCAAACTAGGGAAATGTTTAGAGATTTTTTTTTTCATGTAGAGGCTCCATGCGTTCTCATACCAGAAGAGAAACATAAATGTGATTTCAACCCTGAATTTCTCATTAAACTTCAGGTGAACGTTCATCTAGATACAGATACTAGCTAAAATCTTCTAGGAATTAGGTATACTATAAAAGCATAATTTCTATTAGCCAAAGATGTGACTCCATCTGCTGGTTGAGAAAAGAAATATCCCAGGAGGCTTTCTAGATTAGAATATGAGAACAAAATTTTCCCTGTGCAACTCACAGTGTGAAAATCAGAAGGAGACTTTTACACCTAATTTCAAATAATGTCTTTCACAACAAATTACCTAAAGAAAACTCAGAGAATGTAGGTAGTAATACTACTCTCTAGTGAGCAGTCCTATATGTGTTTTATATGCATTGCATTAATTGAAATTGAGCATTTACACAAAATTATATGAGCTAAACTTTTTAAATTATCATTTTTTATATTCTTCTAAGTATCTTTAGTTGCATGCTGCTGAGATGAGACCAGGAAAATGACATAATATTATCACATAATAAGGCAGAATACAATTATGAAGGTTTGTCAGAAGACTGCTAAAGGAAAACATCCATAAATATGGTCATTTCATTGTCAAATTCAAAAAACATCTAAAAATGAAGCCAGAATATTCCTCTTTAGAAAGGGTCTATATTTAGCACACTAGTGAGCTAAGTATTAAGTGGTATCTCTAGCAGTTGTATCCCAGAAAATACAATGGGCGAGTGAATATATTGCAGTATGCACACCAAAATATGCAGTTGTTCATATTACCTGGAAGTCACACACCAAAGTACTTTGCAAAACCACAGACATTAGAGATTGAAAAGACCTATCAGGTGATTAATGAGAGATGGCCCAAACCCAGAATCTCAAAATTAAACTTCAGAGGGGTTTGGATTCAATTCAGGGGATTCAAATCTGGCCCTGATGGGTGATCCAGAAATACCAGGATGAAGCCCAAACTGGAAAGTTTGTATTTTCCAGTTCCAATTCAGATGAACCCAAAATACTACACAAACAAGGCAAATTCATAAGAGTTTGCCAAAGATGGCATAACTATTGTGTGAAAGAATGATCTTGGGAGATTTCAGCACCATTGAATCTGAACTATCCTCAATCCCTAACTGCCCTAGATCAGAACATATGGTTTATCTCTAAATTAAAACTATCCACTTTGTCTTCCTCCATTTCTATCTACTCCAAGACTGTTCTTAATGTTGTATTGATGTTTCTAAATCACAGTTTATTATAGGTAATCATGTAAACTATTGTTCAAATTAACCATCATAGACATTCATCAAATATTCTACTCTATTTTTGTTCATAGCATTAACAGACCATTCTAGAAACAACAGTTGTCATATAAATAAAACTCAAGCACATTGCCTTAGATCCACACCTTTTAAAGAATATTGTTCAAACACATACTTTATGAAGATGCCACAACATTGATCTGCAGGGGCCTTAATATGGACATCAAATGCAAACTAACAAATGAAATCATAAAAAACCCTAGGGTGGATTCCTGTGTTTTGACCAGTCTATTTTTTAAAGTTACGGAACAACAAAGAAGAAATAAAAGATACATAAAAAAGATACATAAAACAAGTCCCAAAATTTACTGTCTGGCATTGGTTTGGTTAGGCTAGTGACTACTGAGACCATCATGACTGTTGGCAAAGGAAATCAAACCTATCTCTGATGTTACCTTGTCCTTTCAGCCCTTTGTTGTATAGTGAATCTACATCCTACGTTTTAAGGCCTCCCCCCCCCCCGGACAGGGCATTTGTTTGCAGAACACCTTGTAAATATGCCCCCTGGGGACCTGTTTGGGGTCTCTAGACACCACTACAAGAGAAATAAATATTGATAAATAGTAAGTGAAAACGTATTATTTACATCTGACTTAAAACTATAGCATTGGGTAGGGAATATAAAGAGTGAAAAATGAAACATGTCCGATTCCTATACCATTCATTTAAAATCTTTTGTGTGTGACAAGGTGCACAGAGTCTCCCTGATTTCCAGCAAACAAAGAGTTAATTCCTGCCTCCCCCTCACACAAGTAGTCATGGGCAAGTAATGAAGCAAGACTGGAGATACAAACTCCAATCAGGCCACTGGGGGAATTCAGCAAACTCCATAAAAACAGCTACTTGGGTGACAGTAGGTCCTTAGGAAGGGTGCATTTCACATGACATTATTCTAGGGGCTGGCTTATACTATAGGTATTTTTAATGGGGTGCTTTTTCTTTTTTAGTGATGTAAAGTCATTTAGAAATCATTCTTACTGTACCCAGTGTAAAACCTTGAGGAGGAAGATTTGCTGATTGGAAAACTGAGCTTTCTGTCATTGAAGCAAGGGCTGGGGGGGTGGGGGGGAGATACCAGCAAAAGGAGGACACTCAGGCCTAAGAATAGTAAACGATGCTTTATTGAAGGAAGAACTTACGCTCCAATCTGTGCAGGGAGCCCCTAGGTTGCGTGGAGGGGCTGCAGGGGACTCCAGTCCTTCGGGACAGTTAACCAAGCAGGACTCCGCCGGGGGGGAGTCCTCTGTGGCGCTATATTCACCGCGCTTATCTCGGGTTTACATGGGGTCAACAGCTGGTTACATTCTTATATGTATAATTTATGCTTATTACATAAACTGACTCGTTTACAGGCAAAAATATACTGAGCTATGCTACAATGTCTTTTGGCAGGGTCTGTCAGACAAAGTTCATTGAAACTGCCTGCATCCTCTGCTTACATCCAGTCACATACTCAGTCAACCACTTAGCTCCTCACCAATCTTCCGCAACCTTGCCCCTACACTCCATCCCTTGGCGGACTGAGGTGTATTAGTTACTGCCACCAGCGCACGGCGAGCGTGCGCACTGGTTTGGGGGTGGCCAGGAGGGTGGAGGAGCAATTCACGCAGCATTGAAGAATGACAAACACACATACAAAGCCCAGTAGTACAATCAATAGCAGGAGCCCGGTTCATCTCCCCCAGGCGCCGAGATCTGGAAGCCAGGAGGTTAGCCAGCGCCAAGAGTCATCCCATACAGAAGCCTCAGAGCCCATGTCATGTAACACCTTCAAGTGGTCCATCATATTATGAACATCAGTCTCGATGCACTGATGTTGAGTAAAAATAACAACTTTCATTAATCAAGGCACAAATGCCGCCTTGAATGGCTAATAAGTAGTTCAACACCATACAGTTATGTAATACAACTTGCGACAAAGAAGCTACTTCTAATTGCAGGGCCTGGATTGCATATATGGTATTATTCTCTATAATCTCTAATGTGGCTGAAGTATTTACAATAGCTTGCTCCAGTTTGGCCACCCCTAGCCAGGGGAGGAAAGCACGGACAAACTGATGGAAGCCCATGGGTCTCTGCACAATAGGATTTGGGCTCCGTCGTGGACGTGCCACCAATATGTAATTATGCGTGGTTTGCATGTCATACATATATGGGAGGAGCTGTCCCAGTGTGCACTGTCCACACCATTGGTTGTATAAGGTTTTATGTGCCCAATGGCCACATAGTCAGTATAGCCCCGGCAATCCTGCCATGGGGAGCCATGTGCTATCTGAGGCATTGCGACACCAACTATCGAAGCTTTGGTCACACTGAGACCAGTAATGTGCACGTGGGGTTTGCCCGCGCCTAACTGTGCTGAGAAGCGTTCTCCATAGGGGGGCACTGGCATTGTAGGAATACAGAAAACCACGGGTATATAGTCCCCACTCACCCCAACGCCACCACTGATGGCAGAGGGTGGTGCCATTGGAATAAGTCAAATTGGTTTTGGAGGAACTGGAGCAATTGTCACTCGAGACCCTTCCCACTCCGACCATCCACTCACTGTGCATTTCCGGTGGGCCAGCAGCAACGTTAAAGTGCCCGGTGTCTGGCAGGTATTCTGCTATCACTGCACACGAGGAACGGGGAAGTTTTCTGGCGGGACAAGCGACATCCGTCGCTGAAGGCCACTAAACACACCAATACGCCTCCCCCAGTATCACTACTGGTGTCTCTTGGTGCCGGCAAGGGGGCATTTCATTATACTTAGTGAGAAAAGTGGTGTCGTTAAGGGCCAAGGATTCGTTCCAGGGCACTGCGGCCCATGGAATGCCGGCGCTTGCTAATTGGGGGGCATGTGTGCAGTACCAACAGTCCGACTTGTTACCTGCTAGTGCCACCGATTGCATCCGCTGGATGGCCGAGTTGTGGTGCCATGTGGCTTGGGCACCTATTGCAGCTAAAATCAGTTTGAGGATTATTCCGTAGTGAACACGTCGTAGGGCCATTGCCGGTATTGGCCTTAAGGTGGCGTGACCAGGACGCTCCACAGACCCGCCCAAACTGCAGTGCGGCGGTTATGGTTGCCTGGAAGAAAGACGCTTAGAGGGCACATAAATTGGGGCGTCTTCCCCTTTTAGCAGTACGATGTGAGTGTCCCCGGGACCATCAGCTAGGATTTCCCCTTCGAGTGAGTTATGTTTGGTGGGGTCGTGGACCCAAACTGCACATCCAGTCAAGCCGAACTCTCCCACTCGAGTGGTAGGTGCAAGCGCATCCACCTCCTGGACATCAGGCAACCCAATACGCTCGAAAATCAACTGTGCAATACGTTCGCCTTGCGGGAGGGTTACTGCCTGCGGGCCACTGTGAACCAACAGCACCTTAACCTCCCCGGTACAGTCAGCGTCGATTACTCCCGCCGCAACATCTATGCCCTTAAGGGCCAGACTGCTGTGTGGGGCAATGCGCCCATAATAGCCTTGTGGGAGCCCTGTGGCTATGCCAGTACTTACAAGGTTCCGGCTATTGGGCTGTAGAATGAGGCCCTCTTGAGAGACCCGCAGATCGAGACCAGCACTTCCCTGGGTGGCCCAAATGGGGAGGTGGGCTTGCGAGTGCAGGCGCTGCACTCGCAACACATGGGTCCGCTCGATGACCTCCCCCTTGAATCTAGCATACGGGGTGGAGCAGTACAGAGGGTGGTCATTGAGCGCAGCCATGGCCTGGTGGAGATTACAGCTCCACCCAGCCAGGCCGGGGGCAGCTAATACATATACTGTGACTATGTTGTCTACCTCTCTGTTGAACCAGGCCTCCTCTGATTCCCCTGTCAGGTGGGCGTCTATATGACAAACAGCAACAGGCCTCTGGCTACAGGCATCCCAAATGGCAGGCCACATGTCATAACCTCAAAGGGGTTTGTCATGCACCTTCCAGCCAGCCGCATGCCAGACGGCCATCCACTGTCTCATGCCTTTGTAGACTGCCCAGCTATCCGTATACAGATAAAGAGGCCCTAGGTTCTCTGTGATGGTCATGAACGCTGCCCATAGCTCAGCCCACGGGCTAGACAGGCCAGGGCCAGTTTTGAACAGTATTTCCTCAAGGCAGGGATTATATGTGTCCGCTTGCCACCATCGTTCTGCCTCCCTGTACGAGGCTGATCTATCAGTAAACCATGCAACCTCTCGTTGTTGTTCAGTTAAGGAGGCATAGGGAGAGGCCTCTGTACAGGGGGGTTGAGGCACTTCAACCAGGGGGGCATAAGTGTGCTGGCTCCCGGAGGGCAGTTCCTTGAAGGTGACAGCACCCAAAAGCCACACGTGCGCATCGGTAATGCTCGCCTGGGTCATTTGCATACGCAGCTGCAGGTAGTGTTTCCACTTTCACAGGGTCAGAGTCTGGGCTACCCCAGTCCGTGTGAGCGGGCTTTTGTACCGGATCCAACCCATAACTGGAAGCGGGGTATGCACCTTTACAGGCTCCACGCCCGTTATGGGCTCAGTTTGCTGCAGGGCCCACACTACTGCAAGCTGCTGCTGTTCAAGGGGTGTATAATGCTTAGCCGAGCCTCGCAAGGATCATGACCAATACCCTATGGGCTCCTTTCGAGACGAAGCTTGCTGTCACAGCCCCCATGAGCCCACATGGTCAACCACCGTTACCTTGAATTCGAAGGGAGTGCCTCGTCTGCCTGGGCTCAGCACTGCGTGTTGGCTGAGCACCTCTTTAGCCTGCTGGAATGCGGCATGCTGCTTGCCCCCCCCCAACTAAACGTAGCTTTCTTCTGGACTACTGCTTGTATGGGCTGCAAGATGTACCCTAGATGGGGAATAAATGTGCGCCAATACCCAAGGAGGCCCAGGAAAGTTTGGGCTTGGCTTATGCTAGTGGGCTCTGTGAAGTGAGTAATTGTTTTGATGGCTTTTTGTGGGATCTTATGTTGAGGCCCCGACCAAAATATTCCCAAGAAGATCACCTCCTGGCTGGGGCCCTGGAGTTTACTAGGGTTGATAGCCATCACCTGGCTGCCAGAGCCTGCAACGCATTGTTCTTGTCTTCGGAGAGTGCTGCCTCATGGGGCCCGCTCAGCAGGACATCCTCAATGTAGTGCTCTAGTACCACTCCCTCCGGAAGAGTCACCTGCTCCAGGTCTCGACTAACCAACTGGTGGCAGATGGTAGGGCTATGCTTGTAGCCCTGAGGCAGCACAGTGAACGTGTACTGCCAATCCTCCCATGTAAAGGCAAATTGATCCTGGCTCTGTGGGGCAATGGCAATGGAGAAGAAGGCATTTGCCAAGTCCACCACGACATGCCATTGCCCTACCCGCGTCGCAAGACGCTCCATGATGGAGACCATGTTGGGAACTGCCACTGTCAGGATTGGGGTGACCCTATTCAAGGTGCGGTAGTCTACTGTCATGCACCAGGTTCCGTCCTTTTTACATACTGGCAAAATTGGGCTGTTAAATGCGCTCATGGTGGGATGAATGATGTCCGTCTGGAGCAGACCTTTAATGGTAGCGGTTATTTCCTTGTGCTCACCAGGTATCCGATACTGTTTGGTGTTGACCACTGTGGTTGGGGATGGAAGCACCACAGGGTCCCACTGCGGATGCCCCCGCACCATGGTTACAACTGCTCGGACATACAATGGGCACCCAAAGGAAAAGGATCCCCATTGGGTATCAATGGTCTGCCCTCGGAGGAGGTCTATACCCAATATATATTCATGATGGGGGCGATTAAAATGGTGACTCGTATGGGGGGGGCCTTCCCAATGGCCAGTCGTAACTGCATCAGCTCGGCCCGAACGTCCGCCCCTCCCAGGCCGCTCTCCGTTACCGACTGGCCCCGACGGGGCGGAGTGCCATGCAATATAGTCACCTCTGCTCCTGTGTCCACAAGGGCCATTACTCATTGTCGCCCCCCTGCTAGGCCAGTAGATCTCTACTGGGACATAAGGGCGGTGGACCCCCACTACATAGTGCCTTACCTCCAGGGCAGGGGGCAAGGGGAACCCACTACCCCGTCAATACTGGGTGGGCAGCTTCCATTCAATATAGTCTGCCAGCGGGGCAGACGGTTGGGGCCGCTGCGGGATGCCATCTACCTTGTTTTGGGGCCCCCCCTGTCGTTGGGGCCCCTACCTTCTCCTTGGTACACTGTTCCGGCTTAAGCTGCAACCAGCATTTTAACAGCTCAGCATTGGTTTTCCCATCCACTTTCCCCAGGGGAATCCCTGCTTTCAGTAGGTCTTTAAACATAGTATTGCAGCTAACCCTCTCCTTTTGCTTCACATTCATCTGCTGTGGCTTTGTGGTTTTCGTCATACTGTCAATTTTCGTTAATTGCATCATGAGCTGCGCCGCATCCCCCACTGACCCTACGGTTCCCCCAACCATCGGCAGGATCATCGCCTTGAGGTGTGTGGGGGGGTGCAATCCGCAGAAGTTGGGTGTGGATGGTATGGGTCAGCTCCACAACATCAGACCATTCAAAATGCTCAACAAAGATGCCGGTGAGCATGCCCAGCTGCCGGAGCTGGCTAACCCCCTCTGGGATGGAGGCCCACTGTTCCAACCCATCATCCATGTCTGCGGGCAAGCTCCAGATGGTTTTGACAGCCATGGTCAACCAAGCCATAAGCAAGGGATACGGATAATTCACCTCCGAGTTGGCCCCTATCTTGAGACGCCTACGAAGGAGGGGGTCTTTGGTGAGTGAGCCCATCCTGCCTAGCTCAGCGGGGGTAAGGGTAATCGCATCCGCTCCATCGTCCCACAACCGTAGCAGCCAGGCCAGCAGCGACTCCTTGGGATGCTGCTTGAAACGCTGCACAAAATCCTGTGTCTCGGAGGATTTATATTCCCGGATAAAATCCCTTCCTACCATTTGATCGTTCTCCCCGTGCAGTTCCTTGTATCGTGTCTCGACAACGGGCCGCAGTTGTGGGTACAGTCCCGCCTTCCTGGCGTCCCCTCCCCGGAGGACTCGTCCTCGCTTGTCTCCCAAATGTCCCCATCCCAGGTTTCTGGATCCCAGTCGCTTTTGTGTACCAGTGCGTGTACGGTAAGGGGATGCACATCTTGCCATCCTCCCTTTTGCCGCCGGCGGTTCGCAATGCGAGTCGCCATAACCGCACAGCAATGCTCTAACCGATCGGCCTGTTCGGCTGTACTAGTAATGACTTGGGTTAATGAACGGGCCTCGTTTGCTTGCTGCATATCAGCCTCTAATCTTTCCATCCTTTGATGCTGAACCAGCAACGCCTCGCCTACCGTGCAGAGCCATCCCAGGTACCCCACCACTTTTCGCTCCGCAGGTCCTACTTTGTCCAGCCAGAGCTTGGCTATCAGTTCCTCCAGCCTAACTGGGGTAAACCTTGGCTCCTGCTTTAGCTCCGGCCATGCGGCAGGGGCAACCAACCCCACCAGCTTGCGAGCCACCGGTGCCTACCATTCCGTGGAGAACCACCTGGGGATGTGGCTCTCTACCTCCCCCTTATCCTTCCTTCCCCAAAGAGGCATCCCTCTGCTGGTATCCTGTTCATGACACCAATTGTGCCCGCAAGGGCTGGGGGCGGGAGGAAGACCAGCAAAAGGAGGACACTCAGGCCTAAGAATAGTAAACTATGCTTTATTGAAGGAAGGAAGAATTTACGCTCCAATCTGCACAGGGAGCCCCTAGGACGTGCGGAGCGGCTGCAGGGGACTCTGGTCCTTCGGGACAGCTGACCAGGCAGGACTCTGCCAGGGGGAGTCCTCTGAGGCGCTATATTCTCCGCGCTTATCTCGGGGGTACATGGGGTCAACAGCTGATTACATTCTTATATATATAATTTATGCTTATTACATAAACTGACTCGTTTACAGGCAAAAATATGCTGAGCTATGCTACAATATCTTTTGGCAGGGTCTGTCGGACAAAGTTCATTGAAACTGCCTGCATCCTCCGTTTACATCCAGTCACATACTCAGTCCACCACTTAGCTCCTCACCAATCTTCCGCAACCTTGCCCCTACAAACCAGTTGATCTGTTTCACCAGCTTCCACTAAGGTTAGAGTTTTGTAATTGTTTTGACTCATTTGTTTGTCTGGGGGATAGGATGTTGCATCAAGAGGTCAAGTAGCTACGGATTCTAAGCTACCCTAATGCTCTATGGTTAAAAGATCGTCTCAAATGGACTGCGCTGTCTGAACTCTTATTATTATTCCTGCCTCCTCACACGTGCATGTATCTTAATGGTCTTTTGCCAAGAGTAGCAGGTTTGAGGCTTGTTTCATAGCTTATGCTAATACCCTGCCTGTTGATCAATTAGCTTTCAGGGTTCATTGTGAATTTTTAAACTATTTTATGTCACACTGAAGTAGCTATGAAACTTCCTAAATACAAGCTCAAAAGGCATTGGAAACTGAAATGCAGCTTTCAAGCAGATTCAAAAGTAGCTGCCATGGACAAGTATGGGAGACTTGCTACCAGGCTTTTGGGCTTGTGGATTATCCTAGGAAGAGATGACCAGAATCCAGAGGGCTGCTTTCCCCACTCCACTATGGAACCAAGATGAGCCCTCCACCAGCCTCTAGTGTACCTTGCCCCATAAAAGTCTGGGGAGCGATGACCCACAAGCCTAGTCCCCCAGAACCATCTTTACAGGTCTGGAGTTACTCTCCTGTTGCTGCTTGTCCCTGCTGCACCCTATAGCTCTTTGTCTTTGTAGAAGGGGATTTGGGGGGGAAGATATTTGCCAAGCGAGGGCCCAAGGGTAAGTGGTCTGTCTTGCCAGGCCACTTCTTCTCCTAGCTAAATGGAGGGATCCAGTGGTGGTAGGAATGTTGGGGTACTACACATTCACTGAATGGATGGAAGTGTCTTGTGCTCCCAGAATATAACGAGTGTGAGCTCACTGTGACTGTGTGTGATGGTAGGAAGTGAAACTGACTACAGAAAGCAATGTCAAATGCTAGCTGTAAATAAATGCCTGAAGTTTTTTGGTTTTTTTTTGTCTAAATTTTCAGTTTGGGTTAGGCCCTTCAGGCAATTAAAAATAAACGAACAAAACAAAAATCTTGGCCCCACAGAACTAATGTGATCTAAATATAAACCAAGGATGATACAGAGGGGAGTGGGCAGAAGGATAGGAGGAAACTGGTTACAGTAACAGGCTTATGGCGGTTGTGGTTAGTAACGAATCCTCCTATTATTTATAATGTAAGAGGAGGCATTCAATATAAGTAGAAGGAAATAAAAATTAAAACTGTGTGTATTACTAAGCACAGCAACTGTTTAAGCCTATTACTTCTCCCTCCTCCACACTTTATCATTACTTTTTTATAGTTAGTTCAAGTAAGCTCTTTGGCACAGGAGAGATAGGGATTGTTTTTTTTAAATGTCTGTTTAGCCCAATTTTGTTGTCCTCTTACACTATATGTATAAACCTACAGATAAGTTAAGATAAGATAAAGATTAAGCATCATGTAGGATTCAAAAAAGGACAAGACATGATTATGACCCAATTACTTTAAAACTTTGATTTTTTTTTAGTGTATATAAACCTTTGTGCTTCAGGGCATAAAGTTAAGGGCTTGTCTACACTGAACTGTAATGGGGACTATAGGCGAGTGATTTCTAAAGTGCATGAATATGATGCACATTAATTGGTCTTTGTAGATCCTGCTGGAGCCATGCTAAAGGTTCCCTAGTGTGGTTTATATAGTATGATTTCAAACAGTACTATGGTAAAGGGCACGAGGGAACCTTTAGTGTGCACCAGCAGGGTCTACATGGACCAACTGATGTGCAATACACATCAGTATGTTTTACAAATCACACCCTTGTAATTTGCATTACTCCACTGTGCAGACAAGCCCTAACTGATCAAGAGTAATAAAAACTTTTTGTGGGCATGTTATTTCAGAATTTTCTATCACAGGATTTTTTGCACCTGGTTCAGAAGCATCTAATATTGGCCACTGTGAAAAAAATGGATTTGAGAGATGTACTACTTTTATTCTATATGTTTGCAGTTTTGTTCTGGCCATGTTGGTCCCAGGATTAGAGGGACAAGGTGGGTGAGGTAATATCTAACCCTGTCTCTTTATTCTATATGGCCGTTTAAAGTTTAACATACATTTTCACAGAGTAATAATATAATTTTTAATTACTCTTTAAAACTGCAGTGCCATTATACCTAACACTTACAGAGACTAACACGGAAATGAGGCTTCATTGATTTTGTGAAGTGCTTTAGGATCTTCTGCTGATACAAACACGAGGTGGCTATTGTATCATGCTTTGCACCTGTTCAGATCACAGAAGCATAATAAGAAGAGAACCACTTTTAAGGTTTTATTTTGGAAAGACAAAATTATGTTTGCAGGAATTGGTGGTGGTATGAAATCATAAGACTAATTTTGGGCCCTTCTACCATCTACACGGGTTGCTCCCACACATGGAGATTGGAAATTCTGTAAGATTCTATTCAGTTTCCCATTAACTCTATCAGGGTTTGGGGACTTGGTTAGCTTCCTGAAAAAAGAGGGGGTGGGTCTAATGTGACCCGTGAAGGCCAGGGCTATCTATGCAAAGACCCTGATTCTCTACAGTTAGCACCTTTGCTACTGCATGATTTCAGCTGCCAGAGAATCCCAGCTCAGGTGTTTCCGTAAGTATGAAAAGGGGAAAGCAGGCTGCATTGGCCAAATGGTACAATCCAACCCCTTGGAAGGGAATCTGCAGGGTTAGTAGAAGAAAAGTAAAAGAAATTGACATTTTGCCCCCGTACTCCCCCCCCCCAACTGCTTTAGTATTTTTTCCATCTGAATCCTCAAGGTGCTTATCCATCTTTGACCAGGCTAAGTTTGTTATTACTTATGTTCTAAAACAATATTTTTTAGGGATTTGAAATAGGTCCCACTGCAAACTCATCTTCATTCCATTAATAAGACTGCATGTCTGATGGTAAATTTTTTGAAGTGCTTTGAGATGGCTGGAGATAAAAGGTATTTAAAAAATTCAGCACTTACCATTTAAAAATACCTATATATTGAAGAAATGCAGTAATGTATTTTAGGATAAATTATAATGTTAAGAAATGTTTGTAGCTAAAGCCGTCATTGAGAAGAAAAATAAGTACAAAGTAGATAATGTCTTCTAATAGGTCAACAATTAAACAATGTAGACTAAAGTGCTCTGGTCCTGAAGTTTCTGTAATGAAGGTAATTTTTTGATCCAATAAAGGTTATCTTGTAAAATAGTATGAAAGGCAGTAAGAGGATGAATGTAATGTTGGGGAGAGATATGAGAAATCGGCACTACTCCCTGAATTTTGGGACACTTGCCAGGACAGATCCATAGTTTCCAAAATATCTCTGCACCTGTAATAACATGCTTCACTTATAAAAATAATACAAGATGGAGGAAGAAGTATAGTAGCAAGCTGCTATCTATGATGATCTGATCCTACCAAAGGTAAATGCAGCCAAGGCAAACCATCTTTATTTTTGGTAGAAACAAAATGAAGTAACTTTACAACAATCAATATTTTAAAATTGTTTAGTGAGCTTTTCCATAGTAGAACTCCACCAAACCTAGTTACACCAAATAAGATATCACTTCATATCTTATCTTCAAATACAGCAAAAAAGACTAACAAAGTTAATGGCTATTAGGAATATTTATTCCAGTCATGGCAGCTAAAGCTTATAACATTAATGGGATAGAAGCTATCCCAATATTTTTACCCATCCACATCTTGCCCTAAACCAAATAATCTTTCTTAATTTACTTTATTATATATCTGAAATTCAGTGCACCATGCAAATGTTTTCACACTATACCTGCCTCCTAGACAAATGCAATATTTTAGCGCTTGACTCTATTTGTGCTCATATAAAGGCTGAATTCTATTTTATTTATGCCTGCCAAGCATCGGATTTTGAACTAGCATTGTGTATTCTAGATGTATGTAGGTTCTAACTTTTTGAGTCTTGTAGTAATTTCCAATACAGTTTGAAGAACCAGGGTTGTTATAACTTTTTTTTTTTTAAGGACATATTTGCCATTTGACCAAATCAGAGTGACTGTGAAAAATAATTAAAAATAAATAAATCAGAATTGCATAAAATTGAAGCAGTGCTTTCAAAGTCCATGTTAAAATGCAAAGCAGATTTATAGCAACTATTAGATAGTTATTGAATATCTTTAGACTAGGTAGTAAATAAGAAAAAAATCTTTAAGTGTTGTTTGAGATATGCCAGAACTTAAAATGGCTGCCACTCAATGGCAGCAACAACTTAGATCTTTTTATAATCAATACAAATACTTCAAAATTGACATAATTTATGCATTGACTAAAATGTAGACCCCAATCCTGCAATTGCTTACATACACAAAATTTTTTTACTAATCCTGTGAATGTCTCATGTAAGTCAATAGGATTGCTCATATCAGTGAGCTGAGCATGTGTGAATGTTTGCAAGATGGAGGCCTTAGCTATGTCACTAATTTTTAATTATTTTATACTTATTACTCCATAGTTATTACACAATTTTATAGTTGGAGTATAGGCAATACTTTATAAATATAAGGATATGTTCTGTATCATGTATTTGTACTTAGAGAGAATAAGGCTCTTTTAAAAACATGGGCATCTCGTACCTACACAAACTCATTTATTTAGCTCTACATGATTGATTGCTCAAAGTTATTTAAAGCAAGGCCCAACTCTAATTCTACTGAGGTCAACAGGTGTAGAATTGGGTCCTTTGTTAGGAAAGACACCTACTTAAACTGGATCAGGAATGTGCCAGGTGCTCATGTCATGAGTTTTCCTACAGTCTTCTAGTCACTGAACCAATCAGGTTAGGTCAGATTAAACTAGTTTTATAATTTGGTG
The DNA here is from genome assembly GCF_009764565.3 of Dermochelys coriacea. Classification (NCBI taxonomy): domain Eukaryota; kingdom Metazoa; phylum Chordata; order Testudines; family Dermochelyidae; genus Dermochelys; species Dermochelys coriacea. The sequence goes on from NC_050068.2 coordinate 151,539,398, forward strand.
AATTCTTCTTAAGAAATATGTATTCATAGGCACTGAGTGCTAATGAACAATGAACTCAATCATGTTTCCACTTAATTCAATGACAACGTTCCAAATGGTATTTGAAAAAAGATCATACCCTTTAAAAGGACTAGAGTACACTGAAGAAATAAATGCTTTGGCATGATGAAATCATTTTGTCCCCCAGGCAGAAAAGCATAAATGTATAAGTTGTTTGGGCTTTTTACGCTTGATCGGTTAACTGTGGTGTCCATACAGCATCAATGCATAATACAGAAATAGCCTTGTTTAATCAGATATGAGGCTCTCATACTTATCATTCAACACAAGGAATATTGTAAATGTAATATATTCCTAGTCTGTTCCCAACTGCATTTTAATCTTGCTGTTTCTTAATGCTTGTATCCTTTCATCTCCCTTCTGCTGATTAGATTATTCCATCTCTCTGTGAGTAAAGTATCAGTTTGCCTATGTCTATACTGCAGGTGAAGGTGTCATTGTAGTGTGGGAAGGCATGCCTGTGTTGTTTTTTTTAAATCTAGCTAGTATGGATAACAATAGTGTAGACATGATGGCACAGGTTTCTGTATGGGCTAGCAACCTGAGTACATACCCGGGCTCACTCATGGGTTTGTATTTAGGCAGCTAGCCAGTGCAGTCACATCTATACTATTGTGCAACCTAGATTAAGGCAAGCATGGGTATGCCTACTTGTGCTAGTCACACCTTCACTTGAATTACAGATGTAATCTTTTGACCCAAATATCCTTATTTTCATTTGATTAGTATCATGGCATCTCCAGTTTAACATATCATCAATCTGGAATATTTAAATTGCTAAAATTTTCTTAAAAAAAGCCAGTTGTCACAAGTTAAATTGAAAGAATTTGCTCAGAATGTACACTTTGTGTAGTGGACTTTACAGCATGTTCATACCTTTTTCTTTAGTGCACAAACAGTATTATATAATGGCAATATGCTTTGAGATTTTGATACTTTCTGATCTTAAAGGCTTTGGTGTAACTTAATATTTGTACTCCAGTCAGCTACAGGACAACAGCAATGGCAAAAACATTGACAATGCAGTTCATAGTCCGGTTTTCCCATCTCACTGTGCAGGTACCTAAAAGATAATTAAAAAAAAGATCAGAAAATAAACTTGCTTCCCATACTGTCTTTGTTAAATTCCATTACATTTCAGTGCAAAAGACCAGAAATTTAGAATAAAAAAAACCTCTCAGATACTCATTTCTCAGAGGAAATATACTAGGAATTTGTAATCCTCTCCATAAAGATGAATTTACTCTTACCTTTTTCTCTTTGGAATACAGAAACTAATACCATCAAAACTGCATCAAACTTACACATACTACTATTTACTAATAAACTTAGTTTTAAATAAGATAAAAACTCCAATATAATAAAACAAATTAAGTTCTCTCTATAAACCTGGAGAAAAACAGCTTTTCCTCCAACTTTTGATTCTGCAGCTAAAGAGCCGAGAAATGTAAATAGTTATGGGGTGTAAGAATGGAGTGATAAGCTCTGATTAAGGACTTCCTCCTGTCCTCATGAACTAATAATTTTCCTGATGTCAGAGAATCATTCCTTGTTCTTCCTTATCATTCAACATATAGCATTTGATAGTTACTTAAGCTCAAAGCCTACCTAGCACAGTCACAGGGAGAGAAGATTAGTTCAGAATGAGTTTTTAAAAACATTGATTTAAAAAAGTTCTTGGCACCCTGCCAACAAGGAATTCCCCCTCCCTCCATGTTCAGCCAATGAATCAATATTTTCAAATCCTTTTATATACTTTTTGGTTCTTTTGTATGTAAAAGAATCTTCCATGGCAAAATAAGAATAAACTCATACTACACTTATGACATTAAGAACATAGATAAGAATATGTGATTTTATTTACCTGGACATAATGGGAAATCAGCAAAAGAAGCTGCTGCTCTGACATTTATAAAGCCAACAATATATACATACCCCAATACAAACTCTGACCTGAATGTACTTATTTATTGGAACCTATTTTCTAACTAATGACTCAAGTCTGTCTTGTGTTTTAAATGCAGCCTTTTAACCTTTTTTACAACAGAATCCTGGTACTTCATTTTAAGTCCTTTCTACAGTACTTGAAGAAACTGTCTTGGCAGGCTTGAAACCATTCTAATAATCTTACCACACCACACTGTGAACTGAAATGGGGGATCTTGGAAATAATGCAGAAGTTAATAAAATAAAGGAACGTGGCAACTGACTGCAAGAAAGAAATAAAAGCTATAACAACATTAGTCAAACTATTACTGCTTTAGCTTTAAAAAAAAAAAAAAGCCAATTCTTTATTCGTGTCAGCTTCTCTTAGAGTAGGGCAGTCCATTTATAATAAGTAGGCAGACATTCAGGATTGCAAATTTACATTTAGAGCACACACTACTAATTAAGTCAGTGTCCCTACAATTGAAGATCTTCTATAGGGACTAATTTGCACAATCTTTCTTTCATACTGAAGATAGCTCCACTGGTATTGCTAATTTTGTCATACCCCAGTGTTCTCCATCCATTATTCATTCAATCCGGGGGGTATCTGTTGAAAATGCATCCAAGGCTTCCAGTTCTGGAGTTGATGGCTTTTTGTAATCAACCCTTCAAACTGCTAAAAATACTATTTGTAACACAGCTGAGCAACAGGTAGCACATTCACTGTCTTTTATTTGACTTGAATCTGAATGAGAGAAACTTACCATCAGTTGTGGTATCCCAAAAGCATGAGCTTGCTGTGTGCAGACCAGCTCCGCTCTTCTGCATCACTGCACAGGTTACTGAAGGACAAAGTAATAAAATCAGTTTTTTTCATTAATAAAACAAGACTGATGAATCTGCAGACCGAGTGAAACTACCATCTTGAAACATATACTGTAATTGGAAGCCTCAAAACACAGCCAAGACGCATTCATTTAGTAACAAAACAAGAATGGCAGCCTCTTCCCTTTATGTATTTGTTATATCACACTGTTATATACAAGCTCTCATTTTACTGTCCTACAAGCCTTCAGTTACCTTCTAACTAGGTCTCAAAACCAGGAAAGCTATTATGCAACATCCCTTTAAAAATCTTAATACTAAGATTTTTAATATGAAGTCTACTGAAAGTGTCTAAATACTGATCTATCATTTTTGGAGTAATTGTTTAGATATCTTCTAGGCTAGGTAGTAGCACAGATAGTGGCAGTGGAGTCATGGCTGAGTACATAGCCACTGGTTTCAGGTTCAGCCATGCCGCTGCTACTGTGGCTACACTGCTATTTATACTCATGGTAGCTCTCAGAGAGCTAGCATGCGTATGTATACACAAGCAGAGGAATCAGACCCCTAGCTCACAGTGTAGACATAACCCTAGTGGTATGTAAATAACTCCTTTCCCAGAAAGCTCATTTGTATGACTAAATTCCCTAATTATCTTTTAAAATATTTAAAATTAATTTACACTTGAAGGCACAGCCATTCACCAAGCTGGTGTGAAGGCACACTGTCCCAGTGCGAGCTGCAGGAGGAATTGTGCCTGACACAGATGGTGCTTTTTGAAACTCCTCTGAGCAGAAGCAGCATGTAGTCTTACACCATCTTTTAAGTGGGTGCAGCATCAAGCATGGTCCAGCTGCCTTTGAAGAAGCAAGTGCCAGCATCAGCACGAGCTGGAAGGAGTCCTTGCACCCTCTCAAAGGGAAGACCTGCCCTGCCACTGTGTCCAGCCCACACATACGGGCCACAGTGGGCATAGAATGTACTTTTTTCCCTTTTAACTTCTCCTCCACATGTGCATCCCTGAAAACAGTGGACACAATCTACTCTTTAGGATTCAATCAATTGAACAGCCTCTAAAAGGGTGTATACTGTACAGTAAACCTCAAGTACAAATATTTCTAAAATCCTTTTGGTAAGGATTTAGATTAATACAACCTACCTTCTGAAATTGTGAGAAATTTTTTTGACCAGATGTAATAAATTTGAAGTTTTTTTTTTAACTTTCCCATCTTTTTTTCTTTTGTTTTTTTTTAAAAAAAGAGAAACAGGAAAGACGATTCTCAGATTTAGCTCCTTTGGGAAGGGATCGTCTCTACTGTATGTCTTATACAAGGCTAGGCACACTAACAGCATTTAGCATCAAGTAAAAATGAAAAAACTGCCACAGTTTTGTTGCATATAAATGTCTAAGTGATTAAGCGCAAACACAATGAAATAATAAGGACATTTTTTCAGTTCCTAATCACTGGGGGAAGAAAGGGGGGTTACAGTACAGGAGAAAACTAAGAGGGTATGTTTTTAAACTTCAAAGTACCCCCTAGCTTGAAAACAAATTCTTCCCAGCAATTACTCATCTGAATTGTATAAGGGAAAGTATGGATACTGATACTTACCAATGTATTTGTATGTTTTTCCTAGTTTTACCAGATGTGTTAAAGATTGCTCCACTATAGTTGCAGTCCATTGATTGACTTTGTTGTGATTGTAATCTACCTTGCCCAAAATCCCTTCTATGCACTATAAATAGAGAAAAATCAATTGCACTAGTAGTACATCAATATGAAATGTCTCAAAACAAACCATGTTTAATAGAGTAACTCCAAATATTTACTAAACAATCCCAGAACACTTGCAGGGCAACTGAGTATCTTAGAATAACCATTTGAAATCAATTTAGCTCACTGCATATCAGTTGCTGAATTGGGAAATAAAATATAATTCAGAATCCATAGATGCTGGGAGATTTACTATATATTTGTCTGTCTAGCTCAAAGGTACAACTGATGTGGTAAAGTGAAGCTGTCAGTAGAAACGTATTGCAGAAAAGACTTTTAAATAGTTAAGACTGCAACATGTCTTCTGTTTAAAAGTCAAGCTTTCTTAAAATCGACATGCTTAGTCAGATAATTTGAAGTAATTTGAGGAAAAAATAGCCATTTTTGTTTCTAGCTTTTTTTAAAACAGAGCTAGGGACCAAACAATTGATGTGATGTGGGACAAAATGGTTTCAATCTGATTTATAAAGGTAGTGCATGGCACCCTCTAAGTGAGAAAGGGTGCACGGGAACCCAAATTGAGAAAGGGTATTTAAAAACATGTTCAAGACCCTTGCACAGATGTGTTGCCTGAAAGGATTATAGCTAACATGCACCAATAAAGGGGGAAAAAGTGAGAGGGTTATTATGCAGCTACTTTATGCTTGCCCAGAGCATTTATGTCCACACATTCCTTTGAACCTGAAGTTTCTAGTCTGAAGCTTTGTACATCTACACAATAAAGATTTAATAACTCATGTTGCTAGCTACAAGGTGTCTTTTATGTGTTTTTATTTTATGGGGCGGTTTTACCGTGCTTGCTGTTAGGTCAGCAGGTAATCTAACCAAAGTTTCGTTATATCAGGTGGGGAGGAGACAGAACTTTGGGGCAGGGGAGGGGGTTGCAGCTCTGAGGGGGCAGCACAGGAGCAAGAGGTAGCTTCCTGATGTTGGGGGAAGGTTAATGTGGTTTCCAAAGACACAGCATGGACGTTTGGAACTAACAGTGCAGGTACCTTGACTGCTGAGAGAAAAGGAATGCGTGTTGCCAGAGTTGTCAACATACGGATTCTGGGCAATTCCTGGATCACAAGGTTGCAGAAGTTTCCCAGACAGCAAGGTGTACACCAGGAGAAGGTTGATTTGGGTTGAGACAGGTGGCCTGCATTGGCATTGTGTTTTGCCCACTTTGTGGTGTGTGAACCAGTGATTTGAGGCTGTGATTTACCCGACACTGTGGCAATTGACTTGGATGGAAATGATCCGGCTCTTATTCCTGGTGTTCACCTTATACAATGTATAAGAGCAGATTGGAACCACATCAGAGATTTGTGTCCGGGGACTGTGATAGTTTTCTGATTTGGCTGAGCGTCAGCATAATTGCTACACCAATAAGATGAAAGCTATTAATAAGTGTTGAAAGAAGATTAATCAGGAAAATGGATGATTCATGGCTGACCAAAAAATATCTACTGTATTGCACAGAAATATTATGATCTCTGAAACCTCACCATTTTGGAAGCTTGAGTACTTTTACTGGATGGGGTCAGAGGATCTTTCTCTCAAACATAAAACTGTCTGTATTTTGGAATAGAAAAACATTTATCTTGCTGGCCCTGCCACAAACTCCACCCTCCAACCATTCTGAAACCTAAACAGAAACACCATTCCGCTGTAACACAGTTTGTTTTTAACTCCAGGCACTGCAAATGAGTTGGGTTATGAGGGGGTGGGGGGAAGTAACAGCAATAGAAACTTTTGTATACCAAGGTGTGAAGACTTCAGGGAGACATTCCCACCACCACAAGTAGGGGAGACTGGGTACAGTAGTGGGAAGGGGGCCTGGTTACAGGGGGGAAATGCAGTGAATAGGTCAGGGATATGGCTGGGAAGGTGTGCCACAGCAGGGCTAGTGGGGTCCAGCTGGGGTGTGCGTGTGGGGGGATGGGAATGGTAGGATAGCAATGGGCTGGCTGGCTTGGTATGCAAATTGTGGGATATGTGTACAACTGCCTAAATGACTATTAACCCTACCACCAATATATCTTTTCCTGTTAAAAAAAAAAAAAACTATGAAATTCAATAGTAAAAAACTTTAACTCTGTATTAGCATTGTTTACTTTGTGGTAGATAGTCCCCTTCCAGAACACTCAGTGGAGTAAACCTCAAACGTCTGAAAACTAGGAAATGTAATTAAGGTTGACCATGCAACCTTAATTGTGCCCTCTTTCAGAAATAACCCAATATGCCTCGTTAACACATGTAACTTTTACTATACCACCCTAAGAATTGTTGAAATGTACAAGCTTTTACAATCCACTGACTAATCCCCAGGAATCCAGCTAACATTATGAAAGGACAAAGTGGGAGAGGGAGACAAAGGTTGTCCAATACCACCTTCCATCTACCCTCTTCAAGCAATGCCTCAGTATGCACATAAAACATACTCATTAGGAATGTAAAAGCGGTTAAAAAAGTAACCATGTGACTGATTAAAATGGTATCGGTTACACTGTTAAATGTTTAACCGAGGAACTAGCGGTGCAGGGGGTGCTGCAGCACCCCCACATTTTACACAGGACCTGGCCATGGGCCGGAATCCTGGGTTCGGGGGCGGGGAAGGGGTGAGTTTAATCATTAACCGAAACCAATAAAACAGATAATGCTTATCGGTTATCCGGTTAAACTTTTACATCCCTAATACTCACACTGGCCTTTGGCACTATAAGATTCAGGAGGTTCCAGATCCTGGTCTACACTCATACACTTAGCCAATTCCCCAGAAAGAATACCACATGTTTATAAGAACCACTTCACAGGCTTTTACAACTCACAGGATACCATCTCAAACATACTTTCACTTAACCATCATTAAAGCATTACATTCCTCTCATTCTACCATGTCATATTCTGCTGACAATATCCTTTGTTATAAAAGTCCTTTACCAACATAATCTACACAATGATGCATACTGCATCCTGAAGGTGCACATACACCTCTTCCCCTTCCTCATTCATGAAACAGTGGAAAGCACTGATCTCTTCTTATCACAACCAGAGCTCTGTCATACACCTCAAAAGTAATCCATAGATCTCACAAATACATCTCTACCAAGCAGAGCTAATTACAGTCGCCAACATTCAGTACAGCTACACCTGACACTGACCACACTCACTTTTCCTAGAGTGCATGTAGATAATAAATGCTTAGACTGCTCTTCCAGCTCACTACTGACAATAATACCCTTTGTAATAAAACCCCTGTGCCCTGTAAAGTGTATAACGTGCAATTTTGCCCTGAAATAATGCATACCGTATTCTACAGGTATACATGCAGCTCATGCACAAAGGGTGCAAAACAAAGATCTCCTCAAATTACAATCAAAGCTTTACTACGCACTTCAAAATAATCCAAACATCATCATATCCCGAACACACCTTTACCAAACAGGCCCTATGAGTGCCTCCACCATTTAGCACAGATATACATAACACACTGACTGCACCTGGAGTGTATACAAATAACTCCCATTGGCTACTGCCAGCTCCAGGGGAACATAGGGAAGGTGGCGTGTGCAATCATTTTTTTCTTTTTGTCCTTTAATAGTGTTAGATGGAGTTCTGTGGGTGAGAATGAATGAGTTGTGAAAGCAGACAAAGAATGGGTATTTCAGCAACTGTGGGGTTGGCAGAGTAAAGGTAAATTATTTGGGTATATTGGGGCATTGCTGAAAGAGGGCAGTGTTAAGGTCTAATGCCTGGGCAACCTTAACTCTTATGAAAACCAGGAAATACAGTTGGAGTTTTGCTCAACTCAGCGTTCTGCAACAGGATCACATACCACCCAGCAACCTTAATGTGTTTTTTTGCTATTAAATATGTTCTAACAATTTTGTCAAGTGAACATCTGAGTTTATTTCACAGTGAGGGAACTAAAATTTCCCATTACTCCTACTGATAGACTGTGGCTGCCTGGAATGCTGAGGTGTCACTGCTTTTGTTTTGAAGTGCAGTATGGGTTTCTAAATGCTACTAGAACATAAAAAAAAAACAACCTTTCAGTAAAGGAACATATCCAATGGAAACAATACACACTAGTTTAACCCGACAGGGTAAATTTAAAATGGTGAAAAACTGAAAGCATTCTCTGTAAATTTAATCCCTTCTAATTCTTATTAAATTGCAACCTCTGTCATAAAGGAATCAAGTCATGTGAATGCACATGTTGAGACTAATGTTGTAGCATGGGGCATGGGTCACTTGAGGGAGGATTCTCTGCTCCTTGAAGTCTTTAAACCACGATTTGAGGACTTCAATAGCTCAGACATAGGTGAGGTTTTTCGTAGGAGTGGGTGGGTAAGATTCTGTGTCCTGCGTTGTGCAGGAGGTAGGACTACATGATCAGAATGGTCCCTTCTGACCTTAGTATCTATGAATCTATAAATTTAATCCCTTCTAATTCTTATTAAATTGCAACCTCTGTCATAAAGAAATCAAGTCATGTGAATTCACATGTTGGGACTAAATATATTGACCAATCTTAAATTGTAAAGAAATTAACATCTGAAAAAGGTCTACATAATTAAATGAGACTGTGTACAATTTTTAGACCCAGTGATGTAAACCCCATGCACTCAACTCCCAATGAAGTTATTTAGGAAGCCTATGCCCTGAGAACAAGCAGGATCAAACCCCTTAGCTAGTTTTGATCAACCCTTATACACTGTGCAACATACAGGAAGAAAGACAGGGCTGTTGGCTTCCATTTATTACTTTATACTGTTTTATGAATGTTTATTCAAAATAAATCTTCTCAAGATTTCTAGTCTTTTTAGAGCTGCATTAATGCTAGACAACAGTATGGTAGCTTTAGATAACTTTTGAAATGGGGGATGGATGCTTGGCTTAATTCCCTGTATTAGATGCCCCTTCCCCCCCTCAAAAAAAGTGTACAGTATTTGTCCTTACCTTGAAAGGCTGTGTAAAGAGCTGAACAGTTTATCTGACATTGTTTTTGTGCTTGCTGTGCATACTGGAACAGTTTTTTTGAAATGTGCAGTTTGACAGGACATGCAGAGGCTGCAAAGTCCTTCAGGAAATCTCATTTGAATACACTGTCTCCTACAGAACTCCACAGGACCTGTAAGCAACAGGCTCTGCACTATTCAGTTGCTGGTTGCCATGGTGTTACATTTAACAAATTCTATAATAGACTATTCATCATAGCCTACTTTTCCCTGTATAAAAAGGCACTAAAATCTGTCTTCAAAACTAATTCCAAAATTATATTTAATAAATAAATAAATATGCATGTATGCTAAAAGTGTGGAAGTATCACTGAAAGTGACCTGCAGCTTTTTCTTTTATTTCATTCAAGTCACTAAAATTGTTAAACGTAGCCTACCTCCTTAACGATGTTGTGGGCTTCCTCAGCATTGAAGGTCATCTATAATTTAAAAAGTGAAAAGTATAATCAGTTACTTATAGCATTTCATATTATTCTGGGGAGAAAAGAAATACTTGGATCTAGTTTTCCTTACCCCAACTAGAAAAGGCATAGAACAAGCACCACACTCAGGTAAATTGTACTTTAAACCCAAACTAGATCAAAAGTAGTTTTAAAAATACCTCCCCATTCTCCAGCACAACACAGCTGCCATCTGGCATTAATGCCTGTGCTACAACCCCCTCAAAAAGAAATTTCAAAAGATGAGGCCTGGATACCAGGGTCCAAGCTCATTTTTCCCTATCCTAGAAGATTCTTATACCATGCCTCTAGGCATGCCTTACACATCATGAATATCCACCAGAACAAAAGACCGAACTGAATTCCCTTCATAGGGATCCCAAGCCTGCTCCCATTGAAATGAGGATTCCTAGTGACAAATTTTAACAGAAAACCATAAAACAGGGGATTGCATCCCTAGTACTAAAACTGCTGACTGTTTTATAGGCACTAGAATGCCAAATCACTTATTCAGAATTTTTTTTTTCCTCATTTAAATCACCAGTCTTCTCTGCATTTGTCTCCTGGTTTTCCCTTCTCATCTTTTGTTGTTTTTCTTCTCTGTTGCCTTCCCTCCATTAGTTTATTCCACATGTTACTTTCTCTCTCCACTCCCCTACATGCTTTACCTAATATATAACACGTTGGTGTTGGGCGCTGTCTTTACAGACAGAAAGATGCACAGTAGCCTACCAAATGAGAAAGTACTAATTCTCGTCATTTTCGCTTTGTTCTAGTGGTTCCTAGAAGTGGAGCGGTGCGGCTGAATAGACTAAATCTGGTTAGTTTAATTCTTCTACTCTGGCTGGGGAACAACATGGCAAAATGAAATAAATAAGGTCTTGTCATTCACTTTACTGTTCTTAGAGTGGGCCCAGAAGTTTTTTTGCATTTCTTGTCAAAGAACTCTGTGATTTGTGCTTTGGGGTTGCCACCTTGTCATAAATATCAGTAGCGAACTAAACCTGTAGGTTTCCAAAGGTTATTTTTGAAATATAAACATTGTGCTCTAAGAAGATTGTCCCTTAATCCTTAAAAGGCCACATCCTGAAACTGAAGTTGTGCAGGTGAACCCCTGCTAGTGATATATCAATAGGGCTTTGTGCATGGTGCAGGAGGCTGTGCAAGCAGCTCCAGTTGCGGGAACCAGCCCTAAATGAAATCACTCCCTCTAAAGCCATTTTGCCATTCTCAATTTCTCCGCACTCTTTGAAAGCTCAAGAATTGTGCTAAGAGCATATTCTCTTTGTACACGGGGAGGCGGGGGGGGGGGGGGGGAACAAAGCACGTGTGTGGATTTATTCAGAGTGAACTTCATACACAAACTTCTACCCTGGTGTGCTCAGCCCACCTCCCCAGCGAGGCCGAGGCCTAATTGCGCGTGATTTTTTTCATCCCTTCTCCCCAGCAACGGAGCTTATGGGCTCTACGTCTTCGGGTCAAGGGAGCAGCAAGAAGCAGCCGCGGGTACCTGCCACTCCCCCCGGCTAGACCCCAGCCTTGCCCCAGGGTGACTCTCTTCCCAGCAGCCGCCCAGGGGGAGAGGGGCCTTTCTGGGCCAGGCGGCGGCGCACAGCACCAAGCGCAGGGGCGCCAGTGGCTTCCCGGCGGGAATGTGCGGCCGCGGGTCGAGCCGGGCTCCGGTCACTGCTCCCTAGGGCGGGCGGCTCAATACACCACAGCGGCTGCCACGGGGGGCCCGCTCCGGCCCCCGGGACCCCCCGCGAGGAGGCGGCGGCGGCAGGGCCGCCGGGAATACAACACTCGCCGCTGCCCCCCGGACTCCGCGCTGCGGGACACGGACGCTCCAGCGACCCGATTTCCCGGGGTCGGGGCCGGGGCCGGGGCCGGGGCCCCCCCGAGGCCGCTGGCTCAACGCCCGCCACCGAGTCCCCGGCGCCCCCACCTCGTCGCTGTGGGGGTGAAACTCCTCCATGGCCCGGCTCCGAGCCCGCCGCGGCCCCGCCTCCCGCGCCCCGGCCGGCCTGCGGGCCTCCTGCGGCAGCGACCCCTGCCGGGCGCCGCGGGGAGAGCGCCGGGGCCGGGGCGACGAGGCTCCGGAAGGTTGGCGAGGCCGGGGGCGGCCCCGCCCGCTCCTGCTCGGCAGTGGATCGGCGCGGGGCTGATGTCTGGGGCGACAGGCCCGTCGGCCACGGCTGCCTGGGGCGGGGCGGCGCCGGTCGAAAGGGGCTTGTGTGGGCTGCTCTCCCCCCTCCCAGTGCATAATAACGGCTGGGCCGGGCTTGCGAAATCGGCGGGGGGTTATTTCCCCCTCTGTTGGTACCCCAAGAAATATCAAGTCTGGCTCCCCTGGGTTGGCTGGAGAAGCCTCTGAGGTTTCCGGGGCCGCCCTGTGGACAGGCGGTGACCTCCTGGCCCCGCCACCAGGCTGGCACTCGGGAGGCCTGGCTTCTTCTTTTCCTGGCTCCGCAGTTGTCAGAGCGGCGTGACTTGGGGCAAATTATTAAATTCTCCCTGCTTAAATCTTCCCCGCTGAAAACTGGAGCTGATGCTCCAGGCACCTTTTGTTAAATCACTTCGAGATCTTGGGGGCGAAAAATGCGGGATGAATTCTACCTATGAGCTTTCGTGCCTCTTCATTAGGGGCTAGGGTGGTGGGATCTTTACAGATGGTCTTTCCCTGTTAAACCGTGGCGTTAAATGGGAGTCAAAACAGCCTAAACAGCTGCAGGAAAAATCTTTCGCCCTCAGTTGCTCGGTTTTCAGGGTTTTCCCCCTTGTAACTTCATTGTCCCCTCAGTAGTCATCAACAGGGTTTCCAGGTGAACAAAACTAGAATTTTTAGTCTTTAAGAAAGTGGGGAAAAAAATCCTTTCGGGTCTTCTTTATATGTCGTAAAGCAGCATAACAGTCTATAGATCCCTTCTCCCTTTGTAGTTCACCTTTCATAGCATCCTGTGGTTCTGTGCAGTGACCCTGTGGTATGGGCAGGATTCTCCCCTGAAACTGGAAAAGAGAATTTGCTTTTATTATTATCAAATGTTGACAGTGCGCACAATACTGCACAAAACCCAAAGATAGTTTCCTGTGCTAAAGAAAGTGCCTGTTTGTATTTCTATTCCAGTTATAGAGCACCTTTAATTGTGAAGGGTCTCAGAGCATTTTACAGACTTCAGCTGATAACCAGAGGAATAATTTTTCCCAGTGGTGACTGTACTTTGAAGGTAGAAAAACTGATCAGTTGTTCAGCTGGGCATAGCAGTTCTCCACAACAATATAATAAATGAAGTGAAGAATACCATTTAGAAACTGCAGCTGTCTGTAGGTAGGCAGAATGTAAATGAGAAATTGTCCCTGAGATTTTCTTTTTTCCTGGAATTGGGTGGCATTTCCTTTTTACTCCGTAACTGGCACATTTCAGTAATTCTGAAAGACTCTTCTGTGCTGTTGTATGATTGAATATGACCATTTACATCACTGATATTACCACGGTTCTACAATTGCACCAAATCTTTTACAAAGTATGTCATGTAAATGTCAATCCAGGTATCATCTTTATATCTGAAGTTATGAATATTGGCCATGGACTTGTATCTTATACATGTGTTATAGTCGTGGGTAACACCTACCAGACAGGATTTACATTGGTACCAGACAGCTATGTAGTGATGGTCCATCAAGGACACTTCACTCTCACAGTGCGCCTTAGAAGAAACTCATCCTGCACAGATAGCTCTTCTTGCCCATGTATCAGTTTCCAAGGGGCCAATGGCCAGGTACAGAGAAGGGCTACTAGGATGATCCGAGGAATGGAAAACTTGTCTTATGAAAGGAGACTTAAGGAGCTTGGCTTGTTTAGCCTAACTAAAAGAAGGTTGAGGGGAGATATGATTGCTCTCTATAAATATATCAGAGGGATAAATACAGGAGAGGGAGAGGAATTATTTCAGCTCAGCACCAATGTGGACACAAGAACAAGAATGGGTATAAACTGGCCACCAGGAAGTTTAGACTTGAAATTAGATGAAGGTTTCTAACCATCAGAGGAGTGAAGTTTTGGAATAGCCTTCCAAGGGAAGCAGCGGGGGCAAAAGATCTATCTGGCTTTAAGATTCTACTCGATAAGTTTATGGAGGAGATGGTATGATGGGATAATGGGATTTTGGTAAGTAATTGATCTTTAAATATTCAGGGTAAATAGGACTAATCCCCTGAGATGGGATATTAGATGGATGGGATCTGAGTTACTACAGAAAATTCTTTCCTGGGTATCTGGCTGGTGAATCTTGCCCATATGCTCAGGGTTTAGCTGATCGCCATATTTGGGGTCGGGAAGGAATTTTCCTCCAGGGCAGTTTGGAGAGGCCCTGGAGGCTTTTCGCCTTCCTCTGTAGCATAGGGCATGGGTGACTGGAGGGAGGCTTCTCTGCTCCTTGAAGTCTTTGAACCATGATTTAAGGACTTCAATAGCTCAGACATAGGTGAGGTTTTTTTGTAGGAGTGGGTGGGTGAGACTCTGTGGCCTGCGTTGTGCAGGAGGTCGGACTAGATGATCAGAATGGTCCCTTCTGACCTTAGTATCTATGAATCTCCTGTGAGTCACCAAAGCATGACCCTGGACTCCATCTTGGACTAGTAATTTTCCATGCACCTGGGCTGTGAGTTGAGTTGGGACAGCAAAATTCCATGCACATGGCAGAGGATATAAAAGGACCCTGACATATCTCCATTTTTGTCTTCATTTTCTCTAGACTGGATTTCTAACAAGGAAGCTCTAAGCAAGGACTGATTACCCCCAACCTGTTTGGGTAATTCCAGGGAGAGAGTTTTGCAAGCTCGCAGTTTATTCCATCATTGCTATGATCCTGATCTATGAACACTGAAAAATCACTTGTGTGTATATGACCTATTAATCATTTATAACTCTATTTTCTTTTATTATTAAACCTTTAGTTTTTAGTTAGTAAGGATTGGCATCAACATAATTATTGGATAAGATCTGAGTTATATATTGACCTGGCGCTAAGTGGCTGGTCCCTTGGGATTAGAAGGTCCCTATATTTGATTAAATTGGTTTTCAGTAACCACTCATCATACAGTTCAGTGTCTGTGTGGTGAGCTGAGGGCTGGAATGCCTAAGGAGACTGCATTTTTGGCTTCTTTATTAACCCGTGTGGTGAGACAGAAGTTCACTTTTGTTACTGGCTTGGTATAATCTAATGATAGAATAACCACCAGTTTGGGGTGAGTCTGCTCTATTCCTCAGCGGTCTGCCTTGAATTTAGTATTCTCAGCTGTGACCCACTGAGGCATGATGACATCTTCCAAGCTGTTTCAGTGAGGCATTTACAATCTCGCTTTAAAATAACAAAGCCCAATTATTTTTATATCTGCTAGGGAGCCCTGTAATTCTGTAAATGAGACACTTCCTCATGGAAGTAATAACTTTTTTTTTCTTCTGCTTCTAGATGAATTTCTCTGCATGACCTTGTCATGCATCTGATGCAAAGTCACCATTTTACAGACTGGTATTAAAAGTGAATGGCAACGTAATGTTCTCTAATGGCTGTGTTTAATTAAAAGGGTTAACACTGACATTTACTTTTATACTTGCACATAATAAAACAATGAATACCTAATAAATAGGAAGTCACCACTATCTGTTGTTGTTTGAGAGACCGGTTGGGCAACCAGCACAAAATACTGCAAGTTGGAGTAGTGAAGTACTGAGACTTTTCAGTGTTGTAACTTTTGTGATTTATTTTGTTCACAACATAGAAAGACTTAGCCACTGTAACATCATTCTTCTCTTCCCCTAACTCACTCTAATTTGAAAAAGACATTTAGGTCTAAACTCAAGACTGGGAGTCAGGAACTGCTGAGTTCTAATCCTAGTTTTGACTGTGTGATTCCTTAATAGGGTTGATATATGCCTGCCTACCTCACAGGAGTATTTTGTGGATTAATTTTGCATAGCATTTTGAAAATATAAAAATCGCATACCAAATTATTATTTTATTTTTGACGTCAGTCACTCACCCTGGAACTAGCTTTCAGGTTTGGCAAGTGCTGCAGAACAGAGTAGGAGAAGATTGATCAGGAGGGAGAAATCCCTTGTTTAAAACAGATATCATTATGAGCAAGCACAAATGGAAACCGAATAATGAAAAAAACACATGAAGGTTATATAGTTTTTCAGCATAACATATTTCATTTTTCTATTGTATCGCAGCACCTTCTTAATGTCCCATGCAAGGCTTTCTCAAGACTCCATGCTTTGAAGCTATCTCCAGCAAATCAAAATGTTAGATTTTTTTTTTTTTTGATAAATGGTTACTATGGCAGCTAATGGTAACATTCCATCTTGCTGAATTTAAACTAATAGAAGTTTTCTGTAAGATATAGGTGTAGAATATACATTAGTGAGACACATTGTGAAGAAGAAATCAGCAGTGTGGAATGGGGATTTACCCCAAGGTTGGAAAAGTTATTTCACTTTTGAGTCTTTTCAGGATGTAGGAAAATATAAAATTAAAATAGCATCTAGTTCATCTGTGCTTATCTCTTCCTGACTACTGAGCCATTGCTATTGGTTTTCCATTGTGTATTTTATTTGTCTCAGAGAGATTCATCTTTAAACTAATTTCAACAGTCAAAATTCTTCCTCTTGTCATGGAAAATGACTAAATCTGTTACTGATGTCACAAAAACACTTGTAAATTGAAAAGAAATATTCTGACCTGTTCCATGGTGTATTGCTTAATCATGCTACTTATTGCTTTATTACACTAGAGGGAACTATACGCTGGCAAGTGAAGATGGGAAGTTCAGTATAGTTCTGTCAACTGTAAAAGGAACTGTGCTGAAAGAGATGATGCAGAGGCAGATCCCTGAACTATTCTTTTCATGCACTGGAGACTTTCTTCATTCAAATGCAGAAAAGGAGTGTATAAATGCAGAGAATAAACAGAGCAGCTTGAATCTATGATTCTATTAAATCATTCTGGTGACATCAAGTAAATACTTGTTGGGGAAGGATGATGATTTTACACATGGGAGCGGTAGTAATCTGTGAAGAGTCTATGCTGCTTGAGAGGATTCAATGTAATGTCAATGCTAATGCTGCTAAAGTATTAAGGGATAATTTTTATATCACTTTAAATAAAAAGTGTTTATTGTACTGCCAGAGACAAAAGCAGTAAAATTCTGGCATTAGTCTGTCCTGGCTTTCTTCACCATGTTTGGGCAGATCCTGTACTTCTTACTCAGCCAGAAGTCTAATGAGAATTGTGCCTGCATAAGGAGTGCAGGATCTGGCCCATCTTGTATATGTGTTGTCAAGAGCTATTTTAATAAGATTACAAGAAAACTAGTGGCTTGCTAATTACACCCTGGATAAGTAAATACTTATTAAATAAGAGAGTTCTTAGTTGACTCATTCTAGGTTATTGGTATCTCCATAGCTGTAAATGATCCTTTAAAGGGTGTCCTGTATGTGTAGGGTCTTATCTATACTGGAAAATTGCATCCTGTTAGAACACCTGTTCAATGATATGGTGGACCAGTTTACATGAGGTATATGTAGGCATAGGTATTGCATTAGGTATATTCATGAAGTATTGTATGCCCATACAGGTAGTAAGGCTAATGCTCCCATTTGAGGTATATATGCCCTGTAACAGCATTGCAGATAGGAATTCATATAGGAAAGAAGATTAGGTTGGGGATAGCATAGCTGTACGGATCTTAAGGCAATTAGCCAAAGTACATCAAATACCATTTAACCATTACAGCAGACAAGTAGACAAAGGTGGCATAATGACTTTTCACAGGCTTACACATTTCATAGAAAAAAGACTGGGAACTGTTAAAGTTTCAGACAATCAGTCCAGATCCCTATGTGTTTTTCTCTGCGCTTTCTTCATGTCAGCAGGGGAGATAAAGCAGAATCTAAGACTGAGAAATTGCTAGATTTTTGGTATAGACATTCAGTGGAACAGTAACATGATCGTTGCCCTTGGCATAGTTTGTGACACCCTTCCGCTCCTGCAGCACTTCTGCGGGGACCATCTTGGTGAATTACATCGCAGCAGCATATCTCATTGGTCTTCTCTTTGCCTTTTTGAATAAGTGCCTTCTCTGCCTTCTAATCCCCTGTTTCAGTATAACATCGAGAGTCAGGACTGCTTTAAAGCGATCCACTCTGCATCCCCTTTCAGTTCACTTCCACATCATATTAGTTCCTCCAAGGCACAGGATAAACTGCAAATCCCAAACCGGGAACAGAAATCCCAACATCCTAATCTAGCCCTTGTGTACACACCACTTATCACCTCTGAGGCCTCCCAGGGCTGGGATGAATCTCAAGGAGTGGAATTCAGAAATAGAGGCTAAAACAAAAAAAAATGCTGTAATTGCTTCTATGGAAACAGCACTAATATGGACAATAACTACTTGTTGTTTTCTATACTCCCCTTTATCAAGAGCTGAGCAGTTGACCGATATGAAAGGGAAGAAACAGAGGTCTAAGAATGAGATGTCTGAAGCCCTCCTTACAGACTTTCCAAAAAACCCTGGAAAACTACTGATAACTGGAAAGTGTTTTTGATGTCTGAAAGAGAAAAAGACAGGCAGCTATCCAGCGACAGGATTGAACTGGCCCGAGACAGTGTTGCCATGACAAAAGACACTGCGGAGAAAGATAGGGACTCCTGGAGGCAATGATCAGGCAGAACATTCAGTTGGATTGCATAGTGAAATTAGGCCAGCAGACAATCCAGCATCTTCAGCCAAAATCAGCCATGTTCTGCAGCCCCTGTATGATCTAGGGTACTGGGAACACCAGCCTATGTTCCCCGCTGTAGACCTGCAGCCTTGCTCTCAGAGGCCATTCACTTCCCCAGCTTCAGCATTGGGTAGTAAGAACACCACATGGGAGCCCAGCACATCTGCACTATCCAATGCATGTGGCAACTGTGACCCCATATGGTACCCTAGAAGGCAGAGGGTCTAGAAGAAGCAAAGACAAGATGTACACCTGTGTGAACAGAAGCCCCTCCCCTGACTTGTTGTGTGTTGCCCTCTTCACCCCACTGTATGTGAAAGACATTTTTTCACTTTAAAGCTGTGTTTGATGTTGTTTTAATCCCTATGATCGAAGATTGTAACATTTTTTAAGTTTTATTTTTGGTTTTTATTTATTGCAATAATCTGTGCAATAAAAAACATTAAGTACCAAAGTACCTGCAATGGATGGTACACACAATCCACAAATTTTCAACTGAACAGCAGTGTCGTAAGTTTTTATAAAAGTACAGATGGTATAAAATAGAGTACCCAAATGTGCCACTTCCAGCATCCATAAAATCAACTTCAGTACTCAAAATTCTCTCCCTTCCCCCCCCCAAACCCCTACAGCTGGATGTACAGCTGCACTCTTTCAGGCACCAAATTCAAAGTAAGAACAAAAGCAGTCCCTGACAATGCCTTGGGGCTGCTCATGTCTCTGCACAACTGCACCACAGCCTCGCACACATTAAGACTTTCTCTCTTACTCTCACAGATATTGTGCAAAATACAACATGCAGCTATAATCCTAGGTAAATATCATTGTGCAGCTTCTAATCTAATGAAAAGATAATGCTGTCTTGATTTCAAATGGCCGAATGCACACTCCACTGCCATTCTGCAACTGCTGAGACGATAGTTAAGCAGTTTATTCCTTCTGTCAAAGTGCACCATAAATGACTTCACTGTCCAGTGTCACAGAGGATAAACTGGGTCTTCCACAGAACCCAGAGAAATCTGCATGCCCTTAATGTCCATAGTGCTCCTGGAGGCAAACTCTCCATTCATTAAGATAAACAGGCACGAATTCCAAAAGATACCAGTATTGTGGACTTTTCCAGACTGCCCTGCATGTATGTTTGTGAACCTGCCACAGTCGTCAGCCAGGCCTTAGAGCATCATAGGGAGCACCTTTCAGTTCAGCTCTGATGCCTGATGTTGAAGGCAAATGATAGGTATGTGGGTCCCATCAGTTGCCCCAATATAATTTTGAGAACCCCATGTGTGCAAAGCCATCAATAGAGTCCTAAGCATTAGCATTGTCAAGCTTTATAACCCAGTGTACCAGTACCTTCTGATAGCAGCACACCTTGCATGACCGTGTCCCCACAGTTGATCTTCCAACACTGAATTGGTTGTCTACGGACCAATAACAGTTGGGGGTGAATCATTGATAGATGGTGACCTGTTTGTTAATGATGGTAAACAGCATGTTAGTATGGTGCCACTGCAGCTTTAAGGCGAGTTCGGCACAGATCTCAAAAAGAGCTGTCTTTGCCATTCAGAAATCCTGTCACCACTCCATATCCTCCCAGGTCTGCAGAACCCTCCTTTCCAACCCAGCGATGCTGGTTTCCAAGCCCAGAAATGGTGTTGTGCTGTGTGCAGCTACTCCAAGAACAGCCCGTGTAGTAGCAGTTGCTCAGTGTCTTTCCTTCTCCCTCTGCTGCTGTTGTGGCTGCATCCGTTGCTTAGTGGTTGAAATCCAAATCCAAAGCCCCTCAGCACCGAGAGCTCAAATAAAGCCCAAACAGCCTTTGCATGTTCATCATTGCTGGCATGGAGCATTATTGTGTCCATGCTGGCCTACGGCAATTCAGAAGTGGCTCTAGCCCACCTTGGAAGAGAGGAACCACAGGATGGAGGGAGCAGAATCATGGGATTTGGGGAATTTGATCCCAAGTCCCAGAATTCCACTGTTTGTTCAGTAATAATTTCTCGTTTTCCTTTAGGAGCAGTTTCAACAGATATTAAACCTCCCATAAGAATTCCGTCTGCTTTCTACAGGACGCTAATGTAAGTCATATGAAATTTAGTAACTGAAAGAATTTTTTCATTTAGTTACTTAAAGAAGCAATTCAGCTTGTATTTGCTTAATTCTCAGCATATAACAAAATCAAAAATTGTAATAAGATCTCTTGAGTCCAATTCCAGTTACCACAAGTTCTATCATTTCTCTTTATCCTCTAAACTTCAGAAATGTAGCTTTCTAAGAGATCTTGCTAGAAAATGCAAGCACAAATAACAGGTGTGGTAGTTTCGCTTTTTCTTTGGGTACAGTGCTGGCAGGCAGCCCAGTCCTCCCCATCCCTACATTACTCTAGAAAAAGCTTTTACTTGATAACTTTATTTAAATACAATTCTCTTTAAAATGAAACCTTTTACCAAAGCTGCCTTGCTCGGTCCACATCATTAATAGTGTGTATATTCTGTGTCATTGATTTCCCCTGCTTTCTCCCCCTCCCCCAGGTAAACCTTTCAAAATTGCTTAAGGGCCAGATTTTTAAAAATACTTTTATAAGCTGGGTGAAACCTTGTAATGGGTTGGATTAAAACACTGTTGAAGTTGATCGGTATTAACTCACCTTTCAATTAACAACTATAAACAAACTCCCACCTCAGAAAAAAGGTGTGTGAGAATCCACCCCAGAGCTTTTGGGCTGGTAGGGTAGTGTGTGGGAGTAGGAGAGAACACATGCACACGCACAGGCACACAGTCAGAGACAAGAACAAAGATAGTGAGAAGAAAAGAAGTAAAAGCCAAGCAGGGGCCTGCAAGTACAGTGTGACTCTGGAAACGCTAGAGAGAGACACTTTGCATCTGGTTTTAGTTAAAGAGGCTTGGGAGCTGTATGCTAAGGGCTTGTCTGCACTGTAACACTTTAGTGAAGACGCTACCTATGCTGACAGGAAGGCTTCTCCGGTTGGTGTGGTGATCCACCTCCTTGAGAGGTGGAAGCTATGGCCATGTCTACGCTGCCGGCTAAGTTGGCACTGCTGTGATTGGTGCAGCAGTGTTGATTTAGTGGGTTGGGTGGATTCTCCATCACTGGCAATTTCTAAATCAAGATTGGATGTTTTTTTCTAAAATATTCTTTAGAAATTATTTTGGGGAAGTTCTGTGGTCTGTATTATACAAGTGGTCAGAGTAGATGATCACAGTGGTCCTTTCTGGCCTTGGAATCAATGAATCTTCCTCAGTTGTGGGATGTGGTTTTTTAGGGATCTAGTAAAATGCTCTTAGATAGTTCCTAATGATCATTCACATTTTTCTGTTTCTATTTGCTCCCAAATGACTTAGCTTATAGTTGTTTTCAGCTTTGAGTGCCAGTTGTACAAAGTATGAAAGTGTTTGTGTGTGTGTGTGTGTGTGTGTGTGTGTGTGTAATATAAAATAAAATAATGGGTGCGGACTATTTTCTGATTGCATATAACAAATGTGATCGAGTCATGATTACTTGTTCTTAAGATACCACTAACTTTAAGTTCTGTAATCAGTTCCTCTTTTTGTGTCAAGATAAGGCCTGAAATAGAATTTTGCTATATTGAATGCAGCAATTTTTGAATTAAGAAATTGTCATTTATTATAATTAGAAAAGGAGTACTTGTGGCACCTTAGAGACTAACAAATTTATTAGAGCATAAGCTTTCGTGAGCTACAGCTCACTTCATCGGATGCATCCGATGAAGTGAGCTGTAGCTCACGAAAGCTTATGCTCTAATAAATTTGTTAGTCTCTAAGGTGCCACAAGTACTCCTTTTCTTTTTGCGAATACAGACTAACACGGCTGCTACTCTGAAACCTGTTATTATAATTAGAAATTCTGAGGATGTTTCAGTACTGGCAGTATGAGACCTCCAGCCTGTCACTAAGCTTGAAATCCCACATTATAATGCAGCTCTCCCCCAGCCTTATCCCCCATTATGGATAGGTGCTTATGGAGCTGGTCATACTGTTCTAGTGTGATTTGGTGGTTTGTAACAGACACCAGCTAGTACCTCATCTTGTGTTTTATTTGTTAGGACATTGATCTATAGACATTCAAGATGACTTTCTTCCCAGGTGCCAGTGACTCAGAAACAGGTAATGCCACTCTCTTCCCCTTTTGCCCACTTGATCCTTCCTAATAGGTTTATAAATGTGGCTAAATGGAAACCAGTAGAAAGTAAGTGGATCCCTGGCTGTCAGTTGTACGAAAGATGAGCACACATGTGCTACTGCTGTTTCAGATTAATATCTACCTGTGTAAGATTTATTTTTCCCTTAAAAAAGAAAAGATACATTCTAATGATATTTAAAAGCTTTTTATAAATATCTGCTTATCTAAATCTATTCACTGACTGAAAAATGCTCTTGCCACAGATGGACAGAATTAATTATATATCAAATTTCCTTTTCATTTCTAGCTTTGACATATAATATCCCATTCACATTGTATACATAGGACCCTAGATATTTGACTTTTAAAAATACAAATCTGTTACAGAAAAGAGAGCAGGGCTGTATCTTGTTACTTTAGATTTCATCTGACTCATACCCAGGCTCAGAATGAAGAATTGCAGAGCCTCACACACTATGGAAATTGCGCCCCCCTTCCTTAAACTAGATAGCATTTGAAATGCAAGAATATTGCTGCCCTAGGCAAAACTTCAGTGTGTTGTCACCAGAACAGAGGCTCTCAGCTGGAGTGTGAGATGTTGGACTTTCTGGGGCAAGTGCAGCAAACCTGATGGTTCAATGGTTATGGTAGAAGTGGGAGGGCCAAGCACCAGCCAGGTCCAGCACCACCCAAACCTGAGTTGCGACTGGGTGCACAGGTACACAGCACCACTCAAGGTTTTTTTCCCCCCCCAGAGGTTGGGGGGGCCCCTGACATAGGGCCCTGGGCAAGTACACTGAGTGCACGTTGGTTAATCCATGCCTGCTTCCTCCAGGCCCCGGGGGTGCTCAGTTCTCCCCAGCTCTGCCCCAGGCCCTGTCCCCACCCGACCCCTTCCCTCAAACCCCTACCCCTGCCCCCCCACGCCTCTTCCCATCCAGTTCTGCCCCCTCCCCCAAGCACACCCTGTTCCTGCTCTTCCCCACATCCTTCCCACCGCCTCCTGCTGACCACAATCAGCAGGAGGTGCTGGGAGGGAGTGGGAGGAGTTGGTTGGTGGGGCTGCCAGCGGGCTCAAGGCACGGGGGGGGGGGGGGCCGGGAGGAGGTTTGGCTGCTGGTGGGTACTAAAGCACCCACTTTTTTTCTGTGAGTGCCTATGCCTGCTTCTACTCTTCTTTGGGCATTCTTTTTTGAGGAAGCAGAGAGGGAAAGCAGGAGAGTGGTGCCTAAAGAGAGATTCATTTCTGAGAGAAAAATGAAAATAAAACGTGTTATAAAGTTTCCTGGACATCTCAATAGATCAATCCTGCTCCTCTCTTCATATTACATAAGTAGAAAGGGGGCAAAGGAACACTGGAACAAGTGTAACTTTGGGGTAGCGTTCCTAACATCAGTGATCTCCAGCCTGGGGTTAGTTTGTCAGTGGGAGGCGGCATATATTATAAAAACACAGGCCTGATCCACCCTGTGATGTCTGACTATGTTAATAGGTATCAAGATCAAATTACCATATTCTAGTAGGAACATCACTCTTACTCCTCATTAGTTGGTAGCAATTAGGTGTATAATAGAAACAGTTGTACCCAGCCGTGTTAAACACTGGACAAATAGGAGTTGTCAAGGGATAATGTCTCGCTGGCATTTTTTAAAGTATTTTTGCTTTTTATTAAAATTTAGTGGATACAGATTAACAAAATAATACTGAGCAAATAAACTAATCTGCTGTCACAAGGAACTGTAGGCAGTAATAAATGGGTTAAAGAATGGGCTATCTCCAGTGCATGATCTGCAAGTATTTCTGTATTCTTTCCTAGAGTGTGATTTTTCCTTTTTCCTCAGTGCATCACAACAGGCATTGCTACACCTCTTCTAACAACAGTAAATTAGTGTGGCTATTTTCTTTCACCAGCAGTGGAAAAGAACACTTGTTATAAACTGTGATAAATTAGGGCAAGGACCCATTCTCCAGATATACCAATAAGTCCTTCATTTAAAGTGTGGACCCAAACTGGTCTTGAACCGTTGGAAAAAATAGCCAGTGCCACAACATATTTTTCAATTAAATGTTAGAAAAAGTTTCCCTAACTTTCTGATCCCTACAATAATTTTGAAATCTGTTAAATGTCTACTTTTATTTAGAACACCGCCTGGCAACAGCTCAAACCTCATAGGGATGTAAATGGCTAAGAAATGTAAGGCCCTGTACATGTTACTGATAGAACCGTGACTTTGTGTAACTGGTTAGGGGAATGGTCAGCTGAACCGACTACAAATTGAATGTTGCAGTTCTCTCTTCACAGTCATCTTTTCTGCCATTGCAACCATGTTTTGCATCCACACATAGTACTCTGTCTAAGTGGTTGCAATGGCAGAAAAGATGGCTGTGAAGAGATAACTGCAACATTCAATTTGTCGCCAGTTCAGCTGACCTTTTTTATTTAGGAGCGAATTGTGGGACAGGAAAGTCCTCTCTGAGTCTCTCACCTTAGGTGCAGACCACACTCACTCCAGGTTACCTTCACCCCCACCAGGCTTTATTATACTATTCTTGCAGGTCATTGAATGTAGTGCTATTTACAAGTCCCAGGCAGCTCCCCCTCTTTCTTCTGAGGGTATGTCTACACTACAGTTAGACACCCTCAGTGGGCCTACACCAGAGGCCTCTGGCTCATGGGGCTCAGACTAAGGGGTTTGTTTACCTGTAGAGGAGACATCAGGCTCAGGCTCTAGCTCTAGGACCCTCCCACCTGGCAGAGTCCTAGAGCCCGGGCTCCAGTCTGAGCCCAAATGTCTCCACCACAATTAAACAGACCATTAGACTGAGCCCAAGTCAGCTAGCATAGGCTAGCCATGGGTTTTTAACTGTACTATAGACATACCCGGCGAGGCAAAGCACCTTCCTCCATTATCTTCACCCCAGGGCTTGCTTCCTCTCTATTTATCGGCCCCCAGCAGCTGGGGTTGCTTCTCCTCTAATTAACCCTTCAGCTGTGGCTACACTTGTCAATTGATCCTCTATTTAGGTGCCAATTAACCTATATTGGTGGTGATTTGAGTGACAGGGTAGTGAGTCAGCTTCTGGCTCTGAACCTGGGTCATGGAGCCATAGCAGCACCTACTGACAAGGTCTGTGGATATTTTCTAGATATGCCACCTTTTTGCCAAGGATTTCTTACACAAAACCCATATCCTTGGCTTAGGGACACCTTGCTCATTTCATTTCATTGAGACCCTTTCTGGCATTGCAGGTTGCTGCATCCTCCGGCTTGCTGAAGCTTAGTGCTGGATATCCTGGAAGCAGGACAGGACAAGGAGAAAACAGAACACCCAGAGCACTTTGAGGTGGTAATTAAAAATAAAGCAAAGACAGGTGTAGAGGTTTGTGTCCATGTATGTTACTGGATGGAACTGTGAGAAGGGTGGACTGTGGATCAGGCCACATTCCAACCACTAGTAGGCTAACTTTGTGGCTGTCTGGACTGACCGTGACTACAGTTGTAGATGCCCAAATCTACAGTTGATTTCTGATGTGTAGACCTGGCAGCTGCCTTTCAGTGGAAAACAACCCTGAAAAAAATCTGCTGACCCCATGAACAAAAGCACTCCCCTCACCTCACACTCAGGAAAGTGGCCATGAATGCAGACTGTTACTCCTCACAGAGCTCTCTGGTGTGAGAAAGATCACAGAAGTAGGAGATGCGCTACTGGAGCAGTGCACAGCAATGAAGCAGGTGCTGCTGACCTGTGGAATCAAGGTTACTAATGTCTCTAAAATAATGGAAGGCTTAGAATAATCTTGAGGTTTCCTAAGACATGCTGGGACTATTGATGAAACTCACATCTCAATTCTTTGCCCCTTCTCAATAGGTCATGGAGTTCTACCACCATAAGTCATACGGCCTGTCGTGAATCACAGAAGTCCCTTAATGGATGTAAGCCTGGCAAGATTCATGATGCTAAAATATTAGAGAATTCCAGAGTGTACAGGAAGAGACAGGTAGGGACACACTTCTCCAGCAACAGGGAAAGAATGGTGCATCTGCTAACTCTCTGGGACGCTGCCATCCTTTGTGGCACTGGTTGATGAAACTGTGCCTCAAATTATGAGGCTGTTGTTGATTTCCGCTATTGCCTCAGCTGCCCGGTGATAGTGGCTAATTATGGTCTTTGGGAGATCAAGATGCCTACGGATGTAAAATACACACCTCTTGAGGTTTTTTTTAGTGTTGTTTCAAAGAAGCAGCAGCAATTTCTTTTTGATCTCATCACTAAAATATATATCTAGTTCTTTTTTGAACCCTGTTATAGTCTTGGCCTTCACAACACCCTTTGGCAAAGAGTTCTGCAGGCTAACTGTGTGTTGTGTGAAGAAATACTTCCTTTTGTTCATTTTAAACTTGCTGCCTATTAATTTCATTAGGTGACCCCCTGGTTCTTGAGTTATGAGAGAGTAAAATAACACTTACTTATTCACTTTCTCCACACCAGTCAAGATTTTATAGCCCTCTATCATATCCCCTTTTGTATAGGCCTTGATCATGTCGCAGTGGCCCTACCCTCTTCACTCTCACTATCAGTGATGTGAATGAAAATTCTGTTTCCAGAGTTTTCCAGACTTTGGGGAAATTTGGAGCTGAACTTTGTGGATTGGGCTCACTTCTAGTTCTCATGCTTGAGCTCTTGAACTGCACACTGTTCATGTCATATATATTAAAATAAACAAGGAAAAGGGTTGCTGGGTAAAAGAGAACACAAGAAAAGTAAGAGGCACAAAGGGTGGCTTAGGAAAGAGGGACAGGGCTCTTCAACTCTTCTGTTGTCAGATTTGTTGTGCAATTTTTAAATGAGAGCATTATTAGGGGTGCTTTTTCAGATTTTGGTAAGGAGGGCAACTTTAATTGTGATTCCAGAGGCTGCTTAGGCAATTTAAAACAATAATTGAAATAATTCTAGAATAATCTAGATTACTTTCCATCATTTAGGCTACTTTCTTTTTGCAGTTCATCAAGCTTGGAACAGATCATTAAACTGTTGGAAACATCCTACTGGGGCAAGATCTCATGAGTTATACTCCACCTGCCTGGGACTCTAGGGGTGTTACCATACTACAAATAATAGACTAGAAACTGACTTTAAACAGGAGTGAAACTGATACTTTCAAGTTAATTTCACAGTATTACCAACCCCAAAAGTTCAAAAATAATGGGATTGGCTTAAAAATCATGAGATTATGTAAAAGTAATAGATTTGGTGTTCTTTTTATTTGCCACCTGCTTTTTGAGCCTTTAGGATGCACTGGTATTACATTTTGAAGCTTTCTCCACAGCCACAAAGGTTAGACACTTACTTTTTCTTTGAGAATGAAGGCTGAAATCATCACATATTCACTTGACTCCAGGAGTTGTGGCTTTAAGGAAAGTAATAATTATCATTAGACTCATGACAAAATCATGAGAGTTGGCAACTCAGCTTTCCTTCTGTCTAAAGATGGTTTCTTTCCGGAAGGCTTTTAAGAAAAAACATTAGAGTGATCAAGTTACAGTTCTCAAAGGACCAAACCAAACACCAAGAAAATTCCACATTTTAAAGCTGAGGAAAAAATGGAGTCTTCTGAGGTAGATCAGGGCACTACAAATAGGAAAGGAAAATAAACAGGCAGAGGGGCTCTGGGCAGCTCTTTCTCTTGGAAAAAAAAAAGTTGGCCAAATATTCCAGTCCTTAATCAGGTAATTAATGGCCATATGGGGTCAGACCAATGGTCCATCCAGCCGAGAGTCCTGTCTTCCAACAGTGGCCAATGCCCAGTGCTTCAAAGGGAATGAACAGAACAGGTAATCATCAAGTGATCCTGCCCCTGTTGCCCATTCCCAGCTTCTGGCAAACAGGGGCTAGAGATACAATATCATGAATAATACAGATCATGACAATAATAATCGACTTTATGGACTCTATGGATGCAATTTCAGTTCTTTGTTGAATTGGCCTGAATACAGCTGAACATAGGTGATGACTTCCTCTCTGCACGGTGGAAGTCACACACGGCTCCACCCCTGCCCCACTTCTTCCCGCCCCTGCTCTGCCTTTTCCTGCCCCTTCTTCAGTCCTCTGCCTCCCACCCAGTGCCTCCTGCATACCATGGAACAGCTATTCTGTGGTGTGCAGAAGGCTGTGGTAGGGAGGGGGAGGAATTGATTAGCAGGGCTACCACCAGGCAGGAGGCACTGGGGGAGGGGGTGAGATTGGCTGCTGGTGGGTGCTAAGTACCTGCTAGTTGTTTTTTTCTTCTGTGGATGCTCCAGCCTGGAGCACCCACAGAGTCAGTGCCTATGCAGCCGAAAGCCTAAGGATTTGATATATAATCATATCTGATACTCGTACAACACTTTCTCATTCCTTCCTCTCCTCAACCTCAGAACAAAAAATGACAGAACAAAATGGTTTTCAGTTAAAATATAACATTTCACAGCAGCTGTTGCTCTACAGCCCAGCATGGGGTAAAACCTGCCACCCTCTGGGGGATAAGTGATCTCCTCTCATCTGACTCTCATTATCTCTCTTCATCCTTCCTGACCTGCTTTTCATGCTGTCAACATGACATCCTTCCCAATTGCCTGGGACCATTTGCTGGAGTCTCAAACCACTGGCCACCTTGGTTTTGCTCCCAGCTATCGGAGTCTTTTTTTGCAGCATGCAGCAGAGAGAGAGGCTGGTGCATGGAATAGGGTGTGAGACCTGGGTTCTACTCCCTGCATGGACTTCCTGTATGACTTCAGGCCCCTGC
This sequence comes from Dermochelys coriacea, assembly GCF_009764565.3. Lineage (NCBI taxonomy): Eukaryota > Metazoa > Chordata > Testudines > Dermochelyidae > Dermochelys > Dermochelys coriacea. The sequence goes on from NC_050068.2 coordinate 151,569,163, forward strand.
CTTAGGGACAGAGTTTCGAAGCTTTTAGGCATCCAAAGATGCAGCGAGGCAGCTAGTGGGGTTTACAAAGAACCTAAACTTCTGGGTGCTTTTGAAAATCCCACTGGGTGCCTCAATACTTTTGAAAATCTGGCCTTTAGTCTGTGCACCTCAGTGCCCTATCTTTACAAGGGGGATAACAGCACTGCTCTACCTCACAGAGGGGGTGTGAGGAGAAATAGACAGTGTGAGGCCCTCAGATACTACAGTGATGGGGCCACATAAGTACCACAGGCAGAGGGGGAACTTCTCTATTCCACTGCTATCCCTTCCCTGGGTTTTGGCCCCTTCTTTTCACCCTTCCCCCTCACATCTCCCTCTTTTCTGATGTGACTTTGGCTCAGAGGGCTTGGCTGTATTTCTTGGGAGTCCCCTGAGTTCTCTGTTCAACACCCCCCTTCTCTCCCCACCCCCTAGAGGAATCCCTGTTTTACCGGCTCAACTAAGGACTTCCACATCCGTAATTTAATTACCAGCCCTTTCTTATCTTAAAATCACCCTGCTTCTGTTAATAAACAACATACTCGCAAAAAGAAAAGGAGGACTTGTGGCCCCTTAGAGACTAACGCATTTATTAGAGCATAAG